>NW_026706851.1:1283137-2566275 GCF_024137745.1 Phymastichus coffea
CGACCGCCGCCGTCGAGCCGCCACCGCCGCCGTCGAGCCGCCGGCCGACGCCGTCGAGCCGCCGACCGACGCCGTCGAGCCGCCGACCGCCGCCGTCGAGCCGCCGACCGCCGCCGTCGAGCCGCCGACCGCCGCCGTCGAGCCGCCGACCGCCGCCGTCGAGCCGCCGGCCGCCGCCGCCGCCGCTGTCGAGCCGCCGTCGCCGAAAAAGAGCGGAGTGGGGGACGGGTTATATCAATCGACGCCCGAGGCTTCGCAGCTCATTCTCATCGAGACAAAGTTACCAGCAACGTTGACGACGACGACGAGTAGCGAGCAGCAGTCTTCGAATTTCATTCTTAGTCAACTTGCACCGAGAAAAAGAAAGTTACTGGAAGCTCGGTTCGTCGATAAAATTAGAAAAAAATAAAAAAATTACACGAGGTAATTGTGATTTTGTGTGTGTGTGTGTGTGTGTGTGTGTGTGTGTGTGTGTGTGTGTGTGTGTGTGTGTGTGTGTGTGTGTGTGTGTGTGTGTGTTTGTTTCAAGTCGACTGAGTTTAGATATCATTGTTTTTTTCTACAGATGGATCTCGCGCAGCTGAATAATTTAGCTTGTAATCAATTCAAACCCACTATGAAGATTCGTGAATTGGACACAGAATCCAAGTATATGATCACCAGACTCAAACAAGTTGAAACACGATACGGTGCAAAAATCGTAGCCGAAGTGAACGAGGAGTTTCAGCTGTTTCTACCAAACAAGGTATCGAGTGCGCTGATCGTGAATGAAAAGCTGTACAACGATATGTCGGATTACGCTAATAAACTTAAATTATTTCTCAGCCATAAGGGTAATGGTTGTATAGAATTTACAACTGCATAAATATATGTATATCAATGTACGCATAACAAGAAAAAAAAGAAGAGAATAAACTTCCTTTATATTTTTTTTCAAATCAAAATATGTGTGTGTGTGTGTGTTATTTATTAATTCTTCAATCTACATAGTTTTTCTTTTTTTCTCTACAATACGGTTCTATTTATCCAACTATTGTGCGAATCATCAAATCCTAACCACTTTACGAAAACTCGATTACCACGCCTCTTAATAACCTTTTCCACTAGATAGATGTCGGGATATTTGGTTTTCTGAAGTTCCTGTTCGTAGAAGCCACCTAGGATAGGCTTATTTTGATAATCTTTCAAATGATAAGTAGTTGGATTTGTTGGTGCCACGCGCACAATTGTAAATATTTCCGTTGACCAATTTGGTGTATATCCCTTTTCAAATACTTGCTTCGCTTTGCTCACTCTGACTTTGTCGCCAACTTTGAACTTTGGCTTTCTTCTTCCCGCGTATTGTATAAATTTTTTTAATACTTGAGCTTGATTCGCCGCTGTAACTTGGATAGGTTTTATACCAATAGTTTTGTGTTTGCGATTGTTGTAAGCAGCTGTGAGCTCCGGTAGTACGTCGAACCATTTGTAGTTCCCACGGAGACTAAACTTTTTCCACATAGCGTTCTTCAACGTGCGATTAAATCGTTCGCATATCGAAGCTTTGAGCGAACTATTGGTAGAATACAGATTGATATTATATTTTTTCACGAGAGCTTGAAAATCTGTATTGTAGAATTCCTTGCCTCTATCCGTATGAAGATTCTTTGGCCGTCTACCTTTCGCTAAAATAGATTTCATGGCCGCTGTCACTTCGCGACCGGTTTTCCTTTTCACTGGCACAGTCCACGCGTGCTTGGAAAAATTATCAATTATCGTGAGAAGCCAATTATAGCCGCGATTTTGTCTAGAATAGGCCTGCATATCGACGAGATCGGCTTGCCACGTCTCATCGATACCTCGAACGTCGTACTTTCGTCTTGGATAATTACGTCTCGTTGGTTTGTGCAACTCCTCCACCACCGCTTCCATCTAATCGACTGTTTTCTAAATTTTCAACACTTGACTTTATTCGTGGTAATTCCTCTTTGATAATTGCATCCAAATCCTCAAGATCACTCCTTAATCGTGCGATCACGTCTCTCGTAGATTTGATTGCCATCTGAACAATGTTTTCCGCAGTTTCCCAATTTATAGCATCTTTAGCCTTCCGCGGAGGAGCAAGATTTTCCAATCTTTTATTCTCTAGATCGTAATGGTACTCGCTCGTGAGCTTGAACCCAATACCGGGCGGACCGCGAAGACCGTGAACTCCTTGCTCTTTATATTTACGTCCGAATACGTCGACGTTCATTTTGATAATGCTCGAACGATAGGTGTGCTCTTAGTATATATATATCCACCCTCGCGTAATTCTTCGATTATCGAATGAATTTCGTTGATGTGATTATTGTTACCAGCTGATTGCTCAGCCAATAACAATCGAAGACGATCAACGAGCTCATTCGGATCATCCCAGTATATGTAATCCATAGAAGTATTGTTTCGAGCAATCTTGTAGGTAGGCAAAGACGTATCAGTCGTCTGTAGCAGCCCCTCGCCTCCTTTTGTATTTTTTTTAGTCAAACCAAATAACGGACCAATTATGTTATTGAATTTATTACTATTGTGCGCTCGTATAGCCTCGTTTGGATTATTTTTCTTCCTATGAATATTAGATATCTCCAAGATTTCTTTGTAGCTCTTGAGATCATTGGAAGTGATTAAACTTTGATCAGGTTGCTTTGCAACCAGTAACTCCATCAAACCCTGTGTTTTTGGATACTTGAAATCATCGACGTCTACGTTATCTTTGTCAAAAATCACCGTAGATTTACCAAGCGTGTATGATCCATTTCGTTCTTTACGTACTCCATAAATCAAGTCCACAAAATTCGAATCACTTTTATCCAATGCATTCGTGTACTTGTCGCCAGCTAAATGCTCATCCTCGCTCGGTTCGTCGGATAAACTGTTATAAAATTGTGTAGTATTGTGCGTGACAGTAGCATCGCTATCTCCGCCACTAGACTGAGCGGTTTCGTACTTGTCGACATTATCAGCCGAATTGATTTCGTATTTTAATTTTTTTTTGTTTAGAAATTTCGGCTTTTTAATAACTGTAACGGGAGTTTCGGGGGGAAGATTTTTTTTTTGTTCCTTCTCACTTATTATGACTTTAAGAGGATCGACTATTGGTTTGAATGTCTTATTCAAGACTTCGTCGGTATACTCTCGGTTATGCTTCAATAAACTATATTTTCGTCTTATCGCGTCTTGCGCTTTTACGAGTTGAGAAAGCACATGTTTTTCCCTTTGATGATCAGCCATGTTAACGCTTCGACGATCATCGAGAGACTGTGTACCGCATTACTATCGTGATATATTTATAACAAAACAATCAAAGCCCTTTCGATATCTTCCACAATTTATAGTACTGTCTTTGTCGATCACTAAAAACCCATATTTATCATCCAACCAGCATTTTGCACAAAGTTCTTTAAATTGATTGTACGTCATATCTGAATTCACATGATCGTCGTATATATGTTTCATATTTGCTTCGTCTTGTCGAAAAATTGCTAATAAATTGACGTTATCTCTCACGAGATGCTTAGGAATACGCGCGTACGTTTGCGAGAGATAGAAACAGTCGACGCTCCTATGTCTGCCCATACAAAAGAAAGCGCGTACATTGTCCTGTTTCTCACAGGCGATGTCGTCGAATATCATAATTGAATTAGGCAATGCATGCTCGGGATCTATCACGGATTCGTGCTCCTTGAACGGAAAATACTTCACTCCGTCTATCGGCTTTAACATCTCTTCCAATAATTTATACTTTGGCTGATCGAGCGATTTCGAGTACACGTAAACATTTTCGAATCTAACGCCATTGGGGTGAGTGATAAGCGCCAAAAGACTGTTGGTCTTGCCACAGTTGGACGGACCACAAAAAATAGCTCTGATGCTATTCGGCAGTAAATCTCCATGACGCTTTGGTTGCTTATCCTCCCGCACGATAACGTCAAAATTTTCTACGGGAAGTTTCACAGTTTGTTTCTTGAAATTCATACTCACGAGACAGAGTTCGAACGATAACTGACCACATGGCTATATATATACCTGTTTTTATAGTTTAAAACGTTAGTCGTGTGTTGGACTTGGTCGAGGGATGATCATATGCAAACGTCAAAGAGCAAAGAAAGGACGAGGATTCGTCAATAATATCATTAATAAACTTCCGTTTGAACTCCATATTCCAGGCTATCAATATTGCGGACCAGGAACTAAGTTACAGACACGTTTAGCTCGCGGCGATCCAGGAATCAATCCTCTCGACGCAGCTTGCAAGCAACACGATATAGCGTACTCGAAAAATCGAGAAAATATCCAGGCTAGAAATATCGCAGACAAAATTTTAGCTGAAAAAGCGATCAAAAGAGTCTTCGCTAAGGATTCTAGTTTTGATGAGAAAGCAGCTGCTTACGCTATATCTAACGCCATGAAATTAAAATCAAAGTTTGGTATGGGTCTCGCGAAGAGAAGAAAGAAAACCAAGACGAAAGGACGCAAGAAAACGAAAAAGTTAGTTAATTTGAAAAGCGTGATCAAAGCGGCCACATTCAAATGGTCCAAGGGTAAATGTGCGCGCAAAGTCATTGGTTCTGCTTTGAAAAAAGCTCGTACAACCGTTAAAAAAGCTGGTGGAAAAGCAAACATCAATGTTCCACGAATTCTGCCAATATCAACTAAGATGGGTGGAGCTTTGCCCTTCCTCATACCACTTTTTGCAGGCTTGAGTGCAACTGGCGCTCTAGCTGGTGGCGCCGCGGGAATCGCAAAAGCCGTGAACGATGCAAAGTCTGCAAAACAGCAATTGGAAGAGAACAAGAGACACAACAAAACGATGGAGACCATTACTCTGGGAAAAGGTCTGTATCTCAAACCTTATAAAAAAGGGTATGGACTTTATCTCAAACCTTATCTGGGATCAGGTTTGAAAAAAAAAAAAAGTTCGAAATAAATTTACCAGATAGAGCCCTCACAAATGCCGACTTGATGAAGTATGCAAAAGTTTTGAGTATACCAAATTTTCGCGGAGTCTTCATGAGAAATGACTTACCGAGTTCTGGACCATATTATCACGAATCAGCTATAGTCAATCTTGACGGCGTCGAAGGAGCAGGAACGCACTGGGTGGCTTATCGCAAAATCGGAAAAAACGTCACATATTTCGATAGCTTTGGAGATCTTAGACCACCTATTGATTTAATGATGTATCTTGGCGATATTGAGATCAAATATAATACGAAAAGATATCAAGATTTCAATTCTCACGTATGCGGTCATCTTTGCTTACAGTTTTTGTGCGAGGGTATAAAAGTAAAGGCAACGTGAAAATATCGGTAGTCATGTTCACACAGTCATGGAGGATTCGTTAACTCTGACACTCTCGGGTAATTCTTCACTGTTGGAAGCGCACTATTTCCCACCAATCGAACTATCACAGCATAAACATTACAAGTTGGGCTTAGTCGAGTTTCTAACGTTCAACTCGATACCTAATATCGACGTACATAATAATAAATTTTACGTCGCAAATCAAATTATCGACATACCTGTCGGGACCTACGAGATCGACGACATTGATAAATTTCTTCGCAAAGCTGTGCAGCCTCTCCGTACTGATAATAATAATAATATAATATTTAGTTTGAAACCAAACAACAACACCTTACATTGTACAATCAAGTGTTCCGAACCTATCGATTTTCGTCCGCAGAATTCTATCGGACGATTGTTGGGTTTTTCACAACGTACATTAGAGGCAAACGTTTCTCACAACTCTGATCTTCCCGTCAGTATTCTCAGAGTGAACGCTGTGAGAGTCGAGTGTAATATAACCGCTGGAGCTTACTTGAACGGAAACACCGTTCACGATATTCACGAATTTTTTCCAGCAGTACCGCCTGGATATAAAATTATTGAAATTCCCTCTCGCGTGATTTATCTTTCAGTTACGAAAAAGTCTATAGATTATTTACAATTACGCATCGTCGATCAAGACGGAAATTTAATTAATTTTCGCGGTGAAGTCATAACCATCAGATTACACCTCAAAAGCGTATAATGGGAATTGTTTACGATTCAAAGAGTGGTAGGGACTATATAAGCATTGAAAAATGCAAACCCATCATCAGTCGTCGACTGAAATTGAAAACGTCAACACGACGAACTCCAGTCATCAATCGTCATCGGAAAGCGAAAGCTTTAACACGTCAAAGCATAAAGTTCCTAAAAAGTCTTGGGTTAAGAGTAGTTCCAGGTGGAAAATAAATTGCCTAATATTTTCTTTTTGCTGCTGCTTTCAACGAAACAATGGAGAACATTCTCGAAATACAGTCACCTGTCGTCTTCGATGAATCTTTGGCTCATTACGAGATCCACGCTCATCAACCTTACACCAATTCATCGTTCAAAAATAGTGACGAGATTCGTATATCAATTCAACATCAAGACTTGTGCCTTTTACCATCTCGCAGCTCGTTACACATTTGTGGACGATTACGCAGCAACAATAACACTTTGTTAACGAATACTGATTTTGTTAATAATGCCATTTGTCACATGTTTGAAGAAATTAGGTATGAGCTGAATGCTATAGAAATAGATAAATGTAAGAACGTTGGTCTCACGACCGTTATGAAGAACTGGTTATCTCTCACTCCAAGTCAAACCTTGATTGCGGAAAATGCCGGATGGATAAATACCTTAGAACAAGAGGACCGTAAAATAACTAATGCGAATGGCGACTTTGACATTTTGATTCCTCTGAGCTTCATACTTGGATTCGCTGAGGACTATCGCAAAGTGCTAGTGAATATGAAACATGAATTAATTCTCGTAAGATCGAGTACTGATTTAAATGCAGTTTATCAAACGAAGAAGACCGTGGCCAACGTTGAAGCTTACGAAGAATTCAAGATTAATGTAACACGTCTCGAATGGCTTATGCCCTATGTGACTGCATCGAATGCAAAGAAAATACGTCTACTCGACTTTCTAAAAAGCGAACGAAGTATTTCAATGAGTTTTCGTAGTTGGGAACTGTACGAATATCCAGCGCTGCCTGCAAACACAAATCACGTCTGGACAGTTAAAACGACAAATCAGTTGGAGAAACCACGCTACGTCATCTTAGCCTTCCAAATCAATCGAAAAAATGAACCAAACTCTAACGCTAGTATATTTGATCATTGTAACATCAGAAATGTAAAACTGTACCTCAACTCTCAGTGCTATCCATACGGTAATCTCAACATTGATTTCAGTAAGAACCAGTACGCAATGTTGTACGATATGTATGCCAATTTTCAAAACGTATACTACGGTAAGGATGCCGAACCGATGCTCAAAAAACTCGAATATAAAAATTACATGCCACTCGTAGTGATTGACTGTTCGAAACAAAACGAATCATTAAAGACTGCTCCAGTAGATGTGCGCTTGGAGTTCGAAACCAGAGAAAATATTCCCGAAGGAACTACAGCGTATTGTCTTATTCTACACGATCGCATCGTTCAGTATAATCCGATAAATGGAGATGTGAAGAAACTTATTTAGGAGGGGGGGGGGGTATTAAAGAATTGACTCTTTCCTTAAGCAGCTCAGTAGTAGCTTTCTATCGCAATGGAGTACGTAGTGGATATGCAAGGCTTCATGATGCCTGGCAAAACTTATGCCGTGAAAGAGTTAGCGATACTCCCACTAAACTACAACGAAGAACCGCTCGTACGCTTGTTCAAACCTCCCTTTCCATGGCGAAGGCTAACGGAGAAATATAAGCGAGAAAATCTCTGGTTAGAACTCTACTATCATGGATTAACATGGAACTCTGGCGATTATAAATACGAAGAGCATAAATTCATCATCACGGATACACTCAAAGATGCCACAAAAATTTTCGTTTCTGGAGATTTGAAAAAAGAGTGGTTAGAACGATATGGCCTCAAAGTTTTCGATTTGAATGATTGGGGCTATTCGCCTTTCGAAAAATTAAAATCAGTTACCGTGTGCCCTAATCATAACGGCAAATACGTAACGACATGTGCACATCAAAACGTTAAAATAATGAAAAAGTTTTATATTGATGGCTGTTGTATGGATTGGGAAGAGAGCGATGAAGTCGTTGAAGGATTTCTATAGTGATTTTGTTTTTAAGTAAATACTTTGTAGAATAATATGTATTTTTTTTTTAAGAACATGTAGAATAAGATATATTTTTTATCAATAAAAAAATTTTGTTTCAATTGATACAAAAAAATATTCTTTTATTTTTTATTAAACCATCCAACAAAAAAAAAAGCGAAATTCTTCGCTGACTCTGACGATGACAGCAGCAGCAGCAGCAGCAGCAGCAGTTCATCTTTTTTATAATAAATTTTGTATTTTTTTATCAACAAAAAAAAATTTATACAACATAGAATTTAGACAAAAAAATGTTTATTTATTAGTTGAGGTGGTGTACAATGATGACATGTATAAATATGATTATTTCTTCTTTTCGTTATTGAACTGCTGATAGCCTTTTTGTCCAGGAAAATTTTTAGTATTGCTCGAAAATTTGGAAATACTTTGTTTCCATGTCGATGATTCTTTGTTCTTCTTTTCGTCCGGGTCTTCCTGTGGAAGACGAGAGTACTTTACTTTAGAGTAGCGATCCATTTTATTGGAATGCTGGTTGATGAAAGATTCGATAATTCTTACACTGTGCTATTTATAGTAGCTTACAACCACGAAGTCTACAAATAAAAGAAAGTAAGCAGGTACTTGCACGTTTTTTTCTATTAAACCATCTTCGGTAGATGAGACACGCATGCACGCACACACGCGCGCCCGCGCGCACACATCGAACATAAAAAATTATTATTCGTTATATACCAATTATAATAAATATTTATTAAAATTTATTATCATTTGTATGTATTAGCGCTTGGGCCCTCCCCAGCAGCAGCAGCAGCAGCCGCCGGCGCCGCCGCCCCCCCCCCCCCACATATCAATCGCGTGTGTAGCCAGTATACACAATACGGTATTGCCCGTGGTAACAGTGGCTGTAGCTCTAGCGGTAGAGCATCGGCCTGCGGATCCGGAGGACGCGCGTTCGATCCCCCGATCCGTCCGTTTTTTTTTCAGATAAATCTAAAAATTTTTAACACACGCGCGCACACGCGCGCACACACACACACACACACACACACACACACACACACACACAATAAAACAATCAAAACGCGTAACACAGAACACGCGCGTAGTGCATAGGAATCAAATCAGTGGGAGAGGGGGAAATGCAGAGAACGCACGCCACATCAGATCAAGCCACATCAGATCAACTCAGTAGGGGAGGGGGAGTGCGTAGAACGCACCGGTATACGCCACATCAGATCAACTCAGTAGGGGAGGGGGGAGTGCGTAGAACGCACCGGTATACGCCACATCAGATCAACTCAGTAGGGGAGGGGGAGTGCGTAGAACGCATCGGTATAACTCAGTAGGAGGGGGGGGGGGGTGAATCGACAGTGCACGGGCCGATCGGGAGGGGGGGGGGGGGATGAGGTGAATATGCACACACCTCAACTCACACGCTTCAACTCAGTGAGCTAGTACCCCTCTGAGTTGATGCCCCTCTAGTTTACCTACTTAAGTCGCGTCCTCTCCTAAGGCAGCAGGCAAGCCTGTCCTTAGACCTTCGGTACGTCGCACACAGGGAATGTATTAACTCTGGCAAACACTTACTAAGACGTTAACAAGGGATAGCGCGTTAGCAAAAAAAATTGAGCTCTGCTCAGCGACCGGACGCGCTGATTTTCCGACTACAACTGCACTTATTTTCCGCCAGCGCAGATGGCGTGAACTCTTGTCTAGCCCCTCCTCTATGGGGCCCTCTTGGCGGACCAATCAAACTCGGAAGGGAATTGCGGAGCGGGGGTTACACAGCCTCATTGCGTAATACAGATTTCCCCAAATACTCTCTCGATTCTACATTTTCTCGGCTGCCTGTTGCACATCTGTTTTGGGTTTTCCCCAAAGCCCCATGGTTGGGATTAAGTCTTTATGACCTGTTGTTCTATCTCTTTGGGTTTTCCCCAAAGTTTTATGTTTGAAGAACTCTCCAACCAGGCGCAGGACAAGCGATTAAGGGAGCGCATATGGTGCGAACACTTTTGATTAGGGCAGTCGCACGATATATGTCCACGTTCCAAACAACGAAAACATAGACCAAATCGTTTTACTAATGTTTGCTTCCGACGCGGTCTTTCTTGTTCGAACTTACGGCATTCGGCAATAGTATGTGATTCGCGATGACAGAAATCGCATCCAGTCTTGCGACCATAGTCTTTTTCTCGACTTGCCGACCTCTCCCTTTCCATGGTGGTACAAATATATGCCGGACGGGATGGTTTTGTACGTTTTGATTTGTCCTCTCTATTCTCTCGAGATCCATCGCGGTCACGCTTTGACGCACGCTGATCTCTTCGCGATCTGTGATAGTCATCACGCCGTTGCGTGGGTGCTGGCAATAATCCAATTATTCCAGCTTTTACTGCGTTCGCTGCTTTCCGATGTAGAAAATCCGCTAAATTTTCGAGCCCGCTTTTTTCGTTATCGCTAACGTCAGCCGCGTAGTCGCAGTAAGCGTCCCTCAAAGCGTCCGGGAGTTTCTCCATCGTGCTTCGCATTAAATTATTGTCAGATAAGTAACTCGTCATATCGACCAATTTGAATGCCGCGACTGTGCCACCAATTCCGGTCGCGAACGTCACTATGTCACATTTATTGTCCTTTAGCGAGCGCATCGGTAAATATCCTCGGATATCATGTTCGCGATCGCGGACCTACTCCCGTACTGTAGCTTCAACGATTCAATTACTCGTTCCGGATCTGTTGCGGTATCAAGTAAAGTTCCCACTCTTTCTGCTACCCTGCCACGCACAGCTTTTTGTAGACGCGCAAGGTTCTCGCGGTTTGTGTAGCCATAATTGCGCGTTGATTCACGATACATTGCTTCGAAATGCGTCCACTTAAGAGGGTTTCCTCGAAACTCTGGCAACTCTTTCAAATATTCTAAATGACCGCCCGCGCGCGATCCACTCTCACTCACCGCTGCATCTCGTATCGAACGAATCAAACTGCTAACCGTGTCTAATAGTGAGGTGCTCGCATCATTTACATTTACGTTCGTTTCACTCTGGTTACGCACGCTTGCTCTCGTTACCTCTTCGCCGCTCACCTCTCGCACTCTGCTGTTGATGTTACTTGCAAGTGTCCCGGCACGAGGTCTCCTTCCGGGTGGCAGTGCTTTCTCGACGACAGCGATTCCCGTCTCGAGAGCGTACGGTGTCTCAGATTGCTCAGTAGACAGTGTTGGCAATTGCTGCCTTGCGGGCTACCCCGACGGCTGCTGATCCATCAGAGGCGGTTGAGGCTGCGTTTCATTCTTCTGGCTCTTTCGACCGCGTCCGCGTTTAACGACGTTACTGGATTCGGCCGCCGCCTGCTCAGGTTGGCGGCGCTTTCTTTTAGGTGCTGCAATTGATGTCGATGTTACACTCTCTTAGCACTATTTACCTAAATTACTTTGCTCTTTTATTCGTATGTGTCCCATCAGGGGTACCAATTTGTTGGGGACAGATGGGCAAAGTAACGAGGAATTGAATTTAACTACAAAATTTATATATCAAATACACTTTAATTGTAGATAGATGACAACACAAATTACCAATACAAACTAATTAAACAATAAAAAGTAAACATTCACACATGCATACACTTGGTTTTACAAAACGAACGGTACAAAAAACTCGGGTAATCTTTAATTCGTACGCGCGCTAATTAGCCAAAGCCAATGACTTGCCTGGTCAAGCCCTGAGGTCAGTCTGACGTTGCTCCAAAAATTTTCTAGTAGAGGCCGCGCCCCTACCCCTTCACCCACGCTTTTCCGTGCGGTCGGAAGTAGGTGCGACCTATAGGGTCCGTTGCTAAATATCGGTGGCTCATTTTTTGTTCTATCTCTTTCTCTTTCTCTCTGCCTTTACTCGCGGGGCGCTGAATAGCCTCGGATTAACCCACGTGTTATGTCCGAGCCGTTAGACTGAATTTCCATCTGTAGTAGTCTTATGACAGCCTCAAAACAACAATTGTTTTGAGCTGCTAGCGTGTACGGCCCTGGCTACTGCAAAGCATCAACCAGGCACGTTAGACGAGTCAAGCAGAGAGTAGATTAGAGCTCTCGCGCGCCGAGGTGTCCATGGCTAAAGGTGCCATCACGGTCACGACGCTGGCGACAACAATTTCCCCTCGATACAACAACGCTTTACTTAACCATTGAAGGGCGAATCCCCAGCTGACCCCAGACTCCCGACCAGACGATGCTTTAATCAGACCCCACTCCACTCCGCCAGGCAAGCCACGCGCAACATTCAACTTTCCCTACAATTTCTCTAATTTTAGTAAATATATTTCAATCAAACTTTTGCCCGAGTTTGCGAGGAAACCCTCAATATCTGGTGCGCATAGCACGTTGTTTCTTTTTTTTTTAAAAACTAAGTACCCGAGAAGTCGCGACCGTTTGTCCCGTACATATGTCGACGGGCACGCCTGATGCCTCTGCCCGCCAGTTTACCCAGTTTACGACCGACAAGGATCGCAGTTTAGCAAAAAACCGAAAGGTTTCCTGCCGTGATCGTCGCGGCCGCATTTGTTTAGCAGATGGGAAGTACGCGACCCATGCTTCGCTCTCTCTTCGGTTTCTTGTGGCAATGCCATCCGCAACAGATTACGTATTAGATATTCAAGGCTTTCAAGGCTCAAATGAGTCTTTTATATTTGCCTATTTACCTTTATATATTAATACTTATCCAACTGTGCTTTTCTTTGAACCACCGCATCATTGGCTTAAACTTCCTATCATATGTCGTAAAGTGAATAAAATCTTTAAAATGTTTCATCATGGTATTTTATGGAGATCTGGAATTATACCATATAAAATTTAACCATGTGTATTGAACAATTATTTACATAATTCTAGAAATATTTATGTAAAAGGATTGCAAAAGAAACAATGGCTACAAAAAATATTACCTAAAAAGTAAGTATAAAAATTATTTTTTGTTAGAAATTAAAATCATTAATTAGAAACTTTTTTCCTTTTATAGAAAAATTTTGGATCTTGAAAGCGACATGAGATGTCCACTATTGAGAGCCTTTGCCATGAAATACGTTGTGTATATATTATTACGGCAATCGAGCTAACTTTGTATGTGCCGTTACAAATGTACAAAAATTGTCTACATGGATTAAAGATAGACAGAAGCAATCTGAACTCGAAGGTATCATAAAGTTGATAGTAATACATATAAAAATTCATCTAAATATTTCGAAATAGCTATGTCGACTACTGAAAATAAAGACTGTTCTATGTTAAATGTATAATTGAACAATAAATTAATAATTAAATAAAAATTCTATAAGTTCTACTAATTAATATTCGAATAAAATTAACTATGGGGTCGAAAGGTTCCTGAAATCGAATGAGATTACTATAGCGTTTACTTAGATAGAGAGAGAGAGAGAGAGAGAGAACAGCAACCACGCTATATGCAAACTCCCTCTACTATACAGCTATAGACTGTTAAAAGAGAGAAAAAGAGAGAGAGAGAGAGAGAGAGAGAGAGAAGCATCCACACTATTAAGAATGCACCTAGCCAGCATATAGCTTACCAAGCGCCCTACCAACTTTTACAGCATCCTACCTTTACAACCTCTATAGGAGGAATCTACCTTGGCAGTCTATATAATAAAATTTATTATATTATTATTTACTAATAGGTGGGAGGAGACTCTCGGGGGTCGCGACTAGGTCAAGGAACGACTCCGGGGGGTCGTCTGGAGGCACCACCCACTCCCTGACCACCCACGATGCACGCGTATGTGCAAACCCCTATGTATGTTTTAAGCCACACATCTGGACCCACCACGAGGTGGCTTGAAACATAACATTGCTCAATTACTTCGGTACTCGCGTATCTATCGAAGACAACCTATTCAATCGAGTGCTGAAATCAGAGTGCCGTGGCCTTTTTCGATTCCAATCTCAAAACTTTTGCTCAGCCATCTCTTCCTTTTGGATTTTCTCCCTCTGGCGATATGGTATAAGCGTATAGTCTCCAGGGTCCAAAAGGAAATTTCCGCGCACTTTCTTTGTCTCTTTTCTCGATTCGTTCGTGGGTTGGGTTGCTTGATAGCCTTGGATTCGCTCTCGTGCAAGTTTCAAGCTGTACGACCTTCTCCAAGAATTGATTCTCAAGGTCATGGCAGCTTCGAGGTAATTCCTCGAGCTGTTGAGCTCACGGCTTTGGCTACTTTCCTAGCCATGCTCGTCATAACGAGGATCGAGTCGATGAGCATATCTGCTACTTATCCGTACCATCGGTTGCTCTTAATCAACCCTCGATTTAACAGTTGCCTCACTCTGCACGTATTCATCATTCACTTTCTCGTGTGATAATATTTGCTAATTCACACCGAACCTCACGTGCTCACGTACATCTTGGTTATTAGCTGTTTACATTGTTCGCAAAGGAATATTTCTTGCCATCTTTTTCTTGATCTTTATTTAATATTTATTAGCCCCGTGGACACGTTTGTCGGTCGTAAACGGCGATATCGCAGCGCGTCGTATTTATAAGAATATGACGGTCGATCTGCTCTTTTTTTTTTCAACGCACGGGCAAGCGGCACAACGACAGTAAAAAGAGAAAAGGTGGAACTCGTCTTCCTGAACACATTGTCGCCACGTTTGTGGCGTTCAAATTCGGCGGCACTTGTTTATGGGTTTCATCAGGATTTGACGATTTCCAAACAAACATGAAGAGGAAAGAAATGGGATTTTCTTTCATTTTCGGTACGCCTGCTCACCAGATGTTGTCATTATGGCTTATTCGCGTCCCATTCAAATCTATTGGTAACATGTAGGGTGTCTATGACGTAGATGGTGTGTGATAGTTTCTTACCGAAGATACTGAGTGGACCTCTAATGCTCTATGTGATCGTGGTGCTGTTGCCGTCGACCATTGCCGCTTTTAGATGTACTGGTGCGGTGTGCCACGAGCATGTTAGGCAAGAGTTTGCGACGTCTGTTTTTACGAATGAAGAAGCTGCTCCGGTGTCGATGAGTACTTTTACTGAAAAATTGTTGATACGGACGGTGATTGTTATCTGGTCGCGTGGGTGGGACGAACTTTTAATTACTTTGGTCCGTCCCCCACGTCGTTTCCCGGCCGTGGGCATTCGCAGTTTCTTGTGAGTACGCCATCCTTTCCACAGTAGGAACAGAAGAGCCTGTCCGGGTTTTGGCAGCTTCTTCGGCTATGGCCTTCCACCTTGCATTTCCAGCAGCACTTTTCCCTTGAGTATGGATCCGTGGACATAGCGAAAGGTGTGGTTGTTTGCTTGTAACGGTTGCCAGCGGTAATTTGTTGCTGTAGTATTTTATACCTTTCGCCCCTCCCGATTAATTCTTGTACGGATACATCTTCCCTTGTGCAATGCAGGCGGTGTTTTGGGTGGAGGTTTTGGTTTTGGGTTTTGGGGTATATGCGGTTCAGTTGCTGCATCTGGGAAAATCATCCTTTGTGGCACATTAGTGTTTGAAACGTAGTGGCAAAAGTGCTTATTTGTTCGTTTTGGTCTTGCTCGTGGCAATAAATCTCATCTTCTGATTCGACTTCCACATTTGGTGGCAGAAAAATGACTTTCAGTCTGGCTAAATATTCATTTCACGACCCCCATGCGTGGTAGTTGTTTCGGCTTCATTCTAACTGTTTTTTTTTTCAAGATCTCCGGGATCCCTTACAGGAGTTGGGCTTCTGATAGACAATCAGCATACCTGAGCTCCTCCACCTTGTCGATGAATGCGTACAGTTCCTTACCGTCGAATTTGCAGTTTTAGTTGCGTATTATTTTGACGGGTTTGACATTATCGAGGATTAGCTGAAGGGTGTTAGAAGGTAAGTCTGCGGTTGTCAGTGTTGGGGGCGTTGGGCTAGATGTAAATGCCTTCCATGCTTTCATTACTGGGTCTTCTGGATTATCTTTGATGAAGTCGCGGATGTGTGAACAGAGAACGTTGATATTCCCTATGGCATCATCTTGTACCTGCTCCAGGAAGCGAACGAGTGTTTTTTTGCCGAGGTTATTTATTCACGACATCTTCGTCTGTAAGGTTACTAAAGACAAGTACATAGAGAAACGGGTTGGTATAGTTCCGTCGTAACAATGTTACTATGTACACGCGCGTTGTAATTTACATGAAAGCGATGGAAAGGCTGGCAACGCCACCTTTTCTCTTGCATTTTCGTTGGTGCTCTTTTCAGTGCAGTAAGTATCGACGAGGTCGTTTTTTGGAGGAAAGAAAGTAGTATCACCATAATGAGCATTTTTGGAGGGTTCAATTAGAGATATTTCGAATGGTACTTTTTATTTTCACTGTCCATTACATTTTGCAGACTGGAGTAAGGGGGCTCTAATAATGCAACTTTCTACCCTCAAGTTATGGATTTTATCCTTTTCAACATCTGGTAAAAAGGTCTGAGACCCACTATATATTCAGTATCCTTATAATTAGTAACATCAGTATTATCAAAATTTCCAAGTCTACACACTCTAGATCTGCATCGTCCAGTTTGCATATTTTATTCTAAAATAATATAACCAAGTCAATCGTAAATATCAAATATAAAATTACTAGTTATAAACAAAATTTATTTACGTATCGATGAGTTGGCAACCTTGTCTCAGAGGAATTTGTTAAATGTTTGTTGCATTTTGTACACAATGCTCTAAGCACACGTTCTGTTATTGCAGGATTATCTTTACACTTTATTTCAACTTTCACAGGTTCAATTCTACTTTCTTCCTAACATGAAAAATGTCTACCACCTGAAGAACTCATGTTAAATACGCGATCAAATATTTAAGTTTAAAAATAATAACTTAGACACATTAACAAAATTACATCGAGGCCGGTTGCGACTATTTATTCGTATTTAGCTCAACAAAACAGTGGAGAGAGTTATGTTAGGTCGTGTCATTAACCGTATCAGAAACTATGTCGGAAACTGTTTAGGTAGGTTACTGGTAGATTACCCAGTAAGAAACTATATAAGTTACCTTAGGTTACTTACCTACCCACCACTGGCCACAACCATGCAGTGAACGTTTCCATGCGAAATTCAGAATCGCAGCCTCAGATATCAATGCCAGCTAGTTTTCTCGCCATTCAAGGGATCAAAATTACTAACAGTTGTTATTAAAAATGGATAATACTTAGTATAAATGTGAATGCGGGAAATTAAGATTTTTATTTCGAATCATCGATCTTAACCCTTTCAGGGGCAGCGTATCATATATGATACATCTAAATTTTTTCAGTTTTTTATCCATACCGCGCCCGTTTTGAGCTCCATCGTTATCGAATAAATTTCTATACCATCATTAGTACTTAGGTTTCGTAATGTTTTCATTAAAAATTTGAAAATTTATTTATTCAATTATTTATAAACAATCAAAGACGGGAAATTTTCAGTTTTTTCCAATAAATTCGGTCTTGGACAGAGTTTTCAAGATAATTATATGAAAATTTGTATAAAAGGGCTTTTGAAGACGCTGATAATGAATCTGTGGCGGTTGAGCCCTGGTTGGTGCCGATGGCGGAGGAGGATGTGCCCAAGACGGCGGTCGCCGCCTCCTTTGGGCTCTTTGAGTTTACGCGGATGCCACTTGGGCTGCGCAACGCCTCGCAAACCTTCCAGCGCTATATGGACAGTCTCCTGCGCGACTTGCCATTTGTGCGGAATTACCTGGACGATCTGCTCGTTGGGTCATCCTCCCACGAGGAGCATTTGAAGCATCGGCGGTCTACGAGGCTGTGCGGTACTTTCGCCGGATTCTGGAGGGACGAGCATTCACGGTACTGACCGACCATCGGCCGCTGGTTTACGCGGCTCGGCAGCCGTCCGACCGGGCGTCTCCAAGGCAGCAGAGGCATCTGGACTACGTGCTGCAGCAGAATATGGAATTCAAGCATATCAGGGGCGAAGATAACCTGGTGGCCGACGCCCTGTCGCGTACCGACGAATCGGCGGGCCTGGAGAGGCTGTCGGCGCCCCAGGACTCTTCAGCGGGGTCGCAGTGTGCCACGGTTGGAATGCCTTCGCCCTTGGGTCCGGCGGTAATCAGCGAGGCACAGAGGGCAGACACTGCCCAAACTGTTCGAGGCCGGCGTGCTCGACCTGATGTCATCCAATTTTGATGATTGTCACGGCAAGTTTTACACGCTGCGGTAGCGATGGTCGAGTTATAAGGCGCGTGTGGGTACTTGCAGGAATCTAGGCGTCGAAGTCGGCAGTTATAAATAATACTTTTTATTATAAAGTGACAGAGCTCCAGAGAGATGTCTTTACAAGGCGAGATCGTGTACAGGACTGACTGCGCTTGTCCCTCTCGGGGGCTCACAAACTTAAGATAAGTCCCTACCACTTTCTTCAGGAACAAGTATATCCTGGGAACCAAGAGATTCATATAGCTTAATTGTTTATTTAGGTTTGCAGCTGTCTATGTTCTATTTCATTTCTGGTCTATCATGTATTTACCGCGTACAGTTTGTTTCGGCCTATCTTATGTCTTCTACTTCAGTCGGCCCGCGTGTGCAACGAATACACGTGTATGACATATGTTCTTATAGCTACAGAAGATAACTATATTATTTTATTATTAGTTCGCATGACACTGAGGCGGCTCGAGCTGGATGGGCACCTGGTGGCGTGCAGCATAGCCGACCGGGTGGTGAGGCTCTATCTGCCGCAAGTGTTACGTCGGCGCGCCTACGAGGCCGCACACGATCCGGTTCACCCCAGCATCCGCGCCACGATACGAGCTGTGACGGAACGCTACATCTGGCCGGGGATTAGGAAGGACGTGGGGCGCTGGGCGCGCAGCTGCGAGGCGTGTCAGAGAGCCAAGGTCCAGCGACATAATCGGGCCAAACTGTCGCTCTTCCGGGAGCCGGACAATCGCTTCGAGCACATCCACGTGGACATCATTGTGATGCCGCAGGTCGGGAACTTGCGGTATTGCCTGACCGTGCTTGACCGCTTCACGAGGTGGCCGGTCGCGGTGCCCTTGGCGGATATTCGGGCGCAGACCGTGGTGCGAACGCTGGTGGAGCATTGGATCGCGGACCGAGGCTGCCCACTCACGATAACTTCCGACCGGGGCACGCAGTTTGAGTCGGCCCTGTTCACCGCCTTGGCACAGCTTATTGGAGCGGAACGGGTGCGCACCACGCCGTACCATCCCCAGGCAAATGGCATGGTGGAACGGTTCCATCAAACCTTGAAGGCGGCCCTGATATGCCATCCTCAGGTGCCCTGGCCGGAGAGCTTGCCCTGGTGCCCCTTGGGCTTCGGGGCTGTTTCAAGGAGGACTTGCAGGCATCCCCGGCAGAGATGTTGTATGGAACAACTCTGCGCATACCGGGGGAGTTCTTTGTGGCGACGAGCTGCTCGGCGGATCCGGCGACTTTCGTGGCGAAGCTCAAGGCGCTCATGGGGGCCATACGACCTGTGTCGTCATCGGATCACTCGGCTCGCAGGCCTTTCTATCTGGTGGACCTGAAGACCTGCTCACACGTCTTCCTGCGCGGGGAGGCGATCCGAAAGCCACTGGAACGGCCGTACTCCGGTCCGCACGAGGTGATTAGGCGCATCAGTGAGAAGGTCTACGTAATCAGAGTCGGTGGGGCCGAAAGGACGGTCACGACAGACGCGCTAAAGCCCGCCTATCTCGACTCGGTTGGGGCGCCGGACCCGCATGTGGAGGAGCCGGGGAGTAGGAGGCCTGCAACATCTTCGCAGCCCTCCTCGTCGGAGGCGGCATGTGAGCCGCCACTCGGAGAAGCGGTCGCGGCGGAGGACGGCGCAGCGTCATCGGCAGTACAGCCGATCGCGGCAGGCGCCGCGGAGGCGCCTCTGGCCGAGGACCAGTAGGCCCGGGCGACGCCGCCCCGGGTGTTGCCGGCGTGCCGTAGGCATATGCCCAGCATCCTGCGGAGAACCACATCGCTCCGTTCGACCGGTACGAACGTCTCTGAGAGGGGAGTGGTTGTGGCGGTCGAGCCCCGGTTGGTGCCGTCACCTGCGGGCCTGAGTCCGTGGCGGGAGAAACGGCTCCGGTTTGAATTAGCCGGATTAGGAGGCGAGGCTTAGGGGGATTATGGCCTCATAATCCTGTTAGTCTGGTCATCCCTAAGCGGCTCATATGATTGCATCCCGGCCTGGCGGCCTATATAAGTCGCCCATCGCTATACAAGAGAGAGTATCATCCGAACCGCTGCCCGTCGTCGACCCGAACGCCGTTTCATCATCTACAACCGCGACAGGACACGACAGCACACGTCATCGCCGCCGAGGAACATCATCGTCCGCTCATCCTGTAGCGTCAGCCGCTCTCTACAAACAGGCTTGCCCTGTTTGTGACGCTCACGGGCCCCGACGCGGGCGAGTTTCTACACGTCGCTGTACAACGCCAATTGAATAAAGATCTGTTAGTGTCGAAGTAGAATTTGAATCTGGTGTGCTCTCCCGCGCATCCCCTGCCATTTCCTCTGTCCCGGACGAGTGTGGCTGCACTCGCCGTCAACAGCCAAAAATCTAGTATCAGAATTTGAAAAATCAAAATGTCGGACTCGTTTCGTTTCGTTTCGTTCCGTTTTAATGGCTGTGGGTATACCTGAGGACTCCGATGCGCCACAATTCAAAAATGTCGGACTTAATGTGGCGGCTATTTTAGGTTTTTTATTGGATCTGCCATTTTGAATTTTGAAAATTGGACTCCATTTTCGCAATTAGCGACCCTGAAAATCCATGTATACAAATTTTCATTCATATAAGCTTCAGTTTGAAAATTATGTCGGACATATTGGATCCGCCATTTTCAATTTTGAAAATCGGACTTCAGATTCGTAATTAGCAACCCCGAAAACCTTTATATACACTTTCGGGTTCGGGATAAGTGTAGCAGAAAAAATTGCCCCTGAAAGGGTTAAAAGTTCAATGATAATTTTTTGAGAAAATAATTAACACGTAGGTTGAAGGAAAATCACGATTTCACGTATTTTCCGTTGACAAATTAAAAATTGAAAATTACGACAGATATTAAGAACCATCAGCGCAATTAATACTGTTTTCTAAATGTTTGTCACGATTCCCTTCGAAAACTAGGGAGAGGAGCTACTTCACAGCTTATTATATATATAATAGCAACATATATATATTGCTTACTGTATGTATTGATATGTAGTACGACAAATACGACGATATTATTTTTCGTTTAGTTTCATTTCAAAAACATACATTATATCCAATTAATTGTATGTAAGCATATGTTACAACAAATAGTTTAATTCTTACTACTTTTGAAATTAAAGATTTTTTATCAAAATGTCAAGTTTTGAATCAGGCAATTTGTTAAAAAATCAAATTCAGTCGCACGTAGTTGAAGTTTTGAAAACATCCAGTGAGCAAAATTTCAATAATTCTTTTTTCTTATTTAACTAATTTGTAAAAGAAAATTCATTGAACGTGAATCCTTTAGGCATTTCCTTGAATGTTATTAACAGGTACAAGGAAAACATCGTACATTTAAGTGTAGCAAACGGCTGTATTGAAATTCTGAAATGCATTTTAGAAAAATATGACAATGCTTGTTTAGAACGTAAAAATTCTTTTGGTTGGACACCTCTCATGCAAGCAGTTAGAAATGAAAACGTTGAAATGGTTAAATTTTTATTAAGCTGTGGAGTTAATGTGAATGACTTTTCGTTTTTAGGTAAATAAAATTTATTTTATTTCAAAATTCTTTCTGGAATTTTTGGAAAAATTGATCAGCAATAATCTATATTTTTAATTTACAGGAATGTCAGTATTGAGTCTTGCCTGTGCAATTAGCAATGAAATGTTTGATTTATTGTATAACAACTGTCCATCAGCTTTAGAGTATGCTTCTCATGATGACATCAACCCATTATGTATTGCAGCTTTAAAGAATGATAGAGAGTTGTTTTTCAAATTAGTTCATCTTGGACTAGATGTTAACAAAGCTAGTAAGTACTAGTATTATAAACACTATTTTTATTCAATTGAAAAATATTGTATATTCATATTACATAAAATATATTATTTGCAACTTTGAAATTCATATTAATGATGCAACATTATTTACTGAACAGATGCTTTTACTCACATCATGATGAAACAATCAAACATTATAGATATTAAATTATTAGCAAAACCACACCTTAATTCAGATGACTATTGGAGTGATCTTTATAGTATTGAAGATGTTTTGAAAGGAAAAGATGACAAAAACATTGCTCCTTATAAAAATGATACAAACATTTTCAATTTTGATATTGATAATTTTGATGAAAATACTTCTATCCCAAAAATTTATGTAAATGCTAAAAATATTGAAAGTGACAACATATTAAATAATAACAAAGATAATTTCAGCAAATCACATTCGTTAAATTATAATTGTGAATCAATGACTGTATCACCTACATTATCCTATTTTAAGGAAAATGTGTTCCCTATGTCACCGAATATTTACATTGCAGAAGATAATTTCACAAATATATCAAAGTTTGAACTGGATGTCAATAAAACAATCTCAACAACAGATAATCAGAATTATTTTTCTTCAAACAGCACAGAACAATCATCACCTTTAGTATTAAAAAGGTAGTTAAATAATTTATTTCTACATTTTTTTAAACTCCAAGTTGATCAAATGACGTAATTGAATATTGTAACTAAACTTGTATATTAAATATATTATTTAGAAAAATTTTGTTCTAGGTGTCAAAATATACGACCCCCTAATTTAATACTGAGGAGTTTAAGTAATGATTCAGACACCACTCTAAGTTTTACTCCTCAGTTCAGTCCAATTAAAACACCTAATTTACCACAAGATATTAATCAAGATAATGTATTTGATGAAACTACACCTACACCCCCAAAGTACAAAACTCCTCCTCGAGGAATAATAACAGATCCAAATATAACTAAATTGATAATTTTATTACAACGTTTTGGACTTCAAAGACATATTCCTATATTTATTGAGCAAGAAGTAACTATACTAAATACCTTATATGGCTTTTGTCATACATCAAACTAACAAATATAATGATTAATAAATGTTTTACATTGCAGGTGGATCTGGATTTATTTTTAAGTCTAACTGACCATGATTTAATTGAAATCGGTATCCAGAAAAACTCTGAGCGATTGATTTTATTATCTGTGATTAATGAATGCAAAGGAATAAAAAAATAGTATATAGTATTGTAAAAAATATACAAATTTTATTTTTAATTTTATTGCTCAGGTTAATGTACACAAAATTTATTTATTTAAAAATAATATATTATGAATATTCTTGTATGTAATTAATAAATATATTTAAGAAAATAAAAAGTTATATCAAATATTTGGTCAAGTTTTAAATTTTGTACATTATTCTTTTATTATGTTACTTTTTAAGAGTCAAAGCTTCTTTAAATACTAATTTACAACTTTCATAATCACCAATGTCTGATTCATTTGAAGATTCTGACAAAATGCTCAAAAAATCTGATCGATCGATAAATTCGTTAATATCTTTGTTGTGTTGTGAAGTATGTTGTACTTTACTTAATGGTTGGAATTCATCAATTAAATAATGCGGACTGTTACCAAATTTATTTACGGTTTCTGAGTCATTCATTGTTTCTAAAATTAATTCTAAAGATGATGTTTTGCATGAATTTTGAAGATTATCTAAAAATTAAAATTTAAATGCTCTATAAGAGAAAGTTCATTTAAATTTAATTAATGTCTTTACTGTACCAAGTGTATTGCTTTTTCTGAATATCTGATCATTGTTCTGAAATTCTGAATGTTGTATATGTAGTTCTTCTAATTTATCATAATTTGAAGTAGAAACTTGTGGAATTTCAAACAACTTTTGTTTGTGATTTTCAGACAGTGATTCAAACACTCTTTTTGAATTAGTTGAATTGACTTTAAAGACTTGTTGACGATGAAATTCATATTCTTTTTTTATATTGTAATCATTTTCAAATAAATTATTTTTATCTGGTTCAATGTATTCTTTGTAGTCTTTCTTATATTTTCTTAATATTACTCCTGAATATGTAGGATATCTATTAATAATCTCGCTTATTTTTTAAATAAGTGAAAAAAGGTAACTTACCAGACAACTTATCATAACTTGTGTCAAATTTTGAATTACATCTATGGTTTTCTGAAAACTCTGACTTCTCAACTAGCACTTTTGCTGTATTTTCCATTAAATTCTCATTTGATGATTTGTTATTTTCATTTAATAATGGAGGTGACCTTTTATAGTCTTCATTAAATTGTTTTTTTAAATTTATTTCATCATGTTTTTGTATATTGGCTAAATCAAAAGAAGATAAAAACAGTCGTATTTTTTGATCATAAGATTGTGTTTCCATAGAATCTATAGTTTTTTTATTAGTTTCTTTCGATAGTAATTCAGAAAGTATTTTATCATTCAAATTTCTTGAATGTTTAGTAGTCTGTGATTTGCTATCCCTTTTGTTTTTAAAAGACGGCGATTTGTGTATTTCTTTTTTATGTTGATCAGAAACTAAATTTTCTGGTAAATCATTTTCTTCCTCTAAATTTAATGACTTTGGAGTGGAACATGCTATATTGTAACAGTCTTCACCAAGTACATTGTTTTTTGTTATGTCTGTTTTGTTCTTATTAATTTCCAATTCGTCAAAATTTATAGGTAGATCAGTATCATTCACAGAATAACAAAGGTTTTGTATATTTTTAATTACTGGCTTAGGTCTAAACGATTGTGGTATTGGATCAGCAGATTTACAGTTGTCTATGATTTGTTTGAAAGATGGATCTTGGTTCGATTGTTCTAATTCTTTATTTTTTGAGTACATAGAAGGTATATCATAAAATGAAATTATATCATCTATATTGCTTACAACAGTCTTTTCGTGCTCTTCTTTTGATATACTTGGCATAAATTTTTGGTTTATTCCGTACTTTCGTTTTTTGAAATTAAACATTGATTGTGTTAGATGCTCATTTGCATCTTGTTTCGCTGCTTTCCTTTTTCTTTTGTTATTCTGCATTATTGAAAGTACTTTTTGAGAGTGATGTTGCAAATCTGATTTCATTCTGTTCATATCTTTAAAAGCAAATAAAGAAGATAAATTGAGTTTTTCATTTATAGATTGAAGATTCATTGGTAATTCTGTTGGAGTTTTAACAAAAGAACTTCGTTGGAACTGACTGTATTGATTTTCCTGCAATAAATATCTTGAAAATTTTATTTTTGATAAAGATAAATAATTCACATACATATAATTATACAGAGATGTATAATATCAGTTTAATATTCAGGTTGTTTTTAGAATTAAATAAATGGTGAAACTTATACAATTTTGCAAATATTTTTGTTAAAAAATTAATGAAACATACGTTCAATTGACTTCTCTTTTTCAATACACAAGAGTATTCTATATCTAATTCAGGATATAATTGATAAACTTGCATAACTTCTCCACATACAGAATGTACATTAGTAGATAAGTCTTTTAAAAACTGTGAAGCTATTTCATTTTTATTGTCTGACATCAATATCTGAGGCATTCTAGATAAAATGCATGTTTCTGGATATATAAAATACTTAGTAGGTTGAGATGGAAAAACAACTTCATAAAATAGTAATCCTTGTTCATTTTTAGGTAAACGATATGAATACTGAAAAATATTGATTAATAGATGCATTAAAACAGAAATTTATGTAGTTAAAAAATAGAACCATACCATATTTTTCCAATGTCTTCGAAGATCATTGTAATTTCTGAATAGACAGCTTTCTGGCAAAATTTTGGAAACTGAAACAATTCTTGCTTTTGTCAGCCTAAATTTAGATGTATAAAATTAAGACTTTTATAGGAACAATTTTGAAAATATTACGAATAGAAATATTCTCTTACTTGGGCAAAACATATGCCCAACAATTTTCAAAAGACGTTAAGTCAATAGTATTGATGTTAGCATTCAGTGTAAAACCATCCACTGTTTTTGATGGTAGTGATAAAGAGTCAAGAGTTAGAGGGAATAAGTTCATTTTTATTGGAATCAATTCAAGTTTTATATCATTGCCTATAAAACAAAAAAATATTGTAATAAAACTTTTCATTCCATCTGTTACCAATATTATTCACAAGCTGTGTAATTCTAGTTACTTTTTTATTATTATAAGCAATTCTTAAAAATATTCCAATAATTCTATAATACTTACTATTTTTTATTAAAATATTCCATTCAATAGCATTGATGTTGGATGTAAGAGATAAAAAATTAAAACCTTGTAGATAATAAGACTTGCCAATAGAATTCCAGTGGGGTGCTAATCTAAATGTGAATGTATATTTTAAACAAGCTTCATAAATTTTTGGATGTACTGGTTCAGGATCAGTGTACTAAAAACAAAAATAAATAAATATAAATACTTATATAAGAAATAATGTTTGTTATAAAATTTGTATTTTATTATTAAATAAAAGCTGATTTTTTAAATAGTTAGGATAATATGATCAAATAAAATTTAACATTAATTTGTTCAAGTTTATATTTAGCAAAATTAGTTAAAAGAATAAATAATACCTTAAGTATTGTTAAAAATGAAAATGCAATGTATTCACACACTTATAACATACTTTTCTAAATTACTTACATAAATTTGCAATTTTGATAAATGCTCTTGAAATTTTCCTGAATCGTAAAAAGATTTATTAACGACAATATGAATTAAATCATCTACATTCTGTATTGATGGTGAAGCAATGCAGCATCGCATTGTATAAATTATCAATCTGGAATTCCCAATTCAAAAGCTATAATTGATACTTGTACATTATAATCCAAATTATAACATTTTAATAATTCTTCGAAGTTTACCTGCACGTTAAAATTTGTGAATGAAACAGAGATTTCACTATAGGATCCTGTATATCTACTTCGTTTATTTTACAATTTATACAATAGAGGCTTTCAATATTTGGAATTCGAATATTCACTTGCGTTTTATGAGTCATTTCAACTAATTTTATATACACCTATTGCGTTTTTAATAAATATTTTTGGAAAATGTAAAATGGAAAATGTAATTTTATACGTAATATACGATTTGTCCACTTATATATTGTCGAAATTACCGTTGCATTTGACGAAACGTTTCAAAATTCAATTCACATTCGAAAAAGAACTGTTTTATATTTTTAATTTGAATGTATATTATTTTTCATTAATTATTAATAAATTGATAAATCAACGACAATTTACTTCACAAGAATATTTTGAAATGTTAATGATGGCAATAACCGTGTTCGTTTTTATCAAAATCTTTATAGAAAATTACTTAGCAACGTCAACTTGACGAATTGTAATTAACTTTTTATTGTTATTACTGTAATTAACTATCATAAACAGTTTAGATCGTGTAACGATAATGATATTCATTATCGTTGCACGAAAAATAAGATATAAATAAAATCAATATGCAAATTTAAAGTTATCAGTAAATAGTAATTAAGAATCATGACGAATTTTACAAATATAAAATATCAATTAAAAATAATTATTTCAACAGCTATTACTCTTGTTTTTCGTTTAAGTATATTTTCCATAGATTCAATAAAAAAATAAGCGAATGAATGGTCAAGCTTTTATTAAAAAAAATTGAATACAAAAATCCTTTTATTTCAATAAAAGAAGTAGTCAGTTTCATAATTATATTATAATTTTACTTAGAGAGCTTTGACAACGATTCCATTATAAATATAAAATAATTCTATTTATAAGTAATGTAAATTGTAGCAATTTGAATAAAAAGCTGAATGGCAAACGTTACTGTCTAAATTTGAAAGTCATATCTTACATTCATTTGTACTTTAATTTAAAAAAAATCAATATTTACAAATTTTGATCATTATAAAAGCGATCCTTAAAAGAAAATGAGAAAAAAAATTTTACAATTGATAGTGGATCACGATTACAAAAGCATATATTAATGAATCTACAAAAAATGCATTTTTTTGTACAAATACAAAAACCATAGTGAATCTGTAAGTTCACATTTGAATAGGTAGATAAGTCAGTTTTGTATTTTAGGAAATTAGATAATATGTTTAAGTTAAAATCTGTTAAATTTACAGAAATTAATCTTACAACTGATAATGGATCACAATTACAAAAGTATGTCAATGAATTTACAATGAAATGTAATTTTTTGTACGAATACAAAAATTATAATGAAACTGCAAGTTCACAATTGATACTTTGAATAACTAGAGAAGTCGAGTTTATGTTTTAGAAAATTAGATGAGGAAATTTGAAGTTTCAGCAAATCCTTATCGTCCTTCAACTGTAAAAAATAAATTAATGCAATGAATAATTTGGCGTAGCAAATTGGATATTGGAAAACTTTTAACTTACTGTATGAAGCTAAGTCTATCTCTTCTGGTAATTCTGTAATGTTCACATCAAATCTTTCTTGTACATCATTTAAGATTTTTGCGTCACTTTCGTCACTAACGAAAGTAATAGCCAATCCCTAAAAAACACGACAAACATTATAATTTTTAAAACGCACTCAACATTTATCAATCTTTAAAAAGTAATAAAATATAGTTACTTTGGTGCCAAATCGTCCTGCGCGAGCTACTCTATGGAGATAAGTATCAGAACTTTCAGGCATATCGTAATTGAATACAATATTTACTCGTTCTATATCCATACCGCGACCAAAAAGATTTGTAGCCACCAGAATGCGCTATGCGGAATAAATTAAAATTTATTAATATCGAAAACGATCATAAATATTATTTCTTCACATATTCTCAACACTCAGTAAGAGAGTTCAAGAATCATGATGTGATCAAAAAACAATATAATTTCTTCATAGTATTGATTTGTTAAATTCACAATAAAAAGGTGGAAATATTTGTCATAAATTACCTGTTGAAAGTCTTTAAATGATTGGTATTTCGTTAATCGTTCTTCCTGAGTCATACCCCTATGAATTCCAATTGCAGGGAAATTTTGTTCAGTTAAAAGTTGAGCTAAAGCTGTACATCTCTGTACTGATTTCACAAATATAACTACCTAAAAAATGGACATTAAATAAGAAAATTAATAAATAAAATTTCAATTAAAAAATTAATTCACGTTATTTTTTAAACTTCATTGATAACGTACTTGATTAAACTCAAGAACATCCAAAAGTTCAAAAAGCTTCTTATTTTTTTCATTTTCTTTTAGTTTTACGTAATGTTGTTGTAAACCATGAAGAGTGAGTTTAGCTTCATCATCTACATAAACTTCCATAGGCTGAAAAGATAAAAAGTATATTATTTCTCTAGAAAAGAGATTTATAATTAGAAATATTTAGATTATGATACGTAAAATATCACATTATTGAAAAGAATCAAGTAGTTACATGAAATGCCTTAGTGTAAATAGATACATATTGAATTCATTTGTTTTGCAACAATAAAGATCATAATTGAATGTATTATTTAAATCAAATTTAGACAATAGCTGAAACAAAAATATTAAAAAATGACGAGAATTATCTCTTTTTAAGATCTTGTAGAGTAAGAAAATCAATTGCTGTAGTCATTAACATAAAATAGCAATTCGAAGATAGAATTAAATATGAAAATGTGTATAATCCATATTGAGTAATGTGATGTTCAACATATCAAGCAGATATAATTAAAAATTAAAATATGAATATTATATTATCTTACATCTTGCATAAATTTTTTACAGACTGGACGAATCTCTTTTGACAATGTAGCACTGAACATCATAACTTGTTTCCCATGAGGCGTACTTCGGAAAATTTCTTGAACATCTTTGCGCATATCTACAATAGGTGTTTAATTAAATATTATAATTATATGTAATTTGTATACAAGACAAGTTTAAAGAAAAACAATATTTTACCTAATTGTTCTAACATTTTGTCACATTCATCAAGAACAAAATGTTTCAAATGCTTTAAATTTAGTTTTTTACTTTTAATTAAAGCTAAAATACGTCCAGGTGTTCCAACAACTATATGTGGGCACATTGTTTTCAAAACTTCTTCATCTTTTTGTATTGGTAGACCTCCAAAAAATACTGCTACCTTCAATGTTAAATAAATGTATATAAATAAAATGCAAAAGATACAATCAGAAATTTAATTAAAATTATTAATTCTCAGTAATAGATTGACTATTTATCTTTGGCTAAGATACATGAAACACCATTTCAATTTAATTAATTCAATTTATTAAATAAAATTCAAATTCTTATCGAATCATAATAATTGATAAGTTAATTTACCTTGACTTGAGGCATGTATTTACTAAATCTTTCATATTCTTTGCTTATTTGAAAGGCTAATTCTCTAGTATGGCACATTACTAGGACATAAACTTGATTTTCAGTCAATTCTATCTGTTGTAAAGTAGCTAATACAAATACTGCTGTTTTTCCCATTCCAGATTTGGCTTGACAAAGTATATCCATACCAAGAACAGCTTGTGGAATACATTCATGTTGAACTATAAAAGAAAAATATTTTTATTGTGATTCTTTTAGAACTTTATAATAAAAAATTTCAATTTATTTTATATCAGTGCAGATGTAAACAATCATTATTAATCAGTTGTCCCTATCTGTCAGTTTCATCATGTAGTTTAGAATTATTTAATTTAAATATTACATTTTTTGTAATCTAAAAAAATTGTTACCTTCTGACGGATGTTCGAATCCACAGTCAACAATTGCACGAAGGATTTCTGGCTTTAACAGAAAATCTCTAAAACCACTACTATGAATAGAAACGTATGTTCCTTTAACTTCTTTTTTTGCTGGAGCAACTTCTCCATTTGTTTCAATTACTTGTTCAGTTTGTTCTTCATCTTCATAATCTAGAAGGTCATCGTTATCTGCCATTTTTCGGAGATTTGATGCTAGAATCCATTTTCATTTTAAAAAAATCAAATTAACAGAATAGAAAAACTTATTTGAACGTATTAATTCGTGTATCCAGATCTTGGGTAGTTATGAAACAAAATGGCTAACACATAAGCAGCATGAGAAAATCGGCATAAAAAATTATAAGATACTAGTATATTTTATGAAATGCATATGAAAGTTTGTAAAAATCTACTGAAATAAAAATGTAAATATATGACAAACTAATGAAATAATATAACAGTATATTTTTACTACTAAACACGGTGTCTGCACATGCATATGCATAGACACAAGAGATTTTGATCGAAGTACGAACTATTCTATTACGATTCGAGTGCATACAAAAATAAAACAGTCACCATTCGGCGAAATTTGAAAGAAAAAGAGTAAACTCATTCAAGAAATCCGATGACACTGATTACGAATAAAATAAATAGATTACTAAATGTATCTTACCTTAGCAAATCAATCTGTATGTGGCGTGCAGTGCGCTAAGTCGGTATAAAAACAGGAATGCCGGCTTCGAAAGATTCCCACGCCACCCTTGGCGTGCATCGTGTCACGCATGCGCGGGTGTGTAAAGAACTTAGTTACCGTCAATTGATAATTTCCGGTTTTCAACACTACGTCAATCATTTTCAAATATAATATAACATTACTTTTGATACATTAAATTTCAGTTAAATTTATACTTATAACTGTTTATTAGTTACTTACGTTATATCAAGTATAGTTATATCTTTTTATAGTATAAACACAAATAAATATAAAAAGTAACTCGGAAACTCCACATGTAATTTTCAAGCGTTTCAATTTAACTGAAATTTATGAAAACATTTTCTATTAAATAAAAGAGCTAACATTTACCTAAGTAGATTTTTAAGATCAACAAAATTATATATGAAAAATGAGAATAAAAAATTTATGAGTATACATAGTTGACGTAATACATCTCTTTCATAAAATTACAATTATTATTTATACTAATTATTATTATTTTTTATATCCACAAGATACTTTTTATATTAAGTCTTTTATATTAATTGACATTCTTAATTTCCATTTCGATATGTGCAATCTTTAATAATTGAATGGTCAATACATAAATATTTATAAATTATGGTATGTTATTTTTGTTGAGTGTAATATTCAATAAAAAGTATTCAAAAGCCATGTATTTCTAGATTAATGTAAAGACTCAAAATTCTAAGAAACAATTTTATAATTTTGCAACTGTCATACAAAAACATTGTATATTTACTTATCAATATTATGTAGTGAAACTAATATAAATAAACTAATTTAGTTTTTTGTTTTTGTTTCCTTGACTGCTACCACCTCTACCAATAGGTATAGGTCCCCTTCCTCCTCTCCCGCCAAATGTTCCTAAAATTGAATTTATATTATTGTTTGATACTGAAATGTTTTTAAAGTTTTTGTCCCAATGACTATGCATTTTGGTAATAATACATACCTCGTCCACTACCTCTACCTCCTCTTTGATTTTGTCCTCCCCTGCCTTTCATTTCGCCTCTGCCTCTGGATTTCATTTGGACATCTTCCTTAACCATATCAATAACTTCATCAGGGATTCTAAGATATTTGATAGTGCTTCCTCGAATATAGCATTCTGGCATTCTCCAAAATTTATCACCATCCTAAATGAACAAATGTACACATCTATACTTATATTTGTATAATGATAATTCATATTCTATGACAAATAGAATTAATTTTGTAAGCATTTAAAGCATGGCAGTTATTAAATTTTTCATTATACTAAATTCTTCTTTAATTCTGAAATAAATTGTTTTAGTTCCATGTTATATTTATATTTAAACAGATATTTTTTTTTACTTACCCTGGAAGTACATATAACTTCTCTTAAATTAATATTCATCCAATTATCACAGCTGACTAAATGGCCATTATAAGTTTCGCCATTTTTTAATTCAACCAGCTGAATCAATAAAAAATAATTTTAATGAATAGTTAGAAAAATTATACGAGTAAAAACAATTGTAATAAAGGTTAGAATCTCACCATCGGATGATTTTGTGCTGTACGTAATAAGGATAAAGGTAACTGGAATTAAAAATATTTTTAAATACTATCAATTTTGTAAAATTCTATCCATCCATTTTCCTTACCATTTTTTAAAAGAAGATTACGACTTTTGCGATTTTTAGAATATAAATGTCACTTTTCAGAGTATTAAATGTAAACACTGTAGTTTGCATTGAATTACCGAATTACTCTAAAAGCTAAAACTCTGAGATCTGTGAGTCGGAAATCGGAGATATATTAAGACTGAGTAGCAGCTGAGGGTCTGTCTCCATAGGGCCTGCCTGAGTCCGTCCGAGCCGGCCGAGATTTTTTATGGGCACGCCATCTCTATAATTTCGTGTTCATGCGTTTCTCGTATTGGCTGCGTCCGATCGGGCTCGTTTATGTAAACGCAGCCATTCACTATGAAACTCGCCATTGGATACGAAATTATAGAGATGGCGTGCCCATAAAAAATCTCGGCCGGCTCGGACGGACTCAGGCAGGCCCTATGGAGACAGACCCTGAGTAGTAGTCAAGTTGAGATTTAAGAATGGAGAATGAGCGAAAGCGGAACTGAACTCGACCAGTAACCTACATACTCATTTTACAAATATATAAAAATGATTTAATCTGTTAAATTTTACTGATTTTGTATCTATAACTAAATAATTATAATTAACTAAATATTATAACTAGTCGTTTTTAATTTATCTTCGGAAAACCATATACATAAAATCTGCAAAATAATAATTTAACTACTATGAACATGAGACAAACTCATAAAATGATGCAATTTTTCGTTCAGCAAGGTTATTTTACATGTTATAAAATTAATAGGAAGTTGCAAAGAGTAAGCATTTAATTATCAATAGTTTTTATAACAGTCTCCGATTTTTAAGTGATTTGCCTTGTTTTATGTGATCACTTGTTTGTAATGTAAATTTTTTTTACATTCTAGTTTTCAATAAATGTCTACAAACCATTCATAAGACAATATAATCATCAAGTATCCTCTATAAGTTTGGTAGATGATTTGAAAAAAGATTCAACGTCAACCAATAAATTTGTAAATAGAACTCATACTTGTGGAGAGTTGAATATTAACAATGTACATGAAAATGTAGAGCTTTGTGGATGGTTGGAATTTCAGCGACTTGGAAAATTTTTTATATTGAGAGATGCATATGGTTCCACCCAATGTATTATTCAAGATGAAGTATATCTTAGTTTTATTTATAAGAGCAATTAATGTCAATATGTATAATATTTTTTATTGGTTTTTTTCCAGAAAAATGATGTATCTAATAAAATACAAAAGTTACCATATGAAGCAGTATTGAAAGTAAAAGGAGTGGTTTTGCCTAGACCTGAGTTTCAATGTAATAAAAAAATGAATACAGGAGATATTGAAGTTCAAATAGAATCATTAGAAGTTCTCAATTCATCTATGCCTCAATTGCCTTTTTCCATAAGAAGTTTCCATAAAGCTAAAGAATCACTTCAAATGCAGTATAGATATTTAGCTCTACGATTTCCTGAATTGCAAAGAAATTTAAGGATAAGGTCTTGGGTCACTATGAAAATGAGAGAATATTTAATATACCAATGTGGCTTTTGTGACATTGCTACTCCCACACTATTTTGTAAAACTTCTGGAGTAATAGATTTTCCTAAGCTATATAATAACATGTACTGTAAATATAACATTACATTCACTCTGTGCTTATATTTTCAGGGTGCACAAGAATTTATTGTTCCAACAAAACATGCAGGAAAGTTTTATTCTCTGGTTCAAAGCCCTCAACAGTTTAAGCAACTATTAATGGTTGGAGGTTTGGATAAATATTTCCAAATAGCCCAATGCTATAGAGATGAAGGTTCAAGACATGATAGACAACCAGAATTCACTCAAGTAAGTTTTTACACACACACACATACACACACACGCGCGCGCGCGCGCGCGCACACACACACACATAAAATTTTACTATTTGCAGTTGGACATAGAAATGTCTTTTATTGATCGCAAGAGTATAATGGAAATGACAGAAAATGTAATCTTAAACAGTTGGCCTGAATTTTTAGGAAAAATCAAAACACCTTTTGACTATTTAACATATGAAGAGGCAATGGAAAAGTATGGCACAGACTGCCCTGATCTTAGGATACCTGGACAAGTAAACCTATTACATTGAGGTACCCATGTAAGCACCAAACTGGTGTAATATATCATGTTAAAAAATGTTATAGATTCACAACATATCTTCAATCATTAAAAGTATAGACACCAATTTTAATCAAGCTTATAGTATTTATGCAACAGTATTCAGTGGAAAACAAGTAATTGACTGAAATTTAGTTTATTCGTAATTACTATATTATTGTCTGTTTACAATGTACGTTCTATTTTATTGTAGCAACATTTTACCAACTCTACTAAAAAAAAGCTAAATCAATTATCAAAGCAAATGTTTCAAAGAGCCAAGTTCATTCAATTGAAAGTAAATAATTTGAACATGAATGAGTTACAAGGGTTATTTTCAGAGGATTCACGAAGAAGTATTGTTGAAAACCTTAGTTTAGCAAAAGATGACATTTTATTATTAACTTATGGACCTAAATTAGATGCTGTGAGTTTATTTGTGAAAATATTTTGTAATAAGAAATTTTCAATATAAAATTTTTCTTTTATTTAGAGGCAACTCCTTGGAAGAATAAGAATTGAATTTGTTAACATCATAGAATCTAGAAATGAAAATGAAAAGATTAGATCATCCGAGTATAAGTTTGTTTGGATACTTGATTTTCCCTTATTTACATTTAACAATGAGAAAAACATTTTGGAAGCTACTCACCATCCATTTACTCAGCCTCATCCTCAGGATATGAAATATTTGAATACAGATCCAACAAAGGTATCCATAAGTTCAAGTAATAATAATAATAAATTGAATAATTTAAAATAATAATTTATGAAATGTGCAGGTTCGAGGCTTACAGTATGATCTAGTTATGAATGGATCGGAAATCGGCGGGGGATCTATTCGTATTCATCAAAGAAAATTGCAAGAACAAATATTAGAAATGTTGAATATTGATTCATCGAAGATGTATTATTTACTCGATGCTTTAGACAGTGGGGCACCTCCACATGGTGGAATTGCTATAGGTAAAATAAATGTTAAATTTAACAGATTAGTTAAATATAGTTTTACTGACTAGTTTCATTTATTCAGGTTTAGATAGGTATATTTCTTTAATATGCAAAGCATCTAGTATTCGAGAAGTCATAGCTTTTCCAAAAACTATGGAAGGACGCGATTTAATGTCTGATGCTCCAACATCAATTTCTGAAGAAGATAAAAAATTATATCACATTCAAGTTATTGACAATCAATGAAATTTTGTACATAAACCATTGTTGTATTTAATAGAACAATAAACAAAAAAGTTATAATAACATTGTTTTTGATGAAGTTTAATACTATGTAAACAGTAATAAACAAAAACTTTTAGTGTACAAAAGAAATATTTTATTTACGATTTCATAAGAAATAAAGTTACAATGTAATAACAATTGGTTCATTTGAAAATTATTATAAATTTCATTTTGAACTGCTATATTTAGTGCATTATGAATTATTCATTTGGAAGCTTTTCAAGTTTGATTTACTCTTGAATATTCTAGTAAATTACACATGTAATTTATTTATTGTAATACTCCTTAAGAAAATTTTAGAAGTGGATATTTATTTACTTCTCATATGATAATGATATTAATTATTGGCAGTAAAATAAAAGTAATCTGTGCAGAGTTAGTTGAAATCTCTCATTATTTTTAAATTTCTCATAAAAAATGTTGGGTACAAATGTATTTATATTAATAGTTTTTATCTGGTACTTTCTTTTAGCCCTGAGTTATATTAATAATGTTTATCAACCACTATTTATAGATAATTACCATTATACATCTCAGTTTTCTTTATTTCATTATAAAAAATACTATTTTACAAATATCATTCATACACTTATCACACACAATGAAATTACATTAGGAGAAAATTAATACATTCATCACAAATGTCGTCAAGAAAAAGAGATAACTTTACAGTTTAGTTCAAAATATAACTATACTGGAATTTTACAAGAATTTTTTGTTGCTTTAATAGCTACACAAAATTGTCTGCCTATTTTCTTAATAATATTTTGAACGTTTTTTATGAATTTTCATACCACATTCAGTAAGCATAAGGAAGATTTTTTACGGTTTAATATTTTTTCAATAGAAGTCAGGCATACAAGGCTTCATTGTCTAAATAATTAAAAAATATTAAATATTTAGAAAACATTACAAAAGTAAATAAATATGTGACTAAATTAAATTTTAATTTCCTTAAAATCACTTTTGTGCTTAAGTTACAGTCAACTTTGATAATGCTTCATTATCAGTATACAAACAATAGTTCTACGCATAATAATTTTGAAAAAAATATATTAAATTTCCCTGCTGTGACATCTAGAGTACAAACTCTTTACTAATTAACTTAAAACTTGAGGTGTATATAGAAAATAAATTTTAAATATGTATTAGAAGCTATGTTATGAAATGCTGAGAACTTGGTATTATAAGCTGTTATAACTAAGACAATAAGCCTGTGAACATTTAGAAATATGACTATAAAATGACATAACGTTCATGAAACATAGTTTTCAAGAAATAACCGCATGTGGACGACATATTTAAATACTTTAGTATTTAGTCAACATTTCAAGTTGGCTAATGTAAAAAATCAAGCCACTTATAAATATAATCTCGTGGCACAACAATGCTATGAATCTTAGTAGTGTCCATTGTCACTAGTAGTTTATACATCAATATAAATTTATAGAAGAGTGTTCCATTTTTACAGAGTGCAATGTTGAATTCTCGTTACAACAATTTACAGTAACTTGTTTTGCAGGAACCAGCTCAGATGCTGACCACTGTGACACTTTGATTTTTGTAACTTGCAATTGGCAGAGACAAGGCATTGCAGTATATCCTTAAGACATGTCATCTACTGTTGGTAGCCAAAAGGCCATATTTGTACAAGCAGACGCCAACATCATGTACTTAGGATTAAACTGTACACACTGTACAGGTGCAGGATGATCTCCATTGAGAACGCAAACTTTGTAACCAGTGTCTGCATTCCACACATGTATCCTTCCATCAGTAGAGCCACTGAACACAAATTGGGAGTCTGGACTAAAGCTAGCCTCTATAGGGATACCTTTATTGTTCAGATAACCTGTGAATGTTTGCAATGGAGTGCCATGAAAGGCATCTATAAGTCTGATGATGCTGCCATTGGTGGAAATCAAAATAGTTTTGCCGTCCCGACTGAATTTTAACCCTGTCCAGTCGCATTCTTTCTCATGCTGGAGCTTGAAGTTGGTGAATGGACCCTTGTCAAAGCTCCTCAGGTCGTACAGCTTAATGGACTCGGAATTGACGCCGGCCGCGAAAATCAAGCCCTCCGGGTCGTAGGCGGCGACCGGTCGGCCGGCAACGTTCATGACCCCGTGGCAATTAGGTGATCGCAGATCCCAAAGTCTGAGCGACTTGTCAATGGAGCCCGAGAGGAAAGTGTCTTCGATGGGACTGATGCAAAGCGAAACGACCTTCTTGGTGTGGCCGGGAAAGTATCTGATGTACTTATTGTCGTGCAGACTCAGGTAGCGAATGGTGTCGTCGACTTTGGTGCTGCTGTGGATGGCAGTGTTCTTGGCGTGGGTGAAGTGAATGAGATCGACGCCATACTTCTTTGAATTGACAGTGCGTATCTGTGTGCCCTTCTCGCAATCGTAGATAACGATCTGATCGTCTTCGGAGCATGATATCAGCGTGTCGCCGGTAGTGGAGAAGTCAATGCTGTTGATGCGGTCAGTGTTCTCGCGGAAGATTTTGGCCACCTTGAAGCTCCGTACCACGTTGTCGACGAGCTTCATGGTGACGTGCAACTTGTGGAGAGAGGCACCGTTCCCGCGTTAACCCTCTATTTCGAACGCGCGTTGGCTGTATCTATTCCCCTTGATCGTTCTCTTTCCTTTATTCGTTACTATTTCTTTGGCTTTGCAATCCACGTTATCTTTATGCTTGCTGCTTTAGCGGCACCAGGACTGCGCGTGACTATAAACGACCGGCGTGACGGCAACTTCCTCGATCGATTTCGTTGTTGCTGCCGAGTGCCGCTGTTACCTCTCTCTCTCTTTCTCTCTCTCCAGCTCTTCTTTCTCTACTCGGACTTGCATGCGCACGCGCGTTCTTTCCTGAGTCGTAGACGGGAGAAAATCTAATCTATAGTTAATCTAATCGACATCAGAGAACAATTGCGTTGCTCGGTTCATCAAGTGGCTGCCCATCGTCGACAACCCCGTTCCTTGTTCAACCCTTGCGAGTTTTTTTCGTTACAGAAAATTTTATTTGCATCTTGTGCTTGTATACTGATGGTCTATTGCTACCTATGCCGTCGCCATGTTAAGTAATGTTAAGGTCGTATTCAGATACGAAATTCGGTAGTGGCAACGAGGTGATTCTGCGTTGGAGGGGCAGAAAGAGAAGAATGCATATATTTTTGTCATAAGTTGTTTTCACGAGTAACTTGGACGTGTTTGATTTGCGCCAAGCAATGGTGCGTCATGTGCTTACAAATTATTTATAAAATTACTCGATAGGCAAAATAGTCATTTATTGATTGTCTGAACAGTCTTCAGTTCAATGATAATTACTTTTCACTAGACTGTAAAAATAAAATCAAATACAGCGCCCACAGAATTGCCCCGTTGCTTTCGTCGCCAAATAATGATATATAGAGTCGGACTGCTTCTTTTCCTTATTAGTTGGTGTGCAAAGCAAGAGCTTTACCGTACCATCGCCAGGTGTCGTGCGGTGTCGATAGTAATTTGAATTTATTATTATTGATTGACATTAGTTTTTATATTTTTGTATATTTTCTTTTTGTTTTGAGACTGGTTAAAATAGCACTGTAGTATGGTGGGTGGTATGTGGAAAGGATTTAAGTTTGTAGAGGAATGAAGAGATATTTTTCAACTCAAATTTTAAACAAGGTTTGGCATAAAGGGCTACTGCACAATCTTAAGAGATTTTTTCCTCGGTCTCACTACGAATTGTTCCAGTCTTATCTAAGCAATAGAGACTATTAAGTTAAACTAAATAAAAACATATCAAAACATCTGTTAATATAAGCAGTGTTCTAGGTCGAACACTATATCTGTTATATACCTCGGACCTATCAAAGTCTATTAATATCTTGACAGTAACATATGCAGATAATACAGCAATTTTAACAGTACACTTAGAAGCAAAAATAGCTACCAAAACATTACAAAACTAGTTAAAAAATCACCTTCAAAATTGGTTTAACTCCTGAAGAATAATAGTAAATGAAAGCAAATCAATACATACAACACTTCGAAAAGAGACCTGTCCCTCCTATTAGATTAAACAATAAATATATTCCGCAAAGCAATCAAGTAAAATATCTAGGTATTCATCTAGACTGAAGACTTACATGGAAAGAACATATATTTACTAAACGTAAACAGTTGGGTCTCAAATGGAGAAAAATGTACTGGTTCATCGGAACAAAATCGGAGCTGTCAATTGAAAACAAACTGTTGTTATATAAAGCTGTACTCTGGACATATGGCATGCTGTGGGATCAACTATGGGATGCTGCTTCTAACTTGAATATCTAAATCCTGAAAAGATTTCAATCGAAAGTTCTACGCAATATAATACGGGCTCCATGATTCGAACCTAATGAAATTATCTGAAATGATTAATAGATTAGAAGTAAAAGAACGGTTAAAGAAGTTAAAGAAGAAATTAAAAAATGCTACGCAAAATATAATTTCAATCTTCAAAACCATCCAAATAAGCTTGTCAACAAACTTCTCAAGACATCCATCATCAACACCAGACTAAAGAACATAAACTAATGAATGCGCAAATAAATTAACAGAATTATTTCAATCATACTGTAAAATAAAAACAGTATACTCACTAGAGTATAATAAACTGCTAATATAATAAGAAACTGCTAATATAATAACTGCTAGTATAATAAGAGTATAATAAACTGCTGTTTAATAAACATTTTCTTATTGTCTCAATACGTGACACAGATTGTAAATAAACTTGGAGTAATAAAAAAAAAATTATTTTATATCGACTATTCCTCCGAATTTCACAAATCAAAACAAGCCATTATGACGTGCGAAATGTGTGTACGCTAAATCTATAAAATAGAATGTAAATAAAACCAAAACTTTCGTTTATACTGTCATTTACGATCTTATAATGTCAGATAATATCAAATATTTAATAAAGGCCTATACCGGTATTGTTGCTACATTGCTACCAAATGGAAAAACAGTGCATAAAACTTATGGTTTGCCAATTCTGATGTTTAGTAATTTATCTTCAAATACAAAAATACAATCTAATTACTTTGAAACATACAAAAGTTTTCATTTGGAATGAAGCACCAATGGCCCTAAAATGTGCTTTGGAAATCGTAAATAGAACATTAAAATATTTGAAGACTGATCAACCACTTGGTGGTAAAAATAATGGTTTTAAGTGGTGATTTCAGACAACTGTTTCCAATTAAAGTTAATGGAATATGTAATGAAATTCTCAATTTGTTTATTATAAAAACTCTTAATTATGTCTAATTTTTATGATATTTAACTTAAAATCTAATAGAAAGTCTTACTATATGAACTTGAATTTGCAAAATATTTATTGGATTTCGATAATAGATCATTAAATAAATGATCATGACAATAATTTACAGCTTCCATAATATTGCATAATTAATGCATTGTACAAAATATTTTTGAAAAATTAATAAAAAAAAAGTTTTCTGAAATTAGTCACTGTACAATTCTATCAGCCAGAAATACTGATGTAGATAATAATAAAATTACTAATTTATTAAATAAAAGTACTGAACACATGTACTAGCATAAATTATGACAAGAAAATACAGAAAATTATGACAATGGTAATATGCAAGATATCCATTTACCAGAATATCTTAATTCACTAAATCCACCTAATTTTCTTTCTCATAAATTACGTATAAGAAAATTCTGCATGGTCATGTTAATCAGAAAATTAACATGATGGTATGTTTATGTAATGGATTATGTAATATTATTATGTAATGGATTATGTATGTATGGATTATGTAATGGAACAAGATTACAAATAATTGATCTTTCTAATCATTTGTTAAAATCAAAAATATTGACAGGAGACGAACGCAATAACATAGTATTTCTTAATTGGATTACTCCGTATTGTGAAAATATATATCCATTTACTTTTAAAAGACGTCAGTTTCCAATGCGTTTGGCTTTTACAATAACTATTAATAAATCTTAAGAACAAATTTTAGACAAAATTGGTATTGATCTTCGAAGAAATGTTTTCAATCACAGTTAATTGTACATAGCTATGTCTCGAGTGCATTCTTGGAATTCATTAAAAATGTATTTAGGTAATTAAAGACAAACTTCGTTTGTTAAAAATTATGTTTATATAGAATTATATCAATAAAATTATTTATGTAAATTATGCACATTAGACTATTTTACTTTCTTTACGTATCAATAATGATAATACCGTTAAGTATTTCAACATTATATTGCATTTACGTATATTGGGTGCGCGGAACGCGCTATGGTGTTCTAGTTACTGAAAAAGTAGATGATAAAAAGAGCGATGTAACATTAGGTAGTAATCATGGTTGATGTTGATATTTCAATATGACGCATGCCTATTTGAATATATAACATCGTTGAATGGGGTAACGCAATTTTACTATAATTAGTATTTTTACAGTCGATATAGTATTTTTACAATGAAGGCTAAGATTTTTTAAAATTACTAGATCATACACATACGCGCGCGATATTTTGGGTGCCAAATGGAATGAGAGCTCGAAGACTTAATTTTATTAGACGAATAGTACATTTACTAAAATTCGTAATTTTAGAAATATCGCGAAATTTTTAAAAATAATGCGAAATTATATTCGCGCTACTGATGGTTGGACATAAGGTTCAATTCCTTTTGTTAATTTTTATGAAATTCTTATTGTTGAGAAACAAGATGCTTTTGGAAACGCTATTTTTAATTTATATTAATTTTTAATTTAATTTTTATTAACTGTATTGTTTATATTATGTTGATCACTTTAATACAACTATTACAATTGAACATAGTTGGCTACCGCAACTCAACTGTAAACAAATAGACTTTTATCTCGAGGAAGAGGCTTATTTAAAAATCAACTAATTAAATGAACTTATTTAATCGAAGTAATTTAAGAAGCCTCTCCCGAAGAGACCAGTCCTTCCCTGCAATTTTGCCCATGTTGCTCGTATGACAACACCCCGATTTGTTACGGCAGCATTTTCTGGAACTTTTAAGAATTACTGACGATTGCGGAGCTGCGATATGTATCAAGAGGGTTGCATCGGTAAATTTATTTAATCGGTTAATTTTAATTGTACAATGTTCCACACTGTACAGTGTTGCCCGCATATTTTTGCATATATGCGCAACGCTGTCACATATTCAATAGGATAGTTAAAACAGATGCAATGAAAAAATTTAGAGCATATGTTCCCAAATGAAGTAATACATTGTAAATATTACTTATTGTGTAGGTTAAAGTTGTTTCAATTTCACTGTGGTATATTTCATGCATATAGATTTTGAGTTGTGGTTTGTGGTGTGAATTATAAAATATTGATTACATAGTTAGTAAGAAATAAAAAAAATAGAACTTAAAGAAAATTAATTAACTGATAATTGTCAAATAATACCCGATTTTCATCATCATCTAAATTTAATTATGGAAAGCTGTATAATGATATATTATAATTCTTCATGTGATATCGTAGTCGTCATAAGCGGTGCAATGTTAATTATAATTTTCGAGTAAAAACGTTAATTTTATGACAAAAGGCTGAAAAGAAACGTTTTTTTATGAAAAATTATAATTGGTATGATTTTGGTTGTTTGCTCAATCTTTCATTATGTTTAATAAATCACCTACTTACAAACACTCTCTAAATTTCACTTCTTTTCTTTTCCACTTCTGCATTTCACAAGACTGAATGACCTACTAATTCTAAATTCTAATATAGCTTTTTATAATTTATTTGGAATACACGCACACCCAAATTATTATAAGCTTTCAATTTGTAATATATTTATATATAAATATAATTAAATATAAATCACTTATGTTGTGAAAACAATTCAATATAATGACACACTTACATGAAATTCTTCAACAATATTGCAGCTATTTGGAGCCGGCACGATTACATGTAGCCCGTATGTTTGTTGGTTTATTTATGAGTCCCATACGACTATTTATGCGAGTCTTGTCTGAAAAAGAAGTTAGTTTGATATGAGAACACGGCATGATAGACGTATTAATTGTCCGGTTGTGAGTACTCGTCTGCTTAATGGTGACAAAGTTTGCAAGCGTTGAAAATTTAGATGCATGAGTTTAACATTGTTCCATCGTACTGGATATACTTCATACATATAGATAATACCGTAATTGGTTGATAAAATGAAATTTTGCATCAGCTTCAAGGTAGTGTTTTTGATGGAAATGCTCTTCATAAATGTGAATTCGAATGGGCAAGTACGTTAGTTTTTATAAAAATGTACCGTAACTAATTTATGATATGATGTGCGTGAGTTGAAACTTTGATGTGCGACATTCTATTTGAAGTAGAGCACATGTGAATGTGCGCTTTATGCCATACATATAACTATAAGTTAATTAAATTCTTTTCGGGAAAATTCATTTTGTAGATTTACAGTATGATGACGGATGAAGAGTTTTCTAGAGTATTCAAAGCTGAACGTGATCAAGGTATAATTTAACTATGTATAAAAAAAAATATTTTTCTTTAAAAATAAATACATTTTCATTTAAAATATTTTAGTTTCTAACTACGAATTCATAAAAATTAATCTCTTACTTACAACAAAAACCAACCGTCGACTATCATCGCAGAACCGTGTATTATCTTTTGTGGCTTTTGGTAGGCATTATGATATAGAGTTGAAACAGCGAGATAATATCTTAATTGGAAAAAAGACACCGATATGGCATATTAAAACATCTTCGAAAAATTCTTCACGTGTTCAGTATACTTCATTGCCTAATGTAAGGAAGTAGAATGGTTAATACCTGTAGATCACTAAAATAATAGCACATACGCTCGCGGCACTAAAGGCACTTATCACAAAAAGATCAGTCTTTTATTTTCGTATATTTGTTTATTTAAAAATCTGCATGATCTTTATACTATATCTTTAAATGTGCGTTTTTTGATAAAATTGAATATGTTTCATTTGTGATTTATTGCTATTCTTATTATATTTACGTTACGTATATGTTATTTATATTATGTTATAATGATATTCTAATGAAAAAGTTCAAATTATTCTATGAAAGGTTTTGGATAATATCAATGGAATTTATCAGGACTCACAAAATATGGTTTCATTAGTGGAATACAAATTAGAAGAACATACTGATCTATTTTACGTGAGTATAAAGAAATCAAATATAAATAGATACGTATAAATTTAAACTAACTGTATAGTTTTGTTGAATTTGAATCAATCTAAAATATTTAAATAAAAATCAGTAAAATTGTTATAATTGATTCTCATTTGAAAATATGTCGACATTATTTAGAAAAAATTCTTTGCAGTAATCAATAACAAGCTTCTATGAATATTATTGTTACCTGCTCAAGCAGTTTATATATATTGCTGTATTTTTTACTATAGGACGGTATGATTGATACAGATTTGGCTATAAGTCCTCTTCCTCAACGCTTGATCAATGAAATATCTAAAATACGTAATCAAACGAGGGTGGAAGATCATGTTATTTTTAAAATATCAAGTCAAAGCTCAACTCTCCGATACGAACTGTCGGATGATACAATTAGGTATTATCAAAAATATATAAAAAAGAGGAAAAGACAACAACCCTTGAAGGTCTTCTATCCAGAAATTTTAGTTGTGCTTGATGCATCTATTTATAAGTAAGTTCAACACTAATTTCAGTTCATATGAAATTTGTAACTATGTTCCTCGAGCTACTTTATTATTAGGTCTAAACTACAACATAGATATTATATTCTAGAAAATTTCATTTTAAAAATAAAAAATGTATACATATATATACATATACATATATATATATATATAAATATTTATAGGCATCTTGGTCAAGACCCTCACTTAGCAATGAATTATTTAGTACCTTTCTGGAATGGTGTAGATTTGCGGTATAGCGTCTTAAAATCGCCTGAAGTAAAGCTTAATATTGCTGGCGTAATCTTAGCACAAGTAATCATCAACTTTTGATACGAAAAATATAATAACATTGATTATTATGTTTACATTTACAATTCAAAATATTTAATAATATTTTTGAAAAAATGTTCTGTGCAAACATTTAAAAATTCGAAATGGTTTAGTGATAATATTCTGCTTTCAGGATGAAATGGCATTAAAATTCATACACAATAATTTAGATGATAGTGGTCGAATACAGGCCAAAAAAGCACTAGTAGATGCTGGAATATATTTTGATACCGAGGCTAAATATATTACTTCCAAAGATATGGTTGTGATTATGACTAAGTATTGATTCTTTGATTATATTTACGTTAATTATAGTCAATTAAACTCAATCGAATGATGTCACTCAACTGATAATTTGTTTAATAGGCGAGATATATGTAGCTTAAAAACTACAAATTATTGTAAATCTTCAGCATTAGGTATTAATAGAATTGTTATATATAATGCCTTTAATATTCGATTTCCAGACATGTTATAACATAACATTATTCAATTTATCAGGGAAAGCTTTTACGGGAAAAGCATGCTCTAAAAGAAAAAACACAGCAATATTGGAAGACAATGGAGGCTATGCCGGAATTATAACAGCTACTCATGAGATAGGGCATCTGTAAGCCATAAATTGTAAAAATTGAAATGATAACAGTTATATTTGAACTCCCAAATTATTTCAAAATAACTGTCTTCATCAATAAAATAAAATGTTGACGATACATGGAAAACATTCAGGCAAATAAATGATTGTTCACAGATTGGGATTACCTCATGATGGTGAAGATGATGCAATCGCTTGTTCTATGAAAGATGGTTATATTATGGCAAGTGCAAAATTCAGATCTGTGAATAGTCTTTGTTGGTCTCCATGTAGCAAAAATCTATTGGAAGAATCTGCAAGGTTAATTTCATGGATACTTATAAATGACATTCTTTTTACGCATTATCTTAATAAGTAAGTTATTTTTAGCCTAACAGTTTCCAATTGTCTAGAAAACAGGCCTAAAAATATAGGGGGTACAGTAATACGTCCTCTACCAGGTAAATTTTTAACTTTAGACGAACAGTGTTTGGCGCGAGGTGGAAAACCATGTATAGTGAGTATTTAATGTTATACGTTGACAAATTGAATTGAGTTTGTAAATTACAAAAATTTTAATTTTGATAGTTCAATGAAACAGTATGCTGGAAATTACACTGCACAAAATCTATGATAAACATGAAATGTGTTGGGAAAGCTCCCGCTGCTGAAGGTTCTACATGTGGAAAAGGCTTGGTAAGAGCTATCACGTTTTTTTTAAATCAAATTATAAATAAGAATTAATTGTAATTGTAATGATCGTTTGCTTTATTTTAGCACTGCATAAATGGAGCATGTGTCGCTGAATTTTCATAAGCTTTACAAAAGTTACTGGTTTCAAATAATAATTAGTGGTATTAAGTAAAATTATACATGTAAAAATGTTATTTTCTACGATAACCATTAAGTATTTTTTATAATTGATTTTGAAGTTTGTTACTTTTAATTTGTACATTATTACCTTTTCCCGTAACCAAAAGATAAAACCCCATGTCCATCATTAACAAAACGTATTTTTTTGAGGTTCTTTAAATAAATGTCAACGCATCAAAGAACCTTGCCACAGTAAACACGTATCTTTAAGGAGATTCGATGATATTTTCGCGGGGTGAAGGGGCCGAGAAGACCTCCCATCTGTTAACACAGTAAAGTATCGGTAATGCAAACTATGAGCAATGAAATATGTAACAACGCAAACTAATTAAAAATAAAAGTAGTTTTCTGAAATAACACGAAAACGATATTAAATTAATTTATGAAATGATATAATTTGAATAAACATTATTATTATTTAACACTATGTATTGAACGTTATTTATTTGACGCTTACGTTTTAATTTTTTTTCTTAAAAAGTGAGATGCAAAATTCACAAAGCTCATTCAGATGAGAAAAAGATTCGAACCATAGACTTTTCCTATATAAAAAAGTAATGGCTAGCCGAGTGAAGTTATTTTATTTATGATCTGCTTGACTCAGTCTAGTCATGTAGGTCACTGTTATGAGTAAATCGGCACTAAATGATAGATCGAGGCCATTTACATCTATTAATATTCTACTAATACAAACCCGCGTAAAAAACTTGAAAGTTTTCCCAAACTTGTGTCAAGCTTTCGTAATAAAAATTTTTTTCTGCAATTCATCTTCGACAATACAGACCATAACACTGCCACTATTGATGGACGTAACACGTTTCATACTATGGGTGGAGTTATGGAGCAGAAGAACATTCGCTTAGAAATCGCTCTCGACAATCTGGAGATGGTCAATAATGATGATAATGCGCTTAGAAAAGCTATTACAGGTGATGAATCATGGGTTTATGGTTATGATCCTGAAACAAAACAATAATCTTCACAGTGGAAGCATTCTGAATCGCCAAGACCATTAAGTCAATGTTGATTGTTTTTTTCGATTGTGAAGGTGTCATACATCACGAATATGCACCAACAGGTCAGACAATCAATAAAGAATACTACGTTCGAATTTTGAAAGGTTTGCGTGATGCAGTAAGAAGAAAACGGCCGCACTTTTGGGAAAGTGGTGACTGGCTTCTCCATCACGATAATGCGCCAGCGCATTCATCCAATCTTGTGCAGCAGTTGTTGAACAAACACAATATCGCATTGCATCGACAACCTCCATACAGTCCCGACATAGCCTCTTGTGACTTTTGGCTGTTTCCAAAACTAAAAAAACCACTCAAAGAACACCGATTCGATGATAAAACAACGGTTGAAAACAATGCGACGAGTGTACTTAAGGCTATCCCTAAAAGTGAGTTCCAGGACTGTTTAGAAAAGTGGAAACATCGATGGAACCGTATTATTTAATCAAGTGGGGTTTACTTTGGAGGATGCCACCCACCAGATGATAATGAATAACGCTAGCACGAAAATATAAAGGTAGGCCCGATACTTTCCGGACAGACCTCGTATAGTATATAACAAGAAGAAAAGTTTTTGTCTACTACGTAAGTATTTATGTCACTTATCATATATAATTTTATTCAAATATTTTGATTTGTAAACATGTGAAATATAACTGTTAAAAATGTATGATCGCATTCTATCTATAGACTAGGTTTTCTTTTGTATTTTGTAAAATTATTCAAATGCAAAAAAGAGTATTTATATCTTAATTTTGTTTTAGATTAAAACATGAAGATCAATCCTTTGAACGTAGTCAATTTATTATTAGCATATTTTCAAAGTTTACAAATACCAGATAGCGAGATTAATTTCAAAGAAATTAAATTGTCAGAAAAGTTGAAAGAAATATTAATAGATGCCGTGTATGAGTTTAATGATATTGATATGATTGTTGAAGAGACGTTAGATTTTCATGAAGATTATAAAGATACTGAATCTAAAATAATTGAAGATGAAGTTCAACATCACTTTCCTGATCCTGATTTTGCACCAACAAATCAGTGCACAAATGATAATAAAGAAATCACATTTGATTATAAACAAAGAGCCGTAGAATTTTGGAGGAGCGGAAAAAACAAAAACTTAAAACTGGATACTATACAACATAGATTCAAAAAAGTTTCATCTATAAGTCAACTTAAGCGTTCGGCGAAAATAATTAATAAAAATGGAACTTACCGAGAAAAAATTGCGTGAATTTGCCAATACACGTTTGATAATTTAAAAGCCGCTATTGCAGCTGGTACGATAGTGCATGATCGAGATATACGGAAATGGGCATTGCAAGCTCAAAAAATTGTTGGCCATGAAAATATAAGATTTAAGGCTTCTCAAAATTGGTTACTAAAATTTAAAAAAGCTCATAGAATAGTATCTAGAAAAATAAATAAATTTATCACCAAAAAAATATTAGAAAATAAAGAAGAACTACAAACCAATGCTGATGCTTTTGTAGCTGATGTTAAATCATGTATACCAGAAATCGGCATTGCAAACTTTTATAATTCAAATCAGAGTGGTTTCCAATTAGAAATACACTCGGGAAGAACATTAGCAGTTGAAGGAGAAAAGCAGGTGCAATGTCTGGTACAGTCGGTTTCATCGACAACGCACAGTTATACAATTCAGTCAACTATATCAGCAACCGGGAAACTTTTATCACCACTTTTTATAGTATTAAAAGAAAAAAGTGGTCAATTCGGTCCCATAGTGGAATCTTCATTATTTAGACCAGAAAATGTGCAGGTGGAAGCATCTAAATCTGGAAAATTAACGACAAGTTAGTATATTTTTGTTTATTATAATGCAATGACATAAAAAAATTTTGACATTATTTTATTTTAGATCATTTTAAAATTGGACCTTAATCTGTACTTTTACTCGACTCTTAGAGTGGACATTGCGATAAAGCTGTAAGGGAAACGATGCCAACAAACAAAATTGTTAATATAAAAAAAGAATTTCCACAGGAACGACAGGGAACATCCAACCACTCGATGTTTATGGATTTCGTATCTGGAAAAACTTCGTTCGACGTTTATCAGATCAAGTAATTCTGATGGACTATGAAATTAATCTACGTTTAAGAAATAATATCATAAAAATGCAGTCTCTTGTCCATAACCAGCTTTCTTCACCAAGATATACAAATATTTTTAAATACGCTTGGTATAAAAGCGGTTACATTGCTGAAAAACCAGCTAAAACAGATAACCCTGTTGATTTTAGTTTTGGAGATTCTTGCAATATACATTGCGAAGTAGAAGCATGTAAAAATGTTGCTATAATACGGTATGGTTTAGACATTTCTCGCCATTTTGGTACTATTAAAATAAAATGTATTAAACATATTTTTATTTGTCATAAATTATGTTTGAGCTACAGATATATTTTATAAAAAAAAATGGGATACCCCACGTACGGTGTAGAAATCAATTATTTTAAGAAAAAGCAACTGATAAACTCAATTCTCCCAAAGTTAGGTCTATTAGCCTACATTTGGTTGGTAAGGGTGGTTTATGGGGGTTTGGTGGGTTAAAGGCAGGTTGGTTAGTTAAGGTAGCTCGCTCAGGCGTAGGATTAAATTATTTCAGGAAATAACTAACGACTTAACTCGTGTTTCCCAGGGTTAGGAGGTTTAGCCTGCTTGTGTTTCAGTAAGGGTGGTTTATAAGGGTGGGGGTTAGATAGGTTAGGGGTAAATGGATAAGAGGTATGTTATACAGCTGGGATAACTCGCTTATGGTGTAAAATTCAATTATTTCAAGAAATAACAAACGACTAAAGTTGCTTTTCACAGGATTAGATGGGTTAGCCTGCGTGTGGTTCGGTAAGGGTGGTTTATGGGGGTTTGGTGGGTTAAAAGCAGGTTGGTTAGTTGAGGTAGCTCGCTCATGCATAGGATTAAATTATTTCAAGAAATAACAATCGACTAAACTTGTTTATCCCAGGGTTAGGTGGATTAACCTGCTGATAGTTTGACGGGGGTGGTTTCTAGGGGGTGAAACACCCCTTAGAAACACGTAAAACAGTACAAAAAATAGTATATTTACCCCTATTAAAAAGTAGGTTGCAACCCTTCGGTATAAATGTTATGTCCTTAAAAGCGCCTTTTTATAAGAAATTTTTTAACGTTGAGTTTACTGAAAAATATCCATTTGATGCTGAGAAATATTAAAAAAACTGATTTTAGGGGTTAATTTTCAGGGTGGATTTTACCTCTTAAAAGCCCTTATGGGCCGATAAATAAAAACACGTTTCTAATTTTTTTCCAAGTACTACAATATGCCCCAAAATCATTCAAATCGGTGAGATCGGGTTGGGGTGGTTCCCTTGTGAGTGAAATTTTCATATAAATAAGAGCGCTCTGCTGTGTAAATATATTCTGATAAGTAGGAGTACATATAACCAATCGATAATAATCAACGGTTTCAATATCAATTATAATATTTACTTTGGTATGATACAATCACTGCGATCGTTATAATAAATTCCTTCAGGGTATGAAAAATATACCTATTTTCAATAAGATGCAAAACATTACGTATGATTCAGCAATAATGTTGCTACGTGAAGAGATAATGAGATTTGGTTGTTGTACCAAATCTAGCCAGAATTATAAATCAGAAAAAGATCTTTTTACGAGGCATGTCTAAGAATTACAGAATCAATTCAAGTACTCTCTTCTATGAAAAAGTATATATTAACTAAGAAAAAAAGGACATCAGAGAGAATATCAATTGCCATATCAGAGATTAGAAGGGAGATTGCTAAAGCTGTGTATTACCATCTGGAAAAGTCAACGGTGGCCTTCCTAGCAGCCATTGTTTGAACAGTGTCCCAGCATGAGTAGGGGTAAGCGCTAATACAGGAGAGGTAAAGTCGAATGAAGGGAAGTATAGTTTATATTGGGGAGAGAGATAGTAGCAGAATCATAAAAATGTATACCAGGGGCAGAGGGAAAAAATTATTTTTTCTCAAAAACTTTTATCCTTGATTTTTCTCATGAATTTTTTTTTGCTTAAAAATAACTACAGCAGTGCTAAAAATTATAAGACGCCCCTTATTTCGCTTTATTTCATTTAGGATTTTTTAAGCTTTACAGAGCCTTGGAGATTTGAATTTTCTAATAGTCATTCCCAATATTTTTTTTAATCAAAATTGGTGTTTTTCTAAACAAAAAAACGTCAATCCGATGTAGGTTTGATCTACTACAAAATTTTCATGCAGATTTGAATTTAAAAAGTAATTATTTTTTGAAACAATGAAATATCGTCGATTTCGTTGCACTTACAACACTACAAATGTTGTATCAGTATATGACGGCATGATTCTTTTTTCTCATATATTTTCAACTTTCTGCTTCAACTGATGAAAATTTCAAATGGCTATGTATAGAATTGTTCAAACCGCATAAAAATAACGTCTAATTTTCATATTTGAAAATCGCTAATGTTATTGCATTTAAGGTCAATTTTTTTTATTCGTTTTAAACCAATTGGTTTTGATATACAAATATTATTGATATTCCAAAATTTTCTTTACATATAAGATTTTTGCAATCCTTTGGTATTATAAAGAGGAAACGTCATTTTAAATTAAATTTATTGAAGGAAATAGAATAATACATTTGTGTTTATAATTCATATCTATAATATAATATGATAATTTACTTATTTAATACGTATTTGTGTCCTTTTAATATTTAGTTGCTCCATCTTTAGCTTCGTAGCAAGCCTTCACTCTTCGTACCATTGAAACTGCAAGTTTTGCACAATATTCTTGACTTAAATTTTGCCATGCAGCAGAAATTTCTCTTTTCAAATTATCAGATTACTTAATATTTTATTTCGAATCACTTTCTCAATTTGATTCCAAGCATTCTCAATTATATTGAGATCCGGCGAACGTACCGGCTATTTCAAAAGAGGAATTTTATTGTCACTCATCCATTTTGAAGTTTACTTTGATGTATGGTAATAGGCGCATTATCTTGCTGGTATAGCCAGACTTTTCGTCTTCCAAAAACTTTTTTTTTCGACGGAAGCATGTAGTTTTCCATGATATTGACTATATATTTATCACTATTGACTGTACCTTCTACGAAATGCAGTTCACCTGTGCCTTTTCCTGACAAACAACCCCAAACCATTACAGACCCACAACTTTTCTGTACTTTTGCGGACAGGCAATTACTATTGTATTTTTCGCTGGTCAAACATCTCACGCGTTTTGGTCGGTTGGACAAAAGTTGAAATGAGGATTCATCACTAAATAGTACCGTATTCCACTTCTCCGCTGTCCATGATAATTTAGTTTTACACCAGTCATGCCGAGCTTTACGATTTACAGAGGTTAGTAGAGGTTTGGGAGTCGCGACACGAGACTTCAAATTCTTTTCAAGCAAACGCCTGTTGACTGTTTGTCTGGATATTTTAATCTTTAATTCTAGATCTAATTAACTTTTAATACTATTTGCTGTTATAGTACGATTTTGTTTGGCTGTTTGAATGATAATTCTATCAATTCGAAAACTTGTTGTGCGCGGTCTTCCTGTATTTTTCTTATTTGTCACCGTCTTACTTTTGTGGTAAGCAGTAATAGTATTTTGTACACAACATCTACTTACTTTCAGTAATTTAAATATTTCAATCTGGTTTTTATTTGCTTTGAACAAACCAATAATTTGCCATTTTTTTGTTTCGGGCACTGCTTTCCTCCCCATAATTATTTTTTGAATAAAACCTACAAATTCATTAGTTGCGTTGACAAAAAAACAATAGATGAACATAGAATAAAATATATCACACTTACCTAAATTTGTTATCGAACGAAATAAACAAGCTATGTAACAATATCAGACATATTGTTATAAAAATGACCTCACTTTTGCCGAAAGATGAAGCACGACGTGATCTACAAGGATCTGAAGGTAGCATTCTATGACGTTTCCTCTTTATAATACTATATAAAAATGTTATAAAAATGTAAAGAAAATTTTGGAATATCAATAATATTTTTGTATCAAAACCAATTGGTTTAAAACGAATAGAAAACGTATTTTCCTGCAATTTATGTGCAGTAAATTAAAAAATGACTGGGGTATTTGAAAAAAATTGGCCTTAAATGCAATAACATTAGCGATTTTCAAATATGAAAACTAGACGTTATTTTTATGCGGTTTGAACAATTTTATATATAGCCATTTGAAATTTTCATCAATTGAAGCAGAAAGTTGAAAAAATATGAGGAAAAAAGAATCATGCCGTCATATACTGATACAACATTTGTAGAGTGTTATAAGTGCAACGAAATCGACGATATTTCATTGTTTCAAAAAATAATTACTCTTTAAATTCAAATCTGCATGAAAATTTTGTAGTGGATCAAACCTACATCGGATTGACGTTTTTTTGTTTAGAAAAACACCAATTTTGATTAAAAAAATATTGGGAATGACTACTAGAAAATTCAAACCTCGAAGGCTCTGCAAAGCTTAAAAATCCTAAATAAAATAAAGCGAAATCAGGGGTGCCTTATAATTTTGAGCACTACTGTATATTTAATAGAGTGCTTAATTTGATGCAGTGTTTATAATTAATGCTTATATTTAATAAAGTGATTAACCACAGTATACCATTACGAGTTATGAAATCTAAACCCCTACGGACACGAGTTTATCTAGTACTTCCTACGATAATAAACTTAAGCTATGCTAATAGTATAAGCAGTAGAGCACCCGGGTTCCTTGCTCAATTACGCGAGATCGAACCCTAGACTTGGAGATTGAGAACTCTTTTATAAGGAAGATTAGTAGCTTTATGTTTTAAAGTGGTTTCCCCAACGCGACATTTTCAAACATGACAAGTAACACAGAAATAAAATAAATAACCGCTGTTGATAAAATCAAATTTACAGATAATTAAATAGATTACGCAAAGCTTTGAATAAATATCTATGAAAGAAACGATGTGCTACTTGAAAATTTTGTTAGATCTGTCTATACAGGCCCAATCCACTTAGCTATCAACTAATCAAGTTACCAAAGTAAAATAAATAATAGATATATGCTATACATTATTTGAAATAACGTGTAATAATTGATAAAATATTGCTACAGACAAGTAACTATAATATAATACACAAAGCGATACTTTTATTTTTAATAAGAAATATTTGATTAGCATAAATATCACATTTACACAGATCACCATACGCTTATATGATGAAATCTATAAAAATACTCTGGGTTTATAGGACTAGAAAATAAAATAATTAGTGTATACGGTGGGACTTCTAGACTTTTTTCCTCGTGTTCAGTGAGCCTTATAGAGTGGTAAAATAATGCAATTGCATGGCTTAGGAAAGTGATAGAAAGATTAAATTTACTTGGAAAGGACTGAAAGCGATCAAACATGATGTTTTAACCTTTTTTGAATGATTTTTCTGTGCTTGGCGGCTTCTAGCCCTTTGTAAGAGGTGGGGATGACTGAAATCAATCTTGAACTTCAATCAGTTAAATTATTTTTAATTACAAACTTAAGTGGAACACAAGATAGCTTAAGTAACGATCGCAAGAGAAAGAGAGCTGAGGTGCGCTGCGGTTCGTTTTTATATATGTTTGTCACCATGGAAACACGGTTATTGTTATAAACAACTTGACGCGCGTTTACGTTATCGATTATTTTTTTTTAAACAAATGCACATATATGCACGGTACTAAATTGTTTTTTAATGCACGAAAAAAATCATGGTCCCGCTGTTTTTGCATACATCATCTGCCCACTCTCACTTTCTTCGCTCTTTCAAAATTTCACACTTGTGATTTTCGCCCGCACTCTTGCTTGTCAATTTTTCATATTTTTATTACTCTCTACTCCCTCAAGTTACCAAGTTCAATTAGAGGAACGCGCGCGTTCCGAGTTGCAAAGTTCAACTGTGAACTCGCTCTCATCCCGAGTTGCCAAAATCAACTAGAGGAACACGTGTTCCGAGTTGCAAAATTCAACTAAGAGAGCGAGCAATAGAGAGAGTAATAGCTAGAGAGTAATAGCGAGCGAGAGCTATTTTATGGGAGAAAGAAGTGACGCCCTGACGAGTCGTTGCGTGGCGCACTCCCCCTGAAGACATCCCCGGCATCCAAGCGTTCCTCAACTCCCTTGTCCGTATACAATACTATATACTCATACTTCGTGCGCTCATGATCGACACAATATATGCACACATATTGACGCACAAATATGGGCACGTATACTTGCGCATATACACTCACACATGCATACGTCCACAAATACAAGAACACACTCACACGCTCACCCACATACAAATGTATATATAATTATATATATTTTATTTTGCGTACATTAAGTTTTCTCGCCTCTCGCAGTGCATACAAACTATGAGCTTAAAACTATTTTATTGAAGCGCCCACCACGTGCGGGGGAGACCGAAAAAACTTGCCTTATTCGTAGCTGTCCGTAACACCCTATCAAAGTAAACTTTATCGCAAATCCGATCAAAATTTTTATTGAAATTTTATAAAAGAAGCATCACGAAAGAAGTTAATTTACAGATTATTAAGTATACATAACTTTCGATTTTTCGAGTGAATTGTATTTTCAGCAGCAGATTTTCTTGCATTATTGTGTTCTTCCATTTTTTTATAAATTTTTATTAAAAGAAAGAATTTTAGAGCTTCTATTCTGCGCGAGTAACAGCTGTGGTTTTTGTCAAAATACTCTGGAAACTTTTCAGTAGTTGCGCACTCTACAATGTCAGTTAGTCTAGGAGCCAAGGGGGTTTTCGTGGCACTTTAAGGTCCCTCAAATCACCTAGGTGTTTTCCATGCATTTTGACCTCCTGAATCCGAATTTCGAAGGTGCCAAGCTGTAAGTGGTCAAATAAATTAAATGTTTAAACGCTCATAGCTCATTTACTATTTGACCTGTGGAGATAAGCGACATGTCAAATGATTCCTTATGTAATCCTGAATACGGCAGTTTTTTTGAAATGAAAAAATATTTATTAGAACCAAAGATATTGTCAATTAACCAAAAAAAAGTGCCGGTGACCGAAAATTTTATTGTTTAAAAGACTGTAACTGTTGTTCCTTTCGAGTTATACGACCGGGAAATATGCCAAAATCTTTATTATTGTTGAACAAATGCACCAGTCTTTCGATCTTGAAAAAATATTGATTACAACTAAAGATATCGTCAATTAAGTAAAAAAAAATTAGCCGTTTTCGGACGGTTTAATTGTTTATACGGCCGTGAATTATTTCCTATGTTCGCCACAAGTACTAGCTATTGCACAAACGGTACCTTATTTTATAACGAATGCGCCAGTTTTTTCAAATTGGAAAAATATTGATAAGAACCGAAGCTACAGTGGTTTAAGTAAACGAACAATTCGTCGGCGCGCTATAGCCTGCCACGCCGCGCCGCATCGCAATTGCTGTGCCGCGCTAGGCTTCGCTCCTCGCTCACACTTCGTAAGTAACGTCTTAATTATTACACGAGATTAATAATTAATTATAATAAAATATAATTAATTAATTAATTAATTATATTTACGATCTTTTTCAACAATAAAAACTATTGACTTCCCTTATTCAGATTCGAAATAAATTAATTCATAATTTTTAAATCTCTTGCGAAAAACGGCGCGCAGATAGCGCGTTTAGCAGAATATTGACAAGCGTGTTTTAACAAGTTCATAGCATTGTTGCTCGACATTCATCCGCGAGCTTGTTTGAGCTTGTAAGCAGCTCAGACGCTTGCATACCATCGCAGACTGCTGACAATCGATGCATTAGATTTTCGGTAGCATTATGTGAATATGTGTGATACTGTAGACTTCAACATTTTTAATAATTTCTTGTGTATTATCTGCCAAGAAGACTTGTTACCTAAGATTAAACTAATTAGTACAGACGTTGGTTGTGACAATATTAAGCATGCATCCAAAATTCGCTATGATGTTGTTTCACTTCGGTTACTTTTGCTCTCTTCTAATGGTAAGTTTTCTTATTTTTATTTAATTTAGATAAAATGAAAGAGTATTAGTTAGGTGGCTCTATATTGAAATATTTCAATTAAAATTACGATATCGAACGAGTATTATATAGCGTTAAATTGAACATATTGATTTTTTTGCTTACGAATGGTCGATGGAAAAACATTTTAATTAAAAACCATATTTTTACAGATAAGTTTTATTTTCATTCGACAAATAAATGTTACAAAAATTATACAAATTCGTCGAAATTGGCTAGGCTTGTCGCAAAAAGTAAACTTGAAAAAGATTCAGAGAAGATCGGAGATTCGAGCGTCGACGATAATAATTCAGAGTCGTCTGCAGCGACAAGTCGAAGATCTTCGCAACGACTTTCGAGAGAACTTGAAGTAAGTAACAAAAAATGCATCATTTGTGGTCAAGTCCAGTGCGGCGGAATTACGGAATTAAGTACTATAGGATCAGTAAGAGCCCAGACTAATGTATAATTGAATAATTTCAATGCGTCGCGATTTTTTAAAGATGATATTTTCATAAAAACATCAACATTTCAAAGTTCCGAAGCTATAACATCAGCAAATTTGCAAACGCATCGCACGTGCTTTCGAAAATATGAACATAAATATGAAAGATCGAATAAAGAAAATCGTAATAAAGATTGCATTCAAAATTCACATAATAAAAGATTCAAGAAAGACAATGCTGATAAAAATGATACTCAAGATATAAACGTAGAATTTAATGATATTGTTACGGATACTATCAAAAGTTTAGAGCCTAGGTTACTTTTAGGAGAAAAATTGTCATTGTCTCAGCTAGTAAACATTATAAAAGAAAAATATGACATCAATATTAAGAACACAACCGTCAAACGTTATCTCCTTGAGATTTTTGGCGAAACTATATGTTTCGTTTATCCAAAGCAGAAAAATAAATCAATTATTTTTTATTCAACTAATGAAAAGCAAGAAGCCACAAACGGTATAGACAAAGACACAGTTTATGCTGTAGTGGATATGCTTTTAGAATCATTAAAAAATATTAATTTTAATTTGCAAGATAAATTTTGCGATCAAACTGATTTGCAATTAGCATGGGAAGACGTAAAAATTCCAGAGCCGTTTGTTTGGTTTTTTTCAAGATTTTATGATTGTAAAGAAAAAGAAATCGTCGAAAAGAAAAGTAATATGCTTGACGACGTAAAAACTACAAAAAATATAAAGTTACTTCGAATAAAAAGCCTTTTTCAAATTCTATACTATATAAAAACCAACGGCCATGTAAAAACGCCTCTTCATAGTCTACTTGGTACTTTTGTTCACGCTACAACCAAGAGTAAAAATACTATCTCTACATTGAATCGACTTGGTTTATCCGTCTCGTACGATCACATTTTAAGAACTCGAACGAGCTTAGCTGCCTACACGATAGAAACTTGTCAAAATAATTTTCCACTACCAAGTCATTTTGACCCAGGCAGTTATGTGACTACTGCATTTGATAATATAGACCATAATGAAGCAACGATATCTGAGTTAAATTCTACGCACGATACTGTTATTACTCTTTTTCAAAATAAAATGTTAAATACTGTAAAGACAAAACCAAATATTTCTCAAACATTTGGAAGTAAACGTGCTAGAGTGTTCCATTCATTATTAGGATGCCAGGAAATTAAAAGTTACGACAAAAAAATAAACGTGTTTCAACTCCCGCTTCATTACATCATTGATAAAAATAACCAACCTGTCACTTTAAAAGAATACATGAAAAGCTTCTGCGAAGAAGACTTAGTATGGTTATTGTCAAGATTAACCATTACAAATCAAGAAATATTAGTTCAAAATACAAATCAGCAAATGGTTACGTGGAGTGCTTTCAACTCTTTCATGTTAAAAGACGAACGCAATATTCAGATAGTCGGATATGCGCCAATTATACCAGCTCCTGTAACAGAAAGCTCAACGGTATTTACATGTTTGCTTAATTTTAACGATTTATTAAACCAATTGGAGCAAAAATATTTACCAATAACGTGCGACGAAGGAGTTTATAGAATTGCTCGGCCAATTTTATTATTAAATGAAAAAGAATTTGAGAATTTAATATTGTGCCTTGGCTATTTCCATATAACAAAATGTGTGCAATGTTGCATTGGTAAATATTTACGGGAAAGCGGTATTAGAAATCTATTTATAGAAACCGAGTTATTTGGAGCAAATGTGATTGATCAAATTCTCGAAGGTAAATCTTATGTGAGATGTCAAAAATGTTTTAGTTATTTATCTGAAGCATTAAGAAGATTACAATTCACGGAATTTTTTACACCAGAACGCTTAAAGAAGTATGAAAATGAAATCGCAAAAATTTTGTCAGTTCAGCAAACCTGTCAAGAAGAAAATTTCGATGAATTTAGTAATTTATTATCTGATTTTAAGGAAAATTGTTCAACATTGCTAAATGATTTTCACGAATTCGTATCATTGCGATGTGCCGAGTCAGAACTTTTTAAATACTGGAACAACGTTCTAATTCTTATTGATTTAATGCTTGATCTCATTCGTGCTGATCGCACGGGAAATTGGAAATTACACCTCCATACGATCAGAAAATTAATTCCAGTTTTCCTTAGCTTGGATCGAACAAATTATGCTAAATGGTGTTCTTTATATTTACAAGACATGTTATTATTACAAAAAAAAGCTCCAGAAGTTTATGAACAATTTATTAGGGGTAGATTTACTGTAAAGCGATCACTCGTTCCTTTTACGTCTGTTGCTACAGATCAGGCACTTGAGCAGACTATCAATCGTTCGTCGAAGAATATAAATAATCGTGTTATAGGTATAACAAAGAAAAAGGAAACGGTAGCTGTGTAGGATATTACTTATCACGAATTTTGGTCAATTGCAAGTTACTTTAAGGAAATTACGTACTTTACAAATGACGACGATGAATTGCAAGTTCATCACGAATTTTCACCATCAGCTACTTCAAAATCTGAAGATGCAGTAAGTAAAATACTTTGTTATTTGGAAGAAAAAAATTGCAATCCTTTCATGCCTGGCTCACATGCTTTGAGAACAATAATATCCAACGAGCTTGTACAACCTGAAGTTGCTAAAGAAATATTGAGTATTAAAAGTGGATTAGAGGTATATATGTGACGTACGTATATTTATTGACTTATTCATAATATTTGTTAAATATATTTTGCAATATTTCAGAATCTTTGGGTCAGAGCTGGAACTGGAAAATCGATAAGAGATATACCGTTACATATATTGTCCAAGCACTATGGAGATGTATTCTGCTCAATATTGCCAGCTTTGCATCACTTAACGGGAGCTGATTATACTAGTAAAGTTGGTACTAAAAACTCTGCATTGGAAGCGAATGCGGAAAAATATATTTAATAAATTTTGGACAAGGTGAATGGAGCTTTGATTTTATTAATTACTTCAAGAAGCACATTTCACAACCATAGAAACATAATGTATAATGTAATAATGAAATATTTTTTTATTTTAGAAACTTGTTCTCTATCCATTGCAGCAGCTGTTCAAAGAGCTGAGGAATATTTAGTGAAAGTCTTCAAACATGAATCGAAACTACAGACTTTTGATGAATTACGTTGTCAAACGTACAATCATGGAAAGTGCATTCCAATTCATGAACTACCGCCTACCAGTAAATCTATTAAGTTGCATATACTTAGAGCATTTTATATAGTGCATTTTCAAACGCACTGTTTGGAAACAGATTTTGCGCCTTTGGATCCACTATCGTTCGGGTGGATAGAAGACAATGACTTACTCATGCCAGAAAAAATTCGTATTCTCACACCGCCAGCTAACGAATTGGTTCCTCCATGCACTGGGAAAGTCTGCTCAAAGAAAAGCTGTATCTGTGTAGCTAATGGCATACCGTGTTGTTCGTTTTGCGAGTGCCAAAAAGAAAACACTTGTAAAAATATGAACAACGATCAGAGTCAATAGGAGTGTATATAAATATTTATTAGTATGTAATTATTCTGATATTTTATAAATAGTTAATAAAAAAACATTAATATTTTATTTACTCTGCTAAAATTGAAAGCTCAATCCGAAGGGGGGTCTGCCAGTATATGCGTACGATTAAATTAATTTATAATTTGTATTGTACTCGTTAAATATACCACTATCTCTTTTCATCGTCCAGAACTAAATATGTTTTAATAAATAACACTAAGTACATTTGTAATTTGCTGCTACAGTTCACTTTATAAAACGAACGAATGTTGTTACGAAAGTCTACAGCCGATATAAGTATATGTAAATAGGACAAGCGCATTTCGCAAGAGATTTAAAAATTATGAATTAATTTATTTCGAATCTGAATAAGAGAAGTCAATAGTTTTTATTGTTGAAAAAGATCGTAAATATAATTAATTAATTAATTAATTATATAAATATAATTAATTATATAAATATATAAATTATATAAATTAATTTATATAAATTATTATATATTATATAAATTAATTAATTATATAAATATAATTAATTAATTAATTATATTTTATTATAATTAATTATTAATCTCGTGTAATAATTAAGACGTTACATACGAAGTGTGAAGCGAAGAGCGAAGCCTAGCGCGGCACAGCAATTGCGACGCGGCGCGGCGTGGCAGGCTATAGCGCGCCGACGAATTGTTCGTTTACTTAAACCACTGTAGCTTCGGTTCTTATTAATATTTTTCCAATTTGAAAAAACTGGCGCATTCGTTATGAAATAAGGTACCGTTTGTGCAATAGCTAGTACTTGTGGCGAACATAGGAAATAATTCACGACCGTATAAACAATTAAACCGTCTGAAAACGGCTAATTTTTTTTTACTTAATTGACGATATCTTTTGTTTCTACAATTTTATTAAGCAAGGGCACGAATTAACATTAAGTGAGTTACGTTTTGTACATTTCGATAGAAAAACCAACAAATCTGCAATGAAACTAGAAAGTTTGCCGCCAACTGAAGCAGCAGCTGCCGAACATTGCAAACGGGCTTATTTGCAAATACAATCGTGGCTTGGTAATGATTTGAATCCTTTGAAGTATGGGTGGCATAAAGTCGAAAATACTTTGGAACCCACTCATTCTTCAGAGCCAATGATACCTCCCGAAGTATCAGAAAAAATATCTTGTAGATGCCAAAAAGGCTGTAAAGCTGCGTGCAGCTGCCGCAAACATGGTCTCAAATGTTCTCGCTTGTGTGGATTTTGCTACGGGGATAATGGTACGAACGTAGAAGAAATACATGAATATGATCATATTGATAACGAAGAGTATAATTTAAGTAGTCTTGTAGAAGTAATGTTAAATGAAGAATGCAATGAAAACGAAATAAATGAGTCTGCGCCGAAAGGAACTAGGTACGATTAGAAAATAAGAAATCATGTAAACTATAGCCTACGTATGCATATAAATTAAAATATTGTTATTAATAATTGAAAATATATTGATTATTATTTATCCTTATCCATATTTACGGATAGCAAGTAATAATTAATTGGAATTTATACATACACTGATATGTATGAATTCAATTAAGTTAATAATAAACGATTGGCACTAAATATAGTAATTACAACTACACCAATCTCAATAAATTTTGAAGCTACTCCAAATTAAAAAAAAAATGATCAAATTTGATGCAATAGTTCGCGAGATAAGCCTGATTTTTGCGAAGCGCGTCGATTTGAACGCGGACTTTCAGTATTTCCAAGCGCGCGAGGGAGGCCTCCCACCACCGCCTCCGGCCTTTGGCTTTTCTCGTGCTGGAAATGAAACTTCATTTTAATTGTTAAAAAGCCAAAATATGTAAAGCCTTGTATCGTAATGAGAAAATATAACTTAATAACGATCGAATGCCCTTGGACCGATTTGTTAATTTTCATTATTACAACAATGGCGATTTAAACAAAAAAAAAATTATCTCGGCTCCTATTGGTCGAAAAACAATTTTTTTTTTCAAAATATGCACCTTGATCTCAGATATGTGAATTTCTAAAAAAGAAATCTCTATAATGCATAGGGAAGCCGCAATTCTCATTGTTTATAAAAGAAAAAAGGCGCACTTTTTTAAAGTCAAAATTTAGGGGTTGCAAATTAATTTTTTGATTCGTTCCCAATCATTTATTTAAATTGACGTTTTGGCAAAGAGATTGAGTTGTTTTACAACTCGATATCTTCGGCCAAAAAAAATTTACAGCCCCGTACTTTGGACGTCTCTTAATTAACTAATTAGAATATATAAGTAACTAATAAAAATAAATAGTCGTGCGACGATTCATTTTTTTTAGAATCACAAGAGCTTTCTCTTAAGAGTCATAAACATTAAAAAAAGTTCTTTTTGCAATAAATATTCGATATAGTAAAAATGGCCATTTTCAAGGGTTTTTGGGGCTTTTTTCAATAACTAACAAACGAAAAAAATTGCACGACAGCTCAAATTGTAGCTTTTGCTATTGTCTACAACTTTTATACAAAACTTTTTCAGCTAAAATGCATACCGAGGCTTGCAGATTGAAAAAACCATATTTCGTCAACTTTGAGCGCTCATAAAAAAAATCTGACAATAAATTAGGAGTTGCATTTTATCAAGAGTTCCTATTTACATTGTACTGAAGCGATTTTCGTTGAGAAAACCCATCCCGGAATTTTTGTCTGAAAATTTCTCTGTTGACTGGACTATAGTGTTTCTATTTCAAATTTCTCTCTTTGTTCCATGATTCATAGCCGGTATACGATACAACTTGTATACGCATACGAAATCCGATAAAGCCTTCGCTCTCGAATCTACGACCGTACAATCAAGTGTCACCGACCCGACATTCGAAAAATTCTTCGGAGAAGAAAAATAAATTGCAACGAAATGTACGCGATTATGCCATCTTTTAATATTGTCTCTGCGCCTTTTTTAGACTAAGTTTGGCTTGTAAAATGGCAGGCTTTTTCCTCTCAGACGGCGAGGTTTTTTATGCCGGCCATTAATTTAAGTTCAGTTTAATTTTAAACCGTTTCACGTTTTCTCTGCGATTATAACTTGTAACCTTCGTAGTATTAATCACGTAGACATAAGCTGAATGAGTGAGCGCAATCATAATTTTATTGGCGAAAATTATTGAAAACCGAGCGATTAAAACTATGCAGAATGATGTCGGCCGACACGAGCTGAATTATTGAACAAACATAGAGTAGACTTTGATCGGAAGGAGAACCGTACAATTGCCACATGTCATGTTTAAACAAAAAAATACAAAAATCTAATGCCACCTGCTCTCAAGCTCGCAACTCGAATCGCATGCACATCCATAGAATATTAATCCGCGGTCCCAGCTATCCTTTTTACGGACCTCGTGAGAGGGACTTGCCTTTTTCACGGGATTTTCCGAGGAGAAGCGCCAAGTAGCTGGGGCGAGTTTTAGACACTCTAGCCCGAACTCGAGACCTGCTAACAGCTCGACCTTCTGCCAGCTTCGCGGATTACGTTCTGCCGAGTCGTGTTATATTTGTAAGTCCTAGTTTGGATTAATAAAACAGATATTCTCACACCAACTAAAATTCATTTTACCTCGCGCTCACGGCTTCACATACACTTTTTAGAATAAGTGCATGCGCACATTGTTATAAAACAATGGAGGATACCTTAGCAAGTTTCATTATTATATACATATTTTATAAACGAGGAGTTTGTTCTTTTTTCTTTAACGTACGGCTCTTTTTCATAATACCTTTTGTCTTTCAATAATCTATGAAAAACATGTAACTTTGCGAAATCAATGTTACCTCTAACAACAACGTCTATTATTGCGTTAAAAATTGGCTCTAGCAAGAATCCAGTTTTTGAAAAAGCTCCCACAGCATAAACACAGTTATGTAAATGCTTGGTTTTGCGTTTGAACGTTCCTAACTTTTAGACTCGTTTGCAAAATGTCAAAGCTTGACTATCAGGCTTGAGAAACCTATCTTGTAATTCAGTTAGCAATAAAAATGTTGCTTCTGATGAATAAATTTGTAATTTGGATGTCGGGTTCCATGAACATAACCTTTTAATATTCCATTAAAATTCTCGAACGGAAAACAACTCATGGTCCATAGAGGTCCAAATTTCCTCAGTATATTGGGTAAATGTAATAGTAAATGTAAATTACAAGTCATGTAACGAAAGCCATATAAATGCTCAAATCGCGACATGTATTCTTTCAAGAGCCTTGAAGATTGACCGATCATATTGCTGATATACTTGAAGAATTTAAGAGAGTAATAGCATATACTCGTAGCACATGGCGTTCGAAATAATTGTAAGGCATGATACCTCGTAGAACTTTTAGTTATAAATCAACAAAAAGATTACAAGTTCGGATGCTTTCCAGTGCGCATAATCGGTAATTTTTCTCGGTATGAAAGACGGAAGTTTTAGATTTAGTATTCTATCATTTACAATATTAAAAAAAGGAAATAATGAAAAACCGTGCATTCGATTTTCCGCATCAAATAATAAACATAGTAATTTTTTTGTAATACCTTGAAACACATTGTGCATTTCATCAATGGCTATTGATTCCACATAATTGTACGAAATTAAATCGAGCACTGTCGGACCTTTTACCCCATAAACTGACTCATTTATTTCAATAACTTCTGCGGCAAATAATCTGGATTCCGACGTACTTCTTATATCTAAATTTTCGATTGCCGAATATACCCTTACGCGTTGCTTTGAAACTGTTCTTATTTTACAATTAGGACAACCATATGTAAAATTATACTGTCTTATATTCATAAATAAACCTTTGCGCATAAATCATATGAGCCCGCTATTGTCAAAGTTCTGACACGTAATACATTTTCAGAAGTCTCAAAGTCAACACTTTGATATAACTCTTCAAGCTCTATTCTTAATGAACTCATGAAGAAATTTGGAGATGGCTTTTGAGGGACAAACCACAAATCAGCTAGCAAAACGTTATCTTTTTTTACTCTCAATTTATAAGGTAGCTCGTTAATTAGCAAATAAAATAGCCAAATACTAAATTTTGATGATTTGGATAAAGCTTCTCCGTCGTTATTCCAAGTGAAAGTTATATTATTTTCATTTATCGAAAAATTGTTGGGTAGTGAATTATAAATCGAACCATCAAATATATCTTTGAAATGTTTATTATTTTCTTTCTGTCGATGAAACAAGATTAATAACGAAATCAGCTCTTTTGTACAACTTCGCTAATTGCGGGATTAAAGAAATATGTATAAAATAACATATATTGTCGCTACTATTGCATTGATGACTGTAACGGTCCTATCTATGAGCTATTTTCTTAACTCACTGAATCACTGCAACTCGCTAAACTCATCAATCTGTTTACATCAATTAGCATATTAAACGGCGCCATCTCACATATTATTTGATTGCCTTAGTACCAGAGTCAAATTTCATGACAATATAAGGAGGGTGACGTCACATACTTATAAATATAGATATAATAGTTTTTTTTATTTTATTAAAATATGTTAATTAAGAGTAATTTTGATGAAACAAAGTAATTTTTATATAGATTTTAGGACATAGATTTAGATTATAATAATTTTAATTATGTTTAATTATTAAATTATATTGAATTTTAATGAGCAAAGTTAATTTGTTTATTACATTGTAAATATTAATTATTAGAATAATGCGAATACTCAAAATTCATAATGAATATCTTAGAAACATGAGTAAGAATTGGTTTCATCGATAACAGTTTAATTATTACTGTTATCAATAAATAAATAATTAATAATTTATTTAAACATAAAGTTGTATATGGATCGAAAGCGTTAATTTTGTACATAATAATGACAGCTTTATAATTTATTAATCTTAATTAATTAATCTAGTAATTACATTATAAGATTTTAGAAAAAACCGTTACAAATATGAAAATTTATTATAATTCAAATGTTATTAACTAATTTGAGTATTTCTGTTTAGAAATTACTTCTACAATTGATAAACTATTAATTCATGTAAAATTTTATTATTGTTTTATTGTAAATATTGTGCTACTACATTAATTAACTTTATTACTTTTGACGATACTATTTGCGATAATTGTAAATCATACTAAAATGATCAATAACTACTTTTGTAAAGTTTACATGTTTTAAAATTTCAGTATTACTATTTATTCACTTGTAAATTTAGAAAATTTATTTCTCAAAATTGCGTAAACGACTCGAAGAGAGCTGTCCTGCGAAAATAGGCGGGAAAATCTGTGTATAAATACGCTGATTTTTGCACAGGCTAGGATTTACTCCTAGCCTTGCAAAGTGAGTGCATGAGATTAAATAAATAATTGAATTAATATAAATAATTAACTAATACCTAAGTTCTTTCTCTCATTATAATTAACTGAGCAAATCCTCTCTTTTCCTTTTGTAATTCGTGGTCGACTCATAGAACACTTTGCGCTATGAGAAACTTAGGCTGAATTATATCCTTTATAAGAAAGACTTAAGCTCTACTTATGAGACCATAAGAAACTAGGGTAAAGTCTGTCTTTTCCTTGAAATTTCACTTATATACTCATATATTATTTATTGATTTATTACATATTAATAATTAGAATCACATTGAAAGAAACGAATTCTTACTCATTAACACGACAGACTACGAGAGTACGAACTATAAATAATAAATGATATGAACATCACATGACAAATATTATCGTGAATAACATCTATTACAATAGTAAGAACGATTCATTGGAGTACGTACGTCGGCGAAAAATTTTTTGCTTGTAAATAGATGTCGCGCACTTATTTGGTTGAGGACAATGCATCGCGATTAAATCAAGTATAAATGATAGTAGCATTCCTGATACTACAAAGTGGCTTGTTAATTTTAAAATAAAAATTACGCTCTCTCCTACTGTAATTAGGGCTCCATTATATAGTAGCGCATTCGCATCTTTCATAGACTCTTCGTTTTCATCGTTTGATGATTCGCTCGAGGAATTAGCAGACGATTTGAAAAAGTATCCGCTTCACTGGATACCATATGTAGGAATCTGGCGTGTTTTCACCTTCATATGTTGATTCGGATTCTGCACCACTATAAACTTCGTTCTCTCCATAAGCATCTACATTAAATAATGTATTTATTTTTATTACTCGTGATAGGCGATATGTATTGTGCAGTAATAACAAAATTAATCTTATTAACTTTACAATTATAAAAAGGGAAAGATCTCGTGATGAAATCACGCAAAATAGTATATAATGCAACATATTTCTGGGGACCAATTACATACAATATTTTATGCCACAATAACCCGAAAATAAGCAACGAAGTTGCGATTTTTAAGTTAGACTGGCATAAATATAATTGTGTAAAAGCTAGGAGCAATTAAATATATTTATAAGTCTCTAAAACAGAACATTTTAAATCGTTCAAACCCGTACCGTAAAGGTTCTCGAAATACTGCTCCTCTAGTCCCTGATTTTCACTGTCCAAATTATTCGAGCCCATAGCACTCGAACTAGAATGATATTCTATTAAAATATCTTTCAAATAGATTTTTATTGACAAGTTTACGTGAAATGTATGTAAGAAAATTAAGCTGACAGCTATTTTTTTAACCGATATAACACTATTTTCTGTAGCTTAAAAAATATTTTAAAAAATCACCTCCATCTGAATTACTGGTACTTTCTCTTTCATGTCACACTATGGCTACTATTACTACTGTGAGTTACAGTGTTATCACTGTTTGCACTGCTGTCCGATGAAGAACTTGAACTGGACGATTTTGCAATAATGCGGTACCTCGAAGAACGAGAATATTCTTGCAAAGGTTTTTTTGGTTTCTAATTAAGATTTCACTTGCGAGCGTCCCATTCATATCGCGCCAAGGTCAAGAACATAGCGATAAGACGCTATGGTCAGCAGTACCCGGGTGCGCGCCACGGCGGGAATAAGTGGGAGAAGACGAGCATACTGCTGTCGTAGCATGCAGCACTCAGCGTGTTAGGCTAGGAAAGACGAAGCGATTAAAAACGCGTAAATCAGAGAGAGAGAGAGAGAGAGAGAGAGAGAGAGAGAGAGAGAGAGAGAGAGAGAGAGTGTGTGTGTGTGTGTAAGAAGTGAGAGAGGGAAACGAAAAGGCACGGACGAATAGTGAGGGTGTGACCTGGCAGTTAGGAGTGAGCGCTCAATTAAGAAGGCTGCATTTTTCTTACTGAAATTAAATCTATAATTTAAGATAAGAGTTTGAGTTACAATTAAGTATTAGAAGTGTCGAGTACATTCGTTTTAATAATTTTGTGTAAACGAAAATCATAGGAATTATCATTTTATTGTGTGTTGTCACATTATTGGATAAAAAAATATATTGGACCAGTTAATCTGACCAGATTTAAAAAACGAAAATCATAGGAATTATCATTTTATTGTGTGTTGTCACATTATTGGATAAAAAAATACATTGGACCAGTTAATCTGACCAGATTCAAAAAAAGTGATTGCTCATAAACGAAGCAAACAATATTTCGGATCAATTTATATTTACAATATTAATACGAAGTGAGTACCACTTCTTATGTAATAAAAAAAATAATAGACAACGCGAGGTGAAAATTACGCGTCTGAGAATTTATATATATATATATCTATTTTGCTTAACTTATTTATGTTGTGAAACTGACTAGAATAAATATTAAAATATAAACGCCTATAAGCGTATCCATATGCTTCCCCATTGTATTAAAGAAAAACTCTATTACATTTTTCTTTTTTTTAATAAACAAGCGAAAATTGTTATAAACGTTCGATTAATTATTTTACAATTGCGGTATCGAGTGCCGGATTACAATTAATAGGGATTTCATTATTGACGCACGAACGGGCCGGGGTGCCCGAAAGCCTGACTGCCGCCCGAGTCTAAGGCCGCTCGGCTGTTAAAAAGGCCTACATATGGGGCAAATTCGCCTCGCGCGAATTGCCACCTATCAACTAGTAGCAGAGCGTGGTTAGCTCAGGTTTCTGTCTTTCTTTTTTTCGCGTTGAAAAGGTTGTATAATCTTTTAAATTAAAAATATATATATTTCTATGTGTTAAACCTAAAAGGGATTACTTAAATTATTCCCTCATTATTATTATTTCATATATATTATATATTATTTTATTTCTGTACGATATCTAGGATAATTTATATTTGATTATAATCAAGATTAAATATTTATTTGATTTATGATTATGTACTTTTGTGAAAAAATTTATGAGTATTTCTTCCAGTGTGTTACGCGATACGGCTGAGTAACATGCTTATCTCTAGGCGGGTTAAAGTTACGCCGGAGATGAAAAATTGTTTTTCTCATTCATACGTTCAAGCGCATAGGAATTCGGCGGAGTTTCATTTTTCGGCGACGGTTGCATAAACGTAATTAGACCTCTCGCTTCTAAGATTTTCTACCTACTTGGCCGAGTGGAGTTGGCTACGTGATTCTTTTTTAAAAATATTCGAAATTGAACACGGCATAACAAAAATTGAGTATTACCATACGTACGATATGAGCATCTGAAATTCGATGAGCGTGCTTGCAAATGTTTCTTTTTACGAGATAATCAGAACCTGTTTTTTTTTCTTTCCTTCTTCGTTATTTTGTGTCTGTCGCATTAAATGAGTAGTAGGGGCTAAGGGGATCCTGAGCCACTTACCATGCGATTTTTCGATGCCTACTGTAACGGTCCAGTCTAATTTGTCTCTTATTTCCCTCTGCAAAGTAGCAACCCGTCATACACAAGACAATCAAAGAAAAGCGGTAATTGAGCGAAGGCGCTTTTCTCACATACATGCAAATGTGTTAGGGCAACTCTGCGAAAACATTACCATATAAGGAGCGTAACGTCACGACCGTGGGAAATTTATTGTTTACAATAGAAAATCGACAATTATAAAGTTTCTCGAATAAACTAAAGTATTTTTTAGTCAATTTTGATGCGCTGATCCTGAATTTCATGTTGTTATAACTCTCAAGTCGGTATTTATTAGTCAAATTTAATTTACAAGTAGTTAGTGTTAGTTATTTTGCAATAAATAATTATATTGTTAATTCAAGTATGCGATTACGTCCGCGACGTATTGAAATAGAGAAGTAAGAATTTGACACTTTGATAACTAATTATTCACTAAGTTATCAATAAATAAAAAATTTATAATTTTTTTAAACAATTAAAATTGCACTGTTAGATAGCGAATCGATCGTACGTATCAGTAAAATTAATGATTATGATTGTTACTAATTTGCTGATTTTTAAATCGTTAAAAAAGAAATTTGTGTGACGTATTTTCGAGTAGACACACACGTCGTTAGTGTACTTTTAGGAAACGAGTGACACTACAACTCGTAGTGGTGAATTGCTGCATGTATGAGACCCCGCTCACTTAACGCTCGCTAGTTATTTGATAAATATAATTTATCTATAAGTATATTTTATGGGACATAAATAGTAATAAAAAAAAAATCAAATAACTAAAATATATTTGTATAGGGGTCCTTCTATTACTATCGCAAATATAGGCACAATTATTCATATATATATAATAAAATAATAATATGGATCGAAACTCTTATTAGTCTCGACTCCACTGGTTAACGAGAAAGGTATCAAAGGTAGTAATGGCTGCGTTTGACGAGCAATTTGAATTTAAGTTCTTTTAAATATAATCAAAATATTGCAGACGTACTATTCATCCTATACACATGCATATTATATTATCTGGGGACGTGCTTAATTGTTAAATACTTCGTCAGCGTAGGCTATCATACGACGTAATCGAAAAGATCGTGTGACGCTAGTCCGACCGGTATTTATAACAATAAAATAAGAAGAGTCGCGAGAATAAAATACCAAAGCCAAAATACTTAAGAATTTAACAATCACACATATATGTGTGAAATTCAAAAAATTGTAAATACATGTTTTTAGGCCCTAAGTTTTTTATGGAAACTATATCGACATGTCTACTTGATATAGTTCGTTAACAACAACCCTAAACAACTTGTTCAGATACTACAACATTATTTAAAACACTAGTTTTGGTCTGCATGACCGAAAAACAAGCAAAATTGTCCTCGTGTCACGCGTCGTGGGCGCAGAAGTATTTGTTTTTCAAAGAAAAATGTATTCAAATAAATATTTATTAAAAATCTACTATAATGATTTTTGAAGGTCTTACAACAAGGAATCGAATGGTGGGGTGCAGAAATGTAATAACTTAATAAATAGTGTTCAAAATTAAGCTTAAAGTTATGTTTTTTTTTGTCCTCGTGTCACGCTTTCGACATTTTATGGTATAAATATTTAAGAAGTCAAAAATTCAATGCTAAATGATTTCAAATATTAACCCATTAAAGCCCACGCTAAGACTGGTTGAGATAGCGACAAACAAACTGTGCTATCTTTTGCATAAGTGAAAAATAAAATATACGTATTTTTTTTATGTTATTTTCAATTGTTTATAACAAATTATTTAAACAAATTACAAAAAAATTCATAATTATCAAAATCTAAATGCGGGAATCGATTCTGGAGGTGAAATCAAGACGAAAACCTATATAACACTTTTTTGTCAGAATTCAATTTGTTAGTGTAACGTAGGAATAAACAATTGCATGTTGGGGAGAAAAAGTGACCATGTCAAGTCCCAAGCAAAATCTATCTGGAATAGCAAAAAATAAACTGTGCTATCCTTTGCATAAGTGAAAAATAAAATATATATATTTTTTCTTATGTCATTTGCAATTGTTTATAACAAATTATTTAAACAAATTACAAAAAAATTCATAATTTTCAAAATCTGAATGCGGAAATCGATTCGGGGGATAAAATTGAGATGAAAACCTATATAACACTTTTTTGTCAGAGTTCAATTTGATATCTTTATGTAGAAATAAACTATTGACAAATAAGTGTTTTCATTCTCACACATGGTATCTGGAATCATATCAGTATTTTTTACTGATAAATTTTGAGATCTTATACTGTAATTGGATAAGTTTATTTCATTTCGTAAATCCTTCCGTGTTAGAGATCACGTTTGAGTGGCGGGCTAACGGTTGAAAACATTTATACATTGGATCTATTCTTTGAAATAATAATTTCGGAAAACTTTTAGTTTTTATTTTGTTCTAAATTGGTAACGTTACTGATAATGCCGAGACGGAGAATTAGCGATCTACCAAATTTAGTTGAAGATTCTGATAGTGATGAAGGTCAACATATTGATATAGCATTCATTCCTAATGAATATGAAAGTTCAGATGGAGATTCGGACGGTGATCCAAATGAAGATACATTATCAAATGAATTACCATCAGGTTCTTACGAACATGTTAAAAGTACATACACAAGTACTCAGAAATTGTTGGAACCGAATCATAAGTACAGTTGGAAAAATGATGCTTTGAATGATATTTCTCCGCATGTCGAGAGCAACTTCAATATTTCACCTATTTCATCATTGCAATCCAAAAATGCTTTTGAGTTGTTTGAGGTTTTCTTTTCGAAATCAATGAAAAACCATATCATTGAAGCCACTTCTGAAAATCATTTTGATTTATGTATGGATGATCTAGAAAAATTTATTACAATCATAATGATTACTATCTTCAATTCTAGAAAAAGTATTCGTGATTACTGGTCAAAAAAGCGAATACTTCAGTGTCCAGTAATTGCGGAACTTATGTCTAGAAATAATTTCGTTGCCATAAAAAAGAACATACGATTCTATAAACTTCAAGAAACTGATCAAAATGATAAAGTCTGGAAGGTTAGAACTCTGTATGATATGTTTCGTGAGAATTGTATGCAATTTGGTTTCTTTGACTATAATTTATCAATAGATGAGATAATGGTAAAATACTTTGGTAGGTTTGGTATCAAGCAATGTATAAGGAATAAACCCATTAGATTTGGAATAAAAGAATGGGCAGTCTGTTCTTCTGATGGGTATATATATGATCTTGATATTTACACTGGTAAATCAGGAATCGATGAACGAAATCCTTTAGTTGCCGTTGGTTTAGGGTCTAGAGTGGTGATAAAGTTACTTTCGAATTTATTAGAAAAAACACAGAGAGAAGAACTGAAAAAGTATCATATTTATTTTGACAACTTTTTCACAAACCCAGATCTTATGATTCATTTGAAAAAAAATGGTTTATCGGCGACAGGAACTGGTCGGCATAATCGTGTGAAAGTGAAAGTCGAAATGCCAAAAAAAGCTAAAAGAGGATACACTATTTCAATGCATGAAGTGAATTCAAAATTGAATTATATTACAGTTATGGACTCAAAGCCAGTATCGATTCTCTCTTCGAAATATGGAAATGAACCAAAAGTTGAAATGCAGAGATGGCAGGAATCATCGAAAAAATCTATTCTTTTTCCTCATTGTTTCTCTATGTATAATGAACACATGGGTGGCGTCGATCTACATGATCAACACTGTAATGCTTTGATGCCTACAATTCGAAGTAAGAAATGGACATGGTGCCTTGTATTACGGCTCATCCAAGCATCCTTAGCAAACGCTACAGTGATTTACAATAAGTTACATCCAGACGAAAGAAAAGGTTCCAAAGATATTGTTCAAGAAGTTTGTGAATATTATATTGACAAGTTATCTTCCAAACGTCCCCCCAAACGACAGAAACAGAGTGAAACTTCATCCCAAGAACACGTGATGAAACATGGGAGTCTTAGGAAATGTGGAATTTCAACATGTCGGACAAGAACGGAATGGTATTGTGAGAAATGTTCTATGCCTGTTTGCAAAAGTCATAAAGAAGGACATGGCAATGAACAATAATTCAATCCCACCGATTATATTTACAATAATTCATGCCAATATTGATGGATAAATACAATAATTAGCTTCATTTTATACGATTTTTTGAAACACTCTCAGGAGGCCGAATGTTTCTTCCTTCATTACAATAACTAATTGGCCTCTGACAGAAAAGTGTTATATAGGTTTTCGTCTAAACTTTACCCCCAGAATCGATTTCCGCATTCAGATTTTGAAAATTATAAATTTTTTTATAATTTGTTTAAATAGTTTGTTATAAACAATTGCAAATGACATAAGAAAAAATATATATATTTTATTTTTCACTTATGCAAAGGATAGCACAGTTTATTTTTTGCTATTCCAGATAGATTTTGCTTGGGACTTGACATGGTCACTTTTTCTCCCCAACATGCAATTGTTTATTCCTACGTTACACTAACAAATTGAATTCTGACAAAAAAGTGTTATATAGGTTTTCGTCTTGATTTTACCTCCAGAATCGATTCCCGCATTTAGATTTTGATAATTATGAATTTTTTTGTAATTTGTTTAAATAATTTGTTATAAACAATTGAAAATAACATAAAAAAAAATACGTATATTTTATTTTTCACTTATGCAAAAGATAGCACAGTTTGTTTGTCGCTATCTCAACCAGTCTTAGCGTGGGCTTTAATGGGTTAACATTTGTTTATTTTCTATCAATTAAAGGGGTTATTGGTATGATAAGTTGTATGTTAGGTGAAAAAATACACTTAAATAAGATCGTAAAAAAACGTACTTTTTCTCATGTCCTCGTATCACGCTTACTTTTTTTACGAAAAAAAAATATTATCGCGATCGAGTAGCGGGGAAAAAAAAGTACACGCCAAGAGCTTGAAAATGACTATAAAGTATATATTATTATTATATGTATCGATTACAAAGTAACAGCATTGAATAAAAAAAAGAAATATAAATGTCCTCGTGTCACGCTTTTAAAGTTTAGTATTTCAAGAACTGTTTGATGAATATTGAAATAATTGAACGGCATTTTAAAGGCGACAGCAAATACTGCAATTTTATGTGTTTCAATATTACATAGTATATTTTATAATTTTTTAACTTTATTTATTTACGGTAAAAGTTTCTAAGTAAAAAATTGTAACTGCAAAAAAAAAAGTAAAAAGTATTAAAAATATTTAAAAATGCAGAAAATAATAGTGTTTACCCGTACCTTTCGAATGCCGTTGGATTTGTTTAAATTCATCAAATCGTTCCTGAGATATTTAAGTTTAAACTTGAAACTCTAAAAAAAAAGAAATTAAAAAACTTTTTTACGCCGCCGTTTTTAAAAAAATTCAAAAATAGCTCGCCCATTCTTGTTTTCTTTTTATTTATGATATATATAAACATATAAAAAGATGTAAAGTAAAATTAAAAAAATTTTTTTTTCATTTTTAAAAAATGTCATTTTAGCAATTTTTTGAATTTTACCCATATATATATATATATATATATATATTCACATATATACAGGGTGTCCCATTTTAATTTACCACCCCCTAAAACAGGTTAATAATTTGCTCTGAGAAAAAAATGTTTCAAATAAAATTTGTTGGGTTCGAAGGGGGCATCTTTTGGCTATTTCAGCTGCGACCTTGAGCATGACCTTCAAGGTCATTTGAAAGTCAAGACCAAATTTTCATATGAAATGTGCATATTTTATGGCGGATTCGGATTCTACTAAAAAAGAAAAACACTTTTTGTATGAATCATTTTTTGAAAAAATCCCAAATTTTTGTTGTAAACGGCTTTAAAAAAGTAGAAAAAATCACTAGATATCTCTACCTTAAACTAAGGTTAGAATTTTTCGCACAGTTAAGAATGATTTTGATGAATGTTACTAGATTCAATGAGGGACATACTGTAGTGATCTTCACCACGAACTTGCTTAAGAGCCATCAAAGTCATTTGAAGGTCATCAAGATTTTTTGAAGGTCAAATGTTTATTTACAGGTAACCATTACATTTTATCCGAGGAATTAGAATATTAGAATTAGAATATTTTTCTCGTAAATGCTTTATTTCTCGCTAAGACATTTTTTTGCTTCGTTATCGTTCTATTGGTAAGGCTTGTAAATTCTTACAGCTCCTCAAAGCTTCTCATCATTAGGTTTTCATTGACTTTCTGAATTTCAGATTAAATAAAAATTAAATTATTAATTTAAGATTAAATATTCCCTAAAAAATCTACCTTCAGCAGATAATGGCTGACTACACGCCAGTAGAGATAGTCAACATGATCAAGATTCTGGAAGAATGTCACGACAATTACAAGGCTGCAGCGAGGCTGTACGCTGAAAGGTATCCGGACGCTCGTCATCCTACTAGGAGGAATATTAAACTTCTAACGATAAGAGCTCAAGGAGGTAACTTAAGAAGGAAGAGGCGACGGACGGGCTCAAGAGAGCATATTGCGCTTGGGGTTCGTGCTGTAATTGCCTAGGATCCTCATATTTCGACGCGACAAATTCAGCGAATGCATGGAGTACCTAGATCAACAGTTTCCCGTGTATTGTGTCATTTTAGATTTCATCCATATCACTTGCACCTTACACATGCCATTGAGCCTGGTGATCCTGCCAGGCGACTTAGATTCTATCAATGGGCGGAAACACGAATGCGCATAGATCCATTTTTCTTTGATCGGACTATCTTTACAGACGCGGCAAAGTTCGACAATATGGGAGGAGTTAATCTTCATAACGCGCATTATTATGCAGAAGAAAATCAACATTGGCAGCGAGATCACCGTACACAAAGACGGTGGTCAATTAATGTTTGGGTGGGCATAGTTGGGGAATACGTTGTGGGTCCAATTTTTTATGACCGTAATTTAAACGGCGAGCTTTATTTAGATATTCTCGAGAACCAAATTCCACCTCTTCTAGAAAACATTCCGCTAGAAATAAGGCGAGACATGTGGTTCCAGCAAGATGGTGCTCCCGCTCATCGTCGACTACTTGTCAGGAGATTTCTGAACGCGACATACCTAAATAGTTGGATTGGAATTGGTAGTCCAATCTGTGAATTCCCTGCGCGATCGCCAGATTTGACCCCATTGGACTTCTTTCTGTGGGGGGTCGTGAAGCAGAGAGTTTACGCGGAAGCCCTGACGACGGCACAAAATATGATGGAGAGAATTGTTGCAGCATTCCAGGCGTTAACCCCACAAACATTAATAGATGTCCAAAGAAGTTTTCGCCAGAGAATACAATGTGCATTCAACAAAATGGGCAATTGATAGAGCACTTGAGACATTGAAATTTCCGTGACTAGCTGAACGAAGGGGTCTTGCCTTAAGTGGTTGGACGTGAAGGTCTTGCCTTAAGTGGTCCAAAGGATACCTCTGTCTTTGTTTGAAGCTAGTAACATTCATCTAAAACATCTTATTTCTAGAACAAATTCTCTTTTCAGTTAAAGGGAGAGCTACCTATCTATTCATGATCAAAAAATGATTCAGACAAAAAGTATTTCTCTTTTTTAGTAGAATCCGAATCCGCCATAAAATATGCACATTTCATATGAAAATTTGGTCTTGACTTTCAAATGACCTTGAAGGTCATGTTCAAGGTCGCAGCTGAAATAGCCAAAAGATGCCCCCCTTCGAACCCAACAAATTTTATTTGAAACATTTTTTTCTCAGAGCAAATTATTAACCTGTTTTAGGGGGTGGTAAATTAAAATGGGACACCCTGTATATGTAGTTATACACAAAATAAATACGTGGAATTTGCCAAATGGTGATTACTCCAAGAATAATTATTATTATAGAGAAATAAGTAGTAAGAAGACAGTTTTATAATAATAAACCTTGGGTTACTTACTTGTTAAATGTTTATTTGTTATTATCAATTGGCGTCAATTATATCGCTATATGTATATATGTATTTGTTATGTCGCGACTCCGTAGCCATGACATGTATTTGTTTAGTATGAGTAAAATTTATTTTACCACGGTATGGTTATGATATAATATGTATAATGGCAGGACTTACCTGGGTTATATATGTTGTTGAAGATGTTGATAAATTATTATCTTACTCTTTGTTCCTTTATATTATTTTCTTCTTAAATTGGTTTCTTTATTATTGAGAATATTTCGTATGGAAATTATAGAAATGAACTTGATACACTTTATTTAATAATATTTAATAACACTTTATTTAATAAATGGATTTCACTCAATGAGTGGCAGAGTCAAAATGGTACAGTAGAATTGTCGCGAGTCGCGAATCAACTGTCTAAAAATTGAAACGCTGTTTTACACATTGACTTACTGACTTACATTTAGTTGTCGAGTAATCAAGTTGATGTTTCAATTTCTCAATTGGGTTTTCTGTTGAATTAATTTTTGCGTTTCGTAAAATAAAAAGGTGATATACATTTTGTGCTTATTTTGCTATTTTCAATTCGCATGATTGCCGTTGATCTCAAAATGATTTAATTTTACGTCTCAGGACGTAACACCTCCGTGGCTAGATAGTTGCATATCGATGCGATATCAACGTAAAAGAAAGAAATAGTTAAGTTTATACCAATTTGAGATCTTCGTCAATTTTGCTTAGTTACAAATTTTATCTTAAAACTAATGGTAATTACATTCTGAAAATGATAATATTTTGTATAACGGTGCAGTAGAGTTTCATTTTAGGGTTTTTATTTATATAAATTTGTGATTATTATTAATGCAAGTCTAATGTGAAGATTGGAGTATGATATTTGTTTGTTTTAGAAATTTTGTTTGGAATTGGTGCTGAAGGTATGATATTTGGTGGTTCTTTGGGAATGGTTTGGAGATATAGAGGTGGTGATTTTTGTATGGTGGTTTCTGGGTGGTCAATCACTATTTACTGCAATTCATATTCGTTATTTTTCGTTGTGTCTTTGTATTTTTGTTTGGCGAGTGGTTTGTTTAACGCTATCAGTAAGTGTGTGATAGAGCTGAACACTGCTGCTAGCAAATATGTTGAGAATCCATATATTGAATGCAACGTATATCCTCTGATTATCACGTTAAACACGCTTTTGACGCATTGAAATATGATAATACTCATTATAATGGCGGAACTTATAGAGCCGAATTTAGTGAGTTTATTGATGGTTTTGGTCCAGAGGTTTTCTGCTAGATCGGTTAGAGTTTTTTCAGTGAATATCAAGTTTGATATTAATCCTCCTTTTCATACTTTCGTCGCCTTGCATACCTCTTGCAATTACGTTGAGGAGTGCTGTTTTCTTCATAGGAAAGAGTATATGGTCCTGTAACTGTTGCAGATCCCTGCTAAAAAAGTTCCATTCATTCCTATTCGGGATCATTCATATTCAATGGTAATCAATGAACTGAATGGTTCAATGTTCCGATGACGATTGAAACTGAATGATTTTCAATAATACTTCATGGTAAGCATAACTAATAGTAAAACTTACCATTAAATTTAATAGAATTCAATCTTTCTGAATAATACTTTGTATAGGAATGGTTTCAATGATAATCTATCCAATTGCATTGAATGAATATCAATCACAGTTCAATAAAATAATTAATCAATGATATTTTATTGTATATCTTTCTATGAATTTTAATAATTTTTCGATACAATAATTGTCCAATCATATTTTATTGAATCATATTATATGGATATTAATTTTTATCCAATTACACGGTTGGTCAATAATATTTTATAGAATGGTTTTCCATATATGCCAATATGAGCAAAAGCAATACTGTAACTTTAGCAATATTTCATTTAATAGTTTTTTTTTTTAATCTTAATGATTGGTCAATATAAAAATAACCCAATCGCATTCAATGAGGTATAGTATTCTATAATTTCTTATGAAAGGCAAACAAAAAAATTTCAAATATTTTCAATTGAATATTTTTTAATGAAATCTAATGATTGGTAAATGTAAGTAAAACTCAATCGTATTCTATTGAGAAGTTGTTTGTATAGTTTTGAATAATCCTTCATTCTACAAACTTATCAAATATAATTTTATTCTATAATTTTTCATTAGATGATGAAAGAAAAAATTTCCATAATTGAATGATTTTTTATAAATTTGAATAGTTGTTCGATACTATAATTGAAGAATTGTATCTTATGCTTTGGATATTATAACGTCAGAAAAAAAGTTGATCATGCGATAAAAGACCATTAATACCCATTCAATTAGATTGATATTTTCTATTGCATATTATTGAAATGTTAGGACTTTCATATTCAAAACTATTGAAAATTATTCAACGATACGAGACTTGAATGTTGCAATAACAAACCATTGATATCAATTCAATCAAATTGATTATCGCATTCGAATGGTTTCAAATCTTCGATTTGACCACGAATTTTACCATTGAAATCGATTGGGTAACATACATGAGAAATTTCATTGAATCCTATTGAAAACCATTACTTTAATAGTATATTTTTCTATTGATAATGATTAATCTCGATTAGGAATCAATAGTAATCTATATTATTGGAACCAATAGTATTTAATATCTTGACATTTCTTGTTGGATGAGGAATCATATTCAATGGTCATTTGGAGTGTTCAGATCGAAGATTGAAAACCATTCAGAAATTCTTCAATGGTTTTCAATGGAACTTTTATAGCAGGGATCTTCTTGAGAATAAATGCCACTGGTTGCTAATGACTCTAGTTCGGTCGGTTGCCATGTTATTGTAGTATTTGGTTTCAATGTCAAAACTGCGTTAGTTGCTTTTCTTGGTGTTGGTGTAAGATTTATCCATTGATTTCTAATTTTGTAGTATTGGGGAATGATTGTATTGCAGTTTATTTCTGTTCCTGTTTTCAGTAAGATGTGTGTCTTTGGTGTGATGTAGTATGTTCCGTTTTTTGATTTTACTGGAAGTTGTACGAAACATCTGTCTGTGTGAAGTAGTTGGACTTTAGTAGGCGTACATTGTATGATATGTACGGCTTCCCCTGCCAGCCGAGCTATGTACCCAGGCTTCTCCTTGAGGCTATATGCAAATTCGTCAGGTGCAATGGATGCAATGGATAGGGAATTGTATAGGAATTTTCTTTCCAGTTCACATTTTTGTTTTAAAATATTTAAGTAAAGGTTTTTTGTTTCTAACCTAAAATGTTTCTCTACATACACGAATTTACTATTAAAATACGTGAATAAATCATAATTAAGTATCCCTTGCGGTTTTTGTTAGGATTCTATTACAAAAACTTATATTCCCTCTAGTTGACAATGCAAAAGATATTTCTTCTGTATTTAGGCTAAATATTGTTTCTTGGTTGGGTGAGGTTATTTTAGTGACCGAGCCTCTATATAAAATATCATATTGATTTTTAAAGCAATTTTCGCGTTATCGTATTTGAAAATACCCGTTTGGTGTATGTTATTACAATCATCGTGTGATATATCGTAAACGTATTCTTGGAGAGCGTTTTCTGTTGGGCCTAAATGGCTAAACATGCCGCAATGAAAAACTGTACGCTGTATTACTATTTTACATTGGATGATTTTTATCGATTTAAATTCGGTTTTTTGTAGTAATTCTATTGTAGATTGTGTTGAATTTATTTTTGTTTCGTGGAAGTCACATTCTCCAGTGTCCACAAGGGAGTATGTTGTAATGGTTGGGTTAGTTGAAGCGCAGTTAAATCCGATGAGCCTTTGCTTGTTTGAATGAGAGTGATTAGTATTAATATAACTAATGAATATTGTTCCATTGTATTTTCTGGAATAAAAAGAATATTAATTTATTTGTTTAACTAAACTTAATTTATTCGCATGAACTGTTTTTGGTTTCCCGTTGTAATTTATTACAACGCTGCCTTTTTCTGTTATTTTTAGTGTTTCAAACGGTCCTAAGTATTTATTTTTCTCCAATTTTCCCGGATTTGGTTCTTTCATGAACCAGACTTTGTCTCCGATTTCGAATTCTATAGGGTTCATAAATCGGTCATAGTATTGTTTTGATTTTTGTTTTGAAATTATTAAGTTTTCTCTAGCCATGTGTGCTAGTTCGTTCATGTTTTTTATTAAATTTTCTAAGTATCCGTTAAATGTTGGTAATTGTTCGGATTTTTTCAGCGGTACGCTAATGGTAATTTGGCTGGAAAGGCAAAAACAAGTTCATGTGGTGTGAAATTATGACCAGTGTGAATGCTGGTGTTATAATTAAATTGTGCCAGTTCTAAAAGTTCATCCCATTCACATTTTTTTGATGTGAATTGTTTAATAAATTCACAGAGAGGGTGGTTAGCTCTCTCGACAAAGCCGTTGGATTGTGGCGAGAATGATGTTGTTTCGATTTTTTCGAACTGAAATCGTTTGGCTATTTGTTTTAGCAGTTTACTTTTAAAGTTCTGAGCTTTGTCGGTTAATACTACTTTTGGTGTTCCGAAAATACAAATGAATCTTTTTATAAAAGCTTCGCTTACCGATTCCGCGGTTTGATCTTTTAACGCTGTTAGAGTAATAAATTTTGAAAGTTGGTCTTGAATTGAGAGTATGTATCGATTATTATTTTTTGTAATCTCGAATGGTCCCATTATGTCCATGGCAACTTTATCGAATGGTTTGAAAGGTGTATCTGTTAAAGTCATCGGTTGTCTTGTTGGTTTTCGTTTTAGTTTGTTTCTTTGGCATTCTTGGCACATTGAAATTCTTTTTTGTATGTCTTTCTTTAAATTTTTCCAGCAATATTTTTCTTTAATTTTATTGTAGGTTCGGTTTACTCCTGAATGACCTCCGAGTTTAGAAGTGTGATATATTTTAAATAGTTCGTTTCTTTGATCTAGATCGCTTATGTATTCGATGTGATTCATGCAAACTATGATTTTAATGTTGCTTTCTTTGAAGATTGTTTTGATTATGTCTTCTATTTCCGACCACCATATGTTTATTATGTTGATATTCTTTGAAATACTTATTGTTGAAATGTTATTTTGTATTAAAAGGTGTTTTAAATTTTCGAACAGTTCGGTTAGATTTTGCTTTTTTGTTTCTGCTGATGTAGCAGTGTTTAGACATAAAATAAATATTTTCTTTTTTCCATAGTTTAATGTATCTATTTCGTTTATAGATAAGTTTTCATTGATTTTTAGGTTTTTTTTTATTAGTATACTATTAGTGTTTTCATCTAATTCTTTGTGTTTTTCGGATATTATGTGAATTATGTTGTTTCGAAATTGTATTGAATTTTTACTGTAAACGATGTTCTCGCTATTGTAATCCGTGTTATTATTTTTGTTTTTGTTAGTATGTTCATTTATTTTGTTTTAATTATTATTCGTGTTGCTGAATTTGCGTGTACGTTTTCTTTTGTTCTTTTCTTGAATTCTTTTGTTATTCATAATTTTTATTTTCTCGTTGTTATTTAATGTTTGAGTTGGTATTATTTCATTTTTTGATTTTGCTTTCTGTGTTCGCGTTGTGACACATATTTTAGCTTCTATAGGGTTTCTTGATAAACAGTCAGCTGGGCCGTTTTCTTTACCCGGGCGGTAAATTATGTCGAAATCGTAATCGACTAATTTTAATCGCCATTTTTGTACTCTGCTATTGTTATCGGCTGATTTTAATGATAGTAGGGGTTTGTGATCCGTTACAACAGTAAATTTGTTACCGAATAAGTAAGTTCGGAATGTTTTGATTGCGAAAATTATTCCCAGAGCTTCTCTTTCGTAAGTCATATAATTTTGTTCTGTTTTACTTAGAACTCTTGATGCGTATGCGATGGGTCTATCGTGTCCCAATTCTCCTTGAGATAGTACTGCGCCTAAGCTATGGTTTGATGCATCTGTTCTAACGATTTAGGGTTTGTTAAATTTTGGATATTGTAGAATAGGAGCTTCACATAGTAATTTCTTTAATTTGTCTAATGCTTGTTGTTGTTCTATTTTCCAGAAAAATTTTACATTTTTGTGTAAGAGTATAGTTAATGGTTTTGTTATTTCAGCGAAATTCGGAACAAAACGTCTATAGTAATTGCAGAGTCCGAGGAATTCTCTTACGTTTTTTGTAGTTTTTGGTGTTGGGAAAGCTTCGACAGCTTGTATTTTTTTTTGTCTGGTTTGATACCGGATTCGTTTATAATGTGTCCTAAAAATGATACTTCTGTTTTTAACCAGTCACATTTTTGAGGTTCGAGTTTTAGACCAGCTTCTCTTAGATTTTGGGCTACTGTATAAAATCTTTCATTGACTTCGTCTACTGTTTCTCCGAAAACAATTATATCGTCAATAAAGACAAAACATGTATTGGCAATTAAATCGCCTAGAACTGTGTTCAGTATTCTTTGAAATGTTCTAGGTGAATTTATTAGGCCAAATGGTAAAACAAGGAATTCGAATCGTCCTAAAGGGTGTGTACTGAATGCCGTTTTAAAAATATCTTTTGGATGCATTTTTACTCGATGAAAGCCTGATTTTAGGTCAACGACGTGATAATATTTTGCTTTCCCTAGTTGGTCGAACATTTCGGTTATATTTGGAATTAAATATGGATCGTGAATAGTTTTTTCATTTAATTTTCTGTAGTCGATAACTAATCGCCATCTGGTTTTTCCATCTGCCAAGCTTTTCTTCTTAACTATCCATGTTGGTGCATTAAAAGTACTTTTTGATTTTTGGATTAGTTTTTGAGATATTAGTTTTTTCACTTCTTCTATTGCGATGTCTCGTAATTTATATGGTAAGGGAAATTGTTTCATATAGACTGGTTTATCGTCAATTAAATTTATTTCATGTTGTTCTATGTTGCAGGTGCCTAATTTATCGCCTTCAACCCAAAATATGTCTTCAATTTTATCAATCAATTTTTTCGTTTTCTTATAATCATTTCCTTGTAGGTCTGTCAAATTTATTTTTTCGAAGACTTTTTCTTTGTGGTTTACTTGATTATTTTCTGATTCTTCTTGTTCTTCTCCTAGGAAGTTTATACTGCCTGCATGAAAAATTTCATTTTCATTGACATTGAAATCTGTATTTTCCGTTAGGTCGATATTGTTTGGAAAATTGTCTAAATCGAAAGAAATATATTGGTATGTTTGAGTTTCTTCTAGTATGTTGTTTTCAGGAGGGAATTCTATTTCAGTATTTTCTTTTATGACAGACATAAATTGTTTATAGTTATAATTTTCGATAAATTCGTCATTTGTGTTGGATATATTGTCATTATTCATTGTCATATTTATATGGTTACTCAAAAGTTTTACTTGTAAAGGATTTTTTTCTAATTCTAATTTTAAATTTGTAAGTCCTTTTGAAGGGAAGAATGTTTTGGTTGACTCTTTGCAAGTTTCTATATCCTGTTTCGTATTGTCTGATGAAATTATTTCATTGTTTAATTTATTTGCTGTTGCAGTGTTCATTTGTTCGGTGATTGTGGGGTATATTATTTTTGTATCATTTTGTTGTAAATTATAATTATTTTCAGGTATTGTATAGTTTTTGTCTTTTTCTTTTTCACATTCTTTTTTATTTTCTTTATTAATGTTTTGTAGAGTTTTGCTTAGAAAAATTTTTTGTTCTTCTGTTATTCTTGTTGCTGTCCTTTCTTTTTTTTCGTTAATAGCAATTGAATTGTTTGTATTTAAAGGGACTGATATGAGCTGTATTTTCCGATTATTTATTTCCAAGTAACCTTCGTCTAGTCTTAATTTGTGTTCTTTCAGAATAGGTATTCCATCGTAAGGAATTGAAAATTCTTTTGGAGCAACGTGGAAATCGACTAATAATCCATTGATGATTATTTTTACTAGTCCTAATGTTTCTATTGTTTTGTCAGTAATTCCTGATAGTGCAATTTTCTCTGAATCTAGTATGGCGTTTGCTGGTATTTGGTTACTTTTTATAATGTTTATTTGAGCTCCACTATCAACCAGTAAGTTGAAATTAATGCTTGAAAATGGATTTGGTATTTGTATATATTGTAATAAATTTTCTAATTTTAAAAGATACATTGATACTTTAGTTTTGAATGTGTTTTTGAATTCTACGTTTTCTTTACATTCGAAACATAATTTTTCTTCTGTTATTATTTTCGCGTTATTTTGGTTTGCTGAGTTAATTGTGTCAAGTTCGTTTGTGTCAGCAGTTTCAACGTTTAGTGTTGTCATTATATTGCTTTTTGCTTCCGTAGTAAGTGACTCACTATGTTGTTCTTCCGTGCACTTGATTTCGGAAGAATCTATTCGTTTCCCTGATTATTTCGTCTAAAGCATTGTGAGTCTGTATGGTCCGTTCGTTTGCAAATTGAGCAGAATTTTTCTTGACTGCTCTCTAGTGATTTTATAATTGGACATGCTTCGATTTTATGACCTGTTTCTTTGCAATAAGAACATATAATGCTTTTTTTTGCATTTTTCTCAAGTGCTTTTATTTTTAAGCAATTTTCGATTGTGTGATTTCGCATGTGACAATAGTCGCATTTTGTATCGTTGTTTCTTCCAAAATTATTATATCGTGTAGGTCTACTGTTGTAATCGTTGTTTCCATTTCTACGTGTATCGTTATTAACGGTAGTTGAATCAGGTGTGTTTTGGGTAATGTCGGTAATTCCACCTATTAATATTTTATATTTTTTAAATTTTGTTTCGATTTGTATGGCTTCTTGTACAGCAGTGCTTAAATTGTTATAATCTTTTAATTCTATTCGAATATTTTGTTGTAAGCCATTTTTAAAATTTATTAATGCGTCTTCATTTATTGTTTTTTCAAATGCCTTAAAGGTTTCATCAGTATCTACTTGTAGTTTTTTTAATTCTTTGATCTGTACAACTAGATCTTTCAACCGATTTGCATATGTAAGAACTGATTCGTTTGATTTTTGAATAATATCCGTAAGTTTCCCGTATAAACTATGAATATTATCTAAAGAAGGAAATAATTGTTTTATAGTTTTAATATAATCGTCTATTTTATTGATTTTTATATTAGCTAGTGCTTTATAAATTTCTCCACTTAGCTTGCATTTTAAAATTGGTATTAAATTTGATTCATCTATTTCAGAAACTATTGACTTTGCAGTTTTTAATTTGTCGATATATTCGCTGAGTGTTATGTTTTTGCCGTCGAACTGTGGGACTAAATCCGCGACATACTTAAGTGGTAATCTCAGCGGTTGCGACATTTCGCTGGCATTTACTTTCGTATTAATATTTTCGATTTGTTCAGTTTTCTGTAATTGGATGTTTGAATTATAAGGCACTAATTGTCCGAAATTTTCGTTTTTGTTTATTAAGTTTTTTGATTCACTACAAATACTTTGTTCGTTTAAAATACCACCGATGTCCGTGTATTCGTTATTATTAAGTAAAGAATCGTAATTTTGATCGAAAGTGAAGTCTAAATTCGACGGTGAATTCGGATATTCAAAATTTAATGTTAATTTTTGTTGTGAGTTTTCTTCTCGGATATTGGTGTCTAATATATTAATTAATTTTTCTTGTGTTATTTGTTTATTTAACTTCTCTAGATTTTCTGAAATTTTTATTTTATTGTTCTCGCTATTTGTTCTAGGAGGAGAATGCACGAGTTTATTTGATTTTTTAAAAGGATTTGTAATAGATGTGCTTGGTTTAATTATACCGCTTTTTAATTCTGGTTTAGTTTTTACTTGCAGTCGCGTAAGTCTTTTCGCGTTGTCAGAACTAGAAGAATCTTTATTGTTCATTAAAATTTAATTTTTTTCTTAAGTTTTACTTTATGTAAAGTAAACACCCTTTGTGTACCGGAACCAATTTGTTATGTCGCGACTCCGTAGCCGTGACATGTATTTGTTTAGTATGAGTAAAATTTATTTTACCACGGTATGGTTATGATATAATATGTATAATGGCAGGACTTACCTGGGTTATATATGTTGTTGAAGATGTTGATAAATTATTATCTTACTCTTTGTTCCTTTATATTATTTTCTTCTTAAATTGGTTTCTTTATTATTGAGAATATTTCGTATGGAAATTATAGAAATGAACTTGATACACTTTATTTAATAATATTTAATAACACTTTATTTAATAAATGGATTTCACTCAATGAGTGGCAGAGTCAAAATGGTACAGTAGAATTGTCGCGAGTTGCGAATCAACTGTCTAAAAATTGAAACGCTGTTTTACACATTGACTTACTGACTTACATTTAGTTGTCGAGTAATCAAGTTGATGTTTCAATTTCTCAATTGGGTTTTCTGCTGAATTAATTTTTGCGTTTCGTAAAATAAAAAGGTGATATACATTTTGTGCTTATTTTGCTATTTTCAATTCACATGATTGCCGTTGACCTCAAAATGATTTAATTTTACGTCTCAGGACGTAACATATTAATGGACTTGTCCTTGAATTTATACTGCTATATATATGTATATGTTAGAATGTTTGTCCAAAGGTATAATCATTTATCTCAACTGGTTCTTATAATAACTCTTGTCCTTACAATAAGTAATTATGCTTGAATTTTGCTGCACGTGAGCCGTATACGTATATATATATATATATATATATATATATATATGTATTGATTTTAGAAATTAATGACAAAAACTGATTGATAAGAAAACTGAGATGAAAACCGATTATAAACAATAAAGACAAATTTACAAAAGAACTGAATATAATCTGTATGACGTAATTCTGAAGAGAACAAAGCTGTGGCACGACTGTCCGTGATTAACTGTCGCATGGGACTGCGTTATTAGGCGTGGGTGATACAGTAATGCAGTGCGGGAGCGCCACCACGCTCCCACTAAACCGCCCACGCGCGCCCAATGCGTACAACTAATACGCGCGGCGCAATTATACATAATACTAATACACAATATTAATCAGGATTAAGAAAATTTAAAAGTTGTCACTTAACATCCTCTCCCCCTTAGAATAATTACCGTCCTCGGGAATTATATGTCCAATGAGAATGATTACTATCATATTATCAAAATGATTACTATACATAAAAGAAAATTTACAAGGACTAAGAGAAAAAAAATTATAAAAATAAGGAAAAAGAGTTACAAGGACTGAAAATTAAATTAAAAATTGGTAATGTTCATGGGCATTGCTGCCAGCTCGTCCAAAATGTCTTCCAGCATAGTGGTGAATATTAGATTTCGGGCCATAGGTTCTTCGGACTGCTTTGGTTCCATCTAATTCCTACCTATTTGCATGTTGCATAGGGTTTCATGGACTTCGAAATCCTTGGCTCCATATACTCTATGGTATAGTCAGACAGCCTCAGCAGCAGACTCCTTGGTCACAAATCGCACACTGTTCTCGCGAACAGTATACCGGGATTTGGAGGAATACCCGGTGGCCGAATTCCTGTTCCCTGACCACAACTCTAGAAGAGTTCGGATTTAAGGACTGGATACTATCATTCAAGTAGTTATTTAAAGCCGAATGATAGTCCGTATGAGCGCAGTAGCGTATACGGAGGGATTTGTGTCCATCCAGCCGAGATCCAAATTGACGAAATTGTTCGATGGGTCCATAGGTTTGGAAGTGTTGGACCTCATCAAAGTCCACAGTAGTCGAAAGGGAAGTAACCATCAAGGAGTTCTCTTCTTGGTGGTAGGGTGCTACTGTGACCCCTTTTGGTAAGGCGTTCATCCTGTTGGACACTGACATGACTATGTCCTGTAAGATTATGTCCATGTAGAAGGAAATAATAGTAGGATAAAAATATGTAAGAGAGAGACATTAATGAAAAAGAGTTTTAAAGAGAGTATATGGATGAATGGAACTATGTATGATAAAGACAGTCCGTGAAGTCCGGTTATAAAGTTATTGTCCTTTTACCCGCTTTACATGCTAAAATTTTAAAGTGAAATAATACAGATTTTGATAAATAAAAACGTACGTAACATCACGAAACTATATAAAAAAAATTGTATATATAAAATTGTTTATAAAAGAGAGGAATTAAAAAAAAAAAAAAATATTTTCTTATGACGCAGCTGCATCTTCTAAGTATTTTTGATCTTCTGAGTTGACCTCAGCCTCGATTTCACCATCAGTCATTTCCAAATCTTGTTCGGTGACTGTTCCTTCCGGACAATCAGATTCTGGATTTGGTTTCTTCATGTATATTTCAGCAACGTCCTTTCCATGTCCTGTCTGTGATTCGATCGATGCATCAGAGAAGCTGGCGGCACCGGTGTTTGTTATTTGTACCAATATATTTGACGTGTATTTAGGCGTTTCTGACAGTTGTTCAAGTGAATTGGATGTACGTTGTTTTTTGTTAACCTTACGTTGTCTGTCGTTAGATGCAGAATTATTTTTGTTTAACCACGATGTCCTCTGGTATTGCCACTTACAAGTATAGAAATGTTCATCTTCTAGTTTTACATCGACATGTTCGTCACATATCCAGCATAATACGGTTCGCTCCGCCTCTTGTGCACCATATTCAGGGTTACTGTATTGTAAAGCCCTAGTTGCATCTTTCTCATCATAATATTGTACATAGCCCAATGAAAGTCGTCCTCTATTGTCCCTTACTACTTTATGATATAATAGTCGTCCAAATTCGACAAAATGTTCAAAAAATTCGACCTCCCTATTTTGTTCCGGGACTGCCCAAGGCAGTTTACAAAATAATCTTTTCTTATTAATAGGTGTCTTTCGTTTTATTATCACACTCTTGTATATTCGAGATCTCAAGTCAGCTGAATATACGGCTTCTTCTCGAGAAGTTCCAGTAATACATTGCGCCAGCTTTCTAGCCTTTTCAGCCTGTCTGATGTCTTGATATCGGCAAAGAGCCAATTTTGTATCCGGTCCTGATATACTTTCTATGGAATGGAATTCTATAATCGTCCCTACAGATTCCAGTTTTACAAGTAAGTCACTCAGCTTTATGTCGGCCGAGTACAAGAATCTAATGTCTCTTGGATCTTCAATACTCGAAGCAGGCTGATTGTTTATTATGTCCAAGAAGAATACTAGAGTTTTCGGGTTTTACCGCTGAAAACAACCAAGACCCGTCAGATTCGATGTAATTCCACTGCGTTGTTTGTTGTGTCCTAATTACCAAGTCGCAATTATAGATTTCTTTTTGCGACGGTTGTAATAACATTCGGACTTCACAATCCTGGTTGAGGTTAATGTCCAGTAGCGGTGCTTTGGTCGGGCAAATGAATGTATAATGTGTATTTATACATTCTTTTAGAATGGCGTAATCCAAACGCATATATTGTTTTAGATCATTGTTTAGAGTTAGATATGGGTATCTGTATCTTATGTAGGCTGAATTTCCGGTAAATGTGGATGGTTGAGGAACCAATATGGAATGCAACCTGTAAAGGTTATATGAATTTCTGTCCACTAACGGCAGATGCAAAAATATGAATGTCTGTCCTGATTTGTGAATTGCATTACCTTAATAATTTTTACAATCTCCTCTATTCTTAAATATTCTAAAGGTATCGGAAAATCCAAGTTGTGATATGTGTGTTTGATATCAGAGGTTATTTGATATAATATGTCGGTAGTAAGTAGATCTGGATGTATCCTACTCTCTCTGACATTATGCAATATGTACAATAGTCTTCTGGATTCATCGATACAATGATCTAAACGTGCTTCTAGTGCTCTTCCGTAGGAATACAAGAGCATAATGTAGTCCCATTGCTTCCGGTCATCCTCCATTTTATTTAGTACGTCCGCGACTTGCGATTCTAGGTGAGTTTTCTTTTCTACTAGATTTGCCATAGTTTTCTGATCTACAAATAGCTGATCTATATTTTTATTTATCTCATTAGTTTCGTCCTCTGTCACGAGTCCGAATAAGCTATGGCTAAGCGTACCAATGCCTCCAAAAGGCGTTAGACGTTTAGTTCTTATACTACGTGGGCTCCTTATTTTGGGCGAAGTAGTACTGCCCATTGTTTTAGAAGCATAAATGACGTCTTTGTGCAAACTATTTAAAGTTTTCATTTTTAGGTCCAATCCCTGTTCCCCCAAAGTATTGGCACAGGTCACCTTGTGTAGATGAATAACACATTTGTCATAAAATGAATGGAAGTCTACCGATTGTCGCGACTGTGTTATTAAATAAGCGACATCGAGAGCTATATAAACTTTCCAATCAGCTCTTTTCATTTTAACCTGACTCATTTATTTATAATACAGTCTAGGATTATTGTCTAATTTTTCCATTGTATATGTTTCTTGTCCTTTTGTTTATAAGAAAGGTAGAAATAGCAACGACAGTAGATAAAATTGAATACACATATTGGTTAATGTGAAAAAAAAAAATAGTAGGATAGTCCTGAAAATAGATGTAATCACATGTAAAGAACAAGAATACAGATTCGTCGTAGAGAAAAGAAATAAAAAAAATACCAAAAAATTTCAACATGTATAAATATAGATAATATATACAGAGTAGTAATTATGAGAATAATAGTGCAAATAATAGTGATTAATAAATAAATAATAAAGATTAAAACAAAATATATATACTATAGTTTTAACTTAAGCTTGTCTACATGCTTTCTAATTGTTTTACCATTTGGCAACTCCAAAATAACATTTTTATGTTCTAGTATTTTAATAATTTTAAGGGGGTTCTTATAATAACCATCCGCCTTACCTACGCGGGGCTCATTTAAGACCCAGGCATAATCGCCTTTGTTACCCTTAAACATGTTTACTTTACTGTCGTATCGTTTTTTAGATCGTACTTTCGCAGTTATTTGGTTCGTACCGGCAGCTAATTTTAGTTCCGATAATCTATTAATGAGGTCTATTAAATACTGATTATAAGTACGCAGTTTTTTTCCCGTGGTATCATCATTGGGAATCGGGCTACTCGTCCGTATACAAATTCATGAGGCGTATAGTCCGTTGCAGCATGAACGCTAGTATTATAAGTAAAAACCGCAAATGGAACCAACCTATCCCAATCATCGAAGTTTTCTGAATAAGTCCTCATAAAGTCCATAAGAGGGGCATGGCTACGTTCCAATGAGCCGTTCGTTTGAGGCCTATATGCGGACGTAGTGAGGTGATTTACCTTAAAGAGGTGTAACAAAGATTCAACTATATCCGACAAAAAGCTCGTGCCTCGATCTGAAAGAATAGTCCTGGGGGTTCTAAATTGACAAATCAGATGTCTAGCGAGTGCGTCGGCTATAGTAGTCGCCTTTAAATCCTTTATGGGTTCAATGATTACATATTTCGTTAGGTGGCATTGCATTGTTAATAAATGACAATTACCACGAGGTGTCGTCCTCAGCTTGCCTACCGTGTCTATTGAGACTTTGTCAAAAGCTTCTATAGGAGTGTCGGTGACAATCATCGGTTCATGGGTTTTATGTCTGTCTATTTTCTTTTCTAGACATTTCGGACATTTCCTAACATAGTCCAATACATCATTTCTCATGCCCTACCAGTAATATCTGGCCCTTATCTTCTCATAAGTTTGGTTTACGCCCTTATGTCCTCCTATTAAGTTATCATGCAACGTTTTGACGATATTTGTTCTCTCTTCTTTGGGAGGCAAAGTCGTTTTGCCGTAACATACGGTAACTATTATCGGACTACCTTCAAAGGCTCCGATTAATAGTTCCATTAACAGACCTGGTCCCAAATCATCTGTGTAATTACCTTTCCTAGACATGCGGAAGCTATTAACCTTATCACGAATTAAAAGCTTCTTTAAATTAGCCAATCCGACCTTTATAGTTTCTACGCTCGTTGAGTTATAATATTTGTCTTTTACCACTATGGAATATATCTTATGTTTTTTATAATTTGTTGTTAAAATTTGTCCAATCTTAGGTTTCTTATTTTTCATATTACGTAGGTCAATAGCACCTATCTCGCTTAATATAATCTGGCTATTGCCGTAGTATTATCACAATATTGTGAAATCAAATGTACTATATTGTCTCTCTGGTAAGTCAAGCATTGTTAAGAGTTTCTCACATTATTTTGTAAAGTGAAATACCCAGGATCCAAAAGGGTTTCGCTATCTTCTGTACTTGAGGAACTAGGATTTTTATAATCGCTAGATCTTTTATACTGATTTATGGGTCCCTTTGCATGAGGCAGGATGAAAAAGAAATCATCATCTATTGGAGCTTTTAAAAAGTTCAATTAGACCGGGGACTGTGTAGTCTCGCTATTTATACTTTCTTTTTCTTCCGGTATTTCTTCGAGTCCCTTAAATTTAATACCCGTTTGTCCCTTATTTAATGGAGTACTTCGGCTTTTAGGTTCGCCAATTTTCACATTAGGCGTCACCGATAACTCTCGTCTCTGCAAAGGGATTAGCTCATCCCTTTCGTTAGATTTTTCACGTTCACTGACATGAACAGAATCGTTGTCTGACGTTATTGTATCGCTCTGTGGTTCAGAATTTCTTTGTTCTATTTCGGATTCCACAGCATGTTGGGACAATTCCACTAATTTTTTTATTCTTCTTTCCATTTCTTCGTCTGAGTTTTCGTCACTGTATGGATCCATTTCTCCTAACACATTCTGTAATTCAGGATCTACGAAGTCTCCATCAGAGAAGTGGCTGATTTCGTACGGTTCCAAATCTCTATTGTCCCAATAAAACGTCACATCTTCGGCACTCCGGTGTCGTCTCAAACTCTCCTCGAACCTAGCACACGATTCTGCAAATTCATTTTGAGTTAGGTTGGTCACGATTTCCTTTTCGGTAGAATCGTGTTTGTTCTCAAAGACGTCGTTGTAATTGGTACTATCAGTGTTATCACTCGTTTAAGGACCAGTCACTTCAATATCCAATGATCCATCACTTTCGTCAGATTGCGACGTTTGTTGTGTAGCCGATTCAGCGTTTTCAGTTAATGTTTTTTTCTTTATATTTTGAGCTGAATCTTCTAACTTTTCAGTTTTCTCCTGTTCCCTTAATCCAGTACGAGTAAAATCCGGAATCGGCGGCTCGCTTTCAGAACTCCCTTGTTTACGTGTGTTAATGTCCGTTTCCTCTATACCCGTCGACGACATCATAGATCTCCAAAAAAATGTCGGGCTTTTAGCAGTGATCCTATCGGTTTCTACTCTGGATTCGTCCGTTAGAGCCTCATAAGATCCTGCAGTGTTAACCTGACTCTGGATTTCTTGAACTCTCGGATGTTTTTTTATTTTGAACGTCGTTGGAGGCGTATCTTTCCGCACTAGCGGCCTCCGTGAAATGTCAGTCCTAGTTCCGCTTTCTCGGTTAGTCGAGATATTACTCGAATTTTGACCTTGCCGTACCTTCGGTCTAGTTCCCGAAGCTCGTGTCGTAGGATCCTTTTTATTCGTAGGCTATCTAATCCCTGATTTTGACCTTTGACCGGATGTACTAGGCTGTGGGTCGGCGGCAGTTGTCAATGGAGCAGGATTCTTACTCCTCGTTCTCCCAGCTATCACACTATGTTCTAACTCCGGCCTTTGTTTGTTGGTTTTAGAGCCTAAAGGTCTACCTATCGGTCTAGGTTTGCCAGCAATCGCGTTTGCTCGTTTGCGCATTCGTTTCTTTTCTTCCTCTGACTTTTCTTTAGCGGCTTCTTGTTCTTTTGATTTATCTTTCCATTACTTGAACATCATTACCCGAAATGCATTCCTTTTCTGTCGTCGTATAATTTCTTTCTGATTTGTTTAATAATCTCGATAAATATGCCACCGGACGCTCCACACCATCTACTTCCTGCGATAGGATAGCTCCTACAGCATAGTCCGAAGCATCGGTAGTCAAAGTGAAAGGTTTCTCGAAATCGGGGAACGTTAGTATGGGAGCTTTACATAAGAGTTCTTTTAGTGTATTGAAAGCTTCTTCTTGTTCGGATCCCCATTCGTATTCTCTGTCCCTTTTAGTTAAATCACTCAGCGGTTTTGCTATTTTCGAATAATCTATAATAAAACGTCGATAGTAGCCTGATAGTCCCAAAAAGGATCGGATACTTTTTACACCGGTTGAACGTGGGAAGTCCATGACTGCAGAGACGAATTTTGGATCCGGTTCTACGCCTCATTTGCTAATTATATGTCCTAAGAATTTAACTTCTCTACGCAAGAATTCTACTTTGTCCGGCTGTAAGACCAATCCTGCATTAGACAATCTTTCGAATAGTTTTCTGACCTTTCTCTCGTGGTCGTTCAGGTCCTTTGCATAAACTATTATATCATCAAGGTAAACTAACATTTCAACGTTTAACAGTCCTTTTAGTAAATGGTCCATAATTCGTTGAAACGTAGCCGGGGCGTTCATCAAACCCTTGGGCATGCGTATATACTGAAAATGTCTACGTAAAGTAGAAAATGCAGTTTTAGCTCTGTCCTCGGCCTTCAAAGGAATTTGTTGAAAGCCATTTGCAAGATCGAAAGTTGAAAAATAGGTACAGCCTCCTAGCTGGTCTAAGATATCTGCGATGTTAGGGAGAGGGTAAGCGTTTCCAATAGTTCTACTGTTCAATTCACGGACTATTCAAGTCTATCACATTTCGCCAACGCGGTTTGCCATCGCTTCCGGCTTTCTTCGTTACAATCTATAAGGGCGAATTATAAGGAGAATTTGACTCCTCTATAATTCCATCCTTAAGTCGTTTCGTAATTTGTTCTTCTATAAACTACTTATACGCAGGCGGGTGTCGATATTGTTTAGTGTTAATGGGCACATTGTTTTCCAGGTGAATTTCATGTTCAATAATACTAGTACATGGTAGCGGCTCACCTGGCAGTAAAAATACATTTGGGTATTGTTTTATCAAACGCTTAATACTTCTGTATTCGTTTGGTGTCAAATGTCCTGTTCTCAATAATTTAAGTAACCTCTTATATTTTCGTTTGAGCTGTATTTCAGCATTCTGTGGACTAGTGCATTCGCCTTCACTTTCTGAAGACGAACTAACCTCGGGGTTCATATGCTCGAACGGCAGTATGACCCTCGGGTCCACTTCTATTGTTACGTCCTTATTAAAATGAGTATTAACAGCCTTAATTTTACAAGTTCCATTTTTATTTGTTACTACTCCTTGTCCCATGTATACTCGATCGTCTCCTACGTTGATTCGGGGGAGATAACCTTCCACTAGATTTGTCCGTACCAAGTTTATTTGAATAACTTAGCGCGACCTTGCGGTATCTTATATTTCACCTTGCTACTGTTGATGTCAGCATCATTTACATTACCTTCAGAAGAATCGGTCTCCCCTTCATGCGAAGGTATTTTACCTTCTTTCAGCATTTCTTGGTACTTGATAGGGTACATAGCGATAAGATCGTTCCGTAGATTGTTTATTGGAACATTCTCTGGCAGGAACGGCACTAGATTCATCACATCGCTGTTTAACATTAAGGCATCGCTGTAATAGGATATCACAGCCCTTGTAGTTTTCAGAAATGCTCTTCCCAACATTCTATCTTCTTGAATTGGAAAATTGTCCCATACAATATGAAATTTAGTACTTCGTCCATTTATACTTAACATAACAGTCCCCAATGTCGGTACTGTATGAGCTGTAATGCCACTAAGCGAAGTAGCTTCCTTCGGATTAAAAGTCGTTGTCCACCTTAAAGTCTTAAACTTAATTATATTTACTGAAGCGCCATTGTCTACCATAAATACTGTCCATTTTTGATTAGTTTCAGGTATACAAAACCTTACTCTCGTCGGCTCATAGACCTCACAATCTCCATCGCCAGATTCCCGATTAGCGGCAATGCAGACGCCTGGTCCTGCATACTGGGAGTCAGGGGTTTCTGTAACACTGTCATTACTGGTGCCGGTGGTATTCCCTCTTTCTAACTCGGCTGGTCTGACAGTTGTGCCAGAACTGCCTTGGCTTTCTCGATCATTGCTTGTGTTGGTTTTGCAAGGCTCGTCACCTTGATGTCGGGACGAGCCGTTTGCGAGTTTAAAGGCTCAGCATTTGTCGGTTGGTTATATGGCGGATTAGGTCTTAATTCTTGCTGATATTGTCCAACTTGTTTCAACTGGCCGTTTTGTCCTTGAGACGATCCAAATCTTGGTTGATCATAACTAATCATGCCATACCATCTTGCTGTAGGATACAGATATGTGTCTGTATCCGGATTGTATAATCTTCCATTATTTTGTTCATAAAAGCGGCCTTGCGAACTTTGAAATCTCAGAATCCAATTCCCAGTCCTAGGCCGAGATTGTCTTTGACCTTGAAATCTATTATTCTAAGAATTATTTCCAGAGTAATTTCCGTTATTGGAATACTGATTATTATTATTTTGGTAATTATTACCGTTCCCTGAATTTTGTTGAAATTTTCTCTGTTGGTACTGGCTCTTTTGAATATACAGTTGCTGAAATTCAGCAGGCAATTCTTCGGATTCAATGGGCAACTGTTCTTCTGATTCCAATTCCTGCTCTTGCACGTAAGCAACTTCCAAATTTTTGTTGAAACCAGTCCATTTGTTAGCTTCAAACTTAGGTTTCATATTATTTCGAGCCTCAATTCTCAAGGCTTCTTTATAAGCTTCGTTCAAAGAAGTAGGGCATTTGACATCCACTAAATCTCCTATTTCTTTAGGTAAACCGTTTACGAATATCTTTACTACAGCTGACTTCAATGGTGTCAACATAATCTCATTAAATTGTGCTCCCAATTCGTCTTTTAATGCATGTTCTGCACAATTCAACAATATATTTATTCCGTCATGAAAATCTTCGACATTGTCGCCCTGTTTCATTCTTAACGCGTGTAATCTTGCATCATAATAAGCAAAATCCTTACACGGTGCAAATCTTTCCTTTAACGCAACCGTTAATTCTTCAGCAGTATTAACGGTTTTGCCATACAAACAGTCCCTAGCCGGCTCCCTTAATTTTGCTATGACGGCCTTTACATAGTTTGGTCTTTGGGCGACAGCACTAAAATGAAACGAACCACGCGCTAGCCGCTCGGCCGCTCGGCCGTCTGCTACTCGTGCGGTTCCAACGTTGCTTGCTGCAATTGCCTTCTTTAAAGAATAAATAATTTCAGACCACGAGGAGGCCCCCTGATTTTGCCCTTCAATTGAGTCTATGGTATACGGATAACTGGGCAGGGCTTACCACACCTCCACCAGGTTTATCTGGGAACCATTTTATGAAGTACTACCCGAGAGAACGATCAAATGTCCAGGCCCAGAAAGACCATATGCTGGCAGCCAATGTCCTTGCTACGGCTAGATTCAGACAAGAGCTGAATGGAGACCCTAAGGCCTCGGAAGTGTTGGCACTCCCTTTTGAGTACCCGTATCCAGAAGCGCATAGAAGCGCTCTATCAGAGGCCATTCTGGAGAAGCTGGATGAAGTTATGAGAGAGGTCCGGCAATATAATGTCGGGTTAAAAGAGTTCGCGGAGGTTATGAGGAGGGATATAAACAGGGTGGCATCAGCCCACCGAGGAGTAATTATTGACTCTACACAAACATTTAAGGCCAACACTTTAAATACACTAAATGAGCTGCGACAAATAGGAGAATCCGTCAAAGCCAGTACCACCCCAATCAGTCGAAGTACTAGCCAAACTCCCCCTGTTCCCCAGAGACCCTCTACAGGACTCCCCTGCTTTGCTCCAGCAGCAGCACCGAGGCAAGCTGGCTCCGCACCAGTAGTGAGGAAGAAATTATCAATAGTTTCCGGGAAGATCAACAAATAAGTCAATCTAAGATATAAAGAAAACCCCGACATGGACCTAATTATTGTCTGTCTAGTGCTTCCAGCGCTCTCTCTTGGGATGACTGCTTATGACTGTACCAAGCCGGGCATCTCTCACAGATACTCCATCAAAACAGACATAGAGTGCAAGGAGAATAAATTTGGTGATTACAAATCCTCCCAGTGGGAGGGGACTGTGTTACAGATGCCAAAGGAAATCAGGACAGATCACAAAACCTGCTCTCTTCGACTAATCTCCCGGATGATGTATTGCACCTACTATAGAAACCCCACCCAGCTGGAACTAAATTCTGATGATATCTTCCTTGTGAATCATCCTGTGAGTGAACAGGACTGCTTGGATGCATGGAATAAAGGGTCCTTCCAGTATATGGGAGTGACAGTGAAAGTCAAGGTTCCAGGAGTGACAAAGGTGCTAATTGGTGCTGATCTGGACCCATAAGGGTTTTGTAAAACCTCCAAGGGAACTACTAGGGTCATCAGGGGTTATATAGACCTGATATGGGCTCAAGTAACAGAGATTCCTGACCTCAAGGGGAACCCTCCAGTCAGACAGCTGGATGGTGAGCATCTCGAGTGGAACACGGGTAGAGGCTCCTCAAAGACAGCAGGTGGGACTTTCGTACTCAGTAACAGCCCACCCACCCATACCTGCAGTTGGTCTATACTGTACCAGGGTGCAGGGGAGCTTCTAACGAATACGAAGCATGACCAGTACCTGGCTATAAAGGAGTTGAGCAGCGGGTTCAGAGTGGGACTTCCTCTAAATGTATGCGGACTAAAAGTTATGCAGACTGCTGATAAGAGTGTGTTCATCACCAACTCTACTGCTATTGACCTGCCTTGGTTAGATAATAACTTTGAGGGCAGGATCAGTAGTGTATTGTCCGCAGGATTATTGGGTCTCAACTTGATGATGCAGTCCAGCCTACAGAAAATCAGTGTATCCTTGAATACATGGTACGGCAAAACACTATGCAGCTCGCGATGAAGCACCCTACAGCCGCTGCCCATGCCCTTACAGGGTCATTGGGGTGGATACTTATTGTGGCTGGAGAGAGCGTTGTCCTAAAGAGATGTAAGGAGGTAGAAGTTCAGCTGGCTCCTGCTAGTTCTTGTTATACTGACATTCCAGTACAGCAGAAGAATTCATCCTCCACATTGTTTGCTGATCCTATAACTCGGGTCCTAAAGATGTCTAGTTATACCATAGACTGTAAAGATGAGTCCAATCCTGTATTTAAAGTCAGGAATACATATTACCAGATGACCCCTGATCCAAAAGTGACCATGATCTCTGAGCCCCTTCCTAGTAGACTCCAACAGGCCAACATGTCATGGACACGATCTAGTGAAAGACTATACCCCGAAGAAGTAATATACCGGCTGGAGGCTAAGTTGGATCATGTTAGTCGGAAAGAAGAAATAGAGAGACAGTTGGTGAAAATGGGGGGAGACGACTTCCGGACAATCCATGATGGTGTGGGGGTGATTGGAAACCTTGTAGACTCAGTGATAGAATCCGGACCTGTCAAATGGTTGCTTTGGTTATCTATCATATGTGGAGTATTTAGCATTATATGCTTCACCAGTTTCATCATCATTATCATCAGATCCAGACTCTGGATGGTGTTGTGCAAACCTGCCACAGTCAGGGATTATCAATCTGTATTACTTAGCCAATGCTTAGATAGTGTCAACAAGCATTCAGCTTAATCAAAGATATAACAAAAAAAAAAAAAAAAAAAAGCTTATAACGTCATGAAGAGTATTAGGGCAATTCTTGGCTATTTCAAATAGTTTAAAACTTCAAATCACCAATTTTGTTCAAAGTTGGTAGACTTGTTATCTATACAGAGGTCAACATCTGTGCAGAGTTTTAGATCAAAATATTTATAAGGGGCCGACTTATCAACTGTTGAGAAAATATTGGACTTTTTTTTATTAATTCGGTTTCTCTGAGACTAATAAAGATATGGACATGATTCTTTTTTTAAAAGACGCGGAAAGAGTTTCACTTTTAAAATGTAAATAATAAAATACCAAATCATTTATTTATGCCATTATTATAAACAATTTTTTCACAAAATTGACGATATCTCAAAAAACGATATTTTTTTTTTTTAATTTTTGCACCATCGTGTTCCTTGTCATTTTTTACATAAGAAACCGGTGAGAAAATCGAGTGCCCGCTATTAGGATTAAGATAGCACTAAAATGAAACGAACCGCGCGCTAGCCGCTCGGCCGTCTGCTACTCGTGCGGTTCCAACGTTGCTTGCTGCAATTGCCTTCATTAAAGAATAAATAATTTCATATTCTAACAGTTTATATGTATTTATTTAAATAATATATAAATTAATTAATTAAATAAGTAATTAAATTTAAATTAAATTTTGATTACTTATTTACTTAATATAACGTAATATAAAGTAATATAAGTAAAGTAATATAAGTAATATAAATCTGAAACAACATTGAATGAAACATTTGCTCTGTGCGTTAGATCGGGCGTGAGAATGACGTATATGCAAAAATATATGGTAGAAAATATAAACATCAATTTGTAATAGCTTCTAGAAGTCTTTAAAAGTCTTTGATTTTCTTACGAAAAAGAATTTATGCTAAATATCAAAAAAATTTAATTGAATTCGTCAAAAATAGATTTCAAAATACTGTAAAAAAAATTATTTATGTTAGTGATGGTGCCGGAAGCCAATATAAAAATAGAATGAATTTTCTAAACTTAGTTCGATATTACGGCATTTATTCTATTTAGAGCAGAGTGGCATTTTTTTGCAAGTTATCATGTTAAAAGTCCATGTGATGGAATTGGTGGAGGTATAAAAAGATTAGCTCGACGAGAAAGCTTGCTCGGTAAAATCATAAGTAATTCTGCAGAATTTTATAAATGGGCGAAGCAAGTTATGCCTAAAATAACGTTTATTTACTGTAGTCAAGAAGAATATGAAATTTTTGAAAGTAGCATGTATAGTCAATTAAAAGATGCTCTTACTATACAAGGAACACAATCACTGCATGCATTCATTCCAGTTAGTGATGACAATACAACGGAAATTAAAGTAAAAAAAACTTCATACTCTTCTGAATTTAAAATAAAACGCATAATTTAAAGGGTTTTTTTTTTGTAAAATTACTTGTAAATAACTTATTAAGAGTATTATGGTGTAGGTTCCATAAAAAAACATTTTTAATGCGGCCGCATCCTAAATATGCGTCGGTCTCAAGCCCGCTCAAACGCAGAGAGCGAATGTTTAATTTCAATATTATATCAGATTGTATAAAAAAATAGTTCATTTACATTACTTACTTAATTAATACATCTATATATTATTTAAATAAATACATATAGACTGTTAGAATATGAAATTATTTATTCTTTAAAGAAGGCAATTGCAGCAAGCAACGTTGGAACCGCACGAGTAGCAGACGACCGAGCGGCCGAGCGGCTAGCGCGTGGTTCGTTTCATTTTAGTGCTATCTTAATCCTAATAGCGGGCACTCGATTTTCTCAACGGTTTCTTGTGTCAAAAATGACAAGGAACACGATGGTACAAAAATTAAAAAAAAAAAAAATATCGTTTTTTGAGATATCGTCGATTTTTTGAAAAAATTGTCTATAACAGTGGCATAAATAAATTATTTGGTATTTTATTATTTATATTTTAAAAGTGAAACTCTTTCCACGTCTTTTAAAAAAAGAATCATGTCAATATCTTTATTAGTCTCAGAGAAATCGAATTAATAAAAAAAAGTCCAATATTTTTTCAACAGTTTATAAGTCGGCCCCTTATCAATATTTTGATCTAAAACTCTGCACAGATGTTGACCTCTATATAGGTAACAAGTCTACCAACTTTGAACAAAATTGGTGATTTGAAGTTTTAAACTGTTTGAAATAGCCAAGAATTGCCCTATATATATGTGTATATATGATTCAAGATATATATACTTAATTTGCTAAAACTTAATATTCTGAATGTGCGTTTTTATAAATTGTTAATGTAACGTAATTTATTACACGTTATTTAATATTACTATTTATTTCGGGGACGGTATCATGGGTATAAGTTAAACGCCCATTTGGTAAATATTTTTTTTTTTTACTTGTTAAATGTTAATAATTAATTAATTAAGAGCGTTAAAACAGCAAAACCACGCTCTGTTACCATCTGTGACGTATTTTCGAGTAGACACACACGTCGTTAGTGTACTTTTAGGAAACGAGTGACACTACAACTCGTAGTGGTGAATTGCTGCATGTATGAGACCCCGCTCACTTAACGCTCGCTAGTTATTTGATAAATATAATTTATCTATAAGTATATTTTATGGGACATAAATAGTAATAAAAAAAATCAAATAACTAAAATATATTTGTATAGGGGTCCTTCTATTACTATCGCAAATATAGGCACAATTATTCATATATATATAATAAAATAATGATATGGATCGAAACTCTTATTAGTCTCGACTCCACTGGTTAACGAGAAAGGTATCAAAGGTAGTATGGCTGCGTTTGACGAGCAATTTGAATTTAAGTTCTTTTAAATATAATCAAAATACTGCAGACGTACTATTCATCCTATACACATGCATATTATATTATCTGGGGACGTGCTTAATTGTTAAACACTTCGTCAGCGTAGGCTATCATACGACGTAATCGAAAAGATCGTGTGACGCTAGTCCAACCGGTATTTATAACAATAAAATAAGAAGAGTCGCGAAAATAAAATACTAATGCTACATTAATCATTTTTAACTCGGATAACGTTCCTCTAATTACAAGCGATTTTTCCATGTAAAAATTTTCCATAAATTTATTGTAAAATTAGCGTAATTTAGTCATTGAATTGTATAACTTATAACTTCAAAAGGTGATTTTTCCTCGAGAAGCGATTTATGTTAAAAAATTCGTCATTTCATATTTAATTTTTTAAATCATGAAATCACAATTTCGATCGAGCCATATTGCGACAAAACATGTGCAAAGTTTGTATCAATTTCGAAAATAGCGTTGTAGGGGCTACCAAGCGTAGAAAGGAGCCTATTTCGCAAGTATAAATTCGCTCGTCGCTGCGGCAAGAGGACTCACTATCCTATCTTGCTTAGCAGCGCGAGCACTGTCAGAGAAATAAAGCCTCAGCAATTTCCTGAGATAAATTTCTTATTCAGTGGTTAGCCTGCTAACTCCTATCCTATAGATATCTAAGCGCTCAACTCATGAGACTATCTCTCTCATGAGAAAAAAGTAGCCTTAGATATCTTCCTACCCAAAATACAATTACAGTTAAGAAATTAAGTTGAGTAGAGGTTGCGGCGCTGTTGGGCCTCTCCCCGATAGATGCGATCACGCTCAATTGCGTTTCGAGACAATTCATCAAGTTAGAAAGCCTTGTGCTTTGCTACTCGAAAGATTTTTATGTATCATTTAGATTACACGCGTGTCAACTTCTTGCTTTTCTTGGAGACGCGATTGCGAATTTAATAGAAAGAGTCCGAACTATTGTTTTGATAACGCGAAATAGACTCGAACGTTACACTACTCTACCGACGATCGGTAACGTTATAAATCCTCATATTGGCAATCTATGAGCTGCTTTATCGACCGATGTATATCGACCTGCTTGACGGGAATCGTTTGCGACCGACTGTGTACCGACGTGCAGACCCCATGGGCCCCGCCGGCAATTACCGACTCTTGTATCGACGTGCGTGCCCCCGGCCCCATGCCCCATGCCCCGTGCCCCTTGTTCCATGCCTAAATAAAAAATGTTTGCTTTATGTTGATTGATTGTGATTGAGTAGAAAGTGTAGGTCTGTGTAAGTATAAAGTTTTCTTATTATCAACTTTCGGGGTTAGGTTTATTAAATAAACAGAGATATAATTTACATGAAAAAAAAATCTATTATCATAAATTATAAACAACTAAACAATTATTGAGGTTAAGCGTGATGATTATATGCTTACATACATTATACATGTACATATCATTATTTGTTTTTTTCTTTCCGTTGTCTAACTGTTGATTTGCAGAAGACGAGAGTACTTCACGTTTGGATAGCGATCCATATTATTTGAATGTTTGGTGCTGAATGATCTGATGATGCTCAAACTGCGCTACTTATAATAGCTGACAACTGCATTTGTCATAAATTCGAAAGAGTAAGAAGAATAGTTACGTTCAAATTTTTCCATCATAGTCATCAGAGGTTCTTGTACTTTTTCTTCAAACCATTTCTAATAGGTTTGAGTTGAGTAAAGAGGAATAGTTTCCACTTAGAACAGCTTGACTTTTATTTTTTTTGGAGATTGATTGCTAATTTGTTCTTCATACACAACTGTAAAAACAACGTCTACTTCCCTTAGAAATGCCTTTTTGACCAAATTAAATACCATGGCTTGAACACATTCAGCCACATATTTGAAAAAAACCTTGTTTATTGAATAACGAATATTCGTCAATGTTTGTGTAGCTAACCTACTTTGAATAGCACTTGGAATATCATCTAGTTTAAAATCATGAATATAACCATTTCCATGACCAATTGTCTTCTGGTAATCTTTCATATACCAAAGAGCTTTCAACAAGGCTATGGAGTATTCAATTTTTCTGCAATCTTTCTCTGAATATTCATAATAATAAGCATTTGTTATCAATTCTACACCTTCGTCATAGTAATACTCTAAGGAATCCATCTCTTTTTGAATCGTAGGGTCTGTACCATCAAACATAGAAATAATATGCGCATTCAAGCTGGCTAATACCTTAGCTTGAATGAAATCAATAAATTGTGTCATGATTGAGCTGGTGCTGCTACAGAAGGCGAACGAGCCGTGGTGCAGGTACAAAAAGTGAATGAGGTGTGGTTCATGAGCCAAGCTTCTTTATACTAGCTGCAAGCACATCATGATGGGGGTAACTGACTTTGCTTCAACTTGTCAATGTCTGAATATACCCCTAGAAATTTCATATCAAGTTCCTCTCGACGAATATCGATCAATAAACTCATTTCTTTTAATTTAGCTTTTAACTTTAATATAGTATCTTTAATATTTTTTAGTTCGACTAACAGATTCTCATGTAAATTTTTCAAGTTTAATTCGTCAGCTCTACCAAGTTTGCGTCCAAACACATCAATGCTCATCGTTGAAATGAATGAAAAAGACTGAAGTATTTATTCGACTTGGGTTTTATTTATGCAATATTCTGTTACATTGATAAAAACTTTATGGTTTTACAAATTCAAGTAAATATCCGCCAAGATATTTCAATCCAAGTGCTTTTTTCTCAAGTTCTTCAATTAGAGTTACGTATTCAGAAAAAGTATACATAGCTATTATACGAGTTATACAAGTTTGGTTACATGACCACTTATAGGATTATACTTAACTATGCGATCGTGTAAAATCAAACAATATGCAGCTGTTTCCGCGGGTACATCATTTTTGGTTTCAAACTCAAGACGTACATCGACAGCAGCTTGTTTCAAAGATTCATTTTGCTTTGAACAATCTATCACTATTAACGGTGCATGTGTGATAAATTGTTTTCGATCTAAAAGTGGATTGAACATACAGTCTCTATTGTAATAGTTTAATTGGAATTGAGCATACATATCATATAAGACAGAGTATTGTGACGAAGCGATAAAGTAAATCGAATGATCTCGCTAAAAGGGCGATCGATGGCTCGCTCGACCATATGTCTCGCACGCAACTTCGTGCCGAGGCTTTCTTGGCGAGTTGCTCAAACCGTGGAGTGCGGTTTACTCTGTTTCCCGCTATCGAAGTAACATCTCCTAAGAGGGCTCCGTACCTTCTGCTTAGCAGATGAAGACGTGTGGCCATGAGTTGGTCCTTATTATCATTAGATCATCAAAAGACAAGTAGACTTTGAAGCCATTGCAGCATGGGAAGGAGGGTCTCTTACACCATCGTCGTCTTTGGGGATTTGACAAGTTGAGCCCCGAAAGTCAGCCTAACCTAGCGTAAGTCGCCAATTGTATGCGCAAACCGTTTGATAATTCGAACAATATGATTTAATTTTATAAAGCTAGAAACGAAATGGCCGTCTGTGCGGAAGTATGAATGACGTAATTGATGTAATTTTATAAAGTATAAACAGAGTGATTGATTTAATTTTATAAAGTATGAATAGCGTAATGAGTGATTGATTCAATTTTATATAGTGTGAATAGCGTAATGAGTGATTGATTTAATTTTATGAAGCTAGAAGCGAAGCGACTGTGTGAAAAGATGAATAGCGTGAGTGATTCAGTGTTATAGAGAGTAGGTAAACTAGAGGGGCATCAACTCAGAGGGGTACTAGCTCACTGAGTTGAAGCGTGTGAGTTGAGGTGTGTGCATATTCACCTCATCCCCCCCCCCCTCCCGATCGGCCCGTGCACTGTCGATTCACCCCCCCCCCCTCCTACTGAGTTATACCGATGCGTTCTACGCACTCCCCCTCCCCTACTGAGTTGATCTGATGTGGCGTATACCGGTGCGTTCTACGCACTCCCCCCCTCCCCTACTGAGTTGATCTGATGTGGCGTATACCGGTGCGTTCTACGCACTCCCCCTCCCCTACTGAGTTGATCTGATGTGGCTTGATCTGATGTGGCGTGCGTTCTCTGCATTTCCCCCTCTCCCACTGATTTGATTCCTATGCACTACGCGCGTGTTCTGTGTTACGCGTTTTGATTGTTTTATTGTGTGTGTGTGTGTGTGTGTGTGTGTGTGTGTGTGTGTGTGTGTGTGCGCGCGTGTGCGCGCGTGTGTTAAAAATTTTTAGATTTATCTGAAAAAAAACGGACGGATCGGGGGATCGAACGCGCGTCCTCCGGATCCGCAGGCCGATGCTCTACCGCTAGAGCTACAGCCACTGTTACCACGGGCAATACCGTATTGTGTATACTGGCTACACACGCGATTGATATGTGGGGGGGGCGGCGGCGCCGGCGGCTGCTGCTGCTGCTGCTGGGGAGGGCCCAAGCGCTAATACAATAAATTTTAATAAATGTTATAAATAGATATTTATTATATAGATATATTATTAATAATTATTTATAAGAAAAGACATTGTTATTAATAATTATTTATTATATAACAAAATATAAAAAATCTACAAAAAATACAAAAAATGTACAAAAAAATACAAAAAAATGTACAAAAATGTATAAAAAACTAACGCCTAGTTTTCGCCATCATCATTATCATCGGCGGCGTCGTCGTCGTCGGCGTCGTCGTCGTCGTCGTCGTCGTCGTCGTCGGCGTCGTTGTCGTCGTCGTCGTCGTCGTCGTCGTCGCCGTCGTCGCCGTCGGCGTCGTTGTCGTCGTCGTCGTCGTCGTCGTCGCCGTCGTCGCCGTCGTCGTCGCCGTCGTCGTCGTCGGCGTCGTCGTCGTCAGCGGTGAAAAATTTTGCTATTTTGTACCGCGGGGCGCCGTCGACGGTTTCGTCCGTGACGCGCAGGCGCTTTTTCCCCGCGATGCGGAGACTCTGCATGAGCGCCGTTGTGGATAATTCCGCGGGCGATCTAGAAAGCTGCCTACTCAACGGAGCTGGCGACGGCGACCGAGAAGGCTGGCGCACAGCGGGGGAATCTTCGGGACTGCTCGACCGTGATGCGAATAATCTTCGCACCACCTGTCTGACCGGCCCGTTCCGATCGACGTGCCGCCTGCTGCCGCGCTGCGGTGGTGATTCCACCCACTGCGGCTGCCGACTGCAGCGACCAGCGACGCAGTGTGCGCACTCCCAGCCCCCGCATACTGGCATGGTGTTGTTGTGATCGCCGACCTGCAACAAAAAAATGAAAAAAAACTTAGAACATACTACTGCCGATTAAAAAAAAAGAAAAGAGAAAAAAAGAATCATACCTGTTCTCGTTGGCGGCAGGACGTCTCTTGTATCGCTGGTGGTGAAACTAAGTTCACCAAGAGCGGCTGTTGTGGCGTTGTGATGTCGATCATCATCACGGGTGCTCCTCGAGGCGTCACCAGGTCGACGCATGTCACGCGTCGTGATGGTGGTGGTGGTGGTGGTCGACGCGAGACAATCACCTCGCAGACCATCTCCACGTCGTCGTCGTCGTCATCAGACCTGCAAAAAAAAAAAAAAAAAAAAAAAAAAAAGATTCTTTATTTTGAAAAAAAATCGTTTCATATATCTATCTGTATAATAAATATTCAACTTACACATTCACCGTTGAAGATGATCGGGAGCATGGAGACGGTGGCGGTAATTGGAGTGGCGCTGTCCGATGCGTGCTGTAATCGGAAACACTTATATTTATATTATGCCGATAACGCGACTACGACGACGAAAACCGGACATCGCAAAATAAGAAATTTTAAGTACGCGAGAGAAAAGAATGTTAAATTTAAAATTGGAGTATATACTCTCTCTCATATACACACGTACATACATATTATATAACGAATAATACTTTTACATTAATAAATTGATAAATTATCTATATAAAATTTTATCAATTTATTAATACAATATTATTAGATATATAATTGTGTTATTAGTATACAGAAAAAAAAAGAACAGAACCTCTTTTTTTAATTTAAGAACATATATGCTCTTATTATTTTTAAAAAAATTTATGTATAAAAAAGAACAGAACCTCTTTTTTTTAATTTAAGAACATATATGCTCTTATTATTTTAAAAAAATTTATGTATAACTAATAACATTTTATTAGTATAATGGTATTAATTATAAAAAAACAGAATGAGAGAGAGAGGGTAAAAGAGAATGAAAAAAATGTACTTACAATATTGAAGGTGGAGGTGTCAGCGGCATCCGAATGGTTGCCGCTTCGTGGATGTCGTCGTCGTCGTTCCTCCTCCTCGGCGAAGGTGTTCGCGGCTGCTCGACGACGACTTCGTCCACCGCTGCTTCTTGCACCGGTAAACCGATCAATCCGAAGACTTCATCTTCGGAAAGATCGATGTCCTCGCCCAACGCCTCGATCGCTTCATTAAGTGCGTCTTGCCACGACGCATCGTCCAAGGAAAACAAATTTTCCACCCGTTCTTCACTCATTTTACTAAACACTTCACAACTCCACGACAAAAAAATCACAATGACGTATCGTTGCAAGGCGTTCGAATTTTTATTCATCTTTTGAAACACTAGCCGCGTTTCGGTCATTGGTCGAAGATTTGGGAGTAGGGATGCGAGATACGCGACAGCACTGATTTTGTTGCACGCATAAGACAATCATAATTAGTGGTGGGAGTAGCTAATGAAAATGTGATTAGTGCGGAGAAGAGACGCCAATGTGTATTAATATAGGATCGCGATAGCGCGTACGCTCTTTATTTCTCACGCAACGGACGAAGAGTAGGTGGTGGCAAGCCGTTGGCAGTGACAAGTTGCAGCGAACGAACGATCGGCCCTTTTCTGGGCCACTTTTTTTTTTTTTTTTCAAGTTGACGAAGCTGTACAATCCCGACAGTTAATCGATATCATGATCAATTTAAAACAGCACTTTTCAGTGCTAAATTTTCAATAAAAAAATTTATATTATTTTTTTATAAAGCAGCACTTTTCAGTGCTATTCAAACGTATGGTTAAATATAACATAGACTAACTATTTGTTTAATAAAAAAACTTATATAATTTTTTTAAAAAATCAGCACTTTTAAGTGCTATTCAAACGTATGTGCAAATATATCGTAGCCGCAAAGGTAAGTACTAAAACAATAACAATTTGAAATTACGAATAAATTCAACCTTGTGTTTTTCTTTATTCTTACCCCCACCCCTCCCATTTTCAGCGAAACAAGCAGGTAAGTATAAGGTAAGTATTTTTTCCCTTTTCTGGGCCACTTTTTTTTGCAGTGCTAAATTTTCAATAAAAAAAATTTATATTATTTTTCTATAAATCAGCACTTTTAAGTGCTATTCAAACGTATGTGCAAATATATCAGTGCTAAATTTTCAATAAAAAAAAATTTATATTATTTTTTTATAAATCAGCACTTTTCAGTGCTATTCAAACGTATGGTTAAATATAACATAGACTAACTATTTGTTTAATAAAAAAAACTTATATAATTTTTTTTTAAAATCAGCACTTTTAAGTGCTATTCAAACGTATGTGCAAATATATCGTAGCCGCAAAGGTAAGTACTAAAACAATAACAATTTGAAATTACGAATAAATTCAACCTTGTGTTTTTCTTTATTCTTACCCCCCCCCCCCCCCCCCCCCAATTTTCAGCGAAACGAGCAGGTAAGTATAAGGTAAGTATTTTTTTAATTAGTTAAAAAATATACACAATAAAAATAGTTCGTTTAATTCAGTGTACAAAATAATACTAAAAAAAAACGATAATTTTTTTTTCCTAAATCATAAAATAATATACAGTTAGTATGCACTATTTTTAGAAAGAGCGACAATAACTCAGACGGTAGAGCACTGTCGTATAGATGCAAAGGAGGCTAGGTTCGATTCTCCTGTATATCTATTACCGAAAGATTATTACGAGAAAAAAAATTCGATAAATAATTAAAAATAATTAAAATATCGTTATTAAAAATAACAACAACAAAAAAAAATGTCTCTAAAAATCAGTGCGTATATGCGACAGTTTTAATATTACCGAAAGATTATTACGAGAAAAAATTCGATAAATAATATTACTAATTTTTTCTTATAGCGTATTAGATGTAGACAATTAATTATTTATATGTAAATTGTCAACAATTAAATTCAACAGAAAGGATAGGTAATTTCTTCTCAATTAAAAATAATTAAAATATCGTTATTAAAAATCAGTGCGTATATGCGACAGTTTTAAATGACGTCACTCGCATAGGCCGTTGAGTCAATTCCCCACAAGTTGTATGCTTTACATACGCATACGCGTGCGCACGTGTATGTATAACTCATAAAAATTAAATGAATTTTTTTATGCAATGTATGGCATGTATGGAATGAATGGAATGTATGGCACGTATGGCATGTATGGAATTTTTTAATGGAGGATGGAAGGGGAAATCTCAATCGTTCGTTATAAAAATGAGCTGCATCTCATCAGCAGTTGCATTCGCATCCAGAGTAAACTAGTGTAAAGTGTGAAAGAAGAAAGGTTATACGAACATTCTACAATGAGCTCCAACAAGATTGACTATAGGTAATTATTTGTTTTATTGTTTATAGAACACACTTTATATATTTTTTTTTAAATTTTTTTATTTGTGCAGATTTGAGCAAGCGAGGCTGGATAGCTTCACGTCTCAATGGACATGCGCACACGTACGACCAGCAGATCTTGCTGCGGCCGGCTTTTATTATACGGGGCAGATCGATCAAGTACGCTGTTTTGAATGTGGTATGGAAATCTGTCGTTGGGAAGAAGGTGACGACCCTATGACGGAACATAAGCGCTGGGATGGCGGCTGCCTTTTCATTCGTAACAGAAGTTGTGGCAATGTGCCGATCGGATTGAGCCCCGTACCGGTACCTCCTCCTCGAAGAAAAAGTAAAGATGTTTGTGGACCGTATAAGCTCGAGTATCGGGCAGCAACAGCGTGCGCAACAACTAGCCTACCTTCGAGTACAGACGAGCCTGCGTTATCGTTATCGATTGAGAGTCTTGTTACAAAGCTTTTTTCCGATTTACATTTGACGGAGAAATGTGCTTCGAAAACCATAGCAAATGCAACTGTTGGTATGGTATCTGTTTGCGAAGAATTTGTACGCGGTTATAAGAAGAGTATCGATAAACAAAATGAAAAAATGAATAAAATTCGCGAAAGGGTTGAAAAGTCTCAGCGAGATATAGGCAATATTTTGCGTCAACTTGAAATTACCAGATGTAAGATATGTTTGGATGCTAGGATCGCTGTACTTTTTTTACCTTGTGGACATATCACTGTATGCATGGAATGTGCATCAAGAATTGACGATTGTCCAATATGTCGTCAAACTATTAGCAAACGCGTTCGTGCTTATTTTGCGTAAATTTGTTCTTGTTTGGTTTTAATAAAGTTCCTATTATTTTTAAAAAATGTTTGTGTACTTTTTTTTTCTCTTTTAATCTAATATTTTTTTTGTATTTTAATGTTATATTTTTTTGTTTCTAAAATTTATATATTATAAGTGAGTAAAAACAAGGATTGATCGATACGTTAATTTTTAAAATTTATTTTTCAAACTTAAATATAAAAAAATCAAATTACATATCACGACTTTTGCGAGCGAGCATCCATCTACTGATAGCCAGCGCGTTTTTAAAGGCACACGGTGGATTTGATAGATACGCGTTGTGGTTACTGCATACGGAAATGCTATCGTTTGAAATATTCTTGAGTGATGGACAACCCAAATCTTCAACGTTAACCACAGTCGTTCTGTAAAAAAAATCATTAGATATCATTTTTTTCTCTTTAAGATGATACGCGACGAAAAGACACTTACTGTGCATTGGTCAACAAATTTCTCAGCCATTTTGTTTTTTCAAGACCTTTGACAAAAATAGTTGCTCCAAAAAGTGTTTTTTTGATTATTTTTCCAAGATCGTCGTACGGTAAATCGCCAGATTCCCACGGAATACCATGAAAATTTCTCGCTAACCACCGGTTTTCACACTGATTTTTCTTTAATAACCACTCCCATGGGTAAGGTGGTTTAAACAGAAGCACCGATGGAGTTGGATCTTCTTCCAGAGGACAAACAGCAATCTCCTTGAATACGAATTCGTTTAAGCTAGTTTTGAAGCCCTGTACGTCTACAACAAAATCCATCGTAGTAACTGAGGAATCGACGTCGACGACTGCGTCAATACAGACGAATGAATGTCTTTTTATACTGAGCTTGCACTTGTTGATGCCCCACTATAATTTTTCGATCAATCACAATCGTTCACCCCCCTCTATACTTTTTCCAACCAATCAGCATTGACGAGTAATGAATATAACGCGATGGATTTGTCAAATCTGCTCAGTTGAGTAACTAGCATCATGGCTGAGTATTTCAAGAACACAGCTTTGTTGCTCTTGCGCGCACATCGTCTGGCGAATGCAGGTGATGCTAGTGTCGAAGACATCGAAAGATGGTTGACACTGGGTTCATTGGCTTTGCGCAAAGCCGATGAGCTTTCTCGTTCGCCTAGCTTGATCGTGTCTGGCAAACAGAAGCTGCAAGCAGCTATGTGTATGATTAGAAGCGTTTTACATCTGCTAAACGAATACAAGAGTAGGCTGTTGGCACAGCCCCCCATTGCCACCTCATCGACTGCCGAACCTGTGGTGAGCAAACATAGCGAACAATCCATATACGAACCTCTCGTTATTTTAGATGTAGTTGGTGAAGGTCTCGAACCGGCTAGTACTACTACTACTACTACTACTACTACTACTACTACTACTACTACTACTACTACTACTACTTCTACTACTACCACTACACCGGCTGTTGTTAATCCAGCTCAAGACTCAACAGTTCACTGGAACGACATCAATAGTGCGTTCAAAGGCAGAATAAAGACTGGTGTGATAACCAATCTGAAACATCTGGATTTGAATGCGTTTTTGAGGCATGCCAAACCATTATTCCATGCTCAAATTAAGGAGACCTTGGAGAAACATAGTTCTTTAAAAGTTAATGCCGTACTGGATGCCGAGTATGCAGTCGAAAAGAATAATTGCGATGAAAAGCTCGATGTGAAGCATTTCAATACGAAGATGGCGCCGATATACCTAACCACAGACATAGACGAGTGGTTCGTCGAAAACGTTTTACAACCAATTAGTAAGAGCACGGAAGAATTTCAAGAGCAAGACTCAGGCTGGTCTCTTCGCGTTATATTAAACTTAACCGTAAATATCAGCAAGTACAATCCTATGAGAGTTGGTTCTTACGTTGAATTGCCCAAGCCTGTTAAAAATAAGAAAGCCTGTGTGAACGTGCGGAACAACGATAACGAATGCTTCAAATGGGCCATCCTTTCGGCGTTACATCCAGTCGCAAGGAATGCATGCCGTGTCACTGCCTATACTGCACATCAAGATAAATATAATTTCAAAAATCTATCATTTCCGGTACACCCGAAAGAAATCGTGAAATTTGAAAAGCAAAACAACGTTTCAGTGAACGTGTACTTTTTAAATTTGAATAATGGATCCTACGATGTGTTGCCGCAACATTTGACCGATGAGAAAAAAGACAGGCATGTGAATCTTCTTCTAGTGGAAAATTATTATATCGATGTAAACGAAAAGCAGCAGCAGCAGCAGCAGCAAATGGAACGTCCCGGTATACCATACAAAGTGCACTACGTTTGGATAAAAGACTTATCTCGATTGATGTATCGACAGTTGTCATTTCGCAAATGTAAGTCGTACATATGCGATCGTTGCTTGCACTATTTTCTAACTGAAGAGAGATTGAAAACGCACGAGATCGACTGTAAAAATGTGAATATGTGTAAAATTGTGCTTCCCAGTGTCAAGGATAAATATTTACAATTTGAAAACTTTAAAAATGAGTGCGCGGTACCGTTCGTCGTGTACGCCGATTTTGAGAGTCTCTTGGAAGCGGTGTCCAACGACGAGCGGATCTATCAACGTCACAAACCGTACAGCGTTGGCTTTTTCGTCAAGTGTAGCTACGATGACTCTCTTTCGCGTTATCGAAGCTACAGACAGAAAACCGTCGATGACGTTGGTCCGGCCAAGTGGTTCGTTCGCAATCTTCACGATTTGGCCAAGTATCTGCAAGAGTTGTACAGAAGCCCGCAGCCTATGGAAAATTTAACGTTTCAAGAGGCACTTAGCTTTCTTCGTGCTACGCTATGTCATATATGTAATAGGCCTTTTGTCGAGAATGAAAAAAAAAAAAAAGACAGAAAAGTTCGCGATCATTGTCACTTTACGGGAAAGTATCGTGGAGCTGCTCACAGCACGTGTAACATTGCTTATCAAGAATCGCGAACTATACCCGTTTTTTTTCACAATCTCAGCGGATACGATGCGCATCTATTTATCCGGGAAATCGCGAACGAATTTCCCGGTCGAGTGAGCCTCATTCCTCAAACCAAGGAAAAATACATATCTTTTACGAAGTACGTGGAAGGTACCGATATAAAGCTGCGTTTCGTCGATTCGTTTCGATTTATGGCGTCCTCGCTCGACAAACTATCGTCGTACTTGGAAAAACACGATATTCTAGAGCGACATTTTCAGCATGATGACGGATACACACTGCCGCAGATTGCCCTACTCAAGAGAAAAGGTGTATTTCCGTATGACTATGTGTCGTCGTTTACAAAACTCGAGGAGACGACGACGCTTCCACAAAAGCAAGATTTTTACAGCAGTCTGTACGATTCGGATATCAGCGACGAAGAGTACAGTCACGCGGAGAACGTTTGGAGAACGTTCGACATCGCCGATCTCGGCAACTATTCGGATTTGTATCTCAAGACGGACGTTCTCTTGTTGGCCGAAGTTTTTGAAAATTTCAGAGCCAAGTGTCGAACGGCGTATCGTTTGGATCCGGCCCACTACTATACGACGCCCGGACTGAGTTGGGACGCCATGTTGAAGTATACGGGTGTAAGGTTGGAGCTCTTGACGGATATCGACATGCTCATGTTTGTCGAGCGCGGCATTCGCGGTGGAGTTAGCCAGTGTTGTAATAGGTACGCTGCCGCGAACAATCCATACATGGACGACGACGACGACGACGACGACGACGACAACTACGATCCACAGAAAGATGACAAATATTTGATGTATTTTGACGTCAATAACCTTTACGGTTGGAGTATGACCGAGCCACTTCCACTCGGTGATTTCGAATGGTGCGACATTGACGCCACCGCCAACTTTTCCTTCGATATTCCCGATGACTCAGCCTTCGGTTACATACTCGAGGTGGATTTGGAGTATCCAGAAGAAATTCACGATGCGCACAGAGATATGCCATTTTGTCCGGAGCACAAAGCCGCTCCGGGATCCAAGCAGAAAAAGCTCATGACGACTCTCCATGATAAGGAGCGTTACGTAATCCACTACAGAGCTCTGAAACAAGCAATAGGGCATGGCTTGCACCTCGCGAAGATACATCGGGTTTTAAAGTTTAAGCAGAGCCCATGGCTCAAGACGTACATCGATTTGAATAGCGAGTTGCGTAAGCGAGCGGCAAACGAATTCGAAAAAATGCTGTACAAACTGTTCAACAATGCGGTGTACGGCAAGACCATGGAAAACGAGAAGAAACACATCGACGTGAAGTTGGTGAACAAGTGGGAGGGGCGATACGGTGCCGAGGCTCTGATAGCTCGACCAAATTTCCACAGTAGCGACATTTTCGACGACGAACTGGTGGCGATTCAACTGTTGCGTACGGAAATCACCGTGAGAAAACCCATTTACATAGGTCTCGCTGTTCTCGACTTGTCCAAGACGCTCGTGTATCGATTCCACTACGACTACATGCTCGGTGCCGCCATTGGCGAGGAGCGTTGCAAGCTTCTGTACACCGACACGGACAGTCTCGTGTACGAGATCACCAATGTAGACATGTACGAGGTCATGCGTCGTGATATTCACGAATTCGATACGTCGGATTTTCCAGAGCCGAATCGCTTCGCGATTCCCAGAGCCAATAAGAAGGTGGTCGGCAAGATGAAGGACGAGAACGCCGGAATGCTCATGCTCGAGTTCGTGGGACTCAGAAGCAAAATGTACAGCGTGAGAGTTCGGAATAGAGATGCGATAAAGAAGGCAAAGGGGATCAAGAATTCGGTGCTGAATACCACGATTACGTTCGCCGACTACGTCAAATGTCTCCGAGAAAATGTGATTATGAGCCGACAGCAAAAGTTCATCAGATCGCGTCATCATCAATTGTACAGCGAGAGACAAACAAAGATCGCGCTCAGCGCGCACGACGATAAACGCTTCTTGCTGCCCGGAACCACCGATACGCTTCCTTGGGGCCATTACGGCATTCCGTTGGTGGAGAGGGAGGGGCGGATAGAGGCGTTGGGATTGATCGCAGTCGAGCCAACGGTCGCTGCTGCCGCCGACCGACGCCGTCGAGCCGCCGACCGCCGCCGTCGAGCCGCCACCGCCGCCGTCGAGCCGCCGGCCGACGCCGTCGAGCCGCCGACCGACGCCGTCGAGCCGCCGACCGCCGCCGTCGAGCCGCCGACCGCCGCCGTCGAGCCGCCGACCGCCGCCGTCGAGCCGCCGACCGCCGCCGTCGAGCCGCCGGCCGCCGCCGCCGCCGCTGTCGAGCCGCCGTCGCCGAAAAAGAGCGGAGTGGGGGACGGGTTATATCAATCGACGCCCGAGGCTTCGCAGCTCATTCTCATCGAGACAAAGTTACCAGCAACGTTGACGACGACGACGAGTAGCGAGCAGCAGTCTTCGAATTTCATTCTTAGTCAACTTGCACCGAGAAAAAGAAAGTTACTGGAAGCTCGGTTCGTCGATAAAATTAGAAAAAAATAAAAAAATTACACGAGGTAATTGTGATTTTGTGTGTGTGTGTGTGTGTGTGTGTGTGTGTGTGTGTGTGTTGTGTGTGTGTGTGTGTGTGTGTGTGTGTGTGTGTGTGTGTGTTTTGTTTCAAGTCGACTGAGTTTAGATATCATTGTTTTTTTCTACAGATGGATCTCGCGCAGCTGAATAATTTAGCTTGTAATCAATTCAAACCCACTATGAAGATTCGTGAATTGGACACAGAATCCAAGTATATGATCACCAGACTCAAACAAGTTGAAACACGATACGGTGCAAAAATCGTAGCCGAAGTGAACGAGGAGTTTCAGCTGTTTCTACCAAACAAGGTATCGAGTGCGCTGATCGTGAATGAAAAGCTGTACAACGATATGTCGGATTACGCTAATAAACTTAAATTATTTCTCAGCCATAAGGGTAATGGTTGTATAGAATTTACAACTGCATAAATATATGTATATCAATGTACGCATAACAAGAAAAAAAAGAAGAGAATAAACTTCCTTTATATTTTTTTTCAAATCAAAATATGTGTGTGTGTGTGTTTATTTATTAATTCTTCAATCTACATAGTTTTTCTTTTTTTCTCTACAATACGGTTCTATTTATCCAACTATTGTGCGAATCATCAAATCCTAACCACTTTACGAAAACTCGATTACCACGCCTCTTAATAACCTTTTCCACTAGATAGATGTCGGGATATTTGGTTTTCTGAAGTTCCTGTTCGTAGAAGCCACCTAGGATAGGCTTATTTTGATAATCTTTCAAATGATAAGTAGTTGGATTTGTTGGTGCCACGCGCACAATTGTAAATATTTCCGTTGACCAATTTGGTGTATATCCCTTTTCAAATACTTGCTTCGCTTTGCTCACTCTGACTTTGTCGCCAACTTTGAACTTTGGCTTTCTTCTTCCCGCGTATTGTATAAATTTTTTTAATACTTGAGCTTGATTCGCCGCTGTAACTTGGATAGGTTTTATACCAATAGTTTTGTGTTTGCGATTGTTGTAAGCAGCTGTGAGCTCCGGTAGTACGTCGAACCATTTGTAGTTCCCACGGAGACTAAACTTTTTCCACATAGCGTTCTTCAACGTGCGATTAAATCGTTCGCATATCGAAGCTTTGAGCGAACTATTGGTAGAATACAGATTGATATTATATTTTTTCACGAGAGCTTGAAAATCTGTATTGTAGAATTCCTTGCCTCTATCCGTATGAAGATTCTTTGGCCGTCTACCTTTCGCTAAAATAGATTTCATGGCCGCTGTCACTTCGCGACCGGTTTTCCTTTTCACTGGCACAGTCCACGCGTGCTTGGAAAAATTATCAATTATCGTGAGAAGCCAATTATAGCCGCGATTTTGTCTAGAATAGGCCTGCATATCGACGAGATCGGCTTGCCACGTCTCATCGATACCTCGAACGTCGTACTTTCGTCTTGGATAATTACGTCTCGTTGGTTTGTGCAACTCCTCCACCACCGCTTCCATCTAATCGACTGTTTTCTAAATTTTCAACACTTGACTTTATTCGTGGTAATTCCTCTTTGATAATTGCATCCAAATCCTCAAGATCACTCCTTAATCGTGCGATCACGTCTCTCGTAGATTTGATTGCCATCTGAACAATGTTTTCCGCAGTTTCCCAATTTATAGCATCTTTAGCCTTCCGCGGAGGAGCAAGATTTTCCAATCTTTTATTCTCTAGATCGTAATGGTACTCGCTCGTGAGCTTGAACCCAATACCGGGCGGACCGCGAAGACCGTGAACTCCTTGCTCTTTATATTTACGTCCGAATACGTCGACGTTCATTTTGATAATGCTCGAACGATAGGTGTGCTCTTAGTATATATATATCCACCCTCGCGTAATTCTTCGATTATCGAATGAATTTCGTTGATGTGATTATTGTTACCAGCTGATTGCTCAGCCAATAACAATCGAAGACGATCAACGAGCTCATTCGGATCATCCCAGTATATGTAATCCATAGAAGTATTGTTTCGAGCAATCTTGTAGGTAGGCAAAGACGTATCAGTCGTCTGTAGCAGCCCCTCGCCTCCTTTTGTATTTTTTTTAGTCAAACCAAATAACGGACCAATTATGTTATTGAATTTATTACTATTGTGCGCTCGTATAGCCTCGTTTGGATTATTTTTCTTCCTATGAATATTAGATATCTCCAAGATTTCTTTGTAGCTCTTGAGATCATTGGAAGTGATTAAACTTTGATCAGGTTGCTTTGCAACCAGTAACTCCATCAAACCCTGTGTTTTTGGATACTTGAAATCATCGACGTCTACGTTATCTTTGTCAAAAATCACCGTAGATTTACCAAGCGTGTATGATCCATTTCGTTCTTTACGTACTCCATAAATCAAGTCCACAAAATTCGAATCACTTTTATCCAATGCATTCGTGTACTTGTCGCCAGCTAAATGCTCATCCTCGCTCGGTTCGTCGGATAAACTGTTATAAAATTGTGTAGTATTGTGCGTGACAGTAGCATCGCTATCTCCGCCACTAGACTGAGCGGTTTCGTACTTGTCGACATTATCAGCCGAATTGATTTCGTATTTTAATTTTTTTTTGTTTAGAAATTTCGGCTTTTTAATAACTGTAACGGGAGTTTCGGGGGGAAGATTTTTTTTTTGTTCCTTCTCACTTATTATGACTTTAAGAGGATCGACTATTGGTTTGAATGTCTTATTCAAGACTTCGTCGGTATACTCTCGGTTATGCTTCAATAAACTATATTTTCGTCTTATCGCGTCTTGCGCTTTTACGAGTTGAGAAAGCACATGTTTTTCCCTTTGATGATCAGCCATGTTAACGCTTCGACGATCATCGAGAGACTGTGTACCGCATTACTATCGTGATATATTTATAACAAAACAATCAAAGCCCTTTCGATATCTTCCACAATTTATAGTACTGTCTTTGTCGATCACTAAAAACCCATATTTATCATCCAACCAGCATTTTGCACAAAGTTCTTTAAATTGATTGTACGTCATATCTGAATTCACATGATCGTCGTATATATGTTTCATATTTGCTTCGTCTTGTCGAAAAATTGCTAATAAATTGACGTTATCTCTCACGAGATGCTTAGGAATACGCGCGTACGTTTGCGAGAGATAGAAACAGTCGACGCTCCTATGTCTGCCCATACAAAAGAAAGCGCGTACATTGTCCTGTTTCTCACAGGCGATGTCGTCGAATATCATAATTGAATTAGGCAATGCATGCTCGGGATCTATCACGGATTCGTGCTCCTTGAACGGAAAATACTTCACTCCGTCTATCGGCTTTAACATCTCTTCCAATAATTTATACTTTGGCTGATCGAGCGATTTCGAGTACACGTAAACATTTTCGAATCTAACGCCATTGGGGTGAGTGATAAGCGCCAAAAGACTGTTGGTCTTGCCACAGTTGGACGGACCACAAAAAATAGCTCTGATGCTATTCGGCAGTAAATCTCCATGACGCTTTGGTTGCTTATCCTCCCGCACGATAACGTCAAAATTTTCTACGGGAAGTTTCACAGTTTGTTTCTTGAAATTCATACTCACGAGACAGAGTTCGAACGATAACTGACCACATGGCTATATATATACCTGTTTTTATAGTTTAAAACGTTAGTCGTGTGTTGGACTTGGTCGAGGGATGATCATATGCAAACGTCAAAGAGCAAAGAAAGGACGAGGATTCGTCAATAATATCATTAATAAACTTCCGTTTGAACTCCATATTCCAGGCTATCAATATTGCGGACCAGGAACTAAGTTACAGACACGTTTAGCTCGCGGCGATCCAGGAATCAATCCTCTCGACGCAGCTTGCAAGCAACACGATATAGCGTACTCGAAAAATCGAGAAAATATCCAGGCTAGAAATATCGCAGACAAAATTTTAGCTGAAAAAGCGATCAAAAGAGTCTTCGCTAAGGATTCTAGTTTTGATGAGAAAGCAGCTGCTTACGCTATATCTAACGCCATGAAATTAAAATCAAAGTTTGGTATGGGTCTCGCGAAGAGAAGAAAGAAAACCAAGACGAAAGGACGCAAGAAAACGAAAAAGTTAGTTAATTTGAAAAGCGTGATCAAAGCGGCCACATTCAAATGGTCCAAGGGTAAATGTGCGCGCAAAGTCATTGGTTCTGCTTTGAAAAAAGCTCGTACAACCGTTAAAAAAGCTGGTGGAAAAGCAAACATCAATGTTCCACGAATTCTGCCAATATCAACTAAGATGGGTGGAGCTTTGCCCTTCCTCATACCACTTTTTGCAGGCTTGAGTGCAACTGGCGCTCTAGCTGGTGGCGCCGCGGGAATCGCAAAAGCCGTGAACGATGCAAAGTCTGCAAAACAGCAATTGGAAGAGAACAAGAGACACAACAAAACGATGGAGACCATTACTCTGGGAAAAGGTCTGTATCTCAAACCTTATAAAAAAGGGTATGGACTTTATCTCAAACCTTATCTGGGATCAGGTTTGAAAAAAAAAAAAAGTTCGAAATAAATTTACCAGATAGAGCCCTCACAAATGCCGACTTGATGAAGTATGCAAAAGTTTTGAGTATACCAAATTTTCGCGGAGTCTTCATGAGAAATGACTTACCGAGTTCTGGACCATATTATCACGAATCAGCTATAGTCAATCTTGACGGCGTCGAAGGAGCAGGAACGCACTGGGTGGCTTATCGCAAAATCGGAAAAAACGTCACATATTTCGATAGCTTTGGAGATCTTAGACCACCTATTGATTTAATGATGTATCTTGGCGATATTGAGATCAAATATAATACGAAAAGATATCAAGATTTCAATTCTCACGTATGCGGTCATCTTTGCTTACAGTTTTTGTGCGAGGGTATAAAAGTAAAGGCAACGTGAAAATATCGGTAGTCATGTTCACACAGTCATGGAGGATTCGTTAACTCTGACACTCTCGGGTAATTCTTCACTGTTGGAAGCGCACTATTTCCCACCAATCGAACTATCACAGCATAAACATTACAAGTTGGGCTTAGTCGAGTTTCTAACGTTCAACTCGATACCTAATATCGACGTACATAATAATAAATTTTACGTCGCAAATCAAATTATCGACATACCTGTCGGGACCTACGAGATCGACGACATTGATAAATTTCTTCGCAAAGCTGTGCAGCCTCTCCGTACTGATAATAATAATAATATAATATTTAGTTTGAAACCAAACAACAACACCTTACATTGTACAATCAAGTGTTCCGAACCTATCGATTTTCGTCCGCAGAATTCTATCGGACGATTGTTGGGTTTTTCACAACGTACATTAGAGGCAAACGTTTCTCACAACTCTGATCTTCCCGTCAGTATTCTCAGAGTGAACGCTGTGAGAGTCGAGTGTAATATAACCGCTGGAGCTTACTTGAACGGAAACACCGTTCACGATATTCACGAATTTTTTCCAGCAGTACCGCCTGGATATAAAATTATTGAAATTCCCTCTCGCGTGATTTATCTTCCAGTTACGAAAAAGTCTATAGATTATTTACAATTACGCATCGTCGATCAAGACGGAAATTTAATTAATTTTCGCGGTGAAGTCATAACCATCAGATTACACCTCAAAAGCGTATAATGGGAATTGTTTACGATTCAAAGAGTGGTAGGGACTATATAAGCATTGAAAAATGCAAACCCATCATCAGTCGTCGACTGAAATTGAAAACGTCAACACGACGAACTCCAGTCATCAATCGTCATCGGAAAGCGAAAGCTTTAACACGTCAAAGCATAAAGTTCCTAAAAAGTCTTGGGTTAAGAGTAGTTCCAGGTGGAAAATAAATTGCCTAATATTTTCTTTTTGCTGCTGCTTTCAACGAAACAATGGAGAACATTCTCGAAATACAGTCACCTGTCGTCTTCGATGAATCTTTGGCTCATTACGAGATCCACGCTCATCAACCTTACACCAATTCATCGTTCAAAAATAGTGACGAGATTCGTATATCAATTCAACATCAAGACTTGTGCCTTTTACCATCTCGCAGCTCGTTACACATTTGTGGACGATTACGCAGCAACAATAACACTTTGTTAACGAATACTGATTTTGTTAATAATGCCATTTGTCACATGTTTGAAGAAATTAGGTATGAGCTGAATGCTATAGAAATAGATAAATGTAAGAACGTTGGTCTCACAACCGTTATGAAGAACTGGTTATCTCTCACTCCAAGTCAAACCTTGATTGCGGAAAATGCCGGATGGATAAATACCTTAGAACAAGAGGACCGTAAAATAACTAATGCGAATGGCGACTTTGACATTTTGATTCCTCTGAGCTTCATACTTGGATTCGCTGAGGACTATCGCAAAGTGCTAGTGAATATGAAACATGAATTAATTCTCGTAAGATCGAGTACTGATTTAAATGCAGTTTATCAAACGAAGAAGACCGTGGCCAACGTTGAAGCTTACGAAGAATTCAAGATTAATGTAACACGTCTCGAATGGCTTATGCCCTATGTGACTGCATCGAATGCAAAGAAAATACGTCTACTCGACTTTCTAAAAAGCGAACGAAGTATTTCAATGAGTTTTCGTAGTTGGGAACTGTACGAATATCCAGCGCTGCCTGCAAACACAAATCACGTCTGGACAGTTAAAACGACAAATCAGTTGGAGAAACCACGCTACGTCATCTTAGCCTTCCAAATCAATCGAAAAAATGAACCAAACTCTAACGCTAGTATATTTGATCATTGTAACATCAGAAATGTAAAACTGTACCTCAACTCTCAGTGCTATCCATACGGTAATCTCAACATTGATTTCAGTAAGAACCAGTACGCAATGTTGTACGATATGTATGCCAATTTTCAAAACGTATACTACGGTAAGGATGCCGAACCGATGCTCAAAAAACTCGAATATAAAAATTACATGCCACTCGTAGTGATTGACTGTTCGAAACAAAACGAATCATTAAAGACTGCTCCAGTAGATGTGCGCTTGGAGTTCGAAACCAGAGAAAATATTCCCGAAGGAACTACAGCGTATTGTCTTATTCTACACGATCGCATCGTTCAGTATAATCCGATAAATGGAGATGTGAAGAAACTTATTTAGGAGGGGGGGGGGGTATTAAAGAATTGACTCTTTCCTTAAGCAGCTCAGTAGTAGCTTTCTATCGCAATGGAGTACGTAGTGGATATGCAAGGCTTCATGATGCCTGGCAAAACTTATGCCGTGAAAGAGTTAGCGATACTCCCACTAAACTACAACGAAGAACCGCTCGTACGCTTGTTCAAACCTCCCTTTCCATGGCGAAGGCTAACGGAGAAATATAAGCGAGAAAATCTCTGGTTAGAACTCTACTATCATGGATTAACATGGAACTCTGGCGATTATAAATACGAAGAGCATAAATTCATCATCACGGATACACTCAAAGATGCCACAAAAATTTTCGTTTCTGGAGATTTGAAAAAAGAGTGGTTAGAACGATATGGCCTCAAAGTTTTCGATTTGAATGATTGGGGCTATTCGCCTTTCGAAAAATTAAAATCAGTTACCGTGTGCCCTAATCATAACGGCAAATACGTAACGACATGTGCACATCAAAACGTTAAAATAATGAAAAAGTTTTATATTGATGGCTGTTGTATGGATTGGGAAGAGAGCGATGAAGTCGTTGAAGGATTTCTATAGTGATTTTGTTTTTAAGTAAATACTTTGTAGAATAATATGTATTTTTTTTTTAAGAACATGTAGAATAAGATATATTTTTTATCAATAAAAAAATTTTGTTTCAATTGATACAAAAAAATATTCTTTTATTTTTTATTAAACCATCCAACAAAAAAAAAAGCGAAATTCTTCGCTGACTCTGACGATGACAGCAGCAGCAGCAGCAGCAGCAGTTCATCTTTTTTATAATAAATTTTGTATTTTTTTATCAACAAAAAAAAATTTATACAACATAGAATTTAGACAAAAAAATGTTTATTTATTAGTTGAGGTGGTGTACAATGATGACATGTATAAATATGATTATTTCTTCTTTTCGTTATTGAACTGCTGATAGCCTTTTTGTCCAGGAAAATTTTTAGTATTGCTCGAAAATTTGGAAATACTTTGTTTCCATGTCGATGATTCTTTGTTCTTCTTTTCGTCCGGGTCTTCCTGTGGAAGACGAGAGTACTTTACTTTAGAGTAGCGATCCATTTTATTGGAATGCTGGTTGATGAAAGATTCGATAATTCTTACACTGTGCTATTTATAGTAGCTTACAACCACGAAGTCTACAAATAAAAGAAAGTAAGCAGGTACTTGCACGTTTTTTTCTATTAAACCATCTTCGGTAGATGAGACACGCATGCACGCACACACGCGCGCCCGCGCGCACACATCGAACATAAAAAATTATTATTCGTTATATACCAATTATAATAAATATTTATTAAAATTTATTATCATTTGTATGTATTAGCGCTTGGGCCCTCCCCAGCAGCAGCAGCAGCAGCCGCCGGCGCCGCCGCCCCCCCCCCCCCACATATCAATCGCGTGTGTAGCCAGTATACACAATACGGTATTGCCCGTGGTAACAGTGGCTGTAGCTCTAGCGGTAGAGCATCGGCCTGCGGATCCGGAGGACGCGCGTTCGATCCCCCGATCCGTCCGTTTTTTTTTCAGATAAATCTAAAAATTTTTAACACACGCGCGCACACGCGCGCACACACACACACACACACACACACACACACACACACACACACACAATAAAACAATCAAAACGCGTAACACAGAACACGCGCGTAGTGCATAGGAATCAAATCAGTGGGAGAGGGGGAAATGCAGAGAACGCACGCCACATCAGATCAAGCCACATCAGATCAACTCAGTAGGGGAGGGGGAGTGCGTAGAACGCACCGGTATACGCCACATCAGATCAACTCAGTAGGGGAGGGGGGAGTGCGTAGAACGCACCGGTATACGCCACATCAGATCAACTCAGTAGGGGAGGGGGAGTGCGTAGAACGCATCGGTATAACTCAGTAGGAGGGGGGGGGGGGGTGAATCGACAGTGCACGGGCCGATCGGGAGGGGGGGGGGGATGAGGTGAATATGCACACACCTCAACTCACACGCTTCAACTCAGTGAGCTAGTACCCCTCTGAGTTGATGCCCCTCTAGTTTACCTACTATAGAGTATGAAGGGCATAATTGATTCGACTAAGTTGCCGAGATTGCGAGATTCACGATCTTGGACTGTAATGGTAATTGTATAGGAATTCAAAGTTGATCAATGTCTTTGTGTTATACAAGTTAATAAATGCCGAATTGCTTATCTGCGGGTTTCGATATTTATTCTTTTGTTTTTATTACCTTTCTAAGGCTTTTAGTTATGTAATCCATAGAATAACAATATAATATTTAAATTGAATATTTACATTGGCGCTCAACTAAAAGGTCAACTCACGTAACCCATGTTTATTTACTGATGAGCAGGGAGCATAGCGTGTATATAACAAGGTCAGGTAGACAATCCAAACAAAAGAATACCAATCTCGGTTTCGCAATAGGCAAATTAAAACGAAGTGTAATATTAATGCCAATACGATGGTCTTACATTACAATGATGAAGTGATAAACCGACAAGGACAATCTGACGTCCTGGAAACGCTAAGGCAGCTAACAGTGGAACAAGCGCAAAGAATGGCTAATTTACAAAGCGAATTGGAAAGATTACGTTTGGAGCTAGGAAATCAACCAAAAATTGAAGATCTTCAAAGACAACTTGTTGAAAGGGAACAACAAATCCAACGTCTACAGGCCGCGCAACGGCCAGAAAACGCCAACCAAAACGATAAAGGTGATCAGCTTCAAGGGCTGCGGCAACAACTCACAGCGCAAGATATAGAGCTGGTACAGTTGCGGGATGCGTGCGGAGTGGTTGAGAATCGCCTGGCTGGTCCGTCTCAGCAGCTTAACCAAGTTCCTATACAGATGGCGCCACAGCGTGATTACACAGCGGAGATATGTGCGATTATGGGTAATGTAACTAGCATGCAAATTGATATTAAATTGCCTGAGTTTCATGAGGAGAATTCAGCCAATCCTTTAGAGTTCTTGGATGATTTTGAGGGGTTCTGTTTGGCAAAAAATATAAATAGAGATAGTAAACTAAAATTATTAAATACAGCATTACAAGGCAGAGCAAAATTGTGGTATGGGTTACAAGGAGATTTGGGGGATTTTGATGATTTCAAAAATAGGTTCCAGAATGAGTTCTATGGTACAACAACACAATTTAATTTCAAAAATAAGTGGTTGAGTAAAAGATTTAATAGCAGAGATGATAAAAGTTTACAAGGTTATTATTATAAGCAACTAAAACAAGCTAGCTACCTGAGGCCAATTTTAAATCAATATGAGAAGAACTTTTCAATAATGAAACAATTTCCAATGTCAGTGAGGGATAGGTTAGCATTAGTTGATTATAATAATTTTAATGACATAATTAAGGCAATAGTAAGTTTAGATAATTTATATAATGAAAAAATAAGAAATTATGAGAAAGGTCAGAATTATTCTGGTTATGGCAAACAAGAAAAGGTATAAATTAATCAATTCAAATTGCAAAATAAATATTCAAATTTTAACTATAGAGGTAGAGGAAATTATCGAAAGCCGTGGAATATTGGAAAGGAACGAAGTAGATACAATCAAAATTATTTAAATCAAAATTTTCCAAATCACAATTATGCAAATCAAAATTATTCAAATCAGAATTTTTGTCAAGATTATACTCGACAAATATTAAATAATCAAAATTCTCAGGTATACAGTAATTTAAATACAACTAAAGAAACGCCTGCCTTAATTCCGGACATACGTTTTCCTCCTCCAGCAATAAATAATGGCAACCCTATATCGAATGAAAATTCGCAAAATCAGATTAATCATTTAAACGAAAAATCGGCGCGTTGAGTTGTGGTCCGTCGGCGCGTCATTATCACAATGATATAGTTACAGTACTAAATAGAGATATTCATAGTCAGGACCAGGCAAATAAAGATGATATCATAAAAAAAGTTCCGCTGTCCCCACACCTACTCTATACAGTATGTGATAAAAAGGTTTGGTCTGTTACGTCTTGAGACGTAAATATTTCTTCATTTTGATTTCATCAGCAATCGATTAAAACGAAATAATGTATAAACGACGAACGGCATCTTTACGAAATACAAACTCAGCGAAATTAAAAGATGAGTAGTCCGAAAATTTGGGGCGCCCGACATTTTGATTTTCTGATCACTCAACACATTAATTACGGGCCGAAAAGTCAATGTCCAAACAGAGACTCGACTTTTCGGCAGTTGATTCGCGAAGCGCGACGACTCAATAGCATTAAAATTTATTAAAGTTCTTACGAGCTGATTCGCGACGCGCGACAGCCGAATAACATACATTTTATCTATTGTTATTTTTGAGAAATCATTTCTGTTCTTGAATAAATAAACAATTACATAAATCGAGTGTTCGTGCATCATTACCCACCGACCTCACATATACTTCATCGAGATAGAGCTAAGCAGCCAATTTAACTCGAAATAATAACCCAGGTAAGTTCCTGTCACTATAATAATTATTAATAAATGAATGATCATACATACTCTAAAACTACACGTCACGGCTACGTAATCGCGATGTAACAGGTCACTTATAGATACAGGTAGTCAAATTAGTGCGATATCAGAGGATTTTTATAATGAATTAAAACATTCACAAGTTTTATTAGAGTTACCAGTAGCTAATATGATAGTCTCGGTAGCAATTGGTAAAAAGTCAACAAAAATTAAAAAACAGGTATTTTTGTAGATTAGTATTGATGGAAAAATGTTTGAGTTTATTTTCTTCATAGTACCTTTATTGGCGAGTAAAATAATTCTCTGAAATGATCTTAACTTAAAATTAGGTTTGATAATTAATTATTGGAGTAGAACTATACAGATAAAAAATAGATTAGTATCGCAATCATCAACGCTGTTTGAGACAAGTGCGTCGGAGGGGTTGATTTTAATAAAAAATAATGATCAAACATGCATATATATCGTAAAATTAGATGAAAAGGAGAAGTTTAATAAAAATGTTAAAAAAATGATTGAAGTAGAATTACAAATCCATCAAGAAAAAGGAATAATAAATAATAATTTAAAGAAATATCAAATGTGTATTATAGATATAATTGAACAAATAAATGATCAAGTAATAGAAGGTATGGAAAATGATGAGATGGAAGAATATTTAAGTGAAACGGATAAATTAATAATGAATGCATGTAAAGTGGAGAATAAAAAAGAATCAACGTTCTCAGATCAACTTGAATTAGTCGCGGAAAACCTGGCAACGATTGATAAAAAGCAAAAATACATAATTATTACAATGTTAAAGCAATTTGAAAATGTATTTTTAGATAAACCGGGTTGTGTAATAAATTATACTCATAAACTTCGTCTAAAAAAACAAAATCCAATAATTAATCAAACTTACCCGGTGCCATATGCTGTGAGAGATGAGGTTGAAGCGTGTATAAAGAAAATGCTTAAAGCTAAAATAATTGAACCTGCGATAAGTCCATATTGTAAACGTTGCGTGTTATACGTAAAGAGGATAAAACAATTAGAATATGTCTTGATGCGAGAAATTTGAATAAATTTATTGAAGACGACACGAGTCACCACCGATTATCGCGGATATTATGAAGAATTTCTATAAGTGTAAATTTTTTTCAAAAGTTGACATGTTGATGGGATATTGGCAAATAATTTTGGACGAAGAATCTTGTCCTTTAACAGCATTTATTTTTAAAGAGAGGATGTATCAATTTATTCGCGTACCGTTTGGAATAAAAACAGCTGGAAGTGGTTTTATTCGAGCTTTTACAATAGCATTATTAAGTGAAACAAGTATAATAGATATTTTTAAAATTCATCCAGAGTTTGAAAATGTAAATGATGAGAGTGAAAATGAAGCCGCTGAATCATTACCAATAAATGTTCACAAAGAAACAGCAACATACGTGGATGATTGTGCAGTCGCGACTCCGACATTTAAACAACATATTCAAGTTTTACAAATAATTTTTTCAAAATTAATGGCTAATGGATACACTATTAATATAAAAAAATGTTAATTTTTGGTAAGGGAAATAATATTTTTGGGCTTTGTCTTGTCATATCAAGGAATTCGTCCTGACCCATGCCGCATAGAAGTAATTAGGAACTTTGAAGAACCAAAAAATAAAACTCAATTGCAAAGTATACTCGGAGTTTGTAATTATTATCGTCGTTTCGTAATAAAACATAACAGTTTCGTTACGCCATTTAGAGATTTGTTAAAGAACGATGCGAAGTGGCTATGGACCAAAAAACATACTCAAGCATTTAACGCACTTAAACGGAACTTTATAGATGCTGTTTGCTTGAGTCACGTGATAACAGATACTCCGTTTAGAGTCTAAACTGATAGTAGTGTTCAGGGTATCGCGGGAATTTTGTATCAGGTTGATGGGAATGGTGATTATTGTATTATTTCTTTGGCGAGTAGATGTTTAACAGAAGTTGAATCAAGGTATACTACCACAGAAATAGAATTGTTGGGAATTGTTTATTGTGTTGCAAAGTTTAGGGATTATTTGATTGGTCGGAAGTTTGAAATTGTGACAGATCATAAGGCTATTTTCTAAGTTGGTTCGTCTTTATCCGATGAGACGGGCTACTACGGACGCTGCATTAAAAAGAATTATCGATGACTATATTGTTACGTCTCGTGCATCAACTACGAATAGCTAATGAATGAAACGTTCCAATATGTTGACTAGTGCTTGGATATGTCTTACTTATAATAAATGTATGTGGAAATGTATGTCTGATAATTGCACTACCTTGATAATCGTAGTTTTTAATTGTTGACAGAAATGCAGCAGGCTCTAACTGCTTGTTAAATTGTATAAATATAGCAGGCTCTAACTGCTTGTTGAATTGTTTAAATGTAGCAGGCTCTAACTGCTTGTTGAATTGTTTTGGGTAGGTTTTTGAATAATTACTTGCACGATATTTGTAAAAGTCGCGAGTTTATTAAGTATAGTAACCACCAATTGTCGGACCGGTGTGTACGGAGTTGAGTCTTACAGGTACTTATTGACTGACTGACGGACTACTGATCAACTGCTGAGAGTAATTTGTTTATTCCTTTTTATATCTTTTATAGCTCTTTTCAGGTCAGTATTGCGATATGGTGTGACATTTTGTTTTTGCTGAATATAAATTTTGCGTTTGGTGACTTTATTTAGGCGTGTTATTTACCTCGTATTTCGTCAGCTTTTTGCTGACGTGCGAGTATTTTAACAGTTTTGAATTTCATGAATGTGCATTTGTTACAAAAAAGGATGCGTCGTAAGCCGTAACACTTATTTCGGAGTGTCATTCACCTTGCGTTTCGTCAGCTGACGTGCGAGTAGGTTAGCAGCTTTGAATTTCACGAATGTGCATTTGTTACAAAAAGGATGCGTCGTAAGACGTAACACCGCAGGGCCTAAGATATTGCAATGTTTGCAAAAAAGAAAAAAAAAAGTACTTCTGAAATTCAAAGCTACTAGCGGTTTATACAGAAATTTTGCGTTGTGTGCACTTTAATTAGTATATAAGGAGCGTGGTTCCTCGACTTTGTACAGTTCAATTTTGACTTGTAATTTTGTAATGTTTGGATTTCCAAGGAAGCGTCATTTGATGGTCTGCGTAAGTATTTTACAAATTGATTGTGGTTTTTGTTACTTAGTTTCTATTTTTTTTTCTTATTCGTTGTTATTATTATCATTATATATTTTCCTTTATCTAGTTTGCGGATTGGTAGCATTCCCGTGCGGTAAAGAAAGCCAGACGGGAGGGCTTGCCTTTACCAGTCGCGCCTAAGCCCGGGACCTGAAAATATGTGAGAATAGATGTAAGTGTTTTACAATGTATAATTGTATATTGGTGTATTGATATATCTGATTAATTTGTTTCTTGTTTGCTTGTTAGTTTCAGAGATGGAAATTAGATGGAATCTTCGTGAATTATTTTTTTATGATTTGTTAGTGTATTGTAACGGTTTTCGTCGAGAATGTGTGGAGGTTTTTAGTGAGTTTTATAATGTAATTATAGGTCCAAGTGTAGACCATCGATATAATTGTAATTGTATATAAGTGTAATTATATTTGTAAACAGAATTGTAATTTTGTAAAAATAAATCTTTTTTTTTTCTTTTGTATTTTAGTTAAGAAATTTGTTTTTAATTTAGATTCCTAAAGCGAATATCTCGCTACCCTCCCCGCTTAAAATGTGGCCATGACGTAAAGCATTTGGGGTACTGAACAACACGACAATTAGACTTTTGTTGAAAATAGGTCATGTTTGTATTTGATTATTGTTGATTCGAGAGGTAAGTTTTGTTGAGGAATAGGACAGTGGATATCAGGGTAAATTTATATCTTGACGTCTGTGTCGTTCAGGTTTGTGTGTATTGTGTCTAGTTGAATTTCTACGTTTTGTTTGTTACTTGTTGTCATACTTTCATGGTTTTGTCGTCCTAGTATCATTAGCAGGTGGGTTATTGAGCTGAAGAAGGCCCATAGTAGGTTCATAGACCAACCATAAACCATGTGCAGCGTATATCCTCTGATGATGGTGTCAATCGTCAATTTTATTATTTGCAGTAATATTAATATCATTATGATTACTGACGAGATTGATCCGCACGTGATTAGTTTGTTGAATATGTGATTCCACGTGCTTTCAGCCAATTTTGTAAGTGTATTTTCTGTAAAAATGTCCTTTGTTGTTCCTTTTCCTGATATTTTTTTAGCTATAATATTTAACAGAGATGCTTTTTCCATGGGGAACATTATTTGTTGTTGTAGTTGGTCCAATTCTTGTTGTGAGTATATGCCGCTAGTTGCTAATGAATCTATGGATTCAAATTTCCATTTTATGTTTATGTTAAATTTGAGTGTTTGTGGTGGTATTGTTTCCATTGGTTTGGGCGTTAGTTTTATCCATTTGTTGTTTACTTTGTAGTATGTAGGTATTATGGAGTTGCAGTTCATTGGAGTACCTCTTCTTTTGAGGATATGTGTTTTTGGAGTAAGAAACCAGGTTTCATTGCCTGAAATTACTGGTAATTCGTTGTAGCATTCACTAAGGTGCTGTGCCTTCACTACAGTAGGGGTGCATTTTATGACATGAACTGCTTCTCCTGCGATCCTGGCAATATATCCAGGTTTCTTCATGATGTTGTATGCGAATTCGTCAGGGGAGAGGGTTGCAAGGGATAGGGAGTTATGTATTGTTTTCCTCTCTACTTCGCACCTATCTGTAATGATTTTTCTGTAAAGGTCGTTCAGCTGTCTGCCCAAATGCTTTTCGACAGATACAAATTTAGAATTTACGTATGTGAATAAATCTATGTTGACCTTGCTTTTGCTAGTAACAGTATCTTTATCGAATTTGTATTTGTTGATGTTATTGTTTTCTTCCGCGATAAAGAGTTTTGGGTGTTCTGTTCTTATGAACTCTCTGTAACATTTCAATATTTTATCTTTGGCTGTTAAAGCAAAGGTCGTGTCGCTAGTGTTTACCATGTATATTAAATCGTTATTGTATGTGTTAAAATATTTTGTTACTGGACCTTTATATAAAATATCATAAGTGTTAGTAAAACATTTATCCTGAGGTAAAATGTCCCAAAATATATAATCCCCATCAGAGTCTACGCAAGTTGTGTCTGAAAATTTACACGTCGTTCCTGAGCTTAAATGTAATTTGTCATTACTCAGACAAATTTTCGCATAGGCTTGTATTAATGTGATTTTAATTGTGCCTTGAACAAGCACCTTATTCCATGATCCGAACCTGTCTGCGTAGGCTACGCCGCTGCAGCTTCCTGCATCGCCAGCGAAGTCTATGCCCTTGGTTGTTGTGGCGTTTATTTTCAAATCGGCAATTGTATGAAAATTGTCATACTTAAAAATTCTCGTTTCGTGGATAGTTTGGCATTGTTCATGGCTCAATTCATACAAGTATTCTTGTTCTCCGTTTTGTTCAGGTTCGAGGCGTCCGAATAATCCGCATTGGTATACTGTCCGATGGATTTCAATTTTGCATTGATGTACTGGAACATTTCTAAATTCGGCTGCTTGGATAAGTTCTATATTTACTATTGTTGAGTTTATGGTTTCGGTGTTAAAGTCGCATTCGTCAGCGTCTAGTAGGGAGAATGTTGTGATGTTAGTGTTTGTGGTGCCACAGTGATATCCAATGTATGCATAAGTAATTTGAAAGAATGTAATGAATAACATTATTTTTGAATACATGATTTGTTTGTCCTAAAACAGAGAAAGGTTTATCAGTTTATATACTATTGTGTAATATTAATTTATTAGCATGAACTGTATTCTGTTTTCCACCCTTATTTATTGTTACATTATATTTATCTATGATGTTTAATATTTCAAAGGGACCCAGGTTGTGATTCTTTTCTAATTTTCCTGGTTTAGGTTCTTTAATGAGCCACACTTGATCTCCTATTTTGAAATTGCAAGGGTTTATGTGGCGATCATAATATTTTTTTGATTTTTCTTTTGCTGTTATGAGGTTTTCTCGCGCTAAGCATGCAATATCCTGCATGTTTTGTATAAGTGTTGATAGATAATTATTGAATGTTGGCAATTGTTCTGAAGTTTTTAACGGTTCACTAGATGGTAATCGTGGTGGATAAGCGAAGACCAGTTCATGCGGAGTAAATCTATGTGCGCTGTGAACGCTTGTGTTGTAATGAAATTGGGCTAATTCTAATAAATTGCCCCATTCAATTTTTGGTATCAGGAATTTGGTATCAGGTTGATGGGAATGGTGATTATTGTATAACTTCTTTAGCGAGTAGATGTTTAACAGAAGTTGAATCAAGGTATACCACCACGGAAATAGAGTTGTTGGGAATTGTTTATTCTGTTGCTAAGTTTAGGGATTATTTGATTGGCCGGAATGATACGTCGCAACATGATACACATGTATTAACACATACGTTCGATATTCAGACATGTATTTTTTGAAGCGAATCAAGCTGCGCGCGCAGCTCTCGTGTGTCTGTGTGTAAGTGTGTGTGAGGCGCTAGGGCCTTAAACCTAGCGTGGTGGCAGCACCTTACGGCGCTGCGCCACTCGCGCCAAGCATGGCTGCTCTTGCCGGTACATCCGGCAGTCGTCGACGACAGCGTCCCGCGTGCGGAGCTCCCTCGCGCCTTCACGTTCTCGGTAACGTCCTCGTGCACCCACGTGCAACCTCACTTATACTACCCACGTAGTATAAGGTTTTCGTCCACTCACGTGGTCTCTTTTCTCATTTCGATGTAATTCGGTTGTGTGACAGTGACTGTGAATCTATCGTGTATAAAGTTTTCTTTGTGTGAGAGCGTGTGAACGAGTGCATGGTAACAACCATTGTCTCCGCGCGACGTCTCTATCCCGCGTTATCTTCGCAAGTGTAATTTCCAGTTTTCACTTAATAAAGAGGGTTTTTTATGCCGTTACGGCTTTTTCCCTTAAACAGTGTTTAGTGATTTTCCCCTTCATTATTCTAATCAATTAAAAATCTAACTACGATAGATAAATTAGCAATCAAGGACAATTTCAAACTAAAGCGGCTTACTTCGCCAAGGAAGTCGTTTGCAATAAAACACGGAAGTTTGAAATTGTCACGGATCATAAAGCTCTTACGTTTTTGAATTCTACAAATTTTCACACTTCTCGGCTCATAAGAATGGCTCTGTACTTGCAGCAGTATTCATTTACAGCGGTACATTGTCGTGGGGTGGATAACTTGGTCGCGGATTTTTTTAGCAGAAATCCCGAGAGTAAATTCAAAGAACAAATACAATCACCAATTTGCATATCATCTTTATATAAATATTCTCTTTCACAAAACAAAAAACATGAGTCAGTTGCTTTGTTGACTATGGCAATGAGTGAGGAAGATGCAACGTTAAAAATAATAATGAAAAATATTGGTAAAAAACAAAGAAATGATTCAGGTTGTGCAAAGTTTTTTAAACAATTAAAGAATAATAACAAACAAAATAATAATTTACAAGTATATAACGAGGTACTGTTTATAAAGGAGTTAAAGAGCGAAACATGGCGTATAATCATACCGGCGGAAATAAAAGTGGAAATAATAAAGTTAACACATGCGAAGTTGGGACACCCGGGCGTGTTTAAAACACTTTCGTATTTGAAACGATATTATTATTGGAGGACAATGAGTAGAGACGTGAAGGCGTACATAAAGAAGTGTGATCTTTGCCAGCGTGTAAAGTACTTGTCGATCGCGATGGAGGGACCATATCAATTGGTTGATTCAGTAAAGCCGTCAGATTTAGTGACGGTAGATTTCTATGGTCCTCTTCCTCGCGGTCGAGGGGGAGTGGAGTATGTGTTTGTGATTTTGGATGCGTTTTCTAAGTTGGTTCGTCTTTATCCGATGAGAAGGGCTACTACGGACGCTGCATTAAAAAGAATTATCGATGACTATATTCCTGATTGCGGAATATTTAGAAGAATATTGAGTGATAATGGTAGTCAGTTTACTTCTCAGAAATGGAAGATCGAGTTGGAGAAATTGGGCATAAAAGCAGTGTATAGTTCGGTTAGACATCCACAATCTAATCCTACCGAGCGGGTAATGAGGGAGATTGGTAGATTATTTAGAACTTATTGTGAAAAGAAACATACCGCATGGCCATTGTACTTAAAAAAAATTCAAGACATGTTAAATATCACGACACATTATAGTACGGGTTGTGTACCTAATGAGCTGCATTTTGGAAAACCTATTAAAGACGAGATAATGAGGATTTTGAAATTTCCTGAATCAAAAATAATAGATATAGAATTTTTGATAGTTTTTGCTAGAAAAAATATTGAAAGAAGTTTTGCAACTCGTATTAGGGGTCAAAAGCCTTCAAAGGTTGTAATTAAGGAGGGAGACTTAGTGTTATTGAGAGTGAAGCATTTATCTAACGCACTAGACAAGGTGACAAAAAAATTCTTCCATTTGTTCGAGGGACCTTTTAGAATCTCCAAGGACTTAGGACAGAATGCATTTGTATTGGTTGATCCGAATGACGATGATATTGTAATTGGTACCTATAATCGTACAAATTTGCGCAAATATAATATCTAACAAGGATGAGAACTTGAGTATGATGATATTGATATTCTGGGCAAAATGTATGAGAGATGTTGTGAAGTTATGTTCAGTGTGTGAGTGAAATGAGAAGAGTGAATAAAATGCGTTCAACAATAGTGAAAATGGAGATGAATGTATAAAGAGATGAATGGCGTGAGAGAAGTGATTGTGTGAGAGTGAAGGTGTGTATGTCGCGACATAGAGTGAGTTTAGGATAAGTTTGTATTTATATTAGCGTTAATGAACGATTGACGAGAAGCTTTGCGAATAAAAGAGCATTGTAATTATGTATGAAATTTAAGATAATTTGTAACTAGAAAATTAATGAATGTACAGAGGTGCACCGAAAGAATCGATTCGAATTAATGGAGAAGGTAACCGGTTGTGTAAGATAATGTAAATAGATGGATTGAAAGGATTTAAGCGGTATGAAGTATGAGTGGGAGGTGCGACGGTGCTTTCGTTTCGAGTTTTGTTGTGAACTCGTAATTGGTAAGAACGGATTGTGTTTTTGGCGTAGAATTCTTTTCCACCAAAAAAGGGGGAGTATGTGACGAATCGATAAGATCAGTTGAACGATCGCGTTTCGAAGTGCGATCGATGGCTCGCTCGATGCGGTCTCGCGAGCAACTTCATGCCAAGGCTGGCTGTCGAGCTGCTCGGGCCGCGGAGCGCGGCAGACACCGTCTCCCGCTGTCGAAGCGACAACAGCTAAAGAGGGCTCCGTACTATTTCTTTAGTAGAAGAAGACGGGTAGCCCTGAGATAGTGTACACTGCATTCATTTGGATCAATGAGAATTGGACAGTGTAGCATGTATTACCATAGAAGAAGAAAATCTCCCTGGTCGTAGTTGGTGGGGATTCAACGAGTTCAACAATAAAGTAACCTGAAAGAACGTGAGTCGCCTCAAATACACGGACTGTTGAAATTTCGAACTGTTTAAATTTTAAGATACCGAACTAGAAGCGAAAGGGCCGTTCGCGCGAAATAAAAGAAATCTAAATCACGAATTAATCGATATTACTTGTATTATAAATAATGTGACGAGTGATGAAGTTATAGAGATAAATAGCGTATTTCATTTAGTTTTTGTAAAACATAAACTCTAAGAAAATTAGAACAACTGATATTCTTTTATAATATGACTTGCATGACGAACCATGGAATTTTATAATATTGCGTATTGGACTTAGTTTGTGAGTATGGAATTGAGTGAGTGTGTGAGTATGGAATTGAGTGAGTGTGTGAGTATGAAATGAATGAGTTGCGAAAATATTTAAGGTTGAAATGAGAAAATAATGAATAGGCGAATAGGTGAGTGTGTGATAGATGTAATATTACCGTATATGAATAACAATGATTAGTTTGGATTAATGAAATGGCGAGATTAGAGAAATCGGATTCGATGCTAATCTTATAAAGGAATTTATGTATTTATGTTTCATACGCTCTATCAGTGAATAAATACCGAGATGTTTATGGTGAAGATCTTAACATTGACTTTCTTGTTTGTGCATTCTTAAACCTCAAGTATGTAATCATTTAACCAAATACAATAATATTTAAATTTAATATTTACAATATTATGTTTAACAAAAGGGAGAACTTGAGTATAATGATATTGATATTCTAAACAAAATGCTTGAGAGGTGTTATGAAGTTGTGTTCAGTGTTTATAAAATAAAACGAGAAAATTGAATAATATGCATTGAGCAATAACAAAGATTGAGGATGAATGTCTGAAAGAAATGAATGGTATAAGAGAAGTGATTGTATAGGACTGAAAGTATGTGTGTCGCGACGTAGAGTAAGTTGTCGGATAAGTTTGTATTGACGTCGGCATTAACGAATGATTGACGAGAAGCTTTGCGAATAAAAGAGCATTGTAATTATGTACAAAACTTAAGATAATCTGTAACTCGAGAGTTAATGAATGCGAATAAGTACACCGAAAGAATCGATTCGAATTAATAGAAAAAAGCTTAACCGGTTGTGTGTAAGATAATGTAAATAGAGTGATTTGAAAGGGGAACGCTTTACAAGAAGTGAGGTATCCTATTTAAATGGCCGTTGAAAGTAATGAATGATGGAGTGAAAGGATTTAAGCGGTGTGAAGTATGAGTGGGATGTAAGACGGCGCTTTTGTTTCCGGTTTTGTTTTGAGCTCATGAATAGTTGGAACGGATTGTGTTTTTGGCGCAGAATTCTTCTCCACTAAAAAAGGGGGAGTATGTGACGAAGCGATAAAGTAAATCGAATGATCTCGCTAAAAGGGCGATCGATGGCTCGCTCGACCATGTCTCGCACGCAACTTTATGGTGAGCGCACCGAGCATTCGAACCAACATTTGAACGTGGTTGAGAAACAAAAGTGTGAGCATAGCAACGAACATTCATTTCATTTAATAAAAAAATATTTCTATAGTCAGTCTGTCAATTGTATTCTTAATAAACAGACGGTTTAATATTAACCAATTGACTTATTACTAATAGGAGTAAACTACTCGAACAAATAGCTATTTATTCCTATATTGATGACCCCGACAATAAAATTGTGTTACAATTCAAGCCTTGGCGAGAATTGTGGTATTTTGTTGGTGAATTTTCTTTTCGCTATCGTAGAAGATTATAGCCTCATCACAAGATGCTTCGCGAACTTGTGGTTCTACGTGAGGAAAACGAGTTGCTTCAACGGCAGATCGAGGAACTACGTCAATAAATGGAGCATCGAGTGCAAAATTTACAACCGCAGGAGCTGCAGGAACCACCGCCGCAGCACCAGCAGCTACAAGAACAACAGCAGTTACAGCCTCAAGGCGTCATCGCTGACATCGTCAAGCAACGCCATTCAGTACATCGTGTCGCTGTGAAATTGCCGCCGTTTTGGTCAGATAAACCAAGCTTGTGGTTTGTTCAAGCTGATTCTCAATTCACGCTTTCTGACATCACTAATGAAGTAACAAAATTTCATTATGTTGTTTCTCAATTAGACGCTCGCATTGCATTGGAAGTCGAGGATGTTATTAAAAATCCTCCTCAATTAAACCCCTACACATATTTACGCATAAAAATAATTGAGCGATTATCTGCGTCTGAGGAACAACGTGTCCGCCAACTCATCAGTGCGAAGGAGCTAGGCGATCGTAAGCCTTCCCAGTTTCTTCGGCATCTCCAATCCCTTGCTGGTACAACTATTGTGCCGGATAACCTCTTACGTCGGCTTTGGCTTCAACGTCTTCCGCAAAACGTCCAGGCTATCCTTGCATCACAATCTGAGTTGGCGATCGATAAACTTTCTGAACTCGCCGATAAAATCATCGAAGTTTCGCCTTGTCCTCCGAATTTCTCGATCAACGCTGCATTGAACAACAAAGGTACTGAAAACGATTTATTAAAAGCGGTTGCTGAACTGCAAAAACAAGTCGCTGAATTGGCTACTTCTCGTTCGCGTTCTCGAAATCGTCACGGTTATCACAACAATTCTCGTAACCGAATTAAATCTCAAAACCGGGACGATTCTAACAAAAAAACAGACGAGGTTTGTTGGTATCACAAAAAGTTTCAGCAAAATGCTAAAAAGTGCGTCAAGCCTTGCAAGTTTTCGGGAAACGACCAAAGCAGTCCGTGAGGGCGGCATCTGACTGCTCTTCATCTAGTAGCCGTCTCATTGTTGTTGATAAAGTAACCAAAAAATTGTTTCCTCGTCGATACAGGTTCTGATTTATGCTGTTTTCCTCGTCGTTTATTACGAGACCGTCGTTCTCCTGTTAACTACGAGTTGTGTGCTGCAAATGGAACCAAAATAAAAACGTATGGTTTTCTAAACTTAAATCTTAACCTAGGACTTCGTCGTGATTTTCCATGGAGATTCATCGTCGCTGACGTCGATCTGCCGATAATTGGGTCTGATTTTCTCGCTCATTATCACCTTTTACCGGACTGTCATACAAAACGTATCGTCGACGTGACCACTGGTCTTCGAGTACAAGGTTTATCTCAGCCTTTTTCGCAGAGCAGTATCAAAGTGGTTCAAGATTCTTCACCATATGCTGCTCTTGTGTCTGAATTTTCTGAAATCACTCGTCCTCTGGGGTTACCTCGAAACATCAAACACGAAACCGTCCATCACATTCGTACTACTCCTGGACCACCGGTTACAAGTAAAGTTCGCCGATTATGTCTTGAAAAATTAAAAATCGCTCACAAAGAATTTGACTACATGTTATTAGCTGGCACAATTCGTTCTTCCGAAAGTTCTTGGTCTTCTCCATTGCATTTAGCACCAAAAAGTGACTCATCTTGGCGTCCCTGTGGTGACTTTCGAAAACTAAACGCTCGAACGATTCCGGGTCGATATCCGGTTCGTCATATCCACGATGCCACTTATTTTATCGATGGTTGCATCATCTTTTCTAAGATCGATCTTGTAAAAGCTTATCAACAAATTCCAGTTGCTGAAGAAGATATCGGTAAAACTGCCATCATCACACCATTTGGTCTTTTTGAATTTCCATTCATGACGTTTGGACTTCGAAATGCTGGCCAAACTTTTCAAAGGTTTATGGACGAAGTTTTGCGTGGTTTGGATTTTTGTTTCACCTATATGGACGACATTCTCGTTTTCTCTCGTAATAAAGAAGAACATGAGCGTCATCTTCGAATTATTTTCGAACGTCTTGCAAAGTACGGCCTAGTTATCAATCCACAGAAGTGCATCTTTGGAGTTCCCGAGGTTCTTTTCATTGGTTACACCATTTCTATCACTGGCATTCGAGCCCCAGAAGAAAAAGTAAAGGTGATTCAAGATTACCATTTACCAAAAACAGCTCAAGATCTTCGCCGTTTCCTGGGAATGTTGAATTTCTACCGCAGATTCATACCTCATGCCTCTGAATATGAAGCTCCTCTGTACGGTGCAATCAGTAATCCATTATTGAAAGGCGCTCAACCAATCACATGGACACCTGAACTTGAAGAAGCTTTCATAACCTGCAAGAACTGCATTTCATCTGCTTCACTTCTTGTTCACCCTCGCATTGGTGCACCTCTTGGTTTATTTACAGATGCCTCGAATCACTCGGTTGGAGCTTGTTTACAGCAGTTTGTTGGTGACGTATGGTAGCCTCTCGCTTTCTTCTCTAAGAAAATGTCCACAAAAGAAAGTTCTTGGCCTGCTTATTATCGTGAACTTCTGGCTATCTACGCTGCGATCCAACACTTTCGCCATCTTCTGGAAGGGTTCACGATCTTCACAGACCACAAACCATTAATTTACGCCTTACAGCAAAAACTGTTAAAGTTAAAGTTTCGAATGTTAATTTATTCTTAAAGATAATTGATTGAAGTCATTACCTTGACAACACAAACACACGCTTTTTTTTTATAAAACAAAACCAAAAGTCAATCAATCGAAAAACAAACGTCAAAGCAACAAGACACAATATGTTGTTCTAATAAATAAAAACGTTTTTCATTCTTAAAACTTATATCTGAGTTTTCGAGTACTTATTGTATTAGGTTATGGGCACAGACGCTTAAACTATGTACTCGAATATCGCTGAATAGCCTAGACATGGATTTGGCTAAGCACATCAAACCTCTGACTGGCGAGGTAGACTGGCCGGTGTGGAAGCGAAAGATTTGCGATTTGCTCGACTATCATGAAGGGGCGTTAGATGTTATAGACAACAAAGTAACGCAGCCCGAAGCTTTTACTGACAGTGTAAATGATGCTGAAAAGAAAGCTCACAAAGAAAAGGTGGCTTTTTATCGTAAGGCAAATAGCTACGCAAAATCTATGATTGCAAGCTCAGTTACAGACGCTGTATACGAAAAGATTTTGGACAAGCAAACAGCGCGCGAAGCCTGGGAAGCGCTTCAACAGCAGTTCGATGCGACAACGAAAGATCAATTATTTCACATAAGTGATGCGTTTTTCGCTTTTAGTTGGACGTCAGGCGAGGACGTTTCTACGCATCTAGCAAAGTTGAGAAGTCTCTGGAGTGAACTCAACAATGGTCTTCAAGCTCGGAAAGAAAACAAGTTACCGGACTTGATGCTAGTGTGTAAAACATTAAATATTTTACCTGCTGAGTTTGAAACGTTTAAGTTCAGTTGGATGATGTTGACAAAAGATACTGAGAAGACATTTGACGAGTTAACTACACAGTTGTGTATGTTCGAAAGAAACTTCAAGAAAAATACTAGCAGTGAGAAATTTTCACAAGAAGCTTTAGTTGCGAAAGCGGAAAAGCAAAAGCACGACGTGAAAAAGAAGTCAAGAGCGGGCACAACATGCAATTATTGTGTCAAGAAGAACCATTGGGTCGCTGAATGCAGGCAATGGATTGCTGATGGACGCCCACCCAAGAGTCGAACAGCTAACGAATCTCAAAAAGGCCAAAACAAAAATCAAAGTAATTTTGTTGAAGTTAAGGAAGGTTTTATGTTGTCAGTCTCAGAAGAAATTTTCAGTGCTGAGATCGACCGAGTCGATTGGTATATTGACAATGGGGCAACGAGACACGTAACAAATAATTTTGATTTCTTTATAGATTTTAAAAAATTTGATAATTTGTGCGGTATCAAGGCAGCTGGCAATCAATTTTTAAAGGCCGTCGGAAAAGGCACAGTTAAAGTCGTGTCTACAGTCAACAACGAGAAGTTTATAATAACGTTGAATGACGTGTGGTACGTTCCCGATATTTCAAAGAATTTATTTTCTGTTTTAGCAGCTCAGGATAAAAATAGAAAAAGCATTTTCGAATCAACGGCCACACAGTGCTCACTCAAAGTTGATAGCAAAGTATTGCTGAGCGGAGTCCGCAATGTTCACGGAACGCTGTTCAAAGCTGCAATCAAGCCAATTTCGCCAACAGACGACATAAAGATGTACGTAGCTGTTGCAGAAAGCTCCCAACTGTAGTTGTACCACGAGAGATGTGGACATCAAGACAAACGGCACGTGAAAACTTTATTGCAAAAGAGCTTGGCATTACTGTTAAGTTAAATCGAGATATTTGTGAATCATGCATTTACAGTAAGGCACATCGTTTGTCATTCGGTACCAGGAGAAAGGCGAGTAAACCTGGAGAACTGATTGCTACAGACTTATGTGGTCCTTTTAGTGAGTCTTTTAATAAGAAAAAGTATATGGCTGTTTTCAAAGACATGTATACTAAGTTTCGTTACGTTTACCTGTTAAGAGAGAAGTCGGACGTCAAACATGCTGTAGAAGCAGTGATTGCTCATGCAAAACAGCTAGGTCATTCAATCAAAGAGCTTATGAGTGACAACGGTGGCGAGTTCGACAACAAAGAGGTTCACTCCATTCTAGAGAGAAATGGAATCATGCAAAGATTGACGGCGCCTTACACACCGCAGCAGAACGGAGGCGTTGAACTAGAAAATCGTACTATCGTTGAGATGGCACGAACATTCAAGTACTCCAATCCTGAAGTGCAATTTCCCGAAGCTATATGGGCAGAGTTAGTAGTTACAGCTACATATATTTTGAATCGAACGGGCAAGTCATCCGTAGAAGGAGTGAGTCCTTACGAGCGTGTGGATTGGAAGTAAGCCTAGAATTAAGCACTTGCGTATCATTGCATCGACGTGTTATGTTCATGTGCCCGATCAAAAGAGGAGAAAAATGAACGTAAAAGCTGTCAAAGGTTACTTGATAGGTTACGATGGCGATGAGAGATACAGAATATACATTAAAGAGCAACATAGAGTAGCTGTTTCAAGAGACGTTCAATTTCGCGAGTTGATCACAGGCTACGACAGTGAAGTCAAGTTGCCATTGAAAGATTGCCTTTTTCAGAAGGACAAATTCAATGAGAGTGAGGAAAGTCCTGTTGTCCGCGAAGAAGAGCTAAACCGTGAGGTCCCTGTTGATGAGCCTGCAGAAGAGCCAGTTGAATACGAGTCAGAGAACACTGATTTCGAGTTTACAACTGAAGATGAGTAAGAGTCGGAGCCGCCTCTGCCATTACCTACAAGGAATCTAAGGGATCGTTCGAAGCTTAGAAAGCCGAGTTACTTACGTGAATACGCACATGTTCTAGAGACCGCTGAAAATATTGTCAGTACGTACGAAAGCCCACAATCATATGATGAAGCTCTTTTAAGCAGGGAAAGTGTTCAATGGAAGCAAGCCATGGATAGTGAAATGGCTTCGCTAGAAGAAAACAAGACATGGAAAATGACAGATTTGCCACCAGGGGCAAAAGAAATTCCATGTAAGTGGGTTTATCGAGTGAAGACCAATCCAGATGGGTCAATCAGTCGCTACAAGGCGAGGTTGGTTATAAAAGATTTCAGGTAGCGATACGGCTTTGACTACAGTCAAACCTTCAGTCCAGTGGCAAGTATGGGAACCATCCGTTCTATTCTAAGCATAGCTGCAAACGAGCGAATGCATTTAGCCCAGTTTGATGTCTCTACGGCATTTTTGTATGGTGACCTTGAAGAGGTTATCTACATGCAGCAACCAGACGGCTACAACGATGACTCTGGTAAAGTATGTCAACTTCAAAAAAATTTGTACGGTTTGAAACAAGCTCCACGATGCTGGTTCAAACGTTTTGGCAGTTATCTTATTAGTCTTGGTTTCAAAGTTAGTGAGGCAGATCCATGTATGTTCATAAGGAAAGAAGATAACAAAATAATCGTAATGGCTCTGTATGTAGATGACGGACTAGTTGCTGCCACAGATTCTCAAGATTTGAAGAAATTTTTACAAGATTTGAGTCAAGAATTCAAGATTACTTCTCAAGACGCCTCATATTTTCTAGGATTGGAAATTGAGCAGAAAGATGATTGCTTAGTCAACAAGCTTTTGCTAAAAAAATTCTTGAACGTTTCAATTTTACAGATTGCAAACCAGTTTCAACGCCTATGTTGAAGGCTTCAGAGATGTGCAAACCAGGGAAAGAAAATTCTAAGACGCATAATTTTCCTTATAGACAAGCTGTTGGTGTTCTGATGTATCTAATGCTCGGGACGCGACCTGATCTAGCCTTCAGCGTTGGATATTAAGATCGCTTGAAAATCCATCATTGGAAGATGTCGTCAGAGTCAAACGAGTTTTTCGCTACATAGCAGGCACAATTACCAAAGGGATAACCTATTTTTGTAATAAGAAAAGAGGTATTCTTGAATCTTACAGTGATGCTGATTATGGCGGATGCTCAAAGACTGGTCGCTCCACTTCTGGTATTGTAATCAAGTACGCAGACGGGGTGATTTCATGGTTGAGTCGAAGATAACCTGTAACGGCTACTTCTACTACTGAAGCTGAAATCATCGCAGCAAGTGAAGCTGCTAAAGAAGTCATTTGGCTTTCAAGATTATTTAAAGATGTCATACCTCTCAAACGACTTCCCATTATTGAAGTCGATAATGCTGCAGCATGAAGATTAAGCGAGAATCCAGAGTTTCACAGTCATACTAAACACATAGCTATTAAGTACTTCTTTATTCGTGAAAAAGTTACTGAGGGGGTATTAGCAGTTCAACAAGTATTTACTGAAAATAATCTTGCAGACATTATGACAAAGCCTTTGTGTGCAACTCGATTACAAATATTGTGTGATAAGATGGGTCTTAATTAACCTACTATTAAATAAATCAACAAGGGAAAGTGTTAAAGTTAAAGTTTCGAATGTTAATTTATTCTTAAAGACAATTGATTGAAGTCATTACCTTGACAACACAAACACACGCTTTTTTTTTATAAAACAAAACCAAAAGTCAATCAATCGAAAAACAAACGTCAAAGCAACAAGACACAATATGTTGTTCTAATAAATAAAAACGTTTTTCATTCTTAAAACTTATATCTGAGTTTTCGAGTACTTATTGTATTAAAAACGTGAAAAGCTCCCGCCAATTCAACTCAATCAACTTTCGTTCATCGCAGAATTTTCAACGGATATACAACATATCAAAGGTACCGATAATATCGTTGCCGATACTCTTTCCCGGATCGAAGCCGTTTCTGCACCATTTGATTTTGAGTTGCTAGTTAAATCTCAAGAAAAAGACGAAGAACTCAAGAGAATTACTAAAAAAAACTCTTCTCTCAGTATTGAACGTGTGCCGATTCCTGGTACCTCACTTACGGTGTTTTGTGATACGTCGACAGGAAAACCTCGGCCTTTCATCACACAGCCTTTTCGTCGTGACATCTTCAACCAACTGCATACTTTGAGTCATCCCGGCGCAAACGCTTCACTCAAATTAATCAGCGATCGATTTGTTTGGCCTTCCATGAATAATGATTGCCGAAATTGGGCTCGTACTTGCAGTGATTGTCAACGATCAAAAATTACTCGCCATGTTCACGCTCCACTTGGAAATTTCGAGACTCCAATGAAAAGATTTTCACACATCCACATCGATCTGATTGGCCCACTTCCACCTGCACGTACTTTTCGATATTGCTTGACTGTCATCGATCGTTTTACTCGATGGCCCGAGGTTTATCCTTTAGAGAACATAACTGCAGGCCCTGTGACTCAAGCACTTTTAGATTGCTGGATATCTCATTTTGGCTTTCCAGAAACTTTATCCTCAGATCGTGGTCCTCAGTTTTCTTCACACCTCTTCAAGAACTTTATCAAACTCTTCGGAATCCGACACAACTTCACTACAAGTTGGCATCCTGCTTCGAACGGTTTGATCGAACGCTTACACCGCCATTTAAAAGCTGCAATCATGGCTCATTCTGACATCAATTGGGTTCAAGCTTTGCCTCTGGTACTTCTTGGTATTCGTTCTGCTTTTAAAGAAGATATCAAGGCTACTTCAGCAGAGATGGTCTATGGAGAAACTCTTCGTTTACCCTTTTGAACTGCTTTCTTCAAACCTTGAAAACAAGAATCTCGGCGATCCAAGCAGCTTCCTCTCAAGCTTACGAGAGTTCATGTCACGCTTACGCCCAACTCCAGCATCAAGACACTGTCAACCTGGCGTTTTCGTTTTCAAGGAGCTCTCCAAATGCAGTCATGCCTTTTTAAAACATAGACCTTTTCTAAAGGCACTCCAACCACCACACACTGGCCCATACGAAATCATGGATCGAAACACAAAAACGATTACACTCAAGATCTATAACAAACCTACCAAAGTCTCTATTGACCGAGTGAAACCTGCATTCATTTTGCAAGATGATGTCACACCTGTTCCTGTTTCTGTTCCTGATGCTGTACCTACAGAACAAATTCCTGTTCCTGTTTCTGTTCCTGATGCTGTACCTACAGAACAAATTCCTGTTCCTGTTTCTGTTCCTGATGCTGTACCTACAGAACCAATTCCTGTTCCTGTTTCTGTTCTTGATTCTATATTTATAAAACCAATACCAGTTTCTGTTCTTGATGTTGTGCCTACAGAGCCCACGCAAATTCCCGAGCGCACTATGCGATTTGGCAGAAGAGTCAAATTTCGAGACATTTTTAATTTGTAGCCAAATTCTCTGCCAAGGGGGGTAGTGTGGTGAGCGCACCGAGCATTCGAACCAACATTCGAACGTGGTTGAGAAACAAAAGTGTGAGCATAGCAACGAACATTCATTTCATTTAATAAAAAAACATTTCTATAGTCAGTCTGTCAATTGTATTCTTAATAAACAGACGGTTTAATATTAACCAATTGACTTATTACTAATAGGAGTAAACTACTCGAACGAATAGCCATTTATTTCTATAACTTCGTGCCGAGGCTTTCTTGGCGATTTGCTCAAACCGCGGAGCACGGTTTACTCTGTTTTCCGCTATCGAAGTAACATCTCCTAAGAGGGCTCCGTACCTTCTGCTTAGCGGATGAAGACGTGTGGCCATGAGTTGGTCCTTATTATCATTAGATCATCGAAAGACAAGTAGACTTTGAAGCCATTGCAGCATGGGAAGGAGGGTCTCTTCCACCATCGTCGTCTTTGGGGATTTGACAAGTTGAGCCCCGAAAGTCAGCCTAACCTAGCGTAAGTCGCCAATTGTATGCGCAAACCGTTTGATAATTCGAACAATATAATTTAATTTTATAAAGCTAGAAACGAAATGGCCGTCTGTGCGGAAGTATGAATGACATAATTGATGTAATTTTATAAAGTATAAATAGAGTGATTGATTTAATTTTATAAAGTATGAATTGCGTAATGAGTGATTGATTCAATTTTATATAGTGTGAATAGCGTAATGAGTGATTGATTTATTTTTATAAAGTATGAATAGCGTAATGAGTGATTGATTTAATTTTATAAAGTATGAATAGCGTAATGAGTGATTGATTTAATTTTATATAGTGTGAATAGCGTAATTGACTTAATTTTATAAAGTATAAATGGAGTGATTGATTTAATTTTATGAAGCTAGAAGCGAAGCGACTGTGTGAAAAGATGAATAGCGTGAGTGATTCAATGTTATAGAGTATGAAGGGCATAATTGATTCGACTAAGTTGCCGAGATTGCGAGATTCACGATCTTAGACTGTAATGGTAATTGTATAGGAATTCAAAGCTGATCAATGTCTTTGTGTTATACAAGTTAATAAATGCCGAATTGCTTATCTACGGGTTTCGATATTTATTCTTTTGTTTTTATTACCTTTCAGTTATGTAGTCATGCATGCAGTCATCATCATCATGCAGTCATCTGTAGTTCAGTTATGCTTTTAGTTATATAATCCATAGAATAACAATATAATATTTAATTAGAATATTTACAGTATTGATTGTTACTTATATCAAGATTCAAATTTCTATATGGATATTGCTGAGAATTGAGAAAAAGTTTAACATTGGTTACATTACAATGATCAAATCTGCTAGAATTTTTAGTTTTATCAGACTTGCGTTTTGTTTGAAAACCTAATACAATATATCTTGGTTTTTTCAATTGATTGGATGTTTTTACAGTCCAAAGATGTTTTGATGTTTGTGGTAATGCTGGATACTCATAAAGTTCCCACGACCGAAAACTCATAGAAATAGGTGCATCTTTCTGAATGAAATTGAACAACTGTATTTTACGCCTATCAGACATAATTACATACGGCATTAACCGTTCAATTCTTGTGAGTTCTATTTTAAGAGGCTCATATGTATCAATTTTGACAGTATCTTGCATGACTGTGTTTAAATTATCTCTTGATCGAGTAAGAATAAGTTCATGCTTTACATTCACAACAATTTTGTGATAGTCTTCAGCAAATCCTAAAATCATTGAAAGAGGTATTGACACATCAAAGTTACCATTGTTTTCAGTTATCTTCTTAGTTTCTTCAATATGAAGCCAGTCTCACTACAACTAGTCTACTAGTTCTACTTGACAACAGTATTTCTTTATATCATATTCTGTTAGAGGACGATGAGGTAGTTTTACTTCAAGTTTTTTTTTAGTCTTCTTGACTTTACTTGTTGTATTGAAGGCTACACCAAAACCTTGTTTATATGGTCTCAAATATAGACCTTTACCAATAGCTAAAGCTTCAACATGTTGATTGTGTCTCTTCTGTTCTTCTAATTGTTTTTTGGCAGAACTCGCTCGGTTAACAGCCTGAGCTATCCCCGCTGCACCGCCTGCTAAAGATCCAAGAACGCTGAGACCAGCGAAAACCGGAACGAGTGCAGGTAGAAAACCTTCTACTTTTGAGATAGGAAGTATTCGTGGTAAATTTATATCTTTCTTTCCACCAACACTTTTGATATTTTTACGTGCTGCGTTTAAAGCACCTTTAATAACAATTTTTGAGTCATTACTAGGAGTTATGGATTTCTTTGTCATACTGATTAATCTTTTCATACTTAAAGTCTTTCTCTTCTTGGAACTTTTTTTCGAAATCTTCCTTTTCTTGAGATGCTTCTTGCCGAGCCCCATTCCAAAAGTTGATTTTGCTTTCATGATATTTGTAATAGCGTATGCTGCAGCTTTTCCACCTAAAATAGCGTCAGAACTACGTATACGTTGCCAAGCTTTATTAGCTAATACTTTTTCTGCAGCGTTTCGTGATAAATTTTGACTCTTTGACAGAAAAAAATGAAAAGAAATCGAAAAAGCATTGAGATCTATTGCCAGAGAGCATACGTGCAGTATGTTGTGGTGCGTCTAATTGTGGAAAGACAAATGCGCTTCTATCTCTTTTAACCCATCCCAATGGTTTGAAGTTTGAAAATATTTATATATATTCTAAGTCGCTGAACCAACCGAAATATAAATTTCTTGAGCAACTTCTTGAACCCATCAAAGGTGTTGAATACTTACCTTTCAGCGAGCATGATCTTGTTGTATCGCCAGAGGAAGCACGACCAAACTCTATCATGATTTTTGATGATATTGCATGTGAGAAACAAGATAATGTGAAAGTATTTTACTGTATGGGAAGACATAGAAACGTTGATTGTTTTTACTTGTGTCAGTCATATGCTCCAGTACCTAAATACTTAGTGAGAGATAACGTGAATTTTTTAATAGTCTTTCGACAAGATGATATGAATTTAAAACATATCTATAATGATCATGTAAATACTGATATGTCACATCAAAGTTTCAAAGATATTTGTTCTTCATGTTGGAAAGAAGATTATTGCTTTCTTGTGATAGACAAAGATCGAAAAATAGATACTGGTAGATTTAGAAAAGGTTTTGATAAGTTTATTATAAATGTAAATAACTCAACATAAAACTGGTAGTGATCAACTGGATTGCAAGTAGACAACATGATTGATTTAAGTCAACAGATTGGTGATCTTCGTCAGGTGAAAAAAGCTCGTGAAGCAATACAACAGAACTATAATTTATTGAAGTCAGACAAATTAGAAACTGAAAAATTTGTTAAAGAAACTTTCAAGCCTATGATTGAACCACTTGAATAGTTGGTTGATGGAACCAAACTTACTCAGCAGAAAAAATCGAAAAATAAAAAACTGTTGCAACTTAAAAAAGAAGAAAAAGAAGATAACGATGAAAAAGTTAGCTATGATGTAGAACAATTGTTTGAAAAGGAAAAAAAACCTTTAGAAAAGTTGTTAGATAAAGATGGCGGATTGGATGAAGCATCGAATGCTTATGAACTTCAGGAAAATTATGATATTGTTGAATTTCACACACCTGAAAGTGATTCCCTGAACAAGTATTTATCAATGTTGCAAAGGAATCAAGTAACATCATTGGATACGATCTATGGAGTACGTAAATGGAAAGATGGTTCTTTTATGATAGGTGATAGACCATTGAATTTTGAAGGTGATAAAATTGTCATAGGCAGAGATACTTATGAAAAAAGTCCTGGATTAATTGAACTATTGTTCAAGAAGAAACCTGATACTTCCATTATAACTGAAGATGAATTAGACACCTATGGTCGTATTATAAAGAAAACGAATGCGCATAAAAAGTATTATAAACCTGAAGAGGATATACGTTATCAAACAAGTGATAAATTCAGAGATATTATTTCCAAGTTGATTGAAGAGACACCAGTTAACTCATCATCTGGCCGAGGATTTTCTTTGAAGTCACCGTACAAAATTGCACGACTTGATAATCATACTGATTATGTATATTGGAATGATCCCAATGAGCTTGTAGAACGTCTTAGATTATTAATTGCTGAAACATCAGCTGGTAATCAAAATCATGTGAATGAAATTCAGTCTATAATCGAAGAATTGAGAGAGTCTGAAATAATATATTAGTAGTGTTAGTTAGCTTTCAAGCTCATTATCGTTATGAGGATTGATCTTTTTGGACGTCTGAAGAAAAATGGAGAACAAACGTAAAACAGTCGTCGAGGAGCTTTATAAACCAGCCCGTCGTAATTATCTACGTAGATCATTTGACATTCGTGATATTGATGAGACATGGCAAATCGATCTTGTTGAAATGATACCATATGAACGAGAGAATAAAAGTTATAAGTACATCTTGTGTGCTGTTGACAGCTTTTCTAAGTATGCTTGGTGTGTTGCAGTCAAACAAAAAACTGGAAAAGATGTTGCAAAGGCTATGGAATCTATATTTGTGAAAGGACGAGTGCCAAAGAAGATATGTCTCGACAGAGGTCGTGAATGTTATAATAAAGATTTCAAAAGTTTAATGACCAAGCATAACATCCATATATACTCTACATACAGTAAATTGAAAGCGTCGATTTGTGAACGATTTAATGAAACTCTAAAAAATAAGATGTGGAAAAAGTTCTCGCTAAATGGTAATTGTAAGTGGTTGGATATACTACCTGATCTAGTTTCACAATACAATAATTCTAAACATCGAACAATTGGAATGAAGCCCAGTGAAGTGACTGCAGCCAAAGTACCAGATATATTGAATCGATTGTCTTTGAAAAAACATCGACCTCTAACAAAACGTGCAAAATTCAAAGTTGGTGATAAAGTACGAGTTAGTAAAAGTAAGCAGATTTTTGAGAAAGGTTATACACCCAATTGGTCAACAGAAATTTTCATAATTGATAGAGTTATGAAAACAGTTCCATTCACCTACCATTTGAAAGATTATCAAGATAAACCTATTGCTGGCGGATTTTATGAAGAAGAATTATTGAATACATTTTCAGTAGGATAGTCAGAAGTGTCAAAATAATTGATGTTAGCTTTCATATCATCATAAAAATTCAGACACTTTACCAAGTGTATAAAACTATCAGTATCCATATAGAGGAGTTTACAATTTTTTCCATACATCTTTTTCATATAATTATAGTGAAAGCTGTACATTAATGTTTTGGATACGTCTAATACTGTAAAACTAATATAAAGGGGGTTAATTCAAGTATACTTGAGTTTTACGCAACTGAACCGCTGTCAAGTTTTCATCAAAAATTGATCTACTGTGAAAGTTAGGTTTTGAAACAAAAGCTTCCACACCGTACTGTCCATCCCACTTCGTTAAAAATTTGACATCAACATGTTTGCGAACGTTTTCCATAGTTTTACCATATATACTATTATTCATGAGTTTAAAAAAATTTTTTTGAAACTCATTTTGAGCTTTCGATCTCATTGAACTGTTCAAGTCGATGTATGATTTTAGCCACGCCGATTGCTCAAATTTTTCAATTTGCTCAAATACTCTATGAATTTTTACAAGCTCGAGTCCATGTTTAACAGCTTACTTGAGAGCTTGATAATGTATCACATAATTTCTCTTATTCATGAGAGTAACACATAATTTTTCATGCTTGGAACCAGGTGGTTTTATGTGCTCTGGGCAGAATGGCAAGTCATTATGCTCATCATGAATTGATGGCGGATAATCTAAATCAACTTCTAAAATATAACCGGTTTGAGCATTATCAACAACTTGTAAAAAGTCGATGTTGACAAAATTTTCTTCCTATTCAATATTGTCTCGTGGCAAATATTGCGTTATTGCATAACCATATAAATTATTAGCATATAAGTAAGAAAGATATTCCTCTTCCCTGCTACTATCAAATTTTTCTTTCATATATCTGTTGTTAGCTACGCCATATCGACCTGAGCACTGACTCAAACCACCTCGAATACCTAACTCTATGAACAAATGCATGTCTATATCTGTCAAAAGTCTTAATGATACCTTTGTAAACTTGAGCATTGCATCTTTCAAAAATGATTCTATATCAATGTGCTGAATGTTAGCTATAATGCTAGTTTTCAAACGATTTTCGAAAGCACTATCCAAATTAACCCATTGCATATGATTTTTTATGTTAGTACCCAAACCTGTTCCACAAACTTTACAATTTTCTAACAGCAAGTTAATGCATTCAAGTTTGCCAATAGTACTAAGCAGTGATTACTTTTGCTGCACGCTAAGTGATGATTGCTTTAAAATTTTATTCAAAGTTCGCAATGAAAAAATACATTGTTTTTTCCATCTCTCTATAAGATTCTCATCACGTATATTTTTTGAAATAATAAGGTTTGTAGCTTCTTCAATCGCATGAAAATGTTCCATTCTTATCAGTAGCAGAGATCAATCACGAATGAGCCACCACCGATGTGGACTGTCATATATATGTGTACCAGTCCTCTTCACAGCTGTTAAATATAATTATTATAAGCTCTATTGATCAATTCATCATCCTCACTAAACATTTCTTCGTTTGATTCTATCGCAAACTCCAAAAGCAACTCTGCTAATGGTTGATTATGCGGAATTTCCTTTTCACTAATGTCTTAAGCATGTTTTGGGTAGCACATTGTGAAAGAATGATGTCAGTAGGTAAACCAGAGGGGCCTTAACTCAGAGGGTTATCAGCTCACTGAGTTGAAGCGTGTGCATGTTCACCTCACTTCCCCCCCCCTGATCGGCCCGTGCGCTGTCGACTCCCCCCCCTCCTACTGAGTTATACCGGTGCGTTCTACGCACTCCCCCCTCCCCTACTAAGTTGATCTGATGTGGCGTGCGTTCTTCCCCCTCTCCCAGCCTACTAATTTGATTCCTATGCGCGCGTCACCTCCCCTTCCTCCTACTGAGTTATACCGGTGCATTCTACGCACTCCCCCTCCCCTACTAAGTTAATCTGATGTGGCTTGATCTGATGTGGCGTGCGTTCTCTGCAGCACTTCCCCCTCTCCCACTAATTTAATTCCTATGCACTACGCGCGCGTTTTGTGTTACGCGTTTTGATTTTTTTATTGTGTGTGTGTGTGTGTGTGTGTGTGTGTGTGTGTGTGTGTGTGCGCGCGTGTGTGCGCGCGTGTGTTAAAGATTTTGAGATTTATCTGAAAAAAAACGGACGGATCGGGGGATCGAACGCGCGTCCTCCGGATCCACAGGCCGATGCTCTACCGCTAGAGCTACAGCCACTGTTACCACGGGCAATACCGTATTGTGTATACTAGCTACACACGATTGATTTTTTTGTCGTCGTCGTCGTCGTCGTCGTCGTCGTCGTCGTCGTCGTCGTCGTCGTCGTCGTCGTCGTCGTTTTACAACTATCATATAATTCAAATCATAATGGATTCCAAAGGAAAGGCTGTGCCTACTGCAAAAGTCCAGGACATAATATAAACGACTGTAGAAAACTAAGCGCATTAATGAACAACACACCAACAAATCAACAAAAGATATGCGAATTCTGCAAGAAACACGGCCACGTAATCGATGAATGCAGCATAATCTTGTCACGACAAAAACAAGCCGGCGAATTCTGCGGAAAATGTAAAATAGCCGGTCACACAACACAGAATTGCTTCAGAAATAAAGGAAGAGCGGGAAACTTCGAGGCCCTTTCTGGAGGGAACGCCTAGAAGGGGAACACAATGAAAAAGCGCTCCCACAACAAAAAGATACAAAAATACAACAAGTCAAAAACACAGCCAACATAGAAGCAAAAACATACGTATTGAAAATGGAAAATTTACTGCAATATATTGAAGTCGATGATCCATATTCAAACAAAAAACTCAAATTGTTGATCGATAGCGGAGCTCAACTAAACATCATACAAAATAATAGTATTTCAAAACGAGACATAAATAGCAATGAACGGATACTGATCTCCGGAATAACCGACAAGTCTATCAAAACCCTAGGATCTACAAAGATACCAATACAAAATACATACTTTGATTTCCATGTAACCCCGGACACTTTCTCTATCCCATACGATGGAATTCTAGGAATAAACATTTTCTTAGACTACAAGGTGAGGCTAGACGAAGGATACCTAGAAATCAATGGAGAAAAAATACTCGTAAAATCTACAAAAGATAAACATACAACTCCCACAATTACTACACTACAAGAAAAATCGATTGTTATCTCAAATCAAGAAGCCAACACTATAGAAGAAATTACAGGAAAATACGACATTACATCAAAAAATGAGGACATATCATTATATCAAGATCTAGAAAAAGTATTAACGACAGTAAACGAAATAAACACGCAAGAAAAAGGAAAAGCAGAGCAAGCACAAGAGGAATGCGACGAACAAACGTATCAAGCAAATTTAGCAAAATTCATGGAAAATATAAACGAAGCTCTCGAAAATAAAAAAGAGCAAACAGAAGAAGAATACATCATGGACAACTATTATACTTTTTGTTTGACATTTGAAAAAATAAAAATAGAGGACAATACGAAACAAAATATACAAATACAAGAAGCAGAATGATCAGGTAACGAAACTATAGATACACAAAAAGAAATACAAAGGGAAATCATACAAGAAAAAGCCCCGGAAACTCAAGACACGAAAGAAAGACGAAACCGACTGATCGAGACAGTAAAGCTAGACCACTTAACCCACAAAAAAAAACAAGCGATGGAGAACTTGATTATATCATTCGAAGACATATGCTGGCTAGAAGGAGACGAACTCGGCATGTGCAATATCGAAGAACACGAGATCAACTTAACAGACGAAAAACCAGTATATATCAAACAATTTCCTTTGCCCTACACACTGAAACGAGTGGCATTGGACGAAACAAAAAAACTAATCGCAAACAAATTAGTTAGACCTTCAACAAGTGCATTTAATGCACCAGTATGGGTCGTTCCAAAAAAAGGACTCACCAAAGAGGGAAAAAAAGATGGAGATTAGTCATAGATTACAGAAAATTAAACGCTAAAACAATACCAGACCCTTGCCTGATACCTAACATATTGGAAATCTTTGATTGTATAGGAAAAAACAAATTTTTTACAACTATCGACATGGTTTCTGGATTCCATCAAAAATAAAAGAATCAGACATTCACAAAACCGCCTTCAGCATACCTGGCTTAGGACGCTTCGAATTCAAAGTGCTACCTTTTGGATTAATCAACTCGCCAAGAATTTTCCAAAGAGCACTAACAACAGCACTCGGAGATTTAAGAGAAAAAGGCTTCTGCTATGTATACATCGATGACGTAATCATTGTAGCAAATACAGTAGAAGAACACAACGCAAGATTCAAGCTCATAGCACAAAAGCTAAGGGAAGTAGGACTCAAATTAGAAACCAGCAAATGTAAATTTTTTTAAAAAGAAGTAGAATTTCTAGGACTATATTCGCTATAGGTCTACGACAATGAAAAAAAAATTCTTCAAATTCAATTTCTGTATTTATAAAACACAAACAATCCTTTTTATACAAATCGTAAAAAGCCAGGAAAACGGGAATAATGACTCGCAATACATACTAGATACAGTTACAATCATACCGATGCGATATACTTGGCCCGATAAAAACCTTATAATCATCGTCAAACACTTCCATATAAACTCTACGAAATACGTTACAATATACACGCAATTCATAAAAAAACATATCACGAAGACCCCAAGTGTTCTCGTCCGGTCCATACTCCCCAAGGTAGTATGAAGTACGTGTCAGCCGGTCACATTGCCTTAGGGCCCGGATAACAGTCCAATCCTGAAACTAATAACAAGAAAACAGAATAAAACCAACAATCAAGCAAGAATTGGAAAATAGAAACACCTCCCTCTATCCTACGATAGTTCCTCGTTCCAGGCTTCGGCGCAACGGGCATGGACAAAACCTCCCTTCTGGCACGCCTGACAGCACGAGTATACTTCCAGTCTTCAAACTAAAGGAAAGAAAAACCAAAATTATATATATACACTATAGACACCTACATACAGCATTTACATATACACATACATACTGTAAATAAGCAAAATACTTACGCAAACCATCGAACGACGTTTTCTCGGGAAACCATACATGTTAAATTCTATATTCTCGTCACAAGCGCAGAGAATACTTTGTAAACTATTGAAGCGAGGCAGCCTTCATATACCAAATAATTTGTACACCTTGCAGAAAAATGATCCCACCGACGCAATCAAATTCCAAAACTTCCGAAACTCGGAAATGTACATAATGAAATAATCTTTTCCACCGAAAACCAACCATTGCAATCAATACATATTAATTGCAATATCTTATGCCCCGAGGTGTTACGTCTCAAGACGTATCTTTACTCATTCACATTCTTTAAAAAGTGCAATCCCGAATTTCGTAAAATCAAAACTATGTACACATCCACCAGAAAACTACACGGCAGCAAAATACAAAGACCATACTCAGTATTTCACAACACACATTGAACTCAAAAGGAAAAAAAAAACAAAACAAAAAAAAACAAATTTACATTTTCAAAACACCTATAGAAAAATCTCTTCCTATTCCGATGCATTTGAAAAATTATCCTTCGCATGCGTTTGATTGGGATAACACAATAATTTTAGATAGAGAGTCGAATTATTATAAGAGACTGATTTCGGAAATGATATACATTAATTTATCTGACAACACTATAAACAGACAAGAAGATAGTAAGTTGCTAAGTAAGCAATATAAGAGTTTGTTTGATATTTTATCTGATTGACTTGATTGAATGTTTTTGAATGTTGTTTTGATGTGCAGTGATGCTGACTGTACCGGTTCTTCTCGACATATGAGAGGGGATACATTTAATTGTGTATATATTTGTGATTTGTTTTGATATAAAAGGTAACAGACACCGGTCGGTTTGCATTATTTCATAGTTGTTGTCGGAGTTGAAATTTGAATATTTGTGTGAGAGAAAGTTAGAAGATGATTTTGATACTTTAATTTTTGTTAATTGGATTGTGATTGATAAATTGAGGTAAATGTTTGTTAGTGTGATTTTAAAAAAATTTTTTTATATATATTTGTTTTTGTAACCATTTTTTCATTTATTGTTAATAAAGATCTGATGAGGTTGGATATCTGCCAACGAAACATACGTGTGTAACCTAATATGAGTGTTTGATTTATTTTTACAACGGGTTGGCTCTCAAAATTGGAATTAATTTTACTCAAAAGGAAAAATTACCCAACTACACAGAAACATCAGCGATTAATTAAGCACAAATCTATGTATATAAGACAAACCACCTGTAAAGAGTCAGTCATCTTTTATTGTTACTCCGTACACGTCAGTTCGACAATTGACGAATAAACTTTACGCATCGACGCTACAGTCGCGTGCAAGCCTGTTCGACAATTTGGCTAACTATTCAATTATTACCTGTCAAACTATATTATTTGATCTCAATAAATACGCGATCCATTAAAAGTGAGAACGTGCAACTTCATTATTTAACCTATCCAAATACCAAGATCTACGATACTGAAAGTACTCTAGAGACTGTAAGTACAACAAAATAATAAAACACATTCATTCTTATTCATATATCGTATATTCTTCATTACTTGTGAGCCTCAACCAGCCACTAGTACTATATTGGTACGTTTCGCACATTCGCTATTCGTAGTTTATGCAGGAGACGTAACAATATCATAGCGAAGAAGGCGTAAAAACTGATCCAAAGAAAATCGAAGCAATACAGAAATTCCCTATCCCTAAAACAGTTAAAAATATTAGAGAATTCTTGGGACTTACTAGCTATTACAGACACTTTATAGACAACTTTTCAGATATAGCCAAACCATTAATACAGCTAGTCGTCGTCGTCGTCGTCGTGATTAGCGGTGAATAATTTTGCAATTTTATACCGCGGGGCGCCGTCGACGGTTTCGTCCGTGACGCGCAGGCGCTTTTTCCCCGTGATGCGGAGACTCTGCATGAACGCCGTTGTGGGTAATTCCGCGGGCGTTCGAGAAGGCTGTCTACTCAACGGAGCTGGCGACGGCGATCGAGAAGGCTGGCGCACAGCGGGGGAATCTTCGGGACTGCACGACCTCGATGCGAATAATCTTCGCACCACCTGTCTGACCGGCCCATTCCGATCGACGTGCCGCCTGCTGCCGCGCTGCGGTGGTGATTCCACCCACTGCGGCTGCCGACTGCAGCGACCAGCGGCGCAGTGTGCGCACTCCCAGCCCTCGCATACTGGCATGGTGTTGTTGTGATCGCCGACCTGCAACAAAAAAAATGAAAAAAAACTTAGAACATACTACTGCCGATTAAAAAAAAAAAGAAAAGAGAAAAAAAGAATCATACCTGTTCTCGTTGGCGGCAGGACGTCTCTTGTATCGCTGGTGGTGAAACTAAGTTCACCAAGAGCGGCTGTTGTGGCGTTGTGATGTCGATGATCACGGGTGCTCCTCGAGGCGTCACCAGGTCGACGCATGTCACGCATCGTGATGGTGGTGGTGGTGGTGGTAGTGCTGGTCGACGCGAGACAATCACTTCGCAGACCATCTCCACGTCGTCGTCGTCATCGTCATCAGACCTGCAAAAAAAAAAAAAAAAGATTCTTTATTTTGAAAAAAATCATTTCATATATCTATCTGTATAATAAATATTAAACTTACACATTCACCGTTGAAGGCGATCGGGAGCGTGGAGACGGTGGCGGTAATTCGAGTAGCGCTGTCCGATGCCTGCTGTAATCGGAAACACTTGTGTTTATATTATGCCGATAACGCGACTACGACGACGAAAACCGGACATCGTAAAGTACGTGAGAGAAAAGAATGTTAAATTTAAAATTGGAGTATATACTCTCTCTCTCTCTCATATACACACGTACATACATATTATATAACGAATAATACTTTTACATTAATAAATTGATAAATTATCTATATAAAATTTTATCAATTTATTAATACAATATTATTAGATATATAATTGTGTTATTAGTATACAGAAAAAAAGAACAGAACCTCTTTTTTTTAATTTAAGAACATATATGCTCTTATTATTTTTAAAAAATTTATGTATAACTAATACCATTTTATTAATAAATTAATAAAATTTAAATATAATTGTGTTATTAGTATAATGGTATTAATTATAAAAAACAGAATGAGAGAGAGAGGGTAAAAGAGAATGAAAAAAATGTACTTACAATATTGAAGGTGGAGGTGTCAGCGGCATCCGAATGGTTGCCGCTTCGTGGATGTTGTCGTCGTCGTTCCTCCTCCTCGGCGAAGGTGTTCGCGGCTGCTCGATGACGACTTCGTCCACCGCTGCTTCGTGCACCGGTAAATCGATCAATCCGAAGACTTCATGTTCGGAAAGATCTATGTCCTCGCCCAACGCCTCGATTGCTTCATTCAGTGCGTCTTGCCACGACGCATCGTCCAACGAAAACAAATTTTCCAACCGTTCATCACTCATTTTACTTCACTAAACACTTCACTTAACTCCACGACAAAAAAATCACAATAACGTATCGTTGCAAGGCGTTCGAATTTTTATTCATCTTTTGAAACACTAGCGGCGTTTCAGTCATTGGTCGAAGATTTGGGAGTAGGGGTGCGAGATTACGCGACAGCACTGATTTTGTCGCACGTATAAGACGATCATAATTAGTGGTGGGAGTAGCTAATGAAAATGTGATTAGTGCGGAGAAGGGACGCCAATGTGTATTAATATAGGATCGCGATAGCGCGTACGCTCTTTTTTCTCACGCAACGGACGAAGAGTAGGTGGTGGCAAGCCGTTGGTAGTGACAAGTTGCAGCGAACGAACGATCGGCCCTTTTCTGGGCTACTTTTTTTTTTCAAGTTGACGAAGCTGTACAATCCCGACAGTTAATCGATATCATGATCAATTTAAAACAGCACTTTTCAGTGCTAAATTTTCAATAAAAAATTTATATTATTTGTCTATAAATCAGCACTTTTAAGTGCCATTCAAACGTATGTGCAAATATATCAGTGCTAAATTTTCAATAAAAATCTTATATTATTTTTCTATAAATCAGCACTTTTCAGTGCTATTCAAACGTATGGTTAAATACAGGGTGAGCCATTTTAATTTCCCCAGTCTAATAACTTTTGAAACAAGCAAATTACGCAAAAATGTTTCAGACCAAAGTTGTAGGGGTTCAAGGGGGACATCTATGGGTGACTTTGAAATTGACCTTGAGCTTGACCTTGACGGTTTTCTCAAGGTCATTTCTATTTTTTTAATGGAAACCCCTATTTCTGATCTCAGGATCAGAAAGAGCGAGAAATTTTACGTTCAAGTATCTATTTAGTTTTTTTTCATAAGAACATAAACAATATTTCAGTTTTTACTTAAGAAATTGAAGCCGCTTTCAAACATCAAAAGGTTTAACGAGCATCGAAGACCTTTGTCGTACTTCTATTCTCAATGTGAAGCAAAGGTCAAATTCTTGAAAATTCTCTTATTTTTGTTACATTTCGAGGTGAAGCTTTTATCGCATATGACCGTTGTTAAATAAACTTCCAAAGAATAAGGGACTGGCCATGTACTAACGATGCAGATGTTTAAGATCATAAACTTCCTATCTTTAACACTACCCAGGAACAACGACGTGGACGTAATAGGATTATGTTCCCTCTGGGGTGCTTTATTAACGTGGCGTCCCCTTGCCTCTCACGATTCGGGGTGCTTTATTAACGTGAATCCCCTTGCCTCTCACAATTCGTGATGAAACTAGAATAAACTTATTTCCTATCGGTTTTGCTCGAAATTATTACCATTTACGTCGATGCATTGCCTGAGCCTCTGTTCGAAGCTTTCAATAGTGCGCAGTAAGATATCTCTAGAGATTTGTCTACATGCAACTCTAATCCTTTCTATCATATTCTCCCTTGTTGTGGGCGCTTCGGCGAACACAGTATTTTTTAAGTATCCCCAAAGGAAGAAATCTGGGGAAGTTAAGTCCGGTGATCGTGCAGGCCAAGCAACTGGACCACCTCTTCCAATTCACCTTTGTTGGAAATTTCTTTTTAAAAACTCTCGTACAATTAAAGCGAAATGCGGTCCTGCACCATCCAGTTGTATCCACATTCGACGTCTAGTCTCAAGATCTACGTCTTCAAGTAAAAGTGGGAGATGATCCCTTAAAAGTTCTAAAATAGCATTGCCGTTGACGTTTTCTTCAAAAAAGAATGGCCCGATGAGATGACCATTAACTATTCCACACCATACATTTACACTCCAACGATGTTGATTATCGACTGGTCTGTACCAGTGAGGATTCTGATCAGACCAATAATGACTGTTGTGACGATTCAATTGGCCAGTACTATGAAACGTAGCTTCATCAGAAAAAAGGACATAATTAAAAAAATTCGGATCCTGCAAAATCATCTGTAGAGCCCACCGACAGAAATTTACTCTGTTTTTCTCATATCATTAGCGTTTAATGCTTGCGTTAAGGTAATATGATACGGATGATATCTATTACTTCTTAAAATTCTAATAACGGTTCTCTGAGGTATTCCTGTTTCTCTCTCTATTTGTCGGCTGCTGATATGAGGATTTAGGTGAACCAATCCTAAGACAACCAAAACCCTAGCATCTCTATCATCATACTCATGTCTTGGTCGACTTCTTCGTAGATGCCCTTGTCGAGCTCTTTCTTCAAGACGATGAATGGTACGGTGATCAGGATGGCGCCTTTGTGGGTATCGAATTCGATACAACCTTGACGCTTCACGGTAATTACCTCTACATTCTCCTAAAATCCAAATCATATCAACTATCTCTGTTGGGGTAAAATCAGCCATATTTAAAAGATTTTTTCAAAAAACCTCAATACAAATCAACAAAGGCAAAGATCATAGAAAGATGATACAAATTAAATATTACTGAAAACAGAGGCAATATTGTCCAAATTAGATTTCATATGATCGATGGCAATAAGAAAGGTCTCTTATTCAAATATGAAGAAATAATGATAGTGATACAATGAACACAAGCATGGTTAAAACAAAAGTAATATTTAAAGCTTTTTCAAAATTGAAATCACGACTGAACGTATTGCGATTACTTTCTAAACGACTTCCAAATGTAATAGATTCTTCATTGAACATGAAATTTATCCTTATGTATTTAACTTTTACTCTTATTTCTTTGCAGAACATCAGATTGATACTGAAATAGTTTCATTAATTTAATAGACTTGTAATAGCAAATTATTAGCAACAACTTCCAATATTTGAAATTTATTAATAATAATCATACAGTCCGGTGAAAAATAAAAAAGGATAGGAAACGGAAACAAGAATAGTCCCGTAAAATTTAAAAAAATTAAATTTAAAAAATTTTTAAATTTAAAAAATTTAAATCCTGTAAAATTTCCTGCTCTTTCCGATTCCGAGGTCAGAAATAAGGGTTCCCAATAAAAAAATAGACTTGACCTTGAGAAAGCCGTCAAGGTCAAGCTCAAGGTCAATTTCAAAGTCACCCCTAGACGTCCCCCTTGAACTCCTAGAACTTTTTTCTGAGTCATTTTTTCGTATTTTGCTTACATTGTTCGATTCTTGTTCCAGGATAGTTTTGACCTTAGCATGACCTTAAGGGTTTATTTTGACCCATGTTAAAAGATGTTATCTGGATGTAAAATTTCCCGCTCTTTCCGATTCCGAGGTCAGAAATAGGGGTTCCCAATAAAAAAATAGACTTGACCTTGAGAAAGCCGTCAAGGTCAAGCTCAAGGTCAATTTCAAAGTCACCCCTAGATGTCCCCCTTGAACCCCTACAACTTTGGTCTGAAACATTTTTGCGTAATTTGCTTGTTTCAAAAGTTATTAGACTGGGGAAATTAAAATGACTCACCCTGTATAACATAGACTAACTATTTGTTTAATAAAAAACTTATATAATTTTTTTTAAAAATCAGCACTTTTAAGTGCTATTCAAACGTATGTGCAAATATATCGTAGCCGCAAAGGTAAGTACTAAAACAATAACAATTTGAAATTACGAATAAATTCAACCTTGTGTTTTTCTTTATTCTTACCCCCCCTCCATTTTCAGCGAAACGAGCAGGTAAGTATAAGGTAAGTATTTTTTTATAATTAGTTAAAAAATATACAAAATAAAAATAGTTCGTTTAATTCAGTGTACAAAATAATACTAAAAAAATGATAATTTTTTTCCTAAATCATAAAATAATATACAGTTAATATGCACTATCTTTAGAAAGAGCGACAATGACTCAGACGGTAGAGCACTGTCGTATAGATGCAAAGGAGGCTAGGTTCGATTCTCCTGTATATTGCAACGGTAGTCGATTCAATTAATCGAACCGTTCGCGATTCTGAATTTCGCGCGTTAGTTCTAAGTTTTGAGAGAGAGAGGGGGCGCGCGATCTTTCAAATTAGCAGTTACGCCTCAGCTGTTGTTACGAGAGGATATCGCCGGATTTTTATTTGCAAAGTTTTTCTCGCCTAGTGATAGTTTTACCAAGAGTAATTACACGCGCGAGTGCAACAAAGTGATCGGCAGATTACAGCATCACGGTAGCAGCATATTTGCAGCTGATAGGCGGTACGAGACAGCGCAGCCGATATAACAGTTCCGGAGGCAGTTGATACATTTTATTGGCATCAACAATTACGGCTGATCACCGTAATTGCACCGCAGGGTAGGAGCACCTCCCTTTATTATCGCGTGTCAAAATATATTTATTATTTTGCTCAGCCGCGTTAGCGTTGATAATTTTGTATTCGCGCCGAGCGTTAGATCGCGCCAATTTTCGTATCTTCTCTCTCTCTCTCTTTATCATCGAAAGTGAATTAATTGTAAATCCTATTCGCGTGCGTCAGTCTTTCGGCCCGACAAAGACTGTATAGATTTTTTTATGAATAAACTTTGTTAAACTTATTCGCCGATTTCGTCATACGATTTTCCTAATAGTTTAAGAAATTGAGATAGGCTTAGGTGTTAATCCTATTACGTCTAGGGGATTAAGCGGAGAAGGAGTAAAGTCGCTCACACTTCAAACTCATCGTGTGTCACAAAGCACGTGACTTAAGGTGAGTTCAACTCTGCTTGATCGAAGACAACCAAGTTAAGTCAGCTGACGTTAAGGCGAATACACGTACTAACATACGTGTTAACGGAGCGGCGGTTTGCTCTGCATCGTGGGAGTTTGCTCTTATATAAATTTCCCATTTTTGCAGATTAATCCCCCCGTTACAATATCTATTACCGAAAGATTATTACGAGAAAAAAATTCGATAAATAATGTTACTAATTATTTATATGTAAATTGTCAACAATTAAATTCAACAGAAAGGACAAGTAATTTCTTCTTAATTAAAAATAATTAAAATATCGTTATTAAAAATAACAACAACAAAAAAATGTCTCTAAAAATCAGTGCGTATATGCGACAGTTTTAATATTACCGAAAGATTATTACGAGAAAAAAAATTCGATAATAAATAATGTTACTAATTTTTTCTTATAGAGTATTAGATGTAGACAATTAATTATTTATATGGAAATTGTCAACAATTAAATTCAACAGAAAGGATAGGTAATTTCTTCTTAATTAAAAATAATTAAAATATCGTTATTAAAAATAACAACAAAAATCAGTGCGTATATGCGTCAGTTTTAAATGACGTCACTCGCACAGGCCGTTGAGTCAATTCCCCACAAGTTGTATGCTTTACATACGCATACGCGTGCGCACGTGTATGTATAACTCATAAAAATTAAATGAATTTTTTTATGCAATGTATGGCATGTATGGAATGAATGGAATGTATGGCACGTATGGCATGTATGGAATTTTTTAATGGAGGATGGAAGGGGAAATCTCAATCGTTCGTTATAAAAATGAGCTGCATCTCATCAGCAGTCGCATTCGCATCCAGAGTGAACTAGTGTAAAGTGTGAAAGAAGAAAGGTTATACGAACATTCTACAATGAGCTCCAACAAGATTGACTATAGGTAATTATTTGTTTTATTGTTTATAGAACACACTTTATATATTTTTTAATATTTTTTTATTTGTGCAAATTTGAGCAAGCGAGGCTGGATAGCTTCACGTCTCAATGGACATGCGCACACGTACGACCAGCAGATCTTGCTGCGGCCGGCTTTTATTATACGGGGCAGATCGATCAAGTACGCTGTTATGAATGTGGTATGGAAGTCTGTCGTTGGGAAGAAGGTGACGACCCTATGACGGAACATAAGCGCTGGGATGCCGGCTGCCTTTTCATTCGTAACAGAAGTTGCGGCAATGTGCCGATCGGATTGAGCCCCGTACCGGTACCTCCTCCTCGAAGAAAAAGTAAAGATGTTTATGGACCGTATAAGCTCGAGTATCGGTCAGCAACAGCGTGCGCAACAACTAGCCCACCTTCGAGTACAGACGAGCCTGCGTTATCGTTATCGATTGAGAGTCTTGTTACAAAGCTTTTTTCCGATTTACATTTGACGGAGAAATGTGCTTCGAAAACCATAGCAAATGCAACTGTTGGTATGGTATCTGTTTGCGAAGAATTTGTACGCGGTTATAAGAAGAGTATTGATAAACAAAATGAAAAAGTGAATAAAATTCGCGAAAGGGTTGAAAAGTCTCAGCGAGATATAGGCAATATTTTGCGTCAACTTGAAATTACCAGATGTAAGATATGTTTGGATGCTAGGGTCGCTGTACTTTTTTTACCTTGTGGACATATCACTGTATGCATGGAATGTGCATCAAGAATTGACGATTGTCCAATATGTCGTCAAACTATTAGCAAACGCGTTCGTGCTTATTTTGCGTAAATTTGTTCTTGTTTGGTTTTAATAAAGTTCCTATTATTTTAAAAAAATGTTTGTGTACTTTTTTTCTCTTTTAATCTAATATTTTTTTTGTATTTTAATGTTATATTTTTTTTGTTTCTAAAGCTTATACAGTCGAACCCCCGGCACTTCTCGCTCTCGGGAGTAGCTCGCCCCGGCACTTCTCGGTGAGCGGCAGCCAATCAGAGCGTACGGCCAGGTATGGGCATACTGTAGCTTGCCGCGTGGGCCCTTTGGGGCACTCAAAAATAGTTAGTTCAAAATAAGCAGCTGCGCCTTATATTAAACAAAATACATACGTTAACAACAAAGTATAATTAATATGATAGTCAACTTTGTTTTGATAATTTAAAAAATTGAACGCAAATAAATTTTATTTATGATTTCTACATATGTATAGGCAATAATTAGTTATTTAATTTCTTTGTAAAACATGAACGAACGAAATACTTCTTTTTTTTAATACCATATTTTTTTATATTTTTGTTACTTTTTTATTATAAAAATAAATCGCTAAAAATTTTTTTTCTTTAAAAAAATTAAAAGCATCAATTGGTTTGACGAGAAAATCTAAGACATTCTCTATCGCGTTTTATTTTGTCAGATTTTAATTTGTTAGTGTAAAATCATTATAAAGGGGTTCATAAGTTTAAAATCGGATTATCTGCATCCATAAAACTAAAAGTTTAAAGTCGGATTATGTATGTGTATCCATAAAACTAAAAGTTTGAAGTCGGATTATCCATACATATTCGGAAATCTATTGAAATTATAAAGAGGGAAGAATAAGCCTTCCAATAAGGCCGTAAGAGAAAGAGAGACCCCCTGGTACGCAAGGGGCAGTGTACGGCCCTGCCCCTTGAGAAGTGCCGCGGCGCAGCCAGCGAGAAGTGCGGGGGCGCAAGAAGTGCCGTAACGAGAAGTGCCGGGGGTTCGACTGTATATTATAAGTGAGTAAAAACAAGGATTGATCGATACGTTAATTTTTAAAATTTATTTTCAAACTTAGATGTAAAAAAATCAAATTACATATCACGACTTTTGCGAGCGAGCATCCATCTACTGATAGCCAGCGCGTTTTTAAAGGCACACGGTGGATTTGATAGATACGCGTTGTGGATACTGCATATGGAAATACTATCGTTTGAAATATTCTTGAGTGATGGACAACCCAAATCTTCAACGTTAACCACAGTCATTCTGTAAAAAAAATCATTAGATATCATTTTTTCTCTTTAAGATGATACGCGACGAAAAGACACTTACTGTGCATTGGTCAACAAATTTCTCAGCCATTTTGTTTTTTCAAGACCTTTGACAAAAATAGTTGCTCCAAAAAGTGTTTTTTTCATTATTTTTCCAAGATCGTCGTACGGTAAATCGCCAGATTCCCACGGAATACCATGAAAATTTCTCGCTAACCACCGGTTTTCACACTGATTTTTCTTTAATAACCACTCCCATGGGTAAGGTGGTTTAAACAGAAGCACCGATGGAGTTGGATCTTCTTCCAGAAAACAAACAGCAATCTCCTTGAATACAAATTCGTTTAAGCTAGTTTTGAAGCCCTGTACGTCTACAACAAAATCCATCGTAGTAACTGAGGAATCGACGTCGACGACTGCGTCAATACAGACGAATGAATGTCTTTTTATACTGAGCTTGCACTTGTTGATGCCCCACTATAATTTTTCGATCAATCACAATCGTTCACCCCCTCTATACTTTTTCCAACCAATCAGCATTGACGAGTAATGAATATATCGCGATGGATTTGTCAAATCTGCTCAGTTGAGTAACTAGCATCATGGCTGAGTATTTCAAGAACACAGCTGTTGCTCTTGCGCGCACATCGTCTGGCGAATGCAGGTTATGCTAGTGTCGAAGACATCGAAAGATGGTTGACACTGGGTTCATTGGCTTTGCGCAAAGCCGATGAGCTTTCTCGTTCGCCTAGCTTGATCGTGTCTGGCAAACAGAAGCTGCAGGCAGCTATGTGCATGATTAGAAGCGTTTTACATCTGCTAAACGAATACAAGAGTAGGCTGTTGGCACAGCCCCCCATTGCCACCTCATCGATTGCCAAACCTGTGGTGAGCAAGCATAGCGAAGAATCCATATACGAACCTCTCGTTATTTTGGATGTAGTTGGTGAAGGTCTCGAACCGGCTAGTACTACTACTACTACTACTACTACTTCTACTACTACCACTACACCGGCTGTTGTTAATCCAGCTCAAGACTCAACAGTTCACTGGAACGACATCAATAGTGCGTTCAAAGGCAGAATAAAGACTGGTGTGATAACCAATCTGAAACATCTGGATTTGAATGCGCTTTTGAGGCATGCCAAACCATTATTCCATGCTCAAATTAAGGAGACCTTGAAGAAACATAGTTCTTTAAAAGTTAATGCCGTACTGGATGCCGAGTATGCAGTCGAAAAGAATAATTGCGATGAAAAGCTCGATGTGAAGCATTTCAATACGAAGATGGCGCCGATATACCTAACCACAGACATAGACGAGTGGTTCGTCGAAAACGTTTTACAACCAATTAGTAAGAGCACGGAAGAATTTTAAGAGCAAGACTCAGGCTGGTCTCTTCGCGTTATATTAAACTTAACCGTAAATATCAGCAAGTACAATCCTATGAGAGCTGGTTCTTACGTTGAATTGCTCAAGCCTGTTAAAAGTAAGAGAGCCTGTGTGAACGTGCGGAACAACGATAACGAATGCTTCAAATGGGCCATCCTTTCGGCGTTACATCCAGTCGCAAGGAATGCATGCCGTGTCACTGCCTATACTGCTCATCAAGATAAATATAATTTCAAAAATCTATCATTTCCGGTGCACCCGAAAGAAATCGTGAAATTTGAAAAGCAAAACAACGTTTCAGTGAACGTGTATTTTTTAAATTTGAATAATGGATCCTACGATGTGTTGCCGCAACATTTGACCGATGAGAAAAAAGACAGGCATGTGAATCTTCTTCTAGTGGAAAATTATTATATCGATGTAAACGAAAAGCAAATGGAACGTCCCGGTATACCATACAAAGTGCACTACGTTTGGATAAAAGACTTATCTCGATTGATGTATCAACAGTTGTCATTTCGCAAATGTAAGTCGTACATATGCGATCGTTGCTTACACTATTTTCTAACTGAAGAGAGATTGAAAACGCACGAGATCGACTGTAAAAATGTGAATATGTGTAAAATTGTGCTTCCCGGTGTCAAGGATAAATATTTACAATTTGAAAACTTTAAAAATGAGTGCGCGGTACCGTTCGTCGTGTACGCCGATTTTGAGAGTCTCTTGGAAGTGGTGTCCAACGACGAGCGGATCTATCAACATCACAAATCGTACAGCGTTGGCTTTTTCGTTAAGTGTAGCTACGATGACTCTCTTTCGCGTTATCGAAGCTACAGACAGAAAACCGTCGATGACGTTGGTCCGGCCAAGTGGTTCGTTCGCAATCTTCACGATTTGGCCAAGTATCTGCAAGAGTTGTACAGAAGCCTGCAGCCTATGGAAAATTTAACGTTTCAAGAGGCATTTAGCTTTCTACATCGTGTGTAGTATCAAGCATAATTATATTCATTCAATAATAAAAGAATATGTATGTAAAAATGTTGACTTTATAACTACAATACTTAAATATTTAATACGTTATTTTGTAATACATGTAACTTACGTTTTCTCTTCCTTTGATCGGTTCACAGATCCAACACCATGGACGCTATCAACCTAGTTGCAAAAACTCCAAGCTTTTTACCCACAAAAAAAACTTAAAGATTTGGAACAAAATATTCTCTACGCTATCACCGGCATGAAAAAAGTAAACACTAAATATGGTGTGAAGATCGTTCTAGAATTGGATGCATCATTTGATATTTTTCTTCCCAATAAAGTCAACGAACTTATCGTCCAGAACGAATCTTCATATGAGAATTTTAAAAAAGAAGTGACAGAGCGGGATATAAAATTAAAATCTCCCGGTGGATGTTTGATTGAATTTATATAGAGAATTGAAACTTGATAATAAAAAGCTTTTATACTTACACAGACCTACATATTTTTTCATTCATTTTGACTGAGATCATGAAACTCCCACCTATACATTCTACTCAATCACAATCAATCAACATAAAGCAAACATTTTTTATTTTGGCTTGGAACAAGGGGCATGGGGCCGGGGGCACGCACGTCGATACAAGAGTCGGTAACTGCCGGCGGGGGGCATGGGATCTGCACGTCGATACAAGAGTCGGTAATTGCCGGCAGGGCCCATGGGGTCTGCACAGTCGATCGCAAACGATTCCCGTCAAGACGGTCGGTATTACACATAATATACGTAGGAGCTCAACACGCGCCAATTATTCGTCGACGAATGAATTTTCCCGCCAATCCGTAGAAAGAAAGGAATGGAACCACCCTTAAATGGCGTTCATGTTTGGCAAAGTGCTACCACTTAATTCATAGTCGCACCTCCGACACACACCCATCATACTCTTTCGCCTTTGAGCGTGCGCAATCGCAATACAATTTTTAGCCTCGTTTTTATGTTTGCGACGCAACATGCTCCCGGGCGAAGCTGCGAAAATGATGGTTAACAACTAAAATAATTCACAGAGTTAAATGGACTACAGTAAACAATAAATTAGATGAATCAATGAACAAACATAGTTCTAATTAGAACCAATAATGGCGTAATATCTTAATAATTTATATAACAAGAATCTTTGACTAGCCTGACTAACAGATGAACGCAGTTTCCGTCGGAGTGACTGATTAGTTGATTAAATTAAATCTTAATAAATTTATACTTAATATGGATTCTCGTATACCCTCTCTTGACCCGATATAACGGAGCTGGGTCTCACGTCACAGGAATCACCCTCTCAGCGTGATTGCTGAGCTTTTGGCTGTAAGACTTCCGGTTTCACCTTTCTCGGACCATAATTGCTCATAATTGCTCGGCTTCATAATTGCTCTCTCAGAATATGACGCGGTTCAACTCTTTTAGGGCGATCCGCGGCGCACACATCTGAGGCATTTCAATTGCGATGATAAGAGAAAGTAAATGAAGAATTTCGACAGATTAGTGAACTACAATACGTTAGATACATCTTAACTAACTGTGAATACACTTAATCAGTAGGCAACGGACATAAACGCGTGATGTTCCGCTTATAAACGCCGGTAGCTGTCCTAGACGCAACTCTAGCTACACCGTCGCCAGGAAACACTTCCTTGACAATCCCAAGTGGCCATCTAGCGCTAACTGGATTGTCTTCCATCAAAATGACCACAGTGGCAGCTTTGATGTTGTTTGACGACTTAATCCATTTCTGACGAGTTTGCAACTCGTTCAGGTATTCCTTGTACCATTTATTCCAAAAGCCCTGACGCATTTTGGTGATGAATTTATGGATGGCCAACCGATTGCTTGGAACTGAAACAAGATCGGTTTCTGGTAAGAAAATGATTGATCTTCCTACAAGAAGATGAGCCGTAGTTATTACTAAAGGATCGTTGGGATTGGCTGAAAGAGAGCACAATGGTCGCGAATTTAGAATTCCTTCTATATTTCTATTAACAATGTGTTGATCTGCTCGCACGTGAGCGTTTGATCCTTTAAGACGCGTTTGAGATAGTGTTTAAAGGTTTTTACAGCTGCTTCCCATAATCTTCCAAAATTTAGAGACAAAGGTGGATTAAAATGCCAAATAATTCTTTTTGATAACGCGAAACTGGCAATACTATCCTTAAACTCGGGAGTATCCTGAAGCTTGACCGACAAAATTTGTCCCGTTATCTGAATACATATGCTCTGGAATTCCTCACTTGCTGATGAACCTACGAAAGGCAGCTAAGAATCCACTAGTCGAAAGATCGGTAGCTAGTTCAATGTGAACAGCTTTAGAGACCATACAGATGAAGACATAACCATATGTCTTTAAGAAACTTTTGTTACGTTGTGACTAAATCAGCCATTTGAGCGTGCAAAGTTTTAGGCCTTTGACGAATATAATCAACACACCTTAGAACGATTTTTCTGAGTTTATTCCTTCCATTGAAAATCCAAAAATGTTCTCTAATGACATAGAGATTTAACTGAATACCTAAATGTAGATTTGATTCGTGTATCTCTCGAATAATAAGATCGGATACATGGTCTTCACTTGGTAACAAAATAGGATGGCGTTAATTATAAATCAAAGCAGATTTTTTCAGTAGCTTTACGGAAAGGAACTGTAATTTCAACAGAGTTGGTCTCACGAGCAGTGGCTAAAAGTTTGATCTCGGTTGCGAAGCGAGCTAAACTATAGCGAGAATCTTCTACTCAGCAACTACTAATTCTTTGTACAACAGTGGTCGCCCTTTGGCTCCGTACTTCGATAATTGGATTTCCGGGCCAATAATTTTTGAAGATTCATTGGAAATTTTCCTCTTTGAAGGTTTCCACCGCAATATCAAAGCCACAGCTCGAATGACAAGTTGATACGAAGAAAAGCGAATGTAGATTGTTGAGCAATCAGCAGAGACAGTGGAAATCAAACCACTAGCTTTTTTCAAGCCTGGAAGATCAGTGATTCTAGGCAACACTCCCTGTGGCCAATGATCTTTGGATCGAGACAACCAATTAAGTCCGGAAATCCAAAAGGTGTTGTTTAAGAACTCTAATGGTAACTGACCTCTGGAAAGAGCGTCGGCTGGGTTATCTTCAGATCTAATGTGTCTCCACTGAACCTCTCTTTCGATTTGCTGAATGTCAGCGACCCTGTTGGACTCGAAAGGTCTCAGAAGATGGGGAGCTTTCTTTAGCCAACAAAGCACTATAGTCGAATCAGACCACAAAATGACTCTTGAAAGTGAAGCTTCGATTTGAGCCCTAACATTGACATAAAGCTTCTTTAAAAGCGAAGCTGCGCACAGTTCCAAGCGAGGAATGGTCATGCCGTTAAGGGGAGCTACTCTTGATTTACTACAAACGAGATGGGTGGTGACGATACCTTCTTTGTTCTTGCACCGAAAATACAGGTAAGCTCTATAACCTACTGATGAAGGATCACAAAAACCGTGACACTCACAAGGAAGGTACCCGAGGTGTACCTCACCGATTTTCTTGAAATTGTGATATGTTGTAGAACATCAAAAAATATTCGACGCGTATTTTTTTATACGTGCCCATAAGCCTATTTAAGGGGTGAAACCCACCCTTGAAGTTCACCCCTAAAAATAAATTTTTTTTAATTTCTCGAATACAATTCGTAATTTTTTACTGAAACAAAGTGGGTAACACTTGTTATTGAAAAGCACATATTTATGCATTGTTTTTAGTCATCAGACTCGTAACTCCCGTTTTTTATTAATGAAAAACTATATTTGATGACCATTTTTTTCACTATACACATTCCAAAATCTGTTAAATCTTGACAAAATTAATTGTTTTATGCACAATAATCAAAAATAAAGTTGACCTGTTCCGGCATTTTCAAAAAAAAAATCCCTTGAGGGGGTGAGCTACCCCTAACATTTATACTATTATATTTCATTATTCCATTACGATATCATGGTGTAAATCTCTTGGATACTATTAAAATTGTTAAGTAGTTGATGTAGTTTGAAATTTTCTGAAATCAGCCCTTACAAATGAATTCATCCCTAAAACTCAATCTCAAGTATTATTTTTTCATTACTTGAAAATACCCTAGGACTATTCAGTGGCGTAAAACGTGTAATAATATTAGTTCACATCCTTGGTATTGAATTAGAATTCTTCACCCCACTAATGTATCAACCCCTATTTTTCAATAAAAAAATGACACCCTTTTCCATATGAAAATACTAGTTTCTTGAGTTTGACGAAAAAAATTTTGGCAGTATGCACAATATTCAAATACGAAATCGACTGTTCTCACCTTAATAAAAATAACCTATAATAAGGGGTGTACCAGCCCCACAGGAGATATTGTCGTATCTCTATGATTTTATTCTTTTTCTATGGGACTTTCAAAAGTAATAAAAAATTAATGATTCAAAGCAAGAAGAACTAACTAATTATCGAATAAATGCATACGAAGAATAAACGTATAAACGCTTGGAAAACAAATTAAGAGAAGTGAACAGCTTAAAATAACAAGATAAGATTAAATTTATCATTTTCTTGTTGTTGTTGTCGAGATCGGACGGTGGGAAAAACCTCAACGGTTAAATTATCGTCTTGCTATGTTTTGGATAGATAAGACCTTTTTCGACGATGCGATCACACTCTTGAACTCACAATCAGCTCGCCAAAACAACACTCGAATACTCGATATTACCTCTCATCATCAGTCTTTAGTCAGAGCTTCATCGAGCTCGTTTGAATCAGTATATTAATTGTGAGTGCAGTGTTTGTTGAATTTACAAGAAATTACATTGGAATCCAATAAATGTGCAACCAAATTTCAAACTTCAAATTTCATCAAAGTATAACATAGTATTTTGGAATTCGTACATATTAATTCTACCATATAATTTTTGGTCAATACTTATTTCCTGTTTGTAAGTAAAATTTCCTTTTGCGTAAAATTTCTTAACGCGGTAATTGATAGATATTGTATACATACCCTCGCCATTTTTCAAAAAACGCACAGAAATTGAAAGTACTCTATTTTACAGCTCTTTACAAGCCCTATCTAAAGAAACCATAAAAAATTATTTTCATCATTTTTTTTACTCTACATTTTTGAATTAAATATTTTTCCGAAGAAAAAAGCTCAAAAATTTTCATACTCACATCGTATTTGACGAAAATAATTTTTTAATTAGTGATTTAGATATAGCTTATAAAGAGTTATAAAATGTAATACTTCATATTTTTATGTGGTCTTTTTCCAGAATTGGTGAGGGATCAAAGATGGACAAGAAATTTTGGAATTTTCAATATTCAATTATCGTTCGAAGAAATTAGAAATGAAATTGATACGTAATTGTCAGTGTAATGTTGATTTAAATGATATTAAAAATTATTGCCTGACTTTGTAAAAAAATATTCAAATTAATGCTCTTCGGATTTCATCATATAAAAAACAAATAATAATTATTATTTCTAGGTATTGGAAAAATGACTATTAATCCTATAAATGTTATACAATTATTATTATTATCTTTTCAAGCTATGAATATACAAGAAAATCCCATTACTAAAGATGAAATTGCTTTGAAGGATAATATAGAAAAACTATTACTTGATTGTATAAATAACTTTGAGGATCCAGAATTCATTGTGGAATCTACATTAGCTTTTCAAGAACCATTTAAGGATACTGAAATGCATATTGTTGAAGATATTGATAAAATCTGGTCAGCGGATGTTGATGAACACTCACTAGTATGTACAGCGGATACAGAAGATCTATCTTGGGATTACAAACGAAAAGCTGTGGACTATTGGAGAAGCGGAGTTACGAAAAATCTCGCTCTGCAAACTGTGCAGCATAGATTTCGAAAAGTCCAATCAATTACACAGTTGAAACGATGGGCGCATACTTTGAATAAAGGAGGCACTTATAAAGAAAAAATTGGAAGAATCAATAAATTTGTATTAGATAATTTTCAGTCGGCTTCCGATGCCGGTTATATAATTCACGATAGAGATTTACAAAATTGGACATGAAGATATAAGGTTTAAAGCGTCACGTCATTGGCTACAAAATTTTAAAAAGGCTCACAGAATAGTCAGCAGAAAGATAAATAAATTCGTAACATAACTGATGATTTTGTTTCAGATGTGAAAAAAATAATTAAAAGCAAAGGTTTGGAATCACTTTACAATTCAGATCAGAGTGGATTTCAAATTGAAATGCACTCGGGAAGAACACTAGCTATTAAAGGCGAAAAGCAAATTGAATGTCTTGTAGAATCTGTAAGTTCGACGACTCACAGTTACACAATTCAACCACTCATTTCAGGTGATGGGAGACTGCTTTCCCCATTATTCATTGTTTTAAAAGAAAGTAAAGGAACCTTTGGACCGGTAGTAGAATCCAAATTATTCAAGCCATCAAATATTTACGTGATGCCTTCCGCTTCTGGCAAACTGACTTCAGGTATGATATTTATTATTGATGATTACAGTTTTTAACTTATGTCATGTGAATAAAAATGAGTTTTTTCAATGGTTACAGAACATTTCAAAACATGGCTGAAGGATGTGTATTTTCCCAATGTTGGGCATTCAAGTGTCTTATTAATTGATTCGTGGAGTGGGCATTGCCCTGATGCTGTAAAGGAAGCAGCACCTCCAAACAAAATTGTTGATGTAAAAATAATTCCAAAAGGAACAACAGGCAAAATTCAGCCACTAGATGCTTTCGGCTTCCGAGTGTGGAAAAATTACGTCCGTCGCTTCGAGGACAGTGTAACATTAATGAATGAGGATATAGAACTTCATAAAAGAAATAACATTATAAAACTCCAATCCTTGGTACATAATCAATTGTCATCTCCTCGATACAATAACCTATTCAAATATTCATGGTATAAAAGTGGCTACGTTGAATCAAAGCCAGATAAATTTGATAACCCCGTAGATTTTAGTTTTGGTAATGATTGTAATGAGCGTTGTAAAGTTCCTGGTTGCTCTAACTTAGCAATTGTAAGATGCTCTTGGTGTAAGAAATCATTATGCTTGAAACATTTTTTTAATGATTATCATTATTGCCAGGATTATAAAAAGTAACATTAAAACTCGAAACTATTGAAATATTAAAATAAAAATTTTTTTGTACTTTGAATCATTAATTTTTTATTACTTTTGAAAGTCCCATAGAAAAAGAATAAAATCATAGAGATACGACAATATCTCCTGTGGGGCTGGTACACCCCTTATTATAGGTTATTTTTATTAAGGTGAGAACAGTCGATTTCGTATTTGAATATTGTGCATACTGCCAAAATTTTTTTCGTCAAACTCAAGAAACTAGTATTTTCATATGGAAAAGGGTGTCATTTTTTTATTGAAAAATAGGGGTTGATACATTAGTGGGGTGAAGAATTCTAATTCAATACCAAGGATGTGAACTAATATTATTACACGTTTTACGCCACTGAATAGTCCTAGGGTATTTTCAAGTAATGAAAAAATAATACTTGAGATTGAGTTTTAGGGATGAATTCATTTGTAAGGGCTGATTTCAGAAAATTTCAAACTACATCAACTACTTAACAATTTTAATAGTATCCAAGAGATTTACACCATGATATCGTAATGGAATAATGAAATATAATAGTATAAATGTTAGGGGTAGCTCACCCCCTCAAGGGATTTTTTTTTTGAAAATGCCGGAACAGGTCAACTTTATTTTTGATTATTGTGCATAAAACAATTAATTTTGTCAAGATTTAACAGATTTTGGAATGTGTATAGTGAAAAAAATGGTCATCAAATATAGTTTTTCATTAATAAAAAACGGGAGTTACGAGTCTGATGACTAAAAACAATGCATAAATATGTGCTTTTCAATAACAAGTGTTACCCACTTTGTTTCAGTAAAAAATTACGAATTGTATTCGAGAAATTAAAAAAAATTTATTTTTAGGGGTGAACTTCAAGGGTGGGTTTCACCCCTTAAATAGGCTTATGGGCACGTATAAAAAAATACGCGTCGAATATTTTTTGATGTTCTACAACATATCACAATTTCAAGAAAATCGGTGAGGTACACCTCGGGTACCTTCCTTGTCAGTTTCGACTACGTCGCCTGCACACATTCTACAGGAAATTGAGCACTCTGAAAAATTTGGAAGTTGTTCGATAAACATCTTCCATTTAAAATAAATCCTTTAAGGAAGGGATTCGTTCCAGTTGATTTTAGATGCATGACAATCTTGCATCAAAGTTTTAGCCCAAAGAACGACGGGTCTTAAGAGCCCTAGAGGGTCGTAAAATTTGGAAATCTCGGATAATACGGCTTATCGAGCGGTTTGGCTCAACGACTGACAAAATGTTAGAGACTTTGTTGACGCGTCTTGATCTTGGTGACAAGAAACCATCGCAATTGTATAGACAAATGGTTGAACTTACCGGAGGAAACGCAATGGTGGATTCAGTCAAAGTTAAGTGGCTTGGTATGTTGCCGCGCCATGCGCAAAGCATCTTAAAAATTTTTAAAGCTAGCACAACGGATGCTCGATGCTGCCGATACTATAGTGGATATGCCGATCGCACCGTCCGTTATCGCTGTCAAACCAATAAATCCTGTAGCTACTGGACAATACCGCGCATCAGATTTAGCCGAAATAAAGTCCCTCCTGTTACAGTTAATTAAAGCCACCCATGAGTTATCAACTCGCGTGCCCGAAGCTGTTGCCCAACACGTCAATCCAGACTTGGTAGTCGGCAAGGAGGAGTTTTCAACCGAGGTCACTCGAATTCTAAGCCCAGGCCCCATATAAATGGCATGTGCTACTGTTACGTCTTACGACGCATCCTTTTTGTAACAATGCACATTCGTGAAATTCAAAGCTGCTAACCTACTCGCACATCAGCTGACGAAACGTGAGGTGAATGGCACTCCGAAATAAAGTGCTACATCTTACGACGCATCCTTTTTTGTAACAAACGCACATTCATGAAATTCAAAGCTGCTAAACTACTCGCACGTCAGCAAAAAGCTGACGAAACACGAGGTAAATGACACGCCTAAATAAAGTCACCAAACGCAAAAATTTATATTCAGCAAAAACAAAATGTCACACCATATCGCAATATTAACCCAAAAAAAGCTATAAAAGATATAAAAAGGAATGAACAAAATTACTTAGTTAGTTGATCAGTAGTCCGTCAGTCAGTCAATAAGTACCTGTAAGACTCAACTCCGTACACACCGGTCCGACAATTGGTGATTACTTTACTTAATAAACTCGCGACTGTTACAAAGTAATATCGCGCAAGTAATTATTCAACGACCTATCCAAAACAATTCAACAAGCAGTTAGAGCCTGCTACATATATACAATTCAACAAGCAGTTAGAGCCTGCTACATTTATACAATTTAACAAGCAGTTAGAGCCTGCTACATTTATACAATTCTACACGCAGTTAGAGCCTGCTGCATTTCTGTCAACAATTAAAAACTACGATTATCAAGGTAGTGCAATTATCAGACATACATATTTACATTTCCACATACATTTATTATAAGTGAGATATATCCAACCACTAGTCAACATATTGCAACGTCTCATTCATTAGCTATTCGTAGTTGATGCACGAGACGTAACAATTGGTTCCGGTACGAAAATCAGACAATATATATTATTATTTAACTAACAAATTATTTTTACCATCTCAATAAGTAATAGTGTATTTCTACCATAATTTTTTCTAACAATTATTTTTCTTATTTTATATATTTTCCCTACTTCACTCTATTTTGATTTTGTCGAATTCCCTTTGTTTATTCCTTTTATTATCAAGTGCAATGCCCAAATAAGCAAGAAGTCCAGCACAACGAAGGACACATTATCCGTAATTAGGAAACTTACGCGATCACAAATTGACAAGAATCCAAAATTAGAAGACCTTTTAGAAAAAGGACTGGATGAATTAGCTTTCAAAAAGAGTAACAAACTACGAACATCGCCGACTAAGACCAAAGAAAAAATCGCAGAAAAAGAGAAAATCACAGGAGCAATAAAGAAAATCATACCAACAGCTAACCAATTAGTTGATTTAACAGAAAAGCAAACAAACATAACAGACTACACTGAGTCAGATACTCACTATTAGACCAGACGTTTAACACATTTGACTCAGAAAAACACGATAGATATTCAGACATTGGAGGATTTTTAGGTGAACAAAGTCTAATATTAGGGACACCAAAGGACATATTATTCACCATAAACATAAACGAAGAATCAGTCTACACACAATACGCATTATCAAAAATCTCTGACGAATCTATTAACCAACACCAGAACAGTGAAGACTCAAAAAAAGACATTAGGCAAATAAACAAAACACAATACACAAAAGAAAAAGAGAGTGAAAGAAACACTCAGCAAATTCAAGGAAAACAAATTTAAGAAAACCAACGTATCACAAGCCCAGCAACAAACCCAATAAATATGGCAAATTCACGTCCAATCAAATTATCTCTCAAAGAATTGGTAAATTATGTTCCGGACTTCGATGGTAAAAATATGCCGCCCGCAAAGTACATCAGGAGACTACGACGAGTAAAAAATCTAGTAGATAACCAAGATGAACACAATGTAGTAGAACTATTGAAAGTGAGAATGAAGGGAAAAGCAGAAGAAGCTTTAGGAAACAGCTGTGTGGAAACAATAGAGGAATTAATTACAGCAATACGAAGTCTATTTCCAATTCAAGAAGACATACACGAACTGCGTGCTAGGATAGGCAAAATAACACAAGGAAATACAAAATCAATTATTCAATATACAAATAGATTATGTCAACTAGTATTAGAAATAAAAGAAATATACAGAATACAAGAAACAAATGAAATAGCCAGGAAGAATTTCTATGAAGAATTAGATGCGGACGCATACAATAAAATACGACGATGTTACGTCTCAAGACGTATCTTTACTCATTTACATTCTTTAAAAGTGCAATCCCGAATTTCGTAAAATCAAAATTATATACACGTCCACCAGAAAACGATACGGCAGCAAAACACAAAGACCATACTCAGCATTACACAACACACAATGAACTCAAAAAGAAAATTACTCAACTACATAAGAAACATCAGCGATTTATTGAGTACAAATTTATGTATATAAGATGAACCACCCGAAAGGTGAGCAGCAATTATCGTTACTCCGTACACGTCAATTCGACAATTGACGAATAAACTCTACATATCGACGCTACAGTCGCGTGCAAGCCTGTTCGACAATTTGGCTAATTATTCAACTATTACCTGTCAAACTACATTATTTGATCTCAATAAATACGCGATCCATTAAAAGTGAGAACGTGCAAATTCATTATTGAACCTATCCAAATATCGAGATCTACGATACTGAAAGTACTCTAGAAACTGTAAGTACAACATAATAAATAAATACATTCATTCTTATTCATACATCGTATATTATTCATTACTTGTGAGCCTCAATCAGCCACTAGTACTATATTGGTACGTTTCGCACATTTGCTATTCGTAGTTTATGCACGAGACGTAACAATTGGTTCCGGTACGAAAAATACATTCGATTGAGATAAAGGAAATTATTTTTATACATATTAAAACTTAGTTCTTATTAATGAATTAACGCATCAAACATAAAAGAAAGAGTTCGAAAACCGCGGATATACGAGTAGGCGTTGTATTACAGAAGTAAACAGCACACGTCACTTTCTTTCATAGTGACCGAATTTCAAAATTGCAATCTTGCAAAATTATAAAACTAAGACAACAGCAGAAATAAATAACCGAGAAATAATTTTCAGCCAGTACGTCAAATACCATACGTAGATAGAATTTCCTTTTTTCTTTTCTTTTTCCCCTTTTATTTTTGCCATCTCAATAAGCAATTGTGTTTCCATATACTTCTACCATAATTTTTTTTGCTAACAATAATTTATCTTATTTTATATATTTTTCCTACTTCATCTATTTTGATTTTGTCGAATTCCCTTTGCTTATTCCGTTTATTACGAAAGTGCAATAAATGAGCAAGAAGTCCAGCACAACGAAGGACACATCATCAATAATTAGAGGATATGCACTACACGCAATCTACGGCTGGTCACTCCACCTACTCGGAGCCATCTTCAGCTCTATTACACACCTCCTCATCAAACTCGAGAAACCCAGCAAAAACAGAACAGACAACGACAAAGAAAAACACATAGAACTGCAAGAAATCAAGATTATCCCCACAATACCTATCTCAACACCTAGATGCATAACACCACCTCCTCTACCAAACAGACCACCTTATACCTTCAACAATCAAACCGCTCTTTCAACTACACATAAACATTTGTTTTCACTAGAATTAAACTAATTCAAACATGACACTCCTCAAATGTTGCTACATTTTAAGCGGGGAGGGAAGCGAGATGTTCGCTTTAGGAATCTAAATTAAAAACAAATTCCTTATCTAAAAACAAATGAAAAATATATTTTTACCAAATTACAATTATGTTTACAAATACAATACTTATATACAATTGTATCGATGATCTACACTTGGACCTATGATTACATTGTAAAACTGACTAAAAACCTCCACGCATACTCGACGAAAACCATTACAATACACTAATAAGTCATTAAAAAGTAGTTCGCGCAGATTCCAAGTTCACACCCATTCAAATTATCACTTAAAGAATTGGTAAATTATGTTCCGGACTTTGATGGCAAAAATATGCCACCCGCAAAGTACATCAGAAGATTACGACGAGTAAAAAATTTAGTAGAAGATCAAGATGAACATAATGTAGTAGAATTATTGAAAGTGAGAATGAAGGGAGAGGCAGAAGAAGCTTTAGGAAACAGCTGTGTAAAAACAATAGACGAATTAATTACAGCAATACGAAGTCTATACCCAATTCAAGAAGACATACACGAACTGCGTGCTAGGATACGCAAAATAACACAAGGAACTACAGAATCAATTATCCAATACACAAATAGATTATGTCAATTGGTATTAGAAATAAAAGAAATATATAAAATACAAGAAACAAATGAAATAGCCAGGAAGAATTTCTACGAAGAATTAGATGCGGACGCAGCAAAATGTTTTAAAAAAGGAATGCGAACGGAAATAAAATACGAACTGGGCAATGAGACAACATTACAAGAAATGTCCAAAAAAGCCATAGAAATTGAAAATGACATAAATATTAGAAAAACAACAGACAATGTAACAATTAATAACACCTATGCCGAATACAATGATTATTATAGACCTGAATTACCAAAAAAAATCATAATATGTCAAATTTGCCATGACCCCCAACACGAAGCACTATTTTGCCATTCTGCAGCATGCGTCTATTGTAAAGGATCAGATCACTTTTCTAATAATTGTAAAAATTCATTAGACAAAATCAATTTGATATGCAAATACTGCAGCCAAAAAGGACACTCAATAAGCGCTTGCCCACTGAATAAACGAAGAAATATCCATTGCCAATACTGTCAAGAATTAGGACATGAGGTAGGTCAATGCCCCTACATTGCCGACTACATAAAATGCTGGAAATGTGGAGAAACAGGACATGAAGCCATTAAGTGTAAAAATAAGATCACACAAAAGGTAAATAAATGCGATATTTGTGACGAAGGAAGTCATTCAACGCAAGAATGCCCTGAGGTCTTTTGTAAAAAATGCAATAAAAAAGGTCACTCTATTAAATTTTGCACAACAGGTAAAAATAGATCACCTTATAGAATATGCACCCTATGCCAAGAACAGGGACACGAAGAACAAGATTGTGAAGAAGCGCGAATATATTTCACAGAACAAAGAAATAAATCAAGTTACAAATGCCAATTATGTGATCAATTAGGTCACACAGCAAAGTACTGCAGAAAAATCGCAAATACACAACAATCTGCAAACCCTCAGCAAAATCAGCAAAACTATAACACTTACAATAGAAACCAAAACAACGGATACAGAAACAATTTTAACAATGATCAAAGAAAAAAATTCTGCGCTTATTGCAAAAATATAGGTCACATAGCAAGTGAATGTAGGAAATTACAAGCACTAAAAAATTATCCAACTCAAAATATTTCAATCACATGCGAAGGTTGCAACGAAACTGGACTATAAAATATAAAATAGATAACTGAAAAAATTAAAAGATTACAAGAAGAAAGAATATTTTGCAGAATCTGTAAAGGTGTCGGTCATACAACAGAACAATGTCGCAAACATGGGACAAACTCGGAAAACTCTGGAGCTCCTTTGGGAAGGAACGCCTAAAGAAAGAGCAGACAAAAACGTTCCACGACAAAACACTCACTCTCCCAACACAAACAAAACATCACATAGATACATACAGCAAATTCAAAGAAAATATAAAGGAAATAGAGAGTACCATGCTACAGACAGATATAGCTAAAAATAGTACTGATATTAATCAACAAATTACAAATGATTATACCAAAATATACATTATCAAATTAAAAAATCTGCTCAAGTACATAGAAATAGTCGAACCAAATTCGAATAATAAACTACAACTACTAGTAGACAGTGGAGCACAACTAAATATTATCAAAAATAGTAGCATTCCACAAAAGCAGTTAAATAGAAATGAACAAATATCTATATCAGGAATCACAGAAGACGCAATAAGAACAATAGGTTCAACACAAATGTATATTGCGGATGAACCATTTGATTTCCATGTAGCACCAGATAACTTCTCTATTCCTTACGATGGAATAATAGGAATAAATGCCTTATCCAAACACAAATTAAGATTAGACAGAGGATACTTGGAAATAAATAATCAAAAAGTGCCATTAAAAGAAATCACTAGCAGAAATCAAACAAACACATTTACAATACAAACCTCAAAAGAAATTAATGAACATCATGACACATGGAAACCTATAGCATTTGATAAGAGACACATAGTAAACAAAAATGATATTGAAACAAATACGATTACACACAGCAAAGAAGTATCAATACATAAAGATGTAATTCAAATCTTAAATATAATAAGCGACATACAAGAAGAAACGAAAAATAGTACGAATGATCAAATATATGGGAATCCAGAAACAAAAATATCTCAACCTAACTATAACTCAAGCGTAACACAATTTATTGGAAACATTAATAAAGCCCTGGAAGACGAATCCAATGAAACCAAGGAGAATTATACTATTAATGATTATTCAAATTTTTGCGACACATTGAGAGATAACGTTGCAGGAGAGATCGATAGAAAATATGACAAAATGACGAACCTTCACATTATAAATGATATAGAAAATAACTTCAAAAACATCAATGAAAAATTCACACCTAAAGAAACTAATTTAAAACCGACACATTGTAACGGGGTATGACCGTTTAATAATTATATCGCGTGATTACACTAAGGGGACACGCGTGATTCGTTAATGCTCACTATTAATACGGGAGAACACGAGGAAGCATACGCCGGTCAACCGATTATTGTTTATAACCTAGACTGAATTGAGTGGAAGCTACGTGAGGATAGAATCAACGAAAACACTTGTTAGTATTATAAATCGGACGTTTTATTATCTTTCTTACGCTCACAAAAGGTCGGCCCGCGAGTTTGTTTACACGCACGCTCGCTCATCGGCAACACGCTTTGCCGGTACGCTCGCTGCTCTCTGATATTAGAGCCTCACATGCACGCATCGAATACCGAAAGTGATTTATCCGACATGCAATTCCGATCGCGTAATTAAGCTGGCCAGCTTACCTTGTAACCGCGGGCGATCGGAGAAAATCACAGCGAATCACACAGCACAGAACAGTTTCTTAATGTTTTGTTCGCGGGACGCGAAAGCACGCACGCACCGGTTTCGCCCTCGATGGCGAAACCTCACACACTCTCTCTGGATCTCTCGATCGGGCCTCTGACTCGCAGCTTGGCAGCTCCTCGGCGGCTACAATCCTGGATCACTGGCTGCTATTTCACGGAGCGTACAGACGGCTAGGGCACGTAAATCGGCGGCGGTAACAACAGAAGCGGGCGGACTCAACTACAGTCGGTGCTTCACTCGTTCGAATCTTGTCGCGCGCGTTCCGTCTGCTCGCGTGCCGAATTCCTTCGTTACCTATTTCGTCCCCCCGGGAGGTGCTGCCCTCACAGACAGCAATTAAGTTAAATAATCAGCGCTAATTTGACGTTTACCGTCACAGCCCCCTTCCAGTCTGGACCTATAAGGTCCTTGACGATAATTCCATTAGCGCTGTCCCTTCCGGGAAGGAAAAGAGAGAGGATAATAAAGGATTATAGTCCACGTGATGTTCATTTCCATCTTTATTCGCCGGGTAGTATAACGGTGGCCCTGCCCACGGGGGCAGGGGAAGATCACCTGGCTGGTCTCCCGGGTAATTCTGCGCCCTGGTCATCCAATGGATGATGTCGGGGCCTTCAGCGGGATAGATCCCGCTGGGGGTCGGGGTAGCGGCGTGGTATCGCCGTGCGCGATACCGGGAGTTACCGACGGTATCGCGGTAGGGTCCACTGTCGGGAGTTCTTCGATGAGCACGGACGACGAGCTCTCGTGAGCTCGCACCCGTGCTTGCTCCACCTCTTCTCTTCGGGCACTTATAGGGGTGCAATGCGGCATGTACCACCCCTTCAACGGCGGACCCATGTCCAGGTCGATGAGGGCGGCTGCCGCTTGCTCGAATTGTTCGAGCTTGATCTGCATCCTGTAATTATCCAGCAAGTTAGTATCCTGAATAGTTTTGGATATCGAAGGTGGGCGCCTGTTCGGCTGCCCAGGGCCTTCGTCGCCGGAGTCGAAGGTGGGGTCCTTGGCGTCGGTCTCCCAGGTCCTTCGTTCGTCGCGTATCATACATTCACGGTTGTCGCTTTCGGTGGTCTGCCCCTCTTCCTCTTCACGATGATGGGAGGAGGGGCTCGTGTTGTTTGTCGATGTTGTATAGTGTGTGTAGTTCGCGCGGACTTACGAGGTCTTCCTCGTGGGCGCTTCGTCGGGTTAGTAGGAGGGATATCTAGTGGGACTCGGCTGGGGGGATTACGGCGAGTACGGCGAGGTGACTTCGGAGTTGTCGCGTCGTCATTTCGGAGTGTATTATCTGAAGTGTCGGCGCTCCCGTTTCCGTGTATCGTTGTATCGCTCGCGTTGGGCGGGACGCTCATCGCCTCGGTTCCCTCGGCGGTAGTGGTCTCGTCGTCGCCATATCCGTCTCCTCCTTGATGATCGTAATTCGGCTTTCGGTGGTACATCACCCGGCCGACAACCTTCCAATTCAAGTATTGCTCTGGTTGGCTCTCGACGCGTCGGAATTGATCCGTGTACCAGGCGCTGTCCCTTGGCTTCGACTGATCCAATGCGCCAACCTCTGCCTTCGTGGGCTCGAAAGCGCGTGATAATGCGTCGGGCAATACATTGTCTGCCCCCTTTCGGTATTCTATCTCGAAAGTATGGCCTTGAAGTTGTAAGGCCCATCGGGCGAGACGTCCAATTGGATTCTTCAGGTTGTATAGCCATTTCAGGCTATTGTGATCAGTCACCACCCTGAACGGGTACGCTTCTATGTATGGGCGAAACTTTTGGATGGCCCACACGACCGCCAAGCATTCGCGCCCCGTAGCTGAGTAGTTTTGCTCAGCCGGATTAAGGACTCTGCTAGCGTACTCTATGATTCGGTCGCCGTCTCCTGCCTTTTGTAACAGGACGGCCCCGATTCCGGTAGCGCTAGCATCTGTCTCCAGCACGTACTGCCCATCTGGTTCTGGTAATCCCAGGCATGGTGCGGACATCATGAGTACCTTAATTTTGGCGAAGGCTTGTTCCTGTTCCTCTCCCCACACATATTCGCTCTTTTTTCCTGTTAACCTCGTTAACGGTTGAGCGTGTGTGGCGAAGTCGGTCAAGAATCTGCGGTACCACGAAGCTACCCCCAGGAAGGTGCGCAGCTGTCGCACGTTCCCTGGTCTTGGGTACTCCATGATAGAGCGCACTTTTTCAGGGTCCGGTCTGATCCCTTCGCGGTTGATCAGCAGGCCGAGGTATTTGGCTTCAGACTTGCAGAAGACGCTTTTCTCTCGATTGATCGAGAGGCCGGCTTCGCATACCCTGTCCAACACGGTTTTTAAGTGTCGTAGGTGATCCTCGAAACTGGACGATACCACTATGATATCGTCCAAATAGGCGAAGGCGAATTCGCCTAGTTCGGGACCGATCACACTATCGATCAACCGCTGGAAGGTGGCACCGGCGTACGAGAGGCCGAACGGCATTCGTACGAACTGGAAATGTCCCAGTCCAGGTACGGTAAAGGCCGTAATCGGCCGAGATTCGATCTTGAGTGGGATCTGGTGATACGCGCTACTGAGGTCGAGCGTAGATATATAGCGCGCATTTCGCAAACGCCTTAGTATATCTTGCATAAACGGCAAGGGATACGCATTCGGCTCTGTGACTTTATTGACCTTTCGGAAGTCAATACAAAATCTGTATGAGCCGTCCTTCTTGCGTATCATGACCACTGGGCTCGACCAGCCACTGTCGGCTGGTTCGATTACCCCTTGGGTCAACATTTCCCTTACCAGTCTATGCATTTCTTGCTCGACCTTGTGCGATACTGGATAGTAACGCTGTTTAATCGGCTTCGTATCACCGACCCGAATCTCGTGCTCGATGCCTGCCGCACATCCCAAGCCCGTCGGGGCTCGGGATAGGGCCTCGTTGATGGTCTTCTGCAGCATGGTCTGTTGTGTAGCCGTAACCTCGGCTAGTCCGATTGTGGCTAATCTCGGACCAGCCTCCAAACTAGCTACTTCCAGCTCCATTTTGGCCTGCGATCCCTTGAACAGCAACGTGTTGTCGTCTGGATCAAGTACCGCTCTGAACAACCTGACGAAGTTCACTCCTAAAATACATTCTTCGACGAGGGTAGGGAGGATGGCTACTCTCGTCGGCATCGTCAATCCTCCCACGGTGAAAGGTAGCATGGCGTGACCGACGATCGTTAACTTACGACCGTCTGGTAATCCTGCCGTTCCCGCGTGGGTGGTATCTAATCTGACGCCTAGCACAGTCGCTATTTGTAGAGCATTACTACCCATGGCTGTGGTGGAAGCTCCCGGATCATAGAGGGCCCGTATTTGGAAGTCCCCTATCTTCACCGGTAGCCACCAACGCGTCTCCTGTTCCGGGGAATATCGGGAAACAGTTTCGACGGCTCCACAGCTTTGCCCTTTATTTGTTATAGCGCTAACCATTGTGCTCTTGCGTGGTCGAGTGACGTTACTTGTCGTCCGAGCCCCTTTGGTTCGGACGATCGGAGTTTCCATGAGGTTCTTCTTCGACGGTTTATTTGCCTTAGCCCGTGCCCCCGAGGGCGTGTGCGATCCGTACGTCACCGCCTCGGCTGGTCTAGGGTCTTTGGCTTTACCAGCGTCGAAACCTTTCTTCTCCGAGCGCACTCTTTCGCCACGCTTATCTTTGGCGTCAGCAGTGGAGTTCTCGTCCTCGACGCCCAACACGCTCGCTGTTAACGGCGTAGGCTGTGTTGGCGGAGGCCGCAAGATCTCCTTGACGGGGTTTGGGTTATTGGATGAAGGAGTGGGATCAACCCCACTTATCCACTCCTTTGGTCGTTTCCCTTATTACACTGGGGACAGAACTTCCTATAATAACCCAGTAGACCGCACTCGGCACATTTGATCGGCCCAGAGAACTCTCTTCCTCGTCTACGGGGAGTCTCCGGCCTTTTACTTTGGTCCTCGGAAGTCGAGCTTTTATCGGTGCGGTTACTCTTCATTTCCGCCGATATTTCCTTAAGGGACAACAGGATTTGGTTGAATGCGTCGATGGGTGGGACTTTCTTTTCACCCTCGACGGCTTCCAGGCTCGGATTAGGTGTTGCCCCCGGGGGCGTCGGTGTGTAGACGACCTGGTGCGTCACCTTCTCGAGTACCTTTTCCATGCGTTCCAATCGATCGCTGACTTCCGGTTTATCACCGGACATGGAAGCCACTTTCCCTTTACGAGCCTTGCTCGCGTCGGTGCGGGGATGATACGCCATCTCAGGATACAAAGTCGACTGAGGGTCTGGCATCGTCCGCTCCATCCTCCGCTGATGCAAGTTGTGCTGGGCCGTCATGGCCAGGACGTTTAGGGTTCGTACGGAGTCCACTTCTGATCTCCGTATCTGGCTTTGGATTTCCGGTAGGAGGTTGGTATGAAGCAGGTCTAGCTGACTCTCGTGCGTCATCCTGGGGTTTAGCCGACTCATTAGGCCCATCAGGTTCGCGATATACACGTTCGCGGGTTCGTCTGGGCCCTGATATCGGCCTTGTACCTCTTTGATTAGACGCTGCTGCTGTTGCCTGCTGGTTCCAAACCATACTCTGGCGTCTGCCTCGAAATCCACGAAGGAGAACCATTCACTCCTCATCGCCTCGAACCATACAAGGGCGGGACCGGTGAGCAACTCGGAGACAGCCGTGAGCATCTCGTCTTCCGTGAGTCCAGCGCTGCTCCTCGAGTTTTCTAATCTCGTTAAGAAGGTGTCGATGCTCGCGTTGCCCTCTCCGGAGAACCTGAGCTTCCATCCCCTGACGATGCGGCCGACGTCCCTTGTTGTGGATAACGGGCTTGACGTCTGCTGGGATGACCACATGCTCGGCGGGTGGTTGCTCACTTCAGCATTAACTCCACCGAGTTGATGCTGTCCACCCTCTCCAAAAGGGGGCGTTCGGCGGGGGGTCCTGTCGGGGGCCCCCGTGGGCCTCAGGCCTGGTCCGGCTGGAGTGCTCTGGGGTAGCCTTGCGTCGTAATGGCATGTGAAAGTGTCCTGGAATGCGACACTCCTACGCGTGTTTTCGGGTTGCGGTTCCTCCTTGGAAATGTTTGATTCGTCTTGCCGCGTACTTTTGTTCGCGGCATTCTCCAGTTCCGTAATCCTGGTCGCAAGGTTGTTCATGTGTTCCTGCGCCCTGACGTTGGTCTGGACGATTTCTTGCATAACTTGGGTAAGGTCAGACGCATTTCTATTTCGCGATTCTTGGACCTCCCATTTCCTCTCATGTTCCCTGCATCGGAAAATGAGGTCTTGAATCATAATTGCGAATGCCGGCGGGAGTTTGAACTGGAATCCTTCGTCAGTTGTTATAGTAATTTCTTTATTACTATTACTATTTTCTCCGCTGTCCAGGGCATTCGCAATGTTTATCGCGGTTTTCTGAACTCGCGATATCACGTCCGCACTCTGTAGTAATTGGGCTAGCGGATGTTCTCCCTCTTGCTCGGATGCTGTGTGTTCCTGGCATATGGATACTATTAGCTCCGAGCGTAGGGCGGCTCTTTTGGCTGAGCTGCTGTTCTGGTTGTCGGTTTCCGCGAAGTCCGCTGCGGAATAGTCCCCGAGTAACCAGCTTTGTAAACGTGCAGCTCTCGAGAGCTTGGTTCCGCCTGTTTTGAGCTCCAGGTGTTCGAGGTACTCTTCGATTTCTTCCTCCTGGAGCGTCAATACCCAATTTTCTATTTCACTCTGAGTGCGGTCCATGATTTTCTGTTAGGTTACTTGCGTTGGATTTGTTTGTAAAAAAAATACAGGTATTATACGCGCGTGCGAGTGTTATATTAAAATTCGTGCGCCGAATTGAAAAATAAAAAAAAATTTTATTTGCCAACACTGGGCTTGATCAAGGGCGCTTAATGAATTAATTGCCGAAAGATTCTTTGCTCGTAAGTACGCAATATAATGATCCTACCTATCAGACGTACTAACTGTTTGTTAGCACGGCTGTGTGAGTTAGTATCTAAAATATTGTAATGAGCGTTGTGCGTAAACACCAATAATCGCAGACAATAATATTAAAAAAAAACTATGTTAACCCAATACAATGTCGAACGAAATTATTCAATTGAATTAATCCCGTTTGAAAATTGCCGGTGTTAGTTTTTCCCCGGGCCAACGGGTATAATATTATTTGCGGCAATTTTCAAAATTCGTTGGTGTTTACGTACTAGAATCTTTCGGTCGCACTCGCACGCGTTCACAGGTTTTGTTTACAAATTTTCGCCGCGGCGGGCCTTCGCAAGCTAGCTAACAGGTATTGTTTACACTTGTGGCTTTCGGTGTCGAGTGCGCACAACAACACTTGACTGCCACCTGAGCTATTGGTTGACCGAGCGCGAGGTTAATATAAAGAATCGGTGTTTTGCACAATCAAAAACACCGTAGGTTCTTTAACGTTGGGCGCCATGTAACGGGGTATGACCGTTTAATAATTATATCGCGTGATTACACTAAGGGGACACGCGTGATTCGTTAATGCTCACTATTAATACGGGAGAACACGAGGAAGCATACGCCGGTCAACCGATTATTGTTTATAACCTAGACTGAATTGAGTGGAAGCTACGTGAGGATAGAATCAACGAAAACACTTGTTAGTATTATAAATCGGACGTTTTATTATCTTTCTTACGCTCACAAAAGGTCGGCCCGCGAGTTTGTTTACACGCACGCTCGCTCATCGGCAACACGCTTTGCCGGTACGCTCGCTGCTCTCTGATATTAGAGCCTCACATGCACGCATCGAATACCGAAAGTGATTTATCCGACATGCAATTCCGATCGCGTAATTAAGCTGGCCAGCTTACCTTGTAACCGCGGGCGATCGGAGAAAATCACAGCGAATCACACAGCACAGAACAGTTTCTTAATGTTTTGTTCGCGGGACGCGAAAGCACGCACGCACCGGTTTCGCCCTCGATGGCGAAACCTCACACACTCTCTCTGGATCTCTCGATCGGGCCTCTGACTCGCAGCTTGGCAGCTCCTCGGCGGCTACAATCCTGGATCACTGGCTGCTATTTCACGGAGCGTACAGACGGCTAGGGCACGTAAATCGGCGGCGGTAACAACAGAAGCGGGCGGACTCAACTACAGTCGGTGCTTCACTCGTTCGAATCTTGTCGCGCGCGTTCCGTCTGCTCGCGTGCCGAATTCCTTCGTTACCTATTTCGTCCCCCCGGGAGGTGCTGCCCTCACAGACAGCAATTAAGTTAAATAATCAGCGCTAATTTGACGTTTACCGTCACAACATATATTTACAACTACGCACAACGAAATTACACAAAAAGAGACACAAGAACATGAAATAACAATACGACGAAAGCAACTGATAGATACAATAAATTTAGAACACCTGACTCTACGAAAAAAAGAAAACATAAAAAATTTAATACTGTCATTTGAAGACATATGCTGGTTAGAAGGAGATAAACTTGGCCAATGCAACATAGAAGAACACGAAATTAATTTAACTGATGATAAACCAGTATATGTTAAACAATTTCCTCTGCCATATACACTCAAGCAAATCGCATGTGATGAGACAAAAAAACTAATTACAAATAACTTAATTAGACCTTCAACAAGTGCATATAACGCGCCAGTATGGATTGTGCCAAAAAAGGGATTAACAAAAGACGGAAAGAAAAAATGGAGAATGGTGATAGATTATCGAAAATTGAATGCAAAAACTATTCCAGATCCATATCTTATACCTAATATATTGGAAATTTTCGACTGCATAGGAAAAAACAAAGTTTTTACCACTATCGATATGGTTTCCGGATTTCATCAACTAAAAATGAAAGAGTCAGATATAAATAAAACGGCATTTAGTATCCCTGGCATGGGACGTTTTGAATTCAAAGTATTACCTTTCGGACTAATAAATTCACCTAGAGTCTTCCAAAGAGCACTAACAAAAGTACTCGGAGACCTATTGGAAAAAGGGTTCTGCTACCTATACATCGATGGTATAATTATCGTTGCAAATACGGTTGAAGAACATAATGAAAGATTCAAATTCATAGCAGAAAAATTAAGAATAGCAGGATTAAAAATTGAAACGAGTAAATGCAAATTTTTCCAAAAGGAAGTAGAATTCTTAGGCCACATTATAAGTGAAGAAGGTATCAAAACAGACCCAAAGAAAATAGAAGCAATAAAAAAATTTCCTATCCCGAAAACTATCAAAAATATCAGAGAATTTTTAGGCCTAACAAGCTATTATAGACGCTTTATTGGACACTTTTCACAAATAGCAAAACCTATCATAGATTTACTACAAAAAGAACAACCATTTATTTGGACTGAAGAAAGACAAGAAGCTTTTGAAAAATTAAAAAACGCCCTATGCACAACTCCAGTTCTTCAATACCCAAATATGGAAAAACCATTCATCATTACAACAGACGCTTCAAACTACGCGCTGGGTTGTGTACTCTCTCAAGGAGAGATCGGTGACGACAAACCAATAGCATTCGCATCAAGAATCTTAAAATCAGCAGAGAAAAAATACCATACATACGAAAAAGAAGCACTTGGCATAGTATTCGCAATAAAAACATTTAAGAATTACATATATGGAAACGAATTTACCGTCGTTAGTGATCATAAACCATTGTTATCCTTTAATTCAGCAGACAACAATTCAAGAGTACAAAAATGGAGACTAAAACTGGCAGATTATGATTATGACATTATCTACAAACCTGGCAAAATAAATACAAATGCCGATGCACTCTCACGAAATCCGATAGAAAATATAAAAATAAACGCAGTTACCAGAGCACAAAAAGCAAAACAAGAATCAAAAGAAATAGTAACAAATGAACAAGAAAAACAAGAGGAACAAATCAAAATAATAAGAAAACAAGACAAAGAAAAAAGAAATAGAAATAAAAATATTACACAAACACAAGTACATATGGAAAATGACGAAAATACAACACAGAAACAACATAACATAAGATTTACGAAAAAACCCATCGAATCAAGAAAAGACAACATTATACATTTTATCGATTACAAACATCAATCATTAGATAACACAATAGAAAGTCTAATGAAAATCAAACATATACAAGCAGACAAAAATCTACAGCCTCAAGAAATTGAAATAATACAGTCAAGAACAAAAAACATCTTCATAGCCTGTCTTGACACAAGACAGTCCGCTATAAGGATAAAGGAAAATTTCAAAAGTCTCTTCAAATTATTAAGAACATTAATAATTCGCAAGAGAATAAAAACATTCAGCATCTCAAAAGACCTAATATTAAAAAACATACACTGGATCGAAATAGAAAACATTCTAGCAACAACATTCAAAAATTCTAAAACTAAAATTATCATTTGCCTAAATTACATCGACTACGTAAAACTCACAGACCGAGACAATATATTCGACCAATATCACTCAAGCGCACTAGGAGGACATTCGGGAATCAACAGAACATGGAACAGAATAAAGAACAAATACTATTGGGAAAATCTGAAAACTGATATAGAGAACCGTATTAAAAATTGTGAAATTTGTCAAAGAAACAAACTAAAAAGAATAAAAACTAGACAACCAATGATAATAACGGATACTCCCATGAAAACATTCGACAAAATCGCAATGGACATAGTAGGACCTCTAAATGTTACTAATAATCAAAACAAATACATTCTTTCTATCCAAGACCTCCTCTCAAAATTCATTATAGTTGTTCCACTCAGTGATCAAACGGCAGAAACAATTGCAGATGCCCTAATTAAAAGATTTATATGTATTTTCAGTTCACCAAAAGTAGTCCTCACCGACAGAGGAGCAAACTTTACAAGTAAAATTTTAAAAGCCATTGCTCGTAGATTTAAATTTGCAAAAATAGAAACCACCGCATTTTCACCACAATCAAACGACTCCCTAGAAAGAGCACACCACCCCCTTTGTGAATATTTAAAAAATTTTTCTAGTAAAAAAATTGAATGGGACAATTTATTAGAATTAGCCCAATTTCATTACAATACAAGCATTCACAACGCACATAGATTTACTCCGCATGAACTGGTCTTCGCTTATCCACCACGATTACCATCTAGTGAACCATTAAAAACTTCAGAACAATTGCCAACATTTAATAATTATCTATCCACACTTATACAAAACATGCAGGATATTGCATGCTTAGCGCGGGAAAACCTCATAATAGCAAAAGAAAAATCAAAAAAATATTATGATCGCCACATAAACCCTTGCAATTTCAAAATAGGAGATCAATTGTGGCTCATTAAAGAACCTAAACCAGGAAAATTAGAAAAGAATCAAAACCTGGGTCCTTTTGAAATATTAAACATCACAGACAAATATAATGTAACAATAAATAAGGGTGGAAAACCGAATACAGTTCATGCAAATAAATTAATATTACACAAAAGTATATAAAATAATAAACCTTTCTCTGTTTTAGGACAAACAAATCATGTATTCAAAAATAACGTTATTCATTACATTCTTTCAAATTACTTATGCATACATTGGATATCACTGCGGCACCACAAACACAAACATCACAACATTCTTCCTACTGGACGCTGACGAATGCGACTTTAACACCAAAACCATAAATTCAACAATAGTAAATGTAGAACTTATCCAAGCAGCCGAATTTAGAAATATTCCAGTACATCAATGCAAAATTGAAATCCATCGGACAGTATACCAATGCGGATTATTCGGACGCCTCGAACCTGAACAAAATGGAGAACAGGAATACTTGTATGAATTGAGCCATGAACAATGCCAAACTATCCACGAAACAAGAATTTTTAAGTATGACAATTTTCATACGATTGCCGATTTAAAAATAAACGCCACAACAACCAAGGGCATAGACTTCGCTGGCGATGCAGGAAGCTGCAGCGGCGTAGCCTACGCAGACAGGTTCGGATCATGGAGTAAAGTACTTGTTCAAGGCACAATTAAAATCACATTAATACAAGCATATGCGAAAATTTGTCTGAGTAATGACAAATTACATTTAAGCTCAGGAACGACGTGTAAATTTTCAGACACAACTTGCGTAGACTCTGACGGGGGTTATACATTTTGGGACATTTTACCTCAGGAAGAATGTTTTACTAACACTTACGATATTTTATAGAAAGGTCCAGTAACAAAATACTTTAACACACACAATGACGATATAATATACATGGTAAACACTAGCGACACGACCTTTGCTTTAACAGCTAAAGATAAAATACTGAAATGCTACAGAGAATTCATAAGAACAGAACACCCAAAACTCTTTATCGCGGAAGAAACCAATAACTTCAACAAATACAAATTCGATAAAGATACTGTTACTAGCAAAAGCAAGGTCAACATAGATTTATTCACATACGTAAATTCTAAATTTGTATATGTCGAAAAGCATTTGGGCAGACAACTGAACGATCTTTACAGAAAAATCATTACAAATAGGTGTGAAGTAGAGAGGAAAACAATACAAAACTCCCTATCTCTTGCAACCCTCTCCCCTGACGAATTCGCATACAACATCATGAAGAAACCTGGATACATTGCCAGGATCGCAGGAGAAGCAGTTCATGTCATAAAATGCACCCCTACTGTAGTGAAGGCACAGCACCTTAACGAATGCTACAGCGAATTACCAGTAATTTCAGGCAATGAAACCTGGTTTCTTACTCCAAAAACGCATATCCTCAAAAGGAGAGGTACTCCAGTGAACTGCAACTCCATCATACCTACATACTACAAAGTAAATAACAAATGGATAAAACTAACACCCAAACCAATGGAAACAATACCACTACAAGCACTCAAACCTAACACAAACATAAAATGGAAATTTGAATCCATAGAGTCATTAGCAACTAGCGGCATATACTCACAACAAGAATTAGATCAACTACAACAACAAATAATGTTCCCCATGGAAAAAGCATCTCTGCTAAATATTATAGCTAAAGAGATATCAGGAGAAGGAACAACAGGGAATATTTTTACAGAAAATACACTTGCAAAATTGGCAGAAAGCACATGGAATCACATGTTCAACAAGCTAGTCATGTGCGGATCAATCTCATCAGTAATCATCATGATATTAATAATACTGCAAATAACAAAATTGACAATTGACACCATCATCAGAGGATATACGCTGCACATGGTTTATGGCTGGTCTATGAACCTACTATGGGCCTTCTTTAGCTCAATAACCCACCTGTTAGTGACACTAGAACGACAAAACCATGGTAACACGACAGAAAATAACGAACAAAATGCAGACATACAACTGGAAACATTACATACAAAAACACTGAATGACACAGACATCAAGATACAAATTTACCCAAATATACACTGTCCTATTCCTCAACAAAATTTACCTCTCGAATCAACAATAATCAAATACAAACATGACCTATTTTCAACAAAAATCTAATTGTCATGTCGTTCAGTACCCCAAATGCTTTACGTCATGGCCACATTTTAAGCGGGGAGGGAAGCGAGATATTCGCTTTAGGATATTAGGCTGAGATGACAAAGGAATTGAAATAAAAAACAAAGATTTGTTCTTTTTATCTAAAAACAGAAAAAAAAATATATTTATTTTTACAAAATTACAAGCATATTTGCAAATATAATCACACTCAGATACAATTGCAATTATACCGGTGGTCCACACTTGGACCTACAATCACATTATAAAAATCACTAAACACTTCTACGCATACCCTACGGAAACCATTGCAATAAACTAACAAACCATAAAAAAATAAGTCACGAAGACCCCAAGTATCTTCGTCTGGCCCATACTCCCCCAGGAAGAAGGCCGTGCGCGTCACTCGGTCGCAATGCCGTAGAGTCCGCACCAATTGCCATCTCTGAAACTAACAAAGCAAACAGGAAACAAATTAATCCATATATATAAAAATACCAATATACATTGCAAAATACTTACATCTATCCTCACATACTTCCGGGTTCCGGGTTTCGGCCCGGCAGGAAGGGGCAAGCCCTCTCGTCTGGCTTTCTTCACAGCACGTGAATGCTGCCAATCCGCAAACTAAAACGAAAAAAATATATAATGAAAATAACAACAACAAATAAAAAAAAATAATAAAAAAAAAAAAAAAAAAAAAAAAGCATGGCAACAAGAATTACAATCAATCTTTAATACTTACACAGACCATGAAATAACGTTTCCTTAGGAACCCGAACATCGTAAACTGAAAAACTTGAACTGTACAAAGTCGAGCAACTGCACTCCTTATATACTAAATAAAATGTACATACCACAAAATCTCTGTATAAACCGCAAACTAGTAGCTTTGAATTTCAGAAGTATTTTTATGCAAAACATTGCAATCATATTGCAATGTCTTAGGCCCTGGGGTGTTACGTCTTACGACGCATCCTTTTTGTAACAACTGCACACTCGTGAAATTCAAAGCTTCTAAAACTATTCGCACGTCAGCAGAAAGCTGACGAAACGCGAGGTAAATGATACTCCGAAATAAAGTTGTTACACCTTACGACACATCCTCTTTTGTAACAAATGCATATTCAGGAAATTCAAAACTGCTAAAATATTCACACGTCAGCAGAAAGCTGACAAAACGCGAAACAAATAGCACTCCGAAATAAAGCCACCGAGCACAAGAATGTATATTCAGCAAAAAACAAAATGTCACAATTCGATACTGACCTGAAAATTAACATATAAAAAGCAATGAACATCATTACGAGTGAAGTTGATCAGTAGTCCGTCAGTCTGTCAATAAGTACCTGTAAGACTCAACTCCGTACACACCGGTCCGACAATTGGTGATCATTTTAATTAATAAACTCGCGACTGTTACAAAGTAATATCGTGCAAATATTATTCAACGACCTTTCCAATACAATTCAATAAGCAGTTAGAGCCTGCTACATTTATACAATTCTACAAGCAGTTAGAGCCTGCTACATTTCTATCAACAATTAAAACTACGATTATCAAGGTAGTGCAATTATCCTACGTACATATTCACATCTCCACATACATTTATTATAAGTGAGACATATCCAACCACTAGTCAACATATTAGAACGTCTCATTCATTAGCTATTTGTAGTTGATGCACGAGACGTAACACAGGAAACAAATTAATCAGATATATCAATATACCAATATACAAATATACATTGTAAAACACTTACATCTATTCTCACATATTTCCGGGTCCCGGGCTTAGGCGCGGCTGGTAAAGGCAAGCCCTCTCGTCTAGCTTTCTTTACCGCACGGGAATGCTGCCAACCCGCAAACTAGAAAAAGGAAAATATATAATGATAATAATAACAACAAGAACTAGAAACTAAGTAACAAGTACCACAATCAATTTGTAAAATACTTACGCAGACTATCAAATGACGCTTCCTTGGAAATCGAAACATTGTAAATTACAAGTCAAAATTGAACTGTACAAAGTCGAGCAACCACGCTCCTTATATACTAATTAAAGTACACACATCGCAAAATTTCTGTATAAACAGCTAGTAGCTTTGAATTTCAGAAGTATTTTTATGCAAACATTGCAATATCTTAGGCTCTGGGGTGTTATGTCTTACGACGCATCCTTTTTGTAACAAATGCACATTCGTGAAATTCAAAGCTGCTAAACTACTCGCACGTCAGCAAAAAGTTGACGAAACACGAGGTAAATGACACGCCTAAATAAAGTCACCAAACGCAAAAATTTATATTCAGCAAAAACAAAATGTCACACCATATCGCAATACTGACCTAAAAAGAGCTGTAAAAGATATAAAAAGGAATGAACAAAATTACTTAGTTAGTTGATGAGTAGTCCGTCAGTCAGTGAATAAGTACCTAATGTAACACTACTATCACCACAGGTTTGGCGAGGCGTCCAATCGTTGTAACCGCCCCTGTACCTATTTCAGCAACCAGGCTCATCTGTAACAACACTTAACGACGGGAAACTAGTAACGCTGCTGTCTATGAAGGCGACAGGCAGCAGCACATCGTTCGCCCTAACTTCCTCCTACGAGCCTTTCACTGAGAACCGACTGCATGTAATCGACCGCTCGTCAGGCATCCACTTCCTGATCGACAATGGTTTGGTAGTCTCTATCATTCCGGCTCGCGGCGGCAGCAAGGCAACCATGAACGACATACACCTTTCTGCAGCAAACAGCTAAAAAATAGCAACACGTGGTCGTCGTACTATCCTCGTAGACTTAGGCCTACGGCGAGTATTCCCGTGGTCTTTTGTTTTAACCGATGTAAAAGTCCCAATTCTAGAGGCTGATTTTCTTAGATATTACGGCCTTGTGCCAGACTTAAAAAGACGCCAACTGGTTAACGCTACGATCAGTCTAGCAGCGCCTTGTAGCATCGAAAGCTCCAGCTTACACTCTATCTCGGCAGTACTTCCTGCGAAACCCGCAACTGCTGGTGCGTCTCTAGAGCTCATCAATAGTTTTTTCGAGCGGTTTGTGGCCAAGGAAGGACAAATTGTAGGACCAACTGCGAAGACCCAGCATCACATCCTCACGACTAGACCCCCAGTTTATTCAAAGCCTCGTCAGATGATCGGGGAGAAACTTCAAGCAGCGAAGGCAGAGTATAGGGAACTGCTTCGAGCAGGGATCATACGGCCATCGAGCAGTCTCTACGCCAGTCCTATCCACATGGTCAAGTTGCCATCTGGGAAGCTTCGTCCGACGGGTGACTACAGAAGTCTAAACGCCCAAACCGTTCCTGATCGCTACCCAATTCCGAGGATTAGCGATTTGCTTCTTCTTCTTCATAGAAAGAAAATTTTCTCAACTATCGATCTCAAGAAGGCATACTTTCAGATCCCCGTAGTTCCTGAGGACGTCCAGAAAACAGAAACCACAACTCCGTTTGGTCTATTTGACTTTCTAGGAATGCCTCTAGGATTGAAAAATGCTACACAAACGTTCCAAAGATACATATATAGCATATTTGGACATCTTAGTTATGTTTCCGTCTTCATAGACGACATCTTTATCTCATCTAGCACCATGGAAGAGCATCTTAATCACCTACGGACCGTCCGGAGCATCCTACTTGAAAATGGTCTGGAGTTAAATTGGGACAAGTGTCAGTTCGATCAACAGAAAGTAAATTTTCTTGGCTTTAGGATAAATGCCGATGGATTTCGGCCACCAGCCGAGAAGGTTGAGGCTATTCTCAACATCCCTAAACCTGCAACGATCCATAATATAAGGAGATTCCTGGGAGCTATTAACTATTTCAGATTGCAAATTTCGAATGCGGCTGAATCGCAAGCTCTGCTCAACGAATGCGTCAGAAGCATGAAGAAAAAGGACAGAACCCCGATAGCATGGACGTCGGAGTTAGAAAAAGCTTTCGAGGACAGTAAAAAATAGCTTGCAGCGGTAACATCCTCGGCTTATTTGCATCCAAAAGCACCCATCATCCTCACTGCAGACGCGTCTGCAACGGCAATTGGAGGATTCCTCGAGCAACTAATTGACGGCATATACTCCACTTGGTTTCTTCTCCAGGAAACTCTCTGTCGCAGAACGCAACTACAGCCTTTATGACTGCGAGCTGCTTGTAATCTTCGCAACGCTCAAGAACTTTGCGCACATAGTTGAGGGCAAAGAATTTGTCATAAGGACTGACCATAAACCGCTCACCAAGGTTTTCCAGCAGTGCTCGGAGAAGGCATCTCCACGACAGCTATATCAACTAGAATACATAAGTCAATTCTGTACGACGATCCTGCATATCCCTGGGGAGCAGAAAGTCGTCGCGGATACGCTATCACGGATCTGCACGATCAGCATGCTCACTCGACTCAGCGCCCAAGAAATTAGCGAGGCTCAGGCAGTGCACGAAGATCGTCTACAGCAGATCGAAATCGACGGACATCGCTTCCTCTGCGAGGTATCAACGGTAGTGGTGCACCCATACCTACCAACCGTCCTTGGAGGACAATTTTCAAAATCCATACTATTGCATCCAAAAGCACCCATCATCCTCACTGCAGACACGTCTGCAACGGCAATTGGAGGATCCCTTGAGCAACTAATCGACGGTAAACACACTCCAGTTGGCTTCTATTCCAGGAAGCTGTCCGCTGCAGAACGCAACTATAGTCCATATGATCGCGAGCTACTTGCAATCTACGCAACGCTCAAAAACTTTGCGCACATTGTTGAAGGCAAAGAGTTCGTAATTAGGACTGATCATAAACCACTCACCAAGTCTTTCCAGCAATACCTGGACAAAGCATCTCCACGACAGTTATATCAACTGGCCAATTTTGTACAACGATCGTTCACATTCCAGGAGAGCAAAACGTCGTCGCTGACTCGCTGACGCGCTGTCAAGAATCTGCACCATCAATATGCCCACCAGGCTCAGTGCTTAAGTTATTAGTGAGGCTCAGGCTGAATACGAATCTTCATCGAATCGCGAGAGCGATCACGTAAGTGGTCTTTAACCGATTGAGTTAGACGGTTACCGTTTCCTTTGTGAGGTTTCAACAGGAGTAGTACATCCGTACTTACCACCCTCTCTGAGGAGGATAGCATTCGACGTCATTCATGGCCCTGCTCATCCGAGCGGTAGAGAGACAGCAAGGAAGATCCGAGAAAAATACTTCTGGCCTAGCATTCGCAAAGATGCAATAACTTGGTCGCGTCAATGCATTCCGTGTCAGAGGGCGAAAATCCATCGCCACTCCATTCGGCTAAGTAGAAAATGTGGGAACGGAAGAAAAATTCACCCGATCTTAGAAGCGAGAGGTCTAATTACTTTTATGTGACCGTCGCCGAAAAATGAAACTCCGCCAAATTCCTATGCAATTGAACATGTGAATGAGAAAAATAATTTTTCGATTCCGACGTGACTTTAGTCCGCCTGGAGATAAGCGTCTTACTCAGTCGTATCGCGTAACACACGGGAAAGATACTCATACATTTTTCCACAAAAGTACGTAATCATAAATCAAATAAATATTTAATAATGATTATAATTAAATATAAATTATGTTAGATATCGTACAGAAATAAAAAAATATATAATATATGAAATAATAATAATGAGGGAATAATTTAAGTAATCCCCCTTAGATTTAACACATAGAAATATACGTATTTTTATTTAAAAGATTATTTAATTTATAAAATTTTCAACGCGAAAGAAAAAAGATAGAAGCCTGAGCCAACCACGCTCTGCTACCAGTTGATAGGTGGCAATTCGCGCGAGGCAAATTAGCCCCGTGTGTAGGTCTTTTTAACAGCCGAGCGACCTTAGGCTTTCAGGAACCCTGGCCCGTTCGCGCGTCAATAATCATATCCCTATTTATCGAATTCCGGCACTCTTGTTACGTCTCAAGACGTATCTTTACTCAATTACATTCTTTAAAAGTGCAATTCCGAATTTCGTAAAATCAAAACTATATACACGTCCACCAGAAAACGATACAGCAGCAAAACACAAAGACCATACTCAGCATTACACAACACACAATGAACTCAAAAAGAAAATTACTCAACTACACAAGAAACATCAGCGATTTATTAAGCACAAATTTATGTATATAAGACGAACCACCCGAAAGGTGAGCAGCAATTATCTTTACTCCGTACACACCGGTCCGACAATTGATGATCATTTTTCTTAATAAACTCGCGACTGTTACAAGTAATATCGTGCAAGTATTATTCAAACCTATCCTATTCAATTCAACAAGCAGTTAGAGCCTGCTACATTTATTCAATTCAACAAGCAGTTAGAGCCTGCTACATTTTATCGACAATTAAAGGCTACGATTATCAAGGTAGTACAATCATCAGACATACATTTCCACATATTATTATTATAAGTAAAACATATCCGACCACTAGTCAACATATTGGAACGTCTCATTCATTAGCTATTCGTAGTTGATGCACGAGACGTAACACTCTATATCGCGATTGTAAAATAGTTAATCTAATGTTTATTATAACGGGGAAACATATGGATAAACATAAAAACGTTTACTTTTATAATATTTATTATAATTATTTTTACAACATAAGATAAATTAAACGAAATAGAGACAGATATATATATATATATATATAAATTGTAACGGGGTATGAGTCCGTATTAATTTCTTTGTCTTACCGGAATGCGCGCGACGAGATCGAAATAATCAATTTTTGTTATCTAACCGAGGAGTGGGGAAGGACATGTATCAGTCAACCAACTCACTAATAGCAAAAGACAAAAGTAAATTAGTGTTTCAATCACACACAGACTTGTTTATTTTCTATGTAATCTACATTGAATTTGGCCCGCGCATTTACGCTTATTCGATGTGCGCGAGAATCTTACGCGCCGCCATTTCGTTTACAGTCGCTCGTTCGAATTACTCGCTTGCATATTCTCGCTACCAATTTCTTTATATTCGCAGACGTGAGAGGAGAATTAAAATATTACGCACGGTCGTTTTCTAAAAATCATAACGCGAAGCTGGCCAGCTTACCTCGTACGACTAGTCGCGCTATCAGGGGAAGCAAATCAGCGTCGCCTCTTAACACGTGGCTAAGGTTGCCGCTTTTCCACACTGAAGACAGGCCTCTTTAATCGCCCTACTGCTTCCACCGGGCGGATTCAGCAACCTCGTGGCTGGCCTACGATGTCGTTTCAGCTAACCACTCGAGACCGCAGCAACAACAACCAAAAACTGGCAGTCTGGTATTCGCGCTCCTTGCAACGTTCACACTCACGCACGCTGCTACCGGAGCTCGAGTTATTCCTCTGCTCACGTTGCTATTCAATTCTAGCGTTACTGCTCGACGACGCGCGCTGTTAACGGTGCGAAAAGTACTCTCAAATTCTCGCACGCCGTTGACAAAGCCAGCGGTATTTCTCGACTCTAGCACGCTGTTACCGGTGTCAAAGGCACTCTCCAACTAGTCCTTTTTCTTCGCGCGCGTTCTGCCGAGTAGTACAGACTATAAGGGTTCTAAGCCACTTTTACTATGTGAGTATTCATTCCTTCCTTACCAGCAGTCGGTAACATGATTAATCCTTCATTACCGGTCACTGAAATGTTTTATCAGCCGATTTTGTATTGACGGTTTGCATTGTAGCCGACCGAGCATGTGCACGTGCATGTGTGTGTGTATGCTCGGCCGGTCGGTAGTTATCGACGTGGGTGATACCCCCCCGCAAGCCCCCTGCCCCATGGCCCCCTCCCGATGATCGATCGATGATGTGTTAGATTGATGGAATAAAGATATATGATTAAGTGGGGGGAATATTATCGACGGTGGCGTACAGGCATGATGCGCCCAGTCGGTATATCTCATGGAATGAGGTGGGTAAGGTTTATTATTATTAAAAATATTGAATACGTTTAAAATTTTTAAAACACATTTATTTGATAAAAACAGTATACATGTTTATCATATTATAATACTTATACAAGTTTTGTAATGTTACCACTTATTGGATTATACTTAACTATACGATCGTGTAAAATTAAATAATATGCAGCTGTTTCCGCAGGTATATCATTTTTTGTTTCAAACTCTAGACGTACATCTACAGCAGCTTGTTTCAATGATTCATTTTGCTTAGAACAATCTATTACTATTAGAGGTGCATGCGTAATAAATTGTTTTCTATTCAAAAGTGGATTGTACATACAGTCTCTGTTATAATAGTTCACTTGAAAATTAGCATACATGTCATATAACATAGAATAATGATTATTACTTATATCAAGATTTTAATTTCCATACGGATATTGCTGAAAATTGAGAAAAAGTTTAACATTGGTTACACTGCAACGATCAAATCTTTAGTTAATACCAAATATTTAATTTAGTTTAAATTAAATTAATTAAATTAATTAAATTAAATTAATTAAACTATTTAATTTAGTTAAGGATTTTTAGTTTAATCAGACTTGCGTTTTGTTTGAAAACCTAATATAATATATCTTGGTTTTTCTAATTGATTGGATGTTTTTACTGTCCAAAGATGTTTTAACGTTTGTGGTAATGCTGGATACTCATAAAGTTCCCACGATCGAAAACTCATAGAAATAGGAATATCTTTTTGAGTGAAATTGAACAACTGTATTTTACACTTATCGTAATTACATAAGGCATCAACCATTCGATTCGTATGAGTTCTATTTTAAAAGGTTCATACTGCTCAGTATCATCAATTCTCACCAAGTTTTGTATGACTGCGTTTAAATTATCTCTTGATCGGGTAAGAATAAGTTCATGCTTTACATTCACAACAATTTTGTGATAGTCTTCAGCGAATCCTAAAATCATGGAAAGTGGTATCGACACATCAAAGTAACCATTGTTGTCAATTATTGTCTTAGTTTCTTCAATATCGAGCCATCCGGCATTTTCGAGGAATGCACTTTGATTTTGATTCAATGAAATCAAACCTTTCATAGTACTCGTCAATCCAACATTTTTACATCTGTCTATCTCAATGGCATTAATTTCATAGCGGATATCTTCGAATAGATGGCATATAGCATTATTTACGAACTTTGTCCCAGTAACAGCATTACCATCACGTCTTCTTATTTTTCCTACAATGTGTAGAGAAATTTTCGATGGTAAGAGACATAAATCTTGATGTTGTATTAATATAGGAATTTCATCGCTATTGTTAAATGTTTGTGAGTTGTAAGGTTGATATGCATGAACTTCATAATGAGCTATAGATTCATCAAAGATGATAGGTGCTTGCACACTAAGTATTTCTTCCATCTTTGAAATGACAACAGCATACAAATATACACGTTAATTTTTTAAACTGTTGACGTTTCTTTTTCTTCTTTTTGTTGCGACGTCTCGAACAATCTTCAGCCTGAGACTTTTCAGGAACTGAATGTTTCGACGTGTTAGACCTCTGACTATCCGTCGATGACTGACTTTTTGAGCGCATAACGGTGTTGTTATATAGCCACTCCCTACTTTAGCATTATAAACTATTCCCATTATACTCTCTTTATATGTAAACGAATCGTGATTACTTTTCCACGAAAGTTTATCAAATTACCGTCTTGGTCAATTAGTCATAGCTGTAAATGATCAATAACTCTGACAGTTAGAGGTAAATATATAATCTGTTTAGGAACTTCAATGATCTTATATCCTGGTGGTACAGCTGAAAAGAATTCATGAATGATATGACCTCTATTTTGATTAATATAAGCTCCAGATGTTATATTACATTCAACGCGTAGAGCGTTTATTTTGAGAATGGTTACAGGCATGTCAGAGACATTATTTATATTGGTTGGCAACAATCGTTTAGTGAAACCTAATAAACGTCCTATAGAGTTAGTTGGTCGAAAATCGACAAGTTCATTGCAAATTATTTCACTGCATAAAGTATTGTTATTAAGTTTTATTTCAATTTTTATATCTGTTGACTTTAACTTTTCTTTCAAATATCGATCTATGTCACCAATTTCATAACTACCTGTAGGTAGTTCAATTTCAATATCACCAACTTTGAATTTATTGTGTCCGACGTCAATATTTGGTATAGAATTAAATGTAAGTAATTCTACCAAACTAAGAGTATAAGTTTTATTCTTATCCAGTTCTATAGGTGGAAAATAGTATGTTTCTAATACAGATGATGTACCAGACAAACTGAGGGTCAATGATTCAACCATGTCGAGTGATTGTACACAATTGAATTCTTTATTCGCAATTCTTACTATTTATACAAATGATAATTGTCATGATGTTCTAACAAATTACATAAAAATTTTAAACATAAATGGCCACAGATGTAAGTATTATAATTTTGATATTTGTTATAATTGTACTTGATTTGATCAACTTTGAAATATTTCAAGAGTTCTAGAGGTGGTCGTAAATCACCAAAACTATCAAAGTAGAAGACATTTTTACCATTTTTTCGGTATACCACCCAATGTGTACCTGGTTCAGAATTATCATCAAGGTTTACAACTGCACACTCGTTGACGCGTGGTCGCGTGGGTAGAGAGTTTCTCATAAAAACGCCACGAAAGTTTGGAATTCGTAATTCATGAGCATACTTTTTTATATCGTAATCTGCTAAAAGACGACGTGGCAGTTTTAAATCAAAGTTTTTTTTTTTAATGTTTTTGTAATTTTTTTTTCTTAATAACTTTATTTTTAAGCTTCTTGACTTTACTATTTGTACTGAAGGCTAAACCAAAACCTTTTTGATATGGTCTCAAATATAAACCTTTACCAAGAGCTAAAGCTTCAACACGTTTGTTATGCCTCGACAGTTCTTCTAATTGTTTTTTAGCAGCGTTCGCTCGGTTTACAGCTTGTGCTATTCCTGCTGCACCACCTGCCAAAGATCCAAGTGCGCTAAGTCCCGTGAAAACAGGAACGAGAGCTGGTAGGAAACCTCTAACTTTAGGGATTGGAAGTATTCTTGGTAATTTAATATTTTTCTTTCGACCAACATTTTTTATGGTTTTTCGTGCTGCGTTTAAAGCAGTCTTGATAACAATTTTCGAATCATTACTAGGAGTTATACATTTTTTTGTCATGCTGATAAGTTATTTCATTGTTAAAGTCTTTCTTTTTTTAGAATTTTTTTTCGACGAAGTCTTCCTTTTCTTATAACGCTTCTTGCTAAGTCCCATTCCGAACATTGATTTAGCTTTCATGATGTTTGTAACGGCATATGCTGCAGCTCTTTCACTTAAGTTAGCGTCAAAACTATGTACACGTTGCCAAGCTTTTTCAGCCAATACTTTGTCTGCAATGTTTCGTGCTTGAATATCCTTATTTTTAGAGTAAGCAATGTCGTGATCTTTACATGCAGCGTTCAGAGGATTAATCCTAGGGTCTCCTCGATTTAATCGCTTATATAGTTTTGTACCAGGTCCGCAATATTGATAACCTGGTATGTGAGCCTCAAACGGTAGATTATTTATCAAGTTATTTACAAAAACTCTACCAGTCTTCCTTTTCTTTTTTCTCTCGTGGGCGATCATGGTCGAGTGTTTAGTAGTGAATGCCTAAAAACTTATATATATAAACTCTTTTATAGTAAAATTTATCGGTTTTAATTCAGAGTTTAGAGTGAAATGGATGTAGAGGAACAGTCTCTCAAGCTTCCTGTGATAAATTTTGACGCGTTGACAGACAAAAGTGAAAAGAAAAGTAAAAGACATGTGGATCTATTGCCCGACAGCATACGTGCAGTATGCTGTAGTGCATCTAATTGTGGTAAGACGAATGCGCTTTTAGCTCTTTTAACCCATCCTAATGGTGTAAAGTTTGAAAATATTTACATATATTCTAAGTCGCTTAATCAACCAAAATACAAATTTCTCGAGCAACTTCTTGAACCCATCAAAGGTGTTGACTACTTACCTTTTAGCGAGCATGATCTCGTTGTATAAACAGACGAAGCACGTCCAAATTCTATTATGATTTTTAATGACATTGCTTGTGAGAAGCAAGATAATGTGAAAGCTTTTTATTGTATGGGAAGACATAGAAATGTTGATTGCTTTTACTTATGTCAATCATATGCTCAAGTACCCAAACACTTAGTGAGAGATAATGAGAATTTTTTAATAATTTTCCGCCAAGATGATATGAATTTAAAACATATCTATAATGATCATGTGAATACTGATATGTCATACCAATGTTTTAAAGAAATTTGTTCTTCGTGTTGGAAAGAAGATTACAGCTTTCTTGTAATTGACAAGGATCGATAAATAGATGCTGGCAGATTCAGAAAAGGTTTTGATAAGTTCATTCTAAATGCGAATCACTCAACATAAAACGGACAGTAGACAACAAGATTGCAAATAGACAACATGACTGAGTTAGATCACCAGACTGGTATTCTTCGTCAAGTGGAAAAAGCTCGCGAAGCCATAAAACATAAATATAATTTGTTGAAGTCTGACAAATTAGCAACTGAAAAATTTGTCAAAGAGACTTTTAAGCCTGTGATTGAACCACTTGAAAAGTTGGTTCATGAAACAACACTTAGTCAGCAGAGAAAAACCAAACGTAAAAAATTATTGTAACTTAAAAAAGAAGAAAAAGATAGCTAGGACATACGAGAATTATCTAAAAAAGAGGAAAAACCATTTGAAAAATTATATGATAGTGGATTGGAAGAAGCATTGAATGCTAATGAACAACTGAAAAATAATGATGTTGATGTATTTCATACTCCTGAAAGTGATTCACTTAATAAGTATTCATCAATGTTGCGGCTAAATCAAGTAGCAACATTAGATATTATCTGTGGAGTACGTCAAAATAAAGATGGTACTCTTAAGATTGGTGATAAGTCAGTGAATTTTGAAAATAATAAAATTATTATAAGTAAAGATACTTATGAAAAAGCTCTGGATTGATTGAACTGTTATTCAAAAAAAGCCTGATAGCTCCATTGTAACTCAAGACGATTTAGGTACCTATGGTCGTATTATAAATAAAACGAATGCATATAAAAAGCATTACAAAACCTGACGAGGAAATAGCTATCAATCAAGTGAAAAATTTCGAGATATCATATCTCAGTTGATCAGAGTTACACCTTATAATTCACCAAGTAGCAGAGGGTTTTCTTTGAAGACACCTTATAAAATTGCACGGCCTAATAATCTTACTGATTATATATATTGGAATGATCCCAATGAGCTTGTAGAACGTCTTAGATTATTAATTGCAGAGACATCGGCAGGCAATCAAAATCATGTGAATGAAATTCAGTCTATAATCGAATGTTACGTGACAGTTTTGATGTCTCTTCAAAACGGGCACGTGTTAGACCGTTTTTAGCTCCGAGTGGTCCTGACTCGGGCGGACTAAACCTTCAGTACGGTACCCCGACCGTGTCAGCGAATGGATCGCGTCTTTGCCGATAATATCCGAAGTTCGTCCCTGCGAGGGGTAGGCGGCAGTAATCGGGAAGGAAAAAGGGAGGGGGCTTCGCCGGTTTACTTAAATGAACTTACACGGGTACGTTAGATAGATTTGTATATATTTGTATATATTTTCATACGTCAGATAACACTTCTAGTAATAATATTGCGCTACTATGTGGTTCGCGATTTATTAAATAAGTATTCTAAATTGCGCGGGCAGTGGTGCTTACACACTTGGTCCCGGTACGCAATCACGTGGATTCACCAAAAGGGGAACCTTGAATATGCTTAGTAGTATTAGAGCGAAGAGAGAGAGATAATAAAAAAAATACAAGGAAGAAGAGATTTCAGCTTATCGAGAATAGAGTCCAAAAGTACTCACTCTGTTGTCTAGGTCCAAAATATTGTTTGGTTCGTGATATGGCCAATATATTTCTTTTTATCCAATAGTGTAGTTAATCGCAAGAAAGTGATAATTCGTATGGTCAACTTGTCCAATATATTCTTTTTATCCAATAGTGTAGTTAATCGCAAGAAAGTGATAATTCGTATGGTCAACTTGTCCAATATATTCTTTATCCAATAGTGTAGTTAATCACAACTCAAACAATTATATTCTCAAACTTCTATTATAGTTTTTAACTTCAAGTAGGAAAAACGTAGGCTTCTTTATTGAGCGCTCGCTCCTAACTAACTGAATTCTGCTGCTCTGCTTTCGCTGGTTTATTTTATAGCCTTTGTCCCGAGCATACCGTCTCTCTCTCGCGTATACGCTTCGGATGTTTACGCTTCTCGTGGCGGGTCGTCTTACCTAGCTAAGCACGCTGACTGCAGCGTGCTGTCCCAGCATGCCGGCTCAGCGTGAATCAGCCTCTATCGCTCATTCCTACCGAGTCGCGCACACGAATACTGCTAGCTATGCTATGTCCGAACGAAAATCCCGAGAGCAAGGTTTTATTCGATAGTATATTTTTTTTTGTAACATAATAAGACGTCACGTAACATCGAAGAATTAAGAGAAGCTGAAATTATATATTAATAGTATTAGTTAGCTTTCAAGTTCATTATCATCATAGGCATTGATCTTTTTGGATTGAAGAAAAACTTTTGCGTTTGAAAAAAATGAACAAGTATAAAACAGTTGTAGATGAGCTTCATAAGCCAGTTCGTCGTAATTATTTAAGAAGATCATTTGACATTCGTGATATTGACGAGACATGGCAAATCGATCTTGTTGAAATGATACCATATCAACAAGAAAATAAAAATTACAAGTATATCTTGTGCACTATTGACTGCCTTTCCAAGTACGCTTGGTGTGAGGCAGTTAAACAAAAAACTGGTAAAGATGTTGCAAAGTCTATGAAAACCATACTTGAAAAAGGACGTGTACCAAAAAAGATATGTCTTGACAGAGGTCGTGAATTTTATAATAAAGATTTTGAAAGTTTAATGACCAAATATAAAATTCATATGTATACTACATATAGTAAATTGAAAGCATCAATTTGCGAACGATTTAATAAAACTTTGAAAAATAAGATGTGGAAAAGGTTCTCGCTGAATGGTAATCGTAAATGGTTGGATATACTACCTGATCTAGTTTCACAATATAATAACTTCAAACATCGAACAATTGGAATGAAACCTATCGAAGTAACTACTGCTAGAGTTTTAGAAATATTGAAACGACTGTCTGCGAAAAAAACTCTACCTCTAACAAAACGTGCAAAATTCAAAGTTGGTGATAAAGTACGAGTAAGCATAAGTAAACAGATTTTTGAGAAAGGCTATACACCAAATTGGTCAACAGAAATTTATACAGTTTATAAAGTTATGAAAATAGTTCCATTTACTTATCGTTTGAAAGATTATCAAGACAAATCTATCGCTGGTGGCTTCTACGAAGAAGAATTACTCAAGACAAAATATCCCGATATTTATTTGATAGAAAAAGTTGTAAAAAAACATGGTGATCATTATTATGTAAAATGGTTAGGATTTGACGAATCACATAATAGTTATGTTCATAAAGATGATATGTAAACGGTATTAAATAAATAAAATGATAAAATATATTCTGTTTTTTTATTTTTTCATTTCTATACATTTTTTTACGAGTACAGGTGTAATAATTTCACTCAAACGATTGATTCTCATTTTAAACCGTTCTCTATCATGCGCCATCTGCATCCATTCTCCATGACGAGCAGTTTGATGTGCGTATGTCCATGTAATCATCTCATGTATTTGAATTTTTTCTTGAAAACGTACAGACTTGGACGGTTTCTTTTTCTGGTTCAATCTGAAATTAAACAACACTGATTAAGACTAATTACGCATCTGTTCCATGATTATATATTAAAAAAATATTAATATGTTTTTTGACTTACCTAATTTTCGAATCATGTCAATGTGCTGGAGTGTCAGTACTGTTAGGTAATAGTTATCTCTTGTCATCATAAGGATTCAATGCAATTTTTCTTTGTTGAATAGTTTCAACATTGTGCAATTTAGATCTGATCGTACATTGCTGTCTTTTATGAATATGTAAATTTGTAACATATGTAAACAGTCCAAATAATGATCAAATTCAATAGTTTTCTCAACAACGGAAGCCTTCACACCTTTAATTTTGTTCATAGCATCAATACCATTTACACGAGTACAGTACATTTTACTCCTCAAACCAATAAATTCTGTTAGTATATTTCCATTATACTCGTCCTTCATTAAATCAACTACCTTCTTATTTACCCTTGGCATATCGAATACGTTGTCAGCAGGATAGTCAGAAGTGTCAAAATAATTTATGTTAGCTTTCATATCAGCATAAATGTCTTGACATTTTATTGAGTATGTGAAACTATCAGTATCCGTATAGAGAAGCTTACAGTTTTTTCCATACATTCTTTTCATGTAATCATAATGAAACCTGTACATTAATGTTTTGGATACGTCTAATACTGTAAGACCGACATAAATAGGTTTATTCAAATATACCTGAGTTTTACGCAACTGAACAGCGACCAAGTTTTTATCAAAAATAGCTCTACTATGAAAGTTAGGTTTTGAAACGAAAGCTTCCACACCATAACGTCCATCCCACTTTGTTAAAAGTTTTACATCAACATGTTTGCGAACATTTTCCATAGTTTTACCATATATACTATTATTCATGAGTTAGAAAAGATTTTTTTGAAACTCATTTTTAGCTTTCGCTCTCATCGAACTATTCAGGTCGATGTATGGTTTTAGCCATGCAGATTGCTCAAATTTCAATACTCTATAAATTTTTACAAACTTGAGTCCATATTCAACAGCTAGTTTAAGAGCTCGATAATGTATCACATAATTTCTCTTATTCATGAGAGTAGCACATAATTTGTCATGCTTAGAACCATGAAGCTTGATGTGCTCTGAGCAAAATGGAAAATCATTATGCTCATCGTGAATCGATTGCGGATAATCTAAATCGACTTCTAAAATATAACCCGTTGGAGCATCATCTGCAACTTGTAGAAAGTCAATTTTATCAAAATTTTCTTCCCACTCAATTTTATCTCGTGGCAAATATTGTATCATCGCATATCCATACAAGTTATTAGCGTCTAGATAAACAAGGTGTTCCTCTTCTACGCTACTATCAAATTTTTCTTTCATATATCTGTTGTTAACTGCACCGTATCGACTTGAGCATTGACTCAAACCACCACGAATATCTGATTCTATAAATAAATGCATATCTATATCGGTCAAAAGTCTTAATGATATCTTTGTAAACTTGAGCATTGCATCCCATGAAAAACCTGGAGTTGTGTAATAGTGGGCTGGATCTAGACCATACTCTGTTAGACATTGCTCGCGATATTGTTCAAAATCTTCTGCGAGTAATACAATATCGATTTTCATGTACAAATCGCAATATTTACCTAAATTTTTTATCTTGAATGCTTTCCAAACTTGGAGGGCATGCTCGTAATCAGCATCCGATACTTCTGAATCAGCGAGACAATTGTCAAGTGACGAAGCCATAAACTTGAATGAATCAATGAATCGTAATTTTATTCCAGTGTCTGCAACAGTCTTTGTTAATGCAATATACTTTTCTTTCGACAAAGGTAAAATTTTAATATTTTCAGAAAAGTGATTGGATATATCACGAATAATAAAATGAGCATCATAACCACTAAGATTGTGAAAAACTACATGTACTATACGAGAATCTTGATAGTTCAGATTGCAACTTTGATGGGCTGCACCTCGATATATTTTTGTCAAGTGACAATGGTCATGAACTTTCATTGATTCGTTAATTAATTTTTCACTAATATGACATACGTTTGTTGCCTCGAATTGAGCGATTTCCTCTGGCGTAATCTCATCCATAGGTTTTGGATCATCATAAATATTTTTTATGTAATAAGAAATATTTTTTAACTCTTCTGCGAACCATTTCGCTGGCTCAGGCCCGTGATAAGAATTATATCTTGATAAACTGTCATCATAACTACATTTCAAGTACTAATCTCATATATAAACAATGGTTAAGGAAAATCCCTTAACCATTGTTTATATATGAGATTAGTAATATTTCGAAGGAAAATAAAATAGATTATAATAAATTTCAAGTAGTAGCCTATGCTAAACATTTTGTGGTGTTGAATAGTAATCGTATTTTTATGAACATCTTGCTCATCAACTTTTGGTTTTTTCAATAAGCATTCACAGACTCCATAGATAATGAATGGTGATTTTAATTTGAATCCATAGTTCTTGAATTCAATCACATTTTGACCTTTTCTTGGCATCTGTACACTACACTTATTTATTTGTTTACAGTTCCTTTCATGTGCAACGAGTTTCTCTGAGGTGTTAAAATAATGCAAACATTGATCACAAATAAATTTGTTAGTTTTGCAGCGCGATAAACTGCTTCCTACTAATCTTGCAAGGTCTTTTATATAAATATAATGATAATTATTTGATATTTCATCATTTATCAATAAAAGATTGACATGATTTGATTTTTTATCATCTGTATGATAAAGAGGAATTATTTTTTTACCCTCTAAACCAAACACATTGATTGATATGCTGTTTTGTTTTTCAAATTTTGAAATTTGATTCAAAGAGACTGGATATGATAAACCATTCAAATGGAGTTTATTCTCGTATGATATGTAATGACTTACTCTTTGAGGATGATTTGTATATTTAATTTTACATAAAGCTACTAAGATTGCCCATATAAAGCATTTCTTATCATTATTTTCTACATTGATACAAGCATGCTTGTTTTTTAAAAATGTTGGTAGAGGTATATAAGAACTTCCACTTCGCATTGGATTCAATTTATTAATATTAATTTGAAGATTAATAATAGAATCCAAAGACCAACCTGACTCGTTACTTTCAAATTCCTCAACCTCTTTTAATAATGGACTTTTAATATTATCATCAAACCATTTCTTGAGAGGGCTTGAAGGATATACTTCAATATTTCGAGTAGTAAAATGCTTTGTGTCAAAAGATTTTTTTAATTTATCTTGATAACTTGAATATTTCCAAAATTTGCATGATAATACAGCATTAATTTTACAAGCATTATTTACTCTTAAAATACTTTTGACATGTCTTGCAAATAAATCGCAAGCATCTTTTAAGAATGGTTGAATATCAATGTGTTGAATATTGGCTATAATACTAGTTTTTAAACGGTTTTCGAATGCGCTTTCCAAGTCCACCCATTGTATACGATTTTTTATACTATCTTCCAAACCTCTTCTACAAACTCTACAATTTTCTAGTCTTAAATAAATACATTCAAATTTACCAATGGTACTGAGGAATGATTGTTTTTGTGGCACACTAAGCGATGATGACTGTCTCAAAATTTTTTTCAAAGTTCGCAAAGATAAGACACATTCTTTTTTCCATCGTTCTATAATTATTTCATCACGTAGGTTTTTAGGAATAATAAGATTTACAGTTCCTTCAATCAGATGGAAGTGTTCCAAACAGTTTTGTAAAATTTCCATTTTTGTTTTTTAGCATAGACGTTGACTGTTGCAGGTATCGATCACGAATGAATTAAGATCGACTTCTACTATTTTATATATATGTTATTAATCTTCTTTACCACATGTACTACAGGTATCTGAAGTTCCTATCTCAGACTCTTCATTTTGAATATAATCATCATCATCATTATCATCACTAAGTATTTCTATGTCGGATTGAGCTTCTTCTTCTTCCAGCTCCATAAGCAACTCTGCTAACGTTCTTATAGTTGGAAAGCAGAATTTATTGATGTCTTGAGTGTGTTTTGGATAATACATTTTGAGCTTCTATATTTCTTGATAGATGATAAGAGAATGATCACATTCGCAAAGGAAATCTCATTTATATGCATATTTAAAAAATGGAGGGGGTACAACTTTAAATTTGTGTGCAACTGCTTTTTTAATTTAGATGCAGTAATACTCGCATTGAAGTGCTATATCAGACTATAGGTAATTATTTTAAAGTATTCTTAGTAATTTTTTTCTAACAAATTCATTTGTTCCAGATCTGAACAAGTTAGGCTGCAAAGCTTTGACAACTGGCCATGCTCATATGTGCAGCCTAAGGATTTAGCAGCTGCCGGATTTTACTTTGTGAATGAAATTGACAAAGTCCGATGCTTCGAGTGTAAGATAGAGATTTTTCGTTGGGAAGAGGGTGACGATCCTAAGATGGAACACTAGCGATGGGGTGGCCGCTGTCGATTCATTCGCAACGTGCCTTGTGGTAATATTCCGATCGGAGTTGATCCGAGTACCGTACCTCTACCAAATCCACCAAGTTTTGATGTATGTGGTATATACGAGCTTGAGTACCGACCGATCGCAATAAATACAGATTCAAACACAACATCATCACCAGAAGAAAATATCGATAAAGTTAGCGATGAACAAATTTGTAAAATATGCTTCGCTAAGGAACTTAGAAAAATTTTTTTACCTTGTGGACATATCGCAAGATGCTCCATATGTTCAATCAGATTAAGTTCTTGTCCTATTTGCCGCAAGAAAATGAAGCAAATTTATGATGCATATTTTGTTTAATTTAAAGATGAATTAATACTTTTTAATAAAAAATGTTACGTTACAGTTTTGATGTTTTTTCAAAACGGCCACGTGTTAGACCGTTTTAGCTTCGAGTGGTCCTGACTCGGGCGAATTGAACCTTCGGTACGGTACCGCGACCGTCTCAGCAAATGGATCGCGTTTTTGCCGACAATGGCCGAAATTCGTTCACGCGAGGGATAAGCGAGAGTAATGGGGGAGGGGGGGGGGGGGGCTCGCTGGATTATTAAAATGAAAATACACGGGTAACATAAGATAGATTTATACAGGGTGTCCCATTTTAACTTACGCACCAAGATAACCCAAAAACTATGAGAGCTAGCGAAAAATGTTTCGAATAAAAGTTACTCGTCTCCGAGGGGGACATATTATGGTGACCTTGACTTTGACCTCGAGGGTCATTTTCAAGGTCATTTGAAGGTCAACTTTGTTTTTTCAAATAGGAACCCCTATTCTCGACCCCGGATTCAGAAAGAGCGGAAAATTCTACGTTTAGATGACCTATCATGCGTGGGGTCCGGGAGACCCGCCAAGGTCATGTGAAGGTCAACTTTGTTTTTTCAAATAGGAACCTCTATTTTCGACCCCGGATTCGGAAAGAGCGGAAAATTCTACGTTTAGATAACCTATCATGCGTGGGGTCCGGGAGACCCGCCAAGGTCATTTGAAGGTCAACTTTGTTTTTTCCTGGAGTACCCTACTTTTTTTATCACGGATTCGGAAACAACAAAAAATTCTACGTTCAGGCAAGGTGTAACTTGTGGTTGATCACTCAAGAACATGTGAAGGTTAACTATTTTTCATAGGAATCGCTATTCTCGACCCCGGATTCGGGAAGTATGGAAGGTTGTCCGTTCTGTCAACGTCGAGATGTAACGTGTATTCAATTCTTTATGCTCATTTAGAGGTAAAAGTAAGTTTTTGAATAAAAACGTCGATTTTTGTTTTGAACGGAGTGACGAATTTAGTGTTGAGATGAGTGATTATTAATAGTAAGCATTTTTTTAACAACTGTTGAAAAAGTCGTTGAGCGTTTTTCATGTAAGTATTAACAAATTATTACCACTCTTGTGGTTAGTGTTATCTTTCAAATATGCATTACGTCTTTGATATTTCTTCACAGAATGACCAATTATTCAGGAAATGAAGTCGTTGAAGTATTGTTAGTACTTGGTGAATGTCGCCGGAACTACCGAGCTGCTGCTCGGCTCTATGCTGAACGTTTTCCGAACCAGCGCCATCCTAATGACAGGCAAATCAGAAATATCGAAAGACGTTGCCGTATGAATGATCTTCATCGACAGAGAGGTGGAAACAGAAATGTGAACAACAATGATCCAAGACTTCTTGCTGTGTTAGCAATGGTTCATGTGAATCCTCACATCAGTACAAGAGAAATCGAACGTCGGTTGGGCGTACCTCGTAATACTGCTCATCGGATAGTAAGATCCGTGGGTTACCATCCATACCACATCATCCTGCACCAAGAACTCAATGAAAATGATTATTTACTCAGAATGAATTACTGTAGGTGGGCTCTTAATCAACTGGACGAGGATCCCAATTTCTTTTGGAATGTTTGTTTTAGCGATGAAGCTACCTTCAAAAGTGACGGTAAACTCAATAGACATAATTGTCATTATTGGTCACCTGTCAATCCTCATTGGCATCGTCAAGTGATAAATCAACACCGTTGGAGTCTTAATGTTTGGGTGGGAATATTCAACGGGCATATTATTGGTCCCCATTTTTTTGATGGCAATGTCAACGGCCAAGCGTATCTTGATTTTCTGGAGAATCATCTACCTGAATACTTGGAGGACATCCCACTGAATGTTCGGCAGCTCATGTGGCTACAACAAGATGGTGCTCCAGCTCACTTTGCTGTAAACGTTAGAGAATTTTTGAATGCTCAATTACGTGACCATTGGATAGGTCGAGGTGGTCCAGTTCCCTGGCCACCTAGGTCTCCTGACCTGAATCCACTAGACAGCTATTTCTGGGGATATTGCAAGGACGCTGTTTACAAGGATGCACCTACCACTAGATTAGATATGATGGATAGAGTGTGAAGAGCTTCTGCAGCTGTTACGCCTGAAATACTTACAAACGTTCTCAATAATTATCATCGGCGTTTGGAAACATGCTTAGCAAACAATGGGGGACCTATTGAACATCTCATGTAATTGTGCGTGCGCATCATTCATCACCAACTTATTGCCAGATCATTATTATTGTTATTATTGAGTTATTCCTTATCAGATTGACTAATACTGTTGATTATTACTACTAATGACTAATATTTTTTTGTTAAACTCTGTACATAAAAAGTTGAATAAATTTAGTGTGTTCTACAATTTACGCATACTTTATTTCTCATATGAAAACATGAAACTGTTCTGAGTAAAGTAATTTGCCATTAATTTGACGTTTAAATGGCCATGGAAAGTTGAATTAATTCATTACATAAAATATTTAGGATTTTTTGTACTTTTCGAATCCGGGGTTAAAATTAGGGATTCCTATTTGAAAAAACAAAGTTGACCTTCAAATGACCTTGGCGGGTCTCCCGGACCCCACGCATGATAGGTCATCTAAACGTAGAATTTTCCGCTCTTTCCGAATCCGGGGTCGAAAATAGAGGTTCCTATTTGAAAAAACAAAGTTGACCTTCAAATGACCTTGGCGGGTCTCCCGGACCCCACGCATGATAGGTCATCTAAACGTAGAATTTTCCGCTCTTTCCGAATCCGGGGTCGAAAATAGGGGTTCCTATTTGAAAAAACAAAGTTGACCTTCAAATGACCTTGAAAATGACCCTCGAGGTCAAAGTCAATGTCACCATAATATGTCCCCCTCGGAGACGAGTAACTTTTATTCGAAACATTTTTCGCTAGCTCTTATAGTTTTTGGGTTATCTTAGTGCGTAAGTTAAAATGGGACACCCTGTATATATTTAGATACATAAGATAACATGTCTAGTATTGATACCTCTATCGCGTTACTATCTAATTCACGATTTATTAAATAAATATTCTAAAATACGCGGTCGGTCGTCGTTACACACCCGGTCCCGGTACGCAAACAAATGGATTCACCGAAAGAGGAACCTTGAATATAGTAAGTAGTTATCGAAATAAAGAGAGAGAAAACAAGGAACAGATTTCGCTTTATCGAGAATAGAGCGTGGAAGTACTCACTCTGTTGTTTTGGTCCTTTTTTAGTTTATATAAGTCTGATTTGTGGTGTTAGCTTTACTATTTGAATTCAAAACACGATAATTAATGCCAAACTCTTTTCTCTCTTGTGCTCGGAGACTTAACTCAAGTTGATTTAATTAATATTCTGGCGAAAATAGCGTCCGTACTTTAGAACTGGCTAATCGCAACTGCTCACGCGCCTGCCTCGCTACCGCAGCCTACTCTCCCTCTCTCCTTCCTATTTTTCGTCTCCTTCTCATTGCTTTGTCTCGCTGCAAAGGCTCAACAAGCAGCGCACACGTGCGCTGCTGACTTCAGCAGCTTATCGCTGAAGTCATGGCCTTGACGCTTTTACTATGTACCGAGACTTTGTTTTAAAATCTGCTCAATTTCTGTCACATAACACCCTTCCCCTGTTAGGAACGTTGCCGTCCTCGGCAATGTATCAAGAGCCACAGAGTCTACAATTAATTATGAAAAATGGATCGGTAAAGAATAAATTAGTGACTAAATTAGTAAATATATAGGTCCTTTATTTCTAGTCCATTATTATAATTGATGATAGCGTATAAAGAAAGGGGTGTGTACATATATTTAATAAGGGAATAACCCGGTCCTAGATTGTTATCCGCACTAAATCATCCGAGATGGCCTGCGCCGTGTTGTTGGTCCCTGCCGCTGGTTCTGTAGGTCCAGTGAGGTCGATTAGTGTCTGTTCTGGTTCCACGTTACTAACGTAATCAAAGTTTCTAATACTACAGTCCTCCAGGTGCTGGTCCCATTTTCTTAATTATATAGACCTACCGCAGAAGTAGTGTTTTTTCAAATTACCTCCGATCTGCATATCACAGAGTAACACGTGCTTGCTACGTCCGTTAGAGGTAATCCAGTGGCCGCAGAGATCGTGTTTTTCGTACAGGTCCAATGCGTTTTCGCCGTACCTTACGATCCTGGGGCGAATAAGTCTGACTTTTAAACACTGTCCAAGCTTATTCGCGACCACCCTTTCTGCGTCGGAGGTATAAATAAATGCGGCGAACCCCATTAAACCGTTCCCATTCCGCATTGGTACGTAATTTATGTAGTCTATAGGGCCAAATTTTAATAAGGCCTTATTTGCCATTGCTTCGGTCTAATTATAGGGTAATAGAAAGTGAAGCCTATTTAAGTGATCGTGCTTAGAGCCAAGGTTTTTTGTTTGGAGGACCAGTGCGGCACTACTCAGGCCGGTATTTTGCCCGTCCTCTTCGTCAGATGAGTCTGGTTCATTGGCGGCTTCCGAGAGGTCGTTGTCGTCAAATATTGCCTTCTCAAACTGATAATAAGTCGGCAATTCCTCTTCCAATCCCAGAACTTTCTTGGAAAACGGTTTTCGATCGTTGAACAACTGCTCGATTGCCTCCTGGGCATGAATGGGGTCCGAGAAGTAAGAAACCGTGCATCCTAGGCTTTCCCTGAATTTCTCGGGAATCGCCACGTCGATTATCTTCTCTAAAGGTCCATATTGGCAAGCGAGCCACATTGCTTCCGCTTTCCTGTTTGGTCCATGTACACTATTATAAGCCCGTAGTTTTCATTAAGCATCGGCTCAACGTCATATCTGAGCCGTGGGTCCATGTTGAAGATCCTGTAAATTTTAAGTATGGTCCTTTAGAAAGATGAATGATAAGATAGAGATAAATCGGAAGTGAAATGTACAACGAGAAGCGTTAGACGGGGTATTACAATTAGTCCACAGGTAGTATCTACAAACATGCAGTTATTCAAGGTATTATCTAATCGTCGGTGCGTGTATAACTAAAATTAACAAAAGTGACAAAGATGATCATACTTAATTTGAAAGAACTTCTTTTAAGCTATAAAATATTTACTTTTAGATAACGTTTTAGTATAATCAACTTTCTCCCCTTTTGCTTCATTTTATACATAAGTTTCTAAATATTCTTGCTCTTGGTCGATGTTTGTGCTTATTTCGTCTTCAGGTGGAGTATCAGCTTGGTCCATACTTCGCGTTTTTCGCGGGCTGCTGAATCAAGGCGGTCAATTGTTTGGTTCTGGTCGAAGAGATCGATTGCGTATTTACCTTGGGTTCAGGATCAATTGTAGTATTGCTTGTGCTTACGACTATAAGGTGTGACGGTGGTCTTCTAACTTCTGATTTTGGATAACGTCCGTTAGCCTTTTTCTCCCTTATCCTTTTCTGATGCTGCCACATGCAAGTCCTGTCATAGTCTTCGTAAATCGTAAGCTCTATTTGTTCATCACATAACCAGTGGTGTTTGGTTTCATGGTCCTGATTCCAACGTCGTTTCCGTACTTGCGCGAATTCTGCGCCATATATTCTTATATATCTCTTCTACTGCCCTGTTGGCGTCAGTTGCATCGTAGTATTGGACGTATCCCAAGGTCAATGATCCCCTCGAGTCTTTCAATACTTTATGATATAGTAAGGACATGAAGCGAAGGTTGGTAAACTTTTTGAGAGACTATCGGATGCGGGACTAGTCCTACAAGGTGAATTTCCTTTGTAGGGAAGTAAAATTCCTTCGGTATATTGTAAGTGGTCGAGGAGTCGAGCCAGACCCTAAACTAGTCGAAGCTGTAATGAAGTTCCCAAGGCTAAAAGGAGTGAGGAGTGTTAGGTCTTTTCTAGGACTGTCCGGATACTATTGTTACGTCTCGTGCATCAACTACGAATAGCTAATGAATGAGACATTCCAATATGTTGACTAGTGGTCGGATATGTCTCACTTATAATAAATACCGGGTGTCCACAACCACCCGTCCACCCCTTTTATTTCTTTAGCAACACGTTTTTAGGAAATATGATATATACGAAAGTTTTAGCAAATCAATCAAGGATTTTAGCGGTGTCCTTTAGTTTGACCTTGAAGTTGATTTTCAAGGTCATTTCAAGGTCAAATTTCGTTTTTTAAATAGGAACCCCTATTTTTTATACTGGATTCTGAAAGAACACGAAATTTTGAGTAAAAAGTGTTTCCAGTATTTTTTTTATTAGACGCATATTTAGCGAGAAAAAAATTCAGAAAGAATCTTGCCATTGGTTTATTTTTATTTTTATTTTATTTTTATAATTTATTTTATAAAAAATTTTTATTTTTATAACAAATCAAATAAATAAACTGTAATCTGAATAAACATAATAAACTAGCTTTTTTATGAAAACATAAATAATGTCCATTCTTGTTTCCCTAAATAAACTTTTTTTTTATTGGGTTATTTATTTTAGTGTTCGAAATGCGCTCCACCTTGCAAAATGCATGCCTGCACTCTAGCTTCAAAATTATCAACAGCTCTTCTAATTTCTGCTACTTCAAGCGAGCGGATTGCTTCTGTGATTCTGCGAATCATGTTAGCCCGCGTAGTTGGACGCTCACGGTAAACTAAATCTTTTACTCTTCCCCATAAATAATAATCTAATACTGAAAGGTCCGGGGATCGAGGTGGATAATTGACAGGACCGTACTTTCCAATCCACTTATTCGGAAATAAACGATTCAAAGCTCTTCGAATGATAAGCGCAGTGTGCGAAGGACATGCATCTTGCTGGAACCACATGTCACGACGTATCTCAAGATTAACATTTTCTAATAAAGGGGCTAATTCTCTTTCTACAAGATGGAGATATCTAAAGCTATTAAGGTTTCCTTCGAAAAAAATTGGGCCTATGATTTGGTTATCGATAATGCCGCACCATACATTAACTTTCCAAACCCGTTGGTGGTCTTCCATTCTCAGCCAGTGCGGATTTTGCGCTGCCCAATAACGAAAATTCTGCGTATTAACTTCACCATCACTTTTGAAAGTACATTCATCCGAAAAGAGTACAATTCGATGAAAATTTTCTCTTTGGCCACTCGCCCAGTTGCAGAATGCAAGACGTTGTTCAATATCAACATTATTCAGATCTTGATGTAATTCCATTTTGTAGGGATGAAATTTATTGCTCCGAAGAATAACACTGATAGTGGATTTGCTTATACCAAAATCACGTTCCCGGCGCCTTACAGAATCATTTGGCTCAATCATTTGGCTGATGCGACGATATCCACAGACCGTTCATCTCTAATTCGTCGGCGAATTTTCCTTCCCTTATTGTGATGAGGTTGGACAAGTCCTTCATTCTTGATTCTTCTAGATAGACGCGAAAATACTTTACGAGAATGAGGAAATCTGTTGGGATAACGCTCTTGCCACAACCTTTCAGCAGCAAGGATGACCCAGCTTCAAATAAAACTTGCAACATGTCGTGCGCTTCTTCTTTGGAATACACCATAGGTACCTATTTGAAAAGAAAATAAATCTAATTTGTCATTTAGTAAGAGAAACGCAATAAAATGGTTCAAATTCTTTCCGAGTTAAAACTTACCTCTGAAAATGATGAATTTATAATTTATTTCTTTAATGATAGATAATTTCCAACGTCGGGTTTAATTACGAAATCACCTCTGACAAAGTAAACTTAATTTTGCATAGTATTCGTACCGAACATTGCATTTTGACTACTCGAATTTAAAAAGAAAATTTTCATTTTCTTTTATTTATAATTACTACTAGGTGGTACATTTTTACAATAAAGATTTTTAAACAAAAGTTTCATACCTAGATATTTTTTTATGTGGAATCGATGTAAAATCAAAATCCACGATAAAAAAGTACTACACCATTTAAAAAATACTGACTTCCTGTCCCAGTAGGCTACTTTCGGCCGGAAGTGAATGTTAAAAGCATCACCAATCAATAGGCACAATGCACTTACTAGCACAAGACTTCGAATTTTACTATTCGCTGAATAGGTATTCTACCTAGATTTTAGAAGAATTAGATGGATGGTATGGACACCGGTATCACTGAATTTTTTTCTCGCTAAATATGCGTCTAATAAAAAAAATACTAAAAACACTTTTTACTCAAAATTTCGTGTTCTTTCAGAATCCAGTATAAAAAATAGGGGTTCCTATTTAAAAAACGAAATTTGACCTTGAAATGACCTTGAAAATCAACTTCAAGGTCAAACTAAAGGACACCGCTAAAATCCTTGATTGATTTGCTAAAACTTTCGTATATATCATATTTCCTAAAAACGTGTTGCTAAAGAAATAAAAGGGGTGGACGGGTGGTTGTGGACACCCGGTATATGTGGAAATGTATGTCTGATAATTGTACTACCTTGATAATCGTAGCCTTTAATTGTTGATAAAATGTAGCAGGCTCTAACTGCTTGTTGGATTGTATGAATGTAGCAGGCTCTAACTGCTTGTTGAATTATATGAATGTAGCAGGCTCTAACAGCTTGTTGAATTGAATAAATGTAGCAGGCTCTAACTGCTTGTTGAATTGAATATGATAGGTTGTTGAATAATACTTGCACGATATTACTTTCTAACAGTCGCGAGTTTATTGAGTAAAATGATCACCAATTGTCGGACCGGTGTGTACGGAGTTGAGTCTTACAGGTACTTATTGACTGACTGACGGACTACTGATCAACTACTGAGAATAATTTGTTCATTGCTTTTTATATCTTTTATAGTTCTTTTCAGGTCAGTATTGCGATATTGTGTGACATTTTGTTTTCGCTGATTATAAATTCTTGCGTTTTGGTGACTTAGTTTCGGAGTGTGTTTCGACAGCTTTGTGCTGTCGTGTGAATAGCTTAGCAGTTTTGAATGTGCATATGTTACAAAAAGGATGCGTTGTAAGGCTTAATTTCGGAGAGTCATTTACCTCGCGTTTAATTAGCTTTTTGCTGACGTGCGAATAGTTTAGTAGCTTTGAATTTCGCAAATGTTCATTTTATGAAAAGGATGCGTCGTAAGACGTAACACTATAGGCGATTTATTCAAGATTATTCGAAAATTGCCAAACCCCTCAGTGATCTTACCAAAAAAGGACAAGAATACGATTGGGGACCTGCACAGAAAGAAGCCTTCGTAAAGCTAAAAAAACTCCTATGTGTAGCTCCGATTCTAACATTTCCGGACTTCAATAAACCATTTACGCTAACTACAGACGCCTCAGATAACGCGATTGGAGTGGTACTTTCACAAGAAGAAGATGGAGTCGATAGGCCTGTAGCTTATTTGTCAAGACTGCTAAGTAAACCCGAAAGAAATTATACGACCACTGAGAAAGAAGGTATCTCAGTTTTATACGCGATGAATCAGTTCCGGCCATATCTCTTATGCAACAAATTCACGCTGGTCTGTGACCATGAACCTTTGAACTATATGCATACGCGCAAGGACCCTGGACAACGCCTTATGAGATGGATGTTCAAGTTTACGGATTACCAATACACCTTCAAGTATAAGGCGGGAAAATTGAATTGTAATGCCGATGCACTGTCAAGGAACCTGGAAAATTTACAAGAATACTTGGATGAAAAGGAACAAAAAGAGAAAGAACTGAATGAAAACATACCGAAAATTCAAGTAATGATGCTGAAAAACAAAGTGACTAAAAGGAAAGTCACTAAAGAACAGACCGAAAAAGATCCAGAACAACCGGTAGCGATACAAAAAAGAGCGCATACCATATCCAACGAGCCTAGACCGAAAGGCAGGCCAGTAGGGGCCAAAGCGAATAAAGGAAGACCGCAGCTGGATCATAGCACCGTAGCAGAAAGAACGAGAAGAGCCTGTGCCTACGACCTCGAAATATACTAAGAATTTTCGCCCAAATGCCACCAATACTGAAATACACGAGAAAACCTGGGCGCCAGCCGATAAAGAAAAGATGCGATCGAAAAGAGTCCAAGAGTTAAAGAATTACGAAGCGGAACTTTCCACAGACGACTCAAGTACAGAACCCATCGAGAAGACCCAACAGAGAAAACAACTGACCAACCAAAACTATGAGTCCGTGGCAAATACTTCCGGAATAGAAATAGTTGTAAATAAAAATGCAAACGAGGACGAGAAACGAAAGTCGGCTCGTCCTAAATTACATTGGCGCGTGCAAGAAATTTTAAATCGATTGGACCAAGAGAGCCAAAGCACGATTATGTCAGACTCTGAGCCGGATGTGAGCGAACTACGGCCCAGTTCCTCGAGACGTTTTGTGATATCCTCTACTGGTGTAGAGGATAGGGACGCGAAAGAAGCTCATGACAGTACAGACAACCGGCCTCACATAGAGGACCCGCGATATAGCGGACTTAGAAGAGGTAAAGATACGGAAATAGAAGCGAGTGAGGATCAAGAATCCCAAACGAAGGGTCCGAAGATAAATAAAGCTAGTGGTACGACGACTGAGGAAGTTCTATCCGAAACAACCGAAGAGTCAATTGAAATACCGATTACTGGACCCCAAACTAGCGCGAGTTCTGAGGAACCTGAGGACGAAATCTCCGAGGAAAACGCAAACAGCGCAGGTCGAGGGGACCACGACGGTTTAGAGAAGGGACCAAGGACCAGTCTGACACCAGACGAAGTCTGGACATCGGCAGAGAAGTTCGAAGCCAGTCTACGTCGACATAGGAGCTTGGACAACGTATCGTACTTTTGGGACGATTTGGGTCTAGCAAGATAACAAAACCATAGAAATGCCTTCTCATTTTTCAGACGGTGATGAACCGCTTCCAGAAATACAGGAAACACTATGGGAACTCGACCCATACGACGGCGAAAACGAGACTAATGAAGAAATGGCTGGACGAATCAGAAAATTGGTGGAAGAATCTCAAAAGATCGTTGCCTCTCAAATTAAACAGAGTAGTGATAGCAATGAAGAGTATCGAAGCAAAATCAACAAAAAGAACCGTGACGAGGTGGCGGAAGTGCCGCGTCATAGAGAAATTTCAGTGACTCCGAGCATAAAGGTAGGAGCACCAACTGCCAAAAGTACACCCATGGTTCAGGGGCGATGCCCTGTAGTGAAATTCAAGGGACTAAACGCTATCACTGAGGAATCGGCTACGAAAGATGAAACGCCGGTAGAATTACACTTTTCACAAGCACCCGTAGAGGATGAATTGTTTCTCATGGTACCCCGACCCTTGGGACCATTAAATCAATATAAAAGACCCGAAAATTATCGAAATCCGACTTCTAGTAGCGAGGGTACTAGCGGTGATCAAACGTTGGGACCTGCGAATTATATCCTTCAAAATAATGTCAGCACGAGCCAACAGTGTTTGACTTATAAGAGGGATAACATTGTTCATTTTATTTCACGGAGTTGCGACAATAAGACCTCCGTCTCCAAGCTATTAGAGGAAATCGGAGCGATAGATTTACGGAACATGAAGAATCAAAAGCTTAAAATTGGACAGATTTTAACAACCGAGTACAAAAACAAATACATCTTCTCAATTGTCGTTAAGGACAAGTACCACGACTCCACTAGTATAGAAGCCATTAAAATAGGGTTAATAAACTTAAAAAATTTGCTCCTGCAGAAAAAACTGAGCAGTTTTCGTATAGCTCGGAGAGGAGATTATTCTGATGACTTAGGGCCCCGACTATTAACCGAAATCTTAATAAGAATATTCAAAAACAGTCCTGTAAAGGTTACAATTTGCTATGGTAAATCCATTATACCCCCAGAGGACGAAAGAAAAGAGATTATCCGAACTTTACATGATAGTCTTGTTGGAGGACATAAGGGAGTCAATCAAACTTATCAAAAGATAAGGGCTTGGTATCATTGGACTGGACTACGCAATGATGTACTGGATTACGTCAGAAGAAAAAAAAAATTGACCGGCATAAAACAAAAAAGCCAATGTTAATTACAGATACGCCGATAGAGGCTTTTTATAAAGTATCAATTGATACTGTAGGAAAGCTCCGGACCACTCCTGGTGGAAACTCTCACCTGCTGACGATGCAATGCAATCTGACTAAATACTTAATTGTAGTGCCGATAAAGGACCTTAGAGCAACCACTATCGCTGACGCTCTAGCCAGACACTTAATATACCAATTCGGTGCCCCTAGAGCAATATTGTCAGATCGAGGTACCAGTTTCCTGTCGGAAATTGTAGAATCGCTTCTACACCTATTCAAAATCCATCATTTAACCACTTCCGGTTATAGGCCCCAGACCAATGGGTCACTCGAAAGGAGCCATGCACTCTTGATAGACTTTATATGTATATATTCAGAGCGGTTTGACGATTGGGACCGTTTAACGCCGTTCGCGGTTTTTACATATAATACTAGTATTCATAAAGCGACCGGTTATACCCCGTTCGAATTAGTATATGGACGAATTGCTAGGTTCCCGATGAAAATACCGCGAGAAGAAAAATTACGAACATACGATCAATATTTGAAAGATCTTGTTTTACGACTTACCGAATTAAAGATAGCGGCCGGCGAAAATCAAATACGTGAGAAAATCAAATCAAAAGAGCGGTATGACAGACATTCTAACACGTTCAACGGGAAGGTAGGAGACTATGCATGGGTCCTAAACGAACCGCGAATAGGCAAGGCCGATAGTTACTACAAACGACCTTTGAAAATTATCGAAATTTTAAATCGAAAAAATATTTTATTAGAATTTCCGAATGGAAAGAAAGTACGCAAACACGTGGATAAACACAAATTGAAACATTGACTATATACTATTTAAACTTGATCTTTTAAGGCCATAAATCTACACTTACTATCTCGTACCTTTCAGAGTTCTTCCTTTCCAACATGCAAAACTTTCTCCTTCTTCTCCTATGCTCTTTACTCGCATTATCTCTTACGGACCCCCAAGCTTACACGATAGAAAATTTGAGCCAAAACCCAGGATTATATTATAAAAGATTGGACCCCATGAGAATAAAAAGAGCGGATTGGAAAGTATATATTACGGTTGACACGAAGTACTTCTTGGCAAGGACAACCATTATACATGATTTTCATATATTACTTGGGAATTGCACCAAACGCCTAGATGGAATGACGTGTAACAACATGTTAAACAAAGATATTTTGGATATGAAAGAGCTCACGCTTCAACAATTACAAGCAGAAATTACTGAATTAATCGGAAACATGGGAAACATCCAACCATCCAGGGTTCGGGGGCCCGGAAGCATCAGGAACAAAAGACTTCCATTCGGAGGGATAGGAAGCTTAAGCCACAGTTTATTTGGATTGGTAACTGTGGACGAAACGAATAAAATAGACGTAAACATCGATCAATTATACCAAGACCAGAAATCGTTAATCAATCTCTTTAATAAAAGGACACATATTATTACCACGGGAATAAACAAATTATTCAAAATGATAGACATACATGGTGACAAAATCTTTCAGCTTGGAACCCAGATGCAGCAGAAATTCGAAAAATTAGAAAGTGAAAACGCACGTTAGAATATATGATTTCTGTACAATCTTTTGGAAGAATGTTGGAATCTAGATTAGATTATTTCATTAAAGGTTCAGAAAGATTTCTAGAAATTCTCCGCGCATTAAAGGAAGGAAAAGTGCACCCAGACTTAATAGACACTGATGTGCTGCATCAAATAGTTAATGATATCAAACATACTGTAATGGACCTCGATTTTCCTATTCCAACGGAGCATCTTAGAGTGGAAGAAGTTGTTAGAATTTCAAAAATCAATGCATCGCATCGCGAAGGAAGGACATATATAGTGGTGCATTTGCCCCTTGTGGACAGAAATTACTACAATTTATATAGGTTGCATTCTATATTAGTACCACAATTATCTATCTTTAAAAAAAAGTCGGCATATATAAAATATAATTACCCTTACTTAGCCTTGAGCTCGGATCAAAAACAGTATATGCAAATGGACCATCAATCTCTATCAGATTGCATTCGAACTCACTACACCTTTGTATGCTCAGTAAAAGGACCCCTTCTAGATGTTAATCTGAATAAAAATTGTGAATTAAGAATGCTAATACAACCATCCAACCATGAGTTGTACCATTGTGATATAGTACTGAAAAGTCAGGAAACGACGCACTGGAATTATATTTCGATGGACGGGTCGTGGATTTTCTCTGCTCATTAACTAGACACTATACGAATCGCTTGTCCGGACCGAATGGACCAGATGATCCATATACAAGGGCTAGGGATACTCAAAATCGCCCCAGACTGTATTGGATACATGAGCGATGCGACTTTGTTAACAGAAGCTAAAAAAAATGACATAAACATTTATCTATATAAACCAAATTTGAACCTTAACTTAACGAATCTATATCCTACCTTACATCTCTTATTCGATTGAGATATAAAATTAGAAAAATGGGTCCCGTAATCTGGAATGTGGACTAGCCAAGAAAAAACCTTAAATGATATTATGGAGAAGGCAGAAACTATAAGTCAACACAATAAAATTACTACCTATTAATCCGGACTAATCTACGGAGGATTAAGTATTAATATTATTATGATAATGTTACTAACCACACTTGCGTATAAATGGTGCACTAACTGCACATGGACCTCACATAGCACAACAACTCACAAATCACCCGACATTCGTACACCTAAACGAGATCCTATCGCGAGCACCAAATCGATTTTCCAAAGTCTAAAAATGACTAAGACTAGGAAGGATTCTAAACGCACGGATGAACCAAGAAAACCTGTTGGTCATACGTTAAACGACGCTTCATTGGACCAAAATGAAACAAAATCAAAAGCATCATCTACACCGAAACCTAACCCCCAAAAGCGACACGACAATACCTTTGCACTGCAAACCCAAATCGCAGAATTAACTTAATGACTACTAACATATTTATAAGACCAACTCACGATCTGTTTCAGAAAAAAAAAGAGAAGAAAACACGACATGAGTGAAATAACCAGTAATACGGTACAGGATCCTAAAAGTGTAAAAATCCTGACCACCTGCTATTAAATGAACTTCTATGCAGACTGGAACAGATCCGACCAGTTCAGGAGTTTCATGCACTGAAAAAAGTGGCCAATAGCAGCGTAAAAGTTGTGTTATGTAAATTCGATCAAATCGAACATGCTAAAATAGCTAGGAGGACTAAATCATAGACCCCTGACCCAATAACTAAGCATTCATTGCGTATAGAAAGGACTAGAGTCTTTAAGAAATCTTCACCAAGACCAACTAATAACACCCGCTTATTCTGCAGACTACCGTGGAGTATCGAAGAAAATCGAAGAGAAGTAGCCTTTTTCGAGCATTTCGTAGAATTCGGACCCTTGCTGTATCATAAAGTATTGAAAGATTCAAGGGGATCATTGGCTCTGGGATATGTCCAATACTACAATGCGACTGACCCAGACAGAGCAGTAAAAAGGTGTGACCCGATATATGGCGCAGAATTCGCGCAATTACAGAAACGACGTTGGAATCAGGACTACGAAACCAAACACCACTGGTTATGCGACGAACAAATAGAGCTTACGATTTACGCAGACCATGACAAGACTTGCACGTGGCAGCATCAGAAAAGGATAAGGGAGAAAAAGGCTAACGAACGTTATCCAAAATCAGAAGTTAGAAGACCATCGTCAAACCTTATAGTTATAAGCTCGAACAATACCACAATTGATCCTGAACCCAAGCACGTGAAATCCAATGACCAAGCTGATACTCCACCTGAAGATGAAATAAACACAAACATTGACCAGGAACGAGAATATTTAAAAACTTACGTATAAAAAAAAAAAAAAAAAAAAAAAATTTCCTTTCAAAATAAGTATAATCATCATTGTCACTTGTGTTAATCTTAGTTATATACGCGCCGGCGATTAGATAACTTGAATAACTGCATATTTGTAGATACTACCTGTGAACTAAGATAGAATATAACTCAAATCAGCCTCCTTTTGGCCTTGGGAACTTCATTACAGCTTCGACAAATTTAGGGTCTGGCTCGACTCCTCGACCACTTACAATATACCCAAGGAATTTTACTTCCCTACAAAGGAAATTCACCTTGTCGGGCTGTAGGACTAGTCCCGCATCCGATAGTCTCTCAAAAAGTTTACCAACCTTCACTTCGTGTTCATGAAGATTCTTAGCATAAACTATTGCGTCGTCTAGGTACACTAGCATCTCTACATTTAGGAGCCCGCGCAGCAATACATTCATCATTCTCTGGAATGTTGCCGGCGCGTTCATTAATCCTTCCGGCATCCTTTTATATTGGAAGTGCCCATCAAACGACGAAAATGCTGTCTTGGGCCTGTCTTCTTTTCTTAAGGGTATTTGTTGAAATCCATTCGCAAGGTCAAATGTTGAAAAATAAAGGGATCCCCCTAGTTGATCTAATATATCCCCTATATTTGGTAAAGGGTAAGCGTCACCGACAGTTTTTTTATTTAGTTCTCGGAAATCGATGACCATTCTCCACCTTGGGGTTCCATCACTTGCCGGGCTTTTAGGCACTATCCAAAGTGGCGAGTTATATGGTGAATTCGATTCTTCTATTATTCCATCTTCCAATCGTTTTCTTAACGTTTGAGAAATAAATTGTCTATGAACGGGAGGGTGCCTATACTGTAAGATTTACGGATGATCCATTATCGACCATAAATACGTCCACCGTTTATCGGTCTCGGGTATTCGAAATCTTACTCTTGTAGGCGCATAGATTTTATTATCTCTTGCGCTAGGTCCCCGATCTGCGGCAACTGCGACGACTGACTCGGAAGAAACGTCTCCGAATTTTTCAGTATTGTCATCACTTTCGCTGGCGGTACTCCCGGCTTCTCCGCTTCCGATGTCTGTCGAACTTCCGTTATCAGAGTTTTCGCCTGTTGCTGCCGATAATTCTGAGCCGGAGATGTCTGAGATGGGCCCGCCGCAGTCACTCCAGGGCGAGCCCCATCGGAGTTTAAATTACCAGGATTTCCTCCAAAGTGTTGATACGGTGGGTTCGGTCTCAACTCATTGAATCTCTGTTGTTGGTCGTAGGCAATTGCCCCGTCTTCGTCTTATCTTCGTCCCGTAGGGTTTTGATACATGTCCGTATCAGGATTGTACAATCGTCCTAGGTGACTGCCGTTATCTTGAAAATTTTTATTCCGCTGGCGTCCCCTCCAATTTCTAAACATAAACTGCCTCTGCCCCTGGGACTGATTTTCCTGTTGTCGAGCCTGGCTTTCCTGGTTCTGATTCTGGTATTGTTGTCGTTGATTATTCTGATAAAATCGTCCGTTCTGCCGTTGGATAAGAAATTGTTGCACTTCCGCGGGTACCTCTTCCCATTCCTCGTAGTATGGTTCCTCAGCTTCAACTTGCTGATCCTGAATATACCCAACATTAAATCCACGGTTAATCGACAGCCACTTACTCATATTAAGGTCCTCATTTTTCGGCTTGTTCTTATTTCTAGTTTCTATGCGAAGCGCTTCCTTGTAAGCCTCCTGAAGAGACTTCGGCTGCTTAATATCGACTAAGTCCCCGATTTCTTTCGGCAGCCCGTCAATGAAGGTTTTAAGTGTGGAATTCTTTATCGGGGTCATCATGACATCACTATAATCAGCTCCAAGTTCTTCTTTCAGCGCATTCTATGAAAATCTCCGACCGTGTCCCCATTTTTCATTCGCAAACTATGAATCTTCGAATCATAAGAAAAGTCCTTACACGGGGCAAAACGCTCCTTGAGTATTTTAACTAGTCCCTCGGCTGTATTTACGGTTTTACCGTAAATGCAATCTCTCGCTGGTCCCTTTAATTTCGCTATGATTAAACGAATAAAATTCGCTTCTTATGTATCAGCTATAAGTGCCTTTCCGTTACGGATGTCCTGAATAAAGTCTTTTAGGGGAACATTTTTCCCATCGAATTCCGTAATTCCTTGCACAATACTTTGCAAAGTAAAACTTGCTGACATACTAGTTAGAAGATTTAAGGTCGCTTGTTCAGTCGCCATCTTCTGTTGTTTCTTGAAGTCAAGTGGTAAGAGACAAAAATACACGAAGGGGAAGAAAGAGAAGGAAGGAGAAAAAAAAAATAATATAAGACGCGATCACTAAATTACAACCAAAATGATTATATAATATAAGAGTAAATAATAATTATTATAGCTAAAGGAAAAACAAAATTCGATTCATAATGATAATAATACTCAAATAGAATTTACACCAGGTAAAAAAAAAGGAGTAAACTCAAATTCACAAGTCCAAAATTACCGTAATTTGAATCGTTATTTTAAATCTGACCTCCCTAACAGGAGAAAATAATATAAATTTTCTAGCAAAGTGTAAGACAATAAAGCGGTCTAAAGTTGCAAATAAAATTCTATCGGTCGCTCCCCATTAGTTAAATGTGTCGGAGTCTTACTAATCCCATCTAAATTTTTCGCTAATCCTTATTTATTTAAAAGAAATAACAGAAAGGTGAAATTAATTAGTACAAACCACTTATCAAGAAAAAGAGAAAAATAGAAAGAAAAACTTCACCTTCATAAAAGTATTGAAACAAAAGTACTTAGCGAAAGTAATTATTTCAATTAAAATCGAACAATAGATAGGTGACCACAAAACCTCTAGGTTAATTTTGTTAATATTTGCAAGATAATTAAAAAGCACGAGGAATTCACTCGAAGAGGATAAAAGAAAAGAAAGAAAAAAAAACTCAGTCAGCAAAAGAAATTCGAGGGCGTTCAAATTTCCCGCTGACTTCAGCTAAATCAAACGCGTAAGAAAGAGCGAAAATTTCTTCCTCGCTAGAGCTCAAGTTATACGGCGGAAGAAACGCTTCGGGTTTCAACTCCACGTGCCACTCCAAAAAGAAATTCCAGAGCCAACATGTTAATGTATATATATATATATATATATATATATATATATATATATATATATATATATATAAAGAAATCAATAGAATTAAAAAGAAGACACAATGATTTATCGGCAACTAATCGAAGGCACAAACCACGCTCTGCTACCATTTGTTACGTGACAGTTTTGATGTCTTTTCAAAACGGCCACGTGTTAGACCGTTTTTAGCTCCGAGTGGTCCTGACTCGGGCGAATTGAACCTTCAGTACGGTACCCCGACCGTGACAGCGAATGGATCGCGTTTTTGCCGATAATATCCGAAATTCGTCCACACGAGCTGTAAGCGAGAGTAATGGGAAAAGGGGGGGGGGGGGGGGCTCGCTGGTTTATTAAAATGAACTTACACGGGTACGTAGGATAGATTTATATATATTTTGATACATAAGATAAAACGTCTAGTAATGATATCGCGCTATTATCTAGTTCACGATTTATTAAATAAATGTTCTAAAATGCGCGGTCGGTCGTCCTTACACACCTGGTCCCGGTACGCAAACAAATGGATTCACCGAAAGGGGAACCTTGAATATGGTAAGTAGTGGAGAGAGAAAAAAAAATACAAGGAAGAGATTTCGGTTTGTCGAGAATAGAGGCCGGAAGTACTCACTCTGTTGTTTTGGCCCGAAATATTGTTTGGTTCGTTATGTGGGCAATCACTCCTTTTGAATTCGGTCAGATTAACTGGTCCAATATATATTTCTTTTATCCAATAATATTCCAATACGCAATAAAGTGAATATTGCTATGATTTTCGTTTACACAAAATTGTTAGAAATAATGGTACTCGGTATTTCGAATATTTAATTATAACTCTAACTCTTATATTCTTAAACTCTTAAATTATAGATTTAACTTTAGTAGGAAAATTGCAGGCTTCTTAGTCGAGCACTCACTCCTGACTGATTAATTCTCTGGCTCTGCTTTCGCTGGTTTATTATATAGCCTTTGTCCCTAGCATACCGTCTCTCTCTCGCGCATATGCTTTAGACGTTTACGCTTCTCGTAGCGGTTCGTGTTACATAGCTAAGCACGCCGACTGCAGCATGCTGTCCCAACATGCTGACGCAGCGTAAATCAGCCTCTGCCGCTCATTCCCACCGAGTCGCGCATACGAATACTGCTAGCTATACTGTGTCCGAACGGAAATCCCGAAAGCAAAATATTATTCGATAGTATATAATTGTAATATAATAGGCCGTCACGTAACATAATAATAATAATAATACAAATTTCTAAAATTTATATATTATAATTGAGTAAAAAACCAGGATTGATTGATACGTTAATTTTTTAAATTTATTTTTAAACTTAGATATAAAAAAACTCAAATTACATATCACGACTTTTGCGAGTGAGCATCCATATACTGATAGCCAGCGCGTTTTTAAAGGCACACGGTGGATTTGATAGATACGCGTTATGGTTACTACATACGGAAATGCTATTGTTTGAAAGATTCTTGAGTGATGGACAACCTAAATCTTCAACGTTAACCACAGTCGTTCTGTAAAAAATATCATTAGATATCATTTTTTCTCTTTAAGATGATACTCGACGAAAAGACACTTACTGTGCATTGGTCAACAAATTTCTCAGCCATTTTGTTTTTTCAAGACCTTTGACAAAAATAGTTGATCCAAAAAGTGTTTTTTTCATTATTTTTCCAAGATCGTCGTATGGTAAATCGCCAGATTCCCACGGAATACCATGAAAATTTCTCGCTAACCACCGGTTTTCATACTGATTTTTCTTTAATAACCACTCCCATGGGTAAGGTGGTTTAAACAGAAGCACCGATGGAGTTGGATCTTCTTCCAGAGAACAAACAGCAATCTCCTTGAATACGAATTCGTTTAAGGTAGTTTTGAAGCCCTGTACGTTTACAACAAAATCCATAGTAGTAACTAAGGAATCGACGTCGACGACTGCGTCAATACAGACGAATGAATGTCTTTTTATACTGAGCTTGCACTTGTTGATGCCCCACTATGCAACAGGTACGCTGCCGCGAACAATCCATACATGGGCGACGACGACGACGACGACGACGACGACGACGACGACGACGACGATGACAACTACGACAACTACAATCCACAAAAAGATGACAAATATTTGATGTATTTTGACGTCAATAACCTTTACGGTTGGAATATGACCGAGCCACTTCCACTCGGTGATTTCGAAAGGTGCGACATTGATGCCGCCGCCAACTTTTCCTTCGATATTCCCGATGACTCAGCCTTCGGTTACATACTCGAGGTGGATTTGGAGTATCCAGAAGAAGCTCATGACGACTCTCAATAATAAGGAGCGTTACGTAATCCACTACAGAGCTCTAAAACAAGCAATAGGGCATGGCTTGCACCTCACGAAGATACATCGGGTTTTAAAGTTTAAGCAGAGCCCATGGCTCAAGACGTACATCGATTTGAATAGTGAGTTGCGTAAGCGAGCGGCAAACGAATTCGAAAAAATGCTATACAAACTGTTCAACAATGCGGTGTACGGCAAGACCATGGAAATCGAGAAGAAACGCATCGACGTGAAGTTGGTGAACAAGTGGGAGGGGTGATACGGTGCCGAGGCTCTGATAGCTCGACCAAATTTCCACAGTAGCGACATTTTCGACGACGAACTGGTGGCGATTCAACTGTTGCGTACGGAAATCACCGTGAGAAAACCCATTTACATAGGTCTCGCTGTTCTCGACTTGTCCAAGACGCTCGCGTATCGATTCCACTACGACTACATGCGCGGTGCCGCCGTTGGCGAGGAGCGTTGCAAGCTTCTGTACACCGACACGGACAGTCTCGTGTACGAGATCACCAATGTAGACATGTACGAGGTCATGCGTCGTGATATTCACGAATTCGATACATCGAATTTTCCAGAGCCGAATCGCTTCGCGATTCCCAAAGCCAATAAGAGGGTGGTCGGCAAAATGAAGGACGAGAACGCCGCAATGCTCATGCTCGAGTTCGTGGAACTCAGAAGCAAAATGTACAGCGTGAGAGTTCGGAATAGAGATGCAATAAAGAAGGCAAAGGGGATTAAGAATTCGTTGCTGAATACCACGATTACGTTCGCGGAATACGTCAAATGTCTCCGAGAAAATATGATTTTGAGCCGACAGCAAAAGTCCATCAGATCGCGTTATCATCAATTGTACAGCGAGAGACAAACAAAGATCGCGCTCAGCGCGCACAACGATAACCGCTTCTTGCTACCCGAAACCACCGATACGCTTCTTTGGGGCCATTACGGCATTCCATTGGTGGAGAGGGAGGGGCGGATAGAGGCGTTGGGAATGATTGCAGTCGAGCCAACGGTCGCTGCTGCTGCTGCCGCCGACGCCGCCGCCGAAAAAGAGCGGAGTGGGGGACGGGTTATATCAATCGACACCCGAGGCTTCGCAGCTCATTCTCATCGAGACAAAGTTACCTGCAACATCGACGAGTAGCGAGAAACAGCAGCAACAGCAGCAGTCTTCCAATTTCATTCTTAGTCAACTTGCACCGAGGAAAAGAAAGTTACTGGAAGCTCAGTTTGTCGATAAAGTTAGAAAAAAATAAAATTTCCATGATTAAAAAAATTACACGAGGTAATTGTGATTTTGCGTGTGTGTGTGTGTGTGTGTGTGTGTGTGTTTTGTTTCAAGTCAACTTTGTGACGAATCGATAAGATCATATGACTGATCTCGCTAGAAGTGCGATCGATGGCTCGCTCGACACTCTCTCGCGAGCAACTTCAGGCCGAGTATTACGTGTTTTCAAATAGACACACACGTCGTTAGTGTCTTTTTAGCAAACGAGCGACACTACAACTCGATGTGGTGTATTGCTGCATATATGAGGCCCCGCTCACTTAACGCTCGCAAGTTAATTATTAAATATATTTTACGTATAGGTATATTTATGGGACATAAATATAAAAAAAAAATCAAATAACTAGAATACATTTATATAGAGGTCCTTCTACTACTATTGCAAATATAGGCACGATTATTTATATATGTATCATAAAATAATTATATAGGTGGAAACTCTCATTAGTCTCGACTCTACTGGTTAAAGACAAAGGTATTAGCTGTAGTAATAGGGCTGCAATTTAAACTATTGAAAAATTATTCGTAACAATAAATATACTACTAGATTTATATATATTTCCGAACTACAGGTAATAATTTATTCGTTAAGGAAATTTCTCTTGAAGCCGATTTATCGTTGATTTAACTATAATTATGTAAAGTTCGAGTTAAAGCTTACTCAAGAGTTTTAGCAACTTGGAACCGAGCTCGTCAAAATATTGCAGACGTACTATTTATCCCGTACACATGCATATCATGTTATCTGGGGACGTGCTTAATTTTTAAATACTTCGTCAGCGTAGGCTATAATACTATGTAATTGAGAAGATCACATTACGCTGGTACGACCGGTATTTATGATAATAAATGAAAAGAGTCGCGAGAGCAAAATACCAAAGCCAAAATAGTTAAGAATTTAACGAACGCATACACATCTATATATATATATATATGTAGTTATACACAAAATGAATATGTGGAAATAGGTAAGAAGAAGACAAGTTTACACTAATGAACCTTGAGTTACTTACTTGTTAAATGTTTATTTATTATTATTATTAGTAGACTTGTCCTTGAATTTATATAGTTATATAAATGTGTATATTGTTAAAATATTCGTCCAAGAAATATAATCCTTTTATTTTAGCTGGTCCTTATAATAACTATTATCCTTGTAATAAGTAATTGTGCTGGAATTGGTCTGATCGTACGCTGTATACATATATATATATATATATATATATATATATATATATATATATATATATATATATATATATATATATATATATATATATAATGCGTTAATGAACGCTGTTACTTTCGTCGCGCGTATACGTTAATCGCTGATAGGAAGGATATAAATATACTGATTTTAGGAATTTAACGATAAATAAAAACTGATTGAGAAGAAACTGAGATCAAAACTGTATGAAAAGAACTGAATAAAACTGTACGTAAATCTGAAGAGAATTATGGTGTGTACGACTGGTCGTGATTAGCTCTGGCACGAGACTGGGGTGTCAGGCGTGGGCGATACAGTCATGCCGCGCGAGAGTGTTACTACGCCGTCACTGCATTACTACGCGGCCGCCGAACCGCCCACGCGTGCTTAACGTGTACAATTAATACGCGCGGCGCAATTATACATAATATTAATACATATAAGTTTTACATTACATTAATACATATATCAGGATTAAGTGAATTTTAAAAGTTGTCACTTAACATCCTCCCCCCCTTAGAATGATTACCGTCCTCGAGAATTATATGTCCAATGAGAATGAATAAACATGAACGATTAAGGATGACGAAAACTGGTAATATATGTACTATTAAAATGGTTACTATACATGTTATATTATTATTTTTTTTTTATTTTTTTTTTTATAAAGATAAGAGAAAAGAAAAGGAAAAAAAAAGGTTTCTAAGGATTGATAAAGTTAAAGGTTGGTAGCGTTTATGGGCATTGCTGCCAACTTGTCCAAAATGTTTTCCAGAATAGTGGTGAATACCAGGTTTTGTCCCACAGATTCTTCGGATTGCTCTGGTTCCACCCAGTCCTTATATTGACATTGACGTAGATGGAGGTAGAAGCTTCGTTTTTCGAAGGATTTGTCACATAGCCAATGTTTCTTCCAATCCTTACCTATTTGCTTGTTACATAGGTTTTTATGGGCTTCGAAATCCCTCTTCATGACAATTCTTTTGCATTGTGCATGAAAAATGTACTGATTCTTGTTGTACAGGGACAGGGGGACAATCCTTTCTAGTTCGTTCAAGTTGGCTCCATATACCCTATGGTATAGTCGGACAGCCTCAGCAGCAGAACCCTTGGACACAAATCGCACACTGCAGGTCAAATGGAAGTGCGAACCATATGTCGTGATAGGCGTAAAATACATATAGTCCAGAGTCCCACAGGTTGCCAAGTCCTTAAATACTTGTTCCCGCGAACAGTACATCGGGATTCGGAGGAATACCCGATGTCCAAATTCGTGTTCTCTGATCACAACTCTGGGAGAGTTGGGATTTAAGGACTGGATACTATCATTCAGGTAGTTGTTTAAGGCCGAATGATAGTCCACGTGGGCGCAGTAGCGTATACGGTGGGACTTGTGTCCATCCAGTCGAGACTCTAATTGATGCAGTTGTTCGATAGGTCCATAAGTTAGGAGGTTTTGGACTACATCAGATTCCGCGGTAGTCCAAGGGAAAGTAACCACCAAGGTGTTTTCTTCTTGATGGTAGGGTGCTACTGTGACCCCTTTCGTTAAGGCGTTCATCCTATTGGGCGTTGACATGATTATGTCCTGTAAGATTATGTCCATGTATAAGAAAATAATAGTAGGATAAAGATATACAAGAGAGAGACATTAGTAAAAGTTTTAAAGAGAGTATATGAATGAATGGAGTTATGAGTGATAAAGACAGTCTGAGAAGTCCGATTATATGATTATTGTCCTTTTACCCGTTTTACATACTAAAATTTAAGGTAAAATAATACAGGTTTTGATAAATAAAAATGTTCGTAACATCACGAAACTATATAAAATTGTATATATAAAATAGTTCATGTAAGAGAGGAGTTAAAAAAAAATATTTTCTTATGACGCAGCTGTATCTTCTAAGTATTTCTCATCTTCTGAGTTGACCTCAATCTCGATTTCTTCATCAGTCATTTCCAAGTCTTGTTCGATGACCGTTCTTTCTGGACGGTCAGATTCTGAATTTGGTTTCTTCCTGTATATTTCAGCAACGTCCATTCCATGTCCTGTTCGTGATTCGGTCAATGTATTAGAGGAGCCGGCGGCACCGGTGTTTGTTATTTGTACAAATATATTTGACATGTATCTAGGCTTTTTTGACAGTCGTTCGAGTGAGTTCGATGTACGCCGTTTTTTGCTAACTTTACGTTGTTTGTTGTTAGATGCAGAATTATTTTTGTTTAACCACAATGTCCTCTGGTATTGCCACTTGCAAGTATAGAAATGTTCATCTTCTAGCTTTGCATCGACATAATCGTCACATAACCAGCATAATACGGTTCGCTTCGCCTCTTGTTCACGGTCTTTAGCATATTGTGCACCATACTCAGGGTTACTGAATTGTAAAGCTCTAGTTGCATCTTTCTCATCACAGTATTGTACATACCCCAATGAAAGACGTACTCTATTGTCTCTTACTACTCTATGATATAATAGTCGTCCAAATTCGACAAAATGTTCGAAAAATTCAATCTCCCTATTTTGTTCCGGGACTGCCCAAGGTAGTCTACAAAATAATCTTTTCTTATTAACGGGTGTCTTTGGTTTTATTATTACACTCTTGTATATTCGAGATCTCAAGTCGGCTGAATATACGGCTTCTTTTCGGGAAGTTCCGGTAATGCCTTGCGCCAGCTTTCTAGCCTTTTCAGCCTGTTTGGTGTCTTGGTATCGGCACAGAGCCAATTTTGTATCCGGTCCTGATGTACTTTCTATGGAGTGGAATTCTATAATCGTCCCTACAGATTCCAATTTTACGAGTAAGTCACTCAATTTTATGTCGGCCGAGTACAAGAATCTAATGCCTCTTGGATCTTCAATACTCGAAGCAAGCTGATTATTCATTATGTCCAAGAAGAATGCTAGGGCTGAAAAAAGAAAATACGGATCCGTCCATGCTGTTTCCATACACGAGATAAAGTCCGGTACTAATGGTCCCAGTTGTGTTAGTCAGTAGTTTAGATTGTTACAGGGCTTTGTTTCGGAAGTCCCGATTTTGTCTCTCGATTGGTTAAGGAGAAGGGAATTTCGGGGTCGGGTAACATATTAGTAAGATCGTGTCGAGTGACGCTAGTTGTTTCTGGTGTATTGGTGAAGGTAATCATAGTAGCAGGGTTATGTTTTATGTCCAATTCGTTATTTTTCTTAGTATTGTTAGTACACGTTTCCCATTTCTTTGTTTTGCAACATTTATAAGCTAGCAAGAGTGTAGCAGTTAGGAATATAATTCCATTCACTCCCAACCCTCCGTAGATTAGATTCGAATGATAGGACGTTACACGTTTATGCTCGCCCACTATTTCCATTTTGTCCATTATTTCGGTTAATGTTCTTTCTTTATTTTTCCAGCCAACCAATTGAGGTGCCCATTTTATTGTTTCTTGTCGTTTAGATGATGTTATTTGGAGGTTATTAGGGGATTCGTTTAGTATAGGGTAAAGGAAGGATACATTGAGGGTAAGGTCCGGTTTGTAGATATATTAGAGCAATAAGCTACAGAGGTAGCACTTCTATCTATTTCGGTCATTAACGTTGCGTCAGTTGTGTGTCCTATACACCCTGGCGCTAATTTAATAATACCAATGCCCTCCAGACGGACAGGTTCATCTTTATGACCCGGACAACTGATACGTAAGTTGTCGGGTTTTACCGCTGAAAACAACCAAGATCCGTCAGATTCGATGTAATTCCACTGCGTCGTTTGTTGTGTTACGTCTTACGACGCATCCTTTTTATAAAATAAACATTTGCGAAATTCAAAGCTACTAAACTATTCACACGTCAGCAAAAAGCTAATTCAACGCGAGGTAAATGACTCTCCGAAATTAAGCCTTACGACGCATCCTTTTTGTAACATATGCACATTCAAAACTGCTAAGCTATTCACACGACAGCAAAAAGCTGTCGAAACACACTCCGAAACTAAGTCACCAAAACGCAAGAATTTATAATCAGCGAAAACAAAATGTCACACAATATCGCAATACTGACCTGAAAAGAACTATAAAAGATATAAAAAGCAATGAACAAATTACTCTCAGTAGTTGATCAGTAGTCCGTCAGTCAGTCAATAAGTACCTGTAAGACTCAACTCCGTACACACCGGTCCAACAATTGATGATCATTTTACTCAATAAACTCGCGACTGTTAGAAAGTAATATCGTGCAAGTATTATTCAACAACCTATCCTATTCAATTCAACAAGCAGTTAGAGCCTGCTACATTTATTCAATTCAACAAGCAGTTAGAGCCTGCTACATTCATACAATCCAACAAGCAGTTAGAGCCTGCTACATTTTATCAACAATTAAAGGCTACGATTATCAAGGTAGTACAATTATCAGACATACATTTCCACATATATTTATTATAAGTGAGACATATCCGACCACTAGTCAACATATTGGAACGTCTCATTCATTAGCTATTCGTAGTTGATGCACGAGACGTAACAATTGGTTCGGGTACGAAAAATACATTCGATTGAGATAAAGAAAATTATTTTGATACATATTAAAACTTAGTTCTTATTAATGAATTAACGCATCAAACGGAAAAGAGAGAGTTCGAAAACTGCGGATATACGAGTAGGTGTTGTATTACAGAAGTAAGCAGCACACGTCACTTTCTTTCATAGTGACCGAATTTCAAAATTGCAATTTTGCAAAATTGTGAAACTAAGACAACAGCAGAAATAAGTGACCGAGAAATAATTTTCAGTTAGTAGGTCAAATACCATACGTAGATAGAATTTCCTTTTTTCTTTTCTTTTTCCCCTTTTTTATATTATTTTTACCATTTCAATAAGCAATTGTGTTTCCATATACTTCTACCATAATTTTTTTGCTAAGAATAATTTTTCTTATTTTATATTTTCCCTGCTTCACTCTATTTTGATTTTGTCGAATTACCTTTGTTCATTCCGTTTATTACGAAAGTGCGATAAATGAGCAAGAAGTCCAGCACAACGAAGGACACATCATCCATAATTAGGAAACTTACGCGATCACAAATCGACAAGAATCCAAAATTAGAAGACCTTTTAGAAAAAGGACTGGATGAGATAGCTTTCAAAAAGAGTAACAAGCTACAAAGATCGCCGATTAAGACCAAGACTCAAGAAGAAATCGTAAGAAAAGAAAAAAACACAGGAGCAATAAAGAAAATCATACCAACAGTTGACCAATTATTTGATTTAACAGAAAAACAAACAAATAAAACCGACTACACTGACTCAGACAAATATTCACTATTAGACCAGACGTTTGACACATTTGACTCAGAAAAACACGATAAATATTCAGACATTGGAGGATTTTTAGGTGAACAAAGCCTAATATTAGGGACACCAAAAGATATATTATTCAGCATAAACACAAACGAAGAATTTGTCTACACAAAATACGCATTACCAAAAAACTCTGACGAACCTATTAACCAACAACAGAACATCGAAGATTCAAAAAAAGACATTAGAAAAATAAACAAAACACAATACATAAACGAAAAGGAGAGTGAAAGAAACACTCAACAAATTCAAAGACAAATTCAAGGAAACCAACGTATCACAAGTCCAGCAACAAACCCAATAAACATGGCAAATACAAAAAGAAACGAAAAATAGTACGAATGATCAAATATATGGGAATCCAGAAACAAAAATATCTCAACCTAACTATAACTCAAGCTTGACACAATTTATTCGAAACATTAATAAAGCCCTAGAAGACGAATCCAATGAAACCAAGGAGAACTATATTATTAACGATTATTCAAATTTTTGCGACACATTGAGAGATAACGTTGCAGGAGAGATCGACAGAAAATATGACAAAATGACGAACCTTTACATTATAAATGATATAGAAAATAACTTCAAAAACATCAATGAAAAATTCACACCTAAAGAAACTAATTTAAAACCGACACATATATTTACAACTACGCACAACGAAATTACACAAAAAGAGACACAAGAACATGAAATAACAATACGACGAAAACAACTGACAGATACAATAAATTTAGAACACCTGACTCAACGAAAAAAAGAAAACATAAAAAATTTAATACTGTCATTTGAAGACATATGCTGGTTAGAAGGAGATAAACTTGGCCAATGCAACATAGAAGAACACGAAATTAATTTAACTGATGATAAGCCAGTATATGTTAAACAATTTCCTCTGCCATATACACTCAAGCAAATCGCATGTGATGAGACAAAGAAGCTAATTACAAATAACTTAATTAGACCTTCAACAAGTGCATTTAACGCGCCAGTATGGATTGTGCCAAAAAAGGGATTAACAAAAGACGGAAAGAAAAAATGGAGAATGGTGATAGATTATCGAAAATTGAATGCAAAAACTATTTCAGATCCATATCTTATACCTAATATATTGGAAATTTTCGACTGCATAGGAAAAAACAAAGTTTTTACCACCATCGATATGGTTTCCGGATTTCATCAACTAAAAATGAAAGAGTCAGATATACATAAAACGGCATTTAGTATCCCTGGTTTGGGACGATTTGAATTCAAAGTATTACCTTTCGGACTAATAAACTCACCTAGAGTCTTCCAAAGAGCACTAACAAAAGTACTCGGAGACCTATTGGAAAAAGGGTTCTGCTACCTGTACATCGATGATATAATTATCGTTGCAAATACGGTTGAAGAACATAATGAAAGATTCAAACTCATAGCAGAAAAATTAAGAATAGCAGGATTAAAAATTGAAACGAGTAAATGCAAATTTTTCCAAAAGGAAGTAGAATTCTTAAGCCACATTATAAGTGAAGAAGGTATCAAAACAGACCCAAAGAAAATAGAAGCAATAAAGAAATTTCCTATCCCGAAAACTATCAAAAATATCAGAGAATTTTTAGGCCTAACAAGCTATTACAGACACTTTATTGGATACTTCTCACAAATAGCAAAACCTATCATAGATTTACTGCAAAAAGAACAACCATTTATTTGGACTGAAGAAAGACAAGAAGCTTTTGAAAAATTAAAAAACGCCCTATGCACAACTCCGGTTCTCCAATACTCAGATATGGAAAAACCATTCATCATTACAACAGACGCTTCAAACTACGCGCTGGGTGGTGTACTCTCTCAAGGAGAGATCGGCGACGACAGACCAATAGCATTCGCATCAAGAATCTTAAAATCAGCAGAAAAAAAATACCATACATACGAAAAAGAAGCACTTGGCATAGTATTCGCAATAAAAACATTTAAGAATTATATATATGGAAACAAATTTACTGTCGTTAGTGATCACAAACCATTGTTATCCTTCAAATCAGCAGACAACAATTCAAGAGTACAAAAATGAAGACTAAAACTGGCAGATTATGATTATGACATTATCTACAAACCTGGCAAAATAAATACAAATGCCGATGCACTATCACGAAATCCGATAGAAGATATAAAAATAAACGCAGTTACCAGAGCACAAAAAGCAAAACAAGAATCAAAAGAAATAGTAACAAATGAACAAGAAAAACAAGAGGAACAAATCAAAATAATAAGAAAACAAGACAAAGAAAAAGGAATTAGAAATAAAAATATGACACAAACACAAGTACATATAGAAAATAACGAAAATAGAACACAGAAACAACATAACATAAGATTTACGAAAAAACCCATCGAATCAAGAAAAGACAACATTATACATTTTATCGACAACAAACATCAATCATTAGATAACGCAACAGAAAGACTAATAAAAATCAAACAGATACACCCGGACAGAAATCTACAACCCCAGGAAATTGAAATAATACAGTCAAGAACAAAAAACATCTTCATAGCCTGTCTTGACATAAGACAGTCCGCTATGAGGATAAAGGAGAATCTCAAAAATCTCTTCGAATTATTAAGAACATTAATAATTCGCAAGAAAATAAAAACATTCAGCATCTCAAAAGACCTACAATTAAAAAACATACACTGGACCGAAATAGAAAACATTCTAGCAACAACATTCGAAACTTCTAAAACTAAAATTATCATTTGCCTAAATTACATCGACTACGTAAAACTCACAGACCGAGACAATATATTCGACCAATATCACTCAAGCGCACTAGGAGGACATTCGGGAATCAACAGAACATGGAACCGAATAAAGAACAAATACTATTGGGAAAATCTGAAAACTGATATAGAGAACCGTATTAAAAATTGTGAAATTTGTCAAAGAAACAAACTAAAAAGAATAAAAACTAGACAACCAATGATAATAACGGATACTCCCATAAAAACATTCAACAAAATCGCAATGGACATAGTAGGACCTCTAAACGTTACTAATAATCAAAACAAATACATTCTTTCTATACAAGACCTCCTCTCAAAATTCATAATAGTTGTTCCACTCAGTGATCAAACAGCAGAAACAATTGCAGATGCCCTAATTAAAAGATTTATATGTATTTTCAGTTCACCAAAAGTAGTCCTCACCGACAGAGGAGCAAACTTTACAAGTAAAATTTTAAAAGCCATTGCTCGTAGATTTAAATTTGCAAAAATAGAAACCACCACATTTTCACCACAATCAAACGGCTCCCTAGAAAGAGCACATCACTCCCTTTGTGAATATTTAAAAAATTTTTCTAGTAAAAAAATCGAATGGGACAATTTATTAGAATTAGCCCAATTTCATTACAATACAAGCGTTCACAGCGCACATAGATTTACTCCGCATGAACTGGTCTTCGCTTATCCACCACGATTACCATCTAGTGAACCGTTAAAAACTTCAGAAAAATTGCCAACATTTAATAATTATCTATCCACACTTATACAAAACATGCAGGATATTGCATGCTTAGCGCGGGAAAACCTCATAATAGCAAAAGAAAAATCATAAAAATATTATGATCGCCACATAAACCCTTGCAATTTCAAAATAGGAGATCAAGTGTGGCTCATTAAAGAACCTAAATCAGGAAAATTAGAAAAGAATCAAAACCTGGGACCATTTGAAATCTTAAAGGTTACAGACAAAAATAATGTTATCATAAATAAAGGTGGAAAAGCAAATACAGTCCATGCAAATAAATTAATTATGCACAAGGAAAAAATCTAACAATAATTTATGTTCTAGGACCATTTCAATATGTATCAACAATTCTTAATAATAATTACAATTATCAAAACAACATCAGCCATCATTGGATACGACTGCGGGACAACAACGCCAAACATCACGACGTACTCCTTAGTAGACACGGGAGAATGCGACTTTCACAACACTCCCGTAAATAAATCAAATGTATATATAGAATTAATACAAACCGCGGAATTCCGCGAAATTTCCGTACTACAATGTAAAATAGAAATACATAGAACTGTCTCCACATGTGGAATATTCGGGCACTTAATACCCACACCAACTGGAGAACAGGAATACATTTACGAAATATGTCATGAACAATGTAAATTTATCCATGAAACGGGAACTTTCGTATATGACAATATTCATAAAATTGTTAATCTAAAAATAAACGCAACTACTTCAAAAAGTATCGATTTCGCGGGTAGCGCAGAAGGAAACTCCTGCTATGGAGCAGCCTACGCTGATAGCTTCGGATCATGGAATAAGGTATTTGTTCATGGCTTTATCAAAATAACATTAATACAAAGTAGAGCTAAAGTAAACTTAGATAACGATAAATTAAGACTAAACACAGGGACCGTATGCAAGTTCTCTGACAAAACATGTATAGACATGGAAGCAGGCTATACCTTCTGGGATATTTTACCAGGAGAAGAATGCTTCAAAAATGAATTCGATATACTATTTAAAGGCATAGCAACGAAATATTCTAGTGACTACGATCACGAAATAATTTACGAATTTGCATACGACATCATGAAAAAACCAGGATACATCGCAAGAGTTGCAGGAGAAGCAGTACACTTAATAAAATGTGTACCAAAGACAGTAAAAATAATTAAATTAGAAGAATGTTACAACGAACTCCCAGTAACCTCTGGAAACGAAACATGGTTCCTGACACCAAAAACACACATCCTCAAAAAGAAAGGGGAACAGATAAACTGTAACGCACTCGTCCCAACGTACTACAAACTCGAAGAAGAATGGGTAAGACTCACACCCAAACCTCAACCATGCACAGCACCAAACACACTTAGACCTAACACAAAAATAGGATGGAACTTCAAATCAATAAATTCATTAGCAACAAGTGGAGTATACTCTCAAGACGAACTAGACGAACTACAACAACAAATAATGTTCCCTATGGAGAGAACATCAATACTCAATGACATAGCAAGAGAAATAACGGGAGACGTGACAACGAGTGGAAGCATCTTCTCAGAAAATACCATAAAAAACATTGCAGTCAGCACCTGGAATATGATCATAAACAAAATGATCACTTGCGGATCAATCTCTTCAGTTATAATTATGACATTGATCTTAATAAACACAATAAAATTAATAATAGATACAATAATTAGAGGATACGCACTACACGCAATCTACGGCTGGTCGCTCCACCTACTCGGAGCCATCTTCAGCTCTATTACACACCTCCTCATCAAACTCGAGAAACCAAGCAAAAACAGAACAGACAACGACAAAGAAAAACACATAGAACTGCAAGAAATCAAGATTATCCCCACAATACCTATCTCAACACCTAGATGCATAACGCCACCTCCCCTACCAAACAGACCACCTTTTACCTTCAACAATCAAACCACTCTTTCAACTACAAATAAACATTTGTTTTCACTAGAATTAAAATAATACAAACATGACACTCCTCAAATGTTGCCACATTTTAAGCGGGGAGGGAAGCGAGATATTCGCTTTAGGAATCTAAATTAAAAACAAATTCCTTATCTAAAAAACAAAAGAAAAATATATTTTTACAAAATTACAATTATGTTTACAAATATAATTACACTCATATACAATTACAATTATATCGATGGTCTACACTTGGACCTATGATTACATTGTAAAACTCACTAAAAACCTCCACACACACTCGACGAAAACCATTACAATACACTAACAAATCATAAAAAAAACAATTCGCGAAGATTCCAAGTATCTTCATCTGGACCGTACTCCCCCAAGAAGAAGGCCGTCTACGTCACTCGATCGCAATGCCTCAGAGTACGCACTAACTTCCATCTCTTAAACTAACAAGCAAATAGGAAACAAATTAATCAGACATATCAATATACCAATATACAAACATACATTGTAAAACACTTACATCTACTCTCACATATTTTCGGGTCCCGGGCTTAGGCGCGACTGGTAAAGGCAAGCCCTCCCGTCTGGCTTTCTTTGCCGCACGGGAATACTGCCAATCCGCAAACTAGAATAAAGAAATATAATGATAATAATAACAATGAATAAGAAATCAATTTGTAAAATACTTACGCAGACCATCGAATGACGCTTCCTTGGAAATCCAAACATTGTAAAAATTGAACTGTACAAAGTCGAGCAACCGCGCTCCTCATATACTAAATAAATGCACACACCGCAAAAATTTCTGTATAAACCGCTAGTAGCTTTGAATTTCAGAAGTATTTTTTTTTTGCAAACATTGCAATATCTTAGGCCCTGGGTGTTGCGTCTAACGACGCATCCTTTTTATAAAATAAACATTTTCGAAATTCAAAGTTACTAAACTATTCGCACGTCAGCAAAAAGCTAATTAAACGCGAGGTAAATGACTCTCCGAAATTAAGCCTTACGACGCATCCTTTTTGTAACATGCACATTCAAAACTGCTAAGCTATTCACACGACAGCAAAAAGCTGTCGAAACACACTCCGAAACTAAGTCACCAAAACGCAAGAATTTATAATCAGCGAAAACAAAATGTCACACAATATCGCAATACTGACCTGAAAAAGAACTATAAAAGATATAAAAACCAATGAACAAATCACTCTCAGCAGTTGATCAGTAGTCCGTCAGTCAGTCAATAAGTACCTGTAAGACTCAACTCCGTACACACCGGTCCGACAATTGGTGATCATCTTACTTAATAAACTCGCGACTGTTACAAAGTAATATCGTGCAAGTATTATTCAACAACCTATCCTATTCAATTCAACAAGCAGTTAGAGCCTGCTACATTTATTCAATTCAACAAGCAGTTAGAGCCTGCTACATTTATTCAATTCAACAAGCAGTTAGAGCCTGCTACATTCATACAATCCAACAAGCAGTTAGAGCCTGCTACATTTTATCAACAATTAAAGGCTACGATTATCAAGGTAGTACAATTATCAGACATACATTTCCATATATATTTATTATAAGTGAGACATATCCGACCACTAGTCAACATATTGGAACGTCTCATTCATTAGCTATTCGTAGTTGATGCACGAGACGTAACAGTTGTGTCCTAATTACCAAGTCACAATTATAGATTTCCTTTTGCGACGGTTGTAATAGCATTCGGACTTCACAATCCTGGTTGAGGTTTATGTCCAGTAGCGGCGCCTTGGTCGGGCAAATAAATGCATAATGTGTACTTATACATTTTTTTAGAGTGGCATAATCCAAACGCATATATTGTTTTAGATCATTGTTCAGGGCCAGATATGGGTATTTGTATCTTATGTAGGCTGAATTTCCTGTAGATGTGTATGGTTGAGGGACTAATATGGAATGCAACCTGTAAAGGTTATATGAATTTCTGTCCACTAAGGGCAGATGCAAAACTATGAATGTCCGTCCTGATTTGTGAATTGCATCTACCTTAGAAATTTTTACAATCTCTTCTATTCTTAAATATTCTGAAGGTATCGGAAAATCCAAGTCATGATATGCGTGTTTGATATCAGAGGTTATTTGGTGTAGTACGTCGGTGGTAAGCAGGTCTGGATGTATCCTACCCTCTCTGACATTATGCAATATGTCCAATAGTCTCCTGGATTCATCAATACAATGATCTAAACGCGCCTCTAGTGCTCTTCTGTAAGAATACAAGAGCATAATGTAGTCCCATTGTTTCCGGTCGTCCTCCATTTTATTTAGTACATCCGTAACTTGCGATTCTAGGTGTGTTATAATTTCGCTATGTTTGTCCATCATAGTATATAATTTGTCCATGCCAGTTAATATTACATGAGTTTTCTTTTCTACTAGATTTGCCATAGTTTTCTGGTCTGCAAATAGCCGATCTATATTTTTATTTATCTCATTAGTTTCGTCTTCTGTCACTAGTTCAAATAAGCTATGGCTAAGCGTACCAATGCCTTCAAAAGGCGTTAGACGTTTAGTTCTTATACTATGTGGGCTTCTTATTTTGGGGGGAGCAATACTGTCCATTGTTTTAGAAACATAAATGACGTCCCTGTGCAAACTATTTAAGGTTTTCATTTTTAGGTCCAGTCCTTGTTCTCCCAAAGTATTGGCACAGGTCGCCATGTGTAGATGAATAACACATTTGTCATAAAATGAGCGGAAATCTACCGATTGTCGCGACTGTGTTATTAAATAAGCGATATCGAGAGCTATATAAACTTTCCAATCAGCTCTTTTCATTTTAACCTGACTCAATTGTTCATAATACAGTCCAGGATTATTGTCTAATTTTTCTATTGTATATGTTTCCTGTCCTTTTGTCCGTAAGAAAGGTAGAAATAGCAACGACAGTAGATAGAATTGAATACACATATCGGTTAATGCAAAAGAAGAGAAAATAAAATAGTAGGATAGTCCTGAAAATAGATGTAAAGAACAAAAACAAAAATACAGCTTCGTCATAGAAGGGGAAAAGTAAAAAAAAAAAAATAAATAAATAAATAGGAGCAAAAAGAAGAGAAGAAAGGAGTTATTATTATTCAACATGTATAATAGTGCAACTAATAGTGATTAATAAATACATAATAAAATTAAAACAAAATATATATATATACTATAGTTTTAACTTAAGCTTGTCTACATGCTTTCTAATTCTTTTACCATTTGGCAACTCCAAAATAACATTTTTGTGTCCTAGTATTTCAATAATTTTAAGAGGGTTCTTATAGTAACTATCTGCCTTGCCTACGCGGGGCTCGTTTAAGACCCAGGCATAATCACCTTTCTTATCCTTAAACATGTTTATTTTACTGTCGTCTCGTTTTTTAGATCGTACTTTCGCAGTTATTTGGTTCGTACCGGCAGCTAATTTTAGTTCCGATAATCTATTAACGAGGTCTATTAAGTACTGATTATAAGTACGCAGTTTTTCTTCCCGCGGTATCATCATTGGGAATCGGGCTACTCATCCGTATACCAGTTCATGAGGCGTATAGCCCGTTGCAGCATGAACGCTAGTATTATAAGTAAAAACCGCAAATGGAACCAACCTGTCCCAATCATCGAAGTTTTCTGAATAAGTCCTCATAAAGTCCATAAGAGAGGCATGACTACGTTCCAATGACCCGTTCGTTTGAGGCCTATATGCGGACGTAGTAAGGTGATTTACCTTAAAGAGGTGTAACAAAGATTCAATAATATCCGACAAGAAGCTCGTCCCTCGATCTGAAAGAATAGCCCTAGGGGCTCTGAATTGACATATCAGATGTCTAGCGAGTGCGTCGGCTATAGTAGTCGCCTTTAAATCCTTTGTGGGTACAATGATTACGTATTTCGTTAGGTGGCATTGCATTGTTAATAAATGACAATTACCACGAGGTGTCGTCCTCAGCTTGCCTACCGTGTCTATTGAGACCTTGTCAAAAGCTTCTATAGGAGTATCGGTGACAATCATCGGTTCATGGGTTTTATGTCTGTCTATTTTCTTTTCTAGACATTTCGGACATTTCCTAACATAGTCCAGTACATCATTTCTCATGCCCTGCCAGTAATATCGGGCCCTTATTTTCTGATAAGTTTGGTTTACTCCCTTATGACCTCCTATTAAGCTATCATGCAACGTTTTAACGATATTTGTTCTCTCTTCTTTGGGAGGCAAAGTCGTTTTCCCGTAACATACGGTAACTGTTATCGGACTACCTTCAAAGGCTCCGATCAATAGTTCCATTAACAGACCTGGTCCCAAATCATCTGTGTAATCACCTTTCCTAGATATGCGGAAGCTATTAACCTTATCACGAATTAAGAGCTTCTTTAAATTAGCCAATCCGACCTTTATAGTTTCTACGCTCGTTGAATTATAATATTTGTCTTTTACCACTACGGAATATATCTTATGTTTTTTATAATTTGTCGTTAAAATTTGTCCAATCTTAGGTTTTTTATTTTTCATATTACGTAGGTCAATAGCACCTATCTCGCTTAATAATCTGGCTATTGCCGTAGTATTATCACAATCCCGTGAAATCAAATGTACTATATTGTCTCTCTGATAAGTCAAGCATTGTTGAGAGTTTCTCACATTATTTTGCAAAGTGAAATACCCAGGACCCAAAAGGGTTTCGCTATCTTCTGTACTTGAGGAACTAGGATTTTTATAATCGCTAGATCTTTTATACTGATTTATGGGTCCCTTTGCATGAGGCAGGATGAAAAAGAAATCATCATCTATTGGAGCTTTTAAAAAGTTCAATTAGACCGGGGACTGTGTAGTCTCGCTATTTATACTTTCTTGTTCTTCCGGTATTTCTTCGAGTCCCTTAAATTTAATACCCGTTTGTCCCTTATTTAATGGAGTACTTCGGCTTTTAGGTTCACCAATTTTCACATTAGGCGTCACCGATAGTTCTCGTCTCTGCAAAGGGATTAGCTCATCCCTTTCGTTAGATTTTTCATGTTCACTGATATGAACAGAGTCGTTGTCTGACGTTATTGTATCGCTCTGTGGTTCAGAATTTCTTTGTTCTATTTCGGATTCCACAGCATGTTGCGACAATTCCACTAATTTTTTTATTCTTCTTTCCATTTCTTCGTCTGAGTTTTCGTCACTGTATGGATCCATTTCTCCTAACACATTCTGTAATTCAGGATCTACTTCGTCCCCATCAGAGAAGTGGCTGATTTCGTACGATTCTAAATCTCTATTGTCCCAATAAAACGTCACATCTTCGGCACTACGATGTCGTCTCAAACTCTCCTCGAACCTAGCACACGATTCTGCAAGTTCATTTTGAGTTAGGTTGGTCACGATTTCTTTTTCGGTAGAATCGTGTTTGTTCTCAAAGACGTCGTCGTCATTAGTACTATCAGTGTTATTACTCGTTTGAGGGCCAGTCACTTCAATATCCAATGATCCATCACTTTCATCAGATTGCGACGTTTGTTGTGTACTCGATTCAGTGTTTTCAACTAATGTTTTGTCCTGTATATTTTGAGCTGAATCTTCTAACTTTTCGGTTTTCTCCTGTTCCCTTAATCCAGTACGAGTAAAATCCGGAATCGGCGGTTCGCTTTCAGAACTTCCTTGTTCACGTGTGTTAACGTCCGTTTCCTCTATACCCGTCGACGACATCATAGACCTCTGAAAAAATGTCGGGCTTTTAGTAGTGATCCTATCGGTTTCTACACTAGATTCGTCCGTTAGAGCCTCATTAGATCCTGCGGTGTCAACCTGACTGGATTTCTTGGACTTTCGGATGTTTTTTTTATTTCAGACGTCGTTAGAGGCGTATCATTCCGCACCAGCGGCCTCCGGGAAATGTCAGTCCTAATTCCGCTTTCTTGGTTAGTCGAGACATTACTCGAGTTTTGACCGTGCGGTACCTTCGGTCTAGTTCCCGAAGCTCGTGTCGTAAGATCCCTTTTATCCGTAGGCAATCTAGTCCCTGCCTTTGACCTTTGACCGGATGTACTAGGCTGTGGGTCGGCGGCAATCGTCAATGGAGCAGGATTCTTACTCCTCGTTCTCCCAGCTATCACACTATGTTCCAACTCCGGCCTTTGTTTGTTGGTTTTAGAGCCTAAAGGTCTACCTATCGGTCTAGGTTCGCCAGCAATCGTGTTTGCTCGTCTGCGCATTCTTTTCTTTTTTTTCTCTGACTTTTCTTTAGCGGCTTCTTGTTCTTTTGATTTGTCTTTCCATTTCTTGAACATCATTACCTGTATATTAGGTATATTGTCATTGAGATCCTGTTCACACTTTTCTTTCTCTTTTAAATACTCGTTCAGGTCCACTGGATTGCGGGAAAGTCAATCGGCATTGCAGTTCAATTTACCGGGTTTAAATTTGAAGGTGTATTGAAAATCGGTGAACTTGAACATCCACCTCATCAATCTTTGTCCTGGGTCTTTACGGTTGTGCATATAATTCAATGGCTCGTGATCGGCTATTAGGGTGAATTTCTTGCACATCAGGTATGGGCGAAATTGATTCATGGCATATAGACACGAAATGCATTCCTTTTCTGTCGTCGTATAATTTCTTTCTGATTTGTTTAATAATCTCGATAAATATGCCACCGGGCGCTCCACACCATCTACTTCCTGCGATAGGATAGCTCCTACAGCATAGTCCGAAGCATCAGTAGTCAAAGTGAAAGGTTTCTTGAAATCGGGGAACGTCAGTATGGGAGCTTTACATAGGAGTTCTTTTAGTGTATTGAAAGCTTCTTCTTGTTCGGATCCCCATTCGTATTCTCTGTCCTTTTTAGTTAGATCACTCAGTGGTTTTGCTATTTTCGAGTAATCTTTAATAAAACGTCGATAGTAGCCTGATAGTCCCAAAAAGGATCGGATACTTTTTACACCGGTTGGGCGTGGAAAGTCCAATACAATAAATTTTAATAAATATTATAAATAGATATTTATTATATAGATATATTATCAATGTGTGTTTGTGTGTGTGTGTGATCGCTGAAATAAGAAAAGATATATTATTAATAATTATTTATAAGAAAAGATATTATTATTAATAATTATTTATTATATAACAAAATATAAAAAATCTTCAAAAAAATACAAAAAATGTATAAAAATTTATAAAAAAAACTGACGCTTAGTTTTCGCCATCATCATTATCATCGGCGTCGTCGTCGTCGTCGTCGCCGTCAGCAGTGAAAAATTTTGCAATTTTATACCGCGGGGCGCCGTCGACGGTTTCGTCCGTGACGCGCAGGCGCTTTTTCCCCGTGATGCGGAGACTCTGCAGGAGCGCCGTTGTGGGTAATTCCGCGGGCGATCGAGAAGGCTGCCTACTCAACGGAGCTGGCGACGGCGACCAAGAAGGCTGGCGCACAGCGGGGGAATCTTCGGGACTGCACGACCTCGATGCGAATAATCTTCGCACCACCTGTCTGACCGGCCCATTCCGATCGACGTGCCGCCTGCTGCCGCGCTGCGGTGGTGATTCCACCCACTGCGGCTGCCGACTGCAGCGACCAGCGGCGCAGTGTGCGCACTCCCAGCCCTCGCATACTGGCATGGTGTTGTTGTGATCGCCGACCTGCAACAAAAAAAATGAAAAAAACTTAGAACATACTACTGCCGATTAAAAAAAAAAAGAAAAGAGAAAAAAAGAATCATACCTGTTCTCGTTGGCGGCAGGACGTCTCTTGTATCGCTGGTGGTGAAACTAAGTTCACCAAGAGCGGCTGTTGTGGCGTTGTGATGTCGATGATCACGGGTGCTCCTCGAGGCATCACCAGGTCGACGTATGTCACGCGTCGTGATGGTGGTGGTGGTGGTGGTAGTGGTGGTCGACGCGAGACAATCACCTCGCAGACCATCTCCACGTCGTCGTCGTCATCGTCATCAGACCTGCAAAAAATTCTTTATTTTGAAAAAAATCATTTCATATATCTATCTGTATAATAAATATTAAACTTACACATTCACCGTTGAAGGCGATCGGGAGCGTGGAGACGGTGGCGGTAATTCGAGTGGCGCTGTCCGATGCCTGCTGTAATCGGAAACACTTGTGTTTATATTATGCCGATAACACGACTACGGCGACGAAAACCGGACATCGCAAAATAAGAAATTTTAAGTACGTGAGAGAAAAGAATGTTAAATTTAAAATTGGAGTATATACTCTCTCTCTCTCTCATATACACACGTACATACATATTATATAACGAATAATACTTTTACATTAATAAATTGATAAATTATCTATATAAAATTTTATCAATTTATTAATACAATATTATTAGATATATAATTGTGTTATTAGTATACAGAAAAAAAGAACAGAACCTCTTTTTTTTAATTTAAGAACATATGAAGAGAATGAATGTGTAGAGACAATATATAGTAAATAGCTTTATTAATATGTGATTATGATTTGGCTGTCATAATAACGACTGAAGAAAAATCATGTAGAAACATTGGCGCGTCGAATATAACAAAATCAGCTCTACGACGGCAACTTCACAATCGAACATCGAAAATATGCCGTGCGCGCGTCGCCACACATATATGCTCTTATTATTTTTAAAAAATTTATGTATAACTAATACCATTTTATTAATAAATTAATAAAATTTAAATATAATTGTGTTATTAGTATAATGGTATTAATTATAAAAAACAGAATGAGAGAGAGAGGGTAAAAGAGAATGAAAAAAATGTACTTACAATATTGAAGGTGGAGGTGTCAGCGGCATCCGAATGGTTGCCGCTTCGTGGATGTCGTCGTCGTCGTTCCTCCTCCTCGGCGAAGGTGTTCGCGGCTGCTCGATGACGACTTCGTCCACCGCTGCTTCGTGCACCGGTAAATCGATCAATCCGAAGACTTCATCTTCGGAAAGATCTATGTCCTCGCCCAACGCCTCGATTGCTTCATTCAGTGCGTCTTGCCACGACGCATCGTCCAACGAAAACAAATTTTCCAACCGTTCATCACTCATTTTACTTCACTAAACACTTCACTTAACTCCACGACAAAAAAATCACAATAACGTATCGTTGCAAGGCGTTCGAATTTTTATTCATCTTTTGAAACACTAGCCGCGTTTCGGTCATTGGTCGAAGATTTGGGAGTAGGGATGCGAGACTACGCGACAGCACTGATTTTGTCGCACGTATAAAACAATCATAATTAGTGGTGGGAGTAGCTAATAAAAATGTGATTAGTGCGGAGAAGAGACGCCAATGTGTATTAATATAGGATCGCGATAGCGCGTACGCTCTTTATTTCTCACGCAACGGACGAAGAGTAGGTGGTGGCAAGCCGTTGGTAGTGACAAGTTGCAGCGAACGAACGATCGGCCCTTTTCTGGGCCACTTTTTTTTTTCAAGTTGACGAAGCTGTACAATCCCGACAGTTAATCGATATCATGATCAATTTTAAACAGCACTTTTCAGTGCTAAATTTTCGATAAAAAAAATTTATATTATTTTTTTATAAATCAGCACTTTTCAGTGCTATTCAAACGTATGGTTAAATATAACATAGACTAACTATTTGTTTAATAAAAAAACTTATATAATTTTTTTTAAAAAATCAGCACTTTTAAGTGCTATTCAAACGTATGTGCAAATATATCGTAGACGCAAAGGTAAGTACTAAAACAATAACAATTTGAAATTACGAATAAATTCAACCTTGTGTTTTTCTTTATTCTTACCCCCCCCCCCCCTCCATTTTCAGCGAAACGAGCAGGTAAGTATAAGGTAAGTATTTTTTTAATTAGTTAAAAAATATACAAAATAAAAATAGTTTGTTTAATTCAGTGTACAAAATAATACTAAAAAAAATGATAATTTTTTTCCTAAATCATAAAATAATATACAGTTAGTATGCACTATCTTTAGAAAGAGCGACAATGACTCAGACGGTAGAGCACTGTCGTATAGATGCAAAGGAGGCTAGGTTCGATTCTCCTGTATATCTATTACCGAAAGATTATTACGAGAAAAAAATTCGATAAATAATGTTACTAATTATTTATATGTAAATTGTCAACAATTAAATTCGACAGAAAGGATAGGTAATTTCTTCTTAATTAAAAATAATAAAAATATCGTTATTAAAAATCAGTGCGTATATGCGACAGTTTTAAATGACGTCACTCGCATAGGCCGTTGAGTCAATTCCCCACAAGTTGTATGCTTTACATACGCATACGCGTGCGCACGTGTAAGTATAACTCATAAAAATTAAATGAATTTTTTTATGCAATGTATGGCATGTACGGAATGAGTGGAATGTATGGCACGTATGGCATGTATGGAATTTTTACGCATGCACACGTGTATGAATAACTCATAAAAATTAAATGAATTTTTTTATGCAATGTATGGCATGTATGGAATGAATGGAATGTATGACACGTATGGCATGTATGGAATTTTTTAATGGAGGACGGAAGGGGAAATCTCAATCGTTCGTTATAAAAATGAGCTGCATCTCATCAGCAGTCGCATTCGCATCCAGAGTGAACTAGTGTAAAGTGTGAAAGAAGAAAGGTTATACGAACATTCTACAATGAGCTCCAACAAGATTGACTATAGGTAATTATTTGTTTTATTGTTTATAGAACACACTTTATATATTTTTTTTAATATTTTTTTTATTTGTGCAGATTTGAGCAAGCGAGGCTGGATAGCTTCACGTCTCAATGGACATGCGCACACGTACGACCAGCAGATCTTGCTGCGGCCGGCTTTTATTATACGGGGCAGATCGATCAAGTACGCTGTTTTGAATGTGGTATGGAAATCTGTCGTTGGGAAGAAGGTGACGACCCTATGACGGAACATAAGCGCTGGGATGGCGGCTGCCTTTTCATTTGTAACAGAAGTTGCGGCAATGTGCCGATCGGATCGAGCCCCGTACCGGTACCTCCTCCTCCTCGAAGAACAAGTAAAGATGTTTGTGGACCGTATAAGCTCGAGTATCGGGCAGCAACAGCGTGCGCAACAACTAGCCCACCTTCGAGTACAGACGAGCCTGCGTTATCGTTATCGATTGAGAGTCTTGTTACAAAGCTTTTTTCCGATTTACATTTGACGGAGAAATGTGCTTCGAAAACCATAGCAAATGCAACTGTTGGTATGGTATCTGTTTGCGAAGAATTTGTACGCGGTTTTAAGAAGAGTATCGATAAACAAAATGAAAAAATGAATAAAATTCGCGAAAGGGTTGAAAAGTCTCAGCGAGATATAGGCAATATTTTGCGTCAACTTGAAATTACCAGATGTAAGATATGTTTGGATGCTAGGGTCGCTGTACTTTTTTTACCTTGTGGACATATCACTGTATGCATGGAATGTGCATCAAGAATTGACGATTGTCCAATATGTCGTCAAACTATTAGCAAACGCGTTCGTGCTTATTTTGCGTAAATTTGTTCTTGTTTGGTTTTAATAAAGTTCCTATTATTTTTAAAAAATGTTTGTGTACTTTTTTTCTCTTTGAATCTAATATTTTTTTGTATTTTAATGTTATATTTTTTTTTGTTTCTAAAATTTATATATTATAAGTAAAAACAAGGATTGATCGATACGTTAATTTTTAAAATTTATTTTTCAAACTTAGATATAAAAAAATCAAATTACATATCACGACTTTCGCGAGCGAGCATCCATCTACTGATAGCCAGCGCGTTTTTAAAGGCACACGGTGGATTTGATAGATACGCGTTGTGGTTACTGCATACGGAAATGCTATCGTTTGAAATATTCTTGAGTGATGGACAACCCAAATCTTCAACGTTAACCACAGTCGTTCTGTAAAAAAAATCGTTAGATAACATTTTTTTCTTTTTAAGATGATACGCGACGAAAAGACACTTACTGTGCATTGGTCAACAAATTTCTCAGCCATTTTGTTTTTTCAAGACCTTTGACAAAAATAGTTGCTCCAAAAAGTGTTTTTTTGATTATTTTTCCAAGATCGTCGTACGGTAAATCGCCAGATTCCCACGGAATACCATGAAAATTTCTCGTTAACCACCGATTTTCACACTGATTTTTCTTTAATAACCACTCCCATGGGTAAGGTGGTTTAAACAGAAGCACCGATGGAGTTGGATCTTCTTCCAGAGGACAAACAGCAATCTCCTTGAATACGAATTCGTTTAAGGTAGTTTTGAAGCCCTGTACGTCTACAACAAAATCCATCGTAGTAACTGAGGAATCGACGTCGACGACTGCGTCAATACAGACGAATGAATGTCTTTTTATACTGAGCTTGCACTTGTTGATGCCCCACTATAATTTTTCGATCAATCACAATCGTTCACCCCCCTCTATACTTTTTCCAACCAATCAGCATTGACGAGTAATGAATATAACGCAATGGATTTGTCAAATCTGCTTAGTTGAGTAACTAGCATCATGGCTGAGTATTTCAAGAACACAGCTTTGTTGCTCTTGCGCGCACATCGTCTGGCGAATGCAGGTTATGCTAGTGTTGAAGACATCGAAAGATGGTTGACACTGGGTTCATTGGCTTTGCGCAAAGCCGATGAGCTTTCTCGTTCGCCTAGCTTGATCGTGTCTGGCAAACAGAAGCTGCAGGCAGCTATGTGCATGATTAGAAGCGTTTTACATCTGCTAAACGAATACAAGAGTAGGCTGTTGGCACAGCCCCCCATTGTTACCTCATCGATTGCCGAACCTGTTGTGAGCAAGCATAGCGAACAATCCATATACGAACCTCTCGTTATTTTAGATGTAGTTGGTGAAGGTCTCGAACCGGCTAGTACTACTACTACTACTACTACTACTACTACTACTACTACTACTACTACTACTACTACTACTACTACTACTACTACTACTACTTCTACTACTTCTACTACTTCTACTACTACCACTACTACCACTACACCGGCTGTTGTTAATCCAGCTCAAGACTCAACAGTTCACTGGAACGACATCAATAGTGCGTTCAAAGGCAGAATAAAGACTGGTGTGATAACCAATCTGAAACATCTGGATTTGAATGCGTTTTTGAGGCATGCCAAACCATTATTCCATGCTCAAATTAAGGAGACCTTGAAGAAACATAGTTCTTTAAAAGTTAATGTCGTACTGGATGCCGAGTATGCAGTCGAAAAGAATAATTGCGATGAAAAGCTCGATGTGAAGCATTTCAATACGAAGATGGCGCCGATATACCTAACCACAGACATAGACGAGTGGTTCGTCGAAAACGTTTTACAACCAATTAGTAAGAGCACGGAAGAATTTCAAGAGCAAGACTCAGGCTGGTCTCTTCGCGTTATATTAAACTTAACCGTAAATATCAGCAAGTACAATCCTATGAGAGTTGGTTCTTACGTTGAATTGCCCAAGCCTGTTAAAAATAAGAAAGCCTGTGTGAACGTGCGGAACAACGATAACGAATGCTTCAAATGGGCCATCCTTTCGGCGCTACATCCAGTCGCAAGGAATGCATGCCGTGTCACTGCCTATACTGCTCATCAAGATAAATATAATTTCAAAAATCTATCATTTCCGGTACACCCGAAAGAAATCATGAAATTTGAAAAGCAAAACAACGTTTCAGTGAACGTGTACTTTTTAAATTTGAATAATGGATCCTACGATGTGTTGCCGCAACATTTGACCGATGAGAAAAAAGACAGGCATGTGAATCTTCTTCTAGTGGAAAATTATTATATCGATGTAAACGAAAAGCAGCAGCAGCAGCAGCAGCAAATGGAACGTCCCGGTATACCATACAAAGTGCACTACGTTTGGATAAAAGACTTATCTCGATTGATGTATCGACAGTTGTCATTTCGCAAATGTAAGTCGTACATATGCGATCGTTGCTTGCACTATTTTTTAACAGAAGAGAGATTGAAAACGCACGAGATCGACTGTAAAAATGTGAATATGTGTAAAATTGTGCTTTCCAGTGTCAAGGATAAATATTTACAATTTGAAAACTTTAAAAATGAGTGCGCGGTACCGTTCGTCGTGTACGCCGATTTTGAGAGTCTCTTGGAAGCGGTGTCCAACGACGAGCGGATCTATCAACGTCACAAACCGTACAGCGTTGGCTTTTTCGTCAAGTGTAGCTACGATGACTCTCTTTCGCGTTATCGAAGCTACAGACAGAAAACCGTCGATGACGTTTGTCCGGCCAAGTGGTTCGTTCGCAATCTTCACGATTTGGCCAAGTATCTGCAAGAGTTGTACAGAAACCCGCAGCCTATGGAAAATTTAACGTTTCAAGAGGCATTTAGCTTTCTTCGTGCTACGCTATGTCATATATGTAATAGGCCTTTTGTCGAGAATGAAAAAAAAAAAAAGACAGAAAAGTTCGCGATCATTGTCACTTTACGGGAAAGTATCGTGGAGCTGCTCACAGCACGTGTAACATTGCTTATCAAGAATCGCGAACTATACCCGTTTTTTTTCACAATCTCAGCGGATACGATGCGTATCTATTTATCCGGGAAATCGCGAACGAATTTCCCGGTCGAGTGAGCCTCATTCCTCAAACCAAGGAAAAATACATATCTTTTACGAAGTACGTGGAAGGTACCGATATAAAGCTGCATTTCGTCGATTCGTTTCGATTTATGACGTCCTCGCTCGACAAACTATCGTCGTACTTGGAAAAACACGATATTCTAGAGCGACATTTTCAGCAAGATGACGGATACACGCTGCCGCAGATTGCCCTACTCAAGAGAAAAGGTGTATTTCCGTATGACTATGTGTCGTCGTTTACAAAACTCGAGGAGACGACGACGCTTCCACGAAAGCAAGATTTTTACAGCAGTCTGTACGATTCGGATATCAGCGACGAGGAGTACAGTCACGCGGAGAACGTTTGGAGAACGTTCGACATCACCGATCTCGGCAACTATTCGGATTTGTATCTCAAGACGGACTTTCTCTTGTTGGCCGAAGTTTTTGAAAATTTCGGAGCCAAGTGTCGAACGGCGTATCGTTTGGATCCGGCCCACTACTATACGACGCCCGGATTGAGTTGGGACGCCATGTTGAAGTATACGGGTGTAAGGTTGGAGCTCTTGACGGATATCGACATGCTCATGTTTGTCGAGTGCGGCATTCGCGGTGGAGTTAGCCAGTGTTGTAATAGGTACGCTGTCGCGAACAATCCATACATGGACGACGACGACGACAACTACGATCCACAGAAAGATGACAAATATTTGATGTATTTTGACGTCAATAACCTTTACGGTTGGAGTATGACCGAGCCTTCCACTCGGTAATTTCGAATGGTGCGACATTGACGCCGCCGCGAACTTTTCCTTCGATATTCCCGATGACTCAGCCTTCGGTTACATACTGGAGGTGGATTTGGAGTATCCAGAAGAAATTCGCGATGCGCACAGAGATATGCCATTTTGTCCGGAGCACAAAGCCGCTCCGGGATCCAAGCAGAAAAAGCTCATGACGACTCTCCATGATAAGGAGCGTTACGTAATCCACTACAGAGCTCTAAAACAAGCAATAGGGCATGGCTTGCACCTCGCGAAGATACATCGGGTTTTAAAGTTTAAGCAAAGCCCATGGCTCAAGACGTACATCGATTTGAATAGCGAGTTGCGTAAGCGAGCGGCAAACGAATTCGAAAAAATGCTGTACAAACTGTTCAACAATGCGGTGTACGGCAAGACCATGGAAAACGAGAAGAAACACATCGACGTGAAGTTGGTGAACAAGTGGGAGGGGCGATACGGTGCCGAGGCTCTGATAGCTCGACCAAATTTCCACAGTAGCGACATTTTCGACGACGAACTGGTGGCGATTCAACTGTTGCGTACGGAAATCACCGTGAGAAAACCCATTTACATAGGTCTCGCTGTTCTCGACTTGTCCAAGACGCTCGTGTATCGATTCCACTACGACTACATGCTCGGTGCCGCCATTGGCGAGGAGCGTTGCAAGCTTCTGTACACCGACACGGACAGTCTCGTGTACGAGATCACCAATGTAGACATGTACGAGGTCATGCGTCGTGATATTCGCGAATTCGATACGTCGGATTTTCCAGAGCCGAATCGCTTCGCGATTCCCAGAGCCAATAAGAAGGTGGTCGGCAATATGAAGGCCGAGAACGCCGGAATGCTCATGCTCGAGTTCGTGGGACTCAGAAGCAAAATGTACAGCGTGAGAGTTCGGAATAGAGATGCGATAAAGAAGGCAAAGGGGATCAAGAATTCGGTGCTGAATACCACGATTACGTTCGCCGACTACGTCAAATGTCTCCGAGAAAATGTGATTTTGAGCCGACAGCAGAAGTTCATCAGATCGCGTCATCATCAATTGTACAGCGAGAGACGAACAAAGATCGCGCTCAGCGCGCACGACGATAAACGCTTCTTGCTGCCCGGAACCACCGATACGCTTCCTTGGGGCCATTACGGCATTCTATTGATGGAGAGGGAGGGGCGGATAGAGGCGTTGGGAATAATCGCAGTCGAGCCAACGGTCGCTGCTGCCGCCGGCCGCCGCGGCCGCCGCTGTCGAGCCGCCGTCGCCGAAAAAGAGCGGAGTGGGGGACGGGTTATATCAATCGACGCCCGAGGCTTCGCAGCTCATTCTCATCGAGACAAAGTTACCAGCAACGTTGACGACGAGTAGCGAGCAGCAGTCTTCGAATTTCATTCTTAGTCAACTTGCACCGAGGAAAAGAAAGTTACTGGAAGCTCGGTTCGTCGATAAAATTAGAAAAAAATAAAAAAAATTACACGAGGTAATTGTGATTTTGTGTGTGTGTGTTTTGTGTCAAGTCGACTGAGTTTAAATATCATTGTTTTTTTCTACAGATGGATCTCGCGCAGCTGAATAATTTAGCTTGTAATCAATTCAAACCCACTATGAAGATTCTTGAATTGGACACAGAATCCAAGTATATGATCACCAGACTCAAACAAGTTGAAACACGATACGGTGCAAAAATCGTAGCCGAAGTGAACGAGGAGTTTCAGCTGTTTCTACCAAACAAGGTATCGAGTGCGCTGATCGTGAATGTAAAGCTGTACAATGATATGTCGGATTACGCTAATAAACTTAAATTATTTCTCAGCCATAAGGGTAATGGTTGTATAGAATTTACAACTGCATAAATATATGTATATCAATGTACGCATAACAAGAAAAAAAAAAAAAAAAAAAGAAGAGAATAAACTTCTTTTATATTTTTTTCAAATCAAAATATGTGTGTGTGTTTATTTATTAATTTTTCAATCTACATAGTTTTTCTTTTTTTTCTCTACAATACGGTTCTATTTATCCAACTATTGTGCGAATCATCAAATCCTAACCACTTTACGAAAACTCGATTACCACGCCTCTTAATAACCTTTTCCACTAGATAGATGTCGGGATATTTGGTTTTCTGAAGTTCCTGTTCGTAGAAGCCACCTAGGATAGGCTTATTTTGATAATCTTTCAAATGATAAGTAGTTGGATTTGTTGGTGCCACGCGCACAATTGTAAATATTTCCGTTGACCAATTTGGTGTATATCCCTTTTCAAATACTTGCTTCGCTTTGCTCACTCTGACTTTGTCGCCAACTTTGAACTTTGGCTTTCTTCATCGCACGTATTGTATAAATTTTTTTAATACTTGAGCTTGATTCGCCGCTGTAACTTGGATAGGTTTTATACCAATAGTTTTGTGTTTGCGATTATTGTAAGCAGCTGTGAGCTCCGGTAGTACGTCGAACCATTTGTAGTTTCCACGGAGACTAAACTTTTTCCACATAGCGTTCTTCAACGTGCGATTAAATCGTTCCCATATCGAAGCTTTGAGCGAACTATTGGTAGAATACAGATTGATATTATATTTTTTCACGAGAGCTTGAAAATCTGTATTGTAGAATTCCTTGCCTCTATCCGTATGAAGATTCTTTGGCCGTTTACCTTTTGCTAAAATAGATTTCATGGCCGCTGTCACATCGCGACCGGTTTTCCTTTTCACTGGCACAGTCCACGCGTGCTTGGAAAAATTATTAATTATCGTGAGAAGCCAATTATAGCCGCGATTTTGTCTAGAATAGGCCTGCATATCGACGAGATCGGCTTGCCACGTCTCATCGATACCTTGAACGTCGTACTTTCGTTTTGGATAATTACGTCTCGTTGGTTTGTGCAACTCCTCCACCACCGCTTCCATCTAATCGACTGTTTTCTAAATTTTCAACATTTGACTTTATTCGTGGTAATTCCTCTTTGATAATTGCATCCAAATCCTCAAGATCACTCCTTAATCGTGCGATCACATCTCTCGTAGATTTGATTGCCATCTGAACAATGTTTTCCGCAGTTTCCCAATTTATAGCATCTTTAGTCTTCCGCGGAGGAGCAAGATTTTCCAATCTTTTATTCTCTAGATCGTAATGGTACTCACTCGTGAGCTTGAACCCAATACCGGGCGGACCGCGAAAACCGTGAACTCCTTGCTCTTTATATTTACGTCCGAATACGTCGACGTTTATTTTGATAATGCTCGAACAATAGGTGTGCTCTTAGTATATATATCCACCCTCGCGTAATTCTTTGATTATCGAATGAATTTCGTTGATGTGATTATTGTTACCAGCTGATTGCTCAGCCAATAACAATCGAAGACGATCAACGAGCTCATTCGGATCATCCCAGTATACATAATCCATAGAAGTATTGTTTCGAGCAATCTTGTAGGTAGGCAAAGACGTATCAGTCGTCTGTAGCAGCCCCTCGCCTCCTTTTGTATTTTTTTTAGTCAAACCAAATAACGGACCAATTATGTTATTGAATTTATTACTATTGTGCGCTCGTATAGGCTCGTTTGGATTATTTTTCTTCCTATGAATATTAGAAATCTCCAAGATTTCTTTGTAGCTCTTGAGATCATTGGAAGTGATTAAACTTTGATCAGGTTGCTTTGCAACCAGTAACTCCATCAAACCCTGTGTTTTTGGATACTTGAAATCATCGACGTCTACGTTATCTTTGTCAAAAATCACCGTAAATTTACCAAGCGTGTATGATCCATTTCGTTCTTTACGTACTCCATAAATCAAGTCCACAAAATTCGAATCACTTTTATCCAATGCATTCGTGTACTTGTCGCCAGCTAAATGCTCATCCTCGCTCGGTTCGTCGGATAAACTGTTATAAAATTGTGTAGTATTGTGCGTGACAGTAGCATTGCTATCTCCGCCACTAGACTGAGCGGTTTCGTACTTGTCGACATTATCAGCCGAATTGATTTCGTATTTTAATTTTTTTTTGTTTAGAAATTTCGGCTTTTTAATAACTGTAACGGGAGTTTCGGGGGGAAGATTTTTTTTTGTTCCTTCTCACTTATTATGACTTTAAGAGGATCGACTATTGGTTTGAATGTCTTATTCAAGACTTCGTCGGTATACTCTCGGTTATGCTTCAATAAACTATATTTTCGTCTTATCGCGTCTTGCGCTTTTACGAGTTGAGAAAGCACATGTTTTTCCCTTTGATGATCAGCCATGTTAACGCTTCGACGATCATCGAGAGACTGTGTACCGCATTACTATCGTGATATATTTATAACAAAACAATCAAAGCCCTTTCGATATCTTCCACAATTTATAGCTCTGTCTTTGTCGATCACTAAAAACCCATATTTATCATCCAACCAGCATTTTGCACAAAGTTCTTTAAATTGATTGTAAGTCATATCTGAATTCACATGATCGTCGTATATATGTTTCATATTTGCTTCGTCTTGTCGCAAAATTTCCAATAAATTGACGTTATCTCTCACGAGATGCTTAGGAATACGCGCGTACGTTTGCAAGAGATAGAAACAGTCGACGCTCCTATGTCTGCCCATACAAAAGAAAGCGCGTACATTGTCCTGTTTCTCACAGGCGATGTCGTCGAATATCATAATTGAATTAGGCAATGCATGCTCGGGATCGATCACGGATTCGTGCTCCTTGAACGGAAAATACTTCACTCCGTCTATCGGCTTTAACATCTCTTCCAATAATTTATACTTTGGCTGATCGAGCGATTTCGAGTACACGTAAACATTTTCGAATCTAACGCCATTGGGGTGAGTGATAAGCGCCAAAAGACTGTTGGTCTTGCCACAGTTGGACGGACCACAAAAAATAGCTCTGATGCTATTCGGCAGTAAATCTCCGTGATGCTTTGGTTGCTTATCCTCCCGCACGATGACGTCAACATTTTCTACGGGAAGTTTCACAGTTTGTTTCTTGAAATTCATACTCACAAAACAGAGTTCGAACGATAACTGACCACATGACTATATATATACCTGTTTTTATAGTTTAAAACGTTAGTCGTGTGTTGGACTTGGTCGAGGGATGATCATATGCAAACGTCAAAGAGCAAAGAAAGGACGAGGATTCGTCAATAATATCATTAATAAACTTCCGTTTGAACTCCATATTCCAGGCTATCAATATTGCGGACCAGGAACTAACTTACAGACACGTTTAGCTCGCGGCGATCCAGGAATCAATCCTCTCGACGCAGCTTGCAAGCAACACATATAACGTACTCTAAAAATCGAGAAAATATCCAGGCTAGAAATATCGCAGACAAAATTTTAGCTGAAAAAGCGATCAAAAGAGTCTTCGCTAAGGATTCTAGTTTTGATGAGAAAGCAGCTGCTTACGCTATATCTAACGCCATGAAATTAAAATCAAAGTTTGGTATGGGTCTCGCGAAGAGAAGAAAGAAAACCAAGACGAAAGGACGCAAGAAAACGAAAAAGTTAGTTAATAATGCCATGAAATTAAAATCAAAGTTTGGTATGGGTCTCGCGAAGAAAACCAAGACGAAAGGACACAAGAAAACGAAAAAGTTAGTTAATTTGAAAAGCGTGATCAAAGCGGCCACATTTAAATGGTCCAAGGGTAAATGTGCGCGTAAAGTCATCGGTTCTGCTTTGAAAAAAGCTCGTACAACCGTTCAAAAAGCTGGTGGAAAAGCAAACATCAATGTTCCACGAATTCTGCCAATATTAACTAAGATGGGTGGAGCTTTGCCCTTCCTCATACCACTTTTTGCAGGCTTGAGTGCAACTGGCGCTCTAGCTGGTGGCGCCGCGGGAATCGCAAAAGCCGTGAACGATGCAAAGTCTGCAAAACAGCAATTGGAAGAGAACAAGAGACACAACAAAACGATGGAGACCATTACTTTGGGAAAAGGCCTGTATCTCAAACCTTATAAAAAAGGCTATGGACTTTATCTCAAACTTTATCTGGGATCAGGTTTAAAAAAAAAAGTTCGAAATAAATTTACCGGATAGAGCTCTCACAAATGCCGACTTGAAGAAGTATGCAAAAGTTTTGAGTATACCAAATTTTCGCGGAGTCTTCATGAGAAATGACTTACCGAGTTCTGGACCATATTATCACGAATCAGCTATAGTCAATCTTGATGGCGTCGAAGGAACAGGAACGCACTAGGTGGCTTATCACAAAATCGGAAAAAACGTCACATATTTCGATAGCTTTGGAGATCTTAGACCACCTATTGATTTAATGATGTATCTTGGCGATATCGAGATCAAATATAATACGAAAAGATATCAAGATTTCAATTCTCACGTATGCGGTCATCTTTGCTTACAGTTTTTGTGCGAGGGTATAAAAGTAAAGGCAACGTGAAAATATCGGTAGTCATGTTCACATGTTACGTCTTACGACGCATCCTTTTTGTAACAAATGCACATTCGTGAAATTCAAAGCTGCTAAACTACTCGCACGTCAGCTGACGAAACGCGAGGTGAATGACACTCCGAAATAAAGTTGTTACGTTTTACGACGCATCCCTTTTGTAACAAATGCACATTCGTAAAATTGAAAGCTGCTAAACTATTCGCACGTCAGCAAAAAGCTGACGAAACGCGAGGTAAATGACACTCCGAAATAAAGTCACCGAACGCAAGAATTTATATTCAGCAAAAACAAAATGTCAACCATATCGCAACACTGAGCTGAAAAGAGCTGTAAAAGATATAAAAAGAAATGAACAAAATTACTTACGGCAGTTGATCAGTAGTCCGTCAGTCAGTCAATAAGTACCTGTAAGACTCAACTCCGTACACACCGGTCCGACAATTGGTGATTACTTTACTTAATAAACTAGCGACTGTTACAAAGTAATATCGTGCAAGTATTATTCAACGACCTATCCAATACAATTCAACAAGCAGTTAGAGCCTGCTACATTTCTATCAACAATTAAAAACTACAATTATCAAGGTAGTGCAATTATCATACATACATATTTACATTTCCACATACATTTACTATAAATGAGACATATCCAACCACTAGTCAACATATTGGAACGTCTCATTCATTAGCTATTCGTAGTTGATGCACGAGACGTAACACACACAGTCATGGAGGATTCGTTAACTCTGACGCTCTCGGGTAATTCTTCACTGTTGGAAGCGCACTATTTCCCACCGATCGAACTATCACAGCATAAACATTACAAGTTGGGCTTAGTCGAGTTTCTAACGTTCAACTCGATACCTAATATCGACGTACATAATAATAAATTTTACGTCGCAAATCAAATTATTGACATACCTGTCGGGACCTACGAGATCGACGACATTGATAAATTTCTTCACAAAGCTGTGCAGCCTCTCCGTACTGATATAATAATAATAATATAATATTTAGTTTGAAACCAAACAACAACACCTTGCATTGTACAATCAAGTGTTCCGTACCTATCGATTTTCGTCCGCAGAATTCTATCGGACGATTGTTGGGTTTTTCACAACGTACATTAGAGGCAAACGTTTCTCACAGCTCTGATCTTCCCGTCAGTATTGTCAGAGTGAACGCTATGAGAGTCGAGTGTAATATAACCGCTGGAGCTTACTTGAACGGAAACACCGTTCACGATATTCACGAATTTTTTCCAGCAGTACCGCCTGGATATGAAATTATTGAAATTCCCTCTCGCGTGATTTATTTTCCAGTTACGAAAAAGTCTATAGATTATTTACAATTACGCATCGTCGATCAAGACGGAAATTTAATTAAATTTCGCGGCGAAGTCATAACCATCAGATTACACCTCAAAAGCGTATAATGGGAATTGTTTACGATTCAAAGAGTGGTAGGGACTATATAAGCATTGAAAAATGCAAACCCATCATCAGTCGTCGACTGAAATTGAAAACGTCAACACGACGAACTCCAGTCATCAATCGTCATCGGAAAGCGAAAGCTTTAACACATCAAAGCATAAAGTTCCTAAAAAGTCTTGGGTTAAGAGTAGTCCCAGGTGGAAAATAAATTGCCTAATTTTTTCTTTTTGCTGCTGCTTTTAACGAAACAATGGAGAACATTCTAGAAATACAGTCACCTGTCGTCTTCGATGAATCTTTGGCTCATTACGAGATCCACGCTCATCAACCTTACATCAATTCATTGTTCAAAAATAGTAACGAGATTCGTATATCAATTCGACATCAAGACTTGTGCCTTTTACCATCTCGCAGCTCGTTACACATTTGTGGACGATTACGCAGCAACAATAACACTTTGTTAACGAATACTGATTTTGTTAATAATGCCATTTGTCACATGTTTGAAGAAATTAGGTATGAGCTGAATGCTATAGAAATAGATAAATGTAAGAACGTTGGTCTCACAACCGTTATGAAGAACTGGTTATCTCTCACTCCAAGTCAAACCTTGATTGCCGAAAATGCCGGATGGATAAATACCTTAGAACAAGAGGACCGTAAAATAACTAATGCGAACGGCGACTTTGACATTTTGATTCCTCTGAGCTTCATACTTGGATTCGCTGAGGACTATTGCAAAGTGCTAGTGAATATGAAACATGAATTAATTCTCGTAAGATCGAGTACTGATTTAAATGCAGTTTATCAAACGAAGAAGACCGTGGCCGACGTTGAAGCTTACGAAGAATTCAAGATTAATGTAACACGTCTCGAATGGCTTATGCCCTATGTGACTGCATCGAATGCAAAGAAAATACGTCTACTCGACTTTCTAAAAAGCGAACGAAGTATTTTAATGAATTTTCGTAGTTGTAACTGTACGAATATCCAGCGCTGCCTGCAAACACAAATCACGTCTGGACAGTTAAAACGACAAATCAGTTGGAGAAACCACGCTACGTCATCTTAGCCTTCCAAACCAATCGAAAAAATGAACCAAACTCTAACGCTAGTATATTTGATCATTGTAACATCAGAAATGTAAAACTGTACCTCAACTCTCAGTGTTATCCATACGGTAATCTCAACATTGATTTCAGTAAAAACCAGTACGCAATGTTGTACGATATGTATGCCAATTTTCAAAACGTATACTACGGTACGGATGCCGAACCGATGCTCAAAAAACTCGAATATAAAAATTACATGCCACTCGTAGTGATTGACTGTTCGAAACAAAACGAATCATTAAAGACTGCTCCAGTAAATGTGCGCTTGGAGTTCGAAACCAGAGAAAATATTCCCGAAGGAACTACAGCGTATTGTCTTATTCTACCCAATCGCATCGTTCAGTATAATCCGATAAATGGAGATGTGAAGAAACGTATTTAGGAGAAGAGGGAAGGGTATTAAAGAATTGACTCTTTCCTTAAGCAGCTCAGTAGTAGCTTTCTATCGCAATGGAGTACGTAGCGGATATGCAAGGCTTCATGATGCCTGGCAAAACTTATGCTGTGAAAGAGTTAGCGATACTTTCACTTAACTACAACGAAGAACCGCTCGTACGCTTGTTCAAACCTCCCTTTCCATGGCGAAGACTAACGGAGAAATATAAGCGAGAAAATCTGGTTATAACTCTACTATCATGGATAAACATGGAACTCTAGCGATTATAAATAAGAAGAGCATAAATTCATCATCATAGATACACTCAAAGATGCCACAAAAATTTTCGTTTCCGGAGATTTGAAAAAAGAGTGGTTAGAACGACATGGCCTCAATGTTTTCGCCTTTCGAAAACTTAAAATCAGTTACCGTGTGCCCTAATCATAACGGCAAATACGTAACGACATGTGCACATCAAAACGTTAAATTAATGAAAAAGTTTTATATCGATGGCTGTTGTATGGATTGGGAAGAGAGCGATGAAGTCGTTGAAGGATTTCTATAGTGATATTGTTTTTTTAAGTAAATACTTTGTAGAATAATATGTATTTTTTTAAGAACATGTAGAATAAGATATATTTTTTATCAATAAAAAAAAATTTTTGTTTCAATTGATACAAAAAAATATTCTTATATTTTTTTTATTAAACCATCCAAAAAAGCGAAATTCTTCGCTGACTCTGACGATGACAGCAGCAGCAGCAGCAGTTCATCTTGTTGTAATAAATTTTGTATTTTTTTTTATCAACAAAAAAAATTTATACAACATAGAATTTAGATGAAAAAAAATGTTTATTTATTAGTTGAGGTGGTGTATAATGATGACATGTATAAATATGATTATTATTTCTTCTTTTTGTTATTGAACTGCTGATAGCCTTTTTGTTCAGGAAAATTTTTAGTATTGCCCGAAAATTTGGAAATACTCTGTTTCCATGTCGATGATTCTTTGTTCTTCTTTTCGTCCGGGTCTTCCTGTGGAAGACGAGAGTACTTTACTTTAGAGTAGCGATCCATTTTATTGGAATGCTGGTTGATGAACGATTCGATAATTCTTACACTGTGCTATTTATAGTAGCTTACAACCACGAAGTCTACAAATAAAAGAAAGTAAGCAGGTACTTGCACGTTTTTTCTATTAAACCATCTTCGGTGGATGAGACACGCATGCACGCACACACACGCACGCGCACATTGATTAGCAAAAAAAATTATTCATTATAGACCATTTATAATAAATATTTATGTATAATATTTATTATAATTAGAATATTTATTAAAATTTATTATCATTTGTATGTATTAGCGCTTGGGCCCTCTCCAGCAGCAGCCGCCGCCGCCCCCCACATATCAATCGTGTAGCTAGTATACACCATACGGTATTGCCCGTAGTAACAGTGGCTGTAGCTCTAGCGGTAGAGCATCGGCCTGCGGATCCGGAGGACGCGCGTTCGATCCCCTGATCCATCCGTTTTTTCCGATAAATTCAAAAATTTAACACACACACACACAATAAAAAATCAAAACGCGTAACACAGAATACGCGCGCGCGCATCCAGAATACATCAGATCACGAAGAGAGAGAGAAGGATGAGGAGGGAGGGGGAAGTGCAGAGAACGCACGTTGCGTCAGAACACATCAGCACACAGTGCATAGGAATCAAATCAGTAGGCTAGGAGAGGGGGAAATGCAGGGGATGCGCGTCAGAGCATATTAGTATAGTATAGGAGAGGGGGGAGTGCGTAGAACGCACGCATTGTACAGCAGAGCAGGGGGCAGAACGCACGCCACATCAGATTAACTTAGTGGGGGGGGGGGGGGGGAGTGCGTAGAACGCACCGGTATAACTTAGTAGGAGGAGGGGGAGGTGAGTCGACAACGCACGGGCCGATTAGTAAGGGGGGGGGGGGGGAGGTGAACATGCACACGCCTCAACTCACACGCTTCAACTTAATGAGCTGATACCCCTCTGAGTTAAGGCCCCTCTGGTTTACCTACTGTAATCAACTAGTTTTATTCGCCATTTTTGTACTCTACTATTATTATCAGCCGCCTTTAATGAAAGTAGAGGTTTGTGGTCCGTTATTACCGTAAATTTATTTCCGAATAAGTACGTTCTAAATGTTTTAATAGCGAAAATTATTGCAAGAGCCTCTCTTTCATAAGTCATATAATTCTGTTCTGTTTTGTTCAAAACCCTTGAAGCGTATGCGATGGGTCTATCGTACCCTAATTCTCCCTGGGAAAGGACCGCGCCTAAACTATGATTCGATGCGTCTGTTCTAACGATGTAAGGTTTGTTAAATTGTGGATATTGTAGGATAGGTGCTTCGCATAGTAGTTTTTTTAATTTATTTAATTTTGTGTTTTTATGTAAGAGTATAGTTAATGGTTTTGTTACTTCTGCAAAATTTGGAATAAAACGTCTATAATAATTACATAGTCCTAAGAATTCTCTAACGTAATTGTCAGTGTTGGAAAAGCTTCAACAGCTTGTACTTTTTTTTTATCTGGTTTAATTCCATATTCACTGATAATATGTCCCAAAAAGGATACTTCTGTTTTGAGCCAATCACATTTTTGAGGTTCAAGTTTTAAGTTAGCTTCTCTTAGTTTTTGAGTTATTTCGGAAAAACGTTTATTGACCTCATCCACTGTTTCTCCAAGGACGATTATATCGTCAATAAAAACAAAACATGTATTAGCGATTAAGTCCCCCAAAATTGTATTAAGAATTCTTTGAAATGTTCTAAGCGAGTTTACTAATCCGAATGGTAAAACGAGAAATTCAAATCTTCCAAATGGATGTATGCTAAATGCTGTTTTGAAAATATCTTTCGGGTGCATTGCCACCTGATGGAAGCCGGATTTTAGATCGACAACATGATAAAATTTTGCTTTCCCGAGTTGATTAAATATTTCTGTTATGTTTGGAATTAGATATGGGTCAGGAACAGTTTTTTCATTCAATTTCCTGTAGTCAATTACTAATCGCCATCTAGCTTTCCCGTCTGCTAAACTCTTTTTCTTCACTACCCATGTTGGTGCATTGAAAGCACTTTTCGATTTCCTTATTAAATTATTAGATATTAATGATTTTACTTCTTCAATAGCAATATCTCGTAATTTGTGTGGCAAGGGAAATTGTTTGACGTAAACCAGTTTGTTGTCTGTTAAATTAATTTCATGTTGTTCTATATTACATGTACCTAATCTGTCGCCATCGGCCCAAAATACATCTTCGTTTTCCTCAATAAGTTCTTTCATTTTCTTATAATTGTTTCCGACTAAGTCTCTCAAATTTATTTTATCTAATACTCTTTCCTTGTGGCTTAATTGATTTCCTGCAATTTTTTTTTGTTCCTCTCCTAAAAAATTTATGCTACCCGCGTATACAATTTCGTTTTCGTTGATATTGAAGTCTATATTTTCCGTTAGTTCAATACTGTTTGAAAAGTTTTCTAAGTCAAAAGATAAATATTGATATGTTTGAATTTCTTCTGAAACAGTATTTTCCGAAGGGAATTCTATTCCTATATTTTCTTTTATAACCGATATAAATTGTTTATAATCATAATTGTCTACATAATCATCCTTTGTGTTAGTCATTTCATCAGTACTCATTGCTACATTTATATCAGTAATCATATGTTCTATTTTCAAAGGGTCTTCCTCCAATTTAGCTTCCAAATTCGTTATTCCCTTGGAAGAAAAAGGTATTAGTAATGAGTTTTTACAACTTTTGATCTCGCGTTCTGCTTTTAAATCCTTTACAGTCATTGTTTCGTTATTTATTTTATCCGTTGTTGTTGTGCAAGGAAATGTAACAGATTCGGGGTCCTCTAATATATTTTCCCTTTCTAGTGGATGAGATTTGTTATTTTCCTCAAAGATTTTCAATTCTTCATAGTGTTTTTCTTTTTCGTTTTTTGTTTTATTTTCCTTATTAATGCCATGTAAAATTTTACTTAAAAATCCCTATTGTTCTTCTGTTATCCTTGATTCCTCTTTCTGTTTGTTTTCGGTAAAAACGATTGAGTTCATTTGAGTCAACGGTATTGATACAAGTTTTATTTTCTTACTATTTATTTCCAAATAACCTTCATCTAATCTTAACTTATTTTCTTTCAGAACAGATATGCCAAGAATACCGTCATAAGGGATTGAAAATTCTCTTAGTACAATATGAAAATCAATTAACAACCCATTAATTGTTATTTTTATCAAACCTAATGTTTGAATTGCTTTATCAGTAATACCGGATAATTAAATTTTTTCTGAGTCCAAAATAGCGTTTGATGGTATACAATCGCTTTTTATGATATTGATTTGAGCTCCGCTATCTATCAGTAAATTAAAATTCACACCCGAAAACGGATTCGGTACCTGTATGTATTGTAACAAATTTCTTAACTTTAGGAAATACATTGGCATTTTAGTTTCCATATTACTTGTAAGTTCTATATTGCCATTACATTCATTATAAAGTTTCCTTTGTTTCTTATTTCGGAGGCATACTTTATTATTTTTTTCCGTTTTGGTTTGCGACTCATATTGTCCTATTAAATTTAATGCGTGAGTTTCATTTTGTTCATCAATGTCCATGTTTCGTGTTATCGTTATTTCGTTCCTTAATTCTGCAGCGAGTGACTTTTTATTTATTTCCTTCGTGCACTCATGTTCGGAAGAATCTATTCGTTTCCCTGATTATTACGTCTGAAACAAGTCGATTCTGTATGATCAGTACGTTTACAAATTGTACAAAATTTTTCTTGGTTATTTTCTAGTGATTTTATAATTGGACATGATTCGACTTTATGACTCGATTCCTTGCAATAAGTACAAATACTAGTAGTTTTTGTATTTCTTTCTAAAGCTCCCAATTTCAAACAATTTTCAATTACATGATTATTCATGTGGCAATAATCGCACTTAGTGTTATTATTTCTTTTCCCAAAATTATTGAATCGTGAAGGTCCGTTATCGTTACTAAAATTTCCATTTCTACGTCTATCGTCACTAAAATTTGTATTTGAACTAATTTTATTATCGTTACTTCTATTGTTCTTACTATAGCTAACCAGGATTCTTGCCAATTCACAATTATTGGCTTCATGACCTTTTTCCTTACAGATTATACACATTGCAAATCTACATTCTTTCGTTTCGTCCGCGTTTGGGCAATATTTTACTGAGTGACCGATTTCATTTCAATGCCTGCATGTCACATTCGGGCAATTGCGTATCGTATGGTCACTGCTGTCGCAAGCAGCGCAAAAATTTGCTGATTTGAAAGATTTTGAACAATTGTGCGGGGCGTGTCCGCTTTCCTTACATTTCCAACATACTTCAAATTCTATAATAAATGGGCATTGTGTAACCGTATGACCCATCACCTGACAATATTGACAATGATTTCCTTTGACTCTGTTAAATTTGCAACCGTCTATGGAATACCCCTGAGCATTACATAATTTACATATCAATTCGATCTTTTTATTTACAATTTTACAATTGTTTGACAGGTGATCTTTGTTTTTACAATATACACAAGCTCCTTTGTAACAAAATAAAGCTTCATAGTTATAGTCCTGACAAATTTAACAATTATATATGTGAGTAACATTTGCTGAAGCATTAAACGAGTCTACATTACTATGAAAAGGACTAGCGATATCACCCCTCAACCATCTTTGTTTTTTTAAGTTTGTTTCAATTTCAATAGCGTCTTGTAAAGCAGTACCCAAATTAATGTGATTTCCTAATTCTAAACGAATGTCTTGTTGTAAACCTTGTTTAAAAATTTTTAACGCGTCAGCATTTAATACTGTTTCAAACGTTTTGAAATCTTCGTCAGTTACGTCTGCTTCTAACTTTTTCATTTCTTTAATTTGCAAAACTATTTCCTATAAACGGTTTGCATATGCTAAAATGGGTTCATTTGGTTTTTGGATGATTTCCGTAAATTTCCCATATAAACTATGAATATTGTCAAAGGAGGGAAATAGCTGCCTTAACACTTTAATATATCTTATCAATTTTGATGTTTACTAATGCTTTGTAAACTTCTCCGCCCAATTTAATTTTCAGAATTGATATTAAACTTGGTTCATCTAACTCAGAAACAATTGTTTTTACGTGTTTCAATTTTCCAATATATTCATTAGTTGTCATATTTTTTTCATCGAACTTTGGAACTAAATCTGCAACGTATTTAAGCGGTAAACGCAACAGTTGCGTCATTTTGTTGCCTGTTTCTATACCGTCGTTATCGACGTGTTCAAAGTTATTTGTTTGAATGATTGGATTATAGAGTGCTACTTGTCTATCCGTTCCGTTCGTATCTATTGTACGTTTCGCGTCTTTGCAAATATTATCTTCGTTACAAATACCACCAATATCTGTGTATTCGTTATTATTATGTTACGTCTCGTGCATAAACTACGAATAGCGAATGTGCGAAACGTACCAATATGATACAAGTGGCTGGTTGAGGCTCACAAGTAATGAGTAATATATGATATATGGATAGAAATGAATGTGTTTTATTATTTTGTTGTACTTACAGTCTCTGGAGTACCTTCCGTATTGTAGATATCGGTATTTGGTTAGGTTAAATAATGAAGTTGCACGTTCTCACTTTTAAGGGATCGCGTATTTATTAAGATCAAATAATATAGTTTGACAAGTAATAATTGAATAGTTAGTCAAATTGTCGAACAGGCTTGCACGCGACTGTAGCGTCGATACGTAAAGTTTATTCGTCAATTGTCGAACTGACGTGTACGGAGTAACAATAAAAAATGACTGACTCTTTACAGGTGGTTCGTTTTATATACATAGATTTGTGCTCAATTAATCGCTGATGTTTCTGTGTAGTTGGGTAATTTTCCTTTTGAGTTCAATGTGCGTTGTGTAATGCTGAGTATGGTCTTTGTGTTTTGCTGCCGTATAGTTTTCTGGTGGACGTGTACATAGTTTTGATTTTACGAAATTCGGAATTGCACTTTCTAAAGAGTGTAAATGAATAAAGATACGTCTTGAGACGTAACACCTCGGGGCATAAGATATTGCAATTAATATGTATTGATTGCAATGGTTGGTTTTCGGTGGAAAAGATTATTTCATTATGTGCATTTCCGAGTTTCGGAAGTTTTGGAATTTGATTGCGTCGGTGGGATCATTTTTCTGCAAGGTGTACAAATTATTTGGTATATAAAGGCTGCGTCGCTTCAATAGTTTACAAAGTGTTCTCTGCGCTTGTGACGAGAATATAGAATTTAACATGTATGGTTTCCCGAGAAAACGTCGTTCGATGGTTTGCGTAAGTATTTTGCTTATTTACAGTATGTATGTGTATATGTAAATGCTGTATGTAGGTCTCTATAATGTATATATAATTTTGGTTTTTCTTTCTTTTAGTTTGAAGACTGGAAGTATACTCGTGCTGTCAGGCGTGCCAGGAGGGAGGGCCCGCCCATGCCCGTTGCGCCGAAGCCTGGAACGAGGAACTATCGTAGGATAGAGGGAGGTGTTTCCGTTTTCCGATTCTTGCTTGATTGTTGGTGTTATTTTGTTTTCTTGTTGTTAGTTTCAGGATTGGACTGTTATCCGGGCTCTAAGGCAATGTCACCGGCTGACACGTACTTCGTACTACCTTGGGGAGTATGGACCGCACGAGGACACTTGGGGTCTTCGTGATATGTTTTTTTATGAATTGCGTGTATATTGTAACGGGTTTCGTAGAGTTTATATGGAAGTATTCGACGATGATTATAAGGTTTTTATAGGGCCAAGTATATCACATCGGTATGATTGTAACTGTATCTAGTATGTATGACAAGTTATTATTCCCGTTTTTCTTGCTTTTTACAATTTGTAATAAATATAAAAAAAGATTGTTTGTGTTTTATAAATATAAATTTTTTTTTTTTTTTTTTTTCGTTGTCTTAGACCTATAGCGAATATTTCGCTTCCCTACCCGCTTAAAATTAGGCTACATTTGAGGAGTGTCATGTTTGTATTAGTTTAACTCTAGTGAAAACAAATGTTTATTTTTAGTTAAAAGAGTGGTTTCATTATTGAGGGTAAAAGGTGGTCTGTTTGGTAGAGGAGGTGGCGTTGTGTGTCTAGGTGTCGAGATAGGTATTGTAGGGATAATCTTGATTTCTTGCAGTTTCATGTGTTTCCCTTTGTCGTTGTCTGTTCTGTCTTCGCTCGGTTTCTCAAGTTTGATGAGGAGGTGTGTAATAGAGCTGAAGATGACTCGGAGTAGGTGGAGCGACCAGCCGTAGATTGCGTGTAGTGTATATCCTCTGATTATTGTATCTATTATTAATTTTATTGTGTTTATTAAGATCAATATCATAATTATAACTAAAGAGATTGATCCGCAAGTGATCATTTTGTTTATGATCATATTCCAGGTGCTGACTGCAATGTTTTTTATAGCATTTTCTGATAAGATGCTTCCACTTGTTGTCACGTCTCCCGTTATCTCTCTTGCTATGTCATTGAGTATTGATGTTCTCTCCATAGGGAACATTATTTGTTGTTATAGTTCGTCTAGTTCATCTTGAGAATATACTCCACTTGTTGCTAATGAATTTATTGATTTGAAGTTCCATCCTATTTTTGTGTTAGGTCTCAGTGTGTTTGGTGCTGCGCATGGTTGAGGTTTGGGCGTGAGTCTTACCCATTCTTCTTCCAGCTTGTAGTACGTTGGGACGAGTGCGTTGCAGTTTATCTGTTCCCCTTTCTTTTTGAGGATGTGTGTTTTTGGTGTCAGGAACCATGTTTCGTTTCCCGAAGTTACTGGGAGTTCGTTGTAACATTCTTCTAATTTGACTATTTTTACTGTTTTTGGTACACATTTTATTAAGTGTACTACTTCTCCTGCAACTCTTAAGATGTATCCTGGTTTTTTCATGATGTCGTATGCAAATTCGTCGGGGGAGAGGGTGGCAATGGATAGAGCATTTTGTATTACCTTTCTTTCAACTTCGCATCTTTCTGTTATTAGATTCAAATATAATTTGTTCAATTGACTCCTTAAATGTTTTTCAACGTATACGAATTTTGAATTGACGTATGTAAATAGGTCTAGGTTTACGTTGCTTCTTGTGCCTACTAAGTCGTTTCCTAGTTGATATGCGTTTATATAATTGTCTTTTTCTACAATAAATAGTTTCGGGTGTTCCGTTCTTACAAGTTCTCTGTTGCAGCGTTGTATTTTGTTTCTAACGCTTAGAGCAAATGTTATTTCGCTAGAATTTAATGCGTAAATTATTTCGTGTTCGTAGTCACTAGAATATTTCGTTGCCATGCCTTTAAATAGCACATCGAATTCGTTTTTGAAGCATTCTCCTCCTGGTAAAATATCCCAGAAGGTATAGCCCGCTTCCATGTCTATACATGTTTTGTCAGAGAACTTGCATACGGTCCCTGTGTTTAGTCTTAATTTATCGTTATCTAGGTTTACTTTAGCTCTACTTTGTATTAGTGTTATTTTGATAAAGCCATGAACAAATACCTTATTCCATGATCCGAAGCTATCAGCGTAGGCTGCTCCATAGCAGGAGTTTCCTTCTGCGCTACCCGCGAAATCGATACTTTTTGAAGTGGTTGCATTTATTTTTAAATCAACAATTTTATGAATATTGTCGTATACGAAAGTTCCCGTTTCATGGATAAATTTACATTGTTCATGACTTATTTCGTAGATGTATTCCTGTTCTCCAGTTGGTGTGGGTATTAAGTGCCCGAATATTCTGCATGTGGAGACAGTTCTATGTATTTCTATTTTACATTGTAATACGGAAATTTCACAGAATTCCGCGGCTTGTATTAATTCTATATATAGTATATATTCGATTTATTTACAGGAGTGTTGTGAAAGTCGCATTCTTCCGTGTCTACTAGGGAGTACGTCGTGATGTTTGGCGTTGTTGTCCCGCAGTCGTATCCAATGATGGCTGATGTTGTTTTGATAATTGTAATTAGTATTAAGAATTGTTGATACATTTTGGAATGGTCCTAAAACATAAATTATTGTTAGATTTTCTTCTTATGCATAATTAATTTATTTGCATGGACTGTATTTGCTTTTCCACCTTTATTTATGATAACATTATTTTTGTCTGTAACCTTTAAGATTTCAAATGGTCCCAGGTTTTGGTTCTTTTCAAGTTTGCCTGGTTTAGGTTCTTTTATGAGCCAGACCTGGTCTCCAATTTTGAAATCTGTTGGGTTTATGAAGCGATCGTAATACTTTTTTGATCTTTCTTTAGTAGTTATTAGGTTTTCTCTTGCAAAATTTGCAAAATCTTTCATATTTATGATTAAATGTGACAGGTAATTATTGAAAGTGGGTAATTATTCTGAAGCTTTTAAAGCTTCGGTTGAAGGTAATCGTGGTGGATAAGCAAAAACTAGTTCATGTGGCGTGAATCTGTGGGCGCTGTGTACGCTTGTGTTATAATGGAATTGTGCTAGTTCTAGTAATTCGTCCCATTCAATTTTTTTGGTTGAAAAATTTTTTAAATATTCGCACAATGGATGATGGGCTCTTTCTAATGAACCGTTTGATTGTGGCGAAAAGGCTGTTGTTTCTATTTTCGTGAATTTAAATCTGCGCGCTATGCATTTCAAGAGTTTGCTTGTAAAGTTTGCCCCTCTGTCTGTGAGCACGATTTTTGGTGAACTGAAAACGCATATAAATTTTTTTATGAACGCGTCTGCGATTGATTCGGCAGTTTGATCGGGTAGAGGTATTACTATTAGAAATTTTGATAATAAATCTTGAATGGAGAGGATGTATTTATTTTGATTTTTGGTAATATTTAATGAGCCTACTATATCCATAGCGATTTTGTCGAAAGTTTTAAACGGTGTTTCCGTTATAACAATTGGTTGTCTTGTATTTACTCTTTTTAATTTATTTCTCTGGCAGTCTTCGCAATTTTTTATTCTTTGTTCTATGTCTGTTTTTAAATTTTCCCAATAATACTTGAGTTTGATGCGGTTTAATGTTCTATTTACTCCTGAGTGTCCTCCTAAGGTGGATGAGTAGTTCAGATTGAATATTCTATCTCGGTCTTTGATTTCGATATAGTTTAAGCAAATAACTATGTTAATACCTGAGTTCTGAAAGGTTTTTGTGATTATTTCTTCTATTTCTTGCCAATGAATATTGTTTATCTATAGGTCTTTTGAAATGCTGAATCTATTTTCTTTTTGTTGTGCCATAATTTCTTTCAGGGTTCCTAGGATATGAGTGATAATTTGTTTTATTCTTATTGCTGATTAACCTGAGTCTATGCATAGAATAAATAATTTTTTTGAATTTATTTTTATAATTTCGATTTCATTTGTGCGAAGGTCTTTATTGATATTGATTTTCTTTGACTTTATAAATTGTTCCATTTTTTTGTCTAATATTTGTCGTGATTGGTTTACAAATATTGCAACGTTGTCGTTCCGTGACTCTATGGATTTTTTTGTGAAGACTACATGTTTCTGTTTTTTTAGATCTGCTATGCTTGTCGTGATTTCTGGTGGGTAATCTTGAATGTTTTCTTCTGTTTTCTTATCCTTTGGACTTGTTTTTTGTTTTCTTTCCTTCTTAATTGTTCTATTTATTTTTGTATTGTTATTTTGTATGTCTGTTGTTTGTATTTTTCCTGTTTCTTTAGCTTTTTGCGCTCTGGTTACGACTGTTACCATGGTATTTTCTACAGGGTTTCTTGATAGTGCGTCTGCGTTTGTGTTTATCTTCCCGGGTTTGTAGATAATATCATAGTCGTAATCCAGTAAGTTGAGTCTCCATTTTTGTACTCTGGAGTTATTATCGGCAGATTTGAAAGATAGTAGTGGTTTGTGGTCACTTACTATTGTGAATTTATTTCCGTATATGTAATTTCTGAATGTTTTCACAGCGAATACAATTCCTAGTGCTTCGCGTTCGTATGTGTGGTACTTTTTTTCTGCTGGTTTTAGCACTCTTGATGCAAATGCAATTGGTTTGTCTTCGCCTATTTTGCCTTGTGAGAGTACACACCCTAATGCGAAATTTGATGCGTCTGTTGTTATTATGAAGGGTTTTGTCATGTCTGGATATTGCAGTATTGGTGCAGAGTATAGAGCTTTCTTTAAGTTTTCGAATGATTTGTGTTTCTCTGTATTCCAGACAAATTCTATGTCTTTTTGTAATAGCTGTATTAATGGTTTGGCTATATCTGAAAAGTTGTCTATAAAGCGTCTGTAATAGCTAGTAAGTCCCAAGAATTCTCTAATATTTTTAACTATTTTAGGGATAGGAAATTTCTGTATTGCTTCGATTTTCTTTGGATCAGTTTTTACGCCTTCTTCATTTATGATATATCCTAGAAATTCTACTTCTTTTTGAAAAAATTTACATTTGCTGGTTTCTAATTTGAGTCCTGCTTCCCTTAGCTTTTGTGCTATGAGCTTTGTTGGGGACAGGAGAGCAAGAATAAACAATTACTATATCGTTTGAACGGGTTTTATTTTATTTTACAAAATCAGCTACAAGGTTATTAAATTAACCGCGCGCGTCCACACGACTTCACTGGAGGAGCGGTCAGGATAGAGTGTCGTCGCTTTTTTTTTCACCTCCCGCTTCATTTGCTCGGCTTTCCCTCTCCTTGTTATTTTTTGCATTGGCGTAGCTAAATGAGGTCCGAAGGGGGCCAGTGTCGCACTTCCCTCCGCTTCGCTCGTGGTTCGCCGGGCGGCCCCGGAAATAACCCTTGTGTTATTGCCGGGCCGTAAGATCAAAAAAAATCATTTGCAGCAGGTCATGGCAGCCTCGGGAAGGGGCACGGCCCGTATCTCCCTCCCGAGCTGTAGCGTACGGCCATGGATCTGCCCAGTAGCAGCCATGCTCGTCAAACAAGCGAAGCCATGGAGGGTGGCCGTTTCAATTAACGAAGAGGAAATTTCGGGTTTTCTCCGGCGCGTTGCGTCACAAATCACGGCTTGTCGCGCGTTGTTCAACGCGCAACCGAGACCGAAAGATTGCTGATGTCTTCCGAGCAAACGCTCAACAGCTGCGGACGTCAACTTTTTTTTTTTTTTTTTTTTTTTTTTTCGATCCGTAACAAGCTTGAATCTTGCGTTGTGTTCTTCTACTGTATTTGCTACAATGATTACGTCATCAATGTATACATAGCAAAAGCCTTTTTCTCTTAAATCTCCGAGTACTGTTGTTAGTGCTCTTTGAAAAATTCTTGGCGAGTTGATTAATCCAAATGGTAGCACTTTAAATTCGAAGCGTCCTAAGCCAGGTATGCTGAAGGCGGTTTTGTGAATGTGTGATTCTTTCATTTTTATTTGATGGAATCCAGAAACCATGTCAATAGTTGTAAAAAATTTGTTTTTTCCTATACAATCAAAGATTTCCGATATGTTAGGTATCAGGTAAGGGTCTGGTATTGTTTTAGCGTTCAATTTTCTGTAATCGATGACTAATCTCTATTTTTTTTGCCCTCTTTGGTGAGTCCTTTTTTTTGGAACGACCCATACTGGTGCATTAAATGCGCTTGTTGAAGGTCTAACTAATTTGTTTGCGATTAGTTTTTTTGTTTCGTCCAATGCCACTTGTTTCAGTGTGTAGGGCAAAGGAAATTGTTTGATTTATACTGGCTTTTCGTCTGTTAAGTTGATCTCATGTTCTTCGATATTGCACATGCCGAGTTCATCTCCTTCTAGCCAGCATATGTCTTCGAATGATATAATCAAGTTCTCTATTGCTCGTTTTTTTTGTGGGTTAAGTGATCTAGCTTTACTGCCTCGATCAGTCGGTTTCGTCTTTCTTTCGAGTCTTGAGTTTCTGGGGCTTTTTCTTGTATAATTTCCCTTTGTATTTCTTTTTGTGTATCTATAGTTTCATTACCTGATAATTCTGCTTCTTGTATTTGTATATTTTGTTTTGTATTGTCCTCTATTTTTATTTTTTGTTCTAATGTCGAACAAAAAGTATAATAGTTGTCCATGATGTATTCTTCTTCTGTTTACTCTTTTTTATTTTCGAGAGCTTCGTTTATATTTTCCATGAATTTTGCTAAATTTGCTTGATACGTTTGTTCGTCGCCTTCCTCTTGTGCTTGCTCCTCTTTTTCTTTTTCTTGCGTGTTTATTTCGTTTACTGTCGTTAATACTTTTTATAGATCTTGATATAATGATATGTCCTCATTTTTTGATGTAATGTCGTATTTTCCTGTAATTTCTTCTATATTGTTGGCTTCTTGATTTGAAGTAACAATCGATTTTTCTTGTAGTGTAGTAATTGTGGGAGATGTATGTTTATCTTTTGTAGATTTTACGAGTATTTTTTCTCCATTGATTTCTAGGTATCCTTCATCTAGTCTCACCTTATAGTCTAAGAAAATGTTTATTCCTAGAATTCCATCGTATGGAATAGAGAAAGTGTCCGGGGCTACATGGAAATCAAAGTATTTTGTATTGGTATCTTTGTAGATCCTAGGGTTTTGATAGACTTGTCGGTTATTCCGGAGATCAATATCCGTTCATTGCTATTTATGTCTCGTTTTGAAATACTGTTATTTTGTATGATGTTTAGTTGAGCTCCGCTATCGATCAACAATTTGAGCTTTTTGTTTGAATATGGATCATCGACTTCAATATATTGCAGTAAATTTTCCATTTTCAATACGTATGTTTTTGCTTCTATGTTGGCTGTGTTTTTGACTTGTTGTATTTTTGTATCTTTTTGTTGTGGGAGCGCTTTTTCGTTGTGTTCCCTTTCTAAGCGTTCCCTCCAGAAAGGGCCTCGAAGTTTCCCACTCTTCCTTTATTTCTAAAGCAATTCTATGTTGTGTGACCGGCTATTTTACATTTTCCGCAGAATTCGCCGGCTTGTTTTTGTCGTGACAAGATTATGCTGCATTCATCAATTACGTGGCCGTGTTTCTTGCAAAATTCGTATATCTTTTGTTGATTTGTTGGTGTGTTGTTCATTAATGCGCTTAATTTTCTACAGTCGTTTATATTATGTCCTGGACTTTTGCAGTAGGCACAGCCTTTCCTTTGGAATCCATTATAATTTGAATTATATGACAGTTGTTGAGTTTGTTGAACTTGCTGCGGTTGCGTTTTTAGAAGTGGGCAATACTTAGCTGTGTGGCCTGTGTCTTCGCAATACTGGCACTTAAATTTCTGTTTAGCTTTGAATTCTGTGAACATGATTTTTACTTGGTCACAGGTGTCTTGTTCGTGACCTACTTCTTCATAGATAGCACATATTTTGTATAGGGACTTTTTTATTTCTCCTGCTTTACAATCTTTTACGAGGTGGCCCATATTATTGCACTTTCTGCATATTACTTCCGGGCATTGTTGCATTGTATGTCCAATCTTCTCACAATTTTCACATTTGTTTTGTTTTGAAGTTTGGTCATTCTTACAATTTATTGGGTTGTGTCCTGTTTCGTTGCATTTCCAGCATGCTTCGTAGTTGCTGATGTGTGGGCATTGATCTACTTCATGTCCCATTTCTTGGCAATATTGGCAGTGGATATTTTGTCTTTTGTTTAAACGACAGGCACTTATTGAATGACTCGGTTGGCTACAGAATTTGCATATTAAATTAATTTTCTTTAGCACTTTCCTGCAACTATTCGAGAAATGATCTGTTTCTTTACAGTATACGCAGACTGCTGTGCGACAAAATAGAGCTTCATGTGAATATTCTCTGTATATTTGACATGTGAGAATTTTTGCTTCTTTGAACTCTTCTTTATCGTTTGAATATGTATAGTTTCTACTTGGTTTTGTTTTGTATTTCCTTTTTTCTATATCGCTTTCAATGTCTATTGCCCTTGTCGACATTTCTTGTACTGTAATTCCTGGGCCTATTTCGTATCTGATTTCTGCTTTTAGTCCTTTCCTATAGCTTTTAGCTGCTTCTTTGTCTAGTGTAACTTCGAATTGTGTTCGTTTTATTGCTGTGATGTCCTCCCATTTATTTAGTTCCTTTATTCTTAATACTAGTTGTCGTATTCTGTTAGTATAGTGTACAACTGATTCGTCTTCCTCTTGTGATATCTGACGAATTTTCGCATATAGTGCGTGTATGTCTTCTTTGATGGGGTATAGAGTTCTGATTGCATTGATTAGGTCTGTTATATTTTCCACTTTACTTCCTTTTATTGCCTCTTTTACTTCACCTTTAATTTTTATTTTTAATAATTTTGTAAGATTTCTCTCATCGATGTCGTCTATAATATCCTTTACTTCTTTTAACATGGAGATGTATTCCATAGGTGATATGTTTTTGCCATCGAACTCCGCGACGGAGGCTGCTACATCTTTCAATTGTAATTTCATTGATTTTTCCTGGTTATCTATATTTGTAGGTATTTTGTTAATTGATGGTGTAGGATTTTCTCTAATGATTTTTGCTTCTTGCTTTGTGGTAGACGGGTCTTCGATGAATGTGTCGATGTCTACTGCTGCTAGAAAATCACTTTTCTGTGAGTCTTCCTTCTGTAGATTATTTTCAAAATTTTTCGGAATTGTGAGTTCTTGTTTATCTTCTTCGGCAAGTGTTATTCCTTCTTCTAGACTTTGTAGTTCGCGATTTAAAAATGTATCTTTTGAAGTTCCTAAGATCAGGCTTTGTTCGTTGTAAATTCCTCCAAAGTCTGAGTATCGTTGATTTTTACTGTTGAAAAGTTGTTTTCTTGTATAATTGAATCTTCTTCTTCTATTTGAGTTGCTGGTGAATCTTCGGTTCTTGTAATTTCTGTTTGTGTTTTCTTGGCTTTTTTGGTAGGTGAGTATTGTATCTTGCTGCTTCTTCTGAATGCACTTTTTTCTAACTCTTTATGTAGGAGGCTTTTCAATTGGGGATTGCAACGCGTTTGGGATCGCGTAAGCTTCGAGTCATTTGAAATTACTCTGCTAGTTGGGATAATTTTTTTACTCATTTGGGCATTTTATTCGAGAAAAGAAAAGGAAAAGTAAATGTATTGAATTTAGATTGTATTGAATAATTATAAGAAAGTTTAAAAGGAAATAATGTGAACTTAAAAAAAAACTAAAAATCGATAGTTAAAATTTGTTCGGTTATTGGGAGGGAGTCACGTAAAATGATTCGTATATTGTTCGATTAATAATATTGTAGCATTCATTTAAGTATAATTATATAAGCATGTATATATATATATGGGACGATCCATGTCAACCGGATAACTGCTGTGTCCAAAATTTGATGTGACCAAAAAAATCGTGCAACGACTCATTTCAAAGCTTAGGATATCTACTTTCTGATGCTGTGTGCGCCTTTGCAAAATCCAACATGGCGGCTCCAATATAGCGGCTACAAGAGACAAACTCGTAAACAAAAAATTTTATTTTTCAAATTTTTAGTAATAAATGTTAATAAAAAAATTAATATTTCATATTTTTTTATGAAAATCTGGCTCATTTCCTACAAAAAAGTAACAAAGACCATTTTCGCTAAAATGAAAAATAAAAAAGTTATAATTTTTTGTAAGTTTCAAAAATAAAAAACTGCGATTTTTTTACTCACAAGGAAATGACTTTGGAAAAAAAATTTAAGGAACAAAATTGCTTGAAATTCATCAAAACACAAGTGTGAATTTTTTCGAATTCCTTTGAGCGATTTTTTTTAATTTTTGTAAAAAATCTTGGGAAGTTTTTTAATTTTTCAAACAATCCGATAAATCCAAAAAGCAAAAAATCGCTCAAAGGAATTCGAAAAAATTCACACTTGTGTTTTGATGAATTTCAAGCAATTTTGTTCCTTAAATTTTTTTTCCAAAGTCATTTCCTTGTGAGTAAAAAAATCGCAAAGTTTTTTATTTTTGAAAATTTTCAAAAAATTATAACTTTTTTATTTTTCATTTTAGCGAAAATGCTCTCTGTTACTTTTTTGTTTGAAATGAGCCAGATTTTCATAAAAAAATATGAAATATTAATTTTTTTAATATTTATTACTAAAAATTTGAAAAATAAAATTTTTTGTTTACGAGTTTGTCTTTTGTAGCCGCCATATTTGAGCCGCCATGTTGGATTTTGCAAAGGCGCACACAGCATCAGAAAGTAGATATCCTAAGCTTTAAAATGAGTCGTTGCACGATTTTTTTGGTCACATCAAATTTTGGACACAGCAGTGATCCGGTTGACATGGATCGTCCCATATATATGTATATAAGTAACAAATTCGTATATGAGTAAGTAGGGAATTGGTGTTTTTACCTACCTTTTCTCTACTCTTTCCTTATTTCAACTTAAGTTCCAAAATTTTTGCTGAGTTTTAGATTCTACCAGGTTATTTAGTCGCGGCGCGCGATGGTCAAGTTACTACGCCAAAGCACGGTTCGCGCTTATGAAATGACACAATTTACGAATTTGATATTATGTGCAATTTGTTGTAAAGCAAAAAAAAAAAAAAATTTCTTTCAAAATTAGAAATTATTAATTTGTTATTAATTGATGCCTTGAAGATTGTATTGAAAAGTTTGAATTGGTAGGAAAAAGTAATTTATTCCGATTTTGCACTTTGAATTGATAAAATAAAATGATTTTTCTAATTTCGTACCAGAACCAATTGTTACGTCTCGTGCATAAACTACGAATAGCGAATGTGCGAAACGTACCAATATGATACAAGTGGCTGGTTGAGGCTCACAAGTAATGAGTAATATATGATATATGGATAGAAATGAATGTGTTTTATTATTTTGTTGTACTTACAGTCTCTGGAGTACCTTCCGTATTGTAGATCTCGGTATTTGGTTAGGTTAAATAATGAAGTTGCACGTTCTCACTTTCAAGGGATCGCGTATTTATTAAGATCAAATAATATAGTTTGACAAGTAATAATTGAATAGTTAGCCAAATTGTCGAACAGGCTTGCACGCGACTGTAGCGTCGATACGTAAAGTTTATTCGTCAATTGTCGAACTGACGTGTACGGAGTAACAATAAAAAATGACTGACTCTTTACAGGTAGTTCGTCTTATATACATAGATTTGTGCTCAATTAATCGCTGATGTTTCTGTGTAGTTGGGTAATTTTCCTTTTGAGTTCAATGTGCGTTGTGTAATGCTGAGTATGGTCTTTGTGTTTTGCTGCCGTATAGTTTTCTGGTGGACGTGAACATAGTTTTGATTTTACGAAATTCGGAATTGCACTTTCTAAAGAGTGTAAATGAATAAAGATACGTCTTGAGACGTAACAATTAAATGAAAATTCGTAATTCTGATCAAGAGTAAAGTCCAAATCTAATAATGAATTTGAGTGTTCAAAATTTTGTGTTAATCGTTTAAGTGGATTTTCTACAGAGTTGTTTACGTCCAACGTATTAAATACTTGCACTTCTTGTACCGTGCTTTCGTTAGGTGTTGCTATATTATTTAATGCTTTTTTCGTATTTTCCCTATTAATTCCTTTAGGAGGAGAGTGTACCAATTTCCTTGATCGTTTGAAAGGATCTATAGCAGAAATGCTCGATTGCACTATATCACTTTTCAACTCTGGTTTATTTTTTACCTGAAGCCGCGTGAGTCGTTTTGCTTCAATAGGGCTAGAAAGGTTTTTGTTACTCATTAAAATGTGATTTCATCTAGGATGTTATTTTATATAAAACAAACACCCATTTAGTATCGGAACCAATTGTTATATCGCGACTACGTAGCCGTGACGTGTGATTTTAGAATATGTGTGATTATCCATTTGTTAATAATTATTATTGTGACAGGAACTTACCTGGGTTTTTTTATTTCGAGTTAAATTGGCTGCTTAGCTCTATCTCGATGAAGTATATGTGAGGTCGGTCGGTAATGATGCACGAACACTCGATTCAAGTAATTAATTATTTATTCAAAGGACAGAAATGATTTCTCAAAAATAACAATAGATAAATTGTACGTTATTCGGCCATTGCGCATTGCGAATCAGCTCGTAAGAACTTTAACAATTTTTTAGTGCTATTGAGTAGTCGCGCGTCGCGAATCAACTACCGAAAAGTCGAGTCTCTGTTTGGACATTGACTTTTCAGCCCGTATTAATGTGTTGAGTAATCAGAAAATCAAAGTGTCGTGCGCCTCAATTTTCGGACTACTCATCTTTTAATTTCGCTGAGTTTGTATTTCGTAAAGATGCCGTTCGTCGTTTATACATTATTTCGTTTTTAATCGATTGCTGATGAAATCAAAATGAAGAAATATTTACGTCTCAGGACGTAACATGTGCATGCGCAGAGTCATTTAAGTCTGAGTTCTCGCAGCGAGAGGATGAGGTCATCCGGTTGTGGACTTAGAAAATTTTCGTGCAGTTTATGCTCGCACGAAACTAAGACCACTTATACTCGCGTGCGTGGCTATATCCTTTCATGCGTGCACGCTTCTAACTATCACGCTAACTACTTTTTTCATTAACCTCAAAAAAATTTTCAAGACCAAATACATTACATTTAGTGCAATGAATTCTTAAAAATTTTTTCAAAGTTAAAATGAGCACGTTGATTTAGTAATTCATAAGGTGCAGTCGTGATGCTGTTCAATCATCAATTAACGCGTGTGCATTATGATCGCCCTTTATATCAATTTATGAATGAGAGAGAGAGAGAGCGCACGCACAGCTCGTAGCCACGCGCGCTATATGGCTAACTTTTGGGAAAGGGGAGAGTGTAACGCATCGCACTGCTTCACGGCTAAGACCATATTACGTTGACACGTGTAAGTTCTCATATGACAGAAAACTTATCTTTCTCAGCGTGCGATATAGCTAATGGAGCTATGTCACTTCGCAGGCGCACGATTTTAAGTTTTTTTCTGTTTTGTATGCTGTACAGACTAAGTGTCGATAGCAGAGAGAGAAATGAAACTTAGCCGCGTGCGCATTGGAAAGAAAGGCTATAGTATAAGTCATCTAGCGTCAGCTCGTTTAAAGGGACTTAACTATATTCGCTCGGAGCTAGAGTTCTTGCAGCATATAAAAAGAACTAAGCCGCATTCATTTTAAAGGGATTTAACTATATTCGCTTGGAGCTAGAGTTCTTGTAGCCTATAAAAAGAATTTAGCCGTATTCATAAAGATTCTTGATTGGACATAGACGTATGAACGAATTTTGATTATCGCGCTTTTACTAACATATGAAAAAGTGGGAAGGGTTAAATGTATAAAATGCGTGTCAAAATCATATACAGTCGAGCACTCATCGGTTCGAGCGATCATGGCACGTTGCAATCCTTTAACAAGGTATTGAAAAAATCAATGAACTAACATATGATTTAAGCTATATTTCTGTCTAATATTTTTTTTTTCATTGTAGATTTGGCATGGAAATCATCGTTGATATACAAGCTTTTAAGAACGATGATCAACCAGTTTTTAAAGAACTTGCAATGATAAATCTCAATGACGATATAGAACCCGCTCATTGGATGTTCAAGTCACCATGTCCTTGGGAAGAACTTCCCAGTCATTCAAAACGTGAAAATTCATGGCTTATAAATAACTATCTGTTACGTGACAGTTTTGATGTATTTTCAAAACGGGCACGTGTTAGACCGTTTTTAGCTCCGAGTGGTCCTGACTCGGGCGAATTAAACCTTCGATACGGTACCCCGACCGTGTCAGCGAATGGATCGTGTATTTGCCGATAATATCCGAGGTTCGTCCGCACGAGCGGTAAGCGAGAGTAATGGGAAAGAAAAAAAAAAAGGGGGGGGGGGGCTCTCTGGCTTATTAAAATAAACTTACACGGGTACGTTGGATAGATTTATATATATTCTGATACATCAAATAACACGGTTAGTAATAGTATCGCGCTACTATCTAGTTCGCGATTTATTAAATAAGTATTCTAAATTGCGCGGTCAGTGGCGCTTACACACTTGGTCCCGGTACGCAATCACGTGGATTCACCAAAAGGGGAACCTTGAATATGCTTAGTAGAATTAGAGCGAAGAGAGAGAGATAATTAAAAATACAAGGAAGAAGAGATTTCAGCTTATCGAGAATAGAGCCAAAAAGTACTCACTCTGTTGTCTAGGTCCAAAATATTGTTTGGTTCGTGATATGTCCAATATATTCTTTTTCTTTGTATCCGATCAGATCAACTGGTCCAATATATTTTTATCCGGTAGTGTACCAACACCCAATAAAATAACAATTCCTATGATTTTCGTGGTCTTATGTATTTTTATCCAATAGTGTACCAACACGCAACAAAATGATAATTCCTATGATTTCGTTTACATGAAATTATTAAAACAATTGAATTCGACACTTAATCGCAACTTGAACAATTATATTCTCAAAACTATTTAGTAGGAAAATGCAGGCTTCTTGGTTGAGCGCTCGCTCCTAACTAACTCAATTCTGGTGCTCTGCTTTCGCTGGTTTATTTTATATCCTTTGTCCCGAGCATACTGTCTCTCTCTCGCACATATACTTTAAACGTTTACGCTTTTCGTATCGGCTCGTCTTACCTAGCTAAGCACGCTGACCGAAGCATGCCGTCGCAGCATGCTGGCGCAGCGTGAATCAGCCTCTGCCGCACGTTTCCACCGAGTCGCGCACACGAATACTGCTGATTATACTATGTCCGAACGAAAATCTCGGGTCCGAAATATTATTTGACAAAATAAAAAAATATAATACAATGAAGCGTCACGTAACACTATCATGGGCTTGATTGGAATACAGGAAACTTACCATACGATTGCCATCCGCTTATTATACAAGACCTACAAAACCTATGTCGCTTAGCAGCTGACACTGACAAAGTTCTTATTTATGTAAAGGGGCGTCAAAAAGTGGAGTGGCTCACTAGATTTATTGATCATGTCTTCGATCTCAAAGATCTGGGTTGCCCTTCCTTACATCAGCCAGGATTTTGCGAACATAGGTTATACTTTATTCATTAACCTATAAAAACTATAGAGTTTGCAATTATCATCCTCCAGGCTGGACAGAAAACTGCGCGCTTCAAAATGTCGCGGCTCTTAAAAATTGGTTGAAAAATTGTTATAGTCGACAATTAAGTCAGACTTGCGACCTCCCTGACAGCGATTCTTCAACGTCAGAGTCGAATAATGATAATGATGATGATTATGATTATGATTATGATGTGATCAGCAAACTAAAAATGTTAGATTTAGAGGATGAGGAAGATGAAGTAGAGGTGGGGGATTGGTACAAAGCCTTCAATTAAAATGATCGGTTTAACCCTATATATACAGTAGCATCAAGGTACGGATTCATTCGCTCGTCTGCGCTCACAGTAGATACTTCATATAGCTTAATCAAAAATTGTATGTCAACTGTTACTCATAGAATTTTTTCATTTTTTATATTTGAAATTTTACATGTCGTAGGTATCAATCTTCATTATGGAAGTTATTAACGCTGTAGCTCATACCCCATCCTACTTGCCAACGAAAAAATTAAAAGAATTCAATCCTTCAATCCTCTACACAGTCACTAGCATGAAAAAAGTTCAAACAAAATTCGGAGCAAGAGTTGTCGTCGAACTGGATGCTGAGTTTGACATTTTCCTTCCCAGCAAACTGAGCGAACATTTCATTGTGAACCCGGAATCGTACAATACTCTGCTCGATCAACTTGAAAAAAGAATTGTTAAGATTAAGTATCTTGGCGGCAGCTTATTAGAATTTATATAAGTTACAATAATTCAATAAATATAAAAAAACTTAAAGAAATTAAGCATTTTCAATTTACTATTTATCATCCATTCATTACCTTTTTTTATTTATTTTAACAATGAGCATTGATGTGTTTGGACGCAAGCTCAGAGGAGCTGACGAACTAAATTTGAAAACTTCACATGAGATTCTTTTAACAGAGATTGAAAATATTAAAGATTCTATTTTAAAATTGAAAGCTGAATTAAAAGAAACTTATACACTGATTGATCTTCATCGAGAAAAACTTGATATGAAAATCATAGAAGTTTTATCTGACATTCATAAGTTAAATGAGTCATTTACCCTCTCCAAGACGCAGTTGCCGTTACAAAAGGAGTGCCATTCATTCGCTGCAGCTTATTTGCCATCTGCAGCAGCATCAGACACATTATGAATTCATTAAGTACCAAAACCGTACAATATGGATGATTCTATGATTCAAACAACGATGAATTATGTACAGTCATTCATTGACGAAGGTGCGGACCTGATACATTTTTCTAACATTTTCAACCTATCAACGCATGATCTCATAATAATTGAATATTCTATAGCCTTATTGAAAGGTATCTGGTACATGACAAAGGATAAGAAAACGAACAATTTATCTGAATATTCAATGGGTCTTTGTCATAAATTTACTCAGGAAGATATTCCTAGTTCTAGAACTGATAGGTTAGCTACAAAAGTAGTGATCAATGTTAGTCATTCCATACTAAACGTTTTTATAGAATATGTTGCTGAATGTGTTCGCATCACCATTGACAATTATCTCCGAAATGAATTGGTACTGGATGTACATTTTATATTCACAGTTTTATATCTACATCGTGAATATACCAATTCCAATCCCAAATTCAAAGTTAAACTTTTCAAAGTGAAATATATTCCTGTTTACTCGGCTTACACATATCGAAGATGGTTCTGCATAAAAGTGCTACAACCTCTGAAAACCATGATTGAAAATTATCAAACACAGAATCCAATTTACACTCTTGGCTGTGTAACTAACGTAATTGTCAGCTGTTATAAATAAGACAACGCAAGGATCAGATTATTCATCAGCCAGCATTCGAATAAAATGGACATTATTATATATATTGACGTTATCCGTCAGTCAAGTATTCGCGTCTTCCCCAAGAAGACTCAGATGAAAATAAAAAACAATCTACATGGAAACAAGTCACTTCCAAATTTTCAACCTACACTAGTCAATTTCCAGAACAAAAAGGCTACGAACAGTTCGACAATGAAAAGAAGAAATACAAATAATCAGATTACAAAACTTGTATAAGTATTATAATATAATAAACATGTATACTTTTTTTATCAAATAAATGTTTTTTTAATTTTAAACATATACAAAATTTCGATGATTTTTTGTTAATTTTTCAATGATAATAAACCCTATCTCCCACCTCATTCCATGAGATATACCGACTGGGCGCGTCATGCCTGTACGCCACCGTCGATAATATTCCCCCCACTTAATCATATATCTTTTTTTCGATCAATCTGACACATCATCGATCGATCATCGGGAGGGGGATATGGGGCAGGGGGCCTGCGGGGGGGGGGGGGGGGGGGGCATCACCCACGTCGACAACTACCGACCGGCCGAACATACACACACATGCACATGCACGTGCACATGCTCGGTCGGCTACAATGCAAACCGTCGATACAAAATCGGCTGATAAAACATTTTAGTGGCCGGTAATGCAGGATTAATCATGTTACCGACTGCTGGTAAGGGAGGAATGAATACTCACCTGGTAAAAGTGGCTTAGAACCCTTATAGCCTATACTACTTGCCCCATTTCGGACCGAGTTCTCGTTTTCAACTTCCCCCGGTCGGTAGGTGCTGTCCTCGCAGGTAGCCACGCGATCGAGACGGTAGCGCAAACCGAACGTTTACCGTCACAATATATATAAGTATTTAGACGCTTAACTTCCACCTCGCGTTGTCTATTATTTTTTATTACATAAAAAAAGTAGTACTCACTTTGTATTAATAAAATAAGTATAATTTGGTCCAAAGTATTATTTGATTAGTTTGTGAGTATGATCTTTTTTCGAATCTAGTGAAATTTACTGGTCCAATATATGTATATATTTTTATTCAATACTGTAGCAGTAGATCAGATAGGGATGATTTCTATAATCTTCGTTTATATAAAAGAAAGAAATTATCTAAATGATTGCACTCAACACCTTTTTTTAATATTCTATTAAAACTCAAACTCAAAAACTTAAACTCTGATAAACTCAGTTAAAGATTTTATTTTTGTAGGAAAAATTGCAGCCTTCTTAGTTGGGCACTCACTCCTAACTACCGGGTTTTGCTCTCGCAATTCGTCTGTGCCTTTTACCTCTCTCATTCCTCATACTCCATCTCTCTCTAATGCATGCGTTTTAATTGTTTCGTATTACTTAGGCTAGAACGCTGAGTGCAGCATGCTGTCGCAGCATACCGCAGCTCAGCGTCTCCCACTCGCTGCCGCCAAGGCGCGCACACGAGTGTGTGTGTGTGTGTGGGGGACTCCCGAAAGCGAAAGCCTAATCAATCATACGGTTGCACAAAAAAAAAGTAGAATGGTCCGTCACGTAACATCCTTCCCACCTTAGAATCGTTGCCGTCCACGGTAATGTTTAGGAAGGGTCCAATTAGGGTAGTACAGGAAGAGAATAGAAAATAATAATAATATATATAATAATAATAAATAATAATAAATAACGATAATAAATAATAATAAAAATAAATAATAATATATATGGTCCTCTTTATTTATGTATATAAACAAAAAATTAACGGAGAGAAACAAAATTTTATAGTCATGGTCTTGCTTTTCATCTGCGCAAGGCAAGTTGGCGGGTATCTTGTCCAGCTGTTAAGTCTAACCCCTCTAAGTCTTGTAGATAGGAAGTTTGATATTGTAGTAGTAAATCCTGGTCCTTAGATTTGGTTGAGGGATTTTGTAAAAATAATGTTAACTTGATGTTCTCTTCCCTTGTGTAGGCCGATGTAGTTGGTTGTGGCGTCAATTTTACAGGGTCTATTTTCTCCTCCTCTTCGTCCTCCGTAAAAGGGTCGTCTGTATTACGAGGAGAAAATCTCCTACGGTGTACGGGAAGAATTTCAGGACCGCAGCAAGGTAATCATCTTTTTGAAGAAATTTTATTATAATTTCTCCTTGCTGTGGGGAAAGTGAAGATAATATTGTTGTAATAGACCGTATGGTCCCCACAGTACCAAATAATTTAATGACCGCAGCCTCTTGTCGAGAATCATCATATCTGACTCGCAGTGCGGTAGAACAATCATTTACTGGTCCAACAGCTCGTAGGCGAATGCCGTTAATTTCTTCCATCCTAAGGTAAAATATGGTCCAGTTAGTGGCATGGTCGAGGGAAAGAAAGGTACATAGGTTTAAGTGTTACGTCTCGTGCATAAACTACGAATAGCAAATGTGCGAAACGTACCAATATAGTACTAGTGGCTGATTGAGGCTCACAAGTAATGAATAATATACGATGTATGAATAAGAATGAATGTGTTTATTTATTTTGTTGTATTTACAGTTTCTAGAGTACTTTCAGTATCGTAGATCTCGGAATTTGGATAGGTTCAATAATGAATTTGTACGTTCTCACTTTTAATGGATCGTGTATTTATTGAGATCAAATAATGTAGTTTGACAGGTAATAGTTGAATAATTAGCCAAATTGTCGAACAGGCTTGCACGCGACTGTAGCGTCAATACGTAGAGTTTATTCGTCAATTGTCGAACTGACGTGTACGGAGTAACGATAATTGCTGATCACCTTTCGGGTGGTTCATCTTATATATATAAATTTGTGCTCAATTAATCGCTGATTTTTCTGTGTAGTTGAGTAACTTTCCTTTTGAGTTCAATGTGCGTTGTGTAATGCTGAGTACGGTCTTTGTGTTTTGCTGCCGTATCGTTTTCTGGTGGACGTGTATATAGTTTTGATTTTACGAAATTCGGGATTGCACTTTTAAAGAATGTAAATGAATAAAGATGCGTCTTGAGACGTAACACCTCGGGGCATAAGATATTGCAATTAATATGTATTGATTGCAATGGTTGGTTTTCGGTGGAAAAGATTATTTCATTATGTGCATTTCCGAGTTTCGGAAGTTTTGGAATTTGATTGCGTCGGTGGGATCATTTTTCTGCAAGGTGTACAAATTATTTGGTATATAAAGGCTGCGTCGCTTCAATAGTTTACAAAGTGTTCTCTGCGCTTGTGACGAAAATACAGAATTCAACATGTATGGTTTCTCGAGAAAACGCCATTTGATGGTTTGCGTAAGTATTTTACAATTTGATTTCTTATTCATTGTTATTATTATCATTATATTTCTTTATTCTAGTTTGCGGATTGGCAGTATTCCCGTGCGGTAAAGAAAGCCAGACGGGAGGGCTTGCCTTTACCAGTCGCACCTAAGCCCGGGACCCGAAAATATGTGAGAATAGATGTAAGTGTTTTACAATGTATGTTTGTATATTGGTATATTGATATGTCTGATTAATTTGTTTCCTATTTGTTTGTTAGTTTCAGAGATGGCAGTTAGTGCGTACTCTGAGGCATTGCGATCGAGTGACGCAGACGGCCTTCTTCTTTGGGGAGTATGGTCCAGATGAAGATACTTGGAATCTGCGCGAACTATTTTTTTATGATTTGTTAGTGTATTGTAATGGTTTTCGTCGAGTATGCGTGGAGGTTTTTAGTGAGTTTTACAATGTAATCATAGGTCCAAGTGTAGATCATCGATACAATTGTAATTGTATATAAGTGTAATTATATTTGTAAACATAATTGTAATTTTGTAAAAATATATTTTTCTTTTGTTTTTAGATAAGGAATTTGTTTTTAATTTAGATTCCTAAAGCGAATATCTCGCTTCCCTCCCCGCTTAAAATGTAGCAACATTTGAGGAGTGTCATGTTTGTATTAGTTTAATTCTAGTGAAAACAAATGTTTATGTGTAGTTGAAAGAGCAGTTTGATTGTTGAAGGTAAAAGGTGGTCTGTTTGGTAGAGGAGGTGGTGTTATGCATCTAGGTGTTGAGATAGGTATTGTGGGGATAATCTTGATTTCTTGCAGTTCTATGTGTTTTTCTTTGTCGTTGTCTGTTCTGTTATTGCTTGGTTTCTCGAGTTTGATGAAGAGGTGTGTAATAGAGCTGAAGATGGCTCCGAGTAGGTGGAGCGACCAGCCGTAGATTGCGTGTAGTGCGTATCCTCTAATTATTGTATCTATTATTAATTTTATTGTGTTTATTAAGATCAATGTCATAATTATAACTGAAGAGATTGATCCGCAAGTGATCATTTTGTTTATGATCATATTCCAGGTGCTGACTGCAATGTTTTTTATGGTATTTTCTGAGAAGATGCTCCCACTCGTTATCACGTCTCAAGACGTATCTTTACTCATAAAGAGAGAATCTCGTATAGATTTCTAACCGATTTATTAACTCAAAATATATATAAGGGAGGGATTTGCCGAGAGACTTTCGCACGCTGTTTCGGTATAACAAATCGAACGGGGAGAGAGAGAGTAAATCTCGCGGACTATTCGCTCGCATGCTTTTAACAAATTCGCCGCGCACGCTGCGCGGGATCGTACGCTAAAAACAAATCGACAAAAGTGCTGTGCACCTACCGCTAAGTTAACGGGGATACGGTGGCCAACCGTATCCGATTAAAACCGTTGCTGATGAACTGCCTCTGCGGCTGCTGCTCCGCGGTTGTTGTTGCGTGGCTGCAGGAGTTGCAGAGGTTGAGCTCGCTGAAGCCGAGGTCGCACACGTTCAGCAATGCGCGCACTCGGCACTCCACTCACAATTGTTATTATCGGCGACGGTATCACACACGTTGTACGGTGTGTGCACTCGTCCCACCGCACCGATTGTTGTTGTCGGTCGTTTATGCACACGTTGCGCAGTGTGTATTCCCACCTCACAACTCGCTAATAATATACACAGCTCCCTGGATCTCACTCGTAAATAAAAGGACTCGTTGTTGCCTCTGACTCGTCGATCACGATGTAGCCGGACTGAAGAACACAGTCATACTGGCTAGCTAACTGTCCCCTCCCGGTCATTGCCCCTAACGCGCCCTCTCTCTCTCTCTCTCTCAAACCGATCGCGGCTGTTACGCTCAGCCGCTTAGTAACCCACGCGAGTCTAAACGATTTTCGGCAATCGTTGCACAAAATATTAATTATTAATAGTTAATAATATATACCTATCGTTTATTAATAATAATAAAAAAGTAAATTCGTCTATTTCACAGAAGGGAAATATTTTGCAAACGCCCACATCAAATTTCAACGATCATTCATGAAATAATATCCCAAAGAAATTTTGCTAGGCCGCGTTTCAAATTTCACGTTACCAATACTAGTCGGTCAGCTAAGCACAAAATGTGGGAACGGTAGAAGCACGCACTCGATCTCAGAACCAAAAACTCTAATTACGCTTACGCGACCAAAACGAAACTCCGCTGAATTCCAGAGCGTCCGATCGTATGAAAAACAATTTTTCCACGTCTCCGGCGTGGCCTTTAGCCTGCTTGGAGACGAGCGTCTTATTCACCCGTATCGCACTTCACCAGCACAAGAAAGAAATTATATTTTTTTTCAATCGCGATTGTAATTAAATATAACCTAAATATTAAATTAAAGGGAAAACAATATATGAATTAATGAATAAAATAAATAAAAATAAAAATAAATAATATTAATAATAATAATAATGACAGCGGATTAATTAATATGTATTAATAGTAACCAATATGCGTCAACATATATTAACACTACGTAAAATATATATGTATATTTCACACATCAATCAACACGTATAGTGTATTAATACCAATTGCATTAATACACGTGCTACCCAATATACATATATAAATAAATTTATAAGGTCATTCGATAAATTATTGAAAATGTCATCAACGCGAGGGAAAAGTGAAAAGACCAAGCCTGATAACCACGCTCTGCTACCAATTGATAAGTGACAGTTCGCGCGAGCCGAACTTATCCCGTGAGTAGGCCTTTTTAACAGCCGAGCGGCCTTTGTTTCGGGCGGCAATCAGGCTCTCGGGCACCCCGTCCCGTTCCCGCGTCGATAACGAAGTCTTTGTAAATTCGAATCCGGGCTCCCGATATCGCGATCGTGAGATATTCGTTCGGACGTAATCGTATTTATTTATCCGTACTCGGTTATATGTATATAATAAGCAATAACGGGGAAGCATATGGATACACTTAACGGGCGTTTAATAGTACGTGTTAGATTTATTTTATAAACATTAAGTACATGAATAAATGATAAAGCGGAGATAATAAAATGATTAGAGCTATATAGACGCGTGTACTTCGCTTCGCGTTGTCTATTATCTATGAACAATATGGTACTTACTTATTTTTTGAAATAAGGTTATTGACAATCGGTCCTATATGTATATATATACGGTTCTATTTATCGGTCTTCTCTCCTGTCTATTTCAAATTAAATCGTATGGTCCGTTATTTGTATATATCTATATATACTATAATTAAATATCCAGTACTTTCAGATAGCGTGCACAAGAATAACGACTTTGTTTCCTGGACTTTTATTATTACTATATCTCTGCAGATGTGTACTGATTTAAGCTTTTCAATTAAATTTTAGTTTACTAAAATTATGATTACTCCGAATATTATTTCAGAATAATACTGCACGAACGGATCAAATTGAATATACTTCAAACGGTGAAATGAATTCAGTACTGCGGCCTAGTAGCTCTAGCGCTCAGCTCTGACTGACTAATTCTAACGTCGTTGTTTTCGCCGGTTATATATCCTTTGTCCCTTGCATCCGTCTCTCTCTCTCGTGCATATGCTTTAGACGTTTACGCTTCTCGTATCGGCTCGTCTTACCTAGCTAAGCACGCTGACCGAAGCATGCTGTCGCAGCATGCTGCCGCAGCGTGAATCAGCCTCTACCGCTCATTCTTACCGAGTCGCGCACACGAATACTGCTAGCTATACTATGTCCAAACGGAAATCTCGAGAGCGAAATATTATTCGATAAAATACAATTATAACACAATGAAGCGTCACGTAACACAAATATGTTGTAATTTTTAATGTATATTTTGGATAAAACAAATTGAGTTGCTGTACGAATTTAAATGCTGTTAATAACTCTCTAATTAATAATAATAATATAATTTACTTCTACACATAAAAAAGTCTAAAAAAGTTTATCTCGATTCTCACAAACATTTCTTACTTATTTTTGCCGAATAGTATCATCACCGTCTGAACTGTATGAAGAAAGCATCACTAGCGAGAGCCAGCGAAGGCAAAAGAAAAATTCTATGTTAATATCTGAAAAAAGACTTCAGTGGATAAATAATATTTGGGCCTCTCTTGTTATGATGAGAGTCCTTCTGTTCCATACGATCGAGTATAGTTTAATCGTGGATTGCTTGACATGAAACTACGATGCTTGTTTCAAAATCAAAATTCGTGCCGACGATGACGTGTGCCTGAATGTCTTAATTTTCATAGTGTGTTTCTATTTCAAATTTTTCTCTCTTTGTCCCACGATTCATAGCCAATATACAATACAAATATACAAAAACCGATAAGGCCTTCGCTCTCGAATTTACGACTGTACGATCAAGTGTCGCCGACACTCGAAAATTCTTTGGAGGAGAAAACAAATTGAAACGAAATGTACATGATTATGCCATTTTTTAATATTTGTCTCTGCGTCTTATTAGATTAAGTTTGGCTTGTAAAATGGCAGGTTTTTTCCTCTCAGACGGCGAGGTTTTTTATGCCGGCCATTTATTTAAGTTTAGTTTAATTTTAAACCTTTTCACGTTTTCTCTGCGATTATATAACTTGTGATCTTCGTAAAATTAATCAACTAGATATAAGCTAAACGAGCGAGCGCAATCATAATTTGATTTACAAAAATTGTTATAAACCGAGCGATTGAAATTATACAGAATGATGCCAGCCGATGCAAGTCGAATTATAATAAACATAGTGGAGAATTTGATCGAAAGGAGAATTGTACAATTGCCACATGTCAGTTTGAACAAAAAATACAAAAAGCTACTGTCACTTGCTCTCAAGCTCGCAATTCGAATCGCATGCACATCCATAGATCGGATGGGAGCCCTGCATACCGCAATATATGCAACCTCGAACATTTATCGTGCACAGGCACACCACCTTCGAATATTTATCGTGCAAAGGCACATCATCGCTGAATATTTATCGTGCAAAAGCACACTCTCATTAAGCATTTTTAGCGTGCAACAGTACACCATTATTTGAATGTTTTGAAAGACCTTGCAAAGGCACACGATCAATTTATAGAGCTAGCAGTATGGTGTGTTTGGCTACGCGTATAATTTCAATGATAAGCTAAAAACGAAAACTGATGCTTTCCACCTCGAGATCCCTTTGAGGGGAAGAAAAGGATGGAGGAGAGTAACGTTTTGGTTGCTCGGCTCATTCGGCAGGCATCATTCATGTATAGTCAGAAAGCTTTTGGCTACCAGCGAGGCAAGTTGTCATTTTGCTATTACATCGACTCACGCGTAACTTGTAATTTCCGATTGTCTAAAGATATTGTTTATTTTATAATTTGACTTAATTTGGTTTTATTTATAATCAATAAATTATAATAATTTTATTTATAGTCATAATAAATTAAATATATTTTTAAAATAATTTTTTATTCACACTAAATCTTATTGTGAACAATTTGGTGCCCCGGGTGAAGAATTTGCGAATAAAAGTGTGTATAGGAAAGCGTTTTTGTGAGTTTAAAATTTAATTCTGATTGATTTGTATCTCCGTTGCATCAATGGCTCCAAGGAAACGACAAGCATCAGTGACAAGCGCGGTTGCCAGCGGTAAGAGAGCCAAGCAACCACGCGGAAGGTCGGCGGTACCCCGTGGACGAAGCAGGAACACACGCAACGCAGCACGTTCTGCACTTACGAGCCAAGTCGCAATAGGCCAACAGAAAGTTTGGTATCGTTTCCGTCCATGGAATATCGTCTGTGGCGATACGATGGGCCCCTTTCCAAGATCGCCTCACTTACTCATCTTCATGGATATTTTCACGAGATGGATAGAGTGTATTCCGATCCGTAATGCCAATGCCAAAACGATCAAGAGAGAGATCAATCATCGCATGTTTTTACGTTTTGGAATCCCTGATAGGTTTCTATCAGACAATGGCACGCCCTTTAAAAACTCGTTAGTTGACTCTTTCTTAGAGGCCCATGGCGTCTTTCATGGCACATGCGCTCCTTATTCCCCCAAATCGAACCCGAACGAGCAAGTGAACCGCTCCATTAAAACTATGATCGCGACATTTATTGTAGACAAGCATAACAAGTGGGATGAACATATTGGCGAATTTGCCTTCGCCTACAACACTGTCATCCATGTGATCACTCGCTCAAGTCCAGCCTTCTTAAATTACGGACGGAATCCAGAACCACCGTATAACGTTCGACGCAAGGAAGAGCACGCTGCTTTACAGCAGCTAGAAACTACGGCTCATGAGGAATGGTACTCTCGCATGCAAAAGCTCGACGAATTACGAGCCGATACCCGCGAGAGGAGTGAAGTTGCTCGGTTGCGACAAAAGAGGTACTACAATTAGAAACATCACAACATAAATACGCTGGCCTTTTTGTTGTAATATCTCGCCTCGGTATAAATTCTTATCAGCTTCGGAATAAGAATGGAGTCGATATAGGAAAGGTCGCCATCTGCGACATGAAGCCCTGCTTCGATGCCGAAAAATTCCCTTCGGGCGCGACACATGACGAAGGTGACGTCTCGTAAGGGGAAAACTTAGAGTTTTCTATCAATGAAAGTGCTCAAGCTGATCCTCTACCTGTGGTAGATGAATCACTAGTAGTAGCTTCTTCTGCGCCCGTGAATGCCGACACGAAGACTCAGCTGAGTTCAAGCCAAGCTCCTCTGGTACCGATGGCTGTTCCCCTTCGGAAAAGAGGCCGACCATGTGGCACCAAGAAAGCCGTACCGCCACCGGTAGCGACCTCGTCTCGGCGGCTGCGCCCTAGAGGCAAGCTTGACGCTTAACTTACTACTCAATCACACACGACACCATAACAACACTATCTTACACTACACGACACCATAACAACACTGAGCCTACGCCATACTCTTGAAGACCTTTCACAGTCTCTTCTGCCCTTGGCTTGCTCACTGCCTTGCTTCCGCTTGCGCCTTACCGCTTTCAATTTCTTTCCTCTGATTGCCCCTATTAATTTCGATGAATCCTTTACAGAGAATACTACCCGTCAAGAAAGCCAGCGAGGAGTCCGACGTAGTCCAAGTGACTATCCCCCGAAGCCTGCTGGCCCAATTCGGGGAGGTCGCTTCCGAGATGGCCAGTTCGCAGGTTTCGCTCTTGGGCAGAACGCTACGACGCCAAGCGTAATCCATTACGTACTTATGGTAAGGAAGTAAGGCATCAACCACTGTTTCAATTAAATTTAAAATTATTGCTAAGAATGTCTACAATATTCCAGAATTACTAAAAACAATTATTTATACACATTCCACAAACTTCAAAATAACAGATCAGCAAATCATTACGCTCAACAATAAATGAACGATTTATAGAGATAGAAAATCCTCAAAATTGATCGATTTTCATAAAAATTAGTCTGCAGAGGTTTTTTTTTATTTTTTCATTACTAATTTATCATTAGACTTCAAAAAATTGAAGATTGACAATCCAATATGGCGGCAAAAAATTATTAAGATTTTTTAGGTCGTTTATTAGATATACTTGTTATTTGATCAATAATGTTTCGATAATTTTTGTAAATCCGTATTTTAGCCGTGAAATCACGTTGTCCAGCTCTCACCACGTGGAGGTAAAGGAATAATAGAGAATCTCTCTTTTTTTTTTTTTTTCTTTTTTTTGTTGTTTTTTTGTTCCTTTTTTTCTATTTAAATCTTTTTTTTTGTTTCCTTTTTTTTTCTGTTCTTCGAAATCTAGTACAAGAAAAACAAATAGGTACAAACGATATTGCTTTGGAACTTGCCAGATACTACCTTGCAAAGTCAAACGTAAATATATCACATAAATCTGTCACAGTAAAGTCAAAGAAAAACTATGAAAATTTTAAAAAATGTGCGACGAGAACTCAAAGAATGTGTGAAAGCTGCAATGTTTATTCTTGTTCTGCTTGCTTCCAAACTTTACATAAGTAAATAAAAAGAAAAAATATATACGCGTATCTATTATATATTTATTTATTCTAGTTATAAATAGTGAATTCAATAAAAACAAATAAAAAAAAGAAAAAAAAGAAAAAAAAAAAGAGATTCCCTATTATTCCTTTACCTCCACGTGGTGAGAGCTAGGCAACGTGATTTCACGGCTAAAATACGGATTTACAAAAATTATCGAAACATTATTGATCAAATAACAAGTATATCTAATAAACGACCTAAAAAATCTTAATAATTTTTTGCCGCCATATTGGATTGTCAATCTTCAATTTTTTGAAGTCTAATGACAAATTAGTAATGAAAAAATAAAAAAAAAACCTCTGCAGACTAATTTTTATGAAAATCGATCAATTTTGAGGATTTTTGGCCGCCATATTTGATCCGCCATTTTAAATTTTCAAAATCTGACAACAGATTCTTGATCAGCGATCAACAAAACCCCCATATACGAATTATCATAAAAATTGAATAATTTCGAAAATTTTCAGCCGCCATATTGGATCCGCCATCTTGAATTATCTAGATCTGATAACAGATTCAATATCAGCAACTCAAAAAACCTCCGAAATGCAACTTTAATAAATTTTAGAGCATTACAACTAAGTTTATACACATATATCTAAACGAACAAAAAAATTTTGGCTTCTGGCCGCTATTTTGAGTCCGCCATCTTGGAAAAAAAAATTTTCTACCCCCACATTTTAAAGGTGGGGATCCATGGACGCAAAAAATTCACAAATTAGATAAATCCACAAACATTTTCGATGTGAAAATAAATAATTAAAAACTTTTACCGTTCGAAATTTCATGTTTTTTGTTAAATAAACAATCACAACTTTTTTAATAATCATTTCTTCAAAATTCTGGCTGCGCCAATCAAAAGAGCGGACAATTTTACGTCGACTATGACTATTCCTAATTTTTTTTGCAACCGATTTTATATTAAATAAAATCGTTGAAAAATGTATAAAAAAAACGTCCGTTTGGGCGGTAATGGATTAATGTGCATTTATAGCGTGTAATGGGGTAGTTAATCCGTTTTTTTATTTCGTTATTTCGCGTTTATTAGTCGGAGAGCAGAAGGGGACATGAGTCAGTCAACCAACTTACTACTAATAACAATGACGACCGTAAAATTATCGTTTCGATCAAGCGTGAGTTAGTTTATTTTCCAATAACTCTACAAGACGGTTGGCCCGCGTGTTTATGTTTATGCGGCGCGCGCGCGACAATAACATGCATCGCCAGATCGTTCGCAGATTTTTGTTCGCAAAGTTAGTTTACATGCACGCTACCGATTTTTACAGAATCGCCGGTACAAAGGAATAGTAATTAAGCGCAGTCATACATTAGAAATCGCGGTATTAAGCTGGCCAGCTTACCTTAATAAACGGTCGTACTATCGGGGGGGGGGGGGGGGGCAGGTTCGTATTGCCGCTTTCGGTATCTCAGGTTATTTGAAAGAGGGAATCCGCGCCCTCGATATCGTCTACGATGGCAAAACTCCACACCCACACACACACTCCAAACGGTAGCGACGAAGGTATAAGTTTCGGTAAGAACTATCAGCTGGATCACTTCCGCACTCTTGGAAAACTCGTGTTGCCCTTGTAGGCAGTTGTATGTTCGGATTGCTAATCCTCGACTGGTTCTTTCATATTCGCTCGCGTTCCGTCCCGTCTCGTACCGAGTTCCTTTTTTCTATTTTCCTCAACCGGTAGGTGCAGCCCTCGCAGGTAGCCGCGTGATTGAGACGGTAGCGCAAACAAGACGTTTACCGTCACAAGCGCTAGTCATTAAATATAATATAATATGCATAATAGTTCTGTAATAATTGGAAAAAAATTGTCTTTTAATCAAAGATACAACGTTATTATTTAATTTTAGTAAATAATTTCTTAAATTTATAATAAACGCTTTTGATGCTAAAATCCAAGTCGATACAATTTTTATAGATTGAAGTAATTCTTTTGACTGTGTTAACCATTCTCTTCTCTCTACTAAACTATTCTTTTATGGTAATTTATATCTTATTTATTAAATCGTAAATATTCTGTTAAATTCCAACAATTTATCTCATATTCATATAGCGTATTTTCAGGAGTTCCTTAAGCTTCACACACGGGTCTATTATTTTTTATAGTTTTCATAAACAATTTAATAACTAAGATTAAATATTCAAAAAATTCTTTCTATGCTGATGATACCAAACTATTTAAAACCGCTGTCTCTTCTAGGGATGCTCCAATGGGATCTTAATTGTTTCTTTCAATGGTGCTTTAACAATGGCCTTTCCCTCAATATCGCTATCAAATGTGCTATCCTTCTTTTTCCTAATCGAAAAATCCTCTCCTTTTTAATTATTCTTTCACTAATTTTAGGATTAGTCGTGTTTTAGAATTTAAAGATCTAGGTGTTACTTTTCATTTGAAACTCACTTTGGTTTCTCATATTAGCTATTCATGTCTCTCTGCATCTAGAACCCTATCCTGTCTTCAAAAATAATCATAACTTACAACGCCCAGGTACATTGATAATTTTATATTAGGCCTTTGTTCGTTCTAAACTTACTTATACTTTTGTAACGTACCACTTTATAGAGTCTATTTATCAAGACTAGAGATTATCCAACATCGCTTGATACGTTATATCTTACTGATAGATTTGGTATCAGAATGGATAGGTTTCATCATGACTATTCATTGGCTGCCCAATCATTGAGCATCTGCTTTATTCTTCTTTCATTAAATTACATTCGGTATTATTTATATATAAGATTGGTCAATGCCTCATTGCTTCCTGCTACGTAACTAGTCGCATCTTTTATTCTGTGCCTTTTCGCCTTCTTCGCAATAGTGTTAAAACATTTTACATCCCCACCCGTAAAGATGGATTGAATCATCTTTTTGTTATTGAAGGATCATGCGAAATCATAAATGGCCGTAAATTACCTCTAGATATTAATTTTATTTCTATTGGAAACTTAAAAACCATTGTAAAAGTGCAGACATTATCCTACACTTAGTCATTATTAGCTGAATTAATTAATTAATTAATTATAAATCTATATATTTATTTTTATTGTTTTACTGCTTATTGTTAGACGTTTATTTGCGTATTATTTTTATTATTGTTTCTATTATTTTGTTTTTCTATTTTTTAGATGAAAGTATTCTCCTGTATAACTAATAAAAAAAAATTTTTTTTAAATGAACTTACTATTCAAAATATATTTATATTCCTACAAACTTTTAAAGAATCATAAATTTTCATGGTGAAATTTTTTTTTATTTGAACAGAATATTTATATAAATGTAATAAGCTTATAAATGCATATTTTTTTAAATCCTATATGAGATCACAGAGAATAATTCATTTTTTTTAATTCCATGTAGGATCTTATATGGGATTCAAAAGGCTTAATAATTTTAAATAATCCAATGTGGGATACTATATTAGTTTTCATAGAAAAAACTCATTTTTTAGGAATCCCATATGGGATTTTAGATTATAAATTTGATGAAATTCCTTTAAGAAATACTATATAGGTCCCATGTGGGATCTCACGAGGAAATTTCTAATAGGGTATTCATTCTATTGAGAATCTTATGTACTAAGAGCAAATGGTAGTCGAAAGACGTACTAGGTAATTTGTCGTAGCATCTGAGTATAATACATCACTGGCTATCCGTACCAAACATGTTGAGTAGTTCCAGGACGAAATGGGATCATCAAGACCAGAGCATATATCTGTTGATGAAATAATTCATTAGGACATGAACAAAGATAGGTATTATGCAGAATGAAAAGTACAATTAATATAGCATAAGAGGATATTAATTTGGTTAATTAAAGATGAATGCAAAATAATGACAATTGAGAATCTAGGTGAAAATGTATCAAGAGCAGTGTGTAAGTTATAGATGATTGAAAATTCGAGGAGACAGAGGGAGAGAAAGAGAAAGCGAGAGAGAGACAAACAATTTCGTTTATTTTTGGTTATAAGTATAACAATTACACAGGCCTGCAAGGTTTTGTTCTTTTGCAACTGAGGGTCATTTCCGAAGTAATTTTTGGCGTAGAATTCGAATCCGTCATCAGAATTTCTCCATCACGTCAGGTTTTTGAGTAATCGTCCCCTAAAGGTCGAAAAAACACGTTTTTTGGCCATATTCAAGGCTTGATTACATCGTGAGTTTATATTCTTTTCAAAAACGGTTGACGGCATCTTAAAGAAGCACTCTTACCCTTCAAAACCCATTTTTCAAATTTAAGATATCATTTTTTTTCATCAAGATATCATCAATGGAAATTTGCCATTTTTAAAGTTTCACCATGAGCTTAAAAATTCGGCCAATTGTCCTGGAAGAATACGATATATAAAAATGATTCTAGAATCATTATAAAAAAAAAACTAAGAAATATATCGTATTCTTCCAGGACAATTGGCCGAATTTTTAAGCTCATGGTGAAACCTCAAAAATGGCAAATTTCCATTGATGATATCTTGATGAAAAAAAATGATATCTTAAATTTGAAAAATGGGTTTTGAAGGGTAAGAGTGCTTCTTTAAGATGCCGTCAACCGTTTTTGAAAAGAATATAAACTCACGATGTAATCAAGCCTTGAATATGGCCAAAAAACGTGTTTTTTCGACCTTTAGGGGACGATTACTCAAAAACCTGACGTGATGAAGCAATTCTGACGACGGATTCTAATTCTACGCCAAAAATTACTTTGGAAATGACCGTAAGTTGTAAAAGAACAGTGATGACTCTCTATTTTGCAGGCCTGTGTTATGATACATATCACATCGCCAAGTTTTTCATCGGAAAGCTAGCTAATCAATCATTCACGGTTTTTATTTCAAAGTATTGTAAATTGTAGATCCAAAAAATAATTTTAGAAAAAAACTGAAAAAAAAAATAATTTTGTTCGGTCATTACAGAATGAATTAACAGATGCAACATTGTTGTTAATTAATAAATTTATTTATTAATGAGAGAGAAAGAAAGATTTAATGTATACTAAAACTCCTGGTAATGATATTAAATAATCTCGACCTAGTAGTGAGTGGTGGTGGCAACGAACCTGGTGGACCTGGTAAAAACAAGTCATTCAAGCTCATTGATTTTGATTTAGCAGCCGCATTGTATATTGATGCCGGGTTTCGGTACCATGAAGAAGAATAAATAAACTTTGTGTACTGAAAAGCAAATTTGTATTATGAAGATAAGCTTTTATAAGTTACAAGCTCTTTCAAGCCAATCAATGTTCTCTTCGTCTTTACTAAGACGATTATAATTAGTTGCTGCAGTCGCTATGGTCATAAGGAATTAGACAGTCACTAAAAACAAAATTTATGACAAATAATATAATCATTGTTTTTGCGTTGCTGAGCAACTTTCGAACACAACAATAATATAAATTTGCATACTTCGTTCCATAACAATATATAGAATTTTCATAGGAGACTCACTCAATTGTCGATATTTTTTTAATCCCACGTAAAGTTCTATTGTAGAAGTCAGTGCCGAGTATAAAAATGCAATTAATAGTTTCTTATCAATATTTTGTCTTTCTTCTTCTCTGTTCTTTAGATAGCGAACAGACAACCTACTCTATTAATTTATCAATTCTTGCAAGCGTCTAGATCAATTAACTTTAAGACTAGCTAAAAGCAGTGTTAGAGTCTTCCAACAAATTGATTTATTTTCGCAAAGAATTATGTAATTTTATCGAATTGCAAGTAGTTTAACGCTGCTTCAAGCCATTTACGCGAGCTAGGGTACTGATTGATCGTTGTATCCAATTTTTATGACATCAATAATGACATCAATTTATGACATAAATTTTTACTATACTCCTATTTGGTTAAAACTTTCTTTACGCTTTTCAAACTCAATCATAAATTATACGCACATAACTTTTAAATTCCCGCGTGTTGCATAGCTTTCTTCTGTACCGATTTATCGACGTGCTGGGTATTACATATATATATACACGATCATTTATGTACTGCTCGCTTTGCCCTGGGTGGAGCAGTAAGACATATTGTAGCAGCAACAGCAACAGCCGATAGCCCAGGGACCGATGTAGTAGCAATGATGAGCGATGCCAGCGCGATATATTTGTTTTTGTTTATGTTCTATGTCCTGGTTTGAGTTTGTTTCAGTGTTTATTTTGATTTTGTAATAATGCCATATTGGTAAACATAATATAGTATCGGTTCGTTGTTAAAAATAAAAATTTTCGAATAGAGAGAAAACTCTTTGTTATATGAATCAGATGTAACTGAAGCAAAAGTTTCCTCATGTATGCTGCATTAAGGTATAACCTCCATAATTGTTTATTTGAAATTAGAACAATGGTACTACTTTATTTACTGATAAAAATATGACAATCTTAAATTATAGTATTAAAAACGGATAGTGTTCATGAAATATAAAGTGTTTAAATTAATCATATTACAAAATATTTATAAATAAAAACAAATTTATTATAGTAGGCTTGAAATTTAATTTCGATAGAAGATGATAGAGATAGAAAAGCTATAGAACACCTCATTCACTTACAGGAAAAAATTTTTATCCATATTTTTAATTATTACATTCTAAAACAATTCTAACTAATTATTTTCATGTAGGTATAAAATTAATCTTGGAAATGCTGTGTGACAGATGAGTACATCCACAGAGACATGGAAGAGAATCATCAATTGCAAAAAGATTTGGCTCAAAAAATCCCATTAAAATGGTAAGCTTATAATCATCTAATAAATCTAGTACTTACAACTTAGTAAAGTGTTGAAGTTTTATTTCAGTGGTACATTTTTGTTCAGGAGATATTATAAAGAGAGAAGTTATCAATTATCTAAGCTATCCAGATAATTTGGTACAAAAACGAAGACAAGAGCTAGAAATAGAGATATTAAAACTACTTCTGAAATTATTACTTTTTCAGAGGATGGTAGCTCTGTCCAACTTGAAGATTATGACACTAAGGTAGATGACATTTTATGTGATGTGTGCATGTGTCTGTGTTTATATATGTAAAACTTATAACTTATTTATAACTAAATTTAATATAAAAATATAATATAAAAATGATTTATAACTAAAACTGAATATAGATTTATAGTTTACTGTGTATAATTCGAACTATAGTTTGCAGGATATCATCACAGAAGATCGTGAAAGCAGTTCAGAAGTTATATTATTAGATGGAGACAGTGGAAGTGATAGTCAAATAGATAGTCTCCAACATAAAAAAATTTGGTTATTGAAATAACCAAAAAAAATTTATAAATTACTACCATAAATTAATTAATAATAATGTAAGTATGTCTAATAAGCATTCTTCTTTTCTACTAGGAATTCATAAACGTTTATTTTCCAGTTTGCTGTATTACCACTCAACCAATGATCATAATTATTTTAGAAACAAAACGAGACAGAAATTGTAAAACAAATATTTTGGACACAAACCATTACTGATTTATAAAGAAGATTCTATGTAAATTTATACAGAAGAACTATAAACATTATATAATATGTTTTGATTATAATTTAGTTAAATTCAAAGAGATCGATATAATAGTGTGAAGGCAAAGAGTATTTCAGTACCTGTGGTTCATAATGAATTAATCATACTTAAATTTGAAATTATTGAGTGTGTTTATTCAATTTCAAATGATAACATAAGAAATAACTTTAAAAATGTTAAATTATGTTCAAAATTAATGATTGTTAGATCTGATATATTAATAAAACACGAAATTGACTACTTTGAATTCACTCATCTACCTCCATTCAAAGTATAAGAAGATGAAGCTGATATAACTTGCACTATGATTAGTGCTATGGGTTATATAAATTATATAAATTAAGTTATATAAATTATATAAATTTATATAAATTAAGTTATATAAATTAAGATCTAGCTTTAACTCTCTAGAATAACCAATATATGTTCCAAGACTGTAGAGAAAACAAAATAATAAATGAGAAATATATTAAGATGTCTAAGAGAAATGTTTTGTTACAATACTATTTATAAATCTTGAATTATTGTTTATTTGAAAATCTGTAACGATTTTTACAGCTTGAACAGTTTAGCAAGTAAAAGTTCAGATTGAAGCTTGACTAAGAATGTCTGCTCTTCCCAGCAATACAATTAAAAAATATATTTTATAAAAAGTAAAAACATGTGCAAGTACAATCAGATAGAAGATTTCTGTATATACAGATATATCGATAGTAATTTCTTCAAATTTAATGTTTGTAAACTATATAAATGTTAATACAATTTTAGTGCACTATTATTAAATCTATATTATCAAAACTTAATTGTTTGGCGATTGTTTCAATAAAATTATACTGCATATACCTGATCACGTACATATCTACCATAACTGATAAAGAATTACAATTTATATTCAACAATATAAATATTGAGAAATGAATATGTAATTGGAAATGGGTTTATAACGATTTTTTCTACCCTGCAGATGGTAAAGTAGATTTGGAAATTGGAAAAAAATGATTCTCGCTCAAAAGAAAGCATAAAAATTGGATTGATCTTTAAAAGAATAAATTTTCTGAATAAACATTAGTAAAACCACAACAGTGTCGGAAGCAGAAACTTATCTATAAGACGTAGGTTATTTTGAGCTGCTGATATAAATTGATGTTTGATGAATTGATATGAACCAGTCTCACCACTTTAGGTTTGAAAAGTAAATTTGAATTCAGATAATAAGATAATGTCTGAATATTTCTTAGTATAGAAATTTTATTATTTACACTGTAGCCCAAATAGCGTTGAAGCTAAAGGGGGATGTCGTAGGTGTAAAATGGTCAACCCAAGAGATTTTCATGTCTTCCGGTTTGCTTTGAATATACGAATTTCGAGGGTGACTGACATGGTCGAAAAGTTAACAGGTAGTTAGTTATCAACAATTTAAATGTTTAAACGACTATAAATAGTTTACCTGTATTCTGAAAGGTCACACATTCTTTATTGCATAAATAATAAAAGTTTTCTTTAGACTGGAAAAATGTTTGACAGCTGCATTATACGCTCGATGAAACATTTGAGATCTCACTGCTTATGCCGTTTTATGAACTAAATTATAATATCTCGGATTCTATGCAATATTTTACAAATCTAAAAAATGGTACTCTTCATTGTAAGTGAACGAGTGCATGGCATATTTAAAAATATTGCTGAGATCATAAATAAGCTTTTACGATCACTTAAACAATTAATTTGTTAGGTTAATAGCTATTTATGCGTGCATTTCACGGTAAGCTATCGTAAAAATTCGTGTTATTACAATGACCACATGTTATCAAGCGAAATTTCATAGAAAATAAATGAGTCGCTAGGCAAAATATAATAATTATATTATTTAATATCATCAGCAGTTTGCGAGTCATACAATTATAGAAATAAAAATTTAATACCTCGAAATCTACTCAACATTTTCCAAATTTTCAGAAAGCATTCACAGAAACGTTTGCCATTAAATAAGAAATAACTTTATTAACAAAATGTTAATCGCAGATTAAACAATAGATTTGTTAATAATAAATAATCTATCAACTTTATATTAAGCCACCTACATGCTACTTATGTATTTTGATCTGCCGAACACGGTTTTTTCAGATAACTTATCGACAAACGTACCATTAATTAGTTATTAACAATTCAATTGCTCAAATAATCATAAAAAATATATTTATGATCTCAGTGATATTTAAAAACTTGGCATGTATCTGGTATCACGTAATGAAAAAGTGATATTTTTCAGATTTGAAAAAAATGGCATAAGGCTCGAAATATTACGATTTAGATAACAAAACGACATAGAGCCCAAATGCGAACGTTAAATGCGTAATATATAAGCTGTCATACCACAATTAGAATATCTTGAGTTCTATCAAATATTTGTCAAATCTGAAAAGAAACCTATGTATTTTTTATAAAATAAAGAATGCGTTGCTGTTTTCAAAATATAGGTGAGTCTATTAACAAACTATTTCTAGTTGCATGAACCATTTGACCCCTATTAGCTAAGACCCTCCCTCTTGTCTCTTATATAAAGAAAAACTTTCACTTAAATCTCTGATCTATTGTGTTTTAAATCAGAAACTCTAGTTTTAGCAAATTGGAGCAATAGGAAATAATAAATTTACTATATAATAAGTTGCCAATATCAATCTGAAAATGTTGGTCTTTATGTAAATACCTTAAATATTTTTTTTATGAAGTTCAACAATGATCAATGTAGAATATAAATTATATCCTTAAGTAGTAACCAAAATCTATTTTCACTTGAAAAATTAGCCTAAATTTAATCTTAGAAAAACCATAAATATATTAATCATTTAACCACAACAAAATAAGTAAAAGTATAATAGAAATCGATCAAGTGTGAGTTAAAATTTTACCTGAACATAGTTATTAATGTAATAATAACAATAATAACAACAGCAATATAGGCTACCGATGAAATATTTGAAACTTCGAAAATCCACCAACGTACTTTTCGCAGCTATAATTCATCCTATTTCTTATTTCTTAGCATTTTGCGTTCTTCTTTACTTTCCGGATATAAGTCTAGAAGACTTGTAAGCGCAGTAAGCGAAAAGGGTTTCTATCCCTCGCTCTACACTTTCGGTTAAGCCGATATGCATTCATTATAATAAGAAATGAAAGAGAGCAAGGAAGGTAGCTAGAGGCGCCGAGTGGAAAGTTTGAATACGTCGCTGCTTATCAACTTCTTTAAAACTTACTATTTGAGAAAACACATACTATTACAAACATACATTACAAATATACTCTTTTATCTCAAATACTAGATTTTTGCCTTTGCAATTTAAGAATGAACTTTTCGATTTCTGTACGTATGGCACAATCATATAATATAGCTATTAAGCGTGTCAATCTGTTAAGTAACAAGAAAATGTTTTGCTTATATTTAAAACAGTATTTTTATTATTTCATTTTAAAACAAGACCATCACGTTCTATTAAAGAGATCAGCCGGTGTTAAATACTGAATATTTAAAGTTTTCTTTGCTGTCACATGAAAATCGTCCTAATACAGGTATCGTTACGAAAATTTTTTCATTTAGAAGAACTCAATATTAGCTTTCATTTTCTTGCTCATGAGTCCTAAAATTTTAATTAGAGACTCTAAAAAGTTCCCTGAATCGTAACATCTTCTTTTTTTTAATTGACGCAACATCAAAATCAACGAAATCACTTTGAAAGGGCTCATTGTTTTTATTAAGATCTGTACTATGGAATGAACTGAGCCGATTTTCAAAAAAATAATTTTTTTATGTTTTTCAATTAGTGTCCCCGAAATTATAAATTGTTTTTAATTGTTTTAATTATAAATTTTCTAATAAACATCGAAAAACGATCGAAAAATATGAAAAACAGATCCTAACAAAGACAACGAGTCCTTCCAAAATGATTCCAGTTTACTCTAATGTTTAGAAAGGTGTGGTAAAGTCAATTTAAAAAAAAAATAAGATGTTACGATTAAAGGAACTTTCTATAACCGTTTAATAAGATTTTGAAACTCATAAACAAGGAAATGAAAGATCATACAGAGTTTTTTAAGATGAAAAAAGTTTCGTGACGATATCTTAATTAGGACGATTTTTATACGCTAACAAAAAAAAAGTTCGATTTGTACTATTTAATACCGGCTGGTCCTTCTGAAGTAAAAAATATTGAGAGAAATTCAAGCGCTAAAAAACTTTCAGTGAGGAAGTTATTTATCAAAATAATAGAACTTATATATCAAGTTTCAGACTGTTTTATAAATAATTCGTCAAAATACAGCGGTTTCAGTAAAAATATACGAGCGATATAATGCAGCGCTTTAATATGAGAGGCAGATAATTTAATTAACAAATTTCTATTATTATTATTTATTTATTTGTAAATCAACTTAGAATTTGGAAATTACTTCCTTCTAACGGTCAAAAATAAATTTCTTACATAAACTTTCCTTGATACTTTTTTTTAAGATTATAGAACGTGCTGCTGCCAATTGAGTCAACTTTTAAATTGAATAATAAAATGTTATAATATATTATGAAAATTTTTTTAATCCAATCATCAGCGGTAAACTATTTTTGATTTAAAAAATTTAAAACATTTCAATACTTAAGCAAAGTTTTAGACTTAAGAAACTAAAATATTACGCATCGCACAAGAAACGTTTAAACGCTTATATAATGATTTATATTTATAGATTAGCAAAAATATGAAAAATATATGCCGTTTAAGAAAATAATATGACTGAATAATACCATAAAAATAATATTTTTATTAATTGTATTCATTTTTCATTTAATTTTTGTCGATCATTTACATTGTCGATAAGTTTATTAAAATTGAATACAATTTTTCTACTCGAAAATTAACATTTGGAGGAATACATAATTACATAATGTACATAACTTCTATAAAATATATAAGCAAATCCCTAAAACTTTGGAAATTTGTTATAAAAAAAAACGCTTTTTTCAAGTACAGCTGTGGAAATATATTTTCCCTCGTAGTTGGCTTTAAAAGCGTTAGAAAATATGAACTCATAATTTTGTCAAAACCTTGTCTTGTAAAACAGCATAATTAACGTAAACTTAAAATTTTTTTAAATAAAATCATTTTTTGTAGGTGAAGATTGTTAGATATTGAAATGAAAATATCATTTTTAACATTTAATTTTATAATGTTAATAAAATTTTATCATTTAATCAAATCATTTTTAACAACAATTAAACTATTTATTTTGAAAATTTTATAAATAATAACATAACAAATTATTTTAACTTTTTCTTTTTCTTTTCTTCACTGGTGAAAGTAAATTATTAAAAAAAATAAGTAAATTGTGAAAAATAAAATTTTTACAACACTGAATTTTCCGCGCGACATTTTTGCTGTTCATTTACATATTTCAGTACACAAAAAATTCACTCTATTTATTTTGAAAAAGAAATATGAGGTATACGCATCACTGTGAATTCACGGAAAATTATTCGTTGTATTACATTGATATTAGATTGCTATAAGTTTTTGCGCTAATTGCGTTCAATCAATTATGGCCATGAATATGCAACTTTAGCACCGTTTAAAACGTGAATAAATAGAATAAATATAATTTGGCTTTGAATTATACAACAATTGAAAAAGCATTTTTGTTGTGCCAATAAAAAATGCCTCTTTTTAACATGAGAGGTTTAATCGATATATCGAGTATCTATGTATACTGACTACAAAAGTCTATAACTTAGAGTATTTTCAAGGCATAGAAATAAAAATAATTGTGTTGGATTAATATTTTAAAGTAGAATATATACTCTTTATTTATATATGAGTTACAGAAAACTTTTTTTTTTAAATAAAATTTATGAAGTTTTCAAGTTTTTACAAAAAGAGTAATACTTTTATTTGTATTTTTTTATTTTTGCGTAGTAGAGCACATTCTTGAAACTCATTTATTTCAATAATATGCGTTAAAATACGTAACATAATGTCTTGATTCCCTTATAGTTTTCTTAAATAATAAATTTTGTAATAATGGAAATTGTAATGTGCATTGTATTGTAATGTGACTGGCTATGAGCTATTCGTTTTAGCATATAATAATTTGACTACGAGAGAAATCAGCCTGAAAAGGTTAGCAAATGTGCTGACAAAACGTTGCTGAATATAATTAAAATTAAGTGAATTTCCATCTCTCACTATTTCCCTTCTTTCCATTATTACAAAATTTATTATTTAATATGCATTAAAACGTACCTATAAAAAATTTCAAAGTTATTTGTCCAAGACCTTTTTTTACAATGATAAGAAAAAATTTTTTAGTTTTATAACTATAATCGATGGTCCAAAATAAACTAGTAAAGATTATTGGTCATTATTTTTCTTACAAAAACAGTTTGGAAATTTCGATTCACCCTTTTTATATCATGGAGTAACTAGAATTTTTTAAGTTTTGGGGATTTGCTCATATACATAACATATGCATATTATGTATTAAGTACGTAATTAGTTTAAAACATTTATGTGCACAAAATATTTACGAACTTCATTTGTATATTTTAGAATATATATGTATAAATAAATAAATAAATAAATAGAAGACATAAAAAATACGTACATAATTACGCATGAAATTCGTACGTATTTTCTATGTATTTCGTTTTAGTATGAATATATTTTTTTTTTTTTTTTTATTTTTAACGTCGCTCTATTTATGCTTCATCAGTGCTAATCAGCGACGGAGGCTTGCAATGTGTTTGAGAACAAAGCACATGAAACTTTTTTCAGTGGTGCTTGTATCAATCAGCAGGAACTGGGAATCGAACCCGGGCCTACCGGGTGCGAGTCCGTCGCCCTACCGACCGAGCCATTGCAGGCCTCTGAGTATGAATATATGTCGGAATTATGTACGAACCGTGAACAATAACTTTTAACAGAGAGTATGCACTCCACGAGTAGTACTCCACAGTAGTCTCCGTAAAAGCTCATCTATTGGCTGCAGCTATTGATTTCAAGTCTCAAAACGTTGAAATTAACTTGTTAATGCAATTCCATTACTGCAAATTGATGAATGATATAATCTTGAAAAATATAGTTATATTATATTATTTTCATTGACCCGCAGTGAGCGTGCGAAGCTTGAAAAATCCGTCTCCAAAACTATATAGTTATTATATAAATATAGACACAATAGAGAATATTCGAAGTCAGGAAATCACGTTAATAGTATATTTGTTGCATGGCAGTTACGTGAATCAACATTATGTATCTAAATACTTCTAAATCATAAATGGTTTAGTAAAAAAAAGGAGGTAGATAAGAACAAATGATGAAGGTCATTATAAACAATATTTATGCGATGAAAAAAGTAGTTATATGGTTTAGTTTTGGCTTAAGCTTCTGTATCTTGAAAATATATCGTAATCGTAAAAAAATATGTTATGAATAAATAATTAATATACACACATGCACGTCAAATAATTTTTAGATGGGTAATACTAAAACGTCAGCGAATCATTTTATTTATTAAAAAAAAATGAAAATCAAGCTAAGTTTACGTGTTTGTACTTAAAGTTGTTCTAGTTAACATTTTTTTAGAAATAGGTTACAACGTTGTAATAAGTTTCTATACTTTATAATACGAAAGTTTTGAGCCTATATTTAATTTCATTAACATGTTTCTGGTCTAAATTACAATCATTTGATATGTCCTTTTTTATATTATAAATGTTCCAGGTTTGCCTAGTGGAGCACACCTATCTATAAAGACTCGATTTCTTCGGTAGTAATGAAACCTAAAAATAACTATCATACCATAACATTATAAAAAAATAGAACATTTTCAGCATTTTTTAAAATATGTAATGTACCCACGCCGATTAATTCTGTCTACCTAGCTTTTTTATAAATCATCTGGGTGGTAGCATTGTATAATTAGTTGGGCAAAAGATAAAATTATATATTACTGTAAAGAAAATAGTATAACAAGTTTTGTAGCATTTCTTGTACTGAAGGAAATGAGCTATAGAACCACTATTCCAGTAAAAATGGAATACGTACGCTTGAAACCATACTTGAAAAATAGCTTAATGTGCTTATATACCAAGCAAAAATATTGAAAAAAATTCTACTGGGGTTTAAAATTATTATTGTTTTATGAAGAATACGCGTGCAAAAATCGAATAGTCTAAGAGCGAAAATAAACTGTGATTTCGAGTCAAAACCTGTCTTTAAAATCTCAATAAAATACAATTGATAAAATATGTTAGTTATTAGTATAGATTTGTACAAAAAAACATTAGTTCTGTAAGATATACGACTGCACTATGCTGTCCATTTCTGAGCGCAGTTTGCTTAAAATCAGAAAAAATGTAATTGTTGTGTTATTTCATAGAAATTTTCTTTGTTCAGTTCATAAACCGAAGATTGGTTTCGCTCTTGATGCCATTGGCTCTCCGGCAGCCTATAAAGATAGCACTGTCAAGCGATTTCGAGATTATATTATTTGAAATAGAAGGAAACTGAAAGAAGGGAATGAAACGATTTGCCAGTAATGACGCGTCGATAGAAGTTTAAGGATGGCATGATGATGTAAAAATCGAAAATGCGATGGGCGTTGTAGGTATTCGAGATAGGACATTGAAGCAATGACAGGTGGATGAAATAACAGGACAGAACAGGCGTGGTGGCTAAAAAAGCAGGGAGGGCAGCTGAGGAGAAGGTAAAGAGCGTGCTGATCCTTAGTTGATGTGACAGTCTTATCCCCAAGGATCTTTGATCGATCCATCATGGCTAAGGCTGAGGCGCATACGCGTCGCGGCGACGTCCGAAGCCCGCTCGCTTACTCGCTGTCACATGTTTCGATATAACACCTACGCGTCAAAGCTGTACATGCATGCCACCCTATCCAAGTCGAGTCGCTCGTTCTCCTCCATCCTCTCGCTCATTATTATGTATTACGATGTTCATCGGCCCCTACTCGCACACGAGCCTACCGCATTTCCTCCCAATTACCTCATTTGAATTATTCTTACGCGTCGCTCTCATCGTCCGCTAGCTTTCATCCGCGCTGCTCACCACCCTCGCCAGCACTAGACTTGACAAGAAACACCTTCGAATTGCTTATACGTATGTGCCTGTGGCTTTCGCCAAATCCTCAAAGATCGCCGTACGAAAGAAATGCATAAGCGCAGCTAGTCGACCGGAATCCATATGAGCGGATATGTCCATTAAAAATAATACTGCTGTCTCTCTCGACAATTCTTAGCCGTCAGCTTCTCTATGTGTATTTCATTGACGAGAGAAATACGAGCGTTGCATATATATCGTGTGTTGCAGAAATCGATCCTTTTGAAAAAAGCTTTTAAAAGCTTTGAAGAGCTCGTCGAAAAAAGTTACGTAAAGCACAGTCACGTTCGCGAACGAGCCGGCCCGGAGGCTCTTTGCGATTCACAATGTAATCCGAAAGCAATATATCGGTGTTTAGCAACCAATAAATGGATCGCTCAAAGAGAACTTTTACGAGAGAGAAACGATAAAATAGTCTACTGCACCCACCGCGCATGCTTGCCTGTATAACATCTAGATATTCGTCAGGGCATTCATGTACGTTTCTTTACGTCATTTTTTCTTCTTTTTAGCTAGGCCATTGTATTTTTTGCATCATTCAATTTTAGTTAATCAATCAAATCATTTTATTTTTATGATTTTTCCGATCGCCCGTCATCACGATGGCAAACTTAATGTGTGAACCATCGAGTTAGACAAAACACTGACAATTATCACCGACTTGGATAACACACAAACGTTCGGGTGTTTACACAAATGAACACGCAAATGAAGAACTAAAGAAAGAACAGCGAAGTATAAAGTCATTTCAAAGATTGTACTGGGATGTCAACTATGTTCGGATATTGACTTTTTAATACGGAACACAAATTAAGATTGAATTGTTCGCAAACGCAAACGGTGCATTTAAAAGATGAAGAGAATATTTTCATAAATTACTTCATGTTAACGGTTAATTGACAGAAGCCAATTATGTCAAACTTCATATCGAGCAACCACTAATCTCATCATCTAACTACTAGGAAATTGTTGAAGCGGTCCTGGAACTCAAAAATAATAAAGCGTCGTAAATAGTCAAAACCACACGTGAGCTATACCAATACAAGGCAACGAACGGACAAAATTATTTACCAACTTATCCAGACAATGTGAAATAGTAAAAAAATACTAAAAGAACATGACGAATCAATAATTATTCCAATTTACAAACAAGGGAACAAAAAAAACTGTGATTATAATCGATGTATTTCGTTTCTCCTAACCTGAAAATACCATTTATATGCCATTTTTTAAATCCTTTTTGTAATAGTGCTAAAATCAATCAAATATAGATATTTAATGGTTTTCTATAATTTAGTGAAATAAAAGATTTTGCTCGAACGTTCGAGCAAAAAATAAACTGAAATACAATTGCTAACGTATTTCGACACAGAATTCGAATTTAAACAAATTTAAAAAAAAGAGGTACCACAACCATGTCCCGTGATGAGTCCAAGAATTTTCAGGTGGATATTTTATAGAATAAAGGAATAAAAAAAATACACTATGTAAATTAAGTTAAATTAAGTAAAAACGAATTCTGCTACTTTTTTTATGAGATTCCTCATCTACCACATTTCATGAGATATTAAACAGCTTTCAATATTTTCGACTTTTTCTAAAGCGCCAAGTTCGTCAAAAAAAAAAAATTTCTTTTTTAATCAAATCAAAATGAATTAGATTTATAAAAAATGTTACACGTTATGTTTTTGATCGCAAATCTTTTATTGGATTTTATAAACATCTATAAAAAATAACGTTTATTTTTAAATCAAAATAACTCTTTAAGAAATAAGTAAGGGATTAAGTTTTAATGAATTAAATAGGAATACTATTACTATAAGAGTCAAACAATGTGCTTATTCTACTGATGTAAATTGTAGACTAGTAATAGTTAAAGATTATAAAAATGCGAAGTACTAGTTCAATATGAACATCTCTATCGTAGCTAATGGCTAATCCGCATAAGTGATAATTAGTATAGCTTTGCAGACGTGAAATAGAACAATCCTTGAAAGAACAATAACAATAACAGCCTTAACTATAACTTCACGTTGATCATATCAATATGACTCTTTACCTATCTTTTAAAAAGTTATAGTTTAAAAACGCAGTTAATTTTCTAAGATTAAAATTGGACCAAGGGACAAGCTCTCTTTGAGGATTCTCTTTATTGATAAACAATAAATAAACTATCAATTACTGTACACATGCATGTCATTCAAAATCCTTATTCGTTCTCTGGCTTGAAATATTGAGAAAGAACTGCAGTTCCGTGTTATTTGTCTATAAATCAGGATTAAACTGATTAAAAAAGTACTTGAGAACTTGTATAGTTTCAATCGAATATATAAGTTTTGATTGGGACTTGTCTGGGAATATATTGAATAGGGTAGACATGCGAAGGCAGTAAAAAATTGAACGAACGATAGCGACGAAGTGGCGCAGCTAAGAAGAGGATATAGGACTGACTCGTTGGAAAAATACGCTCGAACGATCAGGAATCGTTGTCGCATACAGGTATATGCACGTATATATCGCGAGCGTTTAGATTGCTTGGGATAGGATGAGAGAGACAGAGAAAGAGAGAGAGAGAAAGAGAGAGAGAGAGAGAGAGAGAGAGAGAGAGAGAGAGACAGACAGACAGAATGAACGAGAGAGCTGTGCTGCAATTTGCGATCGTCGCAACGAGGTGGAGATTCAGCCGACCTCCTCTCGCTGGCGCACATCGCAGCGCTGGTAGCGAATGTGCTTGCGTAGGTGGGTCGGCTCTGGAGCTTTCTATCTCTTTGTCTCTGTCTCTCTTTTGCCGGGGCTAAATTCGCTCTGCCGGCAGAGAGAAGAAAAGCGCCCGGACACCAGCACCCCATTGGCCGGCTAAGCTGCGGGGCTCGGCCAATCCTCGGTTCGCCTGATAACGCGCCCCGTTCCGCCTCCTCAAGACGCAACCTCATATCTCTCTCTCTCTCTCTCTCTCTCTCTCTCTCTCTCTCTTTCTCTCTGTACCCTCGGATGCAGCCAGCCACCATCTTTCTGTCCTGCACTTCTTCCTACAACGCTGCGCTTTATGGCAGCTAGCGACCGGAGCTTGCAAGCTCTCTGTATTGCGCCTTAGCGGATATGATTTCTTCAATGCCATGAAATATTTGGCGATATCTATATTACCACGAATGACAGAAGGAAGGAGCATGGCGTAAGACAAGCAAAGGTAAAGTCCATTGGAACGTCGATTGCGTTGTCAAGTGAATGGAAAAATAAAGGTGAAAGATCGACTGAGACTAGGTGAAATGGTGTCCGCTTGTTCGATCGGAGGAAACTGCGCATCGAGGATGCGAGCGTGAGCTAGCGCCCAAGCTAATTGGAAACGAAAATGAGCATAATGTCGACCGTGCAGGTTTATGCTTATCGGCGTAATGGTTGATAGCGAGCTGAATAGAAACATAAGCAATGCGAAGTTGATTAATTGCCGGCTAGACAAAAGCCGCTAGCCGATCGGGCGAGACGGCTCGCGGCGACTGGCCGCGGAAGCGCGCACAGTCGACATTTGTAATTGTTGAGCGGCCGATGAGAAATGGCGCTGACAAGCAGATAAGCGCCGGAGTGCGAATTCGCGCGCGAGCACTCGAGCGGAGACGGTCGAGATTGGCAAGAGACTTGCGCGACTGCGCTCGCGACGCCAAAGCAAAGCAGATGTGAAATATATCGGCGCGCGATTGCGACTGGCCGGATAGCCGGATAGCCGGATAGCCGGATAGCCGGATAAATGGTGTGGCGTTGCCGAGGCCAGCTGGCCACGCATCAACGAGCAGACGTTCCGCCTCGACGCATTAATCGACTTATTAATTATGTAATCCCCGGCTAATTAAGCTCGTAATCTGCTGCAGGCGCCACATGCGTCCGCCGATAATTTATGGCTCCGTGACTCGACCTGTCGATACAGCCTCATTATGACAGTTCATTCGAAATTTATGCCGAGCTTCGTTCTTCATTTTCCTTCGCCACTACCGAATTGAGCGTTGTTCATCGTCAGCTGGCACAGTCGCAGCCAGACGACGGCGGCAATGCTCACGTCGAGCTACATCCGTATAATCAACTTAATCTTCCCCACTAAAGCTCAAACAAGCGAGTGTTTTCTTGGGTTATTAGTGTGGAACGATGAGGCGTTTTGCCCTCGTGAATGATCGAACAGCGCGGGGCCGCAGGCGGCGCGAGCAAAGTTTGCACATCAGGCGGCGCACATTAATCAGTGGTATAGAAGCAGGAACGCCGCTCGATCTCACGAGGCAGCAGCCATTGAATTATGTTGATTTTATTCTACTTCATATATATATATCTGTAGCTACTATTGGGAGGAGGGCTTTCTCTCTCTCTCTCTCTCTCTCTCTCTCTCTCTGGCGCACTGCCTCACTTTTATTTCGACCTAGCTCCTCGATTTACTTCCGCGAGCGCGCTGGATTAACGTCATTGCGGCTTTTAAGCAGGCAATTTCCTAATTCGACAGCTCCATGCCGCAGCTTGATTTATCGTACCAGTGAGCTTACGTATACTTCTGTCTACTGCAAGATTTAAGATTTTCTTGCTGTCATCTTGTCCTTTCCCCTAACTCTTTACTTTTTCATGTTATTTTTAGGAGGTTCTCGGCGACAGTCTAATACGTAGATTCCATTCTATGCTAGCTCTTGCGTAACGCACGTGGCTCTTTTTATATTAGCCATACAATGGACTGAGCTTTGAAGTAAAATCACTCTGAATAATGTTACGAATAAGCGCTGCTATAGATCTATAAAAAATACATTGCATATTTCAAGGGCGACATTGCCATCGGAATAATGCTTCGCTAAGCATACACGTAGGTGTGATTCCTTGTTAGCGGCCAATTACATCTTGGGACGTTAATTGACGCGTTGCCTGGCACAAATCGTGCCCTGATATTTACGAGCTTCCCGATCCTTGTCATCTCTAGGGATCTGTTATCATTCCGAAAATGAGGTCCAATTTCTCGATGATGATTTATCTTTAGTTCTCTATTAATTTGCGATTTTGATTTTGGATTTCTGTCAGTGACTTATATTTGTCGAGTTTAGCTTTTTGCTCATCATATTCAATTAAAACTAAATATTTGAATAATTTCTGTAACTGTCTTTATTTCTTTCTTTCTGTAACTTTCTTTAAGATTTTTTTTCGCAAAACACGAAAACTGAAACATATTGCCGCAAGGACTGCTCCCTCAGAAAACCATCCAAACGAAGATTTCTTCGTTAAAATATGTAAAATATGCACAAATATTGTAAAATACAAAAATAGCGCATTGTGCAGCTTCGCTCGATAACTGTTAATTTTGCTCGATAATGGAAAACCCTACTTGCAAAAAGAGGACTCGTTTTCTGAGCACCACTCAAAATTTTAAAACGTATTCATCTAAATATGCTATAAGATTAATTAGTTGGCCGTAACAATGGCATGAACGTGATCGAAGAATAAGAGTTATTTTACTGCAATTGTAAATATTTATTTGACTCGACTATCTCCATATCTATAGCTGAGCCTGAAACAAAACCAAACAGACTATGTGAAATTAAACTTATTTTTGAATATATATATAATAATTATATTCATCTTATGAAACAATACATTATTTTATTTCTACAAAGATTTGTATTGATTTTAAACTATCTGATAACTTATATCAATATAAAAATGATCTTTGAAAAGAAAAAGGGTACTCATTTTCGCAATGTCAAGTAGACGATATTGTTTTATTTATCCCCTATTGAAATTTTGCACTTTAATAAATTATAAAATAATAAATAATAAATTATAAATAAATGATCAAATCTTCTGGCATTATCACGTTATCTGACTCACCGTTGTTACTATTATTTAAAGTCTACTGCAGTATGTAATCGATCATCATGTTTGTATCGATTATCTAATAAGTTTGTGATTTATATTTTGATTTCATCTATAGCAATAGTTCTAGCAGATAATATTGCAACATTTACTCATTTTATTAAATTTTTGTTCACGCTAAAGTTGACCGAATATGCGATCAATAATGCTTAATTACGAAGAAAGTATACAATCATCTGGAATATTAATGCTAGCTTCTTCATTTCTTCATTACTTAATGCTCCACTTCCAATATGTAACAAAAAATTAGAAAATTCATTTTCATTTTATAAAACTCTCAAATTAGTAATGAATCTGTAGGTTTTTAAATATCGCCATAATAGATTATATTTACAGAAAGAGATTGAATTCTATTATACGAGAATCGGTATAAAAATAACATTTTAAAAATCAACTAAAATTTAAATATTCGCGTTCGTAATCATACACCATACGTAATCATCACGTGAGACTTCAATTCATTATTCATGAATTAATTGACCGTATGAAGCTAACATTTAAAAATCGCGACAAACGTCATCGTCACGAGATATTTGCATCAACAAATCGCGATCATTAGAAGCTTCAAGACTGTTTTTTAGTACGTGAGATTCATTAAATGTTATTCTTACATTTATTGACAATTTTACAGTATTAATCTAAAAGTTTAGCTGCTTGAGTAATGAAATAGCACCTGCCAATTTTTCATACACTTTTATCATCTTTATCTTGTTTGAATTTCCATTTTTAGTTTAATAATAACCGGAAGTTTTTTTAACGATCGTGATAATTCATGCAAGTGACAGAGAGTCAGATCTTATATACAATTCCATTCCGGTATACAAGTATGTACTTTTCAGTTCCTGAGTAACATTGTTGAGCTATTAAAAACATCGTGTATCCAACTTAAGTTACAAAGTTTATTATCTAGTTATGTCATAATGGACTATTAAACGTACTTTATGGCATATATGTGTATAGGTAATAACTAAAATGAATTGCAATATGTGTTGTATTATAATTAATATAAAGTCGAACATTACGGTGCCATGGTGGAGCTATAGAAATTGTAAACGAAGCATTCTTGGATAACACACGAAATAACGGAATGAGAGTCAATTTATAATGCTTTTGAACTCATAAAAAATTATGAATCAGCATTTTTCGATTCGTGGTATATGTTGACAGTATGAAAACTTATAAAAGACAATGGAAAATTTTCAATAAATTAATTCCAGTCATATCTATTAGGGATATAATTGACTTGCTTATAGTCTCGTAGAAGTATTTTACTGTAATCAGATTTCATTGTAGTTTCCGCTGTTTTTCTCGAAATCAGATTTTTCGAGTTTCATAATCATACGTATCCCCTTAATTGTCTTTATTCAATAAGATTAAAAAAAATATTTTTATGATTTTACATTGTGTCTTCTCTATTGTGGGCTAGCCTCAAAACTAATAGATTCGAGAAAAAACAATGGTAGAAAAGTTTCTCTAGAAGCAACCCCCCTCGACACAGGCGCAATCATTGCCGACTTTTGACGAGGGGTCAGACGTAGGGGAACGTTATTGCCATTGTATTTTCTTGTTCGTTATGAATCAAAGAATGCACAACATTTTTACTGAATTCTATCTAGGTTTGGGCCAGGCAAAACTTTTTTGTCACAGCATTTTCTTGTTAATTACTACAAACCATAGAAAACATAGAAACGAAAGCACAGAAGTGGGTATGAAGATCGTCTAACGCGATTCGGTCGTTGCCAGATAAAAAGTAGAAAAGACGCTCAACTAAGATCTAACTGTTCTGTGGGGAGGCGTTTGGCTTTAGTATGTACTATTATCATTGATCTTGGATATTGGATGACACATGCTTCTTACGTGGCAAGCTCTTAGACTAAGCAATTTGGCCTTCAAGGCTTACTTTAACTACATTTCAAAGAAAGAATAGAACATAGAGTATACTATGAGCTTGCAAGTTTTTAAGACATTTGCAACCAATCAGAGAATAGTTTCACTTTTGCTACAGTTTAATTTAACAATTCAACAGTTCAATTGACGATAACCTCGTTTTCATTATGGATATATAAAGTGGAAAATGGAGAAAATATGACGTTTAATAGTAAAGAGAAAGGCTGCGATTTTCCCTTCTGTCTTGTCTGAAGCGAGATTTGAACTGGAGGAAGTGAGCTTGGCGAAGGACTCCATCGATAAAGCCCAAGATGCCGGGGCGTAGGAGACGTAGTAAAAAATGCAGTTTAAATCTGTGCTCGCGAAATGGGCGTGTAGTGAGTATTGGTGTTTGGGCGCGCTTGGCGATACGTCGCTCGTTTGCAATGCAAATAATTGAGTGCGATCGCTGGGTATGCGCTACAGCAGACACTTGGACGAGCTTCTCTGCCGGCCTGGACCTCTGCGAGACTGACGTTGGCGTGTTTGGCCGGCTGCCAGAGCGTATCTACGAGCCGTACGGAGATCGCTCACGCAAGACATTTATACATATATGTATATCAGCGACACCTCAACTCCTGCTCTCAAGTTATTAGCAGCTATCGCAAGCTCTTGACAAACTCGCGGTCAGCGAGTTATCCACTATAAAAGCTGTATCGAAAGTAGCATATAGATTATAAGCAAATGACAATGGTTGAAGATATTGGTTGAGATTCGTCATAGCGATAAGATGATTTGTAGAAAAGCATTTGCAATATGTGGACGAGTGAAAGGGTCGATGACGAGAATTGAGATGCATGAAATTGATGGCGGCTACGAGGCGGCAGTCAGAGCGGGAGAAAGAGGCAGATCGATTGGTCGTTAGCGATTCCACGCAATCATATTCGAGCAAATAATTCGTTAGAGCAGAGCCAGAGCAGAGTGAGCGAGGAACTGGGGAGAGAGAGAGAGAGAGAGAGAGAGAGAGAGAGAGAGAGAGAGAGAGAGAAAAGAGAGAAAGGAAGGCAGAGAGGGAGGAAGTCGCGTTCGTTAGTATAATTAAAATAAATTCAAATGACTTCCTTGTCCTTGGACTTTGGGTGCGCTGTAGAAATCTGTAGCGCCGAGTGCGCGGATATAGAGTGGCGTGGTGCTGCTTAAGAGCCGTTGATTAGTGCAAAAATCCAGCTACAAATTAGATAAAACCCCCTGGGCGCGAGCGAGCGCTCGTAAAGTACACTGACGCAGTGCGAGGAGGCTTGGCTCCTCCTCGGAAAATAAAGCCCAGCTTATTCCTCTGGTCTTTCTGGAGCTGTGCGCGCGGCATTTCTTCCGCAAGCACGGGTTAGAGTGCTGCTGAGCGGCGCCAAAGTAAAGAAGCGCGGATAAGAATGGCGCTGCTGCGAGTGTTCGCGGAGCTATTTCCGTACGTTAGGCCTTTCGTCCAGACATTGATAGTCGCGTGTGCAGCAATTTCGCTGGCGAAATTCAAGGACGAGAGTTGGCAGGTTCGGTGGCAGCAGCCGTAGCAGTACAAGACCAAATAAACCTGGCTCCCTTAATGAGTGTACGGAGTAAAGCTTTCTTTACTGGCGGCAGCAGACAGCCTCCGAGTCGTCGAATCGGATTGCCTTGTGGCCGTGGCGGACTGTACAAGCTTCCTTTCTCTTTTTTCCTCTTTCTTTGTGTTTTATTCTTTTCCCTCTTCTCCCTCGGAGCCGAGGATGCTCTCGAGCTGAAATGCTTCCTGTGTAAGTAAAAATCTAAAGTGACTACCGAGATCTAAGTTTTAATTAGTTTATCTTGGCCGCGTGACTATTGAATATTTATAAGCGCTCTCGGGAGCCTTCACGAGGCTGCTGTTTCCACCGGCGCTGGAGAGCGAGCCACGCCAAAGACAGCAATAAGAAAAAGGCCAGGCAGAGAGAGAGAGAGAGTCTGCGGTGAATAAGGGAGCAGGCAAACCGCACAACTCGGAGAAACAGCTCGAGCCTCGCGCTGCGCGATATCAAGAGGGAAAATGAATCGGAGGAAGCGTAGAAGCGTACGCCAGATGTCTCAGACCCTTGGCATTGCCTAGCCAATACGCGACCGATTCGAGCCCGATGAGTCCGATGAGCCCGATGCTGAGCCCTTTGGCTTTCCCGTTGACGTTTCCCGTTCCCACAGACGCCCAACGGCCGTCGAGGAGCAAGTGCACCCAGCACTTGCTCCTCGACGACGAGCCAAGAGTACAGCAGTAGAACCAGCGCTACTCGGCTGGTCACGAGGGCGAGGCGGCTAATGAGACGGCTCGGGTGGAGGTGGGCGGTATTCGGCCGCGGAGCTGTGTTTTCGCAGACGCAAGGCGTAACAAAAATATTGACGCAAGCCCGTGGAAATATATAGGCATAAGGACTGAAAGCGAGCCGGCGTACCTTATTTGGTATATATTTACGGGCGCGAGTTTTGCCTGCGCATGAGCGTAAAAATGACTGGCTGCTGGCAAATGTGGCCGCGCGACTGCACGCAACAACAGAGGGATCAAACGCGCGTGCACGCGCGCCAGGATCAGCCATCTGAAAACGCTTGTTGTTTCAGGTGAGTCAGCTCTCGTCGCTCGGTTTTCCGCCTCGCTGTCCGCTCGATGTGGCACTGCTCGCGTCCGCGGCACATGCATTTGACGTTGCCGAAATGCCCTCTCTCTCTTTTGTTTTTTTGCAGCCTCGATGGCTCGACGAGCAGCGCGCTCTCTTCCGTCGCTCTTGAGCCTCCATTGTTTGCCCAGCGCGACGACACATCGCGACCGGCTCCGGGCCGGCTCCGCTGGTTTTCACGCACTGACTCCGCGCACGGCAGAAGGAAGCTCGGGCGAATCTCGGCTGGTCCATTAGCGAGCGATCAGACGGCCGGGCAATTATCGCGGGCATGCTTGGCCAAGGCAGGGGAGCAGTGGGGGGGGGGGGGGGGGGGGCGAGCGCGGCGTGGGCGAGGAGGCGCGGAGAGCCTGCGATAGCTGCGTCTGGCCGAGGCCTCGTTTATCCGCGCAGCGCATTCAGCCAGCGTGTTTATACGTAGCGCCGATCCGAGAGAGGCGCAAGCGTAATGGGAAAGCCGTGCAGCTTTGCGTGCTCGCCACCCGCATAAAATTAACCCGTCCGTGGCCGCTTTTAATTAACGAAACACAGCGAGAGAGCAAGAGACGCGACACGCGCCCGCCCATCCGCTCGCTCTCGCCTCTCCTCGCCTCTCCTCGCCGCTCCTCGCCGCTCCTCGCCTCTCCTCGCCTCTCCTCCGCGCGGCCCATTATGCCCTGATCGATGCCAGCATCCGAGATACGGAGCTGCAGCTGGGCCTACCGCCGATGAAGTCTTCATCGCCAGTGGGCCGCGGCACGTTTTCACACGTGTGCGCATGTTAAGTGCAGAATCGTGCAGGCTGGCGCCGCCGTCGGCTAGAGGTCAGCCAGTCACGGACTTAATTAGAGTGTGCAGTTGCACGTTGCACGAGCAGCGAACGCGGCCGGGAGGCAGCGAGGAGAAGAGGGCCGATATCAATCGGTTCTGTGAACCGAGACGCCAAGCGCGGCAGCCGGCAGCGTAGCCGGCAGCAGCTCTCTTTCAATTCCAGCCAATGCGCCTCACGACAGCCCGCGCGCCCGATTTATCGCTCCGGCTGCTTACCTCTTCATCGGCCGCTCGCTCTCGATCGACTTGCGCTTACGCCTGCACGCCACCGCTGCTCGACCGGCGGCAACATCCAAAGACGGAAAGGCGCTGAAAAGCTGACAGTTTGAACGAAAGTGGGGTAGCCGGGTTGTCGCTGGGGCTGCGCGAATGGCTTGTAAATGGAAGAAATGGGGATCAACTAGTATGCAAATCGCATGTAAATATCGCGGCCTCGGTCTTCAAAGTGCGACTCGTTGCGACTCTCTCTCTTTCTCTCTCTTTCTCTCGTTCTGTGCTTTCCACTTGGCGTCCCGGCCAGGCCGAGCGCAGCTCGCCCTCCGATCTCTCTCCACTCCGAGGGAAGAAATCAAAGCAGTCAACAAAGCGAATGAAGAAGCGATCGCGCGCATTTTTAGCTTTCCTCTGTCTTTGTTTTTCCTTTTTAGAGTTGCGCTACCCTCGCGACGGAATCTCATTACAGGCGCTTTTCGAGGGCATTTCAAACTCGTCTTTCAAGTATTGCGCGCGTCGTTGTCGGGAAAAGCCTTTGGCTATCGATCAGAGCTGCTGGCGCGGCGGCCAGACCGGGCTTGCCAGAGCAAGAAAGAAAATGGTGAAAGTTCGATAAGCGAGAAAAGGTCGGGGCCGGAGCTGAGCTCGCTAAAGCTCGCATAAGCTCGTCGCCGTCCCCGGGAACGCCGGCATTACTCGCGGAATTATATAAAGACTCTCTCTTGTCTTATTTGCAGAGCGCGCACAGGGAGCGAGCTTGAGCCTGTAGGTGCGAAAGACGACGATGTCGTCGCCGTTCGCTGCTCCTGGCTCGCTGCTGTTGGCTCGCGGCTCGTGGATCTCGGCTCTCGGCTCTCGGCTCTCGGCTCTCGGCTCTCGGCTCGTGGCTCGTGGCTCGTGGCTCGTGGCTCGTGGCTCGTGGCTCGTGGCTCGTGGCTCGTGGCTCGTGGCTCGTGGCTCGTGGCTCGTGGCTCGTTGCTCGTTGCTCGTTGCTCGTTGCTCGTTGCTCGTTGCTCGTTGCTCGTTGCTCGTTGCTCGTTGCTCGGCGACGTTGAGGGGGATCGGTAAGACCTCTCTAACTCCGCAGGTATTTTCATCTCATTGCCTGCGTCTTACTCGGCAACTCGCCTCTTTGCTCACCTTCTTCCTTGTGCTTCTGCCGTCCCCCTCTCGAGAGTGGCGACCGGCTTCTCTTTTCCACGGACTTTGTTCCCCTGCAAACTTTCCTTTCTATCGTCGCTCGAGCTACTTGGAATATTCGCTGCCAAAAAAATAAACGGGAATGGAGCGAGTAAAAATACAACGTGCAAGCTCTCGCCATGGCTCCGTCTGTGCAAAACAGGTTGGAAGAGTCGCTTCACGGCCAAGTATATACGTACAGATGGCACAGCAGGCTAGGAGGGAGATGCGACAAGAGAGACGGTTTTAATAATGGGCGCAGCGCTGCGCGTTCGGCTCTCGCAATAAGAGGGACCAAGTTTTAACGAACATTGCGCCAGATATACTCTTAATTGCTATCCTTTGGAGCCTTTTCGCTCGCGACGTCGACTCTCTTCGTTGCCGTCGCACTCGAGCTGTTCCCCGCGAGCTTTCAAGATTTGGACCATCGTGTACGCGAGAGCCTCGTTAGCCACGCGAACACACGCAGAGTCGGATAGTCGTTAAGGCGAGGAGGGAATTAATGGTTCGTTGCAAGTGGACGGGAACAGCTTGGCGACTTATATAAGGCGTTGAAGGTGCGCGTGAACGTTGACGTAAGCGGTGCTCGCAGCCGTTGCGCGCACTGCCCGCGATGGACAAAAGTTCTGTTTGACAAGCAAGTTGACGAGGGCGGATAACTGGAGGCGGTGGCGCCGTAGCCGTTGAGAGACAAAGGCCGCGCGGCGCTGCGGCGTTGCGGCTTGCAGTGTCGCCGAGGAGCTGCCACCTCGGCAGAGGCATCAATACCGCGCGCGACAATGGAAAGCGAAATCTAAGAATCAAAACACGTTGATCCGCGCCACGTGGCGCTAATCTGACGCTGGTATACGAGCGCGTGTGCAAGGCAAAACAGCAGCGGCCCGATTGTGCGCGGGCTTTAGCTTACCGGCCACTCTTTCGGGCCGGCAGCCTGCACTGGAGCCAATCCGTTCGCGCGCGCCTCAGCCGCTCCTTCTGCCTGCCTGGCGCACGCTCGGCTTCGGTCCCACGTGGCCGATGCTAGTTCGGCTCGGATCCGCCTGTCCTAGTCGAGCCTCCGTTCGAGTGCTTTCCTGCTCGCGCGCGCGAGGCAACGCTCCGCCGGCTCGCGGCACGCCAAATATTTTCGCTCTGCTTTGGCCGGTGCAGCGCCGAGTGCACACTGGGAACAATGCTCGCCGAGCGCGGAAGGGGCTGGCTGTCGAGGGATCGACGCGAGGCAGTGCAGCGTGCGTCGCACTGACGGCTCATCCATCCGAGAGCGAAAATCCATTCTGTTTTCGATGATTTTCCAGTAATCCGCGGAAGGTCGGAGATGCGCTCCCCTCGAGCGGGCGCGCAAAGATCGGCCAGTGGCTGCGGAGCACAATGGGTGCGCGCGCGTGCAGCTAGCCCCCCGCGGGATCGACGTGTCAAAGGGAGGTATTTAGCGACGAAGGGTCAATTTAGCGGGGTGTGATTTCCAGCCGGTTGGCCCCGGCTGCGCGCGCTCCGCGCGAGTCCGATGACACGGGATCCGTGCGTACAAAGCGCGCGCGCGCGCGCGCGCACACACACGTGCACGCCGGAGCGCAGCCAGTTTTTGGCGAATCGATACGCGCCGCGCGAGCGCGAGCGAGAGCCGCGCCTGCAGGGGGATATATCCTCGGCATGACGGGCATGATTTTTCCCGCTCCGCCGGTCATTGTATTCCATTCTGCCCGAATATCTCCTGCTAGCGTATATCCTGCGGCGAGTAACAAATGGCCTGCCCGATTATTCCGAGCGTTTTTATAGCTCGCTATATAAAAATAATTTCCCATAGACCATAGTCGATATGTTGCGCTCTCTCTCTCTCTCTCTCTGCAAACAGGACGCCGCTGCAGTGTCCAACGCGCGCAGCCAGCCGAAAATCAATGCTATCCCGTTGTACGTCTATCCGTGTTTTTCACCTTTTTCGTTCGTCTTCCTGCTTCAACTCTTTCCCAACAAATACTCGCGCAATAACCTCTCCTACAAATAGATTACCCAAGGCAAAGGCATTTTCATTATTCTTATCTAATTTAATTTGGCAATATCGGCGTACTGCCGCTGGCAGCTGACTAAGTGATTACCTCCAGCAGATAGCAACTTATCGGATCCTATGGGACACGTAAATTACCTTTGCAGCATCCCCATCCAATGAGGAATTGTTCGAGGGGCTTTACAGCAACGCCCGCCCTCTATTTCTCCGACTCTTAATTATTAATCATCTTTTTAACTGAACCATCTCATCTGTGGGGTCGCGCTTATCACGCAGATGACTGATACACTTTCTTCTTAATGGCGATGACTTATTCAGCCAAATGGAATGCCTAACCGCGCTGATTTATAGCTTTATTCCACTACGTATTTTTACACCATCAATATCATCGGCTACACCCACCTAACTTTTCCTATTTTCAATTCTCCAAATCATTTCTTCCGCGTTTTCAAGCAAACGTTTGCTTCTTTTGTTAGACGTCAACACACTTGCATCAAGGACACAAGTGTTGCATGAAAACAGTTGTACTAATCAAACTCGTAAAAAGACAGATGTCATTTACGAGAATGACATTCGGTTGTTTTAGTTTCACATTTTGGCTTTATATGTATATCACGATGTCCTTTTAGAAATCATCATGTTGTCCACTCAGAAAGTTATACGCCACTCAAGTAGTACATATCTTATTACTTTCAATTAATATAAACACTTAAGTACTTCATTTCCAAACAACTGAAAAAAAATAATCGATTTCCAAAGATGATAGCCTTAAGACTTTTATTTACTTTTCCAAAACCACTATTTTATACATTATTATTTTAAGCCAATCTCTTTATTTTATGACGTGTTTATTATTACTTTATTTTTAAACATATTACCGCTAATTTAAATATAATTCGATCGATATTCAATATATTTTGGCTCAACGTATATCGACTTTGCCTAGCGTATTGACTTTGAAATTGTCCTCAGCAGGTATAATATTTGAAAATTCTTTGCTAATATCGGCTTTATGCTATTGCGGTTTATACTCGATACAAAGCTGCAGTCCTAGATTACTGACAACTATCTATAGCCATTGATTATATCAACAAAGCAGGATAAATTCATGTTATTCAATTATAATCAACAACGTTTTCGATATACAACAGTCATGAATTTTATTGACAAGTTATCTGACAATATATTACTTCGGATGCTATTAAAGCCAATCAAACAATAGTCATTCTACGATAACATTGTGAATAACGATATTCACAATGTTATGAACAATAGAATTATGGCTGAACGTGGAAACAGATTCTTTTTTTGAAATTGACAAAAAAATCACGGATACGTTAATAGATTAAAATTTCATTTAGTATTTCAATCTCTGGAAAAACTGTAAAAATGTAAGACATGTAAAGTTGTAAAATTAAGATGATAAATAAACAGGTATCTGATAATCGATATTTAAGAAAAGTTGCACAGCTCAGTACAAAGTACCTACATAGATTTGTTGGTATATCATGCAAGACATTGATACAGCATCGACAAGCGAGGGAAATGTCATCGGAAAAAAGATATCGATTTTCATATTTTGTCAAGATGCCGCTCGATAGAGCTGGCGCGTATTTGCCGCAAGACTCTTGTTAAATTGATAGTTTGAGAATTTTTGAGCCACGATTCGTTGCTGTTATTGATCAACGGCATTCGAAAATATTCACTATGTTAAATAGTCGACAACTAGAAGCACGCCACTGTATTCCATCGCACTACAGCATAAACCAAGCAGGAAATAAAAAGAAAACATTGGAATTGATAATGATATAAGCCTTATGAATGTGATTTAAAAAAGACGTTATAATAAAAAATACAATTAGATGATACGTAAGCCATATAGAATAGATTGTATTCGTATAGGGCTGGAATAAAAAAGATACATGGAAGCCAACAATTGTTGAATGACAGAGCAATAGAAAGATATGAAAAATGAGATGATGGAATGAATGAAACACGAAGGAAGAAGAAAAGGATGAGAGCAGCGAGGGCAGTCGAGATTTGCGTAGGCAGGATGCAAATGGAAAATCAAGGGGGTGCAAACAATGCATTGGAGATTAAGCGTGACGCCAAGCAAGTTGTAGAGTCATCCCTCGCCTTCGTTTGTCTGGGGTAGCAGCGCAGCGCGACTGGTTCGCGCTTTACGTAGCTGGACGGCACGAAAGGAATTCGAAGGCGGCGCACTGTCTTTAGTTAACGAGGCAGCGTCGTCGCAACTCGACGAACAAGTCAATGAGGCGGACGCGCGAAGCTACGGCGCTGCACGCTGCTGGCGCGGCAAGAAGAATAGGTGCGTAGACGCGAGTGATCAGGTGGATCCTGCGGATCAGAGCAGAGCGTCGAGCATCTGGCGATTGGCTTGCGGAGATAGAGGCGAGCGTTAGTGGGCGACGAGAAAAGGCCATCGCAGAAAATGGCGCTTGTGCGTCGGTGCTCCGTTTCCCCGCGCCGATCGCGCTGATCGCGAGGCGGGGGACCGCGCTATACCTATAGGGAGGCTCTTTTAGCGCGTGGCTTTTGGGGTTCTTTATGCTGACATAAATATCGCTTATGCCGGCGTCGCGCCGCTGTTTTGCTAACCCGTCGAGCATTGTTGGCTTGAAAAAGAGCTGGCTGACGCGTGCGGAGCAAACAGAGGGCCGCTCTTGGCTTCTTCCTACGCATCCTACGCAACTCTACCCCCGCTGCTCTCGTCCGTCTCTTTTCTCGCGCCGCGCGCCATGCGCGAGGCCTGTGCGCCTGTATACCTAGCAAACAACCGTCGCCGATCGCCACGTGCTGCAACGAGCTGAGGTCGCAGCTTCGCCGAGACGACCTCTCCCCTCACTTCTGCTCCCTGCGGATTTGCTCGATCTATACGCTCGGCTACGCGCTGCCAGCTCGCCACGGCACATCGTCAACGTCATCTTTCCTACTTATTGCCAGCGGCCCGAGCATACATCCGCTGCACGGTAGCCGGCCAGTCAACTGGCCGCGTTTTCGCCCTGCCGATGTCTCGATTGCCTAGCAAGTGACGAGCGGCTCGGCTCCTTTGGCCCGCGTTTAATATTTCGTCAAGTCTCACCCTAGATACAGATTCTTCTTTCGACATTACGACGTCGGATGTTCGGCTAAAACATAACTCCGATTTTACGATGCGTATTCCAATGCTTTCGCAATCTTATTCGAGCTTGCTGCATTCCAATTGAACGAGTGCGGTGCAATGCGCATGATGGCAGATACGTTGGAAGCATCGCGCGGGCAGCTCGTCTATCTGACGGCGGTGTATCTCGCGAGTATAAGCGAGAAACAGAGCAGGGCTTGGATCCGGAATACTCGGTTGTCATGCGAGGTTATTGATGGGCCTAACTGGTCGGCTGCGCGCTGACCGTCGACTTTGAAAACGGCCTCGTTTTCGAGCTGCTGCGCGTATGTCGCCGCGCAAAGCCGCTTGCATCGCCCACTAACGCGAATATAATGGCCGCGGCTGCCTTTTTCTGAGCCCCCGACCCCTGACAATATAGTTTTCATTTTTCCGGGCAAGGGTGCGTCATACTCACACTTCTATACTGATATAGAGACAGACAGGCAGCCTCCCTCGAGCCACGACGCCTCCTTTTTTCGCGCTTCTTTCCCATACTGCGTTCGCTCAGCCATCGCCTCTCAGTCCACTTCTCCCGTTCGAGTGCAGGATTCAGTTTGACGCGCTCGGGAAAACTTGCCTCGGTGCTTACTTGTCCTTCGGGCCTTCGGGCTTCGGAGGTAATGGACTGTACAGCCGAGAGTCAGCCGTACGCGCTTTCGTCACGGGCTATTTTATGTCGCTCACGCGGCTGCCCATGCCGTCGTTATTTATCTCCTACTACACACTCGGGGAGCTTGGCTTTTTCTCTCTCTCTCTCTCTCTCTCTCTCTCTCTCTCTCTCTCTCTCTCTCTCTCTCTCTCTCGCCCGCTTGTTACTCACTCGTACGAGGCAGCTAAATAATGAACCGACAGAGCAAACAATTCACTGCGGTAAAGTCGCTTTTTGGGGGCCGTTTGCTAGCCAATTCTTTTTTATTATATCCATCGTTTGAGCGGCACACGCGCACACATACTTTTCCCTCATTATCATGAAAAACGCGACCAAGCCATCGCACACGTGGAAAATATTGCCTTAGCTTTATATTCTATTTATCCAGACCTTTTGCTAGCTCTCGCCAGTGTGCTCCGCTGCTTCCTACAAGTTTTTGATATATCGCGTTTATCTGTTCAAACACTCGCAGATCCTCGTATGTACTTTCGGTACTGCTCGCATCCTCGTCGAACCGTAATGTTGCAAGTCTTTGCGATGCAGTATGCGCTACAAAAACTTTAGCAATGTATACATGTTTTCCCTTTGCCCCTTCCGAATCCTATTTTACTCTTGCCAATATGCTACTTCGGGTTTTTATTTTATTAACGAATGTTCGCGAATTTGTTTTATCATTTTAACAGTGTGTCGTATTGTTTTCTTTTTACATGCAACAAATATGTCTTCTAGGCGGCCAATTATATTATATTTAAATAAGGGTTAGTTAACTAAATATATGATGCGCTGAATATTTCCAAATAGTTCTCTTAGTTGAATAGGTTTTTTTCACAACTTTACAATTACAATTACATTTTATTGTAATCTAAATGAGTAAGTAATCCTTTAACTTTTCAGTTCTCCAAAACTTTTGTAGAATAATAATAACATATTACAGTATTTGATCACACTGGAAAATGTGAAAATTAAGCCACGTGCTTACTTGTTAAGCAAGTGTAATATTCTCGTTTAGCATGCAAAGTTTAAGCTTAGATTAGATGAATCGATGTTACTGCATCGGCATTATATCCTGCTATATTGTTATGTAATTAGATAACAATCGACAAAATGTCTTGCTACATTGGTTAAAGTAGTTACTCGTTGACAATGATTATTATGTTTATCACGCTCATTTCCGTTCGAGAACCCAGAAAACTTTTAGAAAAGAAGGATACGATCTTGTCATTATATTTCACACAACAGTTTCCTCACGAGATATACCCCATAATGGGCTAATGATCGATATAAGCGAACGCGTATTTTATTTGGCCTGTGGTAAAACAATTGTTAACGAGCGAAAGTATAAATTCAGTGCAACGCAAAATAAATGACTTTATTTTATATATTTTATAGATGACAGGATTTTCATGAAAAATTATGGTTTATTTGATACTTTAGTTTATTATTGTTAACAACAGAATATGCATTGCTATACTTTCGATGGCGTCCCTTGCAAAGTTATCTTTTTATATCGCATCCATGAATCCTTGATAAATTATTAGTCGACTGGATGGTTAAGATTAGATTTATTTATCAACATCAAACAATTTGGTTGACTATCATCTTGCAAGCTCTATACTTGTATTATTGTCTTGAAAGTTTCAACTCCAATATTTCCTTATTTTCATTATTCATCTGAAATTGATGCTTCATCTAAATAGCGACAAATAATTGCATTATTTAATGCACCATTTGTCATTGCGATATTTTAGTTATTTGTTTGGAATGTCAGTGATCCGCAATAGAATTTCTAAACAGAGCTCAAGTTCGCCTTATTACCTTATAATGATTAGGAAAATTTGTAAAAGTCGGTGACAGTGAGCCACGAAATAGTCTCTTTGGCGAGTAGCTGTTAAAAACGGGGAGACATAAAAAAAGGTACCGTCGAGGCACAGTCGATAACATTGTGAGCAGACGAGAAAAGGGCTGTTGTGAAAAAAGCAGCAATGTGCGGTAAAGCGAGAATAGGACATCGATCTTCATCCATCAGTTGCCAATGTGAATGAGGTGAGTTTTTTCTACTCTTGCTCACCTATGAGAGTTTAAGTTCTGGGTTGACTGATGTAAAAACGAACTTGGCTTTGTCAAGGGTATTGGTGAAACCGCCGGAGAAAGGGCCGGGGGAGTTGCGATAACGGGGTGTAAGACGAAAGAGAGAGAGAGAGAGAGAGAGAGATCTTCGGCGGGGCGGGAAAGGCAAACGCAAAGCACGCGAAGCGCCGAGGAGCAGAGCTGCGAAGTTGGTCTTGTACGTGTCAAACGAAGAGCTGAGGCGAGCTTGGCAATGAAAAGCGAAGCTCGGTCGAAGAGAATCGCGCGTGGAGTGGAGATGATTAATTCCGAGACGAGGAGAGAAAGCGCGTGCGGAGCTCGTGAGAGAGACACGCCCAGGCGCTGGGCGCGGGCGCGAGACTCGGCTGCTTTTTGCCGCCGAGCCGTGTTTGCCTTCGGTATTTTAGGGGCGCGAGTGGAGGCAATTGATGATGAGGCCGTTGTTGTACTCTCTGGCGAGTCAGTCGCATTCTCGCTCGGCACGTCTATTGTGAAGGCCACGTGTCCGTCCACGCGCCAGGCGAGCGATCCGAATCTGCCGAGAGAGAGAGAAAGTCACTGCAGAAGCGGAGTCGCATTCTCCACTCGGCTCTCGACAATCGGCTGCTCCGCTCTGTCCCCCTCCTTCATATTCTCCGACCATTTCGGATAGAGCTCAAATTAATTGATCACGCGTGATCTGGCATGCAGCCTCGGCGCTGCCAACCCTTCATAGGCCGAGCACTCTTATTGTGACTTGGCCCATTGTACCTTCGACTAAGCAGCCCTTTCTCCGACTCTCACGGCTTCTGGTCCCCTCATTGCACGACATTTATTACTTGCATTATCCGCGGGACGCATGCGCCGTCGATCTGCTTATCGAGCTCCTCGGCTGCGATGCGCCGAGGCGGCGGCCGCGGTGCGAGAGGCGCGCGCGCGTTTTCCGCCAGAAATTAGCAATATTTATTTATAAGTCAAAGTGGTAGGGCTCGCGCGCGCGCCTCCGGCTGCTTTGATGTCTGTACACGCTCCCGAGCACATGGAGTGGCTGCTGCAGCAGAGAGACCTCGTGGCGATTCGTGGCGAAGCGGAAACGTGTGACCGGTACAAAGAGAGCCGGCGTCGCCACTTTAATTCCGCATCGATAACTCCGAGTTTGCTTAACGACCGGAGCTTAATCTCCGATTGGCTCTATTTGCGCGACACGCACGTGCGCCGGCGACGACTAGTGCGTCCGTCCTCGGCCCCCTGCTCGCGCACGCGCGTGTTCGCAGGCCTGCAGAATGAAAGTTTGCATACATCGAAATTGAAATCTCGCAAACGCGCGTTGGCGCGAGCAGCGTATTACCGGGAGAGAGAGAGGGTATATATTATAATGGGCTGGTAAAAGTCGCGGCGCAGCGTCCAAGCAAGACGGTTGATCGACAGGCGCCACTGCCTCCGGCTATAAGGTAAAAAGCGCCAGGCGGCAGGGCGGCAGGGCGGCAGGAGATTCATATTGGAGTTGCATCAAAGTTGTTGGAAAAAATAATCAAAGTTTGTGCGCGCGTGCCCGAGTGAGTGGCTCAATCTGGCAGCAGAGCTGACTGACGCGGCAGCAGCGATGAGAAAAAGTGCGCGCAGCCAGGCCCGCAAAGACACGAAAGCAGGCCTCTCAGTCGGTCTAACTTAATAAAAGCTCCTTCAAAGATGCCCGAGAGGCGGACGCGGAGGCGACGCCCGACTCATTACGTTTGACAATTATGCGTTAATTTGCGCGCAGCGATACTTCAAACGTTTTTATTCATTGCGCGTCGAGGCAAAACGAAGCGCGAGTAGCCCGTATATAGTCTCAAGTTTGGCCCCGGCTGCACAGCCTGCTCCCGCGTAGTAACGAGAGCGCGCGTGGCAACTTTGACTTGTTCAACTTTTATATAAATTTTTGCAGTCTCTATCGAGCTTCAGTTTCAGTTCGAGAGAGATCCCGCAAAAAGTCACTGCAGACGCAAGAGAGTTTCGTCAAAGGGCTTCGGATATGATAATCCTAGAGCCCCGCTGAATATGTAATGAGAAAGTCGAATGAGAGCGAACGAGTGTAGCACAAGACCCCGCGCGCGACTCTGATTACTTTCGTTTCTTTTTGACGTTCCGCGCTCTCGCACCTTTTTTCCTCGCGCTCTCGCCTGGCTGTAGCTATACCACGCACCACTCGCAGCTTACCTCGGATTCATAAAGCCATCGGCCGGCAACATACCAACTTTTTTACTCGTTGTGCCGTTCGCTCCTATTTTTAACAATCGATAGCAAATGAAAGCTGCACTATTGGAGACCAGATGAGCGGAGAGTTGCTGTATTGTCAAGAGCACAAAGGATGAGAGAGAGAGAGAGAGAGAGAGAAAAGCGTAGTGTGACCGGTTTGGACACACAATGTTAGATCGGAGACAAAAAGGCGCGATAAATGCAGCAGAAAATAGGGAAGACATTTGTGGCGTAATCTCTTTGGATATAGGAGGAGTTTTGGCAGGCGAGATAAAGAGAAGCGCGGAGCGAGCGTGTAAAAACCTAACAGATTGGAAACCGCATTCGTTCGATTTGCAGCTCTGCTTCTCCGTCTGCGTGCCTTGGTAATTTTCAGTAGGTGTAGCGTATTAACGTCCCCGCAGGGCGGACGAGGCTATTAACTAATGCCACCCCTGGCCGCGCCATACGCCTAGCCATCCTCGGTGCTGCTGCATGTGGGCCACGATAGAACAGACATTGGAAGCACGGGACAGTTTAAGCCTTGATATATCACCCGGCGACACTCCCAACTTCTGTCGCCTGTTTCGCCGCTCGCTGCACCACCACCCGAGCTTCTCTCTTTTTTGCGTCGCCCGGCCCGGGCTCCGACTGTCTCCACTGCTCACTGACCATATGTCCACGCGCTAGCTGCTGCCGCTACATAGAGCCCAAACTACGCGCACCGCACTTTACACTTTGCAACGACCTACTTGCAAATTAATCTCTCTCCGTTCCACCCCTACTGCAGACCTGTTACATTTAATTTCTCTTTGTTGTCCTGTCGCTCTATAAACAAATTCACCTCTCCACTTTATTTATCTCTCCATGCAAGTTTCTTCCGTTCCGTCCTAACTGCCTATTGCTGCGAGTTTACTACTCTTTATCATTCAGACTTTGCGATCTTAGTATTTTTCGGGCTAATTTCTAGCTATATCGATCTACCGTTATCCGTGATAAACTTAACTAGAAAACTGCGCATCTATTTCAGAAGCATTTCGACTATTTTTATAACTATATTATTGACAGCTAAAAAAATCAATTTGACCGAGTAGGATTTGCAACTCTGGCGTTAGCGTACGTAATCAATCTATGTAAATATGGTGGAATTAAGTGTAGTGGTTAATAACAACTGTATTCTATTCACTGAAAACAGCTGTAGTTGAAAGGTGTTCGAAGTTTCAGAAAAGCATTGATATCATTTAAATGGCTGAGGTGATTTCATATTCAGCTTATAAATGCAAACAAAATGTCGTAAACTTGAATAATTTATATTTGTGGTTTAGAATTGCAATGTATTATTGGCATTATTTTATTCGTATATTTATTATCAGCATTAAAGATTCGTAACTTTGATGGTACTTTTAAATAAGAATCGTTTGCTCATAATACAATCGTCTGTGAATAATGAATTTCGATGGATAGTTTGAAGAAAATTCTGAATATTAACTATTGACTGCTAGGCTAGACCAACGTTATTGATGGGTCATTCGATTGGCAGACATTTCATAAAGAAGCTTTGATTTGGAAAGTGTAAAACATGAAATTGAATGAGCAGGATCATTGAGCCGAGAGGCAATAATTTCAGGATCCTAATAGGTCTTTTGCTTAGGTACTTAGTGATAAACGTGTGGACAAATATGCACAGCGGGGGGTGAGGTGTGGAATAAGGGAGAGAGTGAAATAGGGAAAGCGCGTGCGTCACAGTCAGTGCCAAGCATGGCTCATCCCATTTTCTCGCGCTGCGCACACGTAACAAATGATGCCACATGTTCGCATCTTGACTCCTGCACGCTCGAGGGGTTACTTATTTCAACTCGCTACTCGATGCCAATATATTTACGTAAGAGCGGGCCCCGATTGCGCACCTAAGGGAAGACTTTTGGGGATAACAGCCGCTCGGGGACCATTAACCAACAAAAAATTGCACGCGACAAACTCGTGGTCGCGCTCACTTACTCACTTAATAGCACCCTGCCACCCCCTCCTCGCTTTCGCTTTTCTGCCTTTCTTTCAACCAAGTATCTAATTAACCTTTTCTCTGCTAACTCTTTGTATTTTTGCTTTCCCCCTTTTTTATTCCACTTTATTATTTTTATGCGCTGTTCATTCACGGTATTCCACTTAGTGCTAGGAATCTTCCCATGGGCTGCAGACAACTTATAGGTGTGTCAAGCTGCCTGCCTCGTGTATCATTCATTGAAACATCAACTTATCATCCGTCTAGCGTAGTGCAGCTAGAAGAAATAATCAGAGCAGTAGTACGTCAACACTCTTTTGTGAAGATAAATAATTGAAACCATTGATCAAGGATCAAACTGACTGATGCTAGGATCGTACGAAGTGGCATCTTTTTAACCGAAAAACTCTCAAAGCACAAGTGAGTAAAAAAGCACGAAATGAAAAGAATGATGCAGGTGCCGCTACGTATGAGTTTTGAATAACTTTAAAAGCATGTAGAGACAAAAAGAAAGCGATTTTGTGCTAAGACGTACGACGTCGTGGACCCTCTTTTCTCTCAACAGCGTTTGTTAAGTGACTTTGGTACGTGTCGGCGTTAAAAAGAGGCTTAAAGAAGAAGAAGAAAAACGTATGTTCACAAAAAGAAAAAAAAAACGGCGATCACTCAAACAAGGTGAAAATGGTCAGCGTCGGTGGCACGCCACGACATACACACATGCGTGGAGTACAATAGCGACTTGAGGGAGCCGCTCTGTCACGAATACACGCTGCCATTTGTCGCGATCAGTTTCGGTCCCTTGCGTCGCTGCCGCCGCCTCGACTTTCAATTCTTTTCCTTTAAACACACGCATCACTTTGGCTTGGAATACTTATTTCTGAAGAGATGCGTGCAACACCTAACTCTTTTCACCAAGCTCCTTTTGGGTTGATTTATACATTGAATTTCCAAGAGGAATACTAAATAAAACTTGTCAATATCATTTTCAAGATTGTCACACATTTTTGCCTTGAACTGAATTCTTATAATCTAAGTGAAGAGCTCTCTTGACAACTAATTCAAAATATGGTTCATGAAAAAAGACAAAGTTCGTTTATTACGAATTAAATTTTATAGTTTTTTACAAATGTACATTGAATAACTACTTTATTTCTACTGAACGCGTAGGCATTATCAGTCTGGACTAGAGTTTTATTATTATCAAATTTCAAGAATGTCCCTTCCGCTGACGTTATTGATGCTGTTTGCTTCTCGTTTATTAAAAGTTGAGATACTTCGCAAATTTTAAAGAAAAAAATGCACTAGAGATACATACTAAAGTAGAGAACGTTGTTTGTCTCTAGATTATTCTATAGCTACTCCAAGTTGGCTTTTACATGATATATAAACCAGTGATTGACGCTGCTGAAAAATGATTAGCTTCCTAAATGTTGATGGCAAACGTTGATATTGTATAGTTATGTAAAATATAATTGATGGATATCAGAATTGCTTGCATAAGTGTGAAAGTTTGAAGGCAAAAAGGATGCAGTTGGATACAGTGATTGTTATGGTGCAAGCACAAAAATGGTCTAGATAAAAGGAAATGCGGTATAAATATAATAATAAGATGGAACCTGCATAAATGGGCTAATGTAATAAGCTGAGAGAGACAAGAGCTGTTAAATAAATCAATCAGATCCACATAGGTAGAGAGAGAGAGAGAGAGAGAGAGAGAGAGAGAGAGTGTGTAATCGGAGAAACGGGCCAAGTTAGTGGTCGGATCCCCTCGTGGAACGAGAGAGCTGCTGCTGGTCGTTATCAAAAAGCAAACATAAATCGCATGAGCAGAGCGGTTAGCGGCAGGACGAGGGGGAGGGGATGGAGACGCTTTTGCAGGTCGAATAAACAATTCCATTATATTTATCAGATAATGAAAAGACAAGGATAAAGGGCGCAAGTAAGTAGTACGCCGGCGGTATAGTATACGGCGTTAGCGTAGTGCTCGATCTCTCTCCGCTCAGCGATAGCAGTAGTCGAGACCTCGTCCTCGGCACAGTGTGCGCGTAGAGTGGATGAGGAAGCCGCAGTGGCAGCGAGCAATGCTTTCTTCTTATGTTCTTCGAGCTTCCCCCGTTCTATGTCATTAATAGCAGGCGACTGTTACATATGGATGAGATGGGAGAAAGCTCCTCGCAGAAGCGCGACCGAGCGAGCGAGCGCCAACCAGCTCAAGCACCGCAGACCCAAGCAAAGCAAAGCAGAGCAGAGCAGAGCAAAGCAAAGCAAACGGAACGGAACGGAACGTAACGGCATGCTGCTACTGTTCTGCGCCAATCTCATCGGCTAAAAGCATTTGCCCAAGACCAAAGTCATTCCGCCTTTATTCCTAACTCTTCGCAGCTACTTCCAGCAGCGACTCTGCACAGACTTGCAATAAGAGTGTGCGCCACTGCCTCTCGTTGCACACCTCGCCGCCTCGCCGCCTCGCCGTCTCACTTATCGCATTTTCCTTGTCCTCCGTCCACATCTAGCTTACGTCAGCCGTAAACTCCGCCGCTTGTCTTTGACACAATCAAGACTAGCTTGCTAGCTTATCAACGTGTCCATTTAGAAATGGCGCGACTCGAGCGGATTTTTTACGACTTGGTCGGTTTCCAGCGAAACGAAAGGTCGTTTACCGAGTTCTGACTTGGTGGCCTGTGCACTTTGTCTTTCAGTCCGACCAGAGCTGAATCTGTTCTAACAAACGAGTAAATGAATTAAAGGCTTCTGCGGTGAAGGGTACAGCGCACGGGTATCATCAATAAACCGGAGAAGTGTCGGGCCAGTGGGCAGGATTGATACTCGGCGGGAGTGGCAAAGCATCGTGGCGAGCTGCTTAATCAATGAAGTGGTGTAAGATAGGTGGGATCGGGACCGATCAATCAGGGCGTCGAGAAGTTAGAGGAGCTAGGAGGCTGGCAGGTGTCTAGGAGCCGCGAGCTTGGGCGCCTAGGTGTTGGTGTTTTGCGTTGGTGGTCCGGGGAGCGATAAATCTGCACGCGAGGCGGTCAGCAGCAGAATATATATCTTCGAGGGTGGTGGCTCGCTTGGCTGACCGTGGCTCGGCAATATAGCTAATGTTCCGGCTGGGCTACTTAACAAATTGCTACAAATTGCGGCGAGCATTTAGCGTGGCCACGAGCGCCCGGCGAATCTGTTTGGGTATGGCCGTACACACATAAGAAGGGAGGGGGGCTTCCTCGGGTGGCAGTGCTGCCGAGCCACATGTCGTCGCTGCCCATATGTCCGGCGCCGAGCCCTCGCCCTATCGGTTTAGCACTCTCGCTCGACACTCGACGAATCTTGGCAGGAGGATCCCCGCTTTTAAAGCCGGCCGGGCGCGCTCGCCGCAGCTAAACGCGGATTACGCTTCGGCCGGCCGCGGGGGTGCAGCCCGAAACTGCAGCTCTTCCTCCGGCGATGAGCGATTGGCGATCGGCCGCTTTCCGTTATACTCGGCATGTCCGCCGCAATCGCCCGCAATCGCCGTATCAACCGACGACATGTACCATTAGCATTCTGATCAGCCACCGATGGATATCGAATTGGCGGAGTACACGCGGAGGAATGAATAAATGCAGCAGGATGCCGTATGAACGAGACGGTGGGCGCCGACCATTCGTTATTGTCCGTGGAGATGGACTCGATTGGGCCAGCGATACTTGCGTTGAGCGGCCAATTTCCAAATGACGCACCGATCGCGTGCGCGTGCTCGCAGCCCGAAGCCGCCGCCTCCTCTGCACGTGTTAATTTCACGGGTATTTAACGCGATTCGCGCGACAATGATTCAATCAGAGTCGCGCGGATACAGCCCCTCGGACCTCGAGGCGAACGCAGTGCTATTGTGCTCGTCGATAACGCCCTTTGATTGCAGAGCGCCGAAGATGAGCGGCACGAGCGCAAACTTCCGACGAATGATCTGCGCAAGATGGATCGTCATTCGATTGGATGATAAAACCGAGGCGCACCAGTGCCGGCAATCGGATGAGGGCGCCTAACGAGCTAACGATAATAGCCTGCGAGACGTAGCTGTCCGGCGAGCATCGCGGCCATTGGCGCGAAGGAGAGAAAGGGCTGGCGCGGTCTTTCCGAATAGGCCTGGTCGCGCGCGAATAATGCAAATCAGCCGAGCCGTGGGAAGGGCATTTTCACGCGCCAGCCAGGCATGTGCAGGCGTGCTCCGCGCCTGCCGATTGCCTGCCGATGACAGTGCGTCGGATGCAAAAGAAGGAGGCAAAATGGACCGAGCCTCGCCGCGTCGCTTGGCAGTCTCTTTGTCTAGTCGTCGAGACAATTTGGCGGGACGGAGGCGCGCGCTCGCGTAGGTGCGCGGTGCGCGGCGCGCGGCGCGCGAGGCAGCACGGGTCGGGGGTGAATGTTGTCAGGCAATTTTCTTGGCCAGTGCCTCTGAATGGGGCTGCAGATTTCCATCTAGGCCGCGAGCGAGCTGCGGCTCTGTCCTCCGGATGTGTAGTCGGGTAAATACCCCCTTCGTTGCTCTCTGACCCCTAACTCGCTCGCTTCGGGGCTAACCACAACTGTGATTATCATTCGTGCGCGCCGCAAGCGCGCGGGCAAGGGTGGCTCTCTCGCTCGCGCAGTCCGCCAGCCAGCCAGCCAGCCAGCCAGCCAGCCGCATCTCTAAAGGATTATGCACGCGGATTTAACTGATGAATCACATTGTCGTCTTGATTCGCGCTGGCGTTAATTTTCGGGCTTTCCCCTCTAACGCTCTATCCGCACTGCCTTTACATTTCTATATAACGTTGCCGCTTAGCTGCCGCTCACTGCCTCACCCGTCCGTACAGTTGACTGCCGCGACTTTTTCGTCGTCCGAATGCTGTTCAGCAGTCGCGAGACTAGACTTCCTTAATTATCGCATCGATTGCACTTTCCAAATTTTCAGTTAGTTGACAAGCACGAAAGTGTACCGAGGTAAGTGGACCTCCCCAATCGTTCCAATTGTTCAGAGTCGACAAATCAGCGCGGCGGGATCGGGCAAAAAGGAAAACGAGCGCGGATAATTGAATCAATTCTCGGGCCTGAGTTTAATGTCGCGATCGTTATTACATTTAGCGTGTCGAGTCTGCCCGGAGCAAAGGGGGAAAACGGAACGGGAGAGAGTGTGGAGGCAAGCTCGCTGCTGAATTAACCACTTGCTATTCTCGGCGAGCCACATGCTCGCTTATTAATTTTCCGGCAGCCGCCGCGCTCGCACCCCGTAACTCGCGTGCGCGGGCGCAGGCCACAGTCAATCTCGGTATTAGCTTCGCAGCGGATCAAATCCCTAATCGACGCGGTTTTTCGCGCCTCTTCTCCGCTCGCCACATGCCGTCTCAACTTTAATCGAAGCCCCAATCGACCGCGACAAAGGCTTTGGCGGCGTCGCTGATGCTCGGTAGGCCTGTATCAGGCGCATTTCCATCGGACTCGGCCTGGAGAAGCTGGTCAAAAGATTGCCAAGGGAGTGGAGAGCATATGCGAGCGGGCTCGTAAAAAGGGAGCGCGAAGGAGGAGACGGGCGAGGCTATCGGGTCGAGGATACGAAGAGGAGGCTGCGTGGCGGAGGAGAAGACGAGAGAGCGGAAGATCGTACGTGGAAAATGCACGTGCACGTGGCATGTAGCCGCGGGCGTGGACGCGGAGCCTGTCGCGCGAGAAAAGGGAAAAAAGGGTCGGCGAATAGAGAACGAGAGAGCGGGAGAATCGAGCAGAAAAGCGAGTAGTTGAGGACCCGCAGCAGAGAGGGAGAGAGAGCGAGAGAGCGAGAGAACGAGAGGAGAGGAGAAAAGAGGACAACCCCCTCTTCGGCATGCGGCAGTGCGCGACTTGAACGCCCGCGATATCTCGACCAATCAAACCACGCCGTAAGCTCCGCCTTTTATCATTATTTTACTTGTTTTCCCTTTACTTCTCCCTCATTGGATGACATTTACAGAGGCCTGCGACAAAAAACCATTCCTTTCTGGCAAAAAGAACAAGGACGCGGCTCGCAGACTGAGAGACCGAAAGAGCTCCGCAGCCTCCTCGCCTTCATAATTCACCTATACTCCACGTCTTTCGTAACGCATTGATTCCGAAACGATTCTCATGTTATTCAGCGCTGTCCGTCTCTCGCTTGCACGATCTATCTTGGCGATCGAGCCACTGTCGTTAAAATCCTTCGGATGAACGATTGCAAATCGAACAGGGCAATGCTAACAGAACAGGGCACCAACCGATTCATACCGATATACCATTTCTCCCTTGCTATGTTTTTCTCTTTAACCGCCCACCTTCGTTCGCATAGTTACATATCATTTTGGAGCCTCGGATAAGATCTCGCTTGTTTTATAGTTCACACCTAAAGACAATCTACGGAATACTCCTCGGAAAACTTCAAATTCACGTTTCAACTTTATTCAAATAATACTAATAATGCAATAACATTTAACGACATTGTCGTCGAAACTAGAAATACAGTAAAACAACCAAACCCCATAGTGCATTCAAAGTTATTCTACATATCCGTAGTTTTCCATGTCATAAGAACGTTCAATCCTGGTTTAGATACTCCCATCCAAAATAATTAAAATACGAAATGAAAAACTCAAATGTAGCTTCACGTAAGCAAAATAGAATTAAAGGCTTAGGAGATGATTGCACACAAACATTTAGACGTACAAGTGTGCTTTTATCGTACGTCCAGTTGAGTACAATCGTGTAATCGGCCACGTTATAACGTAATAGGGAGAATGTATATCATGAAGATGTTGTATTGGAATAGGTCAAACAGTACGAGGCGAATAATGAGACGTCGTTATAGATGCGAGTAAAAGTTTGGAGTTTGGAATGAAAGTAAAATAGAAGGGCAGTATTGGACTGAAGCTGGGGCAAAACATCAAAGGAAGTGGAGAGGATGAAACGTCGTTGGTTTAAAAATGATTTTTAGGCGAGGCTGGGTACAGAAAGGGTGGATTTGCATAAAAACGCAGAGAGCGGCGCGAAGAGCGCGCGGGTGCATCGCAAGTAGCGGGAGAGAGAGAGAGAGAGACTGAAAATAAATTAAAACGCGATAAAATAAAGCGAGTGGCGCTACGCTGGCGATACAAAGCGCACGAAAGCAAAGGAGCGCGAAATCAAGAGCAATCGGCGAATGTAGGCGAGCGAGGGCGAGAGAGGACGGTAGCTAGTGGTCTTGCGTGGGTCTGCGTCGGGCCGCGGGCAGGGCGGGTCGGTTGGAATATAGCTGTGTGCAAGCTGCAGCGGCGCGACGACCGCGGCAATGGCAACGCGGGGAATCGGATATAGCGATTTGTTGGGAAAGCAATATAGTCTGGGGGCGAGCGTGCACAAACGCGCGCGAGAGCTTTTGCCTGAAATTTGCATGAGGTATTAAAGCGCGGTGGCTGCCAGCAGCCGAGTTGCTGTTTGCCAACAGCCAGTGCCGAGGATCAAAGGAGCTGCAGCCCGTCCCCCGGCCAGAGCAGCCCGAAAATGGAAGCAGCCTCGCTCGAGCTGCCGCCGTCGCCGCCGTCGCCGCCGCCTGCCGCGCCACTCCCTTTGTGCACGAGCCGATCGCCTCTGCCCCGCGCCGTCTTCGCCCGCGCACCTTTGCCTCCAAGACGCGGCTGCCGCCTGCCTGCAAAGCTTTCCACGCCTTGGAGCAGCTTTGCATAAGCACACGCTCGCGCCCGATTGCTCTCGCTACTCCCCGCGCAGCCGGCAGACTGCTACCAACACCAGCCAACCTGCCTCGACACGCGAGCTACTTTCTCCTTCCACCGAGAGGAAGAAGCCATCCTCCTTCTTTATTCAATATCGTTCCGCAACATTTCCTACGCTCTGCCGCTGTTCGCACCTACAATCGCATTCGCCATCGCTCGCCATTTTCGCCTTCCCCGCTACTCCGGTTCAACCCATGTCCTTCCGCATATTTTCCCTACGACTGCCACGATCACAGCGAAAGGCTACTTTTCAACCGACGTACAATATTTACTCGTACATCTATTTGCATGGATTATTATTGTATATTATTCCGAAATTGTAATCTGCGCAGACGATTATTCCGAAGTTGGCCAACGAATGAGCTGGTAGCATGCATTGTTGAACGAAGGAGAGAGAGAGAGAAACCATCGTAAAAGGCGGCACACTTATTCCGTATAATTATTATTGCTGGCAAGCTGCTTGTAAGTACAAGAAAAAATTCAAGTGTTTGCATTCAATTTGTAAAGCTTACACGCGAATGAATATATAAGCGCGGATGCATCGTATCGTTATGCTTTTATAGACTAGAAATCGGCGAGCGCTATAAGAAAGTAACATTTATCAAAATAAATGTGCGTATGTAATGCGTGCCATAAATCAATGTGTGAATAGCAGCAGCTTTGTTATGCGTGCTCGCGCTAAGAGCTGTAGCTTGATATGCGAATCTGAAATCTGCATGATGTAAGGTATAGAGAGAGAGAGAGAGAGAGAGAGAGAGAGAGAGAGAGAGAGCGCCTGTGTACACTGCGCGAAAACGTATCCTCATTATGCAAAAAGGTTATCGCCTTCGAGATACACGAAGTGCATAAATTACTACACGCTTTATCGTAATGCTTGGGCAAATTACCCTCCACTGTGTGTAAGGATTCCCGACAATTTGACTTTAATTATGCTTCACGTACTCGCGATGAAGACGTGCGTATAATAGTCAATTTCATTCAATTGATTCAATAATAATAATTCAATCTGTCCACGAGTGTAGGTTTTATCGGCCAAGTAGCGAATAAATGTTGCAGGTAGAGGAATCGCCAGGAGACTAATGTGAACGCGGCTGATACCAACTCCGACATGATTATAAACGAGTGCAACAGCTCTCGTCGCGTACAATAATAAACGCGAACACGCCGGCAGGCAGGAAGAGAGAGGAAAAAAAGAGAGTCATATAAGCGGTGAGTTTATGAGTGATTTGCATAAGGGTGCGAGGCGAGGACTTTATATTTTTGTTGTTTCGTTTTTGCTCGTTGGTATAAGACTCCAGAGCGAGAGAGAGGGAGAGAGAGAGAGTGAATGAGAGCTCTCAGTGTTGTATGTGTGTGCATTATCTGTATCGCTGCACTTGGCAACGGGATGAGCGCGTATCAGAGAGGGCAACTCTCGGCTGTCGGCTTAACTCCGTGGAACGCTGCGACCGTGGCAGCCACTGCGAAACATGCAAAGCAAGGCCGGTCCGCGCGCGCGACGGAGAGAGAGAGAGAGAGAAAGAGAGAGAGAGAGAGAGAGGAGAGAGCGAGCGCGGAATGAGACGAATGAGATATGTGCTGCCGACTGGAGCGCGAGCGTGGAGGGAGAAAGAGAGCGCGCGGGACGAGTCTCGCGCGTTTTACAAATTATTCAATTAGTCTCGCGAATTAAGGTATACATATTCATCGCTCTTGATACGCGAGCGCCTCTCTCTCTTCTTGACTGCTGTATACGCAGCCTGTCTACTGTACACACACACAGCACAGAACTCTTCCTCTCGTCCTCTCTTCTGTTTCCGCGCGTTAAATATACGGCGCCAAGCCGCATAAACAACTTGACCGAGCGCGCAGACCTGTTAGACGCTCTAACGAACGCGTCGTTCCAAATAAAATATCGGCTTTTCCGAAACGACATCCGCAAACGATCGGCGCTCACTCTCGCTAGTCACTCGTAGTCGGCATCTTTCCTTCTTTTCTTCTTTTCTTCTTTTCTTCTTTTCTTCTTTCTCTCGCTAGTGACTGCGCGATGCTCGTGTGCGCGTTACATATCATTGCACAGACAGAAAACAACCAACTTGTTTACTGTGAAAGAGCTCTTTCCAATCAGTGGCGTCAAGTCCGAGATTATATCTGATTAGGGGCTGCTAGTAAACGAAGGCCATGCCTGACGCAGCGCCAGTCATATTCGTCGAGGATTCAACTGGCTATTAGCATAAGCGGACAGACACCAAGAGTCGAGAGCTGCGGTTTTTGCGATATTGCGAAAAGCTCGTCGGTCGGGCAAAGCGTCGCGCGCTCTGGCTTTGATTTGTCGAGCTGGTCGTCGATCCTACGGTAGCGACGAGCGCGGCAGATTCCTCTTGTAATGACGGTAAATTTGACGAAAGCAGCCGGCAGTTGGCGCGTAATTAGAGCGCGCGGGCGTGCCGCCCGACTCTCTCGGCAGCTCGGCGGCCTATCGTCGGGCGATCTGCGCGGCGTGCTTCCTGCGCTTTCTTATCTCGCACTCGGACGCTGCGCCGTCTGTTGGTCGGGTAGCCCGCGCGCCAGGCTGCCGCAGGAAGATCAAGTGCAAGAAGAAAAAGAGCCAAGGCTGTGCCGCCGGCTGCCGGCGACCTGCTCTCCGCTCGCTTCGTAATTCTTGATAAGGCTTAATAGGAGACGTGGCGGCCGGGCGACATGCATAAAAATGCAAAATATCAAATGACGGCGCACTATTACGGCCGCACACCCGCGGCCATATCCCCTGCAATTTCGCGCCTTTCCGCCAGACAAACAGCTTTACTGTGCTTTCTTCGGGATGTTGCCGAGTGGCAGCGGCTGCCGATCGCCTTCCGACTCCTTCGCGCCCAGCGATTACGGCAAAGACCACATCACTGTGCCGAGCGTAATTGCTTGCAGCCGCGCCAGCTTTTCAGCATTACACTATTAATTGCTTTATGATTTGCCGATAAAGCAGCCGCCACGCCAGAGCGGCGCCCATTCAATTTTTCTCCCACATTGTCACCGTTACGCACAATTATCGGGACTTTGCCAGCGCACCTCTTCATTTTATGAATTTTCATGAATCTCGCGTGCAATCTTTTTTAAAGTCTCGACGTAGCAGCACGCGTAACGAGCAATTAGCCTGCTTGAAATATAACGAGCTCGTCGCTGCTTGACAATAGCCAAGGCCAACTTTGATACAGCAGGCCTGAAAAGTCATCGGAAAGCAGTCAGACAGCGATCCAATTCTCCACGAGTGCTCGATTAGCCGAGTTGCCACGCGCCTCGGGACTGACCGGTCAAAACAAGCGGCGATGGGGCCGCCTCGGAGACCTACTTAGTAACGCTATTCTGGAAAACTAGCGGCTAATTTTATCGACGACTTCATTTGGCGTGACTCGTCGAAAGGGCCCTCTAAAAAACAAAACGAAGAACAAAGAAGGCGGCGAACCGAATCGAGGGTTTGGAGCGACGGCTCGCAGTCGTTGATTAGCCGCAAACAAGTGTGGAGCGATCCACGCGCGGATTAGCTGCGTGGTCAAGGTGGCCCGATATCAAGATACGAACAAGAGGAGCGACGCGTGCCAGCTCGGGCGTAACGAGCAGGTGAGAGAGAGAGAGATTTCGGACGTCAACGGCCGTGAAAGCGCGCGCTAATAACCGTCGCGCGCAGCAGCGGCGGCGCTCTACCTAATTCCTTTTATCCGCGCCCTAGCAGTACGGCAATTTGATATATCGCCCGAGAAAGGCCCGGCGACTGCACGGCCGCACGCGTATTTCCGTTCTGCTCTCTCTCTCTCTCTCTCTCTCTCTCTCTGGGACAGGTGCAACTTGTTCTTGACTCGAGTAGAGCGCGCGTGTCTGCAAGTGCACCGCTCCAATTGCCTGCCGTATAGCAGTCACACTTTCATTGCACCTGACTCGAATGCCTGTTCGTTAATACTCATCCTTAAACTCGACGCTGCGTATATACGTCGCGGTTCTGCTCTCCTTATCGGGGTGTTAAATCGACTGTGTACGTTCAGCGGTTATACGTTTCTCCTCTTTCCCCCCGCGCTCTACCATTGCTTTTTCATTGCAGCACTGAGACGTTTTGCGAAATTCGTTGACCTGTACGCTCTTTTATATATACTGCTTCAGTTACGGCAATCAAATTAGAAATGATGATAATCGGGCTCTTGACTGATTTAACGCGACACCATCAATTCAGCGACAAGATTAACACCTCCGGAAAAAGAGGTAAAGTCTGCCTCAATAAAAATCTCATGGAAAACTCTTAAATTTGAGATTAGAATCGAACGTGAAAATTGAATAAACACAAGCGCAAACGGAGGCTGACGCGGCCCTCGATGACAGCTCATCTAAAGCATGCTATTGATGAAAAGCTAACCGGCAATAATAAGGCTGACAACGCGAGGAGTAATTGTAAAAAATGTACAGCCTTAACGAGCCTCACGTGCAGTTCGCTGAAATGCCGAGGATTAATAATTGAATCGGAATATAATCAGAGTTGTAGAGAATTGTGATTCCGCTAATGAATAAACAACAGATGAAATATTTATGTTTAGGTTGGAAGGAAAGGATGCGCGCTTATTAATCAAATTTGGCGGCGCGCAACGAGACGTGAAAAAGCGCGCTCGCGGCATGACGGATTAATCGCTTGCTCCAATTTGCACGTTTCTGAACAATATGAAAATGTATTGTTTGCGGTGCCTCAGCCACGGATTTGGTTGTTAGGGGGCGCAAGTAGCTTGACTGTCGAATCCGTGCCCTCTTCTTTTAATCTTATCTGCGCGGGTAATTTGGTCGCTCCGGAACAGAGTGAACGAACGAAAGTAGACGGGAGGGGGGCGGCGACGGACTCATATCCAAGGCTTATAGGGCATAGCAGAGAGAAAGAGAGAGCGCGCTAATGCTTATTACTTGCGGGCGCTCAGGCTCTGTGCTCGTTTTTTCTCGTGCCTTAGCAGCAGCCCCTTAGCTTACACGATCCGCAGCACAGTAGCACTTTTGGGGCCTCGTGTCTCTTCCGCTCGTTAGTCCTTTTCTCGGCGCCGGGCTGCGAGCGAGCGCAGCTTATGCTAATTTTAAGCAGAGCCGCCGCCGCCAACTTGCTCATTCCTGCTGCCTGCTTGCGCGCACGCAACCCATCCTGCTCTCCACTTTCTAGCCGGCTAGCTCCTTCCTTCGTTTCTTCTTTGCTAAAGCTATTAGCCGATCATCTGCGGATTATCTCGCAGCCTCTGAGTCATCCACCCACGCCTCGGCGTTGCCGCCACTTTTCAAACTTTTCTCGCAGGCCACGTCGCCGAAAGGCCCGAGAAGCCAAACTTACCGAGCAGCATCCGATTACGGATGTAACCGATATTCCTTGAGAATCACTTGTCACACTGCCATTTAGTCGTTCAGCTCACGTGCCCGTTCGTTTGCCCTCGGCACAAACTCCAAGTTTCATCGGGCTCCTTTTTGCCAGCGCTTCAGGTCGGCTTCAGTCCGAGCTACCATGGAAATCGGCAGCGAGAACCGCTGCGCGGCCTACACAGATAAGAAAGGCTGAGCGCGCGTGGCACGCGTTTGCTCGCCAACCTGCGTGAGAAAGTGCGTTTTCTGTCAAGGCCAATGAAACCATTGTTATAACTCTGGTTTTTGCAGGCTGACGCCTATTGCGCGCAAAATCTACAGCGCAACGCACTATTAACACGTCCGCTTTTTGCCCAGCCTCTTTTTCATCGACTCGCGAATAACTTGGCACCAACAATTACACCGATGACTACGTTCTCAGCTAACGCTACGTCGACACCGCGCCATTATCTCAGCAGTGACAAACGACGGGCGCTTAAGCGAACCAGCACTCGTCCGCGACATTCCATGTATCGGATCCCAGTTGATATCCCAGTTGAAATCCCAGTCATCGAACGGAATTGGCAATTGTCGGGTATTGCGGGATACAAGCGCTAAAATTGACGAAGGCTGGCAAATCAACGGATTTCGTCGGCTGACTTTTGAAGCGACGGCGGGAGCAGAAACCGCGCAGAACTCGAGCGCCTAACTGTGATTTTGGCGTTGCGAAAAGGGTGTAGAGCTGCTTGTGCTCAGGCCGCTCTCTTGGCGCATAATGTTTATTTGGCTTACGAATTCAAAAGAGGGCGAAAGAAGCGAGCAGGGCAGGGGGGGAGAGGAGGCATCGAAAGAAACGGAGCCCGCGCGGAGACATTGACGGAATATAAAGCGAGTTTGGCGAGCGAGAGACGGGGGCGTGAGGCCCAGGCAAAAGCTGCGCGCGGACCGAGCAACCCAGAGAGGATGCGTTTTTGCAGGACGCTGGTGCTGCTTGCCTTTATTTGGGACAGCGCGCACGTAGGAATTCGGTTAAATGCATTGATTAAAGTTTGGGACGAGCTCGGTGGTCAGCTCGAGCCGTGCCTCCTTCCTTGCTGCCGCGCTTGTACGCGTATCCGCAGCGCGCGCGTTCTCAGCTGCCTCGGGCGCTTTTTGCCGACGGCCGTCGCTCCGCGCGCGCGTTCGCTCGCCTCCAGTCAGCCCTGCTCGTACCGCGTCGCCTTGTCCTCTTCTTTCTCTTTTTCTATCTGCTTCTCCTCTCCTCCGGCATGATTACTTTTTCAAAATTTTTATTCATCCCCAACTGGTTTATTATACGCCTTTTACTTCGTTCGTCAATCATTTGTTCATCCGATCACTTTTCATTTGCTTGTTCCCTTCGTCTAATCCATTTTCAATGTCAACTCGAACGTTTACTCATTAATTTTCTCTATGCAATAGATGATTTTTTTTTATTACAGCTAGATTTTTCCAGAAACGACCTTGCAATCACGTATCGCTTTTACTTTACTCATCTCCGCTAAGCTTTTCCGATTATCAGTTTGTTTTCATTCTATTTTATTCTAACGAGCTTCATGGGGATTTTCAATTCATGGAGTTTTTCAATTTTTTTTTCAATGCCCTTTGCCTATATCATCTTTTCGACTTTGAGAAGCTTGCTTCATTTGCCGGTAAAAACTACCGCATATATCAACTTATTTTAATCCCTTCTACTATTACTGTCAGTAATCCGCTCCACTGTACTCTTGTTCGATGAATCCTTATTCGTTATTAATCTGTTTCAAGTGCTGGTTTGTTTATTCAATGAAAGTAGTGTAAAAAGTCTATAAATAATAGATCGAATATCATTTTCTACTGCAGAAGTTGTCTGACAAATGATTATATAAGTTTATTTACTTCATAGGCTTTTCTGCAACGAGGAGTTTTTTTCAACGGACAGAATTTTAAATATTTTTTATGAAACGAGTTGTTTTGTCAGCTTTTTCACTCGAATATGTGAAGGCTATGTTGTAAAAGATTAGCACATTTTATGATGTGCTTTGAAACCGAGAAATATTTTCGTGTTCTTTTGAGTACGGCTGTACTGTTACAATATGAGTTATACAAAATTTTGACAATTCAAAATGCCGCAATTTAAAAGAATCATCGCAACAGAGAATGAAAAAAATACCGTATTACCGGATGGCCTAATGCTTAATGTTAAATGGCTAAATGTTTGTTGGAATAGATTAATACAGTAATACAAATAAGAGCAGCATTCTTGAAATAAAAAGTTATATTAGGATAAATCTAAGTTTTATTGTAAAGTCGAACTTCTCTGCTTAGATTTCATTCGAAAATGCTCTTTCCACGAGTAATTATAGCCCACTGCCTTGATGATATTTTGAAGTAACAGTATGAAACTAGGATAAAGTGAAATGGACAGATTTTACTACATGAAAAGGCGATTCAACTTGATTTATTCAAATGGCTACTTTAGGAGCACGTTTTGGGAGCTAATAAAATACTATTAGTATGCTGCGTAGTAGAGCGGTGCTCTGTGAATGGAAATTGGTAATAAAGTTTTTATCCGAGCCCGATTTCATTGATAAAATAAGCGTGGTTGTATTTTATGAATGGATAGATGTAAGCTGGCGGCAAACAGCTGACGAAGAAAGGTATAATGTATCGAATCAATGAATAAAAGGACGTTAAGTTTTATTGGATTTTTTGAAAGAATAACGAGTTGAGAGAGAGAGAGAGAGTGAGAAAGAAGCCGCGACAAGGTTGGAGCACGCGCTCGTGTATCTGGCCGCACGAGGCCGAGCCGAGGAACCATCTACGGAATTGGGTCCAATGATTGATGGCTGCTGAGTAGTCAAAAAAGTCTCGTTTGCTGCGGTTAAAAAGAGGCCCACGTGGCCGAGCAACAGTGCCATTGCACCAAGGAGCCACCGGAGCAGCGTGCAGGACGATTGTTTTTGGCAGACGCGTAAAAACGTCGCCGTGCGCCCAGGCAGATGCGAACCTGTTCTGCAGGCGCATACCCATCCATACTAAGTAAGTCGTATAACTGCGGCTCTCCCTCTCGGGCCATGCGTCGCACAGTCTTGCTCTCTCTCTCTCTCTCTCTCTCTCTCTCTCTCTCTCTCTCTCTCTCTCTCTCTCTTTCTCGTCTGATTAATCGCAGGTTTTGGATTCCGCGAGCCGCGGTGCAGATATGCGGTAGGTATATGCGCAGTACTCATGCGCAGTGTGCCCCTGATGGACAATGCTGACAGGCACATCGAACGATGGACACTCGCGGCGCATCTGCCCAATCCGTTATATATATATATATATATATATATATATATCTCATCTTGCCTCAGGGCGTCAATTCCTAATTAGCCTTTTGGCGTTCCTCTGCCCCACGAAAATGCCATTGTTCTTTATTCGGTTTTCGCAGCTTGACGTCTCTTATCAATTGTCGGCAAGCTGTAGTCTTTTTTTGCCAATTCCACGATCAAAGTCAAAGAGAACAAGTGACTTTCTTTTTCCGTAGAAAGCAAACATCCTTTTCAAAAGCAAAAACAGCAGCAGAAGCAACAGCAGCAGCAGCAGCAGCAGCAGTAAGAGCAAATGAAAGGGTTGCTACTAGGAAGTGTAGATCGCGTGTCTAGGAGCTGTTGGCCGACTTGCCACGGCCATCTTCCGTGGCTGCATTTGGTATCGCGACTCGGACTCTCTTGATTCACTCACACACACCACACGCGCCCGCGCACTCGTGCGGCAATATCTTTCCGTGATCAGGGATCATTAGAGGGCCTGAAATTGCCATTAGCAACTGGATCGAGGAGCTGCTGAAGCAGCCGGGCCACGAGAGCGACAGTGGTACTTGACACGATAACATCGACTGGCGATAAGCGAAAATCCGAGGGTTTTCGATTGGTCAAAATAAAATGGGCAGTGGCGGTTGGCGGCAGCAGCCGTACATCGATGTTTTTAACTCGTTTTTATTTAGAGCCGCTGGATTTCCGCCAGTATTTCGCACGAAAGCGTTCTCTACGTTTGCTCGGCTAAACGTCCATCAAAGTTTGAAGCGACGGCTCGTCGACCCAGTTACGCATTACGCCTCTGAAAGAAAGCCCCCGACAATTGTAAAAAGTCGGGGAAATGCAGGCGTGGAAAAAGGCAATAAAGGCGCTGGATGCGCTCGTCTCGCGGCGGCCGGCAGCCCACACCGACAACCGCGGCACTGTGATTGTCGCTAAATTAAATAAAGACGGATCCGGCGAAAACGGAGACAATGGAGGCGCGCGAAGAGACAGAGCCCGCATATAGCAGTGTACGTCGCAACAACAGCTGCCGCCGACGCGTCATTCGCGAGGAATGCATCAGCTCTCGTCGACTCGGCTAATCATTATTCTACGGGCGCTCGCGCTCGGTGCCCACGAGATACGTATAGCCGCCGCGCTCTCGCCTGCCTCTATACGTATACGCACGTGCGTATTTCAGCCCGCGCGCGCTCTTCACCGCTCCCATCCGTTTCGCTTTGCACACCAACTATTTGTCTTGTGCGCGAGCTGCCACGTCTCTCGAGTTTTCGCGCCTTCCGCTTTTATCCAGCGTTCGTCAAACCTACCTCGATGAAACTCGCTGGAAAAGGCGCACTCTCCTTCGGAAACCATGCTCCGCAAAAGGAGCACGAGAATCCTCCTCGATCCTCTTTCCGTTTCAACGAATAACCCTGTTTGCCCCTGCCTGTCGATTCTCAAGCTTTAATGATCACGCTCTCCGACAACTAACGCAAGCCCGCTGAATGCCTTTTTTTGAGAACAACGAGGGCTTTTGAGCGTTTAGGTCTGCCGATTATTCAAGTGCGCGCCTAAATACATTAGAACTTGGCTGATTCTCGCAATTGTAAGTTGCGGGTGCAGCTGATAGAGGCTACAAGGCAGATCAACTTAAGCGCTAGCTCGGGGCTCGCCCGGGGGCAGCGAGCGGAGCAGCGAAAGACGGGGGCTGTTGCTGCCGTATTAGTCCCACGGGTCTTCGAATTAAATCATCGGCAAGGCGTCGAATGAAATTGGCCGTCTAATTCTGCATTGGTGAATTTTAAAATGACGCCTGGCCCCCTCGGAATTGCATTTGAGCCCGAGGGGTAGCGACCAACTTCCACGTTGCTCGACCTCGACTTGGACGAGGATTACGAAGTCGATCCTTTGTGTCCATTGTCACGAGTGCGCGAGGGTGCAGCCGTACCACACTTAGACGCGCAGCTAGCGTCTCAATTTGAAAAAAGTACAGAGAGACCTCGTGCGCAACGATGTTCCAGCAAGATTTGCCTCCGATCACGCGGTCGAGCAAACGACAGTGCAGGCATAAGCAGGAATAAGCCCGTCCGAGTACGTAGAATATTGCCGAGCGAGGTGGCAGCTTGGCGTATGCGTGCGTGCACCGGCGGCAACGAGTGGCTACTGGCGCCGAACGATAAACCGGCAGATTTGTAGAAAAACAAACAGTCCAGCGCGGCCGTCGGCTGGGAGGATGTAAAAAGTCCGTAACAAGTGGCACAAGGAGGCAATTCAAGTGCAAGCTCGAGTAATCAGCGGAGCCTGTAAATAGAAAAAATGAGCTCTCTTGGAATCACGAAGGTTGACTCGGAGAGTAATTAACGCCGAGCGCGAGCGCGAGCGCGGGGAATCTCTCTGACTCGAGTTAATTGGTAGACGCGTTTCGTTGCGAGTGAGCGAGCACGTGATTTCCGCGATAGACTCTACGATACGCCGACGATTTTAATTTGAAACTATGATCAGATTAGGCCATATTTTAATAAACATTGCTCGGGCAATTACAGTGCTATTTATATGATTTTCTGCATTGCAAAACGGATGTGAAAGGGATCAAGGTGAAAGAATCGGCGGCAAGCTTCGGCGACGCTCCGCGTTGACGGGTCGGCAAAAACGAGATGGGAAAACCGAGAATGAAAAGGCAATAAGGGCGAGAATGCGAAAATGGAAGTGAGCATCGGCGCGGTATAATGGAGTGGCCGCGCGAGGCGAGGGGTTACAAATCGAGAACGGGAACACGTGCGCGCGTTTGTTGTGCGCGCGAGGTGGCTGCGCAGAGCTTCAAGGTGGCTGGCTAAAAGTGATTAAAGCTATCGGGATGGGATCCCCTGGACGGATCCACGACTCCATCGGCTCTCCGCGGGGGGCTGATTGTCCGGGCAGGCTACCTTCTCTCTGCGAGCTGCGCGTGGGGTTCCGCACGCCTACAGCTCACCACCATCTACGCGTCGCGTCCGTAGCTTAAGCTAATTTATTGAGATGTCCTCGTTCTAGTTGCGCCTCCATTTCTTTTTTGGCCCGCTATCGCCGCGTAGGCGCGCGCGCGCGCTCGCTTCAGGCCCGTTTAACACCCGATTAAACTTTCCAAGGGAGCGCCTGCGATTAATAATTTGTCATCGGGTTAATGGTCCCCTACTTTGCCAGCCAACGCCTGTAACCGAAGCGCGGCTCTCTGCGAGATTGCCGTCGGATTGAGCGCTAGTCGCACGCGTGCTGCGCTACTGCCTGATGCCCTCAGCTCCCCTTTCAAAGTCAACTTAATTGAATATTACTGGCCTAGCCGTCAGCTTCTTCGCATCATCCAAACATTTCCCGAACACGTGACTCGCAATCTCACCATTCGATCTTTTACATCCTCCTGTTTACAATTTGCGTCACGGCATATCGATAGACCTTCGCTTTTGCCACTTGTCGATCTTCGTTTCGCTACTACGTTCAAGCTTCTTTTATTATCAGTGGCCTCGACCAATTCAACAGCAATGAATCAGCGTAATCTCTTACTTGCATGCCAGCCACGCGAAGCAGACAGAAAGCTGAGCCGGCAGCTTAAACAGCACAGAAGTTGGTTCGATTATTGATTAAAACTGTCGACTGCATTCTTACAATCCGATGGATAGAATAAGATATTGTTTCGATACGATCGTGTCACTTTCTCCGTAATAGCTTGTGAATGTCAGTAGTAACCGACTATTGCAAGTCTTTCGTGGCTAAACGTAGCCCGAAAGTTGAAGCAATACTCTTAAATTTTGTAGCTGCAGATGTAGTTTTGATTCAATGCATCAGTCATCCGCAGTGAACAATATTGGATACGAGAAGATGTCGAAAGTACAGAGGACTAGTATAGAAGAGCGGTAGTTGTACGAATGCAGAGCTAGTAGGGAACGAAGATTTTCGGATGAGCTGTCATCGATTTATTGCAATTTCAGAGCGCACATCGCAAGGAAAGACATGAATATATACGATCAATTTTCGGAAATGCAGAAGCTCACTTTGGGCGATGCACTCCACAGTTTAGAACAGCTGGTACTAGAGGATATGCAGATTGGTAAGCGGGACGATTGAAAAGCAGTCGAAGATACCGGTGCACTGACGATGGCACGAGCGCACGACGTGCGGCCGGCTCGGCCGTGTTTTTTCTAGAGCGCTGGTGACTGAAATATCTGCCCCGAGGGCTGCATGACGTTCTTATCGAAAGGCACGACAGCTATCGCAGGCACTACGGCTCGACGCTGACCCAGATTGACTCGCGAACGCTTTTCCTTGTGGCCGTGCACGCTGCGCGCTGCACAGCGACGAGTTGAGCAAGGCAAACCTATGGAGGAAAAGAGCGCGTATAAATGTAGGCGCGAGTTAGTTGCGCCAGTCGCGCGTCAAAAAGTTGCTTGCCGATTGGCGAAAGTCAGAGAGCCGCCGAGAGGAAGAGCCGAACGAGCCGCGTTCGCGCGTACGTGAGCGTTAATTGCGCTGAGTTGAAGAGCGTTGAAATCAGATCAGCGTGAGATTGGCCGGCGAGCGAGAGAGGCGAGCAAAGGAAAAGGAAGAGGAAGAGGGCAGAGAGTCCGTGCAAGAGGAGGTGCGTGTGCCGGCACAATAGTGCGGTGGTCATCGAGGCAGAGAGAGAGCGAGAAAGTGGCTGCGGCAAGAGGGGCGGACACGCCGCTTGACGTGGGTGGCAATGACACGAGGTGGCGAGGGTAACGGCGTCGCGGCTCGGCTCGGGGTATCGCGTGCGCCAGTCGGTTTCGAGGCGAGGGCCGCTCGGGTCTCCTTGACAAGCGGCTGTTTAATTGGCGTTGAAACCAGCGCTGTGGCGAGCCGCGGCCTCAAACCTCGACAGGCCGCCATCGCGCTGCGCCCGCAACTCGCCTAATTATCTTGGGCACGCAACTGCAGAATAGCGCCCGCGCACGCACGCACACACACACACACACACACGCACGCACACACTCGGCCATACGTAGGTACGCGCGTGCTGAGCTTGACGCCCCGCCCAGCGCTCGGCGCAAGCTCTGCCGGGCGTCATTAGTCCGGCACTTTTCATGCCTGCGGAGCCCGGCGATCCGCCGCCGCTGCCGCAACGGCTTTGCGCAGGTCTTGCTCCATGCTGGCTTTTATTCGCTGGCGCTGGCCCGAGAACAAACGAATATGCGGCGGAGGGGCATTTGGTCGGAGCTGCAGTTGAAAAGAGTGTGTCGGCCTTAATGACACGGTAATTCGTTACGGGCCACTTGTAACAGCGCCGCCAGCGCCGCCAGCGCGAGCCTTATCTCAGGCGAGATCTCTCCGCGCGCGCTAGTGTCTCGCGCTCGCTAGCCTATTAATTAGCTTGCTCTCGGACTGCACGGGGCGAGAGAGTCCTGCTAAAAGCCACTTGCCAGGCCTTCTCTATATCGTGCGCACAGCTTTTAGAAATACGGACTGCCGATAAACAGGCTGGGAATATTTAAAAAGTAATATCAATTACATTTGCATATTCAGCGAGCGCCGTGCTTTTATCCGCTCCGCGGAAAAGCAAGAGAGCTGCTGCCGGGCTGCTGGGCTCGATGTCGCGCAATGGGGGTGAGAGAGGGACTGTACATCCGCCGCTCGGGCAAGAATGAATACGAAAAGGGGCATGGCGAGAGCGAGAGAGGAGCGCCGTTTTTTTGCTCGCTTCTTTGCCGCCCGTTAATATTGCTAAAGTCACTTACGCAAGGCAACGCGCGCGCGACGTGGATTTACGCCCGCGATATTTAAATGCTCGCCCTCCTCCTATAACCCTCGTATAATATTGCGCTAAATTGAAATGGGCTTGTACTTTTAGGCTGGGACAGATTTGTTCCGGCCTGGCGTGTATGTAGACGCAGCACAGTGGCTCTTTGAAAGCTCGCTCGGCGCGCCGTATTCGTCGAGCTTGCAGTCCGGGCTGCACGGAGAGTCATCACGGCGCTAAACCAGCAGCAACAACCGCGAAAAAGCTGGCAAGAGCTGTCGCATCGGCGTTTGCGAGGCGAGCGCTGATAATTCAGCCAGGCCGCTGCCGCAGGAAGGTATAAATCTCCGGCGCGTCGCTGTAAGTCGACGGCGCGCAATGAAATACTTTCGGGGCCGCGCGCAGTGTGTGTAGTCGAACGACGGAGTCGCCGCGACGACAAGCCTGCGCGCCGCCATTAATCTAGCGGGCAGAGCTTTCGCGACGATCTCGCGCAGATATGGCTGGCGAGCGCGCGTCTCCATCCATCGGCGTAAATCTTGGTTCGCGCGCGATGCCGCCGCGCCGACCTGGGCACTGGCGCCGTCCTCGATCGCGCGCGCGACTCTCCCGCAGCTCTGCTCGCACTGCCCCGAGCCCGCCGCCGACGCTTTCGAGGGAGCGTGCACGCGCGTCGGCTTGGCCCACATTTCTACAGGCATTCGCACTCTGCGCCGGCTGGCTGATCCGCGGCTCCGGCGCACGCCACTCCGCGAGCAAAGAAGCGGCGGCGCGGCCCTATTGTGCGCCGGGCTGCGATTGTCACGCCGCGCGGAATGCCGGCGCTCTCAGGGCTCTTAACATAACAATGCGCCAATGCGCCAATGCGCCAATGCGCCAGTGCGCCCGGCAAACTTGCTTCAACTCGGCGCCTGCTCTCGATTCGATTTCATTCGCATTAAAAACTTGGATCCGAGCAGCTTAGCGGCGACTTGGGCGAGCAGCTGGTTTCTTGAATAATCAGCCTGATGGACTTTTCTTGACTTTCTCCGAGCGATGCGCGACGCAAGCATTCTCGCCAAAGATAAGATCTGTCTGCCTAGGCAAGCAGCAGCGGCTCTTTCCAGGACAAACTCGAATCAGCTTGGCCGAATAATGCTTGCGAAACCACTTAACGGATAGAGCAATTTTCGCAGGCGTTAGCTGTCTGGAGAATAATTAGCTCGACGATGTGCCTGCATGGATATGTATGCATTGATCAAATCAGAGGCAAGCAGCTCTTTTCGCGCGTCATAAAGTTTATCCGGGCGTTTAAATGCCGGACAAACGCACGCGATTTCCCGACAAGGCAAGCGTACTCGAGCCGAGCGATTATTTGGGCTTGATTTCGGAGACGTCGGGAGAAAGGCTATCGGCCGCTATCGGCCGAGAGACCTCCGGAGTAAAGTCAGCAGTTGCGGAAGGGGGCGGGGATCGCGCGGGACTGCAGTACAATAAAGGAGCGAACAAGAAGCGAGAGAGACGGGACGGCAGATCGCGCGGCGAGAAGTCGGAGCGAGCACTCAGCGTGGCTAATTGCTCGAATCATTAAGAAAAAAACATGAAATCCAGGAGCGGCTGCTAGCTTCGCGGATTACATTCGGAAGCGCTCGATAACGATCTCTCCTGCTCTTGCTCCTCCCGCTTCTGTGCTGCCCCTGCCCCGCCCCCTCCTTCGTCCTCGCTCCTGTCCTAATGAAAATAATCAGCGCAACCGCGCGCTTCGGCGGCCTGACTCGCGCGAGTACTTCGCGCTCGAATCGAATCAAGACGGATCGGACTGCACCGCCAAAATCGAAAATAAGTCGAGGGAAGTGCTGGCCGCTCGCACACGAGTAGAGCGTATTCGCGGGAATGATGCATGGTTTCGTCGGGATGACTGATTGGGCTCGTTACGAGGCGGCGTGATAGGCTGCGACTGGCAGTTTTTCGATATATCGCGCGGCAAGCTCTGGCCCATCAAACTAATATTACGGTTTACCAACAGAGAGCCATACGAGCAGGCCTTGCGGAGAAGCAAGCGAGGTAGATTGAGCGGCTAGCAGCCGGCCGTCCGTCCGTGCTGCAGCTTCAGGTGGCCCATTTTATACACGTATGCGAACCGAGGGGTGCATACATTACTTTCGAATATACGCAGCGGCACCCACGCCCTTGAGACAGGTGTTACTGTAACGCCTGGCCCGCCTGCCACTCGCTTAATTGACTGTATACTCGCTTACGTGGCCGCCGAGGAAAAAAGAAAGAGAGCCAGCGCGCTTCAACCTGCTTAACCAGCTGACGAAAGAGTAATCGAGCAAGCTGGCCCACGAGTTTGTGGCCAGCGGCTAGACCGGTAAATCACTCATCATCGACGACCCCGTGGAAACCGTCTTCGATCACGTTCGACCTTTGCCCGAGATTCCGGCTCTCTCTGCACTTTTCATCGCATACCACTCCTTCTCTCTGCTCGATCATCGACAATCTTGCGCCGACTCTTTCTCTACGCTTCTCTCTGTGCATAGAATGATTCTGCAGATTCCCGAAGATCGATCGTTTCATTGCTCGAATCACGCGATCGTGCAAATTTCCTCGACTTCATTCCAAAGACATTTTAACCATGCAGTTGTTTGTCGCTTTCCTTTTTTCCTATTTCTTTTCAATCCATAACATTTACAAACTCCGAAAACATCAGCGAATCTCATTGTAATATCTGAGATAGGTGAGGCGAAAAGAAAATAAACAGATTGTGAAGCAGCTCTTGACAAGAGAGAGAACGAGAGAGGGGAGAAATAGATCATTTAGAAAACTAAGTAAACAAAGTTTCATTACGTGTTGCGCTTGTAATAGCAGTTAAATACTAAAACTCGTACACGGCTTTTGTCTGATTTTCTTTTATACTAGTGGAATCTTAATTTATTAACAATGAGTGAATGAATCTCTAAAAAACTATACACCAATTTCCGAAGACGTACAACAACATATGAATTGGTCAACTGTATTTGGTAATAGCTGCGTTATATTTTAATTATACTGTACTGTCTTTTATTTCCAGTCGTGGACTCGAATATCCTTGGAGTAAACAATGTTACACTAACAAAGTTGTATGATTGTCTAAAATACTTTATTTCTGAAAATTATAGAAAAAAACTTATATAAACACTGAAATAGGTATTAAAAATTGTATTCCAAAGTAATAATCTGCTTTCGAGTTATTGAACCTTTTTCTTCAAAGTAATTAGCTGTTACCATAAAAAACAAAGTTATTTTATTACAGCAATTGTATTATAGTGTAGCATTTTTTTATATACGGCATCTATAATAATTAAAAAGAACGCTGTGGTTAAATTTAATGAAATTATCGAGGAAGTATCACACGTCTACTTGAATACTTAGCGGAATATATCAGGGTAGCGTACGTTTCTGAAACCATTGGCGAAAGACTGAAAATTAAAAAAACGGTGATAAATTCAATCGCTAGTAAATATCAGGCTCGATATTGTCAGCTGCAATGAAAATTAAAAAGTATTCCAGTTCATCTCACACACACACACACACATGACTCTCTATACGCTGTAGGAATCATTCGCGAGGAGCTTGAATCCATGACAGAAATTTGAAAGTCTATGTCGGAAAACAGACATTGTCAATTTCAAACAACATTTGCCCAATGAAGTAGTAAAAGTTGACGAGTCTCGCAAGATAGCTGATTTTCCGGAAACTTGTTTTAATGTACAAATAAAATGATGTGTTTACGAGCGGACAGTAAGCAAGAAACACAGCAGGAAACGACCGTTAAATAAACCACGATCATAATGTCCGTTTACAGACGCGAGAATTAGTTGAGTAAAGATTTGTCCGGATGCAAATGGCGTAATAGAAAAATTTGCCAGACGTGGTTACAACTGATCGAAGGCGTCGCTTAAGCAGTAGCGCGCATTGTGGCTCGATACATAGCTAATGTTCGAGTTACTTTGAATGATTGAGAAGAAAGGCTTCGCGGCTGTTAACATGCACTGAAGCAAGTTGCAAGCGTTCGTTAAATGGTTTCGGGCATAAATTTAATGTCTCGTAAATGCTAATGTCGCGACGCTGGGGTCGCGGGCGAGCGAGCGACGGTCAACGCGCATGGCGCGCCCAATAGGCAGTAGGCAGCAAAGCCACGCGCGCACGTCCCGACTCCCACGATTCGTCGGGCACATGGGAATCAGCAGTGACCAGTTTTTTTTTTTAACGTTGTCCCTCGGACACGTAGTTGCGGGAGCACTTTATTTGGATTTTATTCGAGTATAAAACTCGAAACGTGCGTCTGTACGTGACGGCACGTAAACCGCGAACGCGCTCGGGACGCAACGTTACGTTCGCCTAGTCCATCGGCGCGCAAACACCTTCTCTCGCGGCTATATTTTTACCATTTTCAAAGTAAAGCCTTGCTCGTCGAGAGACGATCAACACGAGTGTAGAGTACGAGTCCGACGAAGAGACAGCGCTATACGCGTGCAATCGAAAGCGATAAGGCAGTAAGTCGTGGTCGATCGAGAACTGATGCGCAAACCTCGTCACGTAAGATCGCTCGCGACGGCAAGTATTTGGCGAGGGAGAAACAAAGCCGGCCGTTAGCGGGAGATCGCTGTGCGTACATTGGAGTAAAGGCAGCGAGAGAGAGAGAGAGAGAGAGAGAGACAAAGCCGAGTGCGAAAGGAGCGCGTGCATGCAGGTGCAGGCATTGCAGCTCGGCGGCGGGCGGGGGGGCCCGCGGGGAGAGGTCGGGGGAGGGCCAAACATGGCCGCTATCCTCGGCGAGTTCCGCGGCGACGGAGCCGGCCGCGGCAGAAGCTGGCCCGCCGGCCGCCGGGGGCAACGAGGCGGACGTGCTCCCGAAGCAGACGCGCGCCGGCCAGGAGGCGCCAGTCCGGGGTCGCCGGGGTCGGGCAGTGCGAGTGGCCGAGCGCCCGTAGCGCCACCTGTCACGCGGCGACACGGAACGACTGGTCGTAGCACTGCTATGCGAACTGACACTGATAACAAACTGAAACTGACACTGGCGATGGCACTGCGCAGACTTGGTCTGAGCCGGAGGCTGGTCCGAGGTGGATGCGCGCGGCGGCAGAGTCGGTCGAGGAATGCCGGTTCGGAGGAGAGACGAGCAGGCAACAGGCAGCAGGCAGCAGGCAGCAGGCAGCAGGCAGCAGGCAGCGAGGAAATTTGAAATGGTAAGTCGTCGCGGGCGAGGGTGCCGCGAGCCGCGAGTCCCGAGGCTGGCAGAGCCGCAGTGTGCCTTGAGTCTGGCGGAGGAACTGCCTGCTGGTCGTCGTCGGCGGCGGTTCAGCAGCGCGCCGGCAGCGTCTGGCCCGGCCACGGTAGAGGGGTAGCCGACGTCCGTCCCGAGTCTTTGCTCATCTGCAAGTCGTATAACCGAGCTAATTATCAAGTTAATATGGCCGTTCTGTATGGAAGCGCCGAGGCGGCAGCGGCGGCGCTGCCGGCTGAAAGAGAGCAAGCGAGCGAAAGGGCGAGGGCGAGCTTTGGAGCCGGCCGGCCAGGCGAGCGCGAGCGAGACGCCGCCGAGGTACATTGATATTATAAGTTGCCTCAATCGCTGTATTCATTTGTAAACTAACCAGGCTAAATGTATTCACCGGAGCGCGAGGCGGCGGTGCTGCGGCGCGCCTCTGATAGGCGGAGCCAGCGCGGCTCGAGAGCTGCCGCCGACGGACTCGACTCGGAGCCGCGGAGCAGCTTCGGGCCAGCGCCCTTCTCCCGGAGCCGCCGGAGCCGCCGGAGCCGCCCGAGCCGCCCGAGTCGCAGTCCTTCCTTCCTTCCTCGGGCCTCGGCGCCGGTTCTCCCCGCGCGTCGCCACGCGGACCGCTCGCGCCCCAGGGAAAACGCCGCCGTCCGGGCCGACCTGCGCGGCTGCACGAGGAGGCGCTGCTGCCAGGTCGCCAGCCGGCGCCAGCCCGGTCCGGCCGGCGCGGTTTTTCTCGGGGAGCCCGCGCTCGCTCTCCTCCCGCGGCTGTCTGTCGGTTTTTCGCTCTGACGTCGTTACGTTTCATGTATTCAGATTTTTTCCCTTGGCTGCGCGCCGCTCGCTCCCGAGCTCTCGAGAGCCGAGTGTATTATTATTCCGGGGCAACTTTGCTCGGGCGCTGCGGCGGCTCCCCTCCCCCCGCTGCCGCACCCTCCCGCCCTGCTCTCCGCCAAGTCGCTCTCCTCGTTGTCGCGCAAGAAGGCTTTGCCGACGGAGAGGACGCGGGCGCTTCTTGCGGGCCGCCTGAAAATACGAATGCATAAATGCATAAGCGCTCGCCTCCAGCCGCGCTCTGGCTTCTTATTGCTCCGGCTGCCGTGGCGTCTCGCCGAACGGGCCCGCCGATCGCGAATCGAAGCCGCGCCAGCCCGCCTGTCCTACCTGCCTCTTCCCTCTGCGCTCTTCGCTCTGCCAGCCGAGATTCGCAGCGCCAGTGCTGCGCTTCGAGCTTTTCCCCCGGTGCGGCCGCTGTACGGCCTGATTTCTGCTCCCGCTGTGTACATACATCAAGCCCGAGATTCTCAAAGCAGCTAGATGACTGTGTCGAGCAAACATCCTCGTCTTGCCTAATCAGCGCGATTTATTGGCTGAACGAATTATTAGCTAAACTGGAAAAACGGGGCGCCACGTGCCGAGTTCAATTGAATTATGATGGTAATCTTGACGATGCCGCGTTAAAATTTAAAATTCGACCAAATCACATCTCGTGCGTGTATAGGTATACAGGTTCGGATTAGCCGAGTGTAAATACGAGTCGTTAGGTGCGCGGCAACGATTAGTGGCCCGAAAGTGCGCCTTATTCAAAGCAGAAAAATTAAGGTCGTACGTCACGCAGAGCCAGAGAAGGCGAGGTGCGAGAGCTTGCTTGCGGGGAGCAGAGCAAAAAATACTGTTAGAAAGACAGCCGACGCGACATCAGGCGCAAGATTAAAAGATAAATTAGCATAACGCGGAGCTGCGCTCTTGCGCACGTGCGCCGCCACCGCTACCGCTTGCACGCTCTCTCCCTCTCTCTCTCTCTCTCTCTCTCGCTCTCAGACCAAAGGACACGTTCCGTCGAAGCCAATTTTATCGGAGCCCTGTTTTTACAAACTACTTTCATCGCCGTGCCTTGCCTCGCTCGCTCGCTCGCTCGCTCAGCCTTTTGCTAGGCCCGGCCGCGCTTATTCGCCTTACTTTACAAATAATGCTGGTCTACCGTCATTCCTTCGCTCCTCGCGAATCACGAAGCCTTGGCGCTTAATGCCTTCGTCTCCGCAAACTTTAGCTTATTATGCAACCTATTGTACTATTCCATGCGCTTCATTACCGTTCCAACGTACAAAACGATCGACTTTTATAGAAACTTGCATTCCCATCTTGCTACTTTTATGGTTGCAACAACCCAACAATTTCAATTTTGACAAACTTATCCAAAATTTACGTCGATCACTGAATCTTTACATCGGTCAAACGGCTTCAACTCCACCAGTCTCCTTTAGCTCATCAAAATAATTTTTTTCTATTGCGAGTATGCGAGCTTTGAGCAAATGCTGTCTCAGGCAGTTTCAACATTTTTATTATATTCTTTTTCAAAGTAACGCAATAATTCCATGTGAGTAAGACATAAATAGAACGTAAGAGTTTTTAACACTCGAACAATGATTATTACGTTACATGCATCTACTTTTAAGATTTCTCTTCTTGAAAGGTAATAAAACTTTTCTAATATTTATCTATACGAATATGAACTGGTATCATTGTACGAGTTCGATGTATTTCAACCGACTTTCGAATTGACACGTTTTATTTTCTTTTCGTGTAACACGAAAAAAGGTCTTTCGTTCACATATATTCTAAAAAATCTTCTGAAATTAGCTCAAACTTTAAAAAGAAGCAGATTCTGTGTTTGACCTGAATTTTTTTATGTGTCGCTCGCATATCTGAAAAATGGCCCATCGATTGTAATGGGGATTTCGTTATTAACTTGATAGAAGGGCGTGCGGATAATTGTGCAAGGTTTTATTATGCATACCAATTATTGTGCACAGTAAAACAGCGTAAGAATTGATATATGCTGATTTGCGCACAATAGTTTATGTGTACGATAAAACCACGTACAATTGTCTGCACGCCGCTAGAAGCATAACTTTGCGACGGCTAGCAAAATACATTTTATCAAAATTAACCTTATATCATTATAATAACAATAATTTTCATATGTTCTTAAATTCAGAAATTTTCAATCGTATTATTTTCATCACTGTTAAAATTTAATCTTTAATTTGAGAAAATTTGTTTGCGGTCTAATTCTTACATTATTTCCTAAGCGCGTACGCAAATTATAATTATTCTAATTATCATGACATTGTCCGATACTTTTTTCTAGAATTAGCGTGAAATTTTTGTACTTGGATATAGCTTACGAATCCAATTATTCCAAGGTAGATATAAATAGATAGCAATATGGTTTTCTAAAGCTCCAGAAGCTCGGTCGAGTCCTTCCGATTTTGAGCTGGTACGTGCCCCAGCGATTTCGGTTATTTCCGAAGCCTGTCAGAACGAGTATGAATAACTGTCATTTTAATATGTACCTCGAGCGAATCAGGATAACTCAAAACATTTGAATGTAATACATACGTGAATATAGATAAAAAATCAGATGAAAGGTAAGATAAAAATATACAATATAGAAAAAAATGATTTTTGAGGAAGCTTGATCCGTTAAAGAATAATGGAACAATAAAATTGTTACACAATTTGAAAGAACTGCAAGCTTGTGTTTTGGCTCGAATGCAGCGAAAGGAAAGGTTGTCGAGCAAATGAGCAGCAACTGGGAAAAGATCGAAACGATCGAAGGAGGCGCTGGCGGGTATCGGTGCGAGCAAACAATGCAAAGATGCGTGTAGGATAGTATAGATAGCGGTGGTAACGCAGAGTAGGCAGTTGGAGCTGGTCGCGAACGGAGCTGTCGATTGCGTGCGCAAGCTCGTTGTGCGTGCGAGCAGGAGGAGCGAACGGGACGCAGGAGGAGGCTAATTTAGGCAGAACGGCAGATTTAATGGTGAGCAGCTCGTGTCAGTAAGAAAGAAGCCTAGTGCAGGTTGTCCGTTGCGTGCAGGGGGCTCGATGAAAATTGACGAGGTCTCGGGGCGCCGGCGCGGGCTTCCGAAAGGAGGAGCGCGCTGCTGGATAGGGAAGCGAAGGAGCCGCGCAGATGAAAAAGGGCCGGAACAATCTAAAGGCTTTCGGCGATTACACGCGTCTCTGCGAGCGCTCGGCTGGAGGCATACAGCTGGAGCTCCCTGCATGCCAGATGAGCCGTTTAATAAAGTGTCGCGCGGCGGAGCGAGAGTGCGAGCGAGCTGGAGAGGGCAGAGTGGCCATTTGAATACCGCAGCCTATTCGGTTTGCGGCGGAAAACTCGCGAGCTGCGGAGCGCCAACCGAGGCGAGGGCTGAGCGCGAGCGCCGCGAGCTGGCGAACTCGCTGGTGGCCTCGCTGCCTCGCACCTACGCCTGGCTTTGCTCTCTCATGCATGATTCAGCCGCGGTATCTCATTTCATCTGCGCCTCGCGCGCGAGCTCAACTTTATCCGGCAATGCTAATGCCATCAGCGCTGCCGACGCAGCACTCGATACCGGTGCGCGCCTCGGCATCTCGCGGGCTTGCGAGAGCTCGGCCAAGAGTCAATCTGGTCAGCGCCTGCGGCGAGTTTCCGGCGTTATTTCTGCCTGGCGAGCTGCCGCGCGGCTTAGCCTCGGCGACGCGCGCCACCGACTCCTCCCCCGACTCCAATCTCGCGGCCCACGCTCGTTCTCTCGGCACTCGGCACTCGCGGGCGCGCGTCGAGAAGAAATAAAGAAAGAAATTGTTAGTTCTCGCTGTTTTAAATTACCATTTATTACGACACATAAACTCGCCGGAGGAGAAGTGCTTCTCTTATGTAGCGGCGGCCATCTTGCAGCCCCCTGCCCTGCCCTGGCCCTGCCACCTATACAACTGCTCGGTAGCGAGGACCAGAGCCAGAAGGGGAAACTCTGCGTATATCATGGGATCCCACCGCTACTACATTCCTTCTTTTTACCTCTCTCTCTCTCTCTCTCTCTCTCTCTCTCTCTCTCGCTTTCGCTCCTCTTCTTTCCTTCATTTTCGACTGTTCTTCGCTCCGCGCTATAACGTCCTCGGCCATGCCCTCCTCGGAGCGACGCCTGCGAGAACGCCACTCGGAAAAGAAAGTCTGCAACGGGGAACGAGCCCAGTAATGATCATTACCTCGCTGCCACAGTGACAAGCGAGCTCTCGCGGGCCCGGCTGCAGGAAATGGCCGCAGATAAGCCTGTCACATCCATTTTTATATTATGACGAATGGATCACCTTCCTAGCGGCGCTATGCTTGCCAGCCCTTGGCCGGATCGCCACCTTCTCTCCACCCCAACGCGCGAAGATGCCAACTTTTTATACATCAAATCCAAGCAGACACATTTCGCGCGATTATTTCCCTCGAATTTACCTCCACTCGCAGATAACGCTCTCTCCAATATTGCCCTATAAATCATTTTTCCCGCGCATTTCTCTCCTTTACTTATCGCCGAATGTTGCTTCGTTCCGCGTAGATAACAGTTTACCACTTGTTTCCTACATAATAACTCTCATTCTCACTATCATTCTCAAGTCAATTTTCGTACTCGAGCCTACTGCTTGCATACAATATAGGCGGCATTTGCCGTGTAGCTCTCGCATTCCAGGTCATTTTTAATAATTACAATTAAAGCTCCGTCGGACTAAACAACGAATGGATGGAATATCATTATCGAGAGACACCACCATCATCTTTGCGCTACGATAACGCTATTCTACGTAGCTATCTGTTCAGATATCGATTTAAATATTAACCAACCTATCCGTAAAAACTCTACGTAAAGTAAGAGCCTGTGTTACAAAGAACATACCTTTATTTACCTTCAAATCAATGCAAATCCAATCTAATTTACTTTCAGTAGCTGAGTAGCGGTTATAAAAGGTTCTAAAAAATCTAGATAGTATAGTGTTTGCATAGTCTTCATGATTAACGCAACGAAAGAGATTAGTTAAGCTGTACCGATGATTTGATACTTGGTAATTTTTGCACAATATGCAGAAAATTACCTAACACAGCGTTAGCATAACAAAATATCGTTATATTTACGGATATGAGTTATAGTAGCGATAAATATATTGCTAATGGTTCGCTGAAAACATTTTTTCATTATTTTTATTGCGACAGCGTGTGTATTCCTATAAATACAGTTATTTCTATTACAGTTAGTATACCATGAAATCATTTTATTTAATTCCCCTTGCCTCCTTTAAGAATGAATATTGTTTCTAGAAAAAAGATACCGTCAGTTATATAGATTAAAATATTCTATTCAACAATACTTCTTGTTTGTATAGTTCAACATTTTTCCTAATATTCAATATCTTTGATAAGTAATAAAATTGAAAACGAATGAAGGTAGCTCATGTTTTCAGTAGTTGTCAAATCTTTGTCAAATCAGAATTAACAGAATCATCTCGAAACCGGAGTGAAATATGTAACAAAATCATCCAATCATCCTTTCAAAGCATTGAATTTGAGTTAAGAGTTATTTGCAAAGTTAAGCATATTAGAATTAGTCACTTTTTGCGAATAGCTCTCTTTATTAAGTCAAAGCAATTTATGTTATGGAAATGGCATAATCCATCATAAGGCATGATGCCTTATCTAGACATAGACTCTCAGTAAGATCTCATTTAACTTACAATCTCAAATAATTTGTTTTCTACTATTTTTAAGTAAAATGTAAAACACAATCACATCGATAATAATTTTCTACTCTTTATCACCAAATAAATTTCGTAGCGCGAGCGAGGAAAATTTTTCATGAGCATAAAGAAGCCTAAAAAGAATTAGAATTATTCAGAGTGTTGAGTGTTTTAATACTCATTCAAATCCATTCAATATATTTAGTTATAAAAGTAAATAAATCTTATAATAATGAAATTTTTTACATGAGCGTTATCATTATATTTGTTATAAAAATAAATCAACTAAAAATTAGGTATTTCTGAAGTGCAAAAAAAATACATTTTTCTAATTTTAATGTTCATATTGGCTGACTAGTCCTTCACAATAAACTCTCGTAAAAATTCATTGAGGATGTTATTCTATTTAAAGTTCCAACTTACTTGAACCATAATTGAAAGTTTTCAAAAACTTATGTAGATTAATTATTCAAGCACTTTTATTTATACACCTTAGTTTTTTAGTGATTTAATTTTTAATTGTTTAATACAACTGGAAAGCAAAATAATCGTGATATCGTGTATAAGATCTAGTTGATTAGGGACACATAATAATTGGAAACTATTAGCCTATTATCTTTAATATTTTTCATATAAAAATATATATGTATGAATAATATGTATATATAAAAAATAATAACTATCATGTAACGAACAATATTGTAAATATATAACTTATTTACTTGATATTTCGGTATCATATGATAGTCTTTTTAAGGATCTTTTAATATTGTTTGTAATCATTGATATTTTACAAATTATTCAACATGTACGTCATTTGCTTATCAGTTACGATAAAACCAATATTAAAATTCGAAGAGGTCAACAGAATGATAGCGACGAGTTGAAAAGCTAAAGTTATTCGCAATGTTGTCTATTAGATCGCAATTGTGAATATATATATATATATATATATATATATATATATATATAGATGCACAGACGTCGAAATAGTTTATTATATATTCAATCCCTAGTGTTTCTGTTAAGTTTAATAATAAATACATCTCTTTAATTGTTGAGATATACAGGAAATTTACTTGTTTCAGTTTTTCTCGGTGCAAATTTACAAGGAGATTTGATGTAAATGTATTGGGCTTCTATAAGTTACCGATGAGAAATACGAATACCGGTACGAAGGAACTTATTAATAAGCGTGTAACAAAAGAGACATGGTATCGGTCGTTAATTTTGAAACGAAAAGGTGCGTATCAGTCTTAGCTCTGAGCAGAAAATAAAATGAGACTTAACTTTGTTCGCTGACAGAGAAGGACTGGTTTATATTTTGCAACTGTTAGATATATAACATAATGAAATAGACTTGTCGATTGGCAGGCAAGAAAAGAGAGCGGGGATAAAGTCTAGAGATTGGCGATTGCGTAGAATTGACAGATGAAAGTGTAATGCGAAGGAAAGTAGCCGATTTCTGGAGATTTACGGCGAACAGAGCGGAGCTATTTTGGCAAGTGATAATAACATTAGTTATACGAGATCGGAAGCCAGCGTTCTAGTCAAGACACGTCCTGGTGCGAAGTGTATAGAAGCAGCACGTGCGAATTAAGATTCTCAGCGGGGCGGGCTAGTGGGATGAGAGGAGAGAAAAAAAAACGAATGACACGAGATCGACATTGCGTTCGACCGAGCATCTGCGGGCTTGCTCCAAATCCAAATGATAAAGCCAGCAGCCGAAGCAGAGCGAGAGAGCTTGAGCTTTCTATTTATTCGGTTGCCGCTGTGCGTTTTCTTTTTTATTATGCGCGAGAGCGCAGAGCCGGGATAAGGCGGCACTCGTAAAGGCACCGAAAATATCCCGATAATACCGGGCGCATCTCCTTCTGCCTTTTTTTCATTTTTTGTCTTTTTTCCTCGTCTTTTTGCCTCCTTTCTCCTTTCGGTCGGACCTCCACGTCGGTCTTTCATATATCGGGGCTCGCGCAGCTCGTCTATGTGGAAATGCGATCACTTAGAGCCGGCCTCGACGTATAATTCGAAGGAGTCGGCGGCTGTTTGCGCTGCAGCCCTTGGCTCGTATATTTTTTTATGATGGCCGGGCGTGGGAGCAGTTTCCGCGTGCGAGTGGCGCGGATGCTGCTCTCTGTATAGACCTCGGCCGCCGCCTTCGACTTCGGTCAGTTGCCGTGGAGATCCGCTTGACCGGGCGCGGCCGCCTGCGCAGCGATACACACATCGACGGCGGGGAGCTTGCGCGTGTGCGCGAGGCGCGGGGGCGGGCATCGAGCTCTCCGCGGGCGGCCAGATCGCCGAGGCCGCAGCAGCAGCAGCAGCAGCAGCAGCAGCAGCAGCTCGTTTCATCGAGTGCCGCGGCGGCCGATTCTCATGTTTTTACATCGAGGCAATTTTTCCATCACGCGCCGTTGCCTCCGCGCAGCGAACGGCGCTCCTCCAGCCCAGCCTCTCTTATCTCGCTCCATTTTCGCTTTTTCTTTTCGCTCGCCCGAGCAGTAAGTGCGCCTTTCGCCGTCTACGCGACTCGCAAGCTCGACGAGCCGTAATGGCCGAATCATACGGAATTGCGGCTCGCGGCGCGTCTCGACGGCTCCACTGCCGCCGATCGCCAGCGCTCGCGTTCGAGCTTTCCGTCCTGCGGCGCGCGGAGACGAGACTTTTTTCTCGGAAACGGCCACTGGGCCGTAAATAACGAAAGGCGACCTCCGGCGCGCGGTAATGAACGACAAGTGGAGAATTGCCGGAGACTTAATTGAATCTGAAAGCTGGAGGCGAAAAAGGGCTGCAGCACTAGCGGTGGCTTATTAAATCCAGCCCGAGCGAGAGGGAAGAGCTGGACGAGCTGCAGCTCCAGGGCCGGCTTGCAGTCGCGGGCAACGCAGAGGAAGAAAGGGGTCAAGACGGGGGTGCAGAGCTGCAGGAGGCGGAGGAGGAGGAGGGGGCGGGAGGGGGGGGGTTGCAGTCAGCGAGTACCAGAGGAAGTAGCGCCGGCGTGGCGGTTGGTGGCCGCTGGTCGTGGCCAAGATCGTCGATTGGTCTGCGGCGGCACTTCCTCCTCGCGGAGGAGGGGGTTGCCAGTGGCTGCGAGCCGAAGCCCAGGCGCCGCGCCAGCGCTCCGACACGCTTCTAGCTGGCGAGCTATAGCTGCCGAGCCCAAGACTCGATTATACGGTGACCCAAGAAAATCAGCTCCTCCGCCCTCTGGTCCTCATTCCCGGGCCGCCGCCAGCGCCTCGACCAGCTCGGGAGCACCAGGTGGCCACCCTCCTCCTACTGCTCTTCCTCTTGCTTTCTTCCTCTCTTCCTCGGGCGCGCTACTCGCACTAACCTCTTTGCCGCAGTAGCGGCGGCGCCGAGGGGGTAACTCATCGCTTATGGATACTGATGACTCGCGCAATGAACTCCGAGCCCCGCTCTTCCACGAGAGAGAGAGACAGGCATGCTTTCCCGACGCCAGCACGCTATAGAGCTACGAGCCACTCGCCGAGCCAGCTCGCAACCCTCTTTCGCTTCTTTTCTTCGCTCCGGCGGCTCCTCCTCCTCCTCCTCCTGCCTAGTCCTCGAGCTCTCTCGCTCCGTCAACAAGCAGCACTCAATAACGTTTTCCTTCCACGGATCTCTTCCCTGCGCCTTGCGCCTCGCCGCCACCAGCGTCGCAGCCGCCGCCGCCGCCGCCACCGCCGCCGCTGCCGCAGACAAAAGGAAAACTTTACTATACTTTATCCGATTCGCTAAATCTCCATCGAATATCGCTTATATACTTTCCTCGCTGCTGCACACACATCTCTAGCCTATATTTCTCTACAGCTCCCTTGGCAAACCCCATTCAATGTAAACAGTATGTTTCGCATTCGAGCGAATCTATCTTTTCTTTTTACTTTAGGAATATTGGGCATTTTATCAAGCTATCTCGCGCGGCAAGCGCCGCGCCTACAGTAACTAAATGTAACACTCTGCTGTAAACGCACACGAGTATTCCTCGCGGCCGCTGTCTAGTCCGTTCTTCTTCTTCTACTTTTACTCTTTTTATATTCTCGCTCTCTCGGGACGACCATTCGTTTCTATTACCACGCGTTAGGGCTGACTCGGGCCGCTCGCTAGATTTATTTTCACTCTATGGATATTTTTTATGGGCGCGTGCGCGCCTGTTACGGACGAGCGTAACCGAGAGCGAAAGTAAAAAAAGAAGCCAGTCGAGTATATAACAGTGGCATCGCGCTGGCTTCTTTTGCGCTACTTGCCGGCTATACGCGTGCAGACTCATGCACGCGGCGGCGGTAGCCAAACGACCCGGCGACTAGGCTCGTATAATAAACCCATAAACACCCCCGAGCCGACTGGACGAGCAAGTGAGCGCGCCCCAATACATAAAATGTCGAGCACAGGAGCGGCCAAAAAAGAGAGAGAGAGACCGCGCCACGGCTGCCGGCGTGCATCCCTTAGACAACTACCACGTCTTACGACTCGGCCTCTGCACCCACTTGGATACACAATTGACCGAGTACAGTCATAGGGAGGGGGCAGTCGAACCAACCTCGAACTTCATTACCAATATCGCTGCCGCTATTTTATGGACATCTTTGTCATTGATTAGCTCTCTTCTCTTTCCTTCGTTTCCCCAGGCATTTGCTAGTTTTGTCTTTGTTGCCTCGTCGACCACATCGTTAATCTTGGCCTGTTTATTCTTCGCGTCGCTCGCAGGCTTGTTTTATGGCTCCGATTTGAGCGTACCATCGTAGAGTTTTGGTTTGAGCCGCATCAACCGAAAGAGCGCGATAGTTGAATTTTGGTAGTTGAGTCGGGAGACAAGGTCAGGCACACCGTCGTGTCGGAAAGAGTATATCGCGGCTGAGAGAGAGAGAGAGAGAATTTATGCGCGATGCATATGAAGGCGGCGAATGCCGCGCATAAGTTGGAAGTGGGTGTCGACCTTGCAGCGTCGCGAGCTGAATGAGAATACGCTGGCGACAGAAAGAGAATCACGGCTGACAGCTGCAGCCGAAGATGGCTGCAAATAATCGGCGCGATTAATATTTGCGACAGTGGATCGCAGCTCGTTGTGCGCAAGCAGCGGCAAGAGAAGAGAAGCGCGAGCGCTGCATCAAGGAAACAAACAGTAGCAGCGCACGATCGCGGCGCCGCGGTGGCGTAGCATGAATTAAACATGGTGATTAATAATTAACAAGCAAGCCGCTGCTCCGAGGTTGACGCGCTCCCGCGGGGCTTTCCCGCCAGCGGCGAGCATCTTGCTCCGCCGAGCTACTTCTTCGAGAGTTGCTCTAAGTACCGGGGCTTTGCGCCGATAGCGACAACAATCGCGCCCCGAGCCCCGCCTTGCCTCGCCGCCACTCGCAAGCCTAGTCGAGCTCTGCCGCATCCGCTTATTATGCCCGTCCGCGTACTCGCTTTCATAGTCGCCCACTTACTCGCTACTCGTGCGCCAGACCTGGCTCGGTTTCATTAAATTTTCCTGAAAAGTGAGAGTTCGTTCCACTTCGTAGCACTTCCAGCGCTATCGATTACTCCGCTCATTGGTAGTCAGTCCTACCATTATCGACATAATTATCCGAGACGGCGGCTTACGGCGAAGGTCCACCAAGTCGGTCTGCATCTTTAATGTCGCATTGTTCGCCCCACGTTTTCGACAACCGCCGCTAATCTGCTTGTTCCGATCTCATTGTCTCGCAGCGTGATTCAAGCACTTCCTCCGCGTATCTCTCACTTGATACTTAGATGAATACACTGAGCTCAAGTATAGCCTGCCCTTGTCTCCTCGATCCAGTCCTTTTATATTACCGTTGCATAGCTCCGCGCGACCGTAATATTTTTAAACTACGCGTAACATCGCGCAAAATCGCACATCAGCAGAGTATTACGTCATGTAGAATCATTCTTACTCTGCGTGCAATGCCCGGCAACATTTTTCTACGCGGGCTTGTATCTTTCTAACCGCAGGCAGTCGGTCGAGATTGATCATTCCGTCCTCGACACACGCTGTGGTGTCTGGGGCTCCGCGGGCACCCCATCTTCGCCCGATTTGCCTTCTATCTGTATCGACTACCTTCCCGACTTTCTCAAGTTCACCAAGTACTCGATTCCTGTCGACGATATGAAACTGTTCCGTAAAACTCACCTTCGTGTGAAGTTTGAACGAAATTTCGATAATATTTGTGAACGGGCGCGATAACACGGGTCGTCGTTTAACATTATAACAAATCTTGTCGGAACCTCTACTTTTTAATTATGCACCCCTTCGTGTAGCTTCTCATATCTCCAATTCAAGCATATCAAGACCACTTTGCGTCTGACTTGGGCGCCATTTTTATTTCAAATATTTCCTTGCAAACTCTGCGCTTTTTCAAACCTTCTGCAATTCACTGTACACGTTATCATTCCATTCTTTATTTATGTTGTAGCGAATTTTCGTTTGGTCAAACTTATTTTTTATTTGTACATTTATTCTACACTTTTCACGAACCGTAACTTCGAAAGTCATGGTATTACTTACCATTATATTTACCTCTATACTTTTACATTGTACATTTTAGCATTGTAAATTAATTTCAAATATTAAGTATCGCAGTTCCTTTTTACTAAAAGGACAGATAGAATAGAAAATACTATGCATGGCACTTCTGAAAAGTGTAAGAAGAAAAAGATCGCTAAGACTAACCTTATATGTAAGAATTATTATGTAGAACGTTATTTTTCTTCTGCACGTGCATTCGAATGATTGTAGAGAGCGATGGAGGGAACCATATAATGCCCAGTACCTAGTTTATTATTGTTTACGTTTCGCATTACGCGGACATGACTGTAAACTGTAGAAAACACAGAATGCAAAGTCAAGATTTTCAATATCGCAGAAATGTCGACTTAAAAACATCGCAAAGAGCAAACCGTTATGACGAACTGTGTGAAAAAAACGAAAGAGACAGCTGATCTACGTTGTAATTCGAAGAATTGACGCGATATTGGTCGCTCACGAAAGCCAAACGAAAGTTAGGTTCGTGCAAGTGGAATGTCTGCCAACGTTGAAGTGTAATTGAGCCCGGGGAAAGTACACGCGGGCACGTCATTGCGCGGGAACGAATGAAACGAAAGAGATTGCGATGTTTACGCGCGATAATCATCAGTATTGCCAGGAGCAGGGAGCAGCCGGGGGAAAAACACGTGTAGGGGCCGGCGGCAGAGAAGTGCTACGGGAGCGAGTGAATTATTGGGTGCATGGCTAGGTATGTGCAGTCAGAGGTGTAGGAAGGACAGCAGCGAGCAGAGCTGCGACGCGCGCTAGACGTACGGATTAATTAGCGATAAGGCGGCTAATGAGCGGCAGGTGAGCGCCAATATAAGCGCGCGCCGGCTCGACGCCACGTCGCCCCGTACGCACAAGCATCCCTGCGCACGCTGCGGGCAGACAAAATGCACACGGCAAGTGCGCAACGTGCACGCGAGTAGATGGAGGCGCCCAGATAAGTTTGTCGCTCCGGTGCGATTCACGACGATCGAAGGCGAGCGCGACGACGCAGGGCATGCCGCGAAAAGGCGCTCGAGCAGTTGGTCGGTCTACGGATCGCTGGATCGCTGGATCGCTGGATCGTCGCGGTCGCAGGGAGAGGATGAAAAAGTCACGTCCTGTGAATTGCGAGAGCGGCCACGTGACGGAGGCGTGAGCGAGGCGTGAGCGAGGCGTGAGCGAGGCGCGAGCGAGGCGCGAGCGAGGTGCGAGCGAGGTGCGAGCGACGCACCGCAGTCGAACAATGCTTTCTTCGCGCGGGCCGCTCTTCGAGGAGGAATGTCAGCGCGCGCTAGCGACTCTGCGCTGCCGCACCCATCTGTTCTCGGGCCTCGCCGGCGACGCGTGCCCTCCTGCATCGCTCCTCCGCGCTCACGCCTCACTGTTATCCCTTTCACGCCCCCGCGACGCGACGCGACGATGCCTCATCTTCGAAATTACAGCTTGCGCGATGTGGCACTCGGCGTGAATTAATGCAACAGGCCATCCGGAGCATTGCCCAAAAGAATATCGGCAAATAGGCTCTGTGCCCTGGCGACTCTCGAGCGAGGCTCGTTCAGCCGAGTTTCTCGCCCGTGAATAACGTCTCGCGGACGCGTACCAGCAAGCATTTTCCTCCGCAGCCAGAGTGCCCGCGAATGGAATATTTTGGTCGTAAGCTGTTGCGGCTGAGTTGCGACGAGTCGCGCGCGGGCACGTATACGTCGTACGACTATTGTGCCGATCGGTCGCGCTACGAGCCTTCTGCTTCTTCTCCTTCTCCTTCTCCTTAGTCTTCTCTTTCTTCTTCTCTCTGCGCCTGCTTTTTCTTCCAGTCGACGCCTGTGCAAGCGCTTCGAGTCCGACCTGACCCTGTTCCCCGCTGAAATATACACGAGCCGCATGCCAAACGAACGGACGAATATAGCAAGCTGTGTCAGCGAACGCCGCGCAAACCGCCGACTGGTACCGTACAATGAATCCGCACGTCTAGCACACTGCCAAAGCCGACTCGGACTGTTGCGCTCTCTCTTCTTTTCGCTGTCTCGTTGACTGTCGTACCTCGTAGCTTTCGAAGCCGTATCGTTTTTCCCATTCCTGCTTTGGCTCTCATTGCGAAACCACTACTTCGAATCACGTGAAATTCTCCTCGTTTTTTTTACTTTTGTCCTCTGCGTCACCACTTACTTGCTGTGATTCCCAATCACACGCGATGCGCTGTGTCAGAGCGATATGCCAAATGATCGTCGATGAAGGCAAATGTCAATATTAAATGTCAAGCAGGTATGAGATTTAATATGGGCAGGAGAGCGAATAGCAGGGACGAGAAGATAGGTCACTGGAAACGCGGCCTGTACCACTTGCTAGAATTCCAAAGTGTTGAGCACTGCTGACGAGGCAAGTTGTCGGGACGGATAAGCGCATATTCGACGTTCGTTCTATTTTACTGCTCAAGGTGAAAGGTACACCGTAGAAATGCCACAGAAGAAAACTGCCGAGCGAAGATGGTCGTTAAGGGAGAAAAAGCGCGCGAAGCGGGAGAAGCAAAAGAAGCAGGGCGACGATTAAGGATGTTTGAGGAAGCGAGGTGGTAAGCATGTCTGGCAAGTGCGCAACAGCATAATTAATAAAGGCTTTGGAGCGAGACGAAGGGTCGCAGCAGGTTTTTCTAGAAAAACGCTCTCTCAGCAGTAGCTCGCGATGCGATGTGGTCGGCGCGATTGCGCTATCGTAATTGCCGCGTAATTTGCAAAGCTCCCTCTCTATAATAAGCAGGAATATAAGGACAGGCTGACTCGCTCGCAGACAGAACATTCCCATCGAAAGAAGCCGTCGTCTACTCGCGAGTCGAGCTGGCAGCAAAAAAAGGACTAGCAGTGAGCTCTTTTGGTGCAGCGCAGTGCGACCACGACGGCGATCTCGAGTAACGAAGATTATCGGCGAGGCCGGGGGTGCGAGAACGGCTGTTAGCTCGTTACACGCACTTGGCTGTCTCTGGCCGGCTCTCTTTCCGCAGCCGCGCCGCGGCGTATGCGCCTGGGCTCTTATTATCGCGCCGCTGCAATGAGAAGAGGAAGTCTAGAAATTAGCTGCTACAAACCGACTCGACTCGAGTGGCTCGCACGTAGGTGCTGCCTGGGGAGACTAGCCAAGCCGAGAACGAAGGGAGGCGGAGGGAGCTGCGCTAGGAAAGAGAAGAGAACAAGAAAAAGGGGGAAGTTTAAGTAAAACGGAAGAGTGCGCCAGGACAGGAAGGGACGTGGGACGAGGTTCTGCACAGAAAAGGAAAAAGCTCGCGCGATGAAGAGAAGTGGGATAGCTTTGAATATGCATGGGCGCAGCAGCAGCGCCAGCAGCGCCAGCAGCGCCAGCAGCGCCAGCAGCGCCAGCAGCGCCAGCACCAGCAGCAGCACGGCGAAGGAGCAAGCACGAGATAAGGGCCGACTTATTTTTCCTGCCTCTCCTTTTCTTTCATCCTGATTTTATTTTGCTGCGCTAACTACCCGCTTCTTCGAGCTCAGACTTATCTCAATGGAGTGTCTGTCGCCGCCGACGACGACGACGATCCCATTATTGTCTGCCGCTCTGCCCACCAAACTTGTAATTCCTCTTGGGTGCAAATATCTTTCCTGTCTCTCGATCGTCTAGCTGATCCACTTACGCATTTGTAAAGCGACGGCGAGCTGCGAACCACGCCGATCGTCTGATTTGCGTTGAAAAAATAGACAAATAGTAGAGCCGAATGTGAATCTGGCGAGAGCGCCGCTGCTGCTGCGCGGCGACGAGCACCAGGCTATCGATTCATTCAAATGAGAATTCTCGCGCACGAGTGCAACTGGTAGGGTTTTCACGCTACGATTAAATTAATGCCATTTTCACGGGATAACGCTACGATGCGTTTACGATTATTGAGCCCGCGGGCGTGATCGCAATATTCATCCAGTAATCGAAACTTTTATGAAAGCTTTTAGCTGCAAAATATTCAGAATTCAATTGGAGAATATGGCTTCATTGCTGCGGATTTTATTTCAATAGGTTTGCTGCGTTATATTTGCATTCGATCGTTGCCAAGGGAGAAAGACAACGCTACGACGGGCTTGTCCGATAGAACGAGAGCGCGCACGGCAGTTGTTCGGTTGCATTTCAAAGCGTGGCAGCGAAAGAGGGCCGGAGAGTGAGTGAACGAGAGAGAGAGAGAGAGAGAGAGAGAGAGAGAGACAAACAGGATGTGAACACGAGAAAGAGCTATGGCAAGTACTATCTACAAGGATCTAGAGATCTATCGAAAGACAAGAGTCGACATTAACAGCGGTCACACATGATCGTTTGGAAGCGCGGCTGCTCGGCTCGGAAATAAAGGAAACGTCGGAAGAAGGAGAAGAAGAAGCAATGGCACGGTCAACTGCGTGTAAAGAGCATTAGTATGCGCCCGCGGTTTCATCGCTCGGCGATCGTTCTGTCCTTTCCTTTTTTTTCCACGAGCCGCAAGAATTACTTCCTTTTTTCAGCTCTCGCGGCGATTATCGATCAACAGCCTCATGAATATGTATGGCCGCGCAGCGCGCACGAGGCAGTATAATACTGCGAGGGGGGCCCCAGTAGTGCCGTCCGTCCGTTCACGGCAGTACACGCAGCATTATGTTATCCTTGTCCTGTCCTCTCGAGTTCGAAGCTCGCTACTTTATTTCGAGAAGCCCACCGTTCGGTCGGACGTTGCTTGCCAGTTGCCGTTGCAGCCGTGATAAGCCCACGGCTGCACGGACCGCGACGCGCTCGGCCCGCACGTCGCACGACATCCCGTTACCCACGGAACGATGTACCGTTCGGCATTCATTGAAAAGCCTAGCAGGCGGCGTGGACGAACGCCGCCTTGGCGCCTTGCCGACGAACCGCCGAACCGCCGAACCGCCGAACCGCCGAACCGCCGAACCACCGAACCGCCGAACCGCCGAACCGCCGAACCACCGAACCGCTGAACCGCGGTGGCTCTTGGAGCTCTTCGGGCGAACGCGTCCGGACGCTCGTCCGACTCGTAACGGTGCGAGCCCGGACCGCGGAAACGAGCGCGAGATCGGCGCGTCCGCTGCCGGCTAGCGTGTACCAATGTCTCGAGCGGAGTGTAGCCGTTTCACTCTGATAAAGGCGAAACCGGCGCTGGAGCCGTGCCGAGGCGGCAAATACCCGCGGGCCCTCTCGAACAGCCGGACGGCCGATAAAAAGTTGCGCCGTCCAGCTTCGGCGGCGGCGGCGCGAGTGCGCGCGCGAAACAGCTGACGGGCCGTAACTGCCGCGGAATAGGCTCGCGCCTCAGTGCCAGGAACAAGCGGGGCAGAGGCAAAGGAAAAAGCGCGCCAGCACAGAGGAATAAAAAAGCGAGCAGCAACGGTCAGCGCGCGAGTGGCGCGAGTGGCGCGGTGGCGCGAGTGGCGGTAACGAGATAGAGGATCGCTCGGCGAACGGAAGTGGAGAGTGCTGCCAGGGGGTTCCGCGTGTAGCGGAATGGGAGAGATAGAGCTCCATATACGTCGGCGTTGCGGCCGCGTAACAACGCCGCGGTGGCCGCCCGAGGCAGGAAGGAAATGCGAAATAAATATAGCGAGCGGGGGCCTGTGGGGATCGGGCCGCTCGCGCGCGCACTTGAAAACTGGACGCCAGCCAGTCCGGCCAGAAAGATACATATTTTTAAATATTTTAGTCACGCTTCGCAATCGCCTCGTCACGCAGCCTTGCCACCTACTACAGCACGCACGCGCGCGCGCCGTCCGCTCGCTCGCTGCTCCGCTGCCCGCTGCTCTTTCTCGCAATCTAGCCACGCTCTTTCGAAACTCCAATGGCCTCCGCGCCACTCTGCCGCCAGCATTTTCAGCGCCACTCGGCTGTCCCTTGATCCACTTGTTGGTCGTACCTCGCCAACGGCCGATAGCCACCGCGGCCAATCTTATCCGCCGACACCGACCGACTCGTTCGCTGATAATTTCCCAATAAGATTGCGCGGAGGGAGCCGGCCGTGCGCGAGTCGCTTCGATTTCCGGCAATCCGAGCGCAAACTATGGCTAATTCATGCGCGCCATTGTCGCATTCGCGCTGATCGATACCAGCGCGCAGTCGTCCGGTCGACCCGCGAGAGACCTCTGCGCCAGATCGACGCGCGAAAGTAAAAGCGCGCGTCGTGGCTGGCCATTGGCTCGTCCAATTCTTCGGCAGCCGCTGATCGCTGGTCGATTCGGCTCGGAGCTTTCCGTCTTACTAATCCGCCGCTAACGCGCGCTCTCCACCGATGGTCCACTGCTCGAATATGTATGCGAAGACACCGATGCTTGGACTTGAAATGCAGATCGAGCTAACGATGTGATTTACGGGCAGCGGCTCCAAATAAACAACGGCTGCAGAAGAACGACAGAAGCAGATTTTTGCGCGGCGAGCAAAGTTATTCGCTGGAAGAAGAAAGAAAAAAGAGAGATGTATGCAGCGAGCAAAAAGTATGCGGGATTCAGAGCAGAGAAGGAGAGCGAGGAAAAAAAATGATGCGGCAAAGAGCAGACACAGATTTAACGAGTAGACGCGTCATTAGAGGTGACAGTAAAGGAGGCAGAAGTGTCAGTGCGCTGTAAGCGTGAAAAGGGGGCGGGGGAGACGCGAAGAAGGATACCTCTGCCTGATGGTTTCGGGTCGAAGAGAGTAGTCGAGAGCGAGAGAGAGAGCCGCTGGAAATGAAGGCCCGCAGTGGTCGGAAAAATGCGAGGCTCCGTCTCCCCGCATACATTTCCATACATCAGAGAGAGAGAGAAAGAGAGAGAGAGAGAGAGAGAGAGAGAGAGAGAGAGAGAGAGAGGCAGGGAGAGAGCTGCCGCTTTTCTAGAACGAGATGCCGAGAGTCAAACGTCGCCCAGGGAAAACGACTGCTCTTGCACTCTCTCGGCCCTGGGATATAAGAGGGTCACCGAATAAATCCAGCTAATCAGACGAGAGAAAAACCGCAAATTAATTATTCTCCCAGCTGCAGCTTTATAAAACTTGACAGCTCTCTTGCGCTTTTCGATCTCGATGGTCTAGCACTCGACTCCACACTGAATCAGCCGCATCGCTCTGTTTGCTCCTCATCCGAACAAATTCGTTGTAACGCCGAATTTCATTCGATTTGTCCGTCTCTCTCAGCTGGCGTCCTTTCCGATGCGAGATTTCTCCCTTGCCTTGGGGATTTGACGAAAATATTTCGACATTCAAATTTATTCCAAGCGACTGCATTGGCGTATCCAGCGATTTGATTTTAACAATGTCACACTTTGCGAAGGCTGCTGTTTTATGGATAAGTACTAACGACGCATCGCAGATAAATCAACCACTCGATGAATGTGGCAATCTCGGTTGCCGGCGGTTAGTTGTTCGGAGGACAGACGCCGTAACACGTAACGAATTCCGGCTATCTCGCGCATAGAATCTAAGCAAAGCGAGGCTCGCCTCGGTGTTATCAAGGATATCAGTGCGACGGCAAACGTCGCGAGCAGCGAGCTTAATCGAACGGGACGGGCAGTTCCAGCGGCCGAGCGTTCGATCGAGTCGGAATGAATAAAGTAAGGGTAAAGCTGCGGCATGCGTTGATATAGAGCAGCTAGAAGGGCGAGCGGGGCGCAGAGTAGGAGTGCAGGCTCGGCGGCAAGTGTTTGCGAGCCGCTCGAAAGCTCCGAGGCTCGAGGCTAGCTGGCTGCGGAGCGGCTCTCGAGACTCCCAACCGGAGACTGCCGCTGGAGAGAGAGTGACGGGCGCGCTGCTGAAATGCAGATTCGAGCTCGCTTGCCCAGCGGATTTACTTAGCGCTCCAACTCACTTCGCACGCGACTTCTTCTGGCTGGCGGCTTCGCGCGCACTCTGCGCTCTGCTCGGTGCACACACTCGCCGAAGCGGGCGCGCCCAAACACGAGAAAACCTCCAAGTGCGGCGCTGCCGTTGGCCCCGTTGTTGCCGCTGTTGTCGTCGCGGCCCGCGGCTCTATGATTGATCGCGAGCTGCGACGAACTGGCGCTGCGCAGCTGAGAAATCAATCATGCCGAGGATCGCGAGTAGAAGGCGATCGGCAGGCTGGCCGACTAGCGCGGGGCTCATTAGGCGCCAGTGTGAGTCGTGGCTTTTGTGCGTGCAAACAGACGAATCTGGGCAGCGAGGGCGGCAGAGGCGCGCCGCAAGGGTGCAGTGCGTGCGCGCGCGCGCGCGCGAGCGAGCGAGCCGTCGCCGCGGCCATGGCTTTGGCGTGATCGATGGCGCTGGCCGCTATCTCCTCGAGGCCGCCGTCGCTGCCGCCGCCGCCGCCGCCGCCGCCGTCGTCGTTGGCGGGGTGGCGGCGGGGGTGACGGCAGCGAGAGCTCCTTCCACCGGCCTCCGCCCTCTTGCTCCGGCAATTCATCATCTCCGTCTGTTTTTCACTTACTTTATATGCAACGTATTCCGTAATTTTTATTCAGCCGAGCCATGCCTCGGTGAGCTCGCCGCTAAACTACCCCCTACACGCAGCCAGTCTATTCTGTTCACCCTCTTGCTCTTCTTTTCTCGCTTCTCCATTTGCTTGGCCGGCCCTTCTTCTCTCTGGCTCTGCCGTGGGCGAATAAACAAGCTCGCTAGCTGGTCGCTTTGATGGAAGCCTGGACTTATCCACTCCGAGTGACTTGGCTGCCGCGCGCGCTTCAGGCCGGAGTAGCTTACTCGAGAGCGCGCCGACTTCGGCCGACTTCGGCCGGTCACCTTGGGAGTTGCGCCAAGCCGGCGGTTCGTCTCTGCGCGCATAGGTCGTGCCTCGGACGAGCGAGCATATCTGCGCTATATCTCCGGGATTACGCATCTTTCGCTCGGTCCGGGCTGCAGTCCATACATATGCTAAAGGACCTGGATAGAGATCGCGGCCGGCGGCTCGGTCGGCGCGCGCGCCTCGTATTCGGTCAGTTTGATTTATCGGCATCGACATCGACCGCTCGAAATTTCTGGCCAAATATGCTGCTTCCAGCCGTGCCGCGACGCCACCCACACGCGCCCGTCCGCAATTTCCATAGGATGAATTATTAGACAGTCCACCGATTCCGACGCCCTTCTTTTCACTAACCTTTTAATGCGCCTCGCCGATACCTTGCTCGATCAATTTATTACAACAGCTTGCCCGCCGTTTCTCATTTCTCTCCTCGCGTCTCGGCCTGGCCGTAGCTTGGGCCAGGCCGAGTCCAGGCAGAGGCAGCCCTCGTTAAAACTAGCAACTTATCGACGAACTTTCTCGCGACACCCGATTGCTTTGGCCCGCGATAACCAAACCGGCAGGACAGGAAGTCATAATCAGCAGATATCATCTATTCCCTTCGAACGACGTCCCGGCCTTGCCTTGCCGACGGCTCTTGGCTGATACTCCGAGACGCCGCGTGCGTCATTTTAAAAGGGAAAACGGAGAAAAAGACTGCGGCCGGTTCGTTTCACTGTAAATACCCGTTACAACGCACTCGCAACTGTGAAAAAGCTTTTAATCCTCACGGATAAGCCTGTATTGCTACGTTTCCCAACGTCCCTTTTTAGAAAAACGAACACGCCAAATCCTTGTGCACGTACAGCTTTGATTTTATGCTGGAAACTAACACTCGACGATATCCCTGCAAATTTACCGACAATGAAAACGCTTCAATTTTCATTACTTCGCCATATTATGCAGGACATCATCAATTTGTTATACTGCAAAAGTAACTTTTATTCGGCGTGTCGTTCGGTTGACGGATGCCACCAACTTTTCATTACCGATTCATACAATCTTGTTATTTTACAACTCAGTCAAAATAGAATATAAAATTCGCTATATTTTATTTCGATAAACATCCAATTTTTTTTACCATCCAATTCGGCATGGTACTTTAATAATGACGTTGCTGTATCTGTAAAGCATTTTTTTTCAATAAACGTAGGCAATCAACTTACGAATAATAATCATTTCGTATTAATTTATTCTAAGAACAGTGTTAATTTTGTAGGATTTTCCTTTAATCACGAGGAAATATTTTGTACAAAGAATAAAATGCAGTGGTCTTTCGGCTAAACGTTTTATTTTCTTCGTATAATCTATAGATAATAGCTTTCTTAGTCAAATTCTGAAAAATGCAAATATTTTTGTTCTGCTAAGGAATACTTTCCCAAAGTTTCATCAATTTTGAACTTCCGCGATGCTCTCATTTCCTTACATCGCCAAGATAAGTTGAATTTACACTTTATTTGAACGTTATTTCAAGCTCATGACATTTTTAAATCAAGTTTAATTACTGCTAATGAAATTTACCAATAAAAGTATAGATTTGAAACGCTGATAAGTGACCAGGAATCATGCTATAAATACCAATAAAGAAAGGAAAAATAATTACACTTTTTCAGCGAGGTCGTTATATTTGTACAAATACCGACTATATACCAATTTTTCAACTTTGTTTATTTACGATAATGCTTTTTTATCGAACACAAAAAATAAAATACTATTTTACGGAATAAATGAAATATCTGATGATGTTTTTCTTCTGCAAAATTGAGAAATTATTAATATTGACAAAAATAATCGACACGACATCATCCAATGTTTCATAATTTTTTACATAAGCACAGAATCTTCATGATATCATTTAGTGAAATATTTATTTATTTGTCCAGAAATATTTTATGTAGAATACTTTGGGGGGATTATTTTCTATTTTCTGCTGAATAAAGATAAGCATAACGTTAAATAAGCAAAATTGAAAAATCCATGCAGATCGATACCCGGCCTTTTGCAAGTAGTAATTTATGCATTCGTATTTTCAAAAAGTTGTTGGATGCTTATCCGATGCATTTTGTATTGTCCACATTAGCGAGTAAATTGAAAGGACCGCTTTTTGTAATCGATACAAGATTAAAGAAATGCGTGTGTGGAGTATGTTTGCAGCTCTTTCTAACGTGGAATAGTTGAAAGAGCAACGGCATGAGATACAAGCGACGCGTCGAAATAAATAAAAGGAGTGCATCGATCGAAGTAATAAGCGTGGTGAATAAATAAAAACGGCTCGGTGCGCGACACGCTCTCCGGGAAGTGAGTTAATGATAGCTTATAAAGAGCGATCTACATATAGAGGAAGAGCAAAGGAGGAAAAACAGCGAACGGGTGGCAGTAATAAAAGTTTATCGGCATAGCGTGCTACCAGAGTAAGGAACACTAGGACGATAGAAGGTAGCTAGCGGAGGAGGCGAAGAGGAGGGGGCGCAAGCACGAAGGGGTTGTAATGGTCGTTACGCCAATGCCACGGACGATAGTGGTCGCTTATTAGGAGAGACGAGCCTCGCGCGAGTTGGCAAGTTGGCATGGTGTGCTCCGCGGATGGCTGGCAGTCACGGTCGTGGCTCCCCCGGCAGCGCCTGCTGCCGCTACGGAGGATCTAAAAAGCCACGATGACTTTACTACACGGAGATTTTATCGGAGGTCACGCCGTTGCTCGCCAACGTACCTTCGCACACGTCGAGGTTGTTGCTGCTGCTGCTGCTGCTGCTGCTGCTGCGTCGGGCCTGTTTGCCCGGCGGCGCGCCCAGCCGAGCGAGGGGACAGGACCGCAGGCCAGGCGCCCTGCCACCTGCCCACTCGCAAGGTGTTCTCGAATCGGCCGTCTCTCTCTCTCTCTCTCTCTCTTTCTCTCTCCCTTGGCAGCGGCGATGTGCCGCTCGCTGTCAGTTTCGCTGTTTATTCGGCGTCGCGCGTCTTTATCGGCCGGCCATCTCTTCGGCCATGCAACTGCTCGTTGGCGGCTCTTCGGCGAAACTCGACGTGTCGCTCGGTTTCCCGGGCCCTGCGGGGACCCGTATGATGCCTGGGCATCGCCTAATCGACAACGTACGCGTCACTCCCCGCACGCCAGCTACGGCTCGCGCTGATAAGCACGTGCTCCCGATGGCTCCTCCGTCGGAGAACCGGACGCGGCCCCCACAGCCACTCTCGCGGATTCAGCTTTGAGGCTCGAAATGCTGCTGGCGAAGAAGAACGAGCGAGGGAAGGGTCGGTGTATAAAAAGCAATTCCAGACACCTCCGAACAACGACAAAGGAGCCGTCTTCCGCAGTCCGAGGAGCTCTTGAGAGATTTCAATCTGCGAAATTTGGCTTCGCATCCAAAACCTCAAACGACATAATAAGCGAGCTGTTTGAGAAACGATACTCAATTTGCCAAGGCAAGGCAGCAGAGCACGCGAGCGGCGTGGCTAACAAGAGAAACCGCAAAGCCAGAGGCCGGCGGATAGCGCGCGCGTGGAGCTTAGGCCGCGTCGGCGATTCGGCGCAAAGTGGCCGTGGACGCTTCCTCTCCGGGTTGCTTCTTCCGTGGGTGCGCGTAACGCGACGAGCGCCACGGGCGCGATGCGTGCGGCTATCTTGGCTATCTGTTCCACTTGGGCCTGTTTGCTTGGCGCAGGTGAAGGCGCCCCGCGCAGGTGGACCGTGCGCGCGATCTCCGGCCGACCGCTCGCTCGGCAATACGAGCCGGCCGCTTTGACCTCGACGATACGCGACTGCCTATTATTTTTGCGCTGGCGAGCAGGCAGCTGCAATTTCGCTCCTCGTTGCGAGCGCCGATCTCCTACACTTATATCCGCCGAGTGTGAGCACTGTGACGATCTACACTGATTATCGCCGAGAGCGACCAACCAACCAGCTCGCTCGGCAAGCGGTTCTTCATCGATGTCTCGTCAGATTTCATCCAGCTACCCGCCACTTCCGACACTATCTTGCTACGCAATTGCGCGAACACTGTTTATCTCGGGAAGGTTTCAGGCAATTAGCGCGATGAACGGGTAACAAAAGTCGCATACGACGTGCGTTATGCTTTCATTCTGTGAAAGCCGGGAATTCCATGAGTGGAAAAACAACGAGAGTGAGATTAATCATATAGAATCTGTTGAACAAATCACATCACAATCGGACAATAGTTTATTATAATATTTTTTCATACAATCACAGCCTATAGCAACAACAATCATTTTTCTTGATATAAAGTAAATGCGTTCGAGCTATCCTTTTCTACACCTTCCAGTATTTTTTTTTTCAATAAGAATATTTGCGGTAGGTAAGTCTAAACGAAGAAGGGCAATAGATAAGTTGTTGGAAGACGATTGTTTAAAATAAAATATATTTATACGGAACGAAAGACCATGATTGAAAATTCTAAAAGGCGAATAAAGTGGACTGGTATCGCGTTCGGTGGGTAGCCAAAGAAAAACGAGTGATTTTTAAAGAATTATTTGTCCCAGGTAAAACAGGCCGTTTCAGTGCAATTTGGAGTAGGCTCCGTCAGTCGAACGTTGGCGGCGGCCGTGTTCCTAAGAACAAACGTCCGATCAGTTGGCAGAAGAGAGGTTTCGAAGCGATATCTAGTTAATTCGTCATCGGGCAAACGAGCGCGCGTTCGATCGTGCGTCGTTTCGGTACGACAGAGGTGCACGGGATAAAATGCGATGGAAGTGGTTTGCCATCTCCGCGGAGCGAGAGAGGTAAAGATTACAGACCGTGGAAATACCGGTAGAGCCGAGCTCCGGCCGGGTGCGCGACGCACCGGCGAGCTTGAGAAATAAGCTTTCGGCGAGCGGATAGCGCCGAAGCACAAGCTCCCGCGAGCGCAAGCTCTCTCCTGCCGGGCTCATCCAGAACTACAGTTCCGGCTGCTAGCGAGCGACGAGTCCTGCCTTATCGGCCTTATCGCCGACCCGAATCTTGGCGCCAATCGCGTTCAAACGAGGCGGCCGACGCTGCGCGTTCCCCGTGCCGCCGATCGGACAGTGGGCTCGACGGACGGGTGCACCCGCCGCGCTGCCGGAATGGCGAGAAATGCACGACGGCTGAGCGATGGTAACGCGCAGGCCGGGCGAAACAACACGTAGGCCGGTGAGCAGCCGAGTAGGCAGATCGAGGGGGAGAGGCTGTAGAGGTGCGCGCGCTCGCCGCGTGCATGTGCGCGGCTACGGGGCAGGTATTAGCTGCTTTCAGGCTTTTCGTCACGTAGAGACGCATACGTGAGAGTCGTCTAGGCACGGCAGATTATAGCCATCCGATCGGCGTGTGGCGTGCGTGCTCGGTGGCAGCGCTCGGCTCGGAACGGCGCCGCGAGAGCGAGCCGCGTAAGTTAGCGAGAGAGAGAGAGAAGGGAAGGCTGGCAGACCGGCAGCGTGCCACTGTCATACCAATTAATCGCCGGGAGATCGCTATCGCCATGGGATGTTTTCCGTGGCAGCTCGCGAGCAAGTGGCTGCTTTCGTTGTTGCCTGCGCCTTTCGTGCGCACCAGCGCCAAGCGCATTGCCGGTTATTACGATGGAATTCGCTCGCACGGCGCAGTGCCGCAGTCACACGCAGGCCGCTCGCCGAAGCCGCAGCGCGCGCATCGGAGCAGCCTCGCGCTCGTGGCGATTATACGCGCGCGCCGCAGCTGCAACAATGAGCCGAGCTGCCCGTACGTCATCGAGCGTTCGTTGCGTCGGACAACGGCGCTCGACGCGGCCGGCCAGCCGATCGAATTATGCCGCGCATTTCTCCCGTAAATCAATCCGACAGCGGGAATTAACGAAATTGCCAACTTTTCTACGCCGCTCAGATCGCAATCGACTAGACGAATGACTGGAGGTTTCTGCCTGCTCAAAGCTGCACGCCTCATACTTGCAGACCAGCAACACTTTTTCACGCGCTCGCCTCGCTCGTTGCTACGTGCGCTGCGGGAAAAGGACAGGCTGAATACGGCCTAAGAGAGTTTCGAGCGAACCGAGGTTTTTCCCTCCTGTATTTATTCCGCGCCTATAAATACACCTGCCTTCGACATTTTATCGCGCATATCAGCTCAGCAGTGCTTTATAGATGACGCACGCCAGCCGTTCTCGTTCGGTATTCCGTGCGACGCTGCGACGACTGTAGCCGAGAGCTGCTCTCTGCTTCAGCGCCTGTGAATCCAATCGCACGCGAGATGCTTACTAGGAGCCTCTTCTCTTTTGGACGCACTGCTTTTACGCAAATACCGTCGCTCTCAACCTCGCTCCGACAGCGATTCGGCGGCGGTTCGTCCTCGTCGTCTCGGGGCAGATCGAGCGCCACGAGGCGTGCGCGCCTCCTGAACAGTAGATCGCGAGAGAGCGAGAGGCGACAAGGGAGCCAGAGAGGGAGAGCGCTAGCTAGGTAGGCGCGAGATCGTGGGAAGATCGTATAGGAGGAAACTTGTCCGCGGTTCCCGTGAGCTCTCTCTCTCGCTCTCTCTCTCTCTCTCTCTCTCTCTCTCTCTCTCTCTCTCTCTCTCTCTCTCTCTCTCTCTCAGACCTATACACACAGCTTTACGTGTACAGGCGTATGCAGCAGTAGAGTCGCCGCGCGCGGCTTTGGGCTCTTTCAGCAGCCACGTGGGAACATTCGACCCAGTAGTGCTTGCAAACCGAAAAGGCAACCCGCTATCGTCGCTTAACATTGTCCCAGCAAATCTCGCGCAATCTATGGATACGCCGGCATAAACACCTATTTACGACTGCTCTTATTCTTGGCTGTACGTACCAGCGCCTTACACGCCTGCGTTTTATGAGGCCCTCAAAAAAACATAGAAGCCCGCACGCGTTTAGCGCTTAGCGCGAGAGTAATGCTGCGACCGAGGCGAATAGAAAAAAGAAGAAAGAGAGAAGCGATCGCACCTAGACGTTTCACACGTTCGTGGGAGTGAAGCGTCGTCGCCGCGTGAGGGGGGAGGGGGGGGGGGGGGAGGAAGAGCGCGCGTTATACACGGCTGCAAAGTTCCTTCAGGCCTTTTGATTGTGCTATTCGAGAAATTTATATCTTTAAATACGCTTGATTGATGACTTCCGCGTATACATGGCGCGTGTTGCTACGCTCAATGTAAAATAAAAAAACGAAAAAAACGACAGCATAGCGTAAATAAAAAGGCGAGATGTGCGAGCTTAATTAGTCGGCGGGTGTACGTGTACGTGTTGGCTCGAAGAAATTAGTGAATTGCGTCTTGCGGCTGCAATAATTATGGTAAATCGCTCGTTACACGCGGCCGCGAGGTAATGTTTTAATTTTATTAGCGCGCGCCGGTATTAAGAATTATTTGTCCAGGCGGTGAGTTGTAATAGCTGTATATGATAATGCTCAAAGGCTTCGCGCGCGCGACCATTGGGATTCCGGGTTGGCTGCGGCTCTCGATACATCGACGGCTGCTGTTTGTTTTAATTTGCATGAATAAACACGGCAGCGGGCTGATTATAAGCGCGCCAGAGCATGGCGCGAGACGCCAGCGCCTCGACGTGTCTGCACGGCGGAAGTTGACATTCGGAGAGAGGCAAAAAGGGAGAGAGCCGATCGAAGATGTACGCCGAAGGAGGCGCGCAAGCTCGACGGCCAAGAAACGAGAGCGCGCGTTGGCTGTACGTAGGCGCGCAGCGAGAGGGAGAAGCCACTGACTGATTGATTTTTGCCGTGCGGCTTTGCCCGTCTGTGCCGCCGCTACCCGCGACTGTGTGGCCCGCTGCTCGCGGTCGTGGGGTGAGTCGGCGGCATCGCGACGCCCTCCGCCGATTGGCGCTGCCGTCCCCAGGGGCGGCGCTAATCACCGGACCGTGCGCTGCCACGAACGGACGGCAAACGACTCGGAGAGTGCACAGGCCAACCGCGGTGCCCACTTGCACTGACCGGCGCGCTTTTTTCGCGCGCGAGCGCAATTCCGAGGCCAGCACACGCTTCGGCGAGCCCGCGGCTCAGTTTTATTCGCGACAGCTTCCAGAGGCGCTCGTCGACGGAGACCTGGCTCGCTCGCACTACGAGTGGCCGGCTGATCGCGAGCGATCGATCGCGCGCTCGCAGAATCAGGCGGTTGCGGCGGAGCGCACGGATAGATTGGCCTGCGTTATTTGTCGGTGCTCGCGGCGGCGAGCGGTGCAATAGCTGCTGGCGCTACGGGCGCTCGGCTGCTGATTTACGAGGGCTCGGCGCGCGCGCAAGAAAGAATCGCGTGCGTCGCGCCAGCCAGCTACGTTTGCCGGAGCACGCAGCAACAGCACGTGCGCGAAAGATAACGGATGTAGGGCGTATCTGGCGGCGTGCGCGCGACAGCTCGATAAAGTCCGACAAATCCAAAGCTTCGAGCCGACTACGTACGCTGCTGGTATCGCGCCGATCTACAAGCCCTGGCCGCGGTGAGCTTGCGTCGGTCGGTCGGCGTCCGAGCGAAGCAAGGCGCACCGGGCGCTTCGCTGGCGGCAGTCCGGCTGGCGCGTTCGTACGGAAAGACGGGCTGCGGCGGGCGACGGGCGACGGGCGACGGGCGACGGGCGACGGGCGACGGGCGACGGGCGACGGGCGACGGCGGAGAGCGAGCTTCCAGCTCTTTAGCGGGCAGTGGCGTGTGGCGTATGTGACTCGCCTGCGCGTTCGCTCGAGGCCTCGGCTCGCGGCCTGGAGGGGAGTGAGTCGCGGCGGAGTGGGCTGGTGCTGCGGCGGGCGTCTGGTGGGGCGCGCCGGCGCGGCCGAGGAGAAGGGACGAGCGCCGACGCGGCTGGCGCCCGTCCGAGCGACAAGGAGCGTCGGGGAGCGACGAGGAGCGACGAGCCGGGCCGAGCGCTCCCCGCCTGCGCCTCTCGCGCCACCGTCAGCCGAGACCACGGAGGAGGGGCCAATGGACATGCGCGGGTGTGCCGCGACACCACGGCGACCTTCTGGCCACCTCCAGAAACAAAATGGCTACCGCGACTCGCAAGCTCCGCGACAGATGGAGCCAGCACGGCCAGCGCGACCGCCGCTCCCTTGCGCTCGCGTTGCCGTGCACGTCCTCTCGTCCAGCTTCGCCTAGCCCTCCCTCGTACGATGATGATCCCGCGATCTTGCGCGCTGCTTCGCTCGATCGACGATCACTCGGCGACGGCAGTTTCCCGCTAGGCGCGCTCTGCTGCTTCGCTCGCAGCATTTCCACGACGATCTCGGCAACTGGACAACGGACTTGCGCTGATATCTGGCTGCGATAAGCGCCAATAGTCTACGGGCGGCCGGAAGCTGGCAAAGGGAAAGAAACGGGCCGCATTCGGCGGAGCGGCAGGCTACGCCCGCGACGGATCGCGCGAACGATTTCCGAAAGTCTGCCTATCGATCAAGTTTGGCAATTGGTCGAACGAGGAAGATGGCGGAAAGTCGCGGCGAGATCTAATGGAAAGGCAGGAGCGCGCAGTGGCTTGCGACTAGCGAGGCTTGCCGTGAGAGCGAAACACTTTCCCTGGCGGAGACATTGATTGGCAAGGCAGGAGGAAGCAAAGAGGGAAGAGAAGAAAGCGCGAGGCAAGTCGCGGCAGGCGCGGGCTGCGTCGCTCGAGTGCGCCGCTCGAGTGCGCCGCTCGAGCCGTCGCTCGACGAATGTTTTCAGGACGGCGTGTAGAGAGCCAGGCCTTCATGCATATTCAACGACACTCTCAACTCCTCCGTCACGGAGGGAAAGAACACCCCCTGCGCCATAAGCACCCCCCGAGCCTCCACTCGCTCGCTCACGCACCCCTCCGACCTCTTCTCCCTTGCTTCTCTGCCAGCGCGCCGCCGCCGCCATCGTCGCATCAAGTACAAGACGAGCAAGAGCAGCCCGAAGAATTGGTTTATTATATACGAGAGAGAGAGAGAGAGAGAGAGAGAGAGAGAGAGAGAGAGAGAGAGAGAGAGGCAGCCCGGCCACGGGGATAATTAAAAAAACTTTACTCGTAGACGGTTGAGGGGCGCCTCTCGTCGCCCCAGCTCTAGCTATATATCTACTAGCCTTGTCTTGTTAGCCACGGAGAAGGCAGCAAGAACGAACAAGAACAAGACAAGAGACGAACAAACGGAAGAATGGAAAATTGCGAGATCGACCGGAGTGCGACGCGCACGCTAGTGTGCGCGTCTGCGAGTAATCTGGATCAAAAGTAGCCAAGTAGCAAGCTACCCGGCACTTGGTCTTTTTATCGAGAGGATCGCTGCTCCGGCGTGAGTTTATTATCGTATCTGGCAAAGTGATTCCCCGACACTTGGAGATTCAGGCGTAGCTGCCTCGGCAGCGAGCGGGAGCGCCAAGGAGAGAGGCGACTCGGAAGGAAACGTTCGGTTACGACGGCGATAAATTCGAAGGGAGGATTTTGCGGTTGAGAACTGCGGAAGCACGGCGACGGCCGTACATACACCTACGGGTATATACACAGCCAAGCACACACGCAGAGCACAGCTGCCTGTGTAGAGATGCTGCGCGTGTTCCATCCCTCGCACGCTGCGGCTCGGCGATTGATATCCCTGGCATTGCCCTTTGATATCCTCCACACCTCGTTCCTCCAACCGTCTTTTCTCTCAGCGGCTTTCCCGAGCTCGCTCTCTCTCTCTCTCTCTCTCTCTCTCTCTCTCTCGCCGTCGCAGACTTCGACACGAGCCCTTTCTGCGCGTGCTCAAATACACCAAAGCTTCATCGAATTGCACAAGCCGCTCTAAGCGCCAACGCGCGATCATTTGCCGCGGTAATTGCTTTTTCGCGCACTCGTCCCTTTCCTCTACGTGGCTCTCGCTCTCTCCTCGACATGCCTATTCCATCTGCCCTGCCTCCTGCTACCTCCTTCACCCTCGTCCACACTTTTTCAATTTTTCTCCGCATTTATAAAATATGCGGTGAAATTAAACAGTCGAAAGTTCATCGGGAAATAACGAGGTTGGAAATTGCTAAAAGATCGATAAATAATCCCTCGGAACAATTGTCTGTTGTTTTCACTCTCTCCATTACTTGTTACCCTCCCCCTCTCTCTGTCTCTCGCTCTCTCTTTTGGCTTCGGTTTTGTTTCGGTGGTGTACGGCCACCACTCCTTTCTCTTCCATTACGAGAGAGAGAGCTGCGTCGTCGTGTGCGGCAGATCCAACTTTGAGTAGATGTGCAGTGGCACTGTGACGACGACGCCAACGACGTACGATCTCGAGCACGCAAGGGGAAAAGGGGGTGGAGCCTCATATTTTGCTCATTAGCGTCGTCAGCGTCGAAACGGCGCACGCTCTCTCTCTCTCTCTCTTTCTCTCTTGGCCTTGTGGAGAAGAACCATCCATCATATCTTGTCGTCGCGCGGCTGCTCTACAGTTGCAGAGTCGCACAGCCCTCTCGTTTTGTACGAGCAGGCAACTGAGCACTGCAGAGCTTTCCGCGCAGACCTTAGCCCTCATGATTTCGCAGGCAGCTTAGTATATGCATTGTGTGTGTATGTTTTCAATCGAGCATCACGTAAAATAGACGTAGATGTGCGGCTAGCGGACAGGGATGTTGCGTCTTTAAGAGAGACTCGATCAAGCTGCGTGGCCTAATGAAGCGTTTTAGCACGGGATCGACTTTTACGAGCTGCGACGCGAGCTGCCGAGTATGCGTGCAGGCTACCGCGTGGCTACTAGTGTGTATGTGTATTCGCGCGAGAAAGACAGACAGAGAGAGAGAGAGAGAGAGAGAGAGAGAGCTTTGTTATCGCTTGAGCAGCTTGTTATGCAAATTGCCTACTCGTATACCTGTTTTCATATAGGTGCCAAGTGCATTTCAGATTTATAGGTCGACGTAATAAAGTAACAGGCGGAAGAATGCGACAATCTTATGCAACTTGCGCTGTGGCTGGTGCGTGCAGTAGTCGTGGCTCTGCACTTTGTCGCCAATAATTCTGGTTTTGATTTTGTTCTTGCGCACTTTTAGCCGGGCGAGCTGCCGATCGGCACCTTCACCGATACGCCCGACTGTCTAGGTGCACAGAGGTGCATAAGTGTGCTTGCCCACAACGTTTAATGATTAATGCCAATGTTTTGTTGGAATAATTTACGGCAGCTCCGGGGCGCTTCTTATTGGTTGTTTTTCCCCGAGCGCTGCACGACGCTAGTCCGGCGATTGTGCAATTATGCAGCCTCGGAGGAATTTCATAGGCTAGGAAATATTGGTCGTAAAGCCGATGAAAGCTGCGCAGGCAGAAAGAACGGGTGTCCGAGCAGGTTTCGATCCGGCAGGCTCTCGTTCGGAACAAGTGGCGAAAATCGGGATGCCCGCGGCTCGCGGCCCGCGGCTCGCGGCCCGCGGCTGCAAGCAGGGATAACGCGCGGGCCGTACGGCCGCGCGCAGCTAGTTTCTCATGAAATCCGTTTTTAGCGACAGATCGTAAAGCAATTTATGTGCAGCTGAGAGCGGCCGTATAACGCGCAACACGCCGACAGTAAACGTGGCGGCGGAGCTGCACTTGTAGCCGTATAGCTGTGTGTGTTACTCGCACAGCGGCAACTCTTTGCCTCCCCTGCTTTCGCAGGCATATAGGCCGCTCGTTGCTGCCTGCTCGCTCGCTTGCTTGCGGTTAGTTGTCGCGTAAACGACTTTATTACTCGCACCGTCGCCGCCAGCAGCTCGCGTGCCGCAGCGCGGCGCTCGTCGCCGCACTGCCGCCAGCTAGTTATACGCTTCAATAGAAAAAGCGTAAACGCGATCGTTTCTTTGGGCCGACGAGCACTCTCGCGCGACTTTGAGTTGCTGGCGTCGGGCAATGAAAAAATGCGCGCCTTTTAACGGCCTCGGCTCCCCCGGCCGTCCTAACTATATACTTTTTTATCGCGAGCCTCGTATTATCTTTTGTTAGCTGCGAAAGCGCCCGATACACTCGCGCGCTTCTTTATGCGCCATAGCCTCGCGAGTAAAATCGCGCCTTCGCCTTTTTACGGCTGTTCCCGACAAATTGATTGATCGCAATCGCGGCGTTCCCGATTCCCCGCTCTTTCCCAATGAATTCCACCGACTCGCAGCTGCAATTAGCCTTCGCGCTCTCATCCTCGCTACGAGAAAGTGGTTCGCGGGCCAGAAACCATCTACGACGACTGTACAGCGTGACGTGCAACAGTACTGGCCCGTCTGCAGCTCAGCGAGCGCGCGCAACTTGCAGCATCCTCATAAGCACGCCGGTCACGCCTTCGTATGTGTGCTGAAACAGCGGCATGTGTCAATAAACGCCTCCAAAACATCGCCAACTGCTTCGCGGCATTTCTTTATTTAAGGAAAAAGCGCACAGTGGCTGGTATTTACAAGTGGCAAATATTTTGCCAACTTGTTGTTGGCCGCTTCATCTCGTTGTCGAGTATGCTGAGCGAAGTAGTCGGCTGCTCGTTCGCGCCAGTCGATAATAAATTTCAGTGGATATAGCGCGCTAAAGTCAGACCGATAATTCTGAGCACGCCAGAGGAGAGACTATAATAGAGAGCATAGCTTCGAGAGTTACGATCAGGTTTAGAACAGTGGAAATTGCTCGAGGAAAGGAGCTCGGAAGGAGAAAAAAACTGGTCAAATAGACAGTAGTATTGAATAATGGCAGGGCTGCTGACGGAAGCAGTAAACGTCGCTAAAGCTGCGCCAGCCGAGGCTCGCACAGGTTGAGAATGGCCACAAAGCGCCCAGGAATACGTATACCCGCAGAGAGAGAGAGAGAGAGAGAGAGAGAGAGAGAGAGAGAGAGAGAGAGCAGCAGTCTGGCAATCGCCGCGATGGTGCGGCTACTTTGGCGTAATGGGATGGCGAAGGTACTGTAGGCACGGCGAGGGACTGCTCGCGGGGCTGCACTGCGCGCTGCTGCTGCTGTCGGCGTGCCCATGGAAACGCGCAGGCGCCTACAACGCAAACTGCACACTACCGTCGCCAGAGCAGCCGCACCGACTCGACTCGCTCTCAGCTGCTACCTCCATGGCAGCAACACATCTCGCGGGCTTAGCCCCCTTAATGCTCAATCAACACCCCATAGTTCTGCTGCGGATGGATTCTCCGAGCATCAATCCTCATCCTCATCCCCGCGATTGCCGAGCAGCCTCTCGCCTCGTAGTCTACGCGCAGCGTCGCAAGGCTTGTCTTGCCGTGCACTTGAACTCCCGAGGCAGCGCGGAGCACTGATTTAACGAGGCTTCGGCGCGCCAAAGTGAAAATTTCACGAGTTAATTACGGCATTGCAGCAGGCAAAGATTTGATTGGATTGTTTGCAAGTCGATTTGATCTTGCCACTTGCTAATGCGAATAACGGGACAGGCGCACACAGCCACGTCAACATGTGTACTAGTCAACCGAGCTATGTATGTATATACGAGAAGCGAGGCGCTATCAAGCTATTTAACGCGACGCTCCATGAATATTGAGATGCAGTCTTCGCCAGCGAGCTCGCGAGCAGCAGCGGCGGCAGAGGCGCGTTCGCCTTATATTTTCGTTACGCAACTCGACTCGCGTAATTTATAGAGATCCTAATGCACTTAAAATGCTCATTTGTAATCGGAATCGCTTGGAAATCGTAAACATGACACAGAACGTCCGTGAACTCATCCGTGATTATTTTGCAGTGCTTTCCGCCACGAGCGCGCCAGCTGCAATGACGAAATCGCGCGAGTCTCGACGAAATCGCATTGCTAAACGCATGCGTGCCAGCGATATCGCATCACCTGCGTCTGCCGCTGCCGCACCATATTATATTTTTTCCTTTGTTTCCGACTGCTACGCAACATTAGCGTGTTATTGCACATAATATAGCGACGCTCGAACGTGTAGGCCAATAAAATACTACGATCGAGCAATCGACAGCCCTTGCGCATAGCTTTAATGCCGAGTACCGTTGTCCTTGCGAGCTCTCCTCCAGGGACGCTAATACGCTCCGAGAAGGCTCATCGGCGGCGACAACGACCAGTGTACGGATTAGTGGATTACGATCAGTCATGGTAATGGTGGATCGCGCAGCTTATCGCTCGTGTCGAAAAATGCCCGAGGCGGGCAGTGCAGAGCAGCGTACGCGGCGACAAAGTCTTGGAGAGATCAGCAGCAGCAGCAGCAGCACAGAGCGTACGGAGAAACAGAAAACAACGTAAAAGTGGACGGGTAATAAATCTCGCCGATAAAGATTTTCCACGCACATCCAAGTAGGGAAATTGAGTGTTGCCGGGGCGCGCGCGCGCGCGAGATCGACCTTCGAGAGCGTGACGAGCAGGCCACGTGGCAGCGGCAGCGGCGGCAGCAGCAGCAGCAGCAGCAGCAGCGCGCGCGCGAGCAATATATGCAGATCTCTGCATGCGTGCGCGCGCCCGCGTGTGTGTACAAGTGGCCCCGCAGCACTGTGGCGTGGCTCGGCAATATCTCGCCGCTCTATCGCGATCCACGCGATCTGCCAAGCGCGAACGAGCGTTTCAAGGTAAAGAACGATTCGCACGCTAGCGACCTGCCAGAGACACGCGCGCGCGCGCGCGCGGATTGGAAAAGCGAACGACTCGAGAGTTTGCTTACAGAGCCGAATTGGGAGCACTTGGAGCGGCCAGACTGGCTACTGACGGTGGGAATTACGCTCTGCGTGCGCGTGCGCGCGGCCAGTGATGAATTCTGAAACAATGAGAGTCAATGGCCGCGTTTTACGATGAAGAGCCGCCGATAAAACTGGAAGGCAAACAATTTGCTGGTACCTTTGGGAGTAGCTGAGAGAGCGAAGGAGAGGAAAAAGGAACTGTGCTTCTGAAAACAATTTGAAAGGTCTATTGACATTGAGGAGCAAGAGAGCTAGTCATTTACTGATTTACAAGCGAGTAATTTAGCTTTCGAGCAAATTTTCCCAAGACAGCAGTGGTAGCAGCAGCAAAGCAGCAGCAGCAGCAGCAGCAGCAGCAGCAGCAGCAGCAGCAGCAGCAGCAGAGTGAATGCTTATGCAGAGGTAATACTACTTACGCTGATGCTCGCTGTGAGCCGCGAGCTGCGTCAGTGGGCCGATGCTGCTGCGCGCCTTCTGTGGGAAGATGCACTCGAGCGTGCATTTCGTAATATAATTGGAAAGCAAAGTCGAGCGCGTTGGAATAACAAGAGCAAAAGTAGGCAGCAGGGCAAAAATAGAAATAACAAGGAAGCTGCAGCGAGCGAGGATAGGAGCAGTGATTCGGCTGTGATGTTTGTGCGCACGCGCTAAAATGTTTACGAGCCCCCGCGCGATAGACCCATAAAAATGCAAATCTTTATCGAGCGGCCCAAGCGAGCGCAGGGAAGGCAAGCGAGCACTCGCACTCGCAGGCGGGCACGCACGTACGCGGATAGACCAGCCCCAGTGGCAAGGCGCTTGCATGCCATTAGCCCAGAGACCTCCCGCGCCGCGCCAGGCAGCCTAGCTCCCGCTACCTGCAGCTCGGACGGATAATACAGGCGGCGCAGGCCGCAGAGCCGCGGCTACCGGCACCGGCGCTCCGTCCTGGCCCCGTCGCAGGCGTCGGCAAGAGGTGAGCTACGACGGCCGCCTAACGAAGAGGCAATGGCGCGCCACTGCGCGTCGCTCGGCAGAGACGAGTGCGAGATAGGCGCTAAGAAGAGTCAGCAGCCTGGTCTGCCGTCTATCTAGATTACAATTAGTCGATAGCGCCGGGCGGCGGCCCGCGCGGGACCACCTCCTGCGGTATACGCGTACGCCTATGTACGTATGTATGCGTGCATGCCGATCGCGCTCGCAGGCGACGCGTTGCGTACGGGGAGCACAGCTCGACTCGGTCTCGCTCTCGCTCTCGCTCTGTCTGTCTGTTGTCGACTCTTTATCGCGCCCCCGGTGAGTCGTCTTATGCATCTTTCATGAGGCTCCGAGCATCCAAGGGGTCCGCGCGCGCCGCCATCTATCCCTCGAGCTCGCGCGCGCTCGGCTCTTTTCATTTTCTCCTTTCTTCTTTCTATCCGCGCTGCTCCGGCTGTGCTCCGCTTTCGCCAAGACGTTTCTCGCAGCTATCCGCCGGATAAATAGACGAAAATGCCGGGACTGGCCCATCCCTGCGCTGCGAGACCGAGTGCGCGGCTCGCGGGAGATTCCGCTGGACGCTCGCAGCGAGCTTTTCGCGAGACAACTCGGCCGAGCTTTGTCCCTTCTGCCTTTGACGAGCCCTCGCTCCACCGAGGAGCCAGACTTCAAACGACCCCTGCGCACATAAACATAGCGACCATACCGCACGAGTAAACAGGCACGGGTGAACGCGGCGAGCGAGCGGCGAGCAAGCGGCTCGTCCCGAAATGCGTGTCGCAAATCGATTTGCCGCAAAAGCAGCGTTCTTCAAACAGCCTCGTTTCGCAGAGAGATAGTCGTGTACTAGGTATGCGCCGACTTCTCAGCGACCGAGCGAGCTTGCGATCCTCCGATAGCACTGCTCGCTCTGTTTTGCTGCCTCTCTGCTCTTCTTTTTATTTTATGCTGTACCTTTACAGCTCCATGTATACATGTATCAGAGAGTGTGCTATCTCCCAGAAATAAACACACACTTTACGCGCTTATCGTAAATTCAAACATTTTCGCTTTCTTTCCAGGGGTAAGACGCTTTACGGCTGGAGACTCCTAAATGTTCGTCGAGGGATAATAGATACACACTGTAAGCAAAGCGAATCGATCCGAAAGTAAATGCAGCGGTCTAGACGCCGGGCGACGTCATCCGCGAGCAATCGCGCGGATCGGCAGAGGGCAAGCCGACGAAGCCGACGAAGCCGACGAAGCCGACGAAGCCGACGGAGCCAGCTCTGCGGACGCCGAGAGCGACGCGGCAGCGAGATGGAGCTCGGAGGGCAGCGAGGAAAGGCGGCGAGATAAATGGAGAGCGATAAAAAGTGCGTGCGTGGAGGGCCGTCGCAGGCGCTCGGCGGAGGAGTGTCTGCGCGGGACAGTGCAAGTACGCGGCAAATAACGACCAAGAGGCGAGGGAGGTTTCGAGATCGTCGCGCGGGCAGCAGCGGTGCGAGCGGGCGGCGAAAAAAGCCGAGAGGAGAGCGATCGATGCGCGCTGGCAGCGTCGGCGCTCCTCTCCGCGGCGCCCTTCGCCAGTCATGGCGGCGCATGCAAATCAGCATGGCGCCGAGACGCCCTCCCCTCGAATCCCCTCTCGGCGACGGCCGGCCGCCCCCCTCGCGCTCGCAGCCATCGCACACACCCTCGTCCTCGCCGGCTACACGCACACGGAACTCGGAAGCCGCGCTCTCGCGCAGCCGGCGCGGAACCCATTCGCGATGATGATTGCTCGCGCCGACCAGAAAAGCTCCGCTCTTCAATCAATACCCTGCGGCTCTGTCGCTCGCTCGCTCGCTCGCTCGCTGATTTCGGCGCTGACGCTGCTGCCCGGTCGCGCCAGCCTTCCCGGCCGATCGCCCGTCGCATCGCGAGCACGTTGCGCGAGTTTTTCCGCTGTCGATTGTTATCTCGGCGCGCCGCCCGCGTCCATCGATCGAGCGGCCAGCGCCGCCGAGAGTGCATAACGCCTCGCGCCACGTTTTTCCCGAGAACCGGTAAATGCTCGTCGTTCTTCACCGCCAGCAGAATCGATATCCGCGGCTGACGCACTGGGCTGCGGCTTTCGCTAGCCTTGAAGCCTGTTTTCCGCGCGACCTGTCGCCCCGTCGCAACAACAACGCAACAACAACAGCTGGCTGCGCTGTATCCGTTTGCGGAATGACGACGTTACGTGCGCGCCAGCCGCATGAAAAAAGCCGGCAGGCTTTCGATCGCATTAGCTGACATAATCCGGCGGCGGCTCAAGGAAATGCCTGCGCGCTCCGACACTCGGAGAGAAACTGCTTTTTCAGTCGTCCTTGAGAGCGATGCCAATCTGCGCGCGATTAGACGCATGCGGCTGGCGCGCCACTATCCCGCGGGGCATTCTTCCTCGTGATTTCGTAATCCGCCTTACGGCCGCGGCACACAATCCGCGGAACACGAGCAATTAAAGCTGCTCCGTCGCGAGCGCAATTACGGCATTCCAGCCGTCATCAAAGACCATCCCGCACGCAGCAGCGGCCACCTATAGATGCCCGATCGATAATCGCCATCGCTCATTGTTATTAGCACTGCTATTGCTGCCTCCGATCGCGATCTCGCGCAACTTTTTCCACGTTTTCCCTCGCCCTCGGCTATGAGCACGCAACGATCGAGTTTCGTCGAGCAATCCCACATACGTTTTAACAAGATTCCTTTCGCCGAGCGGTTTTCAGCTCGTAGCTCATATAGCCGGCCAAATAGCGGCCTCAACTACAATGAAAAATGAGAGAGAGAGAGAGAGCGCCAAACTCGTCCAAATAAAGGAAAAATTCATACGACCGCGAGCTTTGTTAAAAGCGCTGGTCAATAGCGGAATTCGATTGTTCTCCCGTGGCGCCATTCAATTCTCGCAAAAGGTCGAGTCGGCAAAACAGGCGAAACACTACGCTCTCGTGCAAACGTTCCTCGTAAAAATCAGCAACAGTGGTAAATGGCTGCAAATAGTGAGAAGCGACGGGGTGGTACAAGCTCTGCGGGCTGTCTCGCGGCGAGTTGATTGGCTGTGTGCTGTGGATTTGGTGCGTACGTACATGCGAGGGAGGAAGTGCAGGTAGCTGCGAAGAGGGCCGCGCGTGATCTCGCGTGTGGCGCCGTGGAGCAGCAGCACGCGAGCCTCGCTGCGTCACACCGAGAGAGCGAGCGAGAAAGAGAGAGAGCGAGAGAGAGAGAGAGAGAGAGAGAGAGAGAGAGAGAGAGAGAGAGAGCAAACGAGCGTGCGCAGCTGAGGGAGCGAGGCAGAGAGGCTCTGCCAAGAGAAACGACCCCCGTCGTAGCTACTGCCGCTGCTGCTCTGCTGCGCATTTGAATACGCGCGAATAAATGCATAATAATTAGGTCAGTTTTGCTAGTCAGCTGATTCAGGATCGCGGCCTGCTGCTCGCTCGCTTCCATGCTGTCGACTCTCTCTCTCTCTTTCTTTTTCTACCAGCTTAGCGAAACGGTAGACAAACAACCGAAGCCCGCACTATTTTCTTACAACTGTTGTCTGCAAACTGTCGACGCGTTAACTGTCAACAGCTTTGACCTGCCTACGCGTGACGCTTTGCAAATTACTCGTTTTCAATCAGTCTCCTATGCACTCCCGTAATCTTGCTCCTATTAGCGAATACGGCGTCAACTCGAAAATACTCGAAAATAGTTGACATGGAAAATGGATTTCTGTGGAATATTTGCATTGGAGGACCGGTCGGACAGCTTGACAACACAGACGAAACGTCGAGCGTATACACATTATGGCTAGGAACAGAAGAGCGGCGGACAAGCTGCAAATGGAGCAGTGCGCGTGCGTTCTATTTGCGCCTCGTCGCGCTGACAGGACGGCTACGCGATATTGACAAATTAAAGCGAGTTCTCGCGTATAGCCGTTATTAGCCAAACAACAAAAAAAATCTTGCAAATGAAGAGGGACAGCGGACATTGACGGTCCCGTACGCAGATAGCAGAGAGTACGGGCAAGCACATCGCAGTCGGAGATTTTTATGCGACTAATGAATTAATTGGCGCGCTGTGTTACTCGCATTCACTGACTGTCCGCTGGCTGGCTGGACTTTTTTGCTCCCTCTGGCGTATCGACTCGGAGTAGCCCCAAGGCGCGATTTCATATGAATACGCTGACGGGGCCGATGTGGGCGTGTGTACGCAGCGCTAGGTAGAGCTGGCCGAGCTGGCCGAGCTGGTCCGCGCGTAGTCGTGCCAATTGTGCGCCTGCCAAAACGGCCCGCGCACCCGCTACCTCTCGATTTATGCGAGCTCTAACTCAGCTGCCTTTACGGCTCGCTGAAAGGAATTATTTAATTCCTGAACTGGCGCGGTGGGCCGGAAAAAAGTTATATCCGCGAAACGGGCGGCGACGCCAGCCAAAAGCTTCGCGCGCCATGCCGGAAAACCGCCGACCGCCTCGCCACGAGATCCACCCTCGCGCTCGCGCACGCAACACTCGATCCGATTCCCTCGTCGCCGAATCGACTCTCGCGCGTCTTGCCCACTGGGCGCGGATCTGGGCAACGGAGGGCGCTCGCGGTGCGCGAGGCCTGCTGTCGGAAAGAGAGCAGTGGGCAAACGGACAGAGAACGGATGAGAGACAGAGCGAGGGCAGGGCTGCCGCTGGAGGATCGCAGTGTCTGACGAGGTGGTGCTCTCGCGAGTAGGCAAGGCACGTAGCCGCTGGCTGCGCAGCCCGCATAGCAAACGCGCGCCTCGTAGCCCGTAGCCTTGTGGTTTTATGCAGACACTGACCTTCGTGGCCCCCGTCGCAACTCCGGATTCTGGCACTGGCTGCGCTCCGCGCCACGTATGGCCGGCTACGTACGCGAGTGTGCGTGTGTGCGCCCGAGCTAACGGCGAAAGTTTCGAATTCGGGTGCAAGGCCAGTGCACCGCAGCTTGACTCGGCAGCGCCGCGGCCTCGACGAGGACGACGCCCCGCAACGATCGTTCGGCCCGCAGAGACGCCAACGCCAGCTCGAGCACCCGCTTTATCGAGCGGCTAGCGCGAGCGCGCCCCTCCTGGCTCGCCCTCGCCCTCGTCCTCGCCCTCTGCCTCTGCTGCTCCGACTCTGATGCTCGTCACATCCGCGAGCCGGCGTAGAGACCTGCTATCTCTTTACGCACTCGTTCGCCAGAGCTGCCTCGTCTCGCCACCTGTTTTCTCCCCCCCGTCCTCGGCTTTTCCGCAAATCCGACTGTTCCACGCAGCTCTTGCGCTAAACCTGCGCTTCTCTGTCTCGATCAATGGCTCACTCGACGTTTTCATTGATTGTCACCGACGACCGCGCTATGCCAAACTCTGCCAAGATAAAACAAACTATACTGTTACGGCATTATCGCATGACCCCTATTCACTCAGACTTTTAGTAACTTCCATCAATGCTGTCGAGCAAAAAATACCATGACTCGCAAGTTTTCAACAACTACGTGCGCGTGATTTCATCACATTTCATCACATTTCATGACATTTCGAGCGAAAATCTGTCGTTTCAAATTTTCATTCCCGTGTGAAAACAGAGTATGGATAAAAAACGGTTACAAAGTATGACCAAAGTCTGGCGATGAATGCTGTGCCATACTTTACGACAGTCATTTATCCGTTATCCTTAGATAAAAATTATACTACATACTTTAGCTAGTTTTGCCTAGACTTTTATTACGTGGATTCCAAAGGATGTTAAACTTCCCAGGACGTAGGTAAGTTTAAACAAACCTCATTAACCTAAAATATAGTGTTATCGGGTAGCAATTATCGGCTTTCTGGAAGTCAATATTGTCAATGAGAAAACTATGCGATGTCCTCCAATATCACGAGGTCGATCACAGTAAAGGCAAGGAACGAAATGGAAATGGAAGACCTCGCGGTAATGAATTATTTGTAGATGATCCGTTTAGACAGTCAGTTGGGTCGATGTTGTCGGGAGTGGAAAAATTGGTTGATCGGCGCGCATCCGGTGTCAGCAGTTGCCTTCTCAACGGGAATTGGTCTTGGCCGCTTGGCGCTGCTCGGCGCAACGAAAGCAAAGGCGAAAGGGGGACCGTCGTTCGTGGCTTTATGGCTTTGTTTTTATTATTGCGCGATGACCATATCTTTTTCATTTGTTGCTCTTCTTTTTTCGGCACGTGCGAGGGTAACGCCGTGGCCGAACAGTAGCGAGCATTAGCACACAATCGGACCGGACGCCGAGCGGCGGCGGCGGCGGCGGCGGCGGCGGCAGCGGCGGCGGCGGTGACGGCGGCGACGGCAACGGCGGCAACGGCGGCGACGACGGTGGCAATGCCGGTAGGCGGCACACGCAGAACAAACGCGTCGTCGTCGAAGTCGTGAACGTGCATACGCGTGTGCTAGCGGGGTCGGAGGTCAGGCCGCCAAATAGGTCCCCGGCATTGTGCTTGCCCGCCGTCCCTCCCTGCCCCCGCCGACCATCCTCCACCGCCGCCGCCGCCGCCTCCTCCTCCTCCTACTCCTCTTCGTCTTTGTTCAGGCCGTGCCGAGAGCCAATGCTCTTTGGCGCAACTCTTTGACTGTTCTGTCTGTCTCTCTCTCACACTCGCGCTCCCTCTTTTTTCAGGCGGCTATTGTTCCCGATCGCGGCTTCCACGCTTACGTATCGCATCAGTTTCGCCGCGAACACAATAAGACACTCGTAGGTCACTTCTGTATTTATTAAGGCTCCGAGCGATCGACCGCTTGCTCATGCTCTCTACCCAATCTTTATTCCTACCGGAAAGAAGAATAAGCTCGATCGATTGTTTTTCTTTTTCTTTTTTTGTCCTCTTTGTCATTCTTCTTTGCGTAAACTTTCCTTTCATTCCAGACTTTTTTATATCTTGTTGTCTCACTCTTTTATCTGTTACGGATTCTATACATATTCTTATCAATAATTTATAAACAGACACATGAATTCATAGTACTTTCCGTCGGGCACCGGTGCTCGCCAAACTCCTCAATAATCAAATAGTCGCTCGATCAACTTTCCTCAAATGTTAATGTTCAAAGAGAGCAATCGTCAAAATTTCTTTTGTGATCTGAACGAACTAAGAATTAGGAGGGTCTTTAACATCACTTTTAGCAAATGCTCGCAAAGCTATGCTTCCGTATAATAAAATCCGTATAATAAAACGGAACCGTCTCACTAGTATACCCTTTCCAACTAGTCCATCCCCATTGGAATCGGCTTAACCGCTGCAGAGATATGGGCGCGCGTAAAAAAATTCACATCCAATACAGAACCTCGTTGTGCTTTGAAGTCGGTCATCAACCGAATTCGGCTTTTCAGTGGACTAGATTGATTTTGCGATGGTGAATGTTCCGCAGCAACTCGAAACTAGCATTTTCGTGAAAGTAATCTGAAGTTAAAAGTTGGTCTAGTCGACGAGAGCCGCAGGCTTGTCATTTGTCAAATTGAAAGGATCAGTGGAGGAAATTGACAATAGCTGTACGGAGACGTACCAATGAAAAGCATGAAATAAGTATTGTAAAGTTGTGCGTATCGCCGTAGAGTTGAGTTCGAGAAAGGCAGATAAAAAAAGGCAGAGCAGAGCGGAGCGGAGCTGAGTGGAGCAGAGAGGAAGAGGGAGCCGCAGGGCCGCGTCTTTGTTCTTGATGTCATTGTGCACTCAAGAAGTATGCGTTTCCAACTATACGGTGCAGATGTATGAGCGCCGCGCGCGAGTCGGATGAACGTTGCAAGATAGACGGAAAGAAGGAGAAAAGACAGAGGGGCAAGGGGGTGGGGGAGGGGGTGGGGGAGGGGGAGGGGAGGGAGAGACTAAAAACCAATACGAGAAATACCTGAGAGCTGCTGCACGGGCTTTGTTTCGCACCCGAGACAGTCGCATCTTTGATCGACAGCGTACATCGGGAGACAGAGAAGCCGGTGGCGTATCGATCGCGACGATTTCGGGATCGCGCCCACAAAAAACATCGAGCCTCGACTGCTACCGGCGCGCCGCGGTCTCTCTTGTCTTTATTATTGAAATATGCCCCTTGATATGGCGACTGGTGCACGCTTAGACCGCGGTAGCGTTGCACGCGTAGGTAGAGGCGGTGGATGTGAAAAATGAGCCTGCGAAGAAGCGTACAAAGGATAAAGGAAGCAAAGTTATAGGCCGCGTGCTCGCCTCGCCGATGCGTAACGAGGAAGAGAGCGAGAGACATTGACCAGCTAACAATCCGCGAGAGGCGTTAAATCTCGGCTGGACGCGGTGCGATTGGGTCTGCGAGCTTTCATCGAGGAGGCGCACAGGCGGCGGGAGAAAGCGCCTCGGTGGCGTCGGTTGCGCGCAGGGGGCAAAAAACTACGGGCAAAACAATGGTACTCGGCCGAGCGGGCAGAGACCGACCACCCTCGAATCGTTCCTCTCTCTCTCTCTCTCTCTCTCTCTCTCTCTCTCTCTCTCTCTCTCTCTCTCTCTCTCTCTCTCTCTCGCTCTCGGGCGCGGCTTTTTGCCGAGCATTAATTGGCCCGCGGGCATAAACCGGCAGCGAACTGCAACGCGGGCGCAGGCGCAGAAATAAGCGAGGGATCGCGCAGCCCACACAAAGACTGGTTTGCCGCCACTTTCCCCGATCTGCCTGGGTCCAAAGCTGAAATAAAGCTTGCTCCTCGATCCGCGCAAAAACTCGTCTACGTGGACAGGCTGCTCGCGAGAGAGAGAGAAAGGGAGCGAGCATCAATCGTCGAGCACTCGATATATCCGTTCTCTCGCTCGCTCTCTCTCTCTCTCTCTCTCTCTCTCTCTCTCTCTCTCTCTCTCTCTCGATCCCTGTCGCTTTCCAATGATCCTCTTTGCGGTGGCTGGCTGCGCGAGCGAGGAAGAGGCAGGCGCGGGTATTATGCGTGGCTGGCTGATGCATGAGCTAGCCAGCGGACGTCGGTCTGGAATGCGCTGACGAGCAGCAGCCGAGAGCCGCTACTCGCCTGGTCTGCAGTCGCTGCCTGCGACTCCGTCAGTGTCGATATTCGGCTGAAGAGCAGTCGGCAGCTGAGCATAAATCAGACAGGGCTTGCACGGATCGAGTTTATTAAGCAGGCGCTATTGACGTTGGGGTAATTTTGGGTAAAAAGCCGACGAGAGAGAATAGGCAGGGAGGCGTGCGCTACGGGGGAGTGGGGGCGGGCGGCTGGCGCGTGCGTGGATAACGGCCGCTGTCTAAACACACTTTAAAGATTTGAAAACGTAATGGCGGCGGGCTTTAACGAGATTTGCATGTCACGGGCGCGCATCATATATCTGGATTTAGCACACTCGCCGACGGAGAAACAGATAGAGAGCGAGAGCTTCCCCTCCTGCGCGCGCGTCGTCGAGGCTGCGAGTCTGCCCGCGCCTATTACGTCGTTTGGGGTTCGAGCGAAGGGGTACTCGTCGGATCAGCGGAGGATCCTCGTCGCAGTCGCAGTCGTCGCCGACGACGTCGTCGTTGGCGCTGCTTCTGTACTCCGCGGCCCGTGGCGACAGCTCGAGCGAGAGGGAGCTCGCCGTCACATTAACACCGCCGGATTACCCAATGAACTTGAAACGTGATTTACGCGAGTTCGCTCAGCGCGAAAATCCGAGGACAGGCCGCGATTTATGTACACATGTGTGCAGGAGCGGCGCGAGACGCCAGTGTATATCGCTGAGCCACTGTGTAGAGGCAGCACAGAAAGAGAGAGAGAGAGAGAGAGAGAATGAGTAGAGGGTCGACGCGCAGCCAAGACAAATCGCTCGGGCGAGCGTCGATATGCTAATGTGTACACGCGAATGCCGGATGACCCTGGAGATTAGAGGATAAGCCAAGCGCGAGAGAGCGCGACAAACCAACCCGTTTTTTCCTTTTGCTCGCCTCGTCCACGCGCTTTTTCCTTGTCTTCTCATAAGTCTTTGTCGTACGTGTATGGCGCAATAAGTAATTGGATATGGGCACTGGCGAGCGCATGATTACAGAGCGACGCTCCGGTATGAACGTCGGCCGACGAGGAAATTGAAATAACACTTTCGTAATTGTTATAGCGGCGAGCGGCCAATGGCTTTTTACCAGTATTTACATAAGACGCTCAAAATTATAGGCTAGCTGCGAGCGCTTTCTCGTATACAAAGCATCTGCGGCGATCCGCCGAAACCGCAATAATTATACGCTGCTAGAGCGAGTCGGCGCACGCGGCACACCCTTGCTCGCGTCAATTTCTCTTTGGGAGCTCGCACTGATCGCATCGACTGAGCAGCCTCAACAGCCGCACGCGACATTCCGTGCACAAGCGGACGAACGGACGAACGCTCGCTTATGACAAGGATCGACAGGGGAAAGCCAGCGAGAATCGAACTGTGCGGCGCGATGTGCGAGTGTGCAAACGTAAAGGGCCGTGTAATGTCCGGATGATGGCGTTGCACGGCCACGCCTAGCCACGAGCGAGCCGCGATGGAGCTGTTCTGCCTTGACCGTGTAGGCAGGCTAATGAGCAGACCGACGCCGACTTACTTCTGACCGCTTCCGTCGTCACTCAAAACTCTCCCTTCTACGTTGCCCTAACTTTTCATCCGACTTTTCAATTTGCAGTTGAGGCACAGTTTATTGATTTTCTTCGATAGCGACAAAGCTCAAATTGACCCAACGTAGCATTACTCTTTCTTGAATAACTACTAACTTGTTCGCGTTCTAATTGTCAATTCTATTATTCGGAAACTGCTACGCACTGGACCTAAGTTCATTTGATATTTCATGGGCAAAGAGTCGTCGTGACTCCGAAGACCTTGTTAGCGAAAAGTTTGCAACCGAGTCGATGAACTGTGCGAGCTTTCGTAACAAAGGTATTCTCAGGTGAACGCGGCAAGTTAACGCGTCGTTAAAAGCAATATCTGCAAGTGATCAGCGCGGTTGACTGTGTGTGTGTGTGTGAGTGCGCGCGCGCGTGTGTGCATTGGCTGGCGGAAGGGTAGCTTTCGGTGTCGAATTTACCGCAGCGCGCCCCACTGTCATCGTGCGTGGCGCGCGGCTTTGCGCTCGCTATTGGCCGAGCGTACGGCAAAGGGGAGCTAATGGCATTTGGATTCGCCTTAGGAAGGCTTCTCTCTCTCTCTCTCTCTCTCTCGCTTTACGCCAGCTATAAGCAAGCTCCTTTTAAATGCATGATTAATGAGCCTTTCTCACTTCGTCCTCCCGTATACGTAGACGCTAGCTCTATCTGTTCGTTGAGCAAATATCGTCAACAATGCAGCTTGTATGAATCAACGAAACTCTCCGTGCGCCTTGCACTTGTTCTCGCATTTTCCCGGCGTCCCTCGTTGCATAAACAATCCCTCTTGACGACTTCAACGAATGGCTTGGAGAGTTTGCTCGAAAGTGTCGATAATGGAGAAATTGGCGGAAACAGTTGCTGTGCTGTTTTCGTCAGTTAACGACCTTATTATTGTCTGCTTAGCGGTAGTGCAAAGCTACTTAATTAATACGAACTGCGTGGAAATGCTCGCAGGCAAACTCCCCTTTGCGTTTTGGTATCTCCCTTTCTCGAGCTTCCTCGACTATACACTGTTGCTAGACCGCCAGTCTCTCTCTCTCTCTCTCATTCGTTATTCAAAGGGTCTCGAAATTCGCACTTAGGTATCGAGGGAATTAGCCTCTGCACAGCTCGATGATTGCTGCGATAGCGTTAATTACGTTGCCATTTTTTTCACGACAGATTGAACTGTCAGCGGACAAAAGACGCCTTCGAGACGTGCTCTTCATTATCGAAACCCGAGGAGAGCCATAAGCTATTTGAAAACTTTTCATAAGGCAGAAAATTGGTCTTTTGTTCCATTCTCCCCGACGGCCAGCGCAGAATGCCGTCGACTCTGCACAAGAATGTCAGCTAGCGGTCGGTCCATTGGCTGCTCGCAACGCTCGACCCTAGGCGATCATTGTACTCTGCAAGCTTGGATTAAGCTTGCAAAATTATCGATGCTAATGATTGCCGACGCGAAGCTCTGCGTTCGCCGGGCGCGACTGGCTGCGCGCGAGAAGCAGGCTCGGAAGCGAAGCTGCTAACGAGGCCGCGTGCAATTATAGGAAGCCCTCGCGACCCAATGGAGCGCTTACCCAAGCCACGCGTGAGCTTATCTTCCGGCGCTGCGTCGCCGCCAGCTCGCGATCCAACCGAGCGTTCTTCGGGGCTAGAGAGCGGCAAAACAACGAGTACGCGCGCGGATGTTCGTTTTACCGGTGCTCCGCGTATGCGCTCGGTCAATCGGTTGATGAGCTCGCAGATCCGGTCGAAGCGTCATCTTCGTAGAAGCGCCGGCGTGGGAAAGGTGTTGTTCGTGCAAGTGGTGCTACGGGTGGGGGCTGCTTATCAGCAGCGCGTCAATGGATTAGCATCGGCAGATCGCTCGGATTCCCTGGAAAGTCTTAATTATTGAAGCTGGCCCCACGCGCAACTCGACGCTTGCACACTCGACCTGTGCCAGAGCGAGTCCAGGCTTATCTCTCAATTGGCTGCGAGCATTGGGGCCTCGGGCGAGCAAGCGAGCCGAGGGGACGAACCAGACACGGCTACCGGAATCACGACTCCGTACCTCGCTCGTCGTTGTCTCTTTCTGCTGATGCCGCGCGCGCTCTTGCTAGCTGCTGCCTGCTGCCTGCTGCCTGCTGCCAGCTCGCCACGCGGCTTTTTAACGATCGACCTGCTATCTGCGTGATTTGCATATTAAACTAACTCACAAGCTGCGCCATATTTTAGCACTCGAGAAAGAGAGAGAGAGAGAGAGAGAGAGAGAGAGACAGCCTGCAGACCGACTCGATTTATACTAAAGGTCCTCATCGCTAAAACTTATAGATAGGAGAACCCCCCACCCGCAAAAAAGTCTCCATCGACAGCACTACAAACTTGTTTTTCATTTACCTTACAGTTTTATTATCCCAAGTCAACGGAACTGAACTATATCTTCTCGGCTTCGTATACTGATCACAGCTGCATTTGCTCGTGGATACACAATAGACATGGTGGATTTGTTACAGCTTCGCGATTTTTACTGCACGCGTGGCTCTCGATTTCCTCCATTCCTTATTTCTCATTTTTGAATCTTACCCAATAATGATGCGCCGAATAGAGACAAGCAAACCTTGCATAAAAGAATAACGACGGGCTAATGCAAGCATGGGACTCGGAGCAGTTTACTAGGCTGGCAGCCAAGGATAAGTTATTAGGTAAATAAAACTGCAACTACAGACGTTATCTCGCGTCGAAGTTACAAACTAGAAACTTGAATTTCTAGGAGTGGGGATTATATGTAACGGTGCTCAAATTCAGCCTTGCCGAGCTCTATGTGTACACATTTATTCCTCGAGTCGAGTGCTGCAGCCGTGTGACGGCTGATGCAATGTTACACGTGTACAGTAAAATTTGGTCGAAGGTTTCTTTTCAAGCGACACGTACGGTGAGTTCGAAGAAGAGCAGTATAGCGATTGCGTAGGACGATATATATCAAGAAACAACATGGCCGAGATGTCGTGGCGCAAAGCATGGCAGCTCGAGCGCAGTAGATTGGAAAGTCGCGCGACGCGGCGTGCACGAAAGCAAGGCGAGATTAGATCGCGAGCGCGGCGGCGGCGGGCGAGAGAGAGAGAGAGAGAGAGAGAGAGAGAGGTGAGCGTGCAGGAGCTGCAGCTGAGAGTAGAGCTCGCGGCGAAGGGACGTTCGGTAGATCGATAAGACGTGGCTCTCACTCGCGCGCGCACCTCGCGACGGACGGACGGCTGCGGAGCGCGAACCGCAGTTCCGAGGAAGGCATTACGTGTCCGCGTGTAGTTTTCGCCCGACAACATCTTAATTCTCAATAAAACGTATTAGCGCGGCACAAACGTGGACGCGGGCTCCTCGGAATCGGATCGGCGACTGCGAGCCGCCGCAGCGCAGCGCGCCGGGGCCTTTTCGGGCTCTGGCTGGTCGATGGTCGCCGAGCACGCAGCCTGACTTCACGTGTACGCCGGGCCGTCCCCTAAGCCACATCCTATATACAGCGGGCATGGTCGAGATTAGCATCGCCGTTCTCTCACGGCCGCACGCGCAAGAGAGATGCCCGCCTCGGAAGGCTGGCGCACGGGCACGCGGCGAGCCTCGTTATCGCGCGGGCGCCGAGGATGTGCCCTGTAATCTTCACTCGCAACATTTATAGCTGCGAAGGTCGAGCCGCGAAGCTCGTTAGACCGTCGATTAGCACACACTGCGCGTGCACAATGAGCCGTCGCGACGCGGAGCTACGCGCCAAACAGTCGATCGTTTGGCGGGCCGTGCGCTCCGAGCGCGAGCAGCGAAAAGGGACGCTCGCGTTGAAAGCGCCGCAAAAAGCCGGCAATCGCGCCGGCAGATAGGCCGCGCGAGTGCTCGTGTCGGTAATTGGTGCGGCCTCGGCGGCCTCGGCGGCCTCGGCGGCCACCGCGCGAAAACGTCGCTGGGGCCATTAAAGCTCGCTGCATTAACGTCGGCACGCGCTACCGCATCGACAGATCCTCTCCGGGACTCGCGGCGCGCTATTATTTATTATTTATGCTAAATTATGCGCGAAGTCGCTCCTCGCCGGCTCTCGTCTTCCCCGGCTGGCATCGACCGCCATATTTATATCAATTACCTGTCGTTTTGCCGCAGCTCGGATTATTATGATAATGTCCGCGATAGCATCGCCTCGCGCGCGGCTGCTGGCTGCCGGGCCCGCGCCTCGCGACTAAACGTAACTCGGATTCGAAAACTCGGCTGTAATTTGAGTTGAGCCGCAGCGCAGCCAGCGCGGACAGCAACAGACCGCGGCCCAAGTTTGGTCCGCCGCTGGCTGCTCGAGAATTCCTACGGGAAGACGGGTCAATAGATGCGCGGCTCTCTCGGTCTCTCGGGCGCGTCGCGGCCGAGGGAGCAGCCGACTCTGATGCATCCCTCTGAATATGTATGAGGCCGAGGGCCGAGGGCCGAGCGCGACACCCCGAGCGAGCGGAGGCAGCCCCGACGCGCCGCGCCGAGCCGCGCCGAGTCGGACGACACCGCTATCTGCGGCTGATAGCAGTTAGCCTCCGGGCGCGCGCACAGCCGCGCTGCACGGCGATCGCCAGCCATCCCAGAGGCCGAGGCCCGAAGAGACGCCGCGCGCCTCTGCGTTTGCTCGCACTTGCGGGCGCAGCGCGAGACACCGGCCGCTCGAGGCGCAAGCTCGTCGCGCTGGCAGGCGTTCGCCGCTGCCGACGAGCTCGGCTAGCCGGAGGCGCAGTCGCGTACAGCCGCGAGGTCGCAGCGATGGCCCGCGCTGGGGCACGGCCATTCGTCACTCGACCAATCGTCGATTGGCGCTCGCGATTCGAGGCAACGGGGCCACGAGCCGGAGGGGACGAGGGAGCAAGCTCACGGCTCGTTGAGCGCGGGCGCGAGGCAAGGGTTGCGATGAAAGGGGATAACAAAGCAGCAAAATATATTGCTCGTGAGCGGAGCGCTGCCCGAGTCGAGTCGAGTCGAGTCGAGCCCAGTTCATTCCGCCAGGGCGCAACCCTTCTTCTGGGCTTTCGGGCGCCTTCGAAAAATTCTTGGCGCGCGATTAACACTTTGGGCTCTCGCCGCAGAATGCCGTCATCGAATGGCACGATTGCGACGGCGTCGGCGCCGCGGCCGCGCCAGGAATGCGCCGCATAATTGGGAGACCGATCTCGCCGCCTTTATCGCGAGCGCGCGTCTGCCTTCTTTCCTCCTCGTTCCCCTCCTCCTCCCAGTAGATACAGCTTCATTTGGAGTGCTTTAATAGCCTTTCACTGTCAATAATTAGGGATATCAGCTATACACTGGCTGCCGCTGCTACCGCTGCTCACTTAATGCGGATCCGCTTTTTTTCGTCATCGCACCGCCGCCACCGCCGCCACCGCCGCCACCGCCGCCACCGTCGCCGCCGTTGCCGCCGTCGCCGCTGCCGATCGTTGATAAGTGCACTCGCGTTGCGCGGGAAAATTGCACCCGCGTAGACGCCCGTCGTAAAGTTTCGCTCGATCAACGGGAGAGAAAGAGACGGCGCGAGAGAGAGAGGACCCGAGACAAAAACTCCAGCAGCCAACGGCCCAGCCAACGATCCGCCAAGTGCGCAAGAAAAATATAACGATCGCGCCAACGAGGAATAACGCGCGACTTTACTGCCTTCTAAAACTCCCATAAAGCTTCGCAACGTTAAACTTTTCAATTCTATCTTCTTCCATTCTCTGGCGCGAGCTTCCTTCTACTGTTTTTCCTACAGCTCGCTTAAATCTTTCACTTTGTTTCGGCCTTCCATCCTCGGACGCAACGTACGTACGCTTGCACGCGTATTTTCTGCAAATACTGTCCACTCGATTGCACAGCTCCATTTAGTTTCCGACGCTCACTTAGAATATTCAATTTTCCGGAAATACTATAATGTGCGATTGATTGCGCGAAAGTGGGTCGACGTAATGAGATTATATTGAAAAATACGAGTGTGGTCGGAGTACAAAAGCGGGCGTGCAGTGGACAAGCTGCGGTAGCTCGGCTTCTCATTGTGTCAACGTTGCTGCGTATATGCGGCGACTAAAGAACAAAAAGCGAGTTGGGGCCGTGTGCCTATCTCGGCCGGAGCTTGCACAACTGCGATTGCCAGATAAGAATCCTAATACAGATCAGCGATCCTTTGAGCGTATAATTTGGTTTTCGGCTCGGCTTGGCGCGCCGGGGACAGCTGTCGCCTTACTTACATACTCTATGCGCTCGAAGCGAGCCCGAAAAAACGCCGAACGAGATGACGACGCCCGATGGTGACGTTAACGTCGCACACACTTTGATCACAGATAGCTTTCGTTAGATCACAGGGGTGTGACAAAAAAACTCGTTGCGGAATCGTGTCAAGTTCGCTCTCGCCATTTTCCCCGCCGCCTGACAGATTAGAGGGAGACGTGATAATTCGTGTTTCACAGGCCAGCTGTCAAACATGCATATTTGTCATTTCATTCAGTCCCCGCTGTTTTACATCGTTCTACCTAATTATCACGCTTTTCTCTCACTCTCCTTCCCTGGCTTGCCTCGCTGTCACCGCGCGAGTGTCGACTAACGATTACGTCGAGAACATTTCACTTCGTTGCTCCACCTAACAATACTGCAAGTATTATTTTTCGCATTCCGAGGCGTGCCAAAAGTCATCGGTTTGCGCGCAAAACTGAACAGAGCGTAAATGAGGCTTGGACAAGCTTTAGTTTAGAGAGAGAGAGAGAGAGTAATGTACATCTTAAACTACACGGTACATGTTTGTCAACGTTCCAACTATACGATTTAACAAACGGGAATAAATCGTAGAGGGGGCCCTCGACGGTACAGTAGACCGAGCATGCATTCAGAATCAACTTGACGCTTATGGAAAGCATCAAGTTCACACACACGTAGCGCTTCTTAGTGCGTGTCCAAGCGCGCTCCGGCGCTCTGGGGTACGTAGCGGCAAGTGGCCCTCGACGGAGCGACAAAAAGAGAACTGAGAGAGAGAGAGAGAGAGCGCGCCTGATGTGCTTAGCCTAATGCGGCACCCGCACCGCTACGCCGCGTCCTTAGGCGCGCGCGATTCGGGCGCGATTCGGGCGCGACAAAAAAGCCAGCGGAACCAGAAGGGCGTGTGATGTATTTGTAAAAAGGTGCCGGGCTGGAACTAAGGAGGGCCGCTTTCGAAATAAAGAGCAGGAGAGAAAATGCCCCGAGGGAATGCACGCACGCCGGGAGGGAGGCGGCCAGGCAGCAGATAAAAGAGAATTGTATAAAGCGGGGCGCGAGCGCGTAGAAGGGGGCCGATGCCCGTGGGGCAGCCGGAGAGGTGCGACTCCGGAAAGCTCCATCAGCATTCTGACGAGCCATGGGGATGTAGACCAAGAGACAACTTCGCGCCTCTGATCTGTCAAATTTTATTTCACGCTCCCGCAAGCTCTTCTCGCTTAATCGCCGATGCTACGAGCAGATAGGCTAATACCCGCTTTCGCGTGCAGCCCCGGCAAGCACCCATCTCTCGGCCCAACAGCACCTTGCGCGCTCGGATCTCACCGCTCGTGGAAGCAGCTGCCTCGCGCTTCATTGCTCGTTTCCGACTCTTGAGCGGGCCAACAGCCAGCGATGCCGGCGCCGGACGACGCCTGCTCGCGACTACTCACGTCCACCGAGTCCGTGCGACCGAGAGACGACTACGGAGCCTTCGGAGACTCGTCTACGTGCGTTTCCGCACTAGATGCTGCCTGTGCACGCGAACACAGCCATAGGCATATCGATCGTGCGAAGGACCTTGTTGTGAGCGAGCGAGCAAACTAACGAACGAATGGGGCCCGCTGCTGCCGCCGCCGCCGCCGCCGCCACCGCCGACGAGAGCTTTGGCTTTCCAAGCACGTACGCGGGGCAAGGACCGCCGCAAGCTCCCCTACCCCTCCCCCTTTCCCTTTGCTTTCCCCTGCTGCCTCCGTGCCTAAGCTACCCCCTTGCAACTACCTATCCGCCTGCCCGCCCGCCCGCCCGCCCGTCTCTCTTTTTCCCTCTTTCCGTCGCCAGCGCACTATTGTGTTTCTTCGAGGTATGGATTTTCCAAAAGCGTGCCGTTGTTACGTGCCGACCTCCACTGATTCTCGCTTTTCCTTCCCTGCCCTCCCTTTTCATTCCCTTTCATTCCACTTCAGCTCTCAGCTTTTGTTTTCTCTTCCATGTTGTTTGTCGCTGTTGATTCTCTCACGGTTCTTTCAAGTTTCAATGATATTTTTTGCAGGATTTCCAAACAAAATAAACGTTGTTATTTTCAAGCAACTTTTCTCGTCAAAAAACAGAGTATCTATCCTCCGTGAGAAACCTCAATCGCACTACCAATTTAGTAGCAAAGAATATTTTTCCATGGACATTTGGAAATTCCAATGGTTAATATTTTCCATCGAGTACAATTATGAGATATTTAGTAATCTGAACTGAGACGCGAAGAGAATTGCCAACATACTAATTATACTTATATACAAATGCATGCAAAAGTATCTTCTACAGTTTATTGCATTTCGTTTTAACAAGTGATGATGCGGTTATTCCGAAGGAAAGGCTCTCTGTCAGAATAAATCCTTTTGCATCAAACTGACACCATTTTCTGTCAAAGAAATTTCTCCTACGAGACAAGATTAATTGCTTCGCAAGCTGTTTTCACAGAAACTTCTCCAACTACAAAAAGAACGTTCGTGTTATAAGAATTTCTTTTTTGTCGTTGTCACGTGTCAAAAATTTACGATGAAATAAAAATCTTAAACAGGAAATATTGTCTTCTTGATACAGGGCAATTTTCCGCGTTACAACAGGATTAATTCTGAATGATTATCTTCGTATTAAAAAGTTAGCTATTAGCTTTCTATTGATCGTTTTCTGCTGCAAGGCATTTACTTGAAGAATATGTGTTTCTGAAGGTAACTTGTAATTCAAAAAGAAGTGAACTCGCCTTAGGAAGATATCGTCCAATTAGAAAAGTTGACTTGACAAAGAGATAGTTGATAGAAATGACATTCTATGAAGATGACATAGCAACCATGTAAAATATTTAAGTATACACCTTACATGGAAAGAACGTATATTCAAAAAACGTATAAAAGCTAGGACTGAAATAGGAAAATGTACTGGCTGGTCAAAGGAAAATCCGAGCTATCAACTAAAAACAAATTATTGATATACAAAGCTGTACTAAAAACCAGTTTGGAATTATGACATTCAACTATAAGGTGCTGCTTCAAACTCAAATATTGAAATCATAGAAAGATTTCAATCCAAAATACTACACAACGTCGTACGGGCCCCATAGTTCATCCGAAATGACTTACAGGTTCCAACGGTTAAAGAGGAGATTAAAAATTTGTATGTAAAATATACCACCAGACTACAAAACCACCCAAACAAACTTATCAACATTCTCCTTAAGACGTCCGCTATAAACACCAGACTAAAAAACATAAATTAATGAGTGCTAAAATCAATCCTAATATTTTAATCCCATACTAAAAAAAAGAGACAGTACAGTCGGGAGAAAACTCACAGGAGTATTCTCCCGAATCACATGTACATGTTTCGTATAGCAATAACATTTGCTTAATGTCTTAACATATAAAACAAATTGTAAATAAACTTGGTGCAATAAAATAAAATAAAAATAAAAAAAGATAATACAAGAAGTAATTTAAAAATTTGATTGGATAAAAGTTATTGCGCTTTTGAGAAGATTGTTAACGTCTGTTGCAGCGAGGGACTAAGAATGGGTCGGAATATATGATAAGAAGAGAGAATGATCAGTGAAATAGCTGGAGTATAAGGTGTGCTTACGAGCAGGCTCTATCGGTTGATATCAATTTCAGAATGAAGATTCAGTGAGATGGTGGAGAGCAAGTGAAAGATCAATGATGATATAAGGGTGGGTGTACGGTTGGCCGTAAGGGCAAATCAAATAATTAGCAGGAGCAAAAAGGAAAAGAGGAAATAGAAGTTAGCCCGGGCAGGCGATCTGGCTAGATGACGAAGGTCAGTGACGCACGGTTAGCTGGCCATAACCATATAAGCCATAAGTCGAGCGAACGAGCGCGAGCTGCTGGAGTCCAACGTAGCGGAGGTAGGCGGCGTATAGGTGGTCCCTGTTGGGCAATAACGCCCTTCTTCGTAACATAGTGGCACAATATCGTCGGTTCTTTATGCCTCCTGGAAGCCCAAATAGATCACATTGCTGGCTAATAAGCCCGTTGCTTTGACCAGCCCTTATGCGATATTTTCTCCCTTCTTTTTTTGTTCCCGTTTCTCGGCGTCTCCCTCGGCCCGGGAGCGAGAGAGAGCACGAGCCGAGATATATGGTGACGCGGGCCACGCGTCGCCCTGCGTTGCCCCGCGTCGCCCCGCACCCCACCCAACTTTTTCCCGTTTTCTTGCCAAATTCTATCAATTGTATTACTGTTGCCACTATGCATGCCTATCGCCTGCAGCAAGCCTACTCTCTCTTTCTCTTTTTCTCGCTGTCATTCTCATGTTAATGCAGCCGGCAATCGATCCGCCTCGTTATGTCGCCAAACCTACCCAAACTACCCCAAAGTCACACGAAACCGCGACCCTTCTACTCTCTCGCTCTTATTGCCTTTTCTTTCCCGCCAATATTCATAGCAAATCGTCGATAATGAGCCGTGCTGCTATTGTACCAGTTAGTCAATGCCCGAACGATCCGGCAAAAAATCTGTGCGATATTATTGAGGGTCTTTCGATCGTATAACCGAGTTGCCGGAATTTCGCTTCTTTCCTTCTTTTTCCTTCATCCACGTTTACGTAAGAGATATTTACTCAAGTTGATTCTCTGCTCAAATTATGTGCTATTATATCGTAACTTTACTTCAACCTAGAGCTCGGAAGATGCTTTTTTTGTTTCAATTAGAGCGCGCATCTCAATTATCCAATTGCTGCTCAACCTCTCGGATATTTTCTCCTATATAGGCTCCAAATGTAACGTTTACTTTTGATAAAAGTTCGAACGATCATTCCAAATAGTCCAAGCCAATAGTTTTATTCGTTGACTTGTAGTAGCCCATTTAGTGGCGGCGAAAGAAAAAGCTGAATGTCGCTGGAAGAGATTAGATTAGATTACTCTTTCTTTTGAACCTTGGGGTGAAATCCCGTGTACCTGCGATAGCGCAACGATCGCGATAAAATACTCCAAGACAAAATAAAATATCGAATACACAGAAAAGAGTGATAGCAAATGAACAATACACAAAAAATGAAAATAACAGAAAACAGCTGTGACAGCTGAGGTAGCGCCCAAGTGCGCTTAGGTAGGTGAGCGACGGAGAGAATAACGGTGGAAATAGTATACTTAGATTGGGTTCAACATCGATTATGGGCGAAAGTATCCCTCAGGTCTGCGGAGCCATGTCGAAACAAGCAAATCCTCCTTAAGTAAGGCCGAGCCTGACGATGATTAAATCTTGGAGATGGGCCAAGGGTGACCAAGCAAGCAGGAATCATCGAGCCCCGAAGGAGCGCTAATTAATCGAGGGTTGGTCAAGAGAGTGAGAGAGAAAGAGATAGATTGGTTTTAGCAATGACGGACACAATGTAAGCTGCTGCTTATAAGCAGCATAAGCGTAGAAGCAATAAAGGCGCAAGGAATGGCACATTCATCGAATACTGTTCACGGAAGCGCGAACGAGAGGCAAAAAGTAAGCGAGAGAAAAGCTCGTATCGGACGTATCGTTGTGCGGCGATATCGCGAAGGAGTTGATGCTAGCAGCGGAGGAAAAGCCCAGTGTTAATGGTTGCGGCCGTAGCCACGCCCGTCTCGATTACCCGTCTAATTATCTGGCGCAGTGCGAGCGAGCAAGCGGGGGAGAGGAGGCCAGGTCAATCCTCCCCGAATGGAAACTGCTGCTGCCGCTGCCGCCACGCAGTACGCTTCCCTACTCCATCCTTTGAATTATTCGCGATTCGCCAACTCTACTACCCTTCGGAGCTCATTCTAACCTCGTTACCACCCAGTTCACTGCGGCTTGCTTTCTCTTGCCAATGGACCTAGCAACAATTATTCATTACACTTCATGACGCTCTTTCGAATAAACGTCGAGGAAAAACAAGACCAGATAGCAATAGAACGAAGAATGCAATTAAGAGAACCTAAGAGAGAAAAGAAACAACGCAGGCAGAGAGAGATGGCGAATAGAGAAAACGGCTTTGATGAAAAACGAGAAGCAAATTATATTGGTAGAAGACAATCAATAGCGCCTCGTGATTAAAGAGATACGACTATACGACTGGCCAAAAGGGGCTGCTATGCGTTTTAGTTGGTTTGGCCTAAGGACGGAGACGCGGAGACGGAGGCAGCTCGGCTCAGCTCTCTCTCTCTCTCTCTCTCTCTCTCACACACACACACACACACACTCATCCGACAGGACGCGGAGGAGCGAGTGACGGAGCGACAAGTGACGGAGAGAAAACGTGCAGGACGGACTGGCTTTCGTGGCTCGCATACTGATTGGCCTCGTCCGGCTATATGTATGTGTGTCTGTGTGTACCTATGTATATATATATACTATCGAAAGGGATCTGACTATCGCTCTGCCTCCTTCTCTCTCTCTCTCTCTCTCTCTCTCTCTCTTTCTTGCTCGCTTAACCGAGCTCCCGTCGCCGCACAAACTTTGTCGCTTTCGCCTCAGCCTTACAGCCAATTTCTCCGCCAAAGGTAGCAGCAGCAGCAGCAGTAGCAGCAGCAGCAGCACAAGACGGAATGACAAAAAAGCAACGCAAGCAAAAAGCACCGCACACAGAGTAAAAAACACAGGAGAAAAAAGCTGCGGAATGCGGAGCGCAACAAGCCAAAGACAAAAGCTACCTTCTTTTTTAGGCATGCCGCCGTCGCCAGAAAATTTATTCAAAGTTCGCGATCCGACGAAATAAAAGCAAAACTAGAGTGGCTTTGACAAAAGCTCATTGCACTTCTTCTCTAATAAGTCAGACTGGAGAGCTGGCTGTTTGTCTCCAGCGTAAACCTGTGCGCTCAGCTTTTTCTGGTGCGCGCGCGCAGCCAGTTGAAAAACTCAGACGAAAGCGACTTCCGATAGAGGAAGCTGCTGCCGCCGCCACCGCCGCCGCCGTTGCCAGTTGAATAATGGAGAATCGTGCTCACCGGTGGCGCGTCGTGTCAGCTGCAATTACTTCTTTTGAAGTCGACCTACTAGTGACTGCAACAACAGAGATCTGAGAAAAGCCAAAGAGAAGAGTGTCGGTTAGAATAAACGGCGCGCGCGCGCGGTAGCGCCCCGAGCTACGTGCAGCAGGCTTAGCAAAGAAAATTGAAGCAAGACCGAGAGAGAAAGAGAGAGCTAGCGAGTGGTAGGTCGACGCGTCATAAACGCAAGTGACTAGCCACTCGTGAATTCGCCGAGCCGAGCGATCCTACTGCCCGTCTCTCACTCGCTTCCACTCGTCGGCTCGACCTCCGGCGCCCCGAAAATCTCATCATTATTATTGCTTGTGATGTAAATGATGCCCCGTGGCAGCAATTGTTTCCACTAGATCGAGCCAGTCGGGCGCGATCGGCCGGGCGGCGGCCGCCCGTAGCACCCGGTCTGTCCGCCACTTGCCACTTGTCTCCGCCGACCGATGCTTTCTTTCATCCTATACATCTAATACCATATTCCAATCTGCTTTCCGCGCTGGTGACAGTTGAATAGGTAGTCTGGATCATCGGCGGATGAGAGCGTGGATCAGCGAGAAATATAAAGATAGCTCTGCCTAGAGCCCACACGATCGGCCGTCTAATTGACTTGGATTCTTTACGAGCGCCATTTGCAAATGTAAGACGAAAGCCAAACAATCTTGCCTCGGCGCATGTGGCTCGCTGACAAGTTCGTTGGATCGCGTCGACGCGCAGAAAGCTGCGCCAGCAAACCTTTATGTAAGAGCTAGCTGTACGCTACATGGATTATCGCTGCTCTCAGGTATAAGGCCGTGTGGGCATTGGTGGAGCTCGAGCCATTATAGCAATTTCACGGGAGGTGCGCGTGCGTCCAACTATGTGAAGGCAGCGCAGGCTTAATTTCATTAGGGATAAAGATCGTCATTATTTTTTGGACGACCCGCCTGAAATTTGCAGCCCGCGAGCTGCTCCTTTTCCATGAACGCAGGCACACAAGCCTCGCCGACCGCTCTGGCTCAAGGCTCATCCACTTTTTCACGATTTTGATCTATCGAGCCAATTGCCCGGCCGCACTTTTTCGGACGAATCTACCTTTTACAGCTCCAATTTTCGCAAACTTGTTCGCGGAATCCTCGCCGATCGTTCGCTCTCTCTCTCTCTCTCTCTCTCTCTCTCTCTCTCTCTCTCTCTCTCTCTCTCTCTCTCTCTCTTCTGCACCTTGCCTGTAGCTACGATTGTCTATCTTTATTTCTATTTTCATTTTACTCATAGCACTATCCTCTTCTTTTGGTCTATTTTATAATTTTATCTTATTTATGGAACATGTGCTATAATTGACGCAAGGTCTGGATACTTTGCTATTATAATCGTAACGAGTTCCTGGATTATCATAGTCGAACTGGAGAAACCTAATGACGTCCTCTACAACAACGGATACTCAAGTGAGCTTCCGCACGGTTCTAGCAAAAATAGTAGATCTTTGGGGAGGTGATCTCCACTTTGAGATAAATATCTGGCAGACAGAAGGGAGGAGACAAAGAAAAATGATAAGAGGAGCACGAGAGCTAATAATAATGACAATGTCACGCCTCGGCCTTGTGCAGCATTGACATCCGGTTTGGCCTTCTCGTGGATCGGCTAGTGCAAGCAACGCGCACGCAACGCGCATGGAACGCGCACGAAAGGCACACTAACCCGCGGTGACGCGACGAAGCACATACGAGGCAGGCGATAAATCGGCTAGAGATCCGGCTCGCGAACTCACGTATAGGCAGCCGTATCTCTCTCGATAGCCAAGTTTTTCTGCGAGCTAGCCGCCGAGCGGAAGCCAGTGTGTGCCGTGCGAGAGCCATCGATCCAACCGATCGTCCATGGGCCGATCGGCGAATAGGCATCCACGCGCCTACCTCCACGGAGTTGGACCTTCCGCGTGCCGCATTCTTCGCTACCGATTGTCCGTGCTACGTGCAGCAGCTGTGACTGGCCAAGCAAGCGTGTGCGACGGAAGCGAAGAACGCAAGTGTCGCGATAAAAACTCGATTGCAGGATTGACACGTAGAGAGCAATGAAGACGTCGAGCGAGCGAGCGAGCGAGAAAGAAAGTGAGCCACCGGTTGCGCTCATATATATAGCATTACTTGTATATGTGAGCTATCACTGGCGGCCAATCTGCGCTGCTGATCCCGATTACGAGGCACACCAGTACAAGGACTAATTGTTGTCTCTAATTGACAAAGTTCTCAGGCTTCAGAGCTTAAGATAACCAGTATTAAGTCTCCCGGGATAAGTTGTTTCTTTTTTCGCGGTATAAATTGACGAGCCGCGCGTAAGAAAAATAGCGCGGGCTAGCACCAGTATTCTTCGCTAAAACGCTAACGACAAAGTCATTAACGCGCGGGACGACGCGACGGGCCCCGGCGCACTCGAGCATTGTGCTACTGGTACGGAGAATTCCCGATGCTTCTTGCCGCGTGCCCCCTCCCCGGCCGCCCGTCCGCCAGCTAGCAACGTGGTATGGTGTATGACGCGATCTGCGCTCCTCCACACGCTTGGATGCTCACGCTCATTTCGCACGACCTAACCAAGACGCTAGTGCTAATTGTCAAGCGCCGGTTGCGCAAGCCGACAATCGTGCACGCAAACGAGTGTCGATGGGCGAGGAACGAGGTAACGCGAGCGATGCAGACAGCATTTGCGCGGCAAGTTCAGGGACGGAATAATAATCGAGGAGGCACGACAAGTCAAGGCCGAAGTAGCGTTTTCCCGATTGTCGCGCGCCCCCGGTCATCGACTAGCGCTACGCGGCAACTACGAGATCGCCATCGTATTGTCGACGGAGTGAGTTGCAGTTGCGTGCCAGCTGTCGAGTTAAATGCCGCAAGAAAAAGCGCCAGTCGAGCGAATTTGGAGTGGGAGCGAACGGCGTCGGGGGTCGCTTGCTCGCTCCCTTTAGGAACGAAGCCGTGGCGGCGGCGGCGGCGGTGGCGGCAGCCGTGCACAGCCTCCGGCCAGAGTTCGGCCGCGTCCGATTTTCCAGAGTTTCGAGTGGTGCACATGCACGCGCGTACTCGTGTACACATGCGCAGCAGAGCGCGCGCACAAACACGTAGGCGCTGGCTGGCGATCGATAAGTCATCGCTGACGGCTTACCGAAACGACGCTGGCGTTCCACGAGCGCCGAATCTCTCTATTGTTCCTGCCCGGGCACGTTGTCTCGGTCCGAAGAGACAGGCTCGCGCGCATAGCTGTGCGTGCGCGGCGCTGATATTTTGGCGGAAACGAGGAAATGGACGAAAACAATAGTTGGTTAGTTGAAAATGAGAAAGGAGCCGCGTACTCCCCCCCTTCTCTGACGGTTCGGCTTGCTAGCCCTCGGGGCAGAGCAGCAAATGTTGGCAGGGGTGAGTTGTCGCGCGCGTCAATGGCTTATTAAGAAGCACTTGTTTAAAGGCACCCTCATCGGCCTCGAGCCAATACGCCGTCGCAAACCTCTCTGACGGCTTGCCTGCAAATATAAATGGATGAAACGCTGCGGCGGGGTGAACCACCCTTTGCGGCACGTCTTGTCGCAGTAATTGAAGCTATTGCAATATTGTGTCCTGTCGGGCCGTCTGTCCGCGCAGCCGCGAGTGCGCGCGCGTCAAGTTTGCGGGATTGTGTAACGAGCCACGCCCGCTTTAATCCCGCTGTCACTGGCTAATACGCCCAAATATGCTCCGTTCCGCCGTGGTTGCATCTCTCTCCGCTGGGCTTTCCTAGTCGCTTGCTTTGTTCCGTCATTGTCCTTTGAATGCGTCCAACGGCAGACGAGATTTCATGTATTATTGCTCCTAGTTTTTGCAGCGCTACATCCCCAGCACACCACGGAGATACTTGCAGCGAGACATTTGCGCAGTCTCTGGACGACAGCTTTGGTACTCCCACGTGCGGAAGATGAGCTAGGGCGAACCGGGTAGAAAGGCTCGTTCAGCTTTATTGAATTTTGGGACCGTTCGGGGAAGGCTACGCCAGCACATAAAGAACAAGAGAGACGGAGTAGTAGAGAAGGGAGCGAGCATCGAGAAAAGCAGAGACTGCGAAAGAAAGCGAGCGTAGGCAAAGCACTGACTCAGAGCAACGGTTGTGTATGCGTGTGTATATACGGCAGTGCCGAGAGAGAGAGGGAGAGAGAGCGCGCGCGCGAGCTTGGTTTTGGCTGAGGGACGCTGCCAATCAAAATTAATTCCCGTCCCGCTGTATTGCTTTTTACGATATAACTGTGGTTTGTTAGCCGTCATTCATGCGGCAGATTCAATTTTTTCCGCGTCATGTTTCAGCCTCTCTCTCTCTCTCTCTCTCTCTCGCTCTCTTTTTGTTGCTCCCTACCATTTTATTTTTACAGCTCAATCTTTTTAGTTTCTACTGCTCTCTTGCTCCCTTCCATCACCCGATTCTGCGCTCTGTCATGTAGATTTTTCCTAGTGACATTGTTGTCAGCTTTATCGATTGCAGTGGCAGATGAGTTCTTGGTTATAGATATATTGATGTAGCCGACATCAAAGAGACGGGACGGGGAATAACAGGTGGAAAAGCATCGCCAGAACGGGACGAAGACTGCTGCCGTATCTGTTGCTATTCAGTTGGTTATGAATGGCGCGATAAAGCACGCGTTTGGCTTGGCTGGAGTTGCCGCCACCTCGATATACGACCAATTAGCCGCTGTGCCAAGTAACGCAACTGCGCGCGATCGGCCGGCAGCACGAGGTGGCGAGAGAAAGACTGAGAGAACGAAAGAAAGAGAGCGAGAGAGCGAAAGAGGGAGAAAGAAGATTATGGCCAAACGACATTTTAAGCCGTGGCGCGAGCGCGTTTCAGTTGTCGAGAGTCCCGGCAAAAAAGGCTAGCGCGCATACATAACTCAGATTCTTGGCTCTGGATTCACGGGGTGTTAGTGCGCTGAAATATTTTCGCTGAGCGTGACTTACGATAACCTGCCACAAGGTGAAATATGCGCTTCCGGCAATGCTCCGCTCGCTTGGCGTTCGTACGTTCGTTCGTTTTCGCTGCCGAGCCCAACAGACAAGCAGACCCTCCCGCCCCTTGCCCCTTCTGCTGGTCGCCGACTTGCCTTTCTTTTTCGCATTCGTCACTTTTGCTCAACAGCGAATAACTTGTAAATATTTCTCCGACTGATTCCTCCAGCAAAAAGCCCCGTTGCCGAGGTTAATCTTTCAATTAGGACGAGCCGCGTGCGGCTTATTGCTGCCCATCAATTCTCCCAGCATAACACACAAATGCTTACGTATATTTACGTTGCCGCTCGTGAGCTTCCTAATTGCAAATGACGTTGGGTCACAATAAAGAAGTTGCGCTGGTGAGGCCATCGATTAGAAGCGCCCTCCGCTAGTCATCGATATCATCGACGTAACAAGCGACCAACGGTGTTTTGACTGTTGCCGAAATCGGTGGCATTAGCAGAGGTATGGCAACAGCGTGCTGTTCGACGATGAGTATTGGTGCGAAAGCCGCAGAGGTAGCTTAGGGCGAACGGCCGGTTTTTCCCGGCGCTCTGGGGCGATTCGCAGCTATCTGCCGTCGTCAATTACCTGAATGTGCTCCAGCGGGGGATTAGCGGGGCCGTCTCTCTTTGGACGCTCGGCCGATCCTGACCTAAGCATCTGAGAACGCGCGAGGCTGCCAGTGGCAGAGCTTTGTTATCTGTATCCACTGGTGAAGCTGGCGACCTTTGGCGTTTAATCGACTGCAAAAAGCCGGGAGCTCCCGAGTATTTTATTCCCCGAGGTCGAGCCGAGCGTCCGCGACGAGTGGCTCTGACGCAGCAGTCGATGCGCCCAACATCTGACTCTGAATGAGTTGTTGGCGCTGCTGATTACCATGATCAGCCGGTGCACGTGGAGGCGAACAAGCTGTTCAGCGCTGATTAATGGTCGACAGGCCGCGAGAGAGCAGACCGCGCGGCTCTTTGGCACGTCAATGCTCGACTGTATTATAATGAGGACGCTCCGTCTCTTTGGCATTCTCAGTTGTTGCACCTTGGAACAGATTGCAGTGGCGCCCGAGCGCGAGCTTCTGTCATTTATGAATGAGCGCCGGCGCCGGCGCCGCGGTCCGGTCCGCTTCCGTTGCAGTCCGCCGGTCTATCGACGCCGCCGGCGTTTGTTCCGTCTTGGCCGTCAGTCCGAGCGCCAGCGCTTTGGCGATTAGCGTCATTGGGCGCGATGCACCTCGGCAGCAGCATCGTCGTCCGAGTGCGCTTCTCGTACGCAACGATTGATACATAACAAACGAAGATTCCGCGGTGAGTGGCAGTGCCGAGTGGCCAGAGTGCCCGGAATAATAGGCGAGAGTCGGCGCAAGCAAAGGCAAAAACGCGAACGAGAGCAACTTTCTGTTGCTCGTTTTCGACGGCGAGGCCCCGTGAATTCGAGCCCTTTGTTTTCACTCTGCAATGGTCCTCTCTCGGGCTCCCCTTTTTACTTGTCTCTTCCCTCCGCTGCCGGAGAAGCGCAATAAGCGCCTGCTCATTGTATATAAAATCAGCTGTGCGATGCAGCGCAATGCGGCGACGTTTCCCTTTTTCGCCGTGCACTCTCTCTTTCTCTTGTTGGTGCGCGCCACTCGCTGCAGAAGCTGGATAACGGCGAGAAGAGAGCGACCAGTCGCAGCGCCGTGCAGCAGGCGGAGGAGAAGCTGGAGGACGCGGCGCGGCGAGGAGGAGGTGCTTATTAGCAATTGTAATGCACAATCGCGGAATGCGGAGGGACCGGCGATGCCTTGATACGGCGACGCCGGTACACGTGTTCCTTCTAACACGATTCTCGAATCTCGTGCGCGCGCGCTCCTGTGCTCGGTGCCGCTGCCACTGCCGCGTCGGCTTAATCGATGCTCCTTCGTCTATCTCGAATTCTTCACATATTACGCGTTTCGAAAATTTGCCAAGCCACCGACCTCCTATCTCCTCTCCAGCTGTTCCAGCGGCAATCACTCGCGCGTCGCGATTAGTCGGGAACATTCCAAGCACCTAATCGGTAGGTTTCTCCGCTAGACGAGGAGCTCCGGTAGCAAGGGAGAAAGCGCTCAAAAAGTGTCTCCTTCCAGTCGCGTTGCCGATTGACGGCGCACCGCTCGCTATTTCATAACTAGCGCGGTATCGGAACTCGCTAAGGGAGAAGACACCGATTCAATGATAATTCGACGAGCGGTGCGCTCGCCTCACTGGAATAGCGCGTGAAAATGAACGATGCGAAGCCGCACGGGCGGGCCTTCCCTTTGCAGAACTGCAATCGCGCAGCGAGCGCAATTACAGTTCTGCGAGCAACGCAGCCGCAATAATGACATTCGCTCGCGCCGCGCAAACTTGTGGCGAAAGAGATCGGCGCTCGTTTGCTGCCAAAGGACAGTTGGGCCCAATTGGAGGCGCGCTGCTCTCTCTCTCTCTCTCTCTCTCTGCTATCGCGATGCGCATCGTGCGCACGACTGGCCAGCGTGTAAGCGTAGCGGCACGAGCAGGTCTCGCTTACACGCTGTAAGGCGACGCAGCTTTGCTCTAAGCAAGGCTATCGCGGCCAACAGTTTAACAGCGGCCACTTATAGGGCAGCTCAAAGACCTAATATAATATTTCAAAAGACAAGCCTCTGCCGCGCCGCTGCCTCGCTACAAGTACAACCAGATTTTCCGCCGACGCTTTTTCTGTTGCTTCGCTTGGGCCTGCATAAATTTGGCGAGCAGCCGGCGACAATGACGCCACGAGCAAGACCCACGCCCGGCCAGCCGCTCCGAGGACATGTCATCTTTGCCCGCGGCTTCTCTTCCGTTCTACTCTTCTGCTAGAGAGTTGATCATTTTTTAGAGGCAGTCACGCGGCGCGAATTAGCATTGCACCGATTGCCCCGAGCGTAAGTGTTATTGTTGCTTTTTTTCATTAGACTCAGATTAACTGCGTAATTGCCGAGGCGACAGATGTAATCCTGTAATGGGACAAAAAAGTCGATTCAATAAAGGCAGATGAACGATTGAAATATGCACATACCGTGCGTGCCGGATTAATTGTTTTAATAGCATAGGTCTTGCAGCCGCGAAAGCCATTAAAAGCAGCAATAACAATCTAGAAAGCGAACAGGTTCTGTTAATGTTCCGCCATGCGAGGCCGTAGTAGTCGGTAGCAGGCAGGCAGGCAGGCAGGCACAGGCAGGCAGGCAGGCAGGCAGGCCGCTAGGCAGGCAGCCAGGCAATCGATTCCATTACCAAAGGGTTAACGAGATGAAGCGCTCTCACGAGACTGCATAAATACTGTCTCTCTCTAACTAAACGGCTACGTGCAACTATTTCTAATTTATCCTCTCGAATTGTTGTGTCAATTTCCATCCGCGCCTGTTCGTTCGTAAAAAGCCTGCAAGTAGTCGTCAAACTGCAGTTTGCGGTCAGTGCAGTTGCCGAGTACAGCGCGCAAGAGCATGCGGGCCAAAGAAACTAGGCTGAGCAAAATAAGATTTAGCGCTGCTGGCTCTCTGCCCAGATAGAGTCTCGACGCGGAAAGCAATTTTCCAGCGAGCGAGTGAGCGCATCCCGACTGACGTTTGATGTCAGCTGCGACATCATCCACCCCCGTACCCTTCTCGCCAGCTCCGTCTCGCTTTTTTCTTCTTCCTCGCCTGCCTCACTTTTTCCTTTGCTGTTGGCGACCCTTGAACGACGTTAACCCGAAGCGAGCGCAGCTCGTAGCTTGGCCAAGGCTGGTTTTTAACTCGGCGCTGACGAGAGCGTTATCTATTTTGACAGGGCCGGCTGTCGCCGCCGTCAGTCCTGCCACGGCTCTTCTGCATCTAGGTAATTGCGTTTCGACTATGCGCGCCGGACTCGACTGCGACTGCTCGGGACACTCTTTTCTCTCTGTTTTTGCCGCCGACGCCTCGATCGTGCGGCGCCTAATGCACAGTCGACGCTTCTCCCCTAGTCCGCCTGCTCCGTATTGATTGCTGTTTCGGCCAACCAACTTCACCTCTCGTGGCATTCGTGCACATTTTTCACTTGCGCTACATTACCGCGTCCTTTCCTCCGACCTCATCCAACAAAAATCAATTTTTACTCTGTCCTCTGCGATCTCTTAGCTGTTCGCAGCTAGCAGCTTGCTGGTGTGCTGCGGGATGCCAAAGCCAAAAGCGAGCCAGTGCACAAAGTTGCGCGAATAGATAAGATGAAGATAAGAAGGAGTGCGAGCAAAGAGTTGTGCGTCAGGCAGAAAGAAAAGATGCAGCTTGTCTGGCGTCGGTGTATCGTTCGCTGGCGCGACGCAAGTGTCCGTTAAGCTATAAGCGGATCCTCGATAATCCGGATTACGTATTTGCCCAGGCATCTTGATCGCTCTCTCTCTCTCTCTCTCTCTCTCTCTCTCTCTCTCTCTTTCTGTGTCTAGGGCTGCAGCGCTCCGCAAGACAAACATCGACTGGCGTTAAAAAACAAGCCTCGCGGCCTCGTCGCTCGTGGCTCCTGTGCAATCAGGCCGTGCATATGGATAAATCCTCGATTCACTTCACACTGGGGGTGACTGGCTGTAGGTGCAGGTATTTGTCGAATCGATCTACTCGCATAGGCGTATCCTCTGGCTGGATTGGCTGTTGCAAGTGCAGTACACAGGTGTACTCGGCATAGCTGTATTGTATAGGTTGCGTAGTGGCAGCATGCGGGCCGATCTTTAAGCGTGCACCCATTAGTGATTGCGTGCGCGCGACAAAGCGGCGGTAGTAGGAGAGAAGGCCGGGGGAAGGTGGGTACGCGTTGCGATCAAATGAATATGATGAAAGAGTGGCGGCATTAGGAGAACGTGCCGTGCATACTGATTTGCGGCTGATTGATTGGACCCCTTTACGCACCAGCAGGCAGCGCCACCCGGCATAAAGCTGCACCCGCCACCCCCTGCCCCTTTCGCCTCGCCATCTCTCTCTTGCTCTCTCTCTCTCTCTCTCTCTCTCTCTCTCTCTCTTTCACTCTACGCTTCGATCGTTCTCCGATGCCGCAAAAGAGAACGAGACAGAGAAAGAGCGGGCAAACCTCGTTGCGATATTATCAAGCGTTCCATTGTTGTCGCGCGCGTTCGCTCTGCCAGCGCCCCGATGCGCGGCGTTCCGTTCGGCTTTGCCCTGCGCGCGCTCTCTCTCTTTCTCTCTCTCTCTCTCTCTCTCTCTCTCTCTCTCTCTATCTGCGCATAGCGCAGCAGCAATAGTCGCAGCCTTTGCGCTCAACATCGAAAGAGCAAGAGAGAGAAACATCGAACACGAATTTCACAGGTTTCCGCAGGCAAGATCAAGATATGTTTACATTCACTTTGTACCTTGGTAATGGCGGAATAAGAACAATGCAAAGAGTCGAGGAAAAAGCGCGAGCGGCACAGCACACGCCACTCGTGAAATAGCTAGATTTCAAGCCGATAGCTGCGGCTCTCTGGCTCTTGCGCGCGCGCCAACACAACACGCGCAAAGAGAGCAGCCAACTTCTGAAAGCGATACAGCATATAGCCAACCCCAGCTGACCAACGCCGCCGCGAGCGTCTTTTTTTCTTCGCGGCTTTGCATTTTCGATTCGCGCCTTCTCAAGGGCCATGCTTGGCCCTTTTCTTTACTCGGCTTTACCACTGCCATACATAGCAACGTTATTCTCCTTATCCCTCTAGCTAAGCCATGATTTCACACATAGCCAGTAGTATTAAACGGTTTAGTCAGACCTCGGACGAAAAAGACGAGAAGCGAGAATAAAATTGTTCGAATGCCAAGTTGAGCGGTGTGCACAAGAATTTTTGACGCGCGAGTGAGTAGGCGTGCATGCAAATCGACAAGAGCGAGCGAGTGAGCGAGCGAGCGAAGGAAAGAGAGAGGAGAGAGAGAGAGAGAGAGAGAGAGAAGTGAAAAGAGCGAAAGGAGCACTCGCAGTTTGTCGAGCTATTTGAGCAGCGGGCCCGCGTGTGAGGGTCGAATCAGTGGGCTGTAGCATAATTGTTTTTGACGCGGTAATTTTACAGTGTCGTGCGTACGCCTCCGCTTGTCCGTCTGCGATGTGTCCTGATGACTGTTCGGTTTTTCACGCCCCTCCTGTCACCATCGCTAGTCCGGACTCTCTCTCTCTCTCTGTCGCTGCCTCTCGTCGTTTGACAGCTCTCCAATCAGGCAGCCATCTGGCGCACAGCACAAGACGAGCATCACATCTCGATTGCAGATTCGCTGCCATTTTAGCCGATCGAGCCACTATCAGTCGGGCAGCAGTGGCTGCGGCTCGCGTCTGCGCGAAAGAGACGTCGGCCGCCACTGCTTTGGGGCATCAATTAGAAAAACGATCGCATCCACCTCTGCCTCGGCTGCGGATATTGCCGCGCCACTCAAACGCCCAAGCTCGTGCTTTATCGCAGCTACCGTTGCCACGGCAATCTCGGATTTCTATCTGGAATTCGCTATTTCAATCGGGCGAAACTTTGTAGTGGTTTTTCTTAGAACGAGCCATAAGGTTCTATGAGCGCGACGTGTGTGTAGGTAGCAGCAGCGGCGACCGACGAGGATCGGACTTTGAAATGAGCTGGGAAACAGTGAAAGAGCGAATGAAAAAAGAAGAGGAGTACTTGTTGGGGGAGAAGCTGCACCGCCCGAAGCCATGTAGCCCTCTGCTCGCCTCGCCTCGCCTCGCCGCGCCTCGGCGTGCCGCGCCGTGCCGCGCCGTGCCGCGCCTCGACTCTTTGGCCATTTAATTCTCTGGGCATCCTCGCGTCTCCACCGTCATGCCTGCACTCGCCTCGTAATCTGGTTCAGAGGCTGCGGGGAGAGAGCGACTGAGCAGCAGCGGCTAAAGAGAAAGAAAAACATCGGCCGAGCATGAGAGCAGCCAAGGGAACATCAAAACGTCGGCGAGGGCAACCAGTTGTTCGTGATGCCCGGGAGCAAGCTTAGCCTGCCTCGCCTCGTGCCTTACCTTATCCCCATGCCTCGCCGCGGCCACTCGGCTAAAGTCATTTCGTAGCCCGACACACATCGCTGCTGCCTGTCTGCCATGCGCCTAACTTAACTCGCCAACGCGCCATCGAGCCTTGCTCTCCGCTCATCGCCGCCGCCGCCGCCGCCGCCGCCACCACCACCACCACCACCACTAGCCAGTCTTCACTTCTGTTTGTTGCTTGTTCTTCTTACATAAATCTACTAACGATGATTGCCTTTCTGCTTCCTCTCTCCACACCTATTCTCTTGTCATTCTTTGCTCACTTTTTCTTACACTTACTGCATTCCATCTTATTTTCGAATTACCGGCTCCTCGACTCTTGCGCCTCTTACATTTCGCTTATGCCACTCTCATCCACCGGTATTAGCATTAAGCTTGCGTCTCTGTCGTTATTAGTCAATATTATCACTTTCAAAGACCAAATTGTTTTACGTAAATACTGCGAATACCAAAGTCATATTCATTCTTTATTATATGCATATTTTTTTTTCCATCTACTTCATGATTTTAAAATACATATGCTCCAATCTCGGATGTAATATCACAGGTAAATAGAAAATGATTAAAGTGAATACGTCTATGTGTATGTGTGCGTGTGTGTGTGTATCTGGTACGCGTGCGTAAAAGATATTCGAACGAAACAGCGCAGTAGCCATTGTTCAGCGAGATGGGATTGCACGATAACCTGTGTGTCGAAAATAGAATTATAATCTGATAGGCTTATTGTGCTTGAAGATTCTCCGAGTCTTGTATGTGGTATAAACACCTTCAAAGCCACCTATGTCACTTTATCTTTTCATTCTTTCCACGGACTAGTGCACTTTCAAATTTCATAAATTCGCGTACACAAATATACGGACAGTATTTCTCGAAAATGCGATTGTAAATATATTCTCTTTCGGAGTGTCGTCCAATCTCGTCAAGCTCTTTGTTCAAAAATTATTCTGCATAATTATTCATAAGTATGTCAATCTTTACAAAGTTTGACCAAGTTTTCAGTGCACATTCCACGTCTTCAACTTGGGAAAAATACGCACAAAGAAAATGACGAATTTGTGACAAATTCTACATTGGTCGATATACTTTTTACGTAATTCATTTAGTAATTTCTATATCACAAAAGTAGCGGGAAATCCGTTACTTTTCGATAAAAGTTACTATTTTGAGAAATTCGTCGACTCTGATTATTATGTTGGGAAATCCGGATTAAATAAATTGCCTTTCCTTCGTCTAATTATTTTTCACTCGTGATTACAGATTATGAAGTCTTAACTATTGTTTGTATAAATCGAATCCGATTAATATATCCGATTAATTGGGAATTGGGTTGGGTTTATTATATTGATCAATAATACGGATCGAAGCGACTTTTGACGAAGCATAGAAGTCAACCTAATTTACGGAATGTTTTTACCGATCGTTTGTAAAAAATGTAAATCGAATGTATGACCATTACGGTGTTAAAAGTATCGAAAAAGTGAAAGTATGATAGAATAATGAGTTGCCGTAAGTATATAGTTGCTTAAAAAAAATTGATGAGAAAGCTGTGTGAGCAATCGCCGAGTCGAAGCTGATGGGTGCGAGACAACATACGCAGGACAGGTCTCGCTTGCCAGCAGCGGCAGCAGTGGCAGCAGCAGTAGCGAGTACAGTGCGTTCCGATTGATCAACACTGTCGCTGAATTAGAGTCGCGCGAGATGGGCATATTGATGGGCAATCAGCGTCGGTCTGCCCACTGAACAATGGAAACGCTACGTCACTGCAAACAACGTCACGTTGTTGCAGTTACGTCAACGTAGCCAACTCAAGCCACCTGAAATAGAAACACTAAGCCCGTACTGTGCTCAGTTGCGTCACGTCGGGTGGCATTACATTTATTTCATAGCAGTTTTTGAAGTATTTGAATTTTCTTGGCAGTCGGTAACACCAAATTGACCATTAGCGGACAGCAGGATATAGCTGGGCTGCTAGAATCCGTTTTCAGCGTTTCTTTCTGTTTCTTTTTCTTTTTAGAAAAAATGCGATTGTTGGGTGGAACGCAGCACTGCGTTAACAATGTTGAAAAAGGCAGTTAGACACTGGCGAATGCAAAGTGAAGGAGTTTGCAAGTAATAGAAAACCATGAGAAAGAAAGTGTAGTAGATCGTTCTAGCAGAAGATGGTTACGAGAGGGGCAAGTGTTTGGATAAATATTTATAAAGTAGCGGAAGATGTAAATGGGCTTTTCAAAGCTAAGCTAAGCAAAGCAAAGCGGGGATGTTTTCTGTGAAAAGTTGCTGGGATGTTTGTGGGTAATTGGCATGGGGTATTACTAGTTGGAATGTATCCGAGGGTGTCTAGGAGGATCTTTGCACAGCAGCAGCGTCGATCGTCGCATCTGAAAGTCAAAGTCAGCTGGCATGAAAAATGATGGGCAAGGACTGTTGCTCGCAGCTCCCGCTCTCTCTCTCTCTCTCTCTCTCTCTCTCTCTCTCTCTCTCTCTCGCGCGCGCGCGCGCGTATCTGTTACCCTTCCACGAATTAAGTATGCGCTTCCGCATTGAGAGGTCGAAATGCAAAGTGTCGGCGCGTCGATTTGTCGCTCGTAAAATATAAAGTAGCAGCAGCAGTAGCAGACAGAATGGCTTTGCTCCGCGCGGGATAGCTGCTCGGGAGGCGTTTCCGATAGAGTGTGGACTGGCCACAACCATTAGCGGCGATTTATTCAGTGGCCCATTTGCAAATGGCATTCCCGGCTCGGCTCGCGGGACCAGTAGGCATCTCCTCTCGCGCTCAGCCGAGTCGAGCCCAAGTCGAGGGGAATGCGACGTAAACGCTTCTCAATTTTACGCTGCGTGGGCGCTCCATCGATTTACCGAGAAGCCGATATCTTCTGGCCGCGGTGCCGCGGCTCTGGGAGGAATCGCTACAGCTACGAGCTGCGCGTCACCCCTCGATGCGCTCGAGTAGTCGAGGCCGGCCTGCCTGCCTGCCTGCCTGCCTGCCTGCCTGCCTGCCGGCCGGCCGTTACGACTCGACTACTTTGTATCGAGGGGGATGGCACGTATAGGCGCGCTGTGATCTGCCGCGAAAAGGATGCTGATCGGCCAATATTGCCTCGCCTCGGCTTCGCTCGGCGTTTATACTGCCATTCAAATGGCCAACAACAAAAGTGATACGCCGCGATCGTAAACTAGCGCACTAATCTTGGGAATCGAGTGCTGCCCGCTACACGCCAAACAAAGAGCTGCTCCGGCAGCGGCCGTGTGAACGACGACACGCAAGATCGGAAGCTCAAGCTCGCTGCCAATCGATCCACGCAGCCAGCTCCAGCAGTAAAACTAATTCGCGCGGCCTCCGCAGCTCGGATTGCTCGGAATAGCTAATGCGAGGGGGCTATTAAAGAAAGCTCTCCTCGACAAGTAAGTCCTGGATAAGTGGTTCCCTATCGACCTGGGCCGACGGTAGATAAGCCGCGCGGAACCCCCGCCCATCCGAAAAAGAGCCCAGTGAGCGGTGTCGCGATCGCAGATAGATAGGCGCGCGCGCACTCGATCCTCGAGAGACGTCACGCGCCAGGAAACGCTACGTACTCGTACATCGGCTCCGCGTGCGTGCTCGAGCTGTTTCGACCATTCCTCGGCCGGATGCTCGAGCTCGAGGCAGTCGCGACACTAGAATTCATGCCGCCTGAAAAATTGGCCGAATGAATCTGCCGGGCTTCTCGCCAGTTGATTGCTTCTCAAACGTGCCAAGAGGAAGGAAAAGAGGCAGAAGCGCTGCGGGCAGGCAGGCAGGCAGGCAGGCAGGCAGGCAGGCAGGCGAGCAGGCAGCCAGGCGGGCGGGCAGGCAGACGCCAAGAGTCCTTTTGCTCGTGTTACATTTTTTCGAAGCGATGAGAAAATGAAGGCATGATGCGAACCAATAACAAGACAGATATCGGCAAAGATAGTCGCGCGAGGGGAGCCAAGACGAAGGGAGAGAGGGCCGGGGCCGGGACAGGAGGCGAGGTATACGCGAGGCAGATAAGCCCTCGATGCCGGACGAAAGCGGGGCAGGCGCGGAGGAGGACTTGCACGGTAGCAGTGTGCCAAAGCAGCGCCATCAATAACAGCTGAGATTATACGCTGCGCGCTGTCGCTCGGCGCTCGACCGCTGCCGCACCGGCAGTGCCTAGCGCGAGCACGAGGAGCCGCGTAGCCAGACCGCCCCGCTGGCTGCGTTTAATATCGCCCCAGCCAAACGGCTGTCTACCTGCGCCCACCTCACGGCCGCCGAACTGTTTGCTAATTTCGTTGGAATGCTGCTCTTTGCGGGACGCGGCGCGACCCACCAACTTATTGGCCTTGCCACCGCCAGCTTATTGGCATTGTTTTCGTAACAACGCCACCTGGCCACTCGCCCCGTCGGAACCGTTGCGGACCAGATAGCGCTAGGATTTCGATTGACTGCGGCACGTACATCGAGCAACGGTGCGCGGCTGCAGCGCACGCGTCGCGCACTGCGAAAGACCAACGGCAACGCGCAGTCCCCAAAGTATTCTCTACGTTTGTTCCAACGACGCCTGGTCGTAGGTTGAGTTCCCGCTGACGGGATGACGATGGATGGGAAAGGCAGACCCGCTCGTACTTTGCTCGTCGACTCATTTTTTCTAATGCTTCCAGTGCTTCCAGTGCTTCTAGTGCTAGAGGAACGCTTACTTTACCTATATGCGAAACACAACATTCCTCGGCCCTTTTTAATCACTCCCGAATGCTATCATCCTTTCTATTAATTTGCAAATAAAATCAGGTCAAACGGGACGTTTGTTTTCCGAGAAGAGTGCAGCGAACGGCTATAGAGAAGAGAATAAAGGAAAGGAAAATAAAGCGAGGGAAGGTCATCGAGATAAGCATAAAAAGTCTGGGAATCGAAGTTTATCTATAGCAAGAAGAAAAACGCTATCGCACACAGATTCCGTGTATTTTCCCAGCGGTCAGACGCTCAATCAATGTGATTCAGTTTGTCCAGTTAGGAGGAATCGTCTTTTCTGTCGATTCGGACGTTGAGCCGCCAGCACGGGTCAGCGTCGGCCGTCGGGATAAGACGAGAGAGAGAGAGAGAGAGAGAGAGAGAGAAAGAGAGAGAGAGAGAGAGAGAGACCACGTTTAGTCGCTGGCGGTCCTGTTAGGACAAATTGGCAAGCATCAGGCTGGACGCTGAGCTCCGAGCGTCGCCTCTCGGCCGGCCCAGCGGAGTCTCTCGGGGACAGCTCTAATAGCCGGATTATCTGGAGGGCAGCCTCGCGTCCCTTATTCCCGCTCGTCTTTTTCCAGCTTTTGTGTAGGCCGGTATTTTAGGCGACTGCTCGTCGTCTCGAGCGTGCTATTCCGCTGAATGACTTCTTATTACACTTACGCGGAAGCAGGTTATTGCGCCATCGCGCTTCGCGAGCCAGCCTGCGCAGCCTGCAACTCTGGTCGCGCGACGATTGATTGCTTTCTTAATCGATTAGGCGCTGCGCGCTGGCCTTGGATCGGAATACTCGTTCGTCTAGCTATATCTAGCGTTTCCGAGAAGAACGCGCGCACTGGCGATGGAGCGAGCGTTGCAAGCATCGGCAGCGAGGCGAAGCGCCATCTTTTGTTGATTTATAAATTAGAATTGTCGAATCGATCGCCAATCAGCCGAGGCAGAGCGCGCCGGTCCGTTGGCCCACCTCTCCATTGCGACGGCCGCGGGCCGACGATGACGCCTGAAAATCCATTAGCCGAGCGAGCCGAGGTGGCGACTGCGTCTAATAAATTCCATTAATGCACGTCCGAAGTGAGAAAGCAACGCGTGCGAGGAACCGAGTCTCGAACGGCGCGGCCGAGCGGAGTGCCTGTGAAATGAGCTGGTATAAAAGGCTCTGCGCGCCTAGGAGTGCTTTAATGGATGTGCGGTGCGAGCGAGCGACCGCGGGCACCGCGCTAACCGCGAACCGCGAACGGCCAACGACGCGTCCGATTTTTCCTTCCGCGATTCCGCAGTAGGACAGGCGTCGCCGCCGCATTTTTTCACTTGGCTTTACGACTGGAAAGTCTTTAGCCTGGTTCGCGCTGCGAACGAAAGTGACGGCCAGTCCAGCGGAGAAGCGACAAGCAGGAGGGTAGACCGTATCGGCTGTTCGCCTGCATATCACATTAAACACTATAATTATTATTTAAATTCCGGTAGGACGGCTCCCGGTGTTGATTGGCCGAGCTCATCTGGACTGCTCGGGCGAGCGAGCGAGCGAGAGAGAACTCGTTCGTGGAGGCGCGCGCGCAGGTCGCTCTGCTCCCGCTGGCCTCTTTTTCTCGAGCCCGACGCCGCGCCGCCGCGCCGCCGCGCCGCCGCGCCGAGTCGACTCGATCTGCTCCGCACGCGCGACTTTTTGCTCGCCTAGCCTCGGCGACGCTGCTCGTCGTTTTGCCTCGCGGAATTCGCTCTCCGAGGCAGCTACGACGACGAGGGCTGCGACGAGCGGCCGGTCCGCCCGCGCGCATCAGCTGTTGGCGGGCTCGGCCGATCTATCGAGCCTGCAAAGAGAGCCGCGCCGAACAAAAAGAAGCAGAGTCGGCGCATCCGATGGTTTATGGCCGAGAGCTGAACCCGTGTAATCACTATAAACCATATGGCTTTCTTCTTGTGCGAGCGACGCCTCTACGGCTAGCCTCGACGTGCCTGCCATTGGCCTCCCCCTCGCTGCTCTCCTCCTATCCGCTTTTCCGCGGAAGCGCGACACCGGCGACGCCGAGCCATTTCGCCGATCCCATTCGAATAGCGGACGAGTCCGGCAATGCTCCCTCGAACCGGACAAGCACACTCGAACGTACTTCCGAGAGGGCAGTAGCATAAATCGCGAGAGCTGCTGCGGCGTCGTCCGTGCGCGCGAGAGGATGCTTTCCCAGCAAAACGGAGAACGGCTGGCAGGCAAATGCGGGCGCGGGCGCGCGCGCGCAGCACGTACGGAGGCCGAACGAGAGCGAGTAACGTGAATGAACGTAAAGTGCCGAAAGGAGAAGGAGGAGAAGCGGCAGCAGAAGGAAGCAGAAACACAGGCGTGCAAAGAGGAGGATAAGAAGAAGAAGAAGAAGAAGAAGCAGCAGCGGCAGCATAAGCCGATAGGCCAAGGAAGAAGGAGCGGGCCCGATTCACGGCAGCATATCACACGGAGCAGCGAACTAAGCATGGACACACGAGTTGTCGAGAGAGCAGGCTACTTATAAATGTATCGCATGTAGGCCAGCAACAGGAGGAGAAAGAAGAACAAGACGAAGAAAAAGCCTCGCGCAGCTCGCGTTCGCTCGGTTCAAGTCGACTTATACGCGCGCTCTAGAGCAGTGCCAAGCTGGGTTCCGATGCAAATAACCTCGCGGTGTGCGTGGCTACTAGGAGCGAGAAGCAGCCGGACCAGCCGGAAAAACAATGCGAGCGCCAGGTTCAATACCGGTAGCGAGCGCGCGCGCTGCTTGTCATCCCGGAGATATCGCCGTGCTTTGTGGGTGGGCCCCCACTGTCCTCGGGGCTGGCATAACTTCCACGCGCATAACTTTCGCCTGGCGTTCTTCCATCTGGCCGTGCCTGCGCACTCGCGCTACCTCGCGATAATGACAAGGTGCGTGGAGCTGCCGAGCGGGTTGCCGCGGAAGTTTAGAGCTCGATCGAGAGTTCGACCGTTGGGTCTGCTTGGAAAGCGAGCCAAAGCCGAGAAGCCGAGTTTCGAAAATCACGAACGAGCTGCGAGAGAGCAGAGAGTCAAGGGTGCTTCTGTATTATCGCTGAGCTTGGCTTAGTTTGGCTTGCTCTCTCCCTCACTGCCTCGCGTGCCTGTCTTATTTGTACCATTGTTAACTCGTGACTTGCAGCGTCGCTAGCGAGCCGGGTATCTGCCCGCTGCTAAGCAAACAGCGCCTACTCCTCTTCCGCGGCTCTTTCCCACCTCGGCACACTCCCTTCGACTCCCTTCGATCGTCAGCACAAACACGCGCGCGCGCACGAGTACACACACGACCGGTCGAAAAATATGTGAGCCAGGCCGCAGCTCGAGATCAAGGGAAACAATAATCCTCGAGCAGCAGCGCACCTCCTCTCGAGCTCCTTTACTTTTTTCTCCCGCAGCCTAAGTAGGCAGCTACTGAGCTATATCTCGCCTATTCAATGGAACGCCCATGACTTTGCGCATTATTAAGAGCTTGGCTTACTCCCTCCGTCTCTCCGTCCCTCCGTCCCTCCGTGTCTGCTCTGCAACGAGCTCCACACTTTTTTCTCATCGTTACTCGATCGATCACATTCAACGTTTCTACGATCATTCTGTCAAAATATCTGTACAGCGTGCCAGCTCTATCGACCTCTTGTCTACCAATAGCTTTCGTGATATCGAATCTTGGACTAACAACACTGGATTATTCGCGTAGATTAGTAACCTCCATTCCTGTTCTTTGCATGCGACCGTGTGATAAGCGGTCGCCAGATAGGCATGCACCAGTTCAGTCTGTAGATCGAGGAAATCCACGCAATCTCATTTCGCCAGAACAGCAGCTGCGTTTACTTCTACCTCTTCACTTCCGATTCTTTTCTACCACATTTGCACTATCCCACTAGCTCGCCCGTCAGATCTACCAATTAATATACATTTAACTGCTACCTATTATGTAGATTACACGACTCGTTTGCACGATCAGCTAAAGAGCTACTTTATTATTTTCCCCTGAAGACAGTTTTATAAATGACACCCTTATACGGCATGTTGAACATATATTTTTTCATTAGGCATCAATATTTTCAATTCTATGTTTTTCCCTTTCCAAATGAGATTTCTTCTTATAACGTAATCACAAAAATAATTAGTAAGGTAGATTTCAAGTAAGTAATTAATAATGATCTTATTGTTTCCTTGTGCAAGAAATTATGTTACGGTAAAAAAATAGTTGTCTTAAACTAATTATAGAATTAAGAAACATCAGGACGTATGTATGTGTACGTAGCATAAATCTACGAACTAATGGCATAGGCGGCGGAATTTCACGAGTGAGAACTCACTGGATTTGTTTCTACCGAATGTAGGATCGAAAAACTATTCATGCGATTTTAACAAGTCTTTCAAAACATGGAAAATGTGATTTTTGTAGGTATTTGAAATTTCCACATTTCACCTACGAGAAGATTCATCTAGTTTGCTCACAAGGACATTCTTCCTCTCTCTTTCCCCTCCTACTTTTACTCTTCAAGTTTAGGACATTACATTTAACACGTTGCATGTTAGTTTTCAACTATATATGTTGTTTTCTCTAATGCGATTTACAGTTTCGATCGAATTTAGTGTAAAAAATTAATTATTTAAGATAATAATTGGAGATTATGCGTGACAACTTATGAATACATAATAATTATTGATTTTCCATGAGCATATGAGCCGTGAAATTAGTTTATGTGTATAAAGCAAAATTTTGCACTTTTTTTTTAGTTTATCTGTGTCGAGGGAAAGACGAATAATACGAATTCAGTAAACATATAATTAAATTAAATTTTTACTACATGTAATGATTGTTTACGAATTTATTAATATGTGCATAAAATCGATGATTTCAGTGTTAATTCAAGTTAATACATTTAAATTGACTTTTAGTATTTTCCTTAACAATATCACCCAAACTCAATGGTGTGCTTGCCTTATCGAATAAAAAATTCGTGAGCGCACATGTACCCAACCTGTTGCAGGTAGTTAGGAAGGTGGCCGACGTGAGATCTGATACAATTTCTATGTAAACTACAGGTATGACTAAGCAGTTGCAAATTGCTGTGTATCTCTCAAATTTTTTTATCCTAGTGCTGACGATGTCTTGATGAGAAGAGGTTAACTCTAGTGTGCGTGAATGGTCGGACAGGTCTCCTTTTGATGGTAGGGAGAGCTCTCATTTTATTCTTGTTGGATAGTACGATAACGAGCGCACGTTATAGCTCTCATACGGCACTGCGTATATCATATGACTGCCTCTCAGTAATCAATATACTTTCCATATAGCTACGATTGCACCAGACTTTGGTCTCCGTGCAGACTAAGATTTTTTGCACTTTCTCGAGAAGCAAGAATGACGCAATACGGTGATGACTAGGTTAAATATGAGAATGCATCTTTTTCCTCTAACTTGCAATAGTTCATCCAAAGCCATGAATTTGTAAATTAGAGTATGGATACAAAAATTGTTGTTCTTTTTTAAGAATTTTAGAGAATTTTCAGTTCAATTGCCATGATTTTTTGTTGCACTTATTTCAACATTCACTCCTAACCACAAGCCGATGACTGTCGCTCTTGTCAATGAATGTCAGCCATCCAAGCGACAAGCTATTTACACTACCACCTGCCTAGGTAGCTACTCAGATTCTTTTCACCATATGCGAGACTGCATGTAACCAGACCTGTTTAAACATTTTCACCACATCACATGCGAATACTACTAACGCAAAAGACCAGAAATCGATCAACATTAGTACATCTTTTTTCTGTTTCGATCCAGCATTCAGGTAATTATCAAAAGATTCGCCATAAGAATGATATGAGAAATATTGTACGTTTGGCTTGTCGACTTCGGATACTAGCACCTCTTTCATATGCCTAATTTCCACATGCTCTGACATGAAATTCGTGTACTGTTTGGCGCGAGCCAGCTGCTTCCCAAATCGTGTCTTCAGCCTTCAGGAATGAACTTCCTTGCGAGAGTTTACTTCAGGAGGTGGTTTGGCAACAAATAGTCGAACAACGAATCTATCTCACTTCTGTATAGTCTTAAATAGTTATCGCAAACGTTTCTCGAAGCTCTCAGAGTCTTGTTAGTGACTTAGTGAGCTAAGCGACCATGCACATATGCTTTTGCTTTCTAGTGATCATTGATCTCTTCCATCAGTACCTAGCCGAATGTTTTAGAAATGCTGTTGGGATTTGGGAAAGGCTTTTTTGATTCCTGACTTGACAGCAGTAGTTTAGACCTTTTGAGAATGCAGTTGGAATTTCGAAGTGCGGATTTACCACGGCATGTTCGTTAATAAACAATTTTTTTACTTCAGAGTCTTAAAGTAAAAAAAATGGTAAGATACGCTTTGATGCGACGATGCCGCATATTAAGCGCACCGTGTTGCTTTCCTTCCTAGGGTTCGCAGGTCAGTCGGAATGATGCTGTGATAATACTTTACATGCATAGTGCAGTTATTTATCACCATACAGAGCATCATATCGCTTATTAATATTTCCAACCGAACAAAAGTTCTATACAATTGTACGGTGACCTCTCCTAGATCGAGTAACAGTCCTAACATTGGCACAAGAGATTCAGGACTAAGATAAGATGAATCAGACAGAATTAAAATTTTACGCTATGTGACTATAAAATAGAGAAGATGTGTGATTATAAAATAGAGTGAGAAGTTATAAAATAGCGTAGGCATATGATGACAAACTCAGACTTACTAACAACGGGTTAATGAAGTTAACCGTATAACAACTTCTTTCTAGATATCGGTAATTCGGCCTTAATGACGAATCTCTGACATTCTGAACCTCCAAAGTTAAAATTTTTAATACGACAGATTATATTTGTTGTTCTCTTCCTAGAGGTTGGTGAATGGAGTAAGCACGGGACTACACTTATATATGCTTCGGAATTGTTTTTTCGGAATAAGATACATATAGTAGGATTTCCCATTTAATAGATTGCAATGCAAATCTTTTCCAACAAGAGACAAGAGAAAGTGGTCTTGTAATAAGACGCAATAATTTTATTACAAGAGGAATTAATTATCTTACTTAAATTAAATTCTTCTTGACATAACAGATCAATTTTTTCCGTGTACTGTTCACAATATTTAAATGTGTATAAAGTTGTAAGTTTAATGAAATTCCAGTTTTGAAACATTAAATATAAAGAAATGTCAATATATTTATGTAACAGTAATTCAGTTGGCGCATAGCCGTGGTAGCGAGTAGACGTGTGCCGTCTCCTCTGTGAACTCGGATTGTTTGCCTCGATACTGTGCAGCGTTGTTCTAGGCGACTGCCTAAATTGGAAGCAATGGTTTCCGGAAATGGAGGCCATGCTGAAAATCTCTCCCAAAGTGTTACTCAAAAAAAAGTTTCTTCATCCTACGCGCAAGCTATTTCCCAGCCTAAAAGTGAGCAAGCTATTGTTATCGAAGCCATCGAAGGTTTATCTATTGATGACTACATAGACGGACTTGAGAAATTGATCGATGTAAATGAAATCAAATTCATGTCAAAGATATCAGGAAGTGGTGTGTGTGTGTTTCTCTCCTCTAAAGCTACTGTCGACAGTCTTGAAAACAAAACAGTGCTGGTTCAAGACCATGTACTAACCATTAGACCTCTGATTGAAAGAAATAAACGTGTTGTCATTTCGAACGTAAATCCAACTATACCGAACCAAGTCTTAATTGAGGCTTTAGAATCGAAAAATATACAGCCAGTATCACAGGTTCATTACATTCGTGCAAGCGCAAGTAAACCTGGACGCTCACACATACTTTCTTTCCGTCGGCAAGTCTACATTAAAGAAGAGGATGAAAAATCACTGCCAAGCTCACTTCAAATTAACTTTAACAATACCAATTATTGGATATATTTTAGCACAGATTCCACTAGTTGTTTTGTCTGCAATCAAACGGGACACATAGCCAAGCAGTGCCCCCAAAACGCGTCGCCACCCGTGCAGATAATTAACAACTCCGACTCAACCGCAACTACAGAAACCTCGACTACCACACAGCCCACTGTCAACTCTTCTACCTCGCCACCTAATGACAGCAATACTATTATTTCCCCTGAGAAAAACACCGACGGATTCAAAACTCCTCATGTGAAGCAATCTCGCCTTAGATCACCTGCTACCTCAAGTGCAAGTGGCAGCCAAGCCCCTAACTCATTTGAAGATACACTCAAACCACCTTACAAAAAAAAACTTAGAAAAGACACTTCACCCAGCCCCAACGAGAACGAGCTAGATGAATCTTTAACTGCAGTTAAAAGCGAGATTTTGACCCACCCAACAGAATACTGTTTAACCTACGATCAGTTCAAAGACTTTTTAAGTATAACATTTGGCAGAAGTGATATCGGCGCCATTGCTCTTGAGTCTACCACCGACCTCTCTGGTTTATGTGAGATGATTACCAAACTTAAGTGTCTTATTTATGACGCTAAGCTCAAGGCAAGATGTACAAGACTAATCAAAAAGTTAAAAAATTACGAGTTAAATAATACTGACGCAAGCAGTGAGTCAGAAACACAAACCTAACTTTTAATATGACGGAATCACTACAAGAAAATTTGAAAATAATTTTTTGGAACTGCAGAAGTATCACAGCTCGAATTGAAGAAGTCTCCAAGATCCTCAAAGAAGTCGATGTACTCGTATGTGTAGAATCGTGGCTTAATCCTGGACAAGATCAAGATCGAAGATTGCACTTCCCCGGCTTCAAGACGTTGCGCAAGGACCGTCTATATAAAAAAGGTGGAGGAATTATTGCGTTTATAAAATGTAATTTAGCATATACGGAAATATCTAATCTAAACACCCCAGACCAATTTTTTGAACTTCTCGCCTTCAAAATTACCAATGTTAACCCCAATATTATTTTTCACGCATACTACAGAGCCCCGGGGACTACTCACACTCAAGCTGATTGGAATACGGTCTTTAATAATCTCGATACTAACAGTCACACTCTCATTATGGGCGACTTTAATGCTCATCATACTGCTTGGAACTGTAATAACGATGATGATAACGGAGAACGTCTCCTTTCCGCACATAACAATACGGACACATTTCTGCACAACCATAACTCCTTGACTTATTTTCGAAAAAACACCAATTACTTTTCTAACATCGATTTAGTTTTTTCAAGTAACAACATCTCTGACAAAATAAATGTTTTGGTAAATGATGAGACCTGGGGCTCTGATCACTTTCCAATTCTTATCGACATCTGTATCAACAAAATCATCTATCGTAAAAAAACTTTCAATTTAAAATCCACTCGAACCGATTGGGAAAAAGTCACTACAAACTTAGAAGATAATTATTTCAACTTTCTATCTGCTGACTACGATCTAGCTCAACCTAACGAAAAATACATAATTTTTACAGAAATAATAGCGTACGCGATAAAAACGAATACTCCTATCAAAAAAAATGTTAACAATAAAATTCATAGGAATCCAGTTCCTTGGTGGGATTCGGAATGCGACAAAGTCAAGAGACTCAGACGAGCAGCTTTTAAAAAATGGAGGTTTACCAAAAAGATAGATGATTTCATCGAATACAAAAAAGCCGTGGCCGTAGCACGTAAGACTTTTAAATTTAAAAAAAGGTCCAATTTTCGTAATTTTGCCGAGTCTATAAATTTTAGTATTAATCAAAAATATGTCTGGAACAAAACGAAACTCCTTAAAAATAAGTGGATAAAAGTCTCTCCTTCTAGCTTTTCCGAAAACCACCAAAACACCGAACACATTAACAGCTGCCTTAACCGTATCAGCCCTGATTGGTGTCAAAATAACCCGAATAACTTTCCTGACTGTCAGTCCAACCAACTGCTTGAATCATTGTTCAATTTTTCGGAATTCAATGTAGCTCTTAATAGTAAAAGCACCAGATCATCTTGCGGCGTCGACGGCTTAGACTACGAAGCCATCCAACGACTCCCTCTTAAATACAAACTCATTTTAGTTGACATATATAACGAAATGTATCAAGCCAACACGTTTCCACAACAATGGAAAGAATCGTACATTCATTTTATCGACAAGCCGGGGGGCAAAGGTGTTAGACCGATCGCGCTAAGTTCCTGCTTATGCAAAATTTTCGAATCGATGTTGAAAGCTAAACTACAATGGTGGGTTGAAAATCAAAATGTCCTCCCAGAATTTCAGTCAGGCTTCAGAAAAGGTCAATCCACCACTGATAACTTGGTCGGTTTAACTCTCGAAATCGAAGAAGCTTTCTCCGAACGAAGAGATGTTCTCGCAGCATTCCTCGACATTGAAGGAGCATTCGATAACATTAATCTTGAAATCCTCCTTGATAAACTAGCTAAGATCGGATGCCCACTTATGTTTCTTAAATTCATTCAGCACTTAACTTGGGAAAGAATCATACATACTGAAGCTTTAGGGAACTATACGCGAATTGTCAGCAAGGGTGTTCCGCAAGGAGGGGTTCTCAGCCCCCTCCTGTTCTGCATTTACATAGCCAATGTCTGCAACTTATTGCCTAAGTCGGTAAAAATATCTAAATTCGCTGATGACATAGCATTATACTGCAAAAGACTTCCAATCTCTTCTTGCAAAAGACTCCTCGAAAAATCTATCGATATTGTATACGACAACCTTCAAGCAATTGGTTTGGATCTGGCCCCTCTCAAAACAGTCCTTATTCATTTCAACCAGTCTGGAATTTTACCCGGTGAATCTTGCATAAAAATAAAAAACAACACTATATATTCAAGTGAAACAGCGCGCTTCCTTGGAATACTATTTGATTATCGACTCACGTTCAAACCGCAAGTCAGCTCTGTCCTAAAGAAAACGCAAAGGGCCAATAACATCATTAAATTCTTGCGAGGCGTTACATGGGGCTCGTGTCCAAATACTCTATTAATTTTGTACATAAGTTATGTTAGATCGATTATAGATTACGGATGCTTTGTTTATTTTCCCTGTACCTTAGCCGGCTCTTACGCACTCGAAAAGACTCAGTATGCTTCAATTAGACTAGCATTAGGCTACCGAAACAGCACGCCTACTAATATTTTACTTTCTGAATCTAAGTTAACTTTCATCGAAGAACGAGCTATTTTTTTGTGCAACAACTACATAAACAAAGTACTGTCCAACAGCAACTTGATAGCTTACAAAAATATTCGTCGAATTGTTAATAAATCCCAACACAAACATAGCAAATTAAATAATAGCCGACGTTTACTCATCAGATGTATCAATAGCTACAATTTCTACAACAATATTATTTACAGCAATAGCCAATACAATATTTATTATTACAACTATGAAACTCTGTTCAGCAATATTTCAATAGATACTCAATTTGGCCAACTTTTCAGTCAAAATGTTAATGCCTCTTCCCTCATTAATCAACGCCTAAACGACGACAACGCTTACTCTATATATACTGATGGCAGTAAATCAAATAGTGCAATATCAGTGGGCGCGGCTATTATTTGTGAACGCTTCAACACTCAACTGACTAAAAGTATAGATTTTCAGGCGTCTATCCTTACTGCGGAATGTATCGCTATCAATGAAGCAGTCAAAATTGCTCTCAATCACCCCGACCAAAATGTTAACATTTTCACAGATTCTTTGAGTGCGCTACTCTCTCTGAAAAACTCTAATCCCAGCATCAAAATCAATCCTTATATTTTTGAAATTAGAAAAAATATAAGTGAATTCAATCAAAGATACGGCAAAAGCATAATTCAGCTTATTTGGATTCCAGCGCACTCAGGAATCCCTGGAAATGAAGCTGTCGATGCATTGGCTAAGCAAGCAGCCACAATCCCCCACGATTGTAGTCTCAAAATTCCTTTCACTGACCTCAAAGGACATTTTAAAAGTTTGGCGCTTAATAACACTCGAGACCTGTTATGCGAGGAAGGTACATTTAAGGGCATAAATTACTTCACATACTTTCACAATAACAAAGCTAAGCCTTGGTTCTCTAAGCTTAACCTCTCCCGCAAAATTATAACTACAATTAACCGATGCAGATCTGGCCATTATAATCTCAAAGCTTCTCTCTATAAGATCAAACTGTGCTACGATACCCTCTGCGAATGCAGTTCAGACTACCAAGATCTTGATCACATTCTGTGGCAGTGTCCTCTGTTTGATAAACAGAGACTTGGCCTCATCCAAAGTTTAAAGCGCTCTAAAATGTATCTTCCTTCTTCTAGTACTGTACTATTATCCAATGTAAATGCTAACATCGCAGTCGATATACATAAGTTCCTTACAAACTGTAATCTAGTAATCTAAGTACTCACGATCAGGACCTAATCGACGTTGTAAAACTTTTCTGTATATGCTTTTCTTTTCTCAGCAAAATAACCCTGAATGGGTTCAACTTGCTTAAATAAATAAAAAAAAAAAAAAAAAAAATGTAACAGTAATTTATGTTGAAGCTTCGGCATTACCAAAAAATTTATTGTGAAAAATTGTCGAAGCTACAGGTATGATTAACAATATAATGCGCTAATCTACGTTGAAAGAAATTGATAATGAGAATGAGGAAAACAATGAAAGGGCATTGGAGAAAGATCTTTAGTTGTATATATAGAGTTGGAGGTATAAAAGGCCCGATACGTATCTGTAGATGGAAAAAGTAAAAGTGTAGATAGTTGAGTATTATGGTAACGTCAATCATGCGGTGTTGTGTGGGAGGCGTTGCCTATGACATACGAGCGGCAACAATTTACGCCAAATATTTTCCCTGGACTTTTTGTTTGACCATGCGTATACGCCGAGCCGAGCCAGAGCATCATTTATAATAGCAACAGCAGCAGTTGCCGATGTAGATGTAATAGCTGCCGCTGACTTGGTATTTGTGTGGCCGAGCAATTCAAACAATGGGGCTACGATTCAGCAGATATAGATTTGTGATAAGTAAGAATATCCAGAAGAGAGAGAGAGAGAGAGAGAGAGAGAGAGAGAGAGAGAGAGAGAGGAGCGAGGCGTTGCTTTCGCTGTCAAATATCGAATATAAATGCTTTGACGAGTACGTGGACCACACCGCACGTCGTGGGCAAACTCACGTGCGTACGTGAGTACGACAATGGTGTCATCGAAGACTAGGAGGCCCGCTTGGGCCTTGAATGTCCGTTGTCTATTTAAACGTACTCTTCTAGTCTACGTATGGACTGACGCGCGCCACCTTATCTCGCTTTCTTTTGCCTTCTAATCTTTAGCTCTCCTTCTATTCTTATGGCTATTTTCCCAGCTACAGTTGATACAAGCTGCACCAAAGATGCTCTGAATAAAACTCCTGTTCAGACTCGAGTGAGCGCATGATCGATTATTCGACTCATTCCGATGAGCATAATTCACGCGCGGCCAAGCAGCTCTACGCGACGGTAGCGAAGGAGCTGTCGCGTAAGAAAGGAGACAAAGAACACGGCGTGATGATGAATAATAATTGAAGACTTGGTGCGCGGTAAGCATCGTGAAAACCCGATGGAACTCGAGCACAGCAATTAGCCGCGTGCAGATTTCGAGAAGAGCATCTTTCAGGCGCGTGTCTTTGCGCGCAGAGCTACAATCACGCGTACATCCCACGATAAATCGCGCGAGGCGATCCGCAAGATCGCATACGACAGTCGCCAGAACAACGTGTCGATCTACACAAAAGACCGAGTAAGTTTGGCTAGTCGGCCACGCGTGGGCGGCTTCTCTGCGATCTGACGGACTGAAAGGGAAGATGCGTGAAACAGCAGATCAAAGCGAGAGACGATGATAATGATAAATGGAATAACCTGATTTGACGCGTAGGCGATCGAGCGCGCTAGCGTATACGCGCAACCTTGCCCTTTCCCTTTTCATAAACGCGCGGGCAGCTTTTTTGTGCTTTGCTCAATAGAGCGACGCAGGCAGTCTCGGTCCTTTCTCCTGCTCTTGCAGTGCGCTGCATCCACTAACCCATAATTAGAGGCTTTTGCAAATTATATGCGCGAGAACATGTGTCCCCTTGGTAAAATATCGGTTGAATAATAACAGTTGGAGAGCACCGCAATTATCACAGGAGAGGAAGAGATCGAGGGATGCGCGCACGCGCATGTGTGCGGCGGGGGGAGGGGGAGGGGAGGCTGCCGCGGTACATCGCGATCTCTTTCTCCCTCTCGTTGTTTCTTAATTCGCCTTTGTTTGTGGTTGCGACCACGCCGAAAAGTAGATAGGCGCAACAGCCAAAAAGGACTGCAGATTGCGTTCGTTTGGGCACCGGAAACGACGTGGGCGTCTAACACGCCGTCTCTCGCTCGGCCTCTAGAGGTGCGTTGCTCGCTCCACTCGGTTGTCGTAACTTTCGAACGAAGCCCCAGCTTGTCAATGGAACGCGGGATGATCAGGCAGAAAGCTGCACGCATGGGCCCGTGTAGGCTCGTGCTCGCACGCCGTCCAAGGGGAACGCGGATCGAGCGCGGGCCATTGTGCCCCGATGAGATTTCTCGAAACGCTGACTCGGCTACTTTTTACAACTGGGCCGCTGGCTTATCTGACTCGCGGCTATAACTAGATCGCAGCCGCGCCTCAATCTGGATTTTCGTGCGGCAGCGCTGAGCGGACACGTCGGCGAACGGTATTTCACGGGTATATCAGCTTCCGTCGTGAAACTGCTGCGAATAAATGCGGGAAGAGCGCGCTGCGTTTGTGTCAAACACGTTTAAAATCATAGTCTGCCTTTGGCTGCGGCTCTCTCTTTCTCTCTCTCTCGCGCGCTCTCCGGGCAGTGGCTATAAATCAAAGCGCGAGACGTGATTCTGCAGACTAGTTTTATCGCGCCGACTTTTTGCTCGGAAATTCCACGTCTATTTCATTACGATGCTCGCCATACATCGCAGTCGATAGAGCGAGCGAGCGAGAAGGGCCAACTCGCGACGCTGCACCGGTTGCGCGGCCGCGAGCTTGGCACGCTGCATCCATAAAGCAAATTAATGCTTGCGCGAAGAAAAGAAGACGAGGAAGATAGTCGCGTTGATGAAAAAGACGGCAATAAACGTAACGCGCGCCACCAACGCCAGCACTTGGCGGGTCGACTCCGACGCCGCCTTGCTGCTTGCAATTATACAAGCTCGTTTTTCGCGTTGCCAGATCGGCCGGCAACGAGCGCCACTCGGTCTGTGCGCCAGCCAGCGAGCCGAGCCCGCGTATACCTATAGCCGCTAGCGCGGCCAGACTTTTTATTGGATAATTGGTAATTAAGCTGGCTTAAGCAGCCCGCAGTGGCCGCGCGCGGGCAACGCTTTCTTGCGCCCCGTCGAGCCGCCGCTCCTCCCCTTTCTCCAACTTGCTAATTTAATTTGCGGTTCGGTCGCATCGCCGGAGCACTAGGCTCGGCTCGGCCATTCTCCGCCGGGGCAAAAACTGCAGGCCGTACGCGCTCACTCGTGCACTAGTCACCCGGGCCGTTAGCTCCCGCCCGCTCGGCGCTCGCAATGAAATACTCCGGTCGCAGCTAAGGCGTCGCGCGCGCCTGCTCATTGATCATCGAGTTGGCTGACGAGGCTGGCACCTGAACGGACGCGACCGTGCCGACGCTTTAGCGCGCGCTCCGCGGGCCACGGGGATCGGAGGACCGACCGGCCGCTCGCTCGCTCGCTCGCTCGCTCGTCGACCTATCGACCGGAAAGAAATGTCGACAGTGATTAGACAAGTTGTAAACACGGCCTCGTGGGAGCAGCTACGCGAGAGCGCCGGAGAGGCGGCCACGCGCACTCGGAGCACAATGCTCGCAGGGACGAGCCCCGGCCCGCGCCCGTGCGCCTCGCCTCTCCTCCATTCCAATGTAGGAAGCGCCGAGCATGACTCGGCCGAAGGCACCTCGCGCGCGATCTCATCGCGGTGAGCCTGCGTGTTTTGTAAACACGATCGCCCAGGCCAGCCACGCCAAAAATTACGATGTACGAGCCGAGCTTCGACAGCCTCGGCCTTTTTTCGTTTTCTAACTAGCGCATCTCGGCAATCGTCAGCGTCAAGCTGAGCCTCGGCTCCCTTTGTCTCTTGGCACCCACCTACGGCTCTCTTGCCTTGTGTGCTCTTCGCACCTAACTGTGCTCTCCTATCCCTTATTATTTCGAGCATGGCTGGATAATATTCATTATTGTCACGGTGCATGATCGCCGACTACGTACGACTTCCAGCTGTAACAAGTGCAAATATTATTGTATTAGTTTTATTGGCTTTGACAATTCTCTTTATTCTCTTTAACAATCTTCGTATTAATCAATTCATGCAGTTCATTTTTAGCTTTATCGAAATTCTTCACAAAGTAATCTTCTTAAGTAATTCCGTCACTTGTTTCCTTTTGTTATGTTTTATTATGTTGTTGAACGATCTATTCAAATACAACTTCATATTTGGAAATCTCGATGATGTGACCAAGAAGTATGTCTGAACTAGTCACTGTTTATTTTTCGATTCTTCTCGTTTATATTTTTTGGTTGTCATTGGAAATAAAAATATAGCAGATCCCCAGCCCTATCTCGGATACTTGCAGTGATTAATATGTTATATTGTAATTAGTCCTAAGGTGAGTATCGATCCATCGATACACTTGCGAGTCCAATCTAACCTGGTATTAGCCAATCGATAAGGAGATAGATAAAATATTGATGAGCAACTTACTTTTATCGATATAGCTGTTGCTGATTCTTCTAAGACGGAATCGGAGTCCCCTATAGAAATCATATAAAACGATATTGAATTTACCTTCAATGGAAATTCAAATACAAGTGAGCGTGAGTCACTTGACTTAACCTAAATTATAAAATACGTAGACCAAATCTGTCATGCTGCTAGGTGATATTATCGCGATGCCGCTCCTATTATCGGTTTAAAAAGAAAAATAAGCACCTTACTTTCGGAACAGAAGGATTCATAAATATACCTTTATGAAAAATATATTACATAAAAATGGAACCTACATAGCGTTGAAGCTCAAATCAATTAACGAAGCTATGGCGACAATCGCAAGTGGCAAAAAACACGGATTTTCGGGTTTTTTAGAAGCAGACAACTTTGTAACTGCCGTTTCATAAGAAAAACTTGAAATATCGATAAAGCAATTCAACTTATAGTTGAAAGTCTGCCTGATGCAACTGCAGTGGATGTCAAAACAATTAGTTGTCAATGGCTGGTCTGATTATTTTCAAATTTCATGCGAAGCGTTGAAAAGATTCTGAGCTTTTTAAATATTAAAATATTTAAATATATATTGAAATAAATAAAACTCATTTAAATATTAAAATGCCAGCATTCCAAAGCTTAACATTTCACTGGTAGTATAATTGTTTCTCAAAAATGCTATATGTTTTACCTACAAACAGCGATAAGCTGTTGTATCGTATCGCGTTACACTGCACGAACCGTTATACAATGAGATTTTCCAACTAAAACGAAAAACTAAGGCTTCCTTTGAACGTTATCCTCAACTTCGAGACGCATTTAAACGTTTGAGTAATACGTTCAAAAATTGGAAAAAATTAAAAAGCACAAAAGCTTTTCCAGATTTTGCATCAAATCCGAAAATAATCTGATGAGTCATGGACGAAATAATTTTTTTTTCGAAAATTGCCGTTTACAAATGCCGTTTACAAGCTATCGGTTATTTTATTCTACCGTAGTCGCGTCAGAAAAATTTTGAACTACTAGCCGAATTTTTGTTACGACCTTTCTATCATTATTCAAAAAATAATCAGTGTTTGAAATCAGTTTCAATAAAATTAATATTTTTTAATTCTGTAAAAATTTCTCGGCGAATAAAATGGCAAGACTTCATGGTATGCATGTCTTCATTCTCTAGCGATTTTTTGTTGACAAATCTATGCATTTTAACAGTCAGGGGACTAACTGTCTCAGAAGGTAGTAATTATCGAATAGCGAGTTTCAATGTTTGTGGCAGAAATAAATCGAACAATGATTCCACCGCGCAGAGAGCGAGCTACGCATTTTCATGACACACACGTACAGACATTTGTAAAAAATGAGATAATATTAGTTGATAGACTGAATGAAAGATAGATTAGAAGCAAGAGCTTTTCTAAAACTATTTGATCAATGTTTGAGTAGACAAAGAGCAATTGTTATAAAGTTTTTATTTAATGCATACCGCTGTAACGTTATGTTATGAGCGACAAATTGATGTAATGGAAAAGTTGGAGGAGAAGCAATAAGTAATTTGGTTAACTAGCTAGCTGCCGAGGGCTTTTAGTTTTCTGGCGCATTGATGGCAACGCGAGTGACAAATGATTGGAGGTCGAGACAGGTCACGCTGGCGCCCACGGAAACCCTCGTCTGTCCCGTCTTCTCTTTCACTTTCTTGCGCCTTTGCAAACGTTCGCGAGCAAAACCTTAACTATCAAGTCAACTTTTTTCCACGCTCAAGCCTCAGGTTTTATCATTGTATTCAGTTTTGTTAGGCTCTTTTCATTGGACAACTGATCTCCCGTGACGCAAAAATTCATCTAAGCAGAACACTCGCTATTGCAAGATAAGGGATGTCGAGATTCTTATTGGATTATATAATACAGGCATGGTCATCGGAAAGGTGGAGGTAAATGATCGCCGTAATATTGTACTACTATCATTTTAGAATCGCTTGTAAAATTGATTACCAACTTGTCAATTGATAGAATTGCTCTCTGCTGCTTCGAAGCAAGTACATCTTCTCCATTCTGTTCACCTTCAATTCAAAGACAATAGAGTTATATCTACGCGAAGAGATGCGTGGGCGAAGCAGACAGACATTAACTTCTACTTTGAGTCCTTCGGTCATTTATAACTTCACCTGCACTTTTTATTTGCTACTGATAGTCATGCAAATTGCCCACTGTACTCATTCCATGCCGAGCAATCGATAAGTTTATTTATTATTATTGAATCTTGGACGTGGTACAGAGCGATTCGAGTGTGGATCTGCCCGAAGAAAGCCTTGAAAAAAGCGATCGTGCATTCACGAATCATATAATATACCGTCAGGTATAAGATTCGAAGAGAAGCGCGCGACGAAAGCATGAACAGTGATATTAGACGTTTGCATAATCGTAAATCTGGAAACGATATTGGCCTGCCTATGAAGGCGGGCAGGAAAAAGTGCGATGATAAAAAAAATACTTAGGACGGAGAGTGTAGCGAAAGAAAGCAAGATAAAAAAAAGACGAGGGTATTGCCGAGCACAGATCCGTGCCGACTTGGCTTGGTGTCTGCTCGTGCTGGCTTGATTTTTTTGCGGAGAGTAAAAAAAAGGGGCGGCATGCACGAGTGACGCTCTCGATGGAAAAATTAATAGAATCATTGCTGGGCGCGCTCGGCGGAGCGCTCCCTCGTCCTATTGTGGATTGCCCCGGGGTCACGGGGCTGGTGGCTGGCTGGCTGGCTGGCTGACTGGCTGGCGGGGGTGGAAATGGAAAAAATACAAGGCCGCTCTCTCTTGCCTCAGCCGGAGCAGAAGGATTCGATGAGTGGCTCCGAGCAGCGTTAACGATTCGATAAGGCCCTTGGAGGCTGCGCACTCGTCGCCAGCGCCGCAATTTCGCGAGCACGCAGATCAGTTTATATCGAGCTCGGATCGAAATTGATTGCCGCCAGCAGCTGGCTGGCCGTGAGCGCGTGCGCCACCGAGGAGTAGCCGTGTCGCGCAGCTACTCCGGAGTTAACGGAATTTGAGCGAAGGCGCGCTCGCGCGGCAGAGATTGCATCTGGGAGCACAAAAGCGCGCCAAAATGGATTTCTCGGAGAAGCGATCGTTAGGCGTAACGCACTCGGCCGATAAGAGCAGTCCTTACAAAGGCGCCTCGCGCGAGCGCTGTCGCATGGCACATAAGCGCGCACGGCAATTTCGCGAAAGAACGCGCGGCTGCATTTGCAGAATCGCCGTTTGCATGCTCAGCCCGGACGAACGCGCTTGGATCACTCGCCACAAAGACACCGAGATTGTCAATTACGGACGCGGGCTCGTCTCGCTCCTTGCCGGCTACTCGCCGTGGGCTTAAATATTCAAATGGGCAGCGCTCCAAGGCTCTCGCCTCGTGTGCGCGATGGCATAGGCGAGCGCGATGACGAGACGGCAATGATGATGAATCGTCAGGAGGCAGCCGATGGAGACGCTGGCTGCGAAAAGGAGACCGGCAGCCGCGGAGATTTGTGGCTTGTAGCGCGCGTGCAAGTAGCTTTGGCCGTAAAACCGGGCTCAAGCGAGAATGACGATGCGTTGCGCGCTCTCCGCGCTCTCCGCGCTCTCCGCGCTCTCCAAGCTCGCTGAGCCATGACCCCGGAAACAAATGCCGCGCGACGTGTGCATTATATGCGCGCAAGAAACTCGACTTGTTCGCTCTTTTCTGTTTCTCTGTTCCTTCCTCTTTTCTTTTTCTTTCCAGCTGCTTGCTCTCTCGCCGTTCGCTTAGCCCGTACCGAGAAGCCAACTGCTCTTTCGCGCGGGCGCCTGCTGTACTCGACACCTAATGACTTGGCCGGCGTAACAACGTGCATAGATGCGCAACCGAGTTTGGCTTGCAAGAGCTTGGCAATGCGACAGTCGGCCGGCCGGGCTTTGTTTCGACCAAAGAGATGCAAATAAACAAGCGAATCGAAGAGGGATTCGGGGGCAGGAGTCGCTCAGGCACCCAATAAAGGCCAATAAAAGATTTAAAGAAACCGCCAATGAATGTAAGGGCAGCGGAGAGGAGGAGTGCGCGGGGAGGTGCGTATTGCCTCGATATCCATAGCCATTAATCTCCGAATTCATTACTGAGCGATCGATGCCGCGTAACGCGTTGGCACAACACACGACAACCCTCTTTTTCACGATTTCAACCCTAGATCGGTAGCCTTAAAGTGGCGTTTTTCTATCTGACTTCCCCCTTTTTTCCGAGCGCGCTCTATCTCTTTCGGTCGCGCTCTCTCCTTATTGCTGCCTGCCAGCCCGCGCCCACGCGCCCACGAGCGCTTTAAACGCCAGCAGGCGCCTGCAGGGGGAAAGCGAATTTTTCTTTTCTCCTAAGCCGTTGGCAGGGGGCGAGTGCAGGCCTACGTGCCGCGCTACTACAGTCTCGCCGGCAGAGCCAGAAAAAAATAAATAGAACCAACGCCGCGGCCGTCGATCGACGAATATTTCACGTTCTCTCGTCGATGCCCGTTTCTCTTCGCTTTAGCTGCCATTGCGCCACACCTCGGCTCTCGACTTGGTTTCTTTGGGACTTTGGGACTTTGGGACGGCAAAACACGCTGCGAAGGTTATGACGGGGCCCGCCGTTGTTCCGCTAATTTTGGCGCAATTTCTACACGCGAGCGCGCGTCCGTCCGCCAAACGCTAATCTCCGAGGCGCTTGCGGTCCTCGTTCTCTGGCAAGTTTTTTCATCGTGCCTTCGTTCGTTGGGCTCGGCTCTCCTGCTCTTGCCGGACGCTCCGTACGTGCCCCCGGATCTCGGGGATCTCGGGGATCTCGGCACTGCCCATTTGTCACCGCAGCTCTTGCCCGTAGCGCTTCGCATTGCGCATATCGCGAGTTGCGCAGCCAGTCGATGCGATTTGATGGATCAATCCAACAGCTGACGGCTGCTCCGCTTCGGCACGGGGGCCCTCCGGTCGACGATTGTTGTCTGGCTGTCGCCGTGTCCGCCGCTTGTGTATGCATAGGTGAGCGCGCTTCCTTCGGTCGCAAGGAGAGGAGACGCAGATACATCGGCGCGCGCGCCCACTGCCACTATACGATACATACGAGGGTCGTTATGTTTTATGGCTAATTGTTTTATTATCTTTGACATATTTCCAGTTTACGGCCGCGCGCTCCGCCGTTTTCTTTCATGGCTGTCTATTGTGCGTGATGAACGCCGCTTTATGGGCCACCCCGCGCACTCCTCGCTCGCTCTCGCAAAGCAAGACGGCAGCTCGCCGGGGCTGATATTTTTGCACGCTCAACGCCGGAGATTATTGCGCTGGATCGACGCCAGGCCTCGCCGGCTCAAGCGCGTCGTCGCTTGGCCCAGGCAGCCGCACCACGGGTCCACGTGGCCCGACGCGGAGCTGGCCTTGCTCGGCGCTCGCGCGAGGCCGATCGGCTCTGGAGAGGCCTGGAGTGGGCGCTGGGTCGGCCGACGGACGGCGGTAAACGACGAGCGTGCTGGCTGGTCGGCATTCCGAGGCTAAGAGGACATCTATCAGCTAGGGCTGCTTTGCCAACGGAGCGCAGCGATACGTGCTCGGTCGAGGGCTGTAGCGGCGTAGTTGGCGCTGCTCTGTCCCTCTCTCTCTGTGTGCCTGTCTGCTTGACCGGGCGAGGGAAAAGAGAACGGGGACGACAGGCGAGACATGTCGCAGACAAACGACGGAGCGCGAGCGCTCAAAGTGGCTGCCGGCTGGCTCCCCGTCCGAAGGAAAGCCGAGCCGAGCCAACGAGAGCGGACAGCCGCTGAAATTCCTCGAGGTATAGGTATGCCAATATATCGGCTTCCACTTCTCGGCACTAGCTCTACCTATAGCCACCCTCTTCGCAGCTGCGGATAGACGTGATGCCTCGCTGAAGAATGCAACACGTCGCACCCCCGATCGGCTTGCGCGAGGCGCAAAACTACATGCACATACGCGTGAGGTTGACGAGACAATGCTCGCTTGCCGAGTTAATGTGCCTGGCTTTGGCACGAGGCAATCTCCGACTCGGCGAAGACAACCGGGAAACACGAGTACATGAGTCAGTGTCCGTGGGCGTCGCACGCGCTGCCTCGCCTCGCTGCTCCACGCGGGAATTGCGAATTATTGCACCGTCGCAATTCCTTTGGCTTGGCTCTCGCGCGCGCGCAGACGGTGCGTCTCCTCTTGCTTACCGCAGTGGTCATCGGCGTAGACGCTTGCCAAGGACAGAAGCTTTCCTCGGCAGGGCTCTCTCTCTCTCTCTCTCTCTCTCTCTCTCTCTCTCTCTCGCGTGGGATGCTTCGCGGCTCGGTATTCGGGTATTCCCGAGGCCCGCGGTCTCGAGTGAAGCACACCGAGGGCTGCACGCAGCGTGTTATTATGCGCGTCTGCGCGCAACGCCAATAATTAAGGCCGGATCGGCAGTCCAACAAGGAGCGCGCTCGATTGGCCCGGCGAAAGATCGCAAAAGACATTGACGAGCTGCAGCTTAGCCTCCCGACTCCGGTGCGACGATGTTCGCTCGAGTGCAGACTCGACCTGCGACTGGGCTGGCTGCGGGGCTGCCGGGGCCTAGCCGTTAATTACGGCGAGAATCGATCGCTCTCAGCTCTACTATCCAATAGCCGCGCTCGCTTCCGAGAAGCTGATCAGATATAATATGGACTGGCCAATTGGGATATAACGTGTCTGAAATTGTCTAATGAGCAGCCCAAGGCGCTCGGCCAGAGCCTCGACCCCGGTAACGTGTGCCCTTCTACCTCTTACCGAAGCGCAGACCCGCTGCTGATTCTTCGGATGAGCGTATCTATGCACCTCCTCCGACAGGATTTGCCTATTTTTCCTCTCGGCATTGCTTTCGTGACGAGTCGTGGGATATCGGCGCTCGGCATTCTCACGGGCTAGACTCGGCCCGAAAATTGACTGTTTATTCGGGAAGATATTTTTGCGGCGAAAAAACGGACGAGCGTGGGAGCTGCGAGGCTGTGTCCGTAGCCCAGGCGAGCCGTGGCGACGAGTACGCGGAACGGGCATGTGACTTTATTGTCGGGCTGCGCGCTCGGAATGGCCGTGGACGGAAAAGCGGAGAAGGAAGCGCGCGAGGACGAAAGGGGAGAAGTAGGCCTGCCCGATCTTGGCTAATAGCCGGCGCGAGCGCAAAGCAGCGAGGCCTATGCGCAGGCACGTACGCTCGGGCTGCTATACAGCCGTGGAGGGGTCGCAGCCCGGGCTGGGGGCGGCGGCGGCGGCGGGGGCGCTGCAAGAAAGAATCGAGGTCGATCGATTTTTAAAGCAACCGCAATATTTGACAGCTACAAGCTCGCTAGCGGTCTGGGCGCCACCTGTTCCCGGCTACCCTCGCACTCGCGACGAAAGAGAGAGAGAGAGAGAGAGAGAGAGAGCGAGAGGGAGAGCAGGGATGGCGAGGGAGAGCGAGGGAGAGCGAGCTTTCATTTGCCACTGGCACGAGACCGCACCGGAGCACGCTACATGCGGTGGCGACGACGACGACGACGACGACTCGGAGGGACCGGGGACAGGCAGCCACCACCGGCGCCGCACACCGCCAAAGGGTATAGAGTACGCGCGCCATGCCGGCAGACACGTCGCCAATAAGCGAACATCGCTTTCGCTCTCTCCTCTCTCCTCTCCATAGCCACCTTCGGCGCTGGTGCTACAGCTTCCCGAGCCCCCGTGCGATCCGCGCATACATCCCGCGAGCACTCGTATTTCGACATGCCACAACGGCCCTCTCTGCCTCTCTCCCGCTCTCCCGCTCTCCCGCTCTCCCGCTCTCCCGCGCGCGCGCCATTCGTTCCTTGCTTTTTTAACATCGCACCAGGGAAAACTCCGAGGCTGTCAAATCTTGACGCCTCACATCCAATCGCGACCCTGTTTACGCCTGTGTAGCTTTGCCGTGTGGGGTGCTCGGATGATCACGTCACGCCAACTGACTTTTTCACTCGTCCACGGCTTGCACTGTCGATCTACTCTTCGACGAGCCAACTAAATTACACGCGAGCGCAGCGCTATCGGTATTAGCTTATTTCACGCAAGCGGAATAGAATCGGCTGCGCCGAGCCGGACTCCGGGGCGCGCGTGCCGATATAGTTTCTCGTGGCAGGTGTCACCGGGCTAAGCTCGCTCATATTTTGCTTGCGGCGAGATTGCACGCTTGCAAAAGAGAAAGAGCTCATAAGGAGGCCGGTAATGAGCTGTAAGTGGGGCAGCCGAGCTGAAAGGTGACAACTTATGCACGGACACGCATGCCACTGATTTCACTGATATATCCGCGATGTTGTTGCATAACACCGGTCGGACTAGGTGAAGGCTTGTTCAGTCGTCATTGGACCAAGATTCTTCAAATAGCCGGTCCTCTCGGATGTTACTGATTATCTCCGATGTTAATAATGATTAAAAAAGCAAACGTCAAGTTCAGTGTACCGAATAAGGATGCGCGTGTGTTTTAAAAGCATTACATAGAGTAATCAATAGGTCGAAAATAAGGCAAACGTCACCGGACAGATGAGGAAAGAGTCGGGACCTCGAGTTTATGTGGGCGATGCCTCTTGCGTTTGTCCATGAGTACATTCAATCGTGGAGTTTCTACATTGTATTTCTCAGTTACTTCGGTCCATTTTTCAGTAATATTTTGGCCATCGTTCATGCCCATGGTATTTTATTATAGTCTCTGGTCATTTTTCGCATGTTCATCATCATTCGTTTTAACTACTATTCAGCATGTAACATATGTCTAAAATACTTATTCATTTCGGCGTATTTTTATTTTACTTTTTTACTCAGTCACGAACAAATACTATTCTTTTTCATTGGAACCGACTCTGGAGCAAAAATTTTATCGCAACTAGCTGGGTCACGTCTTCGACTGAGCATGTGAGTTATATAGGATTGACCGTTTATTCGACGTATAATTTTTGCAAAAATATTAGCGATGTTGTAGAAAATATTCTTCGTGTAACTATAATTGATTATCGTATAGTATTTTTTGCCGTATCTCTACTTTTAAACACCTCGCATCGGTCAAAAACTAATATAGTTTCCTCTTTAAACGATGAACCGTAGATCGCAACTTTATTAAGGATCGAATGAATAAAATAACAGCGGTGTAAGCAACAATTGATTATTCTACCCGAAGAATATGCTGGTCTCAGAATGCAGGCCCTAGTAAAGTACTAGTCATATTTGTAGTGTGTGTAAAATGACACTTAACGAAAAGTTTCCAGACTCAAGTAACAGAAAATTGGATAGAACCATCGTAAGTTGATGGCATTTTATGAAATTTGTCAAATATGTAACTGATGAAATAAATTTGAATAAAAGTGAGAACGGAAAAAATAAAATAAATTTTATAAAACAGAGAGATAATTAAGACAAGCATTGGTTAGAATGAACAAATGTTTAAGAGTAAGCTATTTGCCAATGGATTGGCAGCGTCAATTGCACCGTGGCATTCTGTCAATAGTTTCTTTGATATCAGTGATAATCTGGATGGCTATGTGTTAACAAAGCCCATAGCTTACGTGGGGCGAACAGCAAGTATGTGATAAATTCTTTCCTCGATTCTTTTATCTCGTCGAGTAAAGCTTGAGTTGCCAATAAAATTAATCACTACGGGAATGGGGTACAGAGTAAAGGAATATTTTGTTCACCGTAACGTGCCGACCTCCAGCTTGTCAAGGATTTTCATAACAACCATCCTGTTTGTTGCAAACCAAGTAAATTAAATCAAGTAAAGCGAAGTTTCATGCATTTGGATAAAACTTCAGGATATGACAGCTTCTAGCTAGCATTGACGAGTCGATGAGTTTGTTTAATCTTCATATCGATCAGTCTGCGCAAATGCTTTTGCAAGGCAATCGAACTCGACGTTGCTCTTGTCAATCCAATGCAACATTCAATCGTTGACCATTTTGAGAACGAACGATAGAGATGAGATGCGGTTTCTCAGCAGACGTACGCACCTATTAGTCGATGATACGAGCACGTACACGAGATTGCAATATTCGGAGGGCCGTGCGGTCCGTTGAGGTGTTCTTCAACCGGAATGTATTTGTGCCGTTCGCGTCGCGGCAGCTGCAGCAGACTGGCCGAGCATAGCCATGCGCCATCTTAATTTGGTCGTTTCGACGGCGAGCAGCCCCAACGAACGGTAGTTTGCGTGGATTTGAGCGGGGGGGGGGGGATTTTTGCACAGGTGGCGAGGGTGCAGGAGAATATGCAGCGCGGCTCGCCACAAGTGAGCGCCTTCAATGAAGCTAGCTGCCCGTCAGCCGGCGTTCGACTTCTTTCGTGCACAATAGCTGTAGCGGTGGACAATCAAACGGATTGTGGACTGGATGAACGGTGGCTCGTGATTTATTAAAGGGCACGCGTTTGGTGGATCAAGATTGAAAATGCTTCCGATTATAGAGAGAGAGAGAGAGAGAGAGAGAGAGAGAGAGAGAGAGAGAGAGAGAGGACGAATCTGAGCCGCGGATCAGCGGAGAAGGGAAGAGAGACGGCGGAAGAGCCAGGCATTTCTGAGGCGCAGATTGGACAGCGGCTGGGGGCAGGGCAGGGGCAGCGGAAGAGCGTTGCACGTATAAAGATAAGCTGGCACAGGCGATATTACGTATTACACGAGCTCAAATCTTATTTATGGGGGTGTGCTTCCAGGAGCAGCCTACGTAGTCCGGGCGGCGCGCTTCAATACTCGACCTCATCGAGCGCGCAGCGAAAAATTCATATTCAGCTTGGCCGTGCGCTGCTATAGTGCCATTCGCATACCGCTCTTTCTCTTCCAAACTTTCAATTACGTTGATGTGCCTATGCGCCAGAGGCCGTGCGCTGCGCAGCAAGAGATGAAAAGCGATTGGCTCGTCGCAACAATGCCGCGCACCCTCCCGACATTGCTCTTGCGTCTCACCTTGCGCTCGTCTCGACGCAGGCTACGCAACGTCAATGATGCTCGGCCAATTACCTGCGCATCGCAATCGATGTGCAGCTGATCGTACGCCGCCAGTGCCTCCTCGTACAAATTGCTGGGACTTGCCGGCGCGCTTGTGTAGCCGATGCGATAATCGCTAGACACGGCGTGAACGGCCGGAGACACGCGCACGGCCCGCCGCAGCTACGTTGCATCTCTTCAAATAAAAGCTTCGCCAGCAGTTACACTCCGGCAGCGCGGAGCAGCCTGCCGAGAGAAAGCAGCGATGCGGTAGCCTAAGCGCCGAGCTGCATTGTGCGAACACGTACCGGTAATCATTATTATTTATTGCACATTTCAGCCGTAACCGCCGACTTTTCTTGGCCGCTTCTCTTTTTCCTTTCTTCCAAGGGCTTCCTCTCCCTTCTCTCTTTCATTCCTCTATCTTCCACCATTTTTCCTCGCAACTCTCCCGCTACAACTCCTATCTAACTTGCTGCCACTTATTGCGCTGCCAATTTTTTCGTTAGCTTCTGTTTTACCGGATCGCTGCGGAATCCCCGGATACTCGCTATCCAAACTTTTACGAGCCCAACGACTAATAGCAAGCATACGCATCAAGCTCATCGGTGAAATCATTTCGTTCAGAGATTTCAACGAATAAAAGAAATCGTGTCAACGAAACGTGACATACCTTCACAATGCTTGTGTGCGCATCATTGCCGTGAGTCAGATATTGCGTGATTCACGATTAGCCATCTGAAACTGAATAATAAATTGCAAACTTCGTTGTTATTTGCACAAATATGCGTCCACGTTAAATTAAAACAATTGTAGAGAAGCGTGTACGTAGTTTTACAGTGTTCGTTAGCGAAAGTTAGAACTAAGAAGCGCGAATAAAAATGGAAAAAGTGCGTGTATGTGTGCGCGCGCGCGCGCGCGTTTCTCTATCTCTCTATATAGAGACGGAATCGAAATCATTTTTTTACACGAGGGTTTTTTGATTCCAAAACTTATAATGCATACTTTTTATTTACTTTATTATTATATTATAATTTACTTTAACTTTATTATTATATTATATTACGGTTATTATAATGAAGACAAAAAAACCGTAGCATTCTATGCCAAACAATACATCGACAACATGCGTGAAATCTCTGGAAATAATTGTTGGTATCTCTTAGTATACTTAATAAACAAAGTAATATTAAACGTTATCTTTTTGCATTCCATGGTCACGTGAGAAATAAATATCGTAGTTGATCACTGTAGGCTAATGAACTGTATTTTATTTCCACGTTTCGTTGACCAGATTTGCCAACCTCATGGGAAACAATAGTTCAACAGTTCGAAAATCGTCTTGTCATTTTAAAGTGAGCTTGTCAACTGTTGGTTTTCAAACTATTGAACTATTATTTTTGATGAGATTGACACATCTGGTTAACGAAACGTTAAACTAAAATAGAACTTATTTGTCTGTAGTGATCGAGTACAACATTTATTTTACAAATAACATAATATCCCAGGTCGGTCGGTCAAAGCAGCTCACACTGGATGCATTTATTTATTTCCAATCTCAGAGAAAGCCACAATCACTTTCAAAAAATGTGACACACGTTTTAGATGTACTTTTTCTCGTAGAACACGATGAGCCTGTCGATTTCACGCTAGGACGTCCATTAAAAGCCATCACTTATCATTTACGAGTATAAATATCGTAAATCACTATATATAATATTGAATTTCAATGAACAAGTTTATATTCAAGTATAAAGATATTTGAATCTCGAATCCCAATAAATTTTAAACATCTAACGAAGAAAAAAAATGTCAGTAGTAAGTAGTTTGTTATTAAGTTTTTACCGGCTCATTTTTTTTTTTTGAACGCAATTGTTTCCTACTCAAAGGTCTTGATATGTACTATGAAGATGTTAATTGTTTAGAAGCTCGTCCCGACTTATTGGAAGCTAAGTAATAAGCATTTGAACTTTGTTTTATTTTGCATGAATTTTTTATAAATTTCCTCTTGTTCCTAAAAACTTGCATTTACTAAATGTGATCTAAACAAGAAAAAATCTTTTCAACAAGCTGTGCGGAAAGTACAACTTTGTAGCACGCTTGGCGAAAACCATGCGCTTAAATTGGCGCAGATTCTCGTCTCGTGTGAGGTCGACGCCTATGCGAGCTAGTTACATAATATATTATTCCAGAAGCTATGAGAATTGAAAAAAAAAATTTCGCAATAATGGCGCACGAAATTTACTTATATAAAAGAAATATATGACTATAAATAAAACTAAATGTTATATATAGTGATGAAATCGTACTCGTCTCATAAGTTTTCTTTGATGATATCACACAACTACGATCAAAATGGTTTCACCGAAGAAAGCGATATCATAAGCAACGCATTATTTCTAGCAGATATAGTGAATAAAGAAAGTAGCTTTAATATATAAAAAGAAGTGCCTTTTAAAAACGTCGGTACTTGGAGAAGCAGTGGGTGCTGTGTTATGTTGGGACGCTCCAATATGATCCGTGTTGTTACCACAAAAATTGTAACACCACAAAAATTGTAGTTTTGACGATGAATTGCAATTGCTATTTAAATGACGTATTTCACAATTCGTTATTCAGCCAGCTACGTTATTTTTGAATGTGAACTTATTTTTAATGATTAAACAATAAACGTATATATTTTAATATTGGCGGGAATCGATCTAGCTTATTTAGAAATAGCCGGGAGTAGTCCGGGGTAATCAATAAAAAATGCGAAATATTTATGTATGTATCTATACATACATAGCTTATTGTTCCGAAAACAGACTCCCGCGCACAAACAGACATTGTGCGCGCATTAAGGCGATCACCTTTTCCGTAAAACGACTTCCGTCATCGGGGCGATCGAGAGACAGTCGATCAATACGTGTGTAGGGTCACTCGGCAGGAAATTGTCACCCGAACGCCTTAAACTCTGATTGTCTTTATGTTAATGGGCTAACGAATAAGAATATAACCGATGAGTCGTTCGATCGCAAGCCTTCGTATTATACGGCTATGGAATGTTTAAGTAACTACGCAGCCAATCGGACTATTTTACTTTGATTTATATGAAAGACCGCTACACGAATACCGTAAAAATAAGTTGTTTAATTCGCTTGATGGAGCAATGAAAACGGATTTGAAAGTCGTAGTGGGAAAAAAATGAACGTCAAACGCAATTGTGCGAGAGAGTGAGAGAGGAGAGCTGGAAGTGGCGCTGTTTAATTTAACAGCTGTAAAATGCGAGAGCGGATATCGGGCTAGTTAGCTTCTGTTGGTAGTAAAATTGCGAAGATACAACAAAGACAGTAAAGTTTAAGAGTTTAATAGTTGGGGAAAAAGAAGGAGTTTAGGTAGAAGTTGGCGGCGAACGAGGGAGAAGGGCGTTCGCAACCCTTCCGCAGCCCGATGCCATTGAAAACACGCCGTGCTCTCTGTTAATCCGTAACAAGCCATGGGCAGACTCGAATATCGTCATTACTCATTAACACTTTTAAGTCTGTGACTTCCTTTTGATTTACAGTCGGCAGTAGATTCCCAATGCTCGGCTTGGCGCTGCTTTGTCTCTTGGAGTTGGAGTTTCGAATAATTACATAATGTTTGGTTGTATTTTTAGTGCACTTTGGAGGCACTTCCGTTTGCGTCTCTTTGTATTGAATTTAATCAAAAGACAATACGAAGTTGCTCCCTCCGCGTTTCCCGCTTCATCGGGCTATATATCTTTCTTTGTCCTTCTCTTGCTCGCGCTACCTTTGTCGCACGCTATCTTTCTTTCTTTGTATGCAAAGGAATGCCAAGAAGATTCCACGTATAGGTATAAGTGCACGCGAGTGCGCGTATACGAGTGTTCGTACGTGTGAGCCCGCCTCTTTCGCCGGGCAAGCTAATTCCATAGTGCGCGACAAGCAATTGTTCTCCCCCACTGGCGACGAGGAGCGAGGAGCCGGCAGCGCGAGGCGGCGATTCGCGGACGAGCGCGTACAAATACGAGCGTTGTCGCGCGAGCCGCGGCGACTCGGCGCTGCCCGCGGAGTGCGTCGCTCGGCCGGGCCCGCGAGCGGGCGTCCTCCGGGCCAGCCTGCGAGCCCGCGGAAGCGGCTAGGAGATCGCGAGGCGCCGAGGGAGCGTGCGTGAGGCGAGGCGCAGCAGAGTGGTGGGTATTGATCCCGGTGAGCAGCAGTCGGCGCGGAGCGCGAGCGTGCAGCAGTAGCGAGCCCCGGCTACGTGTTACGGGCTCCGTTGGCCCGAAGGCCGCCACCCGTCCTCTTCTTACCTCGGCGCCCAGCACTCTTTCTCCTCCGCCTCGCCCCCCGCCCCCGCCCCCGCCTCCGCCTCCGCCTCCACCTCCTCGATCCTCGCCCCGCTCGGTCGGCCGCGCGCCCCGGCTTGTGTTGTGTGCTGCATACCAATTTTCTTGATTTCCCATCCCCTCGGCCCCCTGCCCATCTCGCTCGCTCGCTCGCTCGCCTACGTAACCTCGGCTCGCCGGCGATATTCCGTCTCTTATTTTCAGCCCCTCGTGTGTCGCAAATACGAGTACGATTGCGCGATGCGCCGGCAAAACAAAGGGAAACGGGCGCATCCTATCCAAGACACCCAAGACACCCAAGACACTGCAAGCTCTCGTCGGCTATGCGATTACAGGCAGAAGCTCTAATAATTATTCCGCGAGCCTCCCTCTCTGCAGAATTCGCCCGTGATAATGTAGCAGCCGGGTCTGCATTCACTGCAGCCGAGAGATAGCTCACTACACTATGTGCCCCGGCTATATCAAGAGTAATAACTTTCAGATTTATCAGAGAGGGCAAATTTTTTAGTCGTTCCGTAATCAGCTGGAGTCAGCGGCACGGGACGCCTAATAAAATAGCGCTGAGCTCCGGGAAACGTAACGGGCCGCTGTCGAAAAGATAAAGTCGCGCCCGCTCGTGGCGCGGCACACTCTGCAAAAGGACCTCGAGAGCCCCTATACGTCTACCTGGCATAAATAAAACCAGCGCTCTGCTTCATTAGCAATTACACTTGTAATTGTTTCCCGCAATAGGCATGCAAATCGTCAAATTATTTAGCCTCTTCCTCTTTTCGCTCTTTCTTCCGGCAGCTAGTGCACATTGACAATCGCAGCACGGACGAAACCGTGATAATCTAGAGGCCCGCGGTAAAAAGCTCAAGCCAGGCAAATCCGCCGTTCCCCGGTAGCGCGCGTAGATCAAACTTTCGGATTACGGATGCGCTTCGTTAATATTCGGTGAAAAGAACCTGATGAGAAGGTTAGAACGCAGCGTCGCCGCTGACACCCGCTCGACAAATGTCGCACTGTTTGCTTCGGAAACAAGCTCGCAGTATTGAAGCGGTAGCGTAATATGATTGGTCAAGCTGCACGGTACATCTGCGTAGCGCGGTGGCCATCGCATTATCATAACCACATTCTCGATACAGGCGGAAAGAGATAGCCGGAGAGCGAGGCAGACGGGGGGTCGTCGGACACGCTCGTGCAGCAGTGCTCCGATCCCACATCTCTTGCGGCGATAGCTTCGCGGCAGCTTCGATGACCTTCCTCGAATCACATGGCAAGCCTCCGACAATGGCCGCGGGCTAACGGACCTGCTAGCCAGTCGAGCCAGCCGACGCCCAAGCCGCTCGGTTTGCCACGCGAACTTTATCAGTCTTTATGCGCTCGGTGCTGCTGCCGGGCGTCTCTGGTGAGTCGGTCATGCTGCGTTCTGTGCTATATCCTTAACAACACCCTCGCTCGAGACCGCTCGCGCAAATTTACGGCCGCGCACGGTTCGTCCCCGCCGAACCGTGCATTACTGCTCCCGCGTCTGCACTCTCGGGCAGACCTCTTTTTCAAACTTGTACGTACGTGCAATTGCGCCCCGACTTGGTTTATCATGTTTATCCGTGCTACCGATCGCCTGTACTACGGACAATTCTTTCGTACAACTCTGTGCTCGTCCCGAAAAGCCACCTGCGACGGGCCATTAGACGCTCTGGACAAATTCAAATTCAAAATTCAAACTCCTCTGCGTATTTGCTCGGTCCCGCTGCCACGCGAGCGCACTCTTTTTATGCGGCCAAATTTTCCACTGAAAGCGCACTGTCATCCTAGTGCGAGCGTCGTCAATTCACTTTTTACTTCCGTAAGCTTGAGCGCGTTGTGCGCCGATAAAAGAAAAATAATAACGAAATAAAATGAAAAGGAAAAGAGAAATAACGCGTTGTCTTTGCGCATTTAGATGCGCAGGCTGTCTTGGCGAGCACGGCAATCAAATGAATTCGCGATATTAGTAGTACGCAAACGCTTATGCAACACTCGCAGCTCGTCGTAATCCGAGAACGCCAAACAGTTCAAAGCGTTAATCAAACGTTATTGGCACGAAAGCTATCTCACTCTCGATTCGGCCCTGCTGCTCGTTAAACCGACTAAATAATGGCGGGCAGTCGCGTAAAAAGAGTAGAAAAACAAGCTCTGAATAAAAGAGCGACCCTCGGCAAGGTCGTCTTCTTTCGAAGAGTTCGTTCGATGACTGCGTTCCCCGTCACCACTGCATCAGTCGACTAGGTATATTCGCTCGCTCGGGTAGAATCGTCGGGTAGAAGCAGAGCTTCTAACCATACATAATGCCCAGTATCGGCGAGCTAAGAGGGCTGGGCCGTGAACGTTTGCAGACGGCTCTGCTCTCTGTCCCCTGGCACGTTCTTTTATAGGCATACGCACGTATCAATAATGAGGCTGAAAATCATTGATCGGTCGAATGTAAAAAGGAAACCGCGATCGGACACGACCATCGATTGGGAAAAGGAAATAAAACGTAAGTGTTAAAGGAAAAGCAGCGGAGAAATGGACGGTGGAGGCAAGCAAGCGCGGCGAGGCTGCGATCTGTGCGCAGTTTTAGGTCAGATCGTGCCGTGAAAGCTAATCAGGCACTTGTGGGCCTCGACTCTTCTTGTTGGTGGTTGGTGCTGTGCGCCAGGTTTCTCTCTCGCTCTCTCACGATCCGGCCTGTCATCGATTGCTTTCCGTTGGACTAAGGACGCATGATTTTTTTTCGAACTTTAATTGTCGAGATTCAAGTACACGACACTTAATGAAGTAGTTCCATCTTGGCGCGCTGTTGCTCACGTCCGCGATCAATCACTCACGGCACTTAACTTTATCGGCGGAAGCTTATAGACTGGACACCGCGATAAAACCAATGCAGGTTCGAAAGACTCGCGCTCGCCTGGAGCGGACAAATGGAAATGGAAAAAAGATGAATTTTACGTAAGTCGCGACGATCAGTATGAAAAAAGGCCAGCAGCCGGTATTGCATAAGAGCTCTCGCGGAGTAGCCCTAGCGTGGACTCGATGTCTCGCTCGAGATAGAAGAGATACGCGGCTGCGCTTCATCAGCAATTCCGATTCAGCGCAAAGACAAAAATATTTAGCCGGCTGCGTAACGCCGCGCGCTCGCTTGCACTCGTTCAGTGGCGTCAACATCATCCATCATTCAAGAGCCGGCTGACTACGGGCTCTTATCACTGAAATCGTGCGCTCGTGCGCTCGTGCGCTCGTGCGCGCCTATTATAGCGAGCAAAGTGTGTCGCGCGCTCTCAAGATTTTTCAGCATTCTTTCAGCCGGCACACGCATACTCGGGCACGCGCGCGCTACAGTCTGTCTCATCGTCCAATTATCGGCGCAGCCTTCCAGCTAGATTTCCCTCCCTCCCGCGCTCTCTCGATACCGGTTCCTCGCGCTCCGCCGACAAACACGCTCTCCGCGCATCGTGCACAGATCAACCGCGCAATTACTGCCGCGCTCTGCCTCCTTCGACTTTTCTCTCGATCAATTTCTCGGCCCACACTGTCGTCCTCCTAGCTATGCCCAATATTTGCTTTCTTCTTCGCGCGCTTACCTTACGAAACTGGCCGACTCTTTTGCAATCGCGCGTTGCTAACAACATTATGACTCATCGTTGTGTTCTTTCAGCTCCGCGAAATGCAGAAAAACCCACGCTTATCCGCGGACGGTTTTTTTTTCATTTTCAGGCGCTGGCGCATCGTGACCTCGATACTCATGAATATTCATCGCTCTATAACATATTTTTTATTCCTTTTGCGGTCAACAACTCGCAAAATACAAACTAAGCAAACTAAGCGACGGTCAACAATTCCAAGTGCCTTCGCCGCCTATTCTGGCGTCTTTGCGCGCGATCCTCTGCTGGTCTTACGCACATTTGCAGCAAGTAAGACGACGCGCATGCAGTTCCTTTTTCAATGTCAAGAAAAACATTCGCAAGATCGTATCATAAATCGACGGCTGTCGATTATAAATAAGTAATACACCGGTGGCGACTCAACGCACGCAACTCGCGAAAGGTCGAGGCAATCGACCATGATTAAGTGCGTCTTACGAAAGTCGTAATTATACGACTGGACCTTGCTTTCTTTCCTTCTCGTCTGCTTAGATTCGTCGGATAAACGATGCGCATAGCTGGTTTCTAAGTCGTTCTGTGTGCGTAAGCGCAGCCAGAAAGCTCTGCGCGCGATAGGCGTCGCAAACATCGGCTTTCGTTGGGCCGATCTTGTTAGCTCGTTGCTCAACGATGAAAGTGGCTCTTTAGCTGGCGCGTCGTTGGTCAATCAGGGTTGCTTTTCAAAACAAAGTTGCTGCGTAATCACGGAGTGAGTGGCTGGCAGAACAGAAAGACAGTCAAATCTGGTTCTTATACACATTTTAGCACTGGGCGCAACAGCGAAAATATATGGCTGTAGAAGCTTATCATTGGAGCAGCACGCAGAGAAGGAGAGAGAGAGAGCTACTGCTTTACGCACGCGAAACGCAAAAAGTGCTCGAATGTCCCTTAGGGCTATTCATTATCAAGAGCGGCGTGTGTCATGCGTCCGTTTCTGCGTTACCGGTTTGCTCGGAGCGTGATCACGAGCTTACGCAACTGGATAAGTCCGCGCAGTAGAAAAGTAAGCAAAAGAAGGGGCGAAGTAGCGAGGGAGAGAGAGAAAATTCGTGGGCCATAAATCTGTCAACGGGTCTGGCATCGAGTGCCGAAGACACCACCCGCTGTTCCAATCGGTGCCGACTCATATTCGCAAACGCGCGACGGTTGCTCGCGCTGTGCATGCGTGTCTGCGCGCGGCTGCCTCCTGCCTGCGAGTAGACTCGGAGGCACAGCGCGGCGCGGAGAGACGGACAAGTTGCGCGGAGCAGCCGGACCTGCTGCGCCGCACGCGAAAGCCGGAAGCTGTCGCGAAATATCGTCACACTGGCAAAGAAAAGAAAAAAGGTCGAGTTAGCGGCTCGTGCTCGGTATACGCATCGTTGGCTTGCTTCGCGAGTGAGCGCCACGGAGTCGTGACAGCTTGATGTTCCAAGACGCGTATAAAGCTACGTGTATAGGCATCAGGCATAAAGCGGGAGCACACAGCTTGCCCCAAGTGTAAAGGCACTAAAATCCGATGCATCGCAGTAAACGGGTATATAGCTGCGAACGCTAGTAAACCTTGCTTTTGGCTTTTGCCACTACGGCCCGCCATCATATTCAACTTGTATATAAGAGCCATTTTGTGTAAATGTGCTCGCAGTAAAGCCGCAAATTTCACTCTGGCAATTGTCCGATTTCTCTGTCCTGTTTTCTGCTGACTGCCTAGCCTGCCTCTCAACGATCGACCTGTCAATATTTTCCAACGTGTCGCTCGGCGGTCCCATGCGCACGCAACTTGCGAATAGGCTTGCCGAGTTTCAGCAGAGAGTCTGGAAATAAAAGGACATAAAAGCGAGTGGCAGAGGCCAGGATAACTCGACGTGACGAGACATCGTAAAGTGCCATTCGCGCATCGATAAAAAGCAGCGCGCCGGATGGCGTGTGTTTCTGTCTTTGTTGCTCGCCGCTGCCACATAAAGCTGGAGAGAGGGTGTATGCAATTCGGAAAACTTATGGCGCGTACAGCTCTCCTCTTTCTTTCCGCGCGCTCGGAAAGGAAAGGAAGCTGGCGGTTGCCTCGCTGCCGACGCAGTTTGACAGGATCGCCTGCCCGGCCGCGGAGCTGCGTCTCCTGCGGCTGCCTTGCAGATAAGCTTAGGGTACGGCTATCGACGTGCTGCGCCGCTTACGCAAGGCCGCGCTCACGTTTCGCAATGCTCACCGCCGTCGATCGACGCGAAAGATACGACGCGTGGCCGATGGTTCGCGGCCGCCATTGTCAGCTTTCTCGGCCTGATAGGCCTGATAGCGCTCACTCGAAGCCCCAGTGGCGCTTCGCGTCGAAGAGCGCCGCGTCAAGCGGATTTTGGAAAGCGTAGATCGCTGACAATAAATAAACGATAGGATGCTCGCGCGCATGCCTCGACGCAACGGTGCGTGCTGCCGCGAGCGAGCCTGGCCTCGAAAACTTGCCTTGCGGCGACTGGCCAACCGAAAGCGATCGCGCGATCGGCGTGGCGTCGAAACGATCGGAAGGGCCGATGCCTGATTGGGCTTCCCACGCGGCCGCTGGATTGTCGAGGAGCCGTAGAGTAAGTTCGCAGGGAGCTCGTGAGTAATTGTAGAATCTGCAGTCAGCGGCAACTTGTCTTGGGTCCACGACTCGAGAAGAAAAGCAGCCCGAGTACGCTGCTAGGTGTGCGAACGCGTGCGTGTGTGTCGGTGACGAGTAGTAGGCTTTCGATCTCTCGCTTCTCGCCGAGCCATCTCTCCTCTCCGATCTCCCCCTCCCCCACTGGCACTCGGTCTCTCTCTCCTCTCCGATGGCTTCTGCAATTCTGGTACTGTCATCCGGCGCGAGCGACAATGCTCGATGCAAGATAAGCCGCCGCGAGCCCACGAGAGAAAGGGACGCGTACACGCTTATAGCTTTGCCTCGCGCCCTTTCTTGCGGCGGCCGCTTTATCTTTCGGCCTTTTTTCGGGTGCTCGTGCGACGAGGCCCGCGCGCGGCGGCCGCTGCGGCCGCGGCGGCAGATCGGCAGATGCCCCGACTTTTTGCTCTTTATACGGTATTATGTGTGCATCCGTGGGCGCTGCCTCTGGCTTTCGCTGTTATTTCCTCTTTGTTCGTCTGTCTGGGTGCCTTTGTGCCGGCCTCTGCTAAAATAGCCAAAGCGCGCCCGCCGCCAGGCCAAAATAGCCGAGGCGCCTTGATAAGAGAACCGATCGGACCCACGCAAAGGTGCATTCGACTGTTGCCTGCGCGATGGGCGTCACGACAAGCCGAGTCATTCACTGCCAATGGCGCGTGCTCTTCGAATGATTTGCGCTGGGACGGGCTTGGCGCGCATCTCCTTGCGAGCGAGATGGAAGTAGGAAAGAAGTAGTATGCAAGGGCACAGAGATCGTCGAGAGCGCCGAGCCGAGCGGCAGGCCCGGCGCACTTTCTCTAGGCGCTGGATAGTTTGCGTGGCTGGCATTCGTTCCGATCGAAAGCGGGGACCTGCCGCCAAACTAGTTTCGTCTCTGCACCGAAGAAGCCCTCTCGGCTCGCCTATGCGCGCGTGAATAGGCTGCTCTACGCGTGTCCGCCCGGACACTTATCTCTCTGCGGCGCGACAGCCTGCAGCGTTTTGAAGCTGAAGCGAACCAAGCTCCGATGTCATCCCGTTGGCCGCTGTCCCATCTCTCATCCGCGGCGCTGCTGAAACCTGCCGAGCAGGGAAAGCTTCTGCATAACGGTTCTGCCCGCCTGCTCGCTCCTTCTTTATTTCTCTCTCCTTTTTCAATTACTACCTCAAATTGAGAAGCTAGCCGCGCTTCTTTATTGCTTCCGCCGCCGCCGCAGCCGCCGCCGCCGCAGCCGCCGCCCGTCGCATTTTAGAAAGCTACATTCCCAACGTAATATTGTATTCTTATCGACTTTTGGACGAACCTCGCTTCGTTCGAACGCATCGCCCGTTCGAATGGCGCCACCTCGTCAAAGCCAACTAATTAGCTCCTCTCCCGACTGTATCGGCGTGCGAGTGCGCTTGCCATCGGAATATCAGCGCTAATTAAAGTTTGTAATGGTCTGCCGATCACGTCGCTCCTGCATCCTCTCTTGCGCTCGACGCGGCCGGCAAGCCTCATCTGTGTCGCGCAGTTTTGCGCTTCGGCGCATCTAATTAACCGGCCTTTTGGCGCCAGTCCGTTATGCCGACGCACACGAACGCGCGTCGTGTGCGTCGACGTAGACTCCTTTTTGCCGAGCGCTTCTGCTTCACCCCGACGTTGCTCTTCGTTACTTCTCGCTGCCAGAAGTCGAAGCCGCCCGGCCGCCGCGCGACTACCGCGATGACGTCGGATGTTCGAGCAGTAAGTAAAAGTAAATAGCACGTTGTGAAAATCTGCTTGGTAAAAGTGCAGCTCGAACGGCAAGTTGGCAGCCGGCTAGCGTAGTGGGGAGCGAGAGAGCCGCAGCGAAGACAGCGTCTTCGCGCGATCTCGTGGATCTCGTGCAAAAGGAGAGCGACTGGGCGAGATTTTAACGACCCTTTTACGAGCTTTTAAAACGCCGTCGCGCCAGTTACCGCGAGTGCGCTTCAAGCTCGGCTTCTCTTAATTATTTTACGAGGATTCCGACGACAATGCTTCGCGACAGCGAGAGGACCAGCGTAGGCAAGAACATCCCGTCCCCGCCACGCAGCAGCCGCTCTCTGCGTCGTGATCACGGATTATACAACTCTTGCTGCGATTAACTTGCTCCTTCTCTTTGACAAAACTGCTTTCTCCTGTTTTTCCTTTTTTTTTCAGCCGATTGCGACGATCGCTCGACCGATGATGAGCACTGCCCATGCCGGCCGAACTGGGAGTGCAGTCCAACCGAAAATGGTCTGGGTGGCGATGAAGTAACGAACGAAGCTCGCAGCTCTGGAGCAATAGTCAATAGGGAAATTGATCTTAATGTGATCGGTGCGGTTAGTCTGGTCGCGACACTGAGGAAAGAGGAAAAAATCGCGCGCGCAAAATCTGCAATGTAAATGACGTTGTTTATACGAGCTCGATAGAGATCTTGAGTAAAGTGCGCGCATCGTCTGGATATGCGCGCGAGCCTTATTAAGGAGCCGATATCGCGATTGCGCAATTTTCTCGTGCGCCGCGGTCGCGCGCACGTGCACCTATTCCCAGACCGGCGATTGCTCGCAGCTAATCTCGCACGCCGAAGCCGCGTGGGCCGCTAAAAAACTACTTGTCTAGGCGAAAAAACAAGTCGAGAGCGCGGTCGCGGTGCAGTCTGGCGTTGTTTGTCGTCTTTTGGAGAGAGCGGACCGAGCGGGCCGAGCGGGCCGAGCGGGCCGAGCGGGCCGGGCAGGGAGCGTCGCATTGTCCAAATGCCACTACAAGCAGAGCAGATCGAAAGGCAACTCGACTATTATTAAGAGGAAGGAGTCGAGGCGCTCGTTTATCAGAGGTACATTGTGCGATGCGTCGCTTTGCCTCCGTGGCTGTCTAGCCCTCGTGCGGCAGCCCTTCAATGCCACCGCCAACATCTCGGGCAGACGGCGGCCGGCCGATCCTCCCTTTTCACGCGCTCCCGTGGCGGCCGGCCCCGCTCCGGGCCTTTTCATTTTTCTTCCAGAGCCCCTTTCCTTTTGTCCCGCGGCGTGCACGTTTGCGCGCTCGCCTAGATAAGCTCGCGTCTACGTGTCAGCATGCGTCTTCGAGGGCCGAGCGCGCACGCGAGCAGCAGAGGAGCCAGACGGTCGCGCGCGACTTTTCGGCTCTCTACTCGAATGCAATTGCAGTCGATCCACCTCTTCCTCCGCGGCTCTTTGTGTCTCGTTCCTTTCTTCCACGTGGCTCGCGCGAGGAGGTGGAGAAGCTGCAGAGCAACGCTGATCGAAGCAACGGATCGAGGCCCGCGCGAGCGCCAATGCTATACGCCCACCCACGGAACAAGATACGATCGTACGATCTCTTCTCTTATAATAGTCGACGCACCTCTGTCACAACTTGCTTGGGCTCTTCTGTATACTTTTGGCCAAACACGCACCAACGTACGAGTCGCCTTAGTTTCAATGGCCGTTGCCGTTGTTGCTCCTTGTTGCTCATTGTTAACGTCCGCTGGAAAACGAACGAATCGCTCGCTGTCGAGAATCGAAGCACTCGGGAAAATGTCGTGGCGAGGCGGCGAGGCGAGGCTCGCGCAGCATTGCGTAAAAAACGAGAGCTCGACAGTCGACTATGTCACAATATTGCTGCCTAGTTGAGTTACACATCCGTGCTTAGCTCGGCGTATATGTCTGCGCGAGGCAGTGGAGCGCCCGAAGAGCGAGAGCGCGCAACTGGTTTGAAAGGTTTTAGTTCGTGGCACACGGCATAGCAGTCGGACCAATTGAAGGAGCGCTGCCTTCAATTGACGCTCGATGTATGACATTGGCCGGATGCGCATACCTGCACCGGCCTGCCAGCACACTACTGTCGCTCTGTCTTGCTTGCGCTCTATCATACACTAATGTCATATAATAGCGACACGCATGCCAACGGTTCTATATCTGTCGACACGTGTGTACGTATCTGCTTGCCGATAACGCCAGCCCATTCATATACGGCGGCCGCGTGTGCAGCTATGCCATGCCAATGTAACGTACGCTCGCCTGTGAGATGTCCAGTTTACCTAACTTCTCGAGAACAACACCTGTTTAAAACTTAAGCTCTCGTAGTAGCACTCCCGTAACTATTGGTATTTGTTCAATTTATACCAATATCTCGACTTCCAGATCTCTCCTATATCAGGAGGCATCCTCGTGTCGCTCCACATGCTGGGCTCTTGCACAGGACTGTTTGCATCGAAATCTTTCTCCAGACATTTTGTCAAACAACGCAAAATACTATTTCAGATTATGCATGTTCCTGTCAAATTATACATAATATTTGAAATTATGCATGATCTTGTCGCGTTGTTTACATAACTTTATGCGAAAAATTGAGATTATGCATAGCTGCTCATATGATACGCATTAAATTGAGTAAGATTCATTCACCTGTGTCTCGTGTAGTCATGATAAGTGCCATTACTATACGAGATTCAAGTACAGCAAAATATGATGACATGCAAATGTAAAGTATTTTCATTGCTAATGGAATTCACAAAAGCGAATGGAACGGAGGCAGTCGGCAAGAGCAAGTATTTCTTGTGGTCCTCAACGAATCTATACATGGCGTAGGAGTTGATTACAAGAGCAAAAGATGCGTAATTTCAAATTTTATGCGTAAAGTTGTGTATAATTTGACTAGGTTATGCATAATCGCAAATATCACTTTATAGAATTGGTCAAAATATATGCAGAATCATGTTTATGCACAGTTCTATACAAAATACTAAACATAATTCTTTCCTGTGATCTGACATCGTTTATTTTCATTCGCATGAAACTTTCTCTTAATGCGCGATAATTTATTGTGAAAAATATACCAGAATCGAGGTAAAGTGTTTCAGTGATAAACGAGCTGTTGTTCAAATTTTCAGTGCATCCTAATTGAGTTATAGACTACAATTAAACGAGAAAACATTTGCTTATCTTAATAACGTATACAGACAACGTTGAAAAGTTCATATAAAATATTGAATCGTAAAGAAGAAGGTACGGGAATTTGAATGACAGTTGATGTTTGTCAATTTAATATGTTTTTGAGTGGAAGATTCGATTTGGTGGACAGATGGGTTGGGTAGCGAGAATTGGGAAAATCAATGGGCTCCTTATTGGGCCCGTTGGCTTTGCGGCTGATGAATTGAAAAACCAACAGCGACGACAAGAAAGAGCAAAAGTCGAATTGCTCGTGGGCGACGAAGTGTTCCAAATAAGAGGAACAGCCAATTGCTTTTAAGGGCGAACACATACGCGGCTTAGCGGTCGAGCGCGGAGACGAGGCGAGAGGAGCAGCGCGGATACTCTTCTCCTCTCTCTCTCTCTCTCTCTCTCTCTCTCTCTTGCTGTCTCTCGTCCTCCCCTTTTTGCCTCTTCGCGCGTTCGACGTCGTTTTGCACTCTTTTCCGATCGTCTATTCACTCTGCTCTCTTTCTCGTTATCGCCCTTTTCTTTCTTTGCTGTGCTCCTTCGCCCCTTGGCTTCTTTTTGCCAGCCGCGCATATATCCAAGCCACCTACTGCACACCCTGCGTGCTCTCTCGAGCTTTTTCTCCGCTTTCTGCATTTCCTCTTTCGTCTTTTACCGATGCTTCGGTCTGCCTGCCTGCCTGCCTGCCGGACTTTTTCTCCTCTTTTCTCCGTGTATCGCGCTACACAACCGCCGGCCCGATGTGCGCGCGCGCCTGTGTGTTTGCCTTTTATTAAATAAAAAGCCAGCTGAAAATAAAATTAGAGATATTCCCCGCCGCGCGAGCGCGCTCGAGACTCGGCCAGCGGTGCCCTAACAATATCGTAAATTAATTCTCGCTAAGCCAACTTGCATCTTCATTCTCAGATACACGATCTCTTCCTCGGCCGATTTCAATTCAATAAAATAACAAACAGTATTTTCATAGCGTGACTCCGTGTGTTTTGCATAAAATTTAAGCTTTCTTTTTCTCTGCACTCATTCGAGGTCATCGATATTCTCATCGTTGTGATGTTTACTTCGCTACATCGGAGTAAAAGTGTGTTTGAAGATAGCTTTAGCAGATAGAGGTGTGCGAAGCAAACCAAACGGTTCTCGTAAAAAGTAGTCCTTTTGGTAAACACTGCGGAATGGAGTGGACTAGTGCAGGGGAAAAGGTGTCATTCGAGTAAACGGCGCAGTATATTTTTTTTCTTTTTGGTGCTAGTCGTCGAGCCTGGGACAAGCCATAAATCCGATGCTATCGGGGGCGGCGCATTGCACCAGCAAGGTTCGTGGAAAGTGGCTTGTTGCGCGCTGCTGCCGGTGCGTCGGAAGGCTACCTGTGCTGCACGTACCTGTTTGTTTGTTCTCGCAAGTGCGCCCATCTGGACAGCACGTGGGCATAAGGTCGCGCGGCTGTATACCAAGACATTAGGGATAGGCAGAGCCGGAGGAGAGGCATCGCCGACTCAGGTGCGAGACCGAGAGAGAGAGAGAGAGAGAGAAATGAGAGAGAAAGCGGCTGTCGGCAACATGTGTTTGGTATTAACGCGGACATAGCCTCGCCGAGGCCTGACCAGCACTATAAAAACAGACAACTGCGCGACAGCCTGAGAAACTGTCGAAAGAATGCTCGCGTCTGAACTTTCAATTGTTTTATAGATGAGATTGACAGCTTTAGCGCCCTTCCTTCCTTCCTTCCTGCCTGTTCTTCCGATGGGCTGTACTTTTTCCTATAGCTCGTTTTCAGCTTAAGACCCACTTGCCTTCTGCTCAAAGATAACTAAATCTCGTTATTTACGCTCCCAGTTTCCAGAATTCAGTCACGAGGAAAAAATTCGCACGTTAATGCGGCTTACAGGCTATCGAAGCTTATAATTTTGGCAACAGCACAAGCTTATTCGCGTTTCATTCTGGTCATTAGAAGAAATGTGGTAGCATAAAATACGGGAAAAACGCGGGTTTTCGACTATTTCTTTTTCATGCTTAACTTTTTCAATATAGAATTTGACAGCAGCGCTACATTGGGTATATACGAGTAAGAACGCTCAACTGGGGCATTTTTAAAAATTATAAATAATTCTAAGATCAGTGCTTGTCGAACTGCAGCAAGTCGATCTCAGTAATGAAAAGTACAAGATTACAAAATCAGAATCAAAAGAAAAACTCTCGTCTTCTCGCAAGCTATTGTACACTCGCAGAGGCCTCAAGAGATCATAAGTGACATTTGCCGCCGACTTGAGTCGGAGCTCAGTTTTTACCACGTCTTTTTTTTGTTATCAAAATCTTACGTTTACCAATTCATCAACTTTCTGCAGTTTTATACTAGTCATAGAATTTTTCAAATTTGTTCAAAATCCTTACAGTTATGTATTCTGCTATATTCTTTGCCATTAACTAATTTTTTTTTAATTTTGACGATACGGTAAGTGTCGAAAATCTGTGTTTTTCATCAGTAGTTTATGCTACCACATTTTTTTTATTTCATTACTGGGCGACTTGTTTCGCTCAAGATATTCGTGAAAAACGTACGGGTTTTGTGATTTTTTTACCAATGATAAGTAAACACACGCAAGAGAGACGGCGTTGCATATTTGGATTAAAATTTGCGTCTATTTTAAGCTTTTGAATAAAACTCGTTATTGGGTTTATAGTGGCTTTAGCAAAGAACCTTGGTTCATGGGTACTCGGATTTGGCCGCTATTACGGTTCGCGCGTAATATATTATCATGAACGTGTGATGTGCTGAGTTTGCTGCATAGATCAGAGTTAAGAGCGTGTATCGTTTGAAAGCTGCTACTAATAGTATTGATGTGGCTGCTGATCAAACTGAAGTGCAGTAAGACAATGTTGCAGATAATGTTGTTGCTGTTATTCTGCTTGCTTTTGTCGAGTGGGTGAAAGGTGTTATGTTGCTTGAGGGGTGGTCTAGGGCATAGCTGGTTCGAACGTTAACTACAGTACACAGAAAATATGTCCAACGTCTATATATTGAGAACTGTTGTATACGTGATGTGCGTGAGGATTCGGCGAAGCCTCCGATTCAGGTAAAAAATCGTTTTGGGGCGAGAAAGTGGGAATTAGTTCGGATCTCCCCATGGACGGACCAAAATTCTAAAATTTTTGACTAACGGATGGAGATAGTCAAGGGATTCACGAGCCCCTTGTGTCTAAGTTAAGGTCCCAGAAACGTGTCTTGGCCATATAGAACGAAGCTAAACACACGCACAGCCTCAGAGTGAGTGAGAAAGAGAGATAGAGAGAGTTGTCGGAGATATACTGCAGGCTGCATTTTGTCGCACCCTCTCCCCTCCCGCTGACCCGCTTCAATACAACTACAAGATGTAGTGGAAAGTTACTCTAAGTAACTTGGATTATTGCGCTAATAGTCATGCGAAATTGGTAAGATGGTACTTTTATATTTATAATAAACTAAACAAAATAAAATTTTATCAAAGAGTCAAAAGCTAATGTTTGTTCTTTGTTTACTTAGTTGGGCGTGAAAATAAATCCGGATAAACGGATAATTGTTTGACGGTATGCTTTAGGGTTAAGGGTGGAACAGTGAGTTAATCACAGTAGAATACAGCAGGGCAGTCAAGGATCGGTCTCCACCGCAGTGGCAATCCGTTGAGCCGCAAGTGGCAAGAGAAAAAGAAAATACGAAAAGGAGACAAAGTGCAGGGCTAATGCGTTGGTCCTAAGCGTGAGAGAGAGAGAGAGAGACGGAGTTTGAACTTTGATTGCGTATTCCGCCTATTCTAGCTAAGTTGCTGTGGTGCGGGCGTCTTTAACTCGCTTTTATTAGTTTTAAACAGGCGTTTAATAAAGCAAGCTTAAGCGTCCTCTTGAAAATTGACTTTTGCTTAAAGGTTGTGTTGCTACAGTAGTACTTAAATTCGCTTAACCGCTCTTTGTATATCTTGTCTACTACTCGTTGCTGTTTCCAACTTTCTAATGCAAGTTCTATCTTTGTTAACAATGACTTTCGTAAAGAGAGAAAAAAACGAAAGGTTAGCGTCGTTTTCAGGGAAGAAGAAGAAGAAGAAGCTGCGTTCATTAAAATAAAGTATCAAGTGCTCAATCTGTAGGAGAGAGGGAGAGAATATTTCTGGGGAAAATGATGCGGGACGAGGCGGTTAAGAAAAATATAAAAAGAGAAGAAAAATAAAGAAGGCAGGCGGCGGTGTGGGTGATGAGCAGAAAGGTGCGCCTGGTCTGGTGGCTTGGTAGGTAAATGAGGGAGAAGATTGCCAGGAAGAAAAAGATCGGCGCTTCTACGCGTATATAGAGTCCGCGTCGACGGAGGAGCGAGTTCTTTAATTAGAGCGCTTCTTTCCGAGACTGCTCTCCGGGGAGAACTGCGCGACAGAATCACCATCCGTAACAGATCCAACCTTTTTCTCTGCACGAGCGCGGCCCGACACAGTCCCTCTCGATCAAGCGCTTTTAATTCATTGCTTTCAATGTCGTTGTATTTCGGCCAAGCTCGACGACGCGAAGCTCGCAGAGATCCATCGAAACTTACGTATCACCTGTAATACCTGCTGGTCGACTCGGATATGTGCCAGGAAGAGCCGAGCGGCGGCGTCTCGGACTGGCGAAGGCTACGCCCGGCTAGCCAGAAGACGCCTACCAGCGCGCTCGGAACCAGCTGGAATGACCGAGCGCTTACAGCACAACGACGACGACTGCGCGAGGGACGCTGCGATGATAAGCGCAAGTGGAAAAATGGAAGGTTGCGGGAGATACGGGAGCTGGGGCAGCTCCTGAGCGTAGCGGAATATCGTTGAAGCCCCAAGAGGCAAGAGGCGGCTTACTGCAATAAGCTCTGAAAAGCGACGCGCCTACGAACTTATCTCTCTCTCTCCGCCGCGATCGATCTCCCGCATCGGCTGCTCGAAATCAGGGAAATCAGGAACGCACCCGCGAAGCGCGGGCATACGAGCTCGGCGCCGCGCGCACGCGAGTCACTCGGGCCAGCGCGTAGCGGTGCTCGGATGTCGTAACGCGCGCCAAGAGAGCTCGCGCGAAATTAGCAGAGTGCGGCGCGATCGAGGGGTGGCAAAAAAAAATTGCCAGCAATAAAAGTAAATTACATGCAGCGCGTGAGAGCGAATCCAGCTTGGGAAAGCTTCTCGAGCGCCCGAATGTGCGCGCACGCAGCGTCGCTCCGGCGGCTTCTCCCGATTAAAATTGGGGTGCGCTTCATCCGCGGCAAATGATCGGCTCTCGCCCCGCGGGCTTCGCCCTTGGGATTTCCATCGCTCTTCCGCTTGCCTATGCCTACAGCACCCGGCTGCGCGAGCTCCACGTTCTTCCGCCTCGAACGAACCCATCCACGAGCTAGCGCCGTACACTTTTACGCACCGTTTCAAGGCTATACATTTGCCGCCTGACTTTTCCTTCTTCCGCTAAATAGCCGCGCTACTTTCTATTCGCCTCTCAGGCGTGCACAACCTGCCCTCGAGCCAAAGTCAAGGATAAAACTGGATGTTATTATCTTGATACGCGCGCACGCCTACGTCTCTCTCTCTCTCTCTCTCTCTCTGCTCGAGACCTTACAGCTTCGGTCCGACATCGCGAACGGCTGATGCGACGGCAATCTTTTCTGTCTGCTGTTCGCCGCCCTTTCAATGTCACTGCTCTCACCCACAGTGTTACCTACCTGCCTGTACCCGGGCGTTAGCCCAGCGATAATGACGTTCGTCCATGCGTGTTAAGTTAAAGCTGTAGGCGGTTCACTCTGATTTCGTGTACGCTTGTGTAACTTGCGTCCCTATTCGCTTCGTTATCTCTCTGCCTGTCTCCTCTCATCCTTGTCTTTTTACTGCCTTTACGTATTTATTTGTTTATTTCTTTGTTTACGTGCGATTTTCCTTTTCTTACGTGTTCCGTTATATTTTTATCGCTCTCTTGTATCTATTTCATCGTTTGTCTACGTACTCGTATATTTTATTTCAATGTTTACGCTAATTAGAAGCATGCGGGGTTCTGGTCCAAGGCTCAAAATAAAGGCCAACTCAATCAAACCTAATCTCTCTCTTATACAGGTTGCCTGGACGCATAATTCTACGTGCTTCTGAAAGTCGCTTGTGTAAACAACGAGTTCCTCGTGCACATCGACAAGCACCGTGGTCGCGGGTGTGGATGTTGCGAATTGCTGCGTCACGTTCGTTTTACCGTGGGCACGTACTCGTAGCTTATTTTGTTATTGTTGCTGACGTTACCGTACTTATGTAAGGCGCAAGCACGCAGCTAGCGTCAAAGGCAGCTAGACTGCATACAGTGGCGCACGCACATGTCCTTGCCTCGCTTACCGCCTCCCGGGAACGAGTGCTGTGATACCTTTCGACACAGCCGACTGGGCGTACGCGCACTCGTTACGCACCACTAATCGCGATAAATTGTCGCCGTACACTCGCGAGCGCGTGTCCGAACGGCCGAGGAAGGTCTAGAGAGCGGCAGTCGTAGTTATATTAATGTCGCGTTAATTGACGTTACATCGCCGTAGGGCCGTTCGCAGCAGCTACTGGCACGCTGGATGCGACGAATCCTTCCTTTGGAGACTCGAGCAATCTACCGCAGCCGGCAGCGCGCTATCCTGTACGCGCGTACCCGTTTGACTTTTTGCGCCGGCGCGCTCTTCGTGCCGGCCGGCTTCCAGCCAAGACCAATTACGCGATCTACGAGAGCTTGGCACAGCTTCGTATGACTTTCGCTCGCTTGGCAATGTTAATCAACGGAAAGGTGCACTGTGTGGTGCTGAACTGCACGAAACCGACAGTGCCACACGCCCAGATCTAATCGGGTGCAATGCAAGAAGCTTCGATGGGCGCGAGCGTGCTGGCGATCATGGGGGACTAGAGCGAGGACTTGGGCGAGGATCGGTCATTCGTGCGATTAAACGCGTGTGCGAGGAAACGCGCCAGATTACGTAGTCGACGCTTACGTAATACCGAGTGAGTATTCGTTGCACTATCATCGCGGAATCCGATCACGCGAGGATCGCGCGCGCATTTGAAAAGCTGCGGGCCTTTTATACGAGTCAAGGCATACGAGTGTGTCGAGCTGCGAGTCGCCGAGCCTCCGAGCAATGGCATTCTTGTATAAGCGCGCTCGATGCTTTACCGTGACGTGACTTCTCAACCAGCAGTTGTCCCTTGTTGTTGTTCTTCTTCGCGAATTCCGGCTAGCAGCACTCTCGGCATGACTGGACCGTGAGGATACCTCCAAGTGTTCGAACTGCCATTAGGCGGCGTATCTTCCGATATTCGTCTTCTTCTTCCTCTTTGCCGAGTGACTTCGAGGGGATGCTGGTGTCCGAATGGAGTTTGACGGGCTTGGCGACGTCAAGCGGCTACTACGCACGTGTGTGGCATCGCTCGCGGGGTCTTGCTGCCCAAGTCCGCACTTGTCCGCAACCTTGCTGCTTGATAACGCGGAATGCATTGGACTGCACGCCAGCAAACGGCCGTAGCGCCAGCTGCAAAACAAGCAGCTTGGGCAAGCATCTAGGCTCGGAGGCGCAGAGCGATACGGCTGTCGCGAGTCACGTCGCGTCTCAATATTTCCGTTCGGCTCGCTCACTTTGCATACGCGTACGCATGACTCGCGCGCGAGAGCCTGGACAGTCGCGAGTCTGCGTGGGCGCCGATCGAGGCAGCTCGGCGCGCACCGGACTAAAGAGGCGGGCAGCAGCAGCAGCAGCAGCAGCAGCAGCAGCAGCAGCAGCACAGGGTCGAGGGGAGAGAGGAAGGGCTAATCTCGATCGGCACGGACGACTCGCCACGGCTAATCGTTCCGTCATTCGATGTCGCGCGCGCGCGCGCGCCTGACTCATGAATGCGTATCTCTCAAGGAGTCGGAAGGAGGCCTTAGTTATTTATGAATTTGCCGAAAGCGCGCCACGGCTTTAAATGACTGTAGTGCACTGGGCGCAGGCTGTCTTACCGCGCTCTTGCCCGTCCCGATTTGACCTAGAGTTTCGCGTGTACTCCAGTTCACGAATGAATCCTCGCGGACGCACACTTTACATCGAAAAAAGCAGGCGACGCAACTCCATGCTACCGTTTAACTCTGTCTCCGCCATGGGAACGCGTGCTACGTAGATCGCAGTTTCCGAACGCTTCAACGTTCTCGATGACGAAGAAAAAGATGCCCGACGCTATTGCGCCTCTGTAACACGCTTGTAGGCAGCTTGACGATGGCAGTCCACTTGTGTAAAGAATCGGAAAAGCAAGTGAGTTGCGCGAAGAAATACTCGTTTTTCGCCAGAAACTGGCGAGTCTCGAAAAACAGTCGGATATCAAGTAGCCAGCCGCCGGACCACGAGATCGGGGGTACTGGTCTCGAGATGGCGTGATTTGAAAAGCCTGCAGACACGAGCTTGCAGGTGCGATGTAAGCATAATAGTAAGCTCGTGTAATATGCGGTTGTACGCGGTTGTACGGTGCTGAAAGGGTCAGTGGAAGGGCATATTGCGGCAACTAGCGATCGAACCTGCCTGCACTCTCAACGGTTTATTAATGATATAGCCAAGACATAAACACTTTACGTAAGGACATTATCGATCGATAAATCGAGGCCTACACGTGCGTCCCCGTCCTCAGTCCCCCGCACATTTATCTCGGTGTGCATGCGCAGTCTATCGCTTGCGTCGCCGCCTATCGTCGATCATGCGCCTCTCTGCTTCTTTTCTTTCTTCTTCTTCTTCTTCTTCTTCTTCTTCTCCTTCTCCTTCCTTCGCCTGCAGTGTTTACGCATGTTGACTGCAACGATTACCGATTAACCTCTGCAGATGCAGGCCAACACGCCTATAACCCATAGTTCTTCTGATTGATGATACGCGCCAAGTTGAGCGCATCATGTGCAATTTTCGCACTACGCTTGTTGAATAAAGTCCACTAAATAATTGATATTACAATTGACTGTCATTAACGAAGATATCAATGGGATAGGCTACCGGGCACATGCTAATTGTCCATCTTGTCAGTTTTCAAACCATTCCACCAATTAAGTGCAGACATTTTTTTGTCATTGCTGTGGGGTAATCGTCAATAATAGGAAACGGGCTTGCAGAGTACGCATGAAATGAAGCATTTCCATTGAAATGAAGCAAGCACAGGTTGGAGTTGAATACACTAGCGAGATGTGACGAGGAGTGAAAGAGGAAGGAGAGGTAGCAGCAGCAGCAGCAGCAGCAGCAGCAGCAGCAGCAGCTAGCTGGGAGCAACAGGGAGGAAAATTTTTGGAATGGTAAACGCTAGCATTTGCAGCGGACGTGTGCGCCGCGTGTTTGGGATGCGCACCTCAGTTGATTAGCGGAGAGCAGAGGGAGCGGCGAGCACGAAGGCCAATGGCAGCCGGAGGGGTATGTGGGGGTATGTACGGGCCGTCGTGGCTTAACGTATGCGAAAGCGTGGCGGGAGGACGGCGCCGAGGGAGGGAGAGAGAGAGAGAGAGAGAGAGAGAGTTGCGCGACATAAATATGTATGTATCATCCGGCGGGCCGCGACCTGCCCCACTACCCCACTGGGTCAGACTCATGCCTCATCACAATAAGCGCCACCTTGGCATTCCTTTGCTTTGGCTGCTATATACCGACCTGTGCGTATAGCACCAGTCCATTGATTGCCGAAAGCGTTCGATGAAAGATAGCCTTCTGATATTACAGAAGCATTTTTCTCTTACGCCTATATAGAATGTAGTCGTGGGGCTGCGAGTCAGTATACGTACCGGATATTCTAGTGTCCCGAGACTTGGCCACCGACTAACATGTACGCGTGTGTGCGCGCGATGCGATGCGTGGATACAAATATAATACGAGCATGGCGAAATTTCTGACGTTAATTGCACCGAGTTCGCGTTCAATGATGCGGGTAGATGCGCGGTTCGTCGACCTGTGTGTGCAACTCGACTCTCAGCTGACTTCGATCAGCGTGACGTTGCACTGGTAACTACGTCACGGCCAGAGAGAGCTCCATGACGTCGGGAGAGAGAGCGAGAGAGAGAGAGAGAGAGAGAGAGAAAGCGCTGGAGCTCGTGAGCGGAATAGGGGCTGAGCACGGGGGTAGCTCTTACATATTTATGCCGCGTTCCAGGAACAGCGCGCCCGTTCTCTCTCTCTCTCTCTCTCTCTCTCTCTCTCTCTCTCTCTTGCAACACCCATTGCCAACGCTCGTTTTCATTCTCCGGCTGTTGGCCTTGCGCTTGCAATCGCAACTACACAAACTCTCTCGCATCTAGCTGCGCTTTCAAGTACTATCTCCAGTGTCCAATTGACGCAATCTAGCTCTCGTTCGGCAATTCAGCTGCTTGATTCGAAATATCCTATCTGAGACTACCTTCTACAGTCCACGGAAGAGCCCTGCAAGACACGTGCTGTCACGCCGGACGCAGGATGCACGTGCGTCTCTCTCTCTCTCTCTCTCTCTCTCTCTCTCTCTCTCTCTCTCTCTCTCTCTCTCTCTCTCTCTCTTCTCGATAGTCCACGCAGACAAGGACACACGTTTCTTTCGTAGACCATATAAAAGTTCGTGCTTGGCGAGGAGCCGCTTCCTCTTTCTCTCTCTCTCTCTCTCTCTCTCTCTCTCTCTCTCTCTCTCTCTCTCTCTCTCTCTCAATGTATCTGTGTGCGCGTATAATTACTATTTTGAGTTTATACGCATCTTGTACTTTACTATTTCAAGTGTGCAATTATTAGCCACGTGGAATTTTACCCGAAGGCCTCAATAAAGATAAGTGAATCTCTCTGTTGAATTGTCGTATGTGCATACAGTAATACTGTAGAAGCAAATAGCAAACAAGCAATAGTCAAAGAACATTTACGAGTTTTCGAAAATTCGGTGCAGTACGACAATGGAATAGTCCGCACTTACTTGGACGTCGGGAAAAAATATTTAAGCTGCCTCTTACTTTACTCACGTATGTCGGCGATGAGAAATTTCTTCGCTCAGTCTGTTATCGAATGATTTCTACGGCTCCCTCACACACACGCGCTCGCGTACACATTGAGATACGCTCAGTGCAGGTCGAATTGGCACAACCCCCTTGCGAGCCGCCTTATATGGTCTCAAGATGTACGGGCCCGCCAGCGAGATAGACCTACAGAGAGCTCGAGACCGAGGAGAAAGGGGGCGGATAGGGGGAGGGGTGGGTGTCGGGCGTGCAGAACGCGAACCGAGTAAAGCGCTCGGCTGCAATTTTTCTCGCCACATACGTGACGGGAATCGGAATGAAAAACGGAAAAAAGCTGGAGTTAGAGCTGCTGCCGAGTGAGAGAAAGAAAGCTGCCAGGGGTTGAGAGGCTCACGGAATCTAGGGTGGAGTAGACTCTCTGCTCTACTCTGCTTGCGAGCGCGAATTTCAGTCTCTCTCTCTCTCTCTCTCTCTCTCTCTCTCTCTCTCTCTCTGCGTGTGTATGTTTCGTGCATATGTGTGCGTACGTCTCGGGATCTGTGCTCGGAGCTAACAAGATGAGCCATCGGGGAATAGCGCGCGCGCAGTCTATAGCTATACCTGTGCCGTCTCTCTTTTTGCAAGAGTCCGGCTATCCTGATAATGCAGCCACGTTAATCCATACCGATGCAGACCATCCAGCCACACAGGCTTATGTTCTCCGCTTCAATCGAGCCATACTCCACTCTACTCTCCCGACTTTCCGCCGTCCTCGGCTCTGCTTTCTGTTGGCAGCGCGAGTTGGCCTGCGAGTTATGGCTCCGTTGCTAGCGAAAATACGACAAAGGCGTGGGAAGCAGTGATGTATCCAGAAAACGATATCGCGCGCAAAAAAAGGCCGAGGCAGAAAACTTTGAGTACGAAGCTGTTGAGGGAACAAGGAGGTACTATCGGCGTCCATATTAGATCACTAAGTCGGATTCGCATTGACGCGAACGAGCCTTTGGGGCGAAAAATATGATTGCTTTACCGTTGCGTCGTCTAGGTACGTTGCTAAAGTGCCCGAGGGAGGTGGGAGACTTAGCGGGATGAATGCCACCCCCGGGTATCCACGTGTGCCATCCGCACACAGCCGCGTACGCGCATCCATGTCCTGGCACTGCTGCTATCTTCGAGCCCACTCTCGCGCGCGAGAATAACTCGTATGCCTATATGCTAAGTTGCTCTACGCGTTGTATGATTTCCCTCACCGATTCACCCTTCGCTCTTTTTTCCTATCCTCGTTCCCTCGCCGCTCACGAGAACGACTGTCAATTGTCAACTATCTGGAGATTTCTTTTAATTGTCCCTGCAGCGGCCCTCTGCATAAATTTCCTCGTCTACAGGCTGCCGACTCGACGGCTCACTCGGCCTCCAATTGTCCAGAGCTGGCGCCGCTGCTGCAAACTTATCGTGACAGTCGGAGGCTAGCCAGAGCTTGATACGGCGAATGCCGCAGGCGGCGAGCGAAAAAGGCGCGCGCCCTCGGCATTATATAGCTAAGCGTCACGCGCGAAGCCGTGAGCCCGACCACCCTATATATCAGTCGCGCCTCTAAGGGGAGACGTCGATATCCCCCGATCAATCATTAATAAGACCTCAAACCCCAAATACATAAAGAAATATTTCTCTCGACTATGCGTATACTTTCGTTCCTTTGGCTCGGGCTCGCCGCCACCCGGCGGTCATCGCTTTTATTTATCATGCCGAATTACATCGCGTTACGGATTCACGGGCTCCACGTTCGTCGGACTGATTTCCGAGCTTCCCGTTCGCTCGGCCGTCGCTTAGCTTGCGCATCGCAGCCCCTCGACTCACTCTTATCGAAATCTCCTGGCGCGAAACTTTGTGGCGAAGCGCAAATAAACGTTGCCGCGAGTAATCTTTCCCGCGCGCGAGCGCCGGTCCATGCGTGCCGAGTCGGCTTTCCCGGGGGCTGGCCGGCGCTCCGTGTTCCCAGGCCCGGGAATTCGAGAGGCTGATTGCGGCTCTCGGTCGGAACGGCAATCTCAACCTCCTCGACAGAACCCCAGAAATACGATCGCGTGCAGCCGAGCTCCCCTCCGGTTCGCCCTGTAGACGCCCGCTCTCGATGACCAACGACTTGCTTACGCCTACCTGTGGTGGGCAATGTGTGCAGTCTGGAGTCAAGTTTGCCTTGTCTGCGAATCCCCCAACAACGTTTCACGAACAGCATTCGTCGACGGACCAGAAATCCAGTGGACAGCCCGGCAAATCTTGCTATGCCAAGTACTCTCGAGAGAAACGAGGCAGGCTCACTGCGTGGCGCGCTCGGTATTCCGCAGCTCCGTCGTTCGCAAGGGATAGCGCAAGCGCCTCGGCAGGTCGGTTCGCGATTCGCGACGCTGCAACTTGCACCACGGACGAGCAGCTGGGATCGGCCGACTGCAAACGCCGCGAGCGCATTGTTCTCTGAATGGGCCTGATCGATCGTAACGCAGCAAAACTTTAGCGTTCGGCATGGCCAGCTCCGGTTCCGCCGACCAAACACTCCTGTCTCCTGTGGGCTCTGCTGGGACTGCCGCTCGATGTTCGACCAAAGCTATCAACTATACAGGACTGTCGAGGCAGCTTATCGAGCGCGCTGGCGGCTCGGCTGGAGAGAGATTGCGCGCGCCGAGCCCTATAAGGCCCAGGCGCGCAGGCTATAAGGCCCTTGGGCGGTAACAATGCAGCCTGGCTGGCTGGCTGGCGGCTGGCTGGCTCGGGCTCGCGATGCCTCGTAAATATAAATGATGCGGCGATGCGGTTATGGCCGAGCTACCGTATGAAAGTACGTGAGTGCCTTGCAGGCTTCCTGCGCTACCTCCTCTCCCTGGCGTCCGCGCACATCGCACGCGCAGCCTACACGCACGCAGCTACGCACGATCGAGCGAGCCGAATGGAATGAGCGAAAAAGCAAAAGGGCCAAGGCAGGAGAAAGCAGAAGAGGAGCAGCGAGTGGCGAGCAAGAGCTGGGAGGGAGCGCGGCCGAGGGCGGCCGAGAGGCGCGGGCAGCACTACGAGCCGCGAGCGCCCTCGGCGCGCACGATTTGGCGAGCGATTTGCCGAAGCGAGCCCGCTGAATCGGCCGTGGTGAGCCAGCGCAATTGTGCCGAGCTCATTGCAGTAAGTCAATGGGGGATCCTAGCGAACGAACGACGAACGACGAACGACGAACCACGAACGACGAACCACGAACGACGAACCACGAACGACGAACCACGAACGACGAACCACGAATGAACGAACGAACGAACGAACGAATGAATGAATTGACGGACGAATGAATGAAAGCGCTATTTGAGTGCACCATTGGCGTGGCAATAAAAGCAGTTGATTTGCAGGCTGGCAATTAGAGAGCGGCCAGTGGCTGCAGTGGAAGGCGCGCGCACGAGCCAGGCCGGCGCGCGTGGTGGGGGCAGCGGGGCAGGCTGTCCGCGGAGGTGTCGAGCTCGATTGCTCTCCGCGAGTCTCCTCCGATTTCTCTCGCAGCTGTATTGTATTACAACGCGGCTGATCGCGATGTGCAGCGTGCGCGCATCGCCGGCCCAATGACACCTGCACGTCGGCGGTTGCGCATCTTCGCCCGCCTGCCTTTCGGTCGCTGCGTTGACCAGCGCTCCATTGCCATTGGCTTCCACGAGGCGCCGACGCGAACCCCCCTGCCGGATGATCGGATTGCGCTCGACTGCTACTGCGCCTGGTGCACTCCACGTATGTTCGCCGGCATATTGGCCCGAGCGAGCGCCGCCCAAACGCAGCGTCTAGCGTGCGTCCGCATATCCGCGGGCCGATTCGCTCGTGCAATTTATGCTATTTGCTGGGAGTGCATCTTGCAAGTAGCAAAAAACAAGGAAGAAGGAGGGCAAGGAGCGAGAGACGCGGAGGAGAGAAAGGAGGAAGGTAGGCTGAAGTATACGGTTGAGGCAGGCAGCGAGAGATGCTGGGCGCGCCGCGAGCGAAAACGCCGCAGATAAGTATATAGCGAGCCGAACAAGTAAAGGGGCGGCGGGCGGCGGGCGGCGGAGGGGGCAGGCGAGCGGAGAACCTCCACTTGAAAAAGTTGAGAAGCACGCGGCCAAGGCGATTTTCACGCATCTCGTGGAATTAGGCGGCGGCGGTGTCGGCCCGCTCGTTTCGCTCGAGCCGAATTTGTTAATAAACGCTCGGGGCCGCGCGCGCGCAACCAGAGTCGAGATGCGGCGAAGGAGAGAAGGCGCGCCGGCGAAGTAGGTGGCGGCGACGCCGAAGCGAGGTGCCGATGAGAGGGAGAGAGGAGAGCGGGACGAAGGAAAAAGAGGGCGGGACAGTCCATTAGGTGGTATCGGGACCATCGCACGGTAGCACCACGCTCTCTGCATCTCAATGCGGCTCCGCTCTGGCCGCTGCTCCTCGATGCTGCTGCTGCTGCTGCTGCTGCTGCTGCGAGCACGAGCGCGAGCGAGCGAGACCGACTGATAGCCCGGCTCCTCGGCCTCCTCTCTCGCCCTCGATCTCCTGCGCGCACACCGCAGATCTGCGAATCCTGCCGGGATCAATAGCAGTCGCGCCAGCAAACTGCTTACCGGTTCTCTTCTCTTCGCTCCCGCCCTGCACTCTTCTCTCCGCCGCCTGCCTTCGTCTCCGCATCCTTCGTGCACGCAACCAACACCGGTAGCCCCCGCCCGCTCTCTCTCTCGATCTCGACTCTTATACTCGTCTTCCGATTCGCCGCCCCAGCCAGTACACGCGCGTTCGGGGCTACCGCGGCTCTCTGCGTTGCACGACAGACATCTGCCGCTCGACATCGTCCACGCATTTTTGCCTACGGCCGCTCTACTGTACCTCGATCGAGCCAATCAACCGGAAAAATTTCTCGCACTACTACATCGCCGGATTCTATATCTCGATGCTCTCTGCCGCTCAATCAAGCAAATTGCACAATGTCCCGGTAGAAATCGAAAAAAGCACCTTCTACTGCCCGTCTGTACAATTGCCTCCCCTTGATATTCATTCAATTTCACTAACAGAACTGTTACGCCTATTAAGAAACTTTTATTTCAAGCACATGCGTCCAAAATAAAAGACCGAAAAAGATTCGAACTCGCGCGTATGCACGAATTTTCATGGATTAAAAGGAAAAACGAAAAAAAGCCAGGCAGGGATCACGCGACCATCAGCGATTCGCACATCTCGATCTAAAAAATTCATTAGTTTCCACTCCACTCCTTTCTCTCTCTCTCTCTCAGCTCTTGTCGCACTTCTTTCTTTCTCATTTAGCACCACGTTGTCACGGAAAAGACCTAGAGCTCGCTAGCCATTCTTCATTAGACGACTTATATCCCCACCTCAATCCTTCGCTCACATCCTACTTCTTTCAGCAATACAATCTGCCTGTCAATCTCTATCTTTATTCTAAGTAACTTCAATGTTAAAGACAAATTAAAAGTCTGAAGAATTTGCTTTTCCATTATTTATGTGTTTTATTCATATTCATAGAAAACTTGATTAACTAAATAAAGTCAAATCAATTATTTAATAATAAACAGATTTTAACCCTATTTAATGATAACAAAATGTTGCCGAATGAATGGACAGAGTGCTTTCTTCAAGAGCGAAAAGAATTATGATTTTCTTATCCCAATGTTTAATAAACTACCACATCATTTACCGGCCTTGGCAGTCGTTAAAAGAAATATGTAATATAGTTTTCAGTTCACTTAAATCTAAATGCCACTTGTACTAGCATTTATATTATTTTCCATGTATCATGGTATCATATGAAAAAAAAGAATCTTATAATAACTTTTGAAATTAATAGAAGCATTATCATTTTAATAAGCAGACGTATTGTATTTTAATTTGTCAATTTGCGATTGGATTAAATCTTCAACGTAACCGCATGCAATTGCGAAAAATCATTCAATTTAATGCCGCTTGAGCCGCAAAAGTCTACAGCCTCGTAAACCGCGAGTATGACTACCACTTTTATTCAAGTTGCATTACTATAGTAGTACATTCTTCGGGTAAAATGGCCGCTTACGCTAAGAGCGTATTAATTACGATAGCTAATTAAAGCATTATTTGTACAAAATAATATTGGTAATCATCGTTATTTTATAAAACAAATTAGGTTACGCAAGAAACGGAATCAGATATATAGAATAATAAATAAAGATTTGATAAAATGTGTTATGTGATTTGTTTTGTACTGCGCAGGATATTTCGTTTGATCATTAAGAACGCTGGTATCTCACGATATAAAAATTGCAATACTATATTATAGTTTCGAGATCAGATATCGAACGATGGGTAAGTTCAAGAAAAAAAGAATGACCATTCTGGCTTTGATACATATAGAATTCAAATAAATCTATCAATTTAATTAATTAGAATTAATTTAATTGATTATAATTCAAGTAAGTTCTATTTTTTATTATTTTACCATCAAAATAACATTCAAGCGAAAAAGCTCTTTAACTAAATGTCGCAATCAATAATTTTCAGATAATTTCCTGATTCCGTGGCAAGTAGTACGATGACGTAGTTTGCGCGTAATATATTCCTGCGACTGCAATTTCTCTTCGCCATCCGTAATACAATGATATAATGACTTCGCGATATTGTAAACTGCGTAATTTAGACGACCCATAGTGAAGCAAATATGAAAACACGCTCATTTAATAAAAATAATTATACACGCCTAATTTAAACACGATAACTTGAACGTTCTACAAATGCCGAAGGCTCGGTGCTCACGTACAGACAAAAAAATCTCTGATAAACAGACAATAGAAGCCTTTTTTGCTTCGTAAAAAAAAATCGTAAATTCTTGCACAGTTTATCTGATATTTACGAAAATTCAATGTCACAATCTTATTATAATAACAATTATAAGCAGCACATTTGGATAAGACTACTTTAACATTACACAAATATTAGGTGCATTGTATATATATTGAAAAATTATAAAAAACGGCAATTTCTTGATAGTATCTAAGAATCAAATAAAATTTCAACTAATATTTGATCAAATTCATTTTATTGCCAGATTATATATATGTAGATGTAAATGAAAACACTAAACGTATAGCAGGAAATATTTTCCAGAATGACGACAATAGTAAAAAGAATATCAAGAACCCAGAACTACTGCAAGTTCCTTCAAAATTCAATACATATGATCTTCATAAATGAAAATATGAGACCTGACAATTTTAATTCATAGGCTTTATACTTCTAAATATTTTGCAAAAATACAGAATAATATCTAAAAATCAATATTCAATTCAAATGATCAATTGGAGCTTTTCAAGTTGAAACCTATTTGTCTTAAAAATAGTATAAGCAAAAAAGAAAATCAAACTTTCTAGTTACATTTATTTTGATATGCAAAATTATATTAATCATCAGAATTATAAAATAAAAAAAATTAATATTATTACCTAGAGAAAAATAATAAGTTTAATACACGGAGAAAAAAAAATCAGTCGAAACAACGACCCTGGTCTAATTAATATGAGCAATGCCCCCGGTGCTATTGACTTGCACGAAAAATCAGTCAATACAATACATTTTCTATAGATCTAACTGGGTACGAGTTAATAGATACTTTATATTGAACTTATCACATTCGCGTTCATTGGAGTGACTACGATAAAGTATACAGACACCAATTCTACTTGATTTGGTACTATACGAATATTTATATTTTATTTATTTTAAATTATGCTTTTTTTTAATTTAACAGAAAGCAGAAGATATATTTTAATAGAAAAGAAGATACTATTGAATATTTAAACTTTACTTATAGTATGTACAGATATTGTATAAAACTTTTGAGAAAATGGCTCTAGTCCGTAGAATATTCTATAAGAAAATAAATAACGAAAACTAATTACTAAGAAGAATTTTAATAATCTCGATTTGAGTTCTTGCGATTAATATTCCTATGTTATTGTTGGAAAAGTGTATAATTGCAAGGTGATAATACTAGGCATAGCCGACACGTAGCTTGACTAACTGGCACATTATTTCGAGTGCATAATAGAGAAGTTGATTTGGCTCGAGCAGTTTTCGTGCTTGTTGCCGTGTGGGTGCAAAAAGTGCGTTCGTAATAGTCAGCTGCTAATGAGCTGCCGATCATCAAGTTGCGCATCCACACGCGCGCACGTATGCGCCACACGCAGGCAATCTTGAACCTCGTTGAGTGCTTGATTATGTGCGAGTGAGTGTATCTGTGTATGTCATATGTACATGTGCACCCAGCCAACTTATTCCGCGAAGCAGAGGGCATTGCGTGATGCCGTGTGCTGATTATTGAATTTAAGTGCGCGTAAACGGCCTGCCAGCTATAAATCCTGATGCGACGGCTGTCACTTCCTCGCGCGCAACTTTTTTCTTTCCAGTTTTATTAACTTGCACGTATTCATTAAGAATTGCTCTTAGGCCGAGCATTCCTTCAATATAGATGCAAACTTGCTAACAACCTGATGCGTAATTATTCTATTGCAGTTTATTTCACATCACAATATATTCTAGAATATGGAAAATTAATTGATTGATGAGAAATGAATGTAATGTAATGCGTAGATCTTATTCACTACATCGACATAAGCACGGGCGTATTATTCAGTTCCAATTTGGACTGTATTTGTTAAATTTGACGTCGACGACAGGCATGATCGGATCTGTAATTACATTTTTCTTAAATATTTTCCCAATGTTTTTCACGAGTTTTTTACAATCAAAGACATTCGATTGAAGTAATTAATCGGCTGTTTTTGTAAAGTTCTTGCCGAGAATACGAAAATCGACAATATCAACAGTCAATCGTTAATCATTTCATTGAGAATCTGGCAAACTTGAATTGTGGATGGCATTGGAGTATACAGTCGTTGGATAGTTCAATTATCTAACGCAAAGAAGCGATATAGAAAATAGAATTCTTTAATTAGCGGAATGACTGATTGACAACGACGAGACGAGAAGAATGCTATTGAGAGATTAAGAAAGATTAAGAGATAGAAATAAAGTGGAATTATACAGGTGTAATGAAAATCCAATGATGTGGCGAGGAGAGGAGGTGAGGGGGGAGCGCAGATGTGTCGAGCTGCGACAGTGCCGGTAGGTTGACATATATAGGTATACGTTGGCCTTAGGCGGCAGTCGAGGCGTCGCGTCGCTGTCGTGTTGCGGCTATATAACTGTACCGTGACCTCCTCTAGGTATATAAACGCGCAGCCTCGAAATTATTCGGCCTTGATCGAGTGCCATAGGAAGATTCCACGCGAGCCGTCGCCGCATTTTCGGGCTCGATAAGCCCAAACGAAACACCGCCTCTATACGTACCACCTGATTCGAGCGATGAGACAACTTTCAATCGACGCTTTACCTGCGCACATGACTGCTCAAAGTCAACAACTACGCAAACTCATCAATCCTCGTATTTTTTCTCCTCTTCGACTACCTATGTCGCGATCTCTGGAATAATTTTAAGCTTATATCTGCCGAATAAACGCTCTTATCAGTATCAAATTATTTATAATAAAAATGTTGGCGAGCTTTGTTACAACAAGATTTATGAACTTATGAACTTCTGCACGGCCGATTAGGGCAAGTTTAATAAGTTTTATATTTCGTTTTCTTTCCCTCGACAACTATCAGTCGATTAATTTTCAAAATATGAATCAATATTGTGTATTCAAATGTTCTCTATCTTGCGATTCCTCTGTGACCACACATTCATCTTATGACATTCAGCCATTCATTCTCCAAAGTTCATGTTTTCGCGTTTTCACGTTACAAATAAAGTATTTGCTACGAAACTTGTAATTTCTGCTCGTACACACAACATTTCATCCACAATACTCAACTCACCGGTAACCGATGGTTTTAGTTTCGATGTATTATTGTCGCACAATATTTTTGGCGATCGAACCCGGTCCTTGTTAGCTCTCTACGACAAGCGAAACCATAAGTTCTGGGAAAGCAAAGTTTTGCCCGATGAAATTTGTCTCGTACGCTCACTTGATAGTCGTACTCGGCTGTAATAAATCTTGAAATGCAATTTTTCTTCGGGACAGCAAAGTAAGGCGAAAGATACGCGTTAGCAAATAGAATTAGCTTAGAGCTTCTGATAGTGAGTTTGTTTGTCGAAAAACAAGCTCGCGCGCCGTATTAGAAAGAAGATACGTATACGATAGGTGAACTGGCGCAAAAGCTACGAAAGCTGGACGATCGAACGCCGCTGAGCGCATTGAAAGTATAGTTGGAAGTGTCTTTGGAGACGGTGCGTGAGCGAGCGTCGAAGAGCGAGGGCTGAACTGGAGATTGTAAAAAAGGCATCCGCAGAAGTTGGCGCGCGGCGAAGGCCAGGCAGGCAAAGTGGCAGGCAAGCAGGCGGCGAAGTGCGAGGTAGCGCGCGAGCTGGATCGACTCGCCGAGGTGAGGTAAGCTGCCGAATAGAACGCTACCTGGCTGCCTGCGACTAGATTTTCCTGTCAATAAATCAAGAGAGTGAGCAAGCGAGCGAGCGAGCGAGCGCGCGAACGCGCGGCCTCGGCATTTCTGCGCCCGGCTTGCCTATATGTACGCAGCCGCTCCCTCTGCTTCCTTATTCATGCGCACAGCGACACTGCGCGACAGCAACAGCGACAGCCTCCGAGCTCAGCGGCAGCAACTTGGGCGCTCGCTGAAGAAACATCATGCTCCATTAGCGGCCATCTTGCGGACCTCGTCGACTTGTAATCCTTTCGACCCGCTGGCCCGCTAAGCCCCTCTGCGCTAAGCAGCTCCTGATCCTTCGCTCGGCCCGCGGTCCGCGGCCCGCCACTTTCATCTTATTTTTCTGTTCTCGAACCAACGATGAACCAGCCCGCGCAGTTGCTTTCACTGATTGGTGGCGATTCCTGCTTTTTCTTCAGTTTCAATCCGCGAGCAACAGCTGCCTGGCCGGTACGCACTGCTTCATTTATCTTCCCAGCTATTGGCGTCTAGATATCCTGTTCAAATTATGACGATGCATGCATTGATCTAAATTACAGCTAAATGCTGATTCGCTGCCAAGATTTCGATGCGAGGCTGCGAATCGCCTTCGAACGATATGTCAAGTGTGAAGAAGGTACTGGGGCGACCGTGCGCCAGTTGAAGCAGAAGAAAAATGGCATTGAGTGTTTCATGCCGGCCTTTGATTCGGCCTCCTGAAGCCTTTCTGTCATTAAGTATGATGTTGCGTCGAGTTCAATTAAAATGGAAATCGAGTATCCTTTCGTTTGCTCCCCTCCTCCACTACGTCGCAACGCGCCAAGCCAAGCACTCCGCACTTTGTCGCCTCGAATTTACACCCACTTCTCGTGCATTTGCGATGGCTCAAGCGCACGCCCGTATACACGCACACCTATATACTCGATAACTCGTTCGTAAACACGCAGCCTGTCGCCGGTGACAGTCTCTAAAACATGCGAAATACAACCAACTTTCTGCGAACTCTGTTCAACTTGCTTCTAATGATCTGCGAGTCATTTCAATCCGCTCTTCATTCACAATAAAACTGATCAATCAATCAAAAGTCAAACTATCGAAACGCCCTACTCAAAACAATCAATTTCAATCAATAATAGTATTGCCTACTCAAACCAATTACCTCATTGATGATGCCTTCTCTCTCTCTTCATCCGTGCATCTTGGTAGAAATGAAGAAATATAAGAAGAAGAGAAGAGTGAGAGAGAGAGAGGGGGGAGGCAGAGAATATGTAGTTGTAGGAACGTGGCGGCGCCGAGCTCGCACGAGAACTGTTGCCGGCCCGCGCGCAACAGGACTTAATAAGACGTCGTGACTCGGCACTACGTCAAGCCCTAAGTGATCGGGTAATTGTGCATTAAACCGTACATAATAGAATTATCCACGGAAAAGAAGCAGTAGCCGATCGGTTGGCCGATCTTCATCGCACGGATAAGGCTGCTGTCCCTCTTTTTTCTCTCCTCGTCAGGCCAAAAAACTGCTTGCCTATTTGAACTGTCTGTGTAGAGCAATTGCGTCACTCTTTTCTAGTGAAATGTTCAGCATCTAAGAGATCTGCCTTGTATTCATGGCGCAATAGTAAGAACAAAAACGAAGCCAGAGTGTTTATTCAGCAAGATTCCGTTAAAGCTTGACCCGGCGCCGTACGCGAGCATTTGAAAATGAAAGTGCAGTGCCAAACTACTTAACGTCACTTGATCGGGCATACTCATCGAGACTGGGGCAGTGACGTTTCGTCAAATATTCGTGCTCTTGGGCACGCAAAGCTTGCTCAATGAGCTAGTTGAATATTGATCGAGCCTCGAAAAGCACATTGTTCGTTGATGTTGTTGTCTTGATTCGACATTAAGTTAGTCAGTAAAAGCTTTACAGCCAAGTCGACGTAGAAAGTGACAATTGGAAATGATGAGCAGTTACTGCAGTTGCACAAATCAAGCAATAGAGTGAAGAGCAGTGCAGAGTAAGCACATTAGCGACATGCGAGCGCGGTTCCTGTACAGCTATATAGCGCGATAGCTATAGCACAGTATAGTATATATATGCTGTTAATGAGAAAAAAGGAAAGAGGGAAAAGACAAGAGGAGAGTCGGGATCGGATCGAGCGAGTCGATAGGCAAGACACTCACACTGAGATCGGCGCCGGTCGGCGTGCATCCTATCGGTTTATTAAGCGCAAATCAATTCGCGGTTTAGAGATAGCAGCAGCACTCGGCGTCACGAGGCAAACTGATCTTCGAACGATAGGGGTTCATTAACCATCGTTAATTAAGACATTATCACATCATAATAATCTCTCCTGGCCGGCTTTAATGAATGAATCAAACACGCCTCATAAATAATTAATCTGGCGATTAAGCAGTGACCGTCGGGTCTGGTCATGAGCCGCAGCGTAGCACACGTATATGCCCATGTTCCAGACAAAGCGAGCAAAGAGAATCATTCCCAGGACGATAAAGCTCTCGAGTTTGCTTTACGTTTGCTTGCCTGCTCAGCTGTGTGTGTGTGTGTGTGTGTGTGTCTGTGTCTGTGTGTGTGAATATGAGTAAGGGAGTTTGACACACATATAGTCTGAGTGTACGCGTGCGTGTGTCCAGCTTGTGCCCAGTTGACGGCATTGCGATCACCGTCAAACGAACATATTTATAGTCTCGCCTGCTCTCGTTCGACGCGTACTCAACACGTACTCAACATGTACTCAACATGTACTCAACTTACTCGATCGACCACTAAGAGTCGCATCCGAGAAAGCTTCCCTATCTACGCTCTCCAGCTGATCGATAGAGCTCCGGGCAAAGATTGATTGCCCATCGATACCGTCGGCACCTTGATTCTTGAACCTCCTTACTCATGATCGGCGACATGCGCGCTCAATTGATTTGACTGCACTGCTTAATGACTAACTAAGATACCTGGAGTTTTCATCAGCGGCGCTCTCTCAAATAACTCAATCGGCTCGTGCATATTACCAGCGAGTAGTTGCAAGTGTAATGCTGTTATACAACGATGCCGCTGGCCGGCGATCTGTTTTTCCGAGGCTATTGTCAGGCGCCTTGTCACCTGCCTTACGGATGCACTTTAGCATTTGTGCGTACGTTCGCCGCGCAAATGCAGAGCCGTCCTGCCTGCGCAGTCGTAAAAGTAATAAAAAATAAAATATAGTCAAGCAACTGCTATGTGTGAGTTACGGCACAGGCGAGAGCGCGAGCAACAACAAAGCCAGAATCACAGCTGTAAGCTAACGTCTGCCAACCGCTGGACTAGCCGGGGTCACGGACTTGGTGTCGGTTTTAATGGCTTGGTGGCAGCAGCAGCAGCAGCAGCAGCAGCAGCAGCAGCAGCAGCAGCAGCAGCAGCAGCAGCAGCAGCAGCAGCAGCAGCATCAGCAGCCTCCGCGCGCAGACAGACACACGTCGACGTGTGAGAGCGCGAGCCGTTAATTCCGCCAGCGACCTCGATCTGGGGGCGGCCCGTGATCTACGGCCGGCGCTCGCTCTTTCGCGAGCGCGACTGCTTCCAGAGAATCCGCTAGCACAGCGCGCGTAAACTGCCGACAATTAATTTTTAGCCAAGACAGCCGACTGAACTGGGCGCGACTGGCGCTTGCGCGATACCGAGCGCCAAGAGAGAAATACCTGAGCGGCCGCTTTAATATCTGGCATTTTTGCACGAGTCTGTCCATGAGAAGCTTCGGGTCAGTCGTGTCAAGTGAGCTTCGAGAAAAAAACTTGTACTCTGCTCGTTACTCTACCGAATAAACATGTTAACGAGCTGCTTTCGAAACTCCGTCGTACTTATATTTTTTTTCGTGACATTTTTTTCTCTCTCTACTCGTGTCGCCATGCAATGTTAATAATGTTAATGTTTGACCACAGCGAGATCAGCGCGTGGAAAACCACTGTCAACACCAACACAACAATAATACAAGTGCCGAGCGAGTTGAGCAAGATCAACGAATGCGGCGGCAGGAAGAGACGCATTTTCATCGTGTCGATATAATACGTATATTTATATTATGGCCACGGCCAAGAGATTGGCTCTCGATCTTGGTCTGTCGTGCGAGGCGCGATACAGTCATCAAAGGCTTTTGTGCAAAGCTGTTATTGCCTAGCGCGCACTTTCTCGCTTTGCAGCGAAACCGCAAAGTGCAAATTGAGCATATACACACGTACACAGGCAGCGGCAACAATGCAAAAGAGAAACTCGCACGGCTCGGAGGCAGACGACAATAACATTCGGCTAATTGTCTCGGGCGGAATGTATCCGTCTGAAATTGCCTGATCCGCCAAGCCCTACATAGCTGATCCTTCGCAGTAGCTCATTCGCAGGCAATAGGCAGCACGGTAGCTCCTCTTTATCTGTCGCTACTCGCCATCAACTTAGCCGCGTGCAATCGCAGACGCCTATGTGTGTGCACTCGTATATACCATCAGACAACTCGGCGGCACGCATGCTGCTCGTCTTTCCCTTACTACCGGGGCTACAACGTTGCACCATGCTGATTTGGCGCCAAGCTTGCACCACGCTAAATATATAACTTTGCTTTATCGGTCAGACGTCACAATCGAAAGTCGTCAGTCGATAAGCTAAGAAAGACGAATCTCTTTCTCTCTAATCTATCTATCTATTACATTAATTAAACCGTGCACATACCAACTTTGATATTCTAATAAAATATGCACATGAATAAATCGTATAGTTGGAAAGAAGCTGCGACCATCGATATTCATTGACGAATAATAATTACGATTACACTCATTACTTCAGGAAACGGTCAGCTCTTAATCACTTCAAGGGAAAATTATACAAAGTACTCGTATTTTACCTAGACCGAACATTGATAAAATGTATTGAACAAAAGTAGTATATATTGTTCAATACTAAACCTTACTCAATATTAATGACTTGCTATGTATTAGTAGTATATTGAATATCTCTGTAGATGAACGGTTACAGATAAGCAAAACACCTATGAACATGCTTCAAATTAAATGGATTTAATCTCATAATTAGTTTCTGTTGCCCGCATAATTCTACTAATCATAAAAGTATGTTTCACTCCCAATTATTCCGATCGCTTTCTGTCTTGCCCCCCCCCCCCCCCCTCTTTCTCTTTCTCTCTCTTTTCCCGCATAATCTGATTTTTATACCGCACGCACATTCATCCTGAACTTGTGGTCTATATACTGTACTGACGCTCTACACTGTATAACGCTATCTCAGCTTAATTACCACTGCCGTCGCGCTGCTACTTCTTCGAGCTAATGTATCACTTTTAGGTAAACATCATACGTGCACAGTTCGGCAGGACAATTTGCGCGTTTTTTATCAATGTTTATAATATAAATTTTTAGAAAAATGGTGGCCTCTTTGTTAAAGATCTGACCGTTTATTAATTAACAGCGAGATGTCTTTCTCAACTTAGTTTTTTTCATCGTTTTCGTAATCACTATGAAATGCACTCTCTAGTACTTTAGAATATGTCTCTTCTTATAACTATACTGAAATATATAAACATATCGATTAGCTAGGCAACAGCATCATAGATGTTGTTTACTACGTACCGCGTAGATATTATCAAATAAAAAAACGTACATGCCACGTTATGGAGGCATACGAGCTTAAAACGAGAAGAAAAATAAAGAAAAAAAACTTAAATCGTTTACCAACCTGTCAAGGATGGCTACCTTTACGAGAGTTTGTAGGAAGATTCATGTTGCAATACCGTTGCGAGCATGACCATTGCATCGTTAGCACCTGCCTCTGTACCTTATAGCTTGACTATATATTCAATTTTTGTCTTGAGCTGATTAAAATTCACATTTCTGAAAACACGCAATACTTAATTTCTCACTGAACGAGCAATTCTATGATTCCAGGCTATTTAGTACAAATATTATTTCAGTACAGATACTATTATAAATGATAACTTTAATTGTTACATCGTATTACAGTACGTCGAAACTGAAAAAGAATAGAAACGAGTTATGCCAATTGGAATTAACGCGATAATTATGAAAGTATCTATAGTTATTTACTGATCGGTGTACAGAACAAAATTAAAGATATACTGTAGATAGCCACGTGCGGTTAATGAACTGCGAAATATAACATTCTTTCAATTAAACACATTTTTACTATTTGGAAAAAGATAGAATTTTTATTTTTTGTACAGATTTATTTTGTTTTATTGCTATTAATTTAACATATATCTACTTTTTCTTCTTTTCACCTGTTGTGGCTTTATCGGCTGAATAAAGAGCTTGACTCAAATCCTATTGTATATAATTTTATATTGAATAGAATTTACAAACTGTACTGTACATGATGCTAGATATTTTTCTAAATGAGAGTCAATTGTTTCTCTCAAATCTAATGTGTTTATTATTTGATCTATTTAAATAACATTTTGTATGTACGCAGGTATATGCAAGCATAAATGAGATTGATAGGACACCCATATGAAGATTGATTGCATTAATTTCCTGTTTAATTACCATTATTTGCTTGAATTATGGTATGTACATTCGAATTAGAGGTTTAACATTAATTTATGAAGTAACTATTCTATATATTTACGTATAATTTACAAGGAAATGATAATAATATTTCAATAGATATCTTTCAGTGGATGGAATATGTTTATATTTCTTCATGGCAGAGGAAGCTTTTTATTTTCACTTTCATTTTTCAAGTTTGCGTTGTTGTTTGCCATGTAAGCAGAACATTATCTGAATATTTTAGGAATACAATATTTAACTAACAGACTTTATTTACTCTTATGGATACGCTCTTCCCACATCAGAGCTAGTCACGGTTTTTTTTAAAAAGCGGAAAACACATTGGTACTTCGTACTCAAAAAATCCAACTTACAATATCTATGTATACTTGCCACAAAGGTTCTCGATTTTATAACCTACTCGTATGAGATTTTACCTTTTTTTTATTGCGTGGGAAATAGAGAGAGAGAGAGAGAGAGAGAGAGAGAGAGAGAGAGAGAGAGAGAGAGAGAAAGAGGAAGAAACATTTCACTTACTGTATTAAGATTATTAAAACGATTTCTTGGTAGTACACATAATTTTACGTTTTTTTTCCATCAATATAATGTACATTTATTGTAAAGTTACGTTTATAAATTAAATGAAACTATTTGATCAATAAAAATATTATTAATTTCTTAATCAAAACGACAATTAATACATAAAAATTTGATTTGAAAGAAAATAAAAAATTAATTTCTTTTGATTGACAGCTATCTGGTTGAGAAAATTTAATGTAAATGTTAATTTTTATTTAAAGCAATATAATTGAATACGTTATATTTATCATATTTTGAGTAATGCTTTTATCAGTTCAGTGAGAAATTATATAAAAAATTGTTTGTAATTGGCAAGGATAGAAAAACTAATGATTAACTTCGTTCAATTTAGTTTCTGCTCACCAAAAAGTTAAAGTCTCCAGATCAGTAGAAATAAAATCGACGTAGCTAGCATTTAAATTCAGTTTTTATAGAAATAATTGTGTTGAATGGTTATCAAAAATGTTATCAAAAATCAAACGCAATTTTTTCATTCAATTAAAGTATCATTATCACTATTCATTAAAGATATAAACAATGTTTCCCATCGCACCAGCTAAGTCTTGGAGTACTTAGTATTATTGATTATGGAAAAAATAACCCGTCCCTACGAATACAACACTTACACTGGCATTGTTGAAAGGCTTTTGTCTATACTAGACTTTTTGCAATGCGATTCCCTCAGATTCATCCATACCTTCTACAAGCCCAAACAGTTTGACAAGAAGAAGACTGTGAAGCAAATATGATCATAAACGGAAATCGTAGCATCGAGGGTTATAATAGTGCGAGCAGAGGGTGAGTTTTCGCGAAATGAGGCATTGCCGTAAATCACACTAAGGGGATAATGATTATAGTCCGCCGAAAGCAAAGATCGACTTTGACCACTATGACGATCTCTATGATCGTATAATAGCTGGGAAATTAGTTTCCCCTCTCATTATCGGCTTCTCGTACATGCATCAACGATGCTACTGAGATCGCGAATGGGTGTATGTCTTGCCTTATATAATAAGAAGAAAATTCATTTTAAGTACATCAATTGCTGCATACAATTTTTACAACTCACGGCACTTGATGAAAAGACGTCCATTGGTCGGCCAGCCGTGTGTGTCGATCATTTATGTCCTAAATTGCGGTTGTTGTACCCCCTGCTGCCGCAACACTACGAGTGGCACGGGCTGCACGTGGAGATGCGCAGGTTGCTCGTTTAGCCAGGTTCTTTTTATTTTTTCAAAGTATACGTGTGTCTGCCTTGTCGCCTATTGTTCTCGCTTTTACCCGAGCAATTAGTCTCTATACCGCACCCCGGACTACATCTACATGCGTGCATTTATCTTTGGTTTTTTATGTCTACACTTTAACGCACGATTGTTTCTGCTTTGGTTTCTGCAGCATATGCCCGACCTAACTTTACGTTCATTTTTTTCGACAGAACTTGCAATCGGACATCTCTTTCGCTAACTTGATCAAATATTTTGTATAGGAAATGTCGGGAAAGTGTTCAACGATTTTTCTTCTGTACTTGTATTTTGAAAGTTAAATATTTTTAAGAATTCTGGTATAATGACTATATATATTCTGTATGTAAATTTAGAAGTGTCATAGCTTCAAGAAGATAAAAGCCGCTGAAATGTATCGCGTAGCAATGGAAAAGCATAAACAAGAATATCTGCCATGAAGCTACGCGTCTATCGCTTGTTCGATCGATTTTCCTCTCAATCATTTTCTTGTAAGTAAAGTTCATTCATTTATACCTCTTTTTCCATTATTTCTGGAACATGCACACTAAAGTAATTGTGTAACGAGAGTGAACAGTTGCGAGTAGAGCACGAGAGTAACATGTGAAGTCCGAGCCAACCCAGTACGACACGATGGAACAGTTAAGTGCCAAGATTTTAAGTTGGGTTATTTTATGACTATAGTATCCTTGCATGAGAATATTGAGTTTTCATTTTCGATGAATATTTTTATTTAAATGACATATAAGTACGTCTAAGGCGGCAAGGATAAATTGGAATAGTAAATTCGTTATGAATTTCCTTAGAATTATGAACCAGCTGTTTACTTTTCTTGTATTGCCAAATCTGCATTATTAGTAAGAAAAACAATCAACAATGACGCTTTTTCTAAATTTACACATAAGCTTAGTTTTATTTGTAGGCAAGATATGACCTTTGAGCTGTCAATTGAAGAAATCAGCTTATCACAGTACCACCGTATTTCTCACTAATCCTATAGTATAGGCTAAGACAGTTCTTCCGCGTTATAACTTGAACGCCATCTCCGCAATGTATTGCAGCAGATGGGATTATATCGAAATATCAACTTCGGCGCAGTCGATACTACCTACTTAGCCTATTTAGTCCCAGTGCACGATTTACGTATATTTCATAATTGGGGTGTACCCTCATAAATAGTTAATAAAAAAATTTTCCATTTATGTCAAATGGCGTAACCTGCCTCTGTATATTGTAAAACCACGCTAAGGTATATTAAGAGTTCGCTATCGTCATCTTGTTATAATAACCATAAAACTCAGCTTAGTTATAGCGAATTTTACAAAATATTTGATAATATTTCTGAATAACCTAGAAATAACGGTAATTTTTACGAATGTTATACTCACATGGACACATACAATACATTCAAGTGCTACTTTGTGCCCCATGTGAGCATTTGTTCGGCATACTTTTTTGATCTAACTGTATCTGTCCTAGCAAAAGAGACAGTGCAATGCGTGGTAAATAGTTTACATAGCCAATAGGTCGACACTGAGTGAGCTGGTCAACAATGCGAAGAGTAAAGCGTTCACAGGCCGAGTTTTCATAGCTTGAACGACGAAAAGATCTAGCGATACAGATGAATTAAGAAGGGCGGGCCGTGACTGTCTTCACCTGGACACAGGTCGCCTGAATAACTGCTATACCCTCGCTAACATGATCGAGAACAAGGAGACAGAGAGCCATGGCTTCAGCTCTCATTGCTATAGGGTGCGTCAAGTATTCTGGCCGTAAACAAATTTTCACTTTTCTGAAACGTTTGCCAAATTTGCGTTGGATAATGTTTAGTAAATTTTTTCATATCGTTCGATGACAAACATTTCTTTTTTTCTATTTGTAAATTTGGCATAATTATGGTAAACCGTTCATCTAAATATAATTGAGTAAAGTTGTATAAGTTTTGGTCAAAATATGACAAAACTTTATTTGCAAATCATCAATGATGTATAATAGTTTGTAATATATTTGGTAAAAGTATTCGCCTATATTCCCCAACTTTATTGGAAGAAACTAATCAAATAACTAATAGTTTGTAACATATTTGGTAAGAGTATTCCTTTGTATTCCCCAATTTTATTCAGAGAAACTAATTGAATAACTAACTTCGGCATGATCTAATGGGACCAAATTTACCAAACTTTACGCAACACAAGTTTGGCAAACATTTGGGAAAAGTTAAATTTTTTTTATCCGGATTATAAGGAAAGTCATTAATTATGCACGCAGATTAATAGCAAGCTGGTTTTTCTTATTGTTTCAGATAATGCTAAAGCTATTTCTTTTCTTGGATTATACGTGTCCGACGTCGCACTTTGTTGCGAAGGACTTGTGCACGCTCCAACGTTAGAATGTCAACATTTAAAAGAACTTGAAAAGAGAAACTGATGCTTTTTCAAGATACGACTGTTTAAGAAAACAAGGGTTTTTTCATCTTCAACTTCTAACATATTATTTTATATGTAAATTCAATGTATTTTTTAATCAGATAATTAACCATATTATTACTCTAAATCATATTAAAACTTGCGAAATTATAAAGCAAATAAAGACGAGAGTGACACCCAATACTACAAACAAAAACTATCTCAAAGTATCTCAAACCATCTCAAAACTCAAAATATTTGAGATAGTTTTTGTTTATAGTATTAGGTGTCACTCTCGTATTTCTTTGTTTTATAATTTCGCCAGATTTATTTTTTAATTCAACGGAAATCAAGTTCATACATTTTTATAAAAAAAGATTTGTTCAAAAACTTAAATTTAATGTATTACTTGATAGTTTCGGGAAAAAATCATTGAGACACTTGGTTGGGATTTTAATCAGTTATTTATTTCTTGATTGTTAATAAGAAAAAAGCGTAAAAATTAGTTCAACGAAACGAAAAGGAGAGAGAAAAATTGTAATCGTATGGATACAAAACTAAGCATCGATTTAATAAAACAAATGTATAATAATAATATATGTAGCTGAAAAAGTGGCATATAAACATGCGAGGTGTAATTCAGAGACTGTGATTAAAAGGAAAAACTAGAAATAAAATTTGTCCGAGGACATTACAGTTGCCATAAAATTGGTTGATAATGTTGATGGCTACGACAAAGTCGCATTAACTTTTCGATAGGTAAAAGTAAACCTAGTTGAAAAAACTCGCCCGGCTACGTACACGTAGGAGGAAATTTCCAGTGGCAACTAGATAAAGTGTGCACAAGCGGGACCAGTCAGAGCAGCAGCACCAACAGGAAGCGTGCACGCAAAGAAAGAGACAGCAAGCGACTTATCTGCAGTTTCATTCTCGAAAAGTGGCACTTGTGCTCTTCGCCATTTGGAAGTATATTCCGAACAAACACAAAGGTTTTCGTCATATAGAAAGCGAGGTCCGAGGAAAAAAACAAAAGCAAAAAAGAAAAAGGATGGGAGTGGTGAGAGGAGAATAAAAATATTGCTATCGCTCGGGCAGATATACGCAAACGTACGCTGAAGCGCACGATCCTGCTTGCCTTCGTCGTGCGAACAAGCGTTACGTAATGGACAAAGGCGTTTGGTCGGCTAGTGAGTAGTGTCGCGCGCTCGCCCATGCAGACTTATAACAAGCTGCGAGAGCTATCGCGAGTATGTATTCCGCACGCGAGAGTGCTGACCAAACTCGTCCCAATAGCCGAGGTGTCGCCGCGTGTTCACAGCGCGTCGCTGCGACTATTATTAATGAAAAAACGCCAATGTGCGCGATTACGTGAACTAACAAAATGGAATAGGCAGTGGGCTAACAGGGTAAGTCGAAAGGTAGTCAATTCGCGAATCGAGGTTGCGCTGGTTTGAGGAAACTTGGGGCGCGTCAATGACAGTTACACGTAGAAGAGATGAAAAGAGATCTGTAGGATGATGCATAAACGGGATTGCAACGACTGAACTTGAATCAAGGACGCGCGAAGCGCGATTAACGAGAAGTGCAAGCGCGTGAGCTGCGACGTTCGCTGCTGCTGGCTGGCGTTGCGTGCTTTCGCAATGCATAACCTCTAAGCTGGAATGCGTTGAACGCTTGACGCCTACGAGACGCCTCTACACGTTCAGAGAGCGAGAACGCAAGCCGTCTCAGAACCTTGAGGAAGAAAATCTTACAACACACGATCCTTTGAATCTCGGTTGGCTGGCAGCGTTCGACATACCATATATATACCCAGCGGCTCTCTCTCTCTCTCTCTCTCTCTCTCTCTCTACACCTCCCTACCTCCCTCCCTCCCGCCCTCCCTCCCTCCCTCCCTCCCTCCCTCCCTCCCTCCTCCATCTCTCATTCATTCATTCATTTTCTTTCTCGCTCTCGACCAAGGCACTGTAACGCGCGCGCTCTTGCACTTGCGCACTCGAGTCTGCGCTACACCTATATGCTTCTGTACGCGTGCACTTCTGTCAGGCGCTTTTTTCCACTTTATCGTCGTCGCGTTGTTGCAGTGTCATGATCGCATGGCTCCGGGAGCGCGCAAAGGCGTTAAGCTGTGCTCGCGCGAGCCTCTATTAATTAACAAAGCCATTCAAGCGGCAAGCAGCCAGTTGCTCTCATTGCTGCAGTTTCTATTGTGGCGTCGTCATCTACTTTGATCGATGGGTCGGGTATTTTCGGTCACGCAGCCGTTCGATCGCGAGGCCCCTTGAAATGGATATGGAGTATGCTTTGTGCTCCGTACGCTTACTTGACGTTTTATTGAGAGTTTATCGTCCTACCGAATTGAGCATTCCATTTGTCTTTCTAGCTCCTACCGGAATCCACGTGTCGATCTTGCTTTTGGAATCTTGCTCACAGCAGACATCAAGATCGAAATACCCGCTGGCTGTCGAGTGAGCGTCCAGTTTTCAATCTTCAGCAGTCGTATTTGACGCGCCAATCAATCTGTTCCGGAGTCGTCCCAACGGTATAACTATACCTACGTGCGCGCATCGCTCATTAGTGGTCGATCATGGGTATTATTGTGCTGCCCGACACAATTTGAGGCGCTCGCACTTGCAGCCGTTAAATCACAAGGGGCCGAGGGTATCGAAACTTATAATCACCGTAATAGCTATGTCGAAAAAGACTCGAGGAGAGAGATTATGTATTTGTCTAGGTTGCTTCTTGACAAATGTGCTTAATTAATCTTCCTCTCTTGGTCGAGTTCATAATTTATCGGCTTCATTCGACTGTCGAGAGGCCTGCTGCAGTCAACACAAGAGACTCTTGCTCATTGTTTTTCATGTGCTGGAAGTAAATTAAATAGGCTCCATATAAATGGCCAGCAGCCGAATGGACGCAACAATAAACCGGAGTGGGAAGATGCACAAAAGATATTTAAGAGCGAGAGCTAGAGGGAGAAAAGTGGCAAAGGCAAAGTAAGGTGGGTGCTGATACAAAGGCCAAGGTAGTGTCGGCGATGAGGGCTGTTCGTTGCCAACGCTACCTCAACCAGCATCATGATAGCCAGAGTGGCTATTTTATCGCAACTATGAACAAATAGTCAACGAGAACCGTAGTTTGCTGGTAATATACGTTTCGCGAATTTGAGAGAGAGAGAGAGAGAGAGAGCAGAACGAAGGGTTGGTTTTAGAAGTGTGCCATCAGAGGAATCTGGTCAGCGGAGCTAGGCTGCTGTAAATAGTAGCAGGTTGACGTTGTGCAGAATGCAGCGCCACTCTTTCGTTTTATTCGCCCTACTTCTCGCGATTGCTTCGTAGAACAATGCGTCCCGCCGCCGCGATTCTGTTTCTTTTTATGCAGAACGTGCGAGGAGAGAACGACGAATAACTTCTGATTCTCTCTCTATCTCTCTCTTTATATCCTAAACTACCTTTGATTACGATTAGTTTGCTTGCTTATTTTCGTGATATTTTGCGCATCTATTTGCTCATCGTCTCGTGTTTTTTTGTAACAGATTGTTATATATGAGCCGTGTATATACATTGATCTTACAGCGACCGTATATTCTCTCTGATGTGAGACGGACTTCGAGCATAAGGCAATAATAAAGATTATTCTTGTTCTAATTCTCTATGTGTGTGGCTTTTTTTATTAGACGCGTAACCGAAATCCGCATAACTATTGCGTTTGAGCTTGCGACAGCATTGAAGGCTCCAAAACTGCCCCTCGATTACGTACTCTTCATTGCCCGATCGGTCATGCTTATTCGAAGACGTCATTTACTTTGGCAAGCTTGCAATCAATGCCAAAGCGATTCTGCCTGCAAGGAGATTGTACCCACCCGTGGGTCATTCGCTTATCTACGTATATACGCGCAGCTGCCAATCATGCTGCATTTCACATCAGCACATATAGTCAATTTTGCAAATTCCACTCGACGCCTACATTATGTAAATAACGCGGCTGTAATGATCGATTGATTAGTTTGTTCAAGTATTGACCACAAATACGCAATCATCGAAGAATCGAATTTAATGTGCAATAGTGTTTCTAGACTGAGGGTTTATTCTCAAACCGGATTCAATTTTAAATGTAATCAAACGTAATCGAGGCTTATCTCGATAACACGATCAAACCGTGAATCAGTGAAAAAAAGAAAAAGAAGATCCGCACGTATACACATTTTAGACCTTAATACGACCATTCACATTATACTTATTTCCGTCTGATAATTGACCTAGTTTGAGAAGAAACCGTCACTAAAAATACAATAGAAAAAATCGTTCGAATAAAAATAAAATGGGCGAGTCAATCAAAATGGACGAGTATAATCAGTTACAAACGTGGCGATACATTGATGCAAGTGCTTAGATGCGAAGAACGTTTAAGTATACCCGTGCTTAGTAAACCGTAAAACCGCAGGTGAAGCGAGGAATCTTGGCAGTTTTTAGTCGCAAGCCGCCACGGCACCTCGTTCTCTCTCTCTCTCTCTCCTCTCCCTCCGCTCTTGGTGCCTCTCTTGTTCTGTTGTTCTGCGCCAGTCACGGCTGCCTGATATATAGACTCGCCTGATGCTGATCTCGCGCGTCGTCCGGCTGCACGCATTGCTCTGTCGCTCCGTGACACACGGGCTAACGTTATAATTTCGTCAAGCGACTCAAGAGAGCCGCTTGACTCGCGATCCTTTCGCCGCAAGCCGCGCTGCAGACACGAATTTTAACTTGAAAAAGCCAGTTTCGCGTATATAAAATGCCTCCGGCTCTCAACTGTTGTTCTTTTTCGCCTTATTCCCCCCCCCCCTTCCCATACACATAAGTCCCTCTCTCCCTCGCTCCTTTTTTTGGCTTTAGACAATAACACTTGGCCCAGCTATCTGGATAATGCGCCGGGTCTACTACCAACACGTTGATCGATTGAGCGCTAGAACAGAAGACTGTATAAATTTCAGCGTAGAAAGAGCAATAATGTTGAGGCTCAATCATATAATTGTTTGGCGCACACGGTAAAGATAAAGGCTCGATTCAGTATCATGGCGTGCAAGACAGCAAGGTGCTAATTAAACTATAAATTTAACTTGCACGCTTCCGCGCGCTGATCAATTAAAAGGTCCGATTGTACAATGGAAAAACAAGAGTGCACAGCAGAACAGCGGCAGCGGTTGAGGCACGACAGGAATGTCCGGACGGCCAAGAGAGAAAGAGAAAGGGGGAGGGGGGGGGCGAAAGAGAGACCGTTAATCAGTGGGCCATCTCTAATCGCGGCCCAACCAAAAACGCACCGACAGATAATCTGCAGTCAATGTTTTTACCCCTATATAGCTGCGTCGCAACAGGAGGTATTTGTGCGAAGCGCGACGTAACGTCTCTGCCTGTACGTAGGTAGTGAGTCCCGCGGATAAGAACTTGAAGAAGAGTGGCTGTGTTGTGCGACGAAAAGGAGAGCAAGAGAAAGATAGAGATAGAGATAGAGGGGAGATGGGCAGGGGGAAGGGGACAGGTGATGTTGAAGTCCACACCTATGTGGAATCTGTAGACACTCGCTGACGGGCTGCTCCGATCGGAGAAAGAGAGAAACGAGAAGTAAGAGTACTATACGTAGGTAGGCTAAGAGCTCTCGCCAGATATTTCAACGCACACCGCATTCTTCTCTTTCGAACCTTTGGATTCTCACTTGGCCTCTATGCAGATAACATTAGCCAGGCGTCACATTCTTTAGTTTCCGATAGGTATACATATTTTCGTACTGTTTCTTCGTTATTGTTCATTGATCAACTCGATGATATAGCGATAATCAGCGCAGAGATGAAACTTTAATGTCGTGCTCCGCCTCATGATACTTTGTATTTTGTAAAAGAATGAACGAAAGAAAGCTACATCTAGCGCTGCAGGTCCTTTTTCCTCCCATTCGCGTTTCATCCTTTCTTTTCTCTCGACTGTCACGTGTGCAAGGTTGGGCAATGAGGCACAGACGCGTAGGTCTGTCACACTTGAGTAGCTACGAGCCATTACATACTGGAAACAGAGCAAAGCATTCCCTATGAAGATGTCATTTTCTGCAGTAAGAACTTATGAGACATTACTGAATGGCGCAGACTCTTACATGCTATATGAGTATGTGTGTCGCACGCTTGTAACACGTTATCTTGGTCTTGTGCGCCTGTGGCCGAGTTGTATTTCTATTTTTTACTTAACTTGCTTACGTGCGCAATCGGCGCTTTGCTACGAGACGTCATATCTACATGTGGTTGCGACTCCTTTCGGCGCCTGTTTTCTGTTTTCGAAGAATGAAGACCGTGTATTCGCATCGGTTCTCTATAGTGCGAGCCAAGAAATACCTTCGGATTCGTCGCGAAGAGCTGTTAGTTTTGTGGCTTGAAGAGCAGCGAGGCAGATCACTGGCAGATTTTACTGAAAAATGTGCCGCAACTTATCCGCCACGACATTGAGCACTATGAGATCAGTGAGCAAGCGAGCGAGCGCCAAGAAACTGGTTGAAGAATTTTCCTCTTTTTTTCGTGCCTTTTTTTCTCTTTCTCTCTTGCTGTCCGCGCAGCGCTATAGCCCGACCTTCTTTACGCGGTGGGTGTACGTCTTTCAACTCTCGCGTCGAGCAGAGGCGGAGATAGCGCAAAAGACACAGATTCTCCGTAAAGTATAGTAGCTTGTTTTGCAGAGTTCTTTTTGCCGTCGCGGCCGCTGTCGACGTTACGCGAATCTGAAAGCTTACGCTAGCTCGCTCACTGTACCCTCGCGCAACCAATGACGTCAGGCAAGTGTTTTTGTTTGACACGATACTTCTCTCTCTCTCTCTCTCTCTCTCTCTCTCTCTCTTGCATATGAGCGTGCGCGTATATGTGTATGTCTTCACAAGGCGACAAATCTTTGTGCAATACTTTTCCCAATTTCTGTCATTACTCGAGACTTAAAATTTGCCTCCCAATTAATCATTCCGATGAGAAAGCCTTCCGCGACCAGTGCAACTGTTGTTTGTAATGATAAGTTTATATGCCAGAATCAAAGATAAAATTAGATGCAATCGTGAAATTTACCAGGCATCGTTGGCAAACCAACCGGTCTGATTCTCGCGGCACAAGCTCATCAGAAAGAGGCAGGCTAATCGTCTCGAAATCTAAAGTCGGCTAGGCTCGCAAGCTAGCTTCTTGCCTTCGACTAACGGATAGCGGAAACCTGTCTGACCTTTTCCAAAAGTCGAGCTGGAGCGTTGGGAGAAATGGGAGCAACGGGCGGAGAGTCAATCGCGGGGAAAACGGAGCGAAGGCTGCTGTACGCTATTGCCGCAGCCGAATCGTGAGGGCCTGGAGCACATACGCAGATGAGTGTAGAAAGTGGTTCGCAGTCGACTGGCTACACGCGGCGTTGGCAATCACGAAAGACTACGTGCGCGCCCTGCAGCTCCGTGTGGTAGACTAAAGATTACTTAGCTACCTAACCATCCAGATTCCAACATAGCTCTATCTATCTATTTCGATGTTGGAGCTTCTAGCACTAGTAGTCGTAGCGTTCCACGCGAGTCTCACGATCGTTACTGCTTACGGCTGTGTATTACAGTTTGTTAGCCTTTGGGCTTGCGGACGTTAATATAGCACATCCATCCGCCCTCGAGCAGCGCTCTCAAGCTGTTCAACTGATCATCTATTGCTATCTGCAAATGCTTTTCGCAAGATCAGATGTCGCTCCCTAGTTTCGCATTTTCATAGCAGTCTATACACTACGAGAGAGAGTGGGTCAAGGACTCGGCGCGAGCATGCCACAGCGAGAGACAGAGCGCTGCGAGAGCGAACGCAACGCCATCAGCAAGCGAACAGCCATGCAGGCATGCCACGTGTAGGTAGCTATAGAAAAGCCAGCGCGTTGGATGTGCGGCGGCACATACTGTAATAGTCGAGGAGCGTACGCAAGGGCTCTCCTCCATTGCAACTGCGGCAAGTGCTCGCGTGCTGCTTGACCCAGTCCTTCTTTGAAGCCTTAATTCCCTGTTCGCGCCGCCACCGCGACCTCGCCCTTGGCGTGCGAGAAGCAGATAGCGTTGCAAAGGCTAGCTCAGATTACCGCCAGATAGCTTTGACCTCGACTACTCTCCACTTTGCAACTGCCCCCAACATCCATCAACCTTGCCGCCGCCATAACTCTTTTCTCTCCTCTCGAGCCGCGTAATCTCTCGGCGTGCGCGTTTATGAAGATCGCACGGTACATGCAGACATTCGAAAACCGGCCGCTGCACTACCAACTTATTGTTCTCGATCGAGATGTAGCTTGGATTGCAAAACTCATGACCGGTAGTCTAGATATCGTTCAGCTACGTTTCTTAGTCAGGTCATTATGGGAAAACTAATAGACATAATGAATGATTGCTTTTCAACTTTGTCCAATCTATATACCTCTTATATTCTTCCCCTCGATATATATAAGCTTAGTTGCGCAAACTAGATTGATTTCAACCGCCAGTTCAAACCATCACAACCACACAATTCCGTTACACTAAAAGAAACACATAGACATTTTTGTTATCAGTCGGCAATTCACAATTCAACACCATCTTCTTTGTTTTCCTTACACTCACTACCCTTACGCTTCTCTCTCTCTCTCCCTCTCTCTCTCTCTCTCTCTCTATTTCCTCTTCATACAATCCTTACACTGTAAATCAAAAATTTTTGCAGTTTATTGATCAAATTTTATCAAAGTCTCACTTATAAAACATAGTAATGATGAATGTCCTCGTTAAATTAAGCAAATTTATTCGTCAAGCTGAAAGATATAAAAAGGGGTAAACAATCAACAAATCATAAATAATCAAAACCGAAGCAAAGAGAAGTATGTTGAAAATAATTTTTATTTGCATAACTTTAACAACTTAGGCTCTTATCCGGATGATCGATCAACATTTGTTGATAATCCGAGATCTGCACACTGCTCAAGACTAAGTCTATCCATTGCCAATGCTTATACATATTATACAATTTTACACTTTCATAATGGCAAGTTTATTATAAAAGAAACATCCTTAGCGTATAATATACCATCTGCTGTTAATACATATAGAGACTTGTATGTGTATAAGTCCCTATATGACTTGTATAAGTAAAAATATTCAACAAGGCAGAATTTAAAAAAAACAAGCAATATCCTATAGTTCCTTTAATCGGTGTGGTAAAAAATCATCAATAAAGTATTTATGATATTATTAAATATTTATTCGTTACTTGACAATATTCCTACTATACATAAAGTAATACTTGTTCAAAATTTAGCAGATAATTACAATAATAAATATGTATAAACTATTTTTATTTTACACACTCATCTTATATATCGATGACATAAATAAAAATTGTATCAGATCAGTCGGAGCAATCACGTCACGCAATGCTAACTGAGTTCATATGCTAACAGTTCAGGTAACCGGCAAAGCAAAACCGAAACAAAACTTATAATGCATTTAAAATTAGGCAGCTTTTTTATAGCTATTAATTTCGTAACTGGAAAACAACGCGCACGTGAGAATGATTACACAAGGGAATGCCAAGAAGTAAAACTATATCAGGTGGTTTTATTGAAAGGCCAGGAAAGAGAAGCAGTCGTCGTATACGTAGAGTTAAAGATGGAGAAGTTGGAAGAAAAAAAAGTCAAAGAGGTAGATGAAAGGAGCCAAAAGCGTCGTCCTGAGGGCCCGTGCGGCCCACGCGCTCTCTCTCTCTCTCTCTCACTCTCTCTGTCTTGTTCATCCAGACCGCTATCCCTAAGAAACGTAGAGAGCAGGAGGGAGAGCGAGAGAGAGAGAGAGCATGGTCGTTGTCGGCTGAACTCGCACAACTGGTTTTTTAAACGTAGTCAACGACGATGGCTACACTCTATTCTTCTCTTTCCTTTTTTACCGTTCTTTATAATCGTCAGCCCGTACAACGGCGACCAAACGAGCCCCCCTTCTCTCACTCACTCTCTCTCTCTCTCTCTCTCTCTCTCTCTCTCTCTCTCTCTCTCTCTCTCTCTCTCTCCTTTCGTTCGCCTCCACAGACTATGGATTTATTTCTCTTTCGTTCCCGCTCTCGCTTGCTCGCTCGTCCTCTCTCTCTCTCTCTTTCTCTCTGTATCGATATCCTTTTTTTCTGTTATTGTCTCCTGGCGCTATATAGGCTTGGACATTCTAGAGCACGCAGACAAACATGAAATGATATCGGACTCGCAAACGGAAATGCTTCTGTGCCCGTTCTGGCCAGTTCTTAGCTTCAAGCCCATTGACTCGACTCGGAGGCAAAAAAAAAAAATGAAAAGGGAAGCACGTACATAGTTACGTATTATGACGGTGCGCTGCGAGAGCACGCAGGTATAAAATCGGAACAACAGAGAGTCACTTGAAAATCCGCTATTTGATATGCGGCTGAGCGCTGCGCCCGAGTCAAGGCCTCTGTCGTGCGACGTAGCCGACGCGTGCTCACGCGCCAGCTTTCGGCTTTTACCATTTGGCTTTTGTTCGCCAATCGCTTCTTACTTCTCCCTCTTTGACCACTACGACTGTCATTTGACTTTTGCTATACCAAATTATTAATTCATCGTGAATAGTCTGTGCCAGGAGGGAGTACACAGTGCTGTAAAACAAATACAACTTCTATTTGATCTACTTTGCACAGAGTATGCGTTGCAGCAGCCACCTTCGGTATTACATCGTCTTAATGCGAAAATGACTGATGAGAAATGTCATAGAAAAAAGCTGCTTACAATTCTAGAAGATCTCCTCGACCAAGGATAGATTTTTGTCAAGATGAAAAAAAATAAAAGAAGAAGATAAAAGACCGAGTGAAAAGGACGAAAAAAGCGACAACATGCCGTCGCGCGAGAAGAAATAGCTGAAATAGTCAAAACTTTTGGCACAGAGAGAAAGAAAGAGAGTCGAAAGCAATCCAGCTGTAGCGCTCGACAAACAAATAACGAATGCTTGGAGCGTTGAACGGATTACACATATGTATACCGGTTATTCCTGCAACTGCTAATTGATGCTTTCGTTTTTGCTCATTTTTATCGGTAAATCTATCATATTTTTCAGAAAATATCTTTCAGAAAAATAATGCTTCTTCTAAAAAATAACAATAGCAATAAGAAAATGAAAAAATAATCGAGTTTCTTTACTAGTTTTCCCCTTGTACATAAATACCTGTAGACAGGATAACCAGTCAAAGAAAATTTCCATGACTTTTTGACAGAGCATTATAATTGTGCATTCCGTTCGCTTGTAATGTGCGCTGTGGATGATCATTCCAAGTTATTCCGACAGCCAGCGCGGACTCCACTTTACCAGAAATCAGAATCATGGCAAGCCAGTGCTGCGTGAGAAGTGATTTAATGCCGCTGACTAGGCTATACACCTGTAGTAATGATCAAGGTTTCGCACACTGTGGACAGCTACCTAACATGTGGAGCACGTGATTCATTAAAATGTATGTAAAGTCGAAATGAAAAAAGTTTATACGAGCGAATTGTCGAAGTCACACAATTCAAACGAGGGAACGGGAAAATTAAATAGGCGTAGGGCTGATACTGAGGCGCAAATGAGGGAATTAGCGGTTTGTTCAATCATTTCGATTTACTTCTCAAAGTCAAATATAGCTAAAGAGAAAGAAAAAGTATACGAGAACGCGCGCGCGCGCGCGAGATAGAGATAGAGATAGAGAGAGAGAGAGAGAGAGAGTCGGCAGTTGGCGCATGAGCTCTAAACACACGCAGGCAGACGTATATAACAGGTCGGTGCACATTGCCATCATTGCTGCTTCTGCCTACTTCTACTGCTGCGGGGGTGATGCTCACCGCAAACACTCATATTACACGCGGCTGCGACTTTGGGGGATTTCATTTGTTTGCTCAGGCCCACAGGCCACAGACACCGCCAGAAGCTACTGCTTGTGCGGATCCGCTTTACTGTCAGTAACACGGACTTCTGCCACTTATACACATTCGCCCGATACAAGCCTGATCGCTCATCATTATCGCTTATGCCACAATTTTGCCTTTGCAACTTTCCACCAACTGCCAGAAAGATGTGTTCGAGACTACTTTCCGATTGTGCTCTTCAATGCTGTCTATAATGTCAATTTTTTGACACTAAGCCTGCTAACAGACGGTTGATGTAAGAAACATAACGTAGCTTCGCGCCTCGCAACTCCCAATTCTTGGCGGGAAAGGGGGATTGGGCCGATTGGAGCCCAAATTTATGCAAATTTGCCGACGTAACACGCTTTACGCAATCCTCTAGTTGTCGCCCTTTCCATGGGCTTTGCCGTAGCCGTACTCTCTCTCTCTCTCTCTCTCTCTCTCTCTCTCTCTCTCTCTCTCTCTCTCTCTCTCTCTCTCTCTCTCTCTCTCTCTCTTGCTCCTGGCCTTGGAGCTGACAAAACAATCGGACAAAAAAAGCCGTTGCAATGCTGTCGTGGTAATGGAAGGGTTTTCCAGCGGCATTGATCGGAAAGACGAACGATCGATATGCGTATGAGTCTGGCAATGTACGTACGATCGAGGCGACAAAGAGCAACATTTTATTTGTTCCGCTTGGACCCTCGTTTGAATAACAATAAAAAAATTTCCCTAAACAGTTCCGGGACCCGCGTCGATGCAGCACCGAGCAGGGCAGGTTCTAATATGTATATTGCATTATAAATGAAACGCATTAACTCGCCTCTCCTCTTTCTTCCCCTTTTTTTGTCGCTCTGGCACGGCTGCAGGAAAGGAGGCGAGCGCGCACAGTTATGGGCGTACGCGCTTGGCAATAGGGTTGAGATGAAGTGCATCTATGAGACCACGACTACCTGCCCTACCTGTCGTGTTGAGCTGCTGAGTCGCGAGAGAAAAAAAAACCGCCACCAGCACTGCTCATGTGTATACTAGCGTACCCAAGCCAACAAAAAACACGAAAGAAAGGACCTTCAGGATTACGTAAGGGTAGTCCGCCACCTGTGTGTGGCTGCATTTGGAAATGATCGGATGGGTCGATGAGGGAATCGAGTATCAGCTATTGACGCGACCAACCAGATGAAAGGAGATGACACGTCGGAAGTGCAACTCGTCGAGTATATTGTACGGTGCGATGACCTACAGTTTTTTTGTCAGTGCAAGCGTAACCACGCGAGTACAAATGCTCAAAAAGTCCATCCTCGTCTAAAGCATGCAGCATCCGTTTTCTTCCCATTCTAAACAGCTATCATTCGCACTATCCACCTCAGTGGAGACAAGCAGCTCCATGAATATATTAATAATATAAATAATAACGATCTACGTGATGGTTTTACACTTATTACTGGTTAACGAGTGTACAATGACCGCTGCAAATGACATAACACATCTGTCCGTAATTATTCTCGAAAAAGAACATAAGTAAATAACGCTGTTTTCGATTCAATACTACATCTACTTTCTATCAATGTGGAAAATATACTACACCTGCGCAAACATCACTCGTCGCAATTAAGTATCGCAAGATAAAACTTCGCAAAGTTAACCAAACGAATCTAACCAAACGAGGAAAATGCTATTGTGACTGCACGTTTCGAGAAGCGATTTACGCGCGCGCGCGCGCACACACACCTAACGCATTGTAACTGAGTAACATACTTTACAGAATACTATTACATGTGACACAAAAGCTTCATTGCACGGTATTCATTATCCTATCGTCATCTTTCAATAGGTTTTCCAAGTCTTACGAATTTCAACATACTGTTGCCTTCTTGAAATTCATAAAATTTGTAATGTTTTTGAATAGTGCTCAGAATAGTCACTTACGAGCCTTAGGCGGGGCAAGTGCGATTATGGCTCAGGAATATGTTTTCTTTAGATTTTGGTATATTTAATGATCAAAAATATTTTTTATAATAGGAAATTAATGATTCTAGAAATTTTGATGATATCTGACTGTCTTATCTTCTTAGACAAAGTTTAATTAGGTAAGTATACCTCTTGATATTTAGGTATAATCGTGGTAAAAACTTTTTATAATAGTAAAATTAGGAAGGTAGAGAGAGAGAGAGAGAGAGAGAGAGAGAGAGAGAGAGAGAGAGAGAGAGAGAGAGAGAGAGAGAGAGAGAGAGAGAGAGAGAGAGAGAGATAGATTATGAATTATATTTTAAGTCTTTTCTTATTATTAAATTTTTTTCATTTACTTTAAAACAGTATAGGACTTTTCTTCAAGCACAATTATTTATAAATTTGACATATACTTAAAGACTAAAACTTCGCGAATTTTCATTTACCACAAATTTTCAACAGAATGCGAAATAATATTTTTAATTTCTGTTAATATTATGCTAATACCTACCGGATCTGATTCTTTCAAGTATGAACAATATCATATTTGAAAATTGTTTGATTTCATTTAAAAAAGAAAATAAATTATAATAGTTTGACCAAAACTTGAGGTAGATTTTTCATTGTGTGAACCACAGATAGACGTATTATTTCACTATGCTCTTCTGACATTTGCGTGATAGCGGACAAAATAACCAATTATAAGGGGATTTCTCTTACATTCGCAAATTCATAAATTTTCATCACGAATATTTAAAGATTATAGAGATGGTCTACTCTGACAAAAATAGTAAGTAAAATAACTTTCTATAGCAATCGAATTTTATTAATTGCAAATTGACATATTTTGAATTCAATCTTTTGATGGCTTCAATGGCTTCATTTGTTTGTAAAGATTGAGCGACACGGACACATTGGCCAAATTATCAATATCTTATGTAATGAGCAGAAGCACGCCACATGCGACCGATAACAGCGTAACAATTATACAGACCAATAGCGTAACTATATATTTACAATACTTAAAATATTGGTGACAGAGAGAATTATATATAAAGAAAAATTACTTATATAGCGATTTTAAAAAAGCCATGTGATAATGGATCTCTTACTATCCTGTATACGTAATAACGATTGCGTTCATAATAATTCATAATAATTTTTCAGAACATATTAATTGGCGGTACAAATGTGAATTGCATTATAAAATGAAACCCTGTTGGGTTGTTAAGTAAATGATTTTAATAAATATTTCTGCGCGTCCAATTACTTTACCAATATAATCCAATAACCTTCATGAATCTAAGTAATCCAAAAAATGGAAATATCGATATTATAAGACGGCGACGGTGCGCAATATATTTATTACTATAGATAGTGCATATATACCTTTCATTATATAAAGAAGTAATATGCTATGCTAAAGTGAAGTTCTACTTTTAAATTCATTATATGTTGCATGTATCTGTGCAGGTACCAGGCCACGTATAATACAACGAGCTAGGCCATGCTTTGTTTGCCTTTTATCTCGCAGATTATACTTATCGCATATACAGTGACATTTCTAATGCATATTTCAGTGCAATCAATCAAGCTTGTACGTACAAACAGAGGAAAAATTATGTCCATAACGTTTATTTAGAAGATAAGTGGACAAGTTCGTAAAAAGTGTTCTTGCGAGCAACTGCACTCAGCTATAGATTCATCATTTATGTAAACGTGTTTCCATTGTTTAACTATGCAAAGTGCATTCACATACACATGCATGCACACGCACGCACATACACACACGTGCGCGCTCGCACAATTCAATACTGTATATCGCGGTTGATAATGGAGTATTTTCGGGTAGAATCAAACTCACAGTCTATCTTATTATCTCCGATACCATATAGAATATTACATATTTCTCAGTGTCTTTTGTAAGTCTCGATTTTTATGAGTTTTTCGCTTACTATCGACCTGGTACAATTGCGGTAATTAATCAAACGAGAGTTTGGTGCCCACAGCTGCGCCCTATAAGTACATTTGTTTGTATCTTACTTTGCTTTGCCTACTGACAATGTTGTTTAGGTTTGCTTACGATGACAAGTGGTTGGACCCTTTTAACAATTAGCGAGCAGTAACAGGTTGAATTCTAGTCAAATTAACATAATCGTCATAAAGCACACAGACTCAATGAATTATTTATCTGTTTGAAGAGAGTTGCCCAAAGGAGGAAGTGCGAGAACAAGTACAGTCTCGCGAGAAAGAAGAGAAACAAAAAAAGGAGAGAGTTTTTGAAGAAAAAAAGAGCAGGTAAAGGAAAGGTTTGAAAAAAGAATAATAAAAATCAGTAGAGAAAGGTCTTTTTTTACTTAAAAGCTTCCTAAAAATAAGTAAAAAAAAACGAGAGATATGGTAGAATGGAGAATGGCAGTTGCGTTGCGAGGTGCGTGCGCAATCCTTCTGGCTTGTTTTGGTAAAGCTCGGTATAGTAGACCGGTAGTTTGAGCGTTGCACATTTGCATATATAGTCTGGCTGTCCCCCGGTGTGGACCATCAGCCACTTGACGGTGCATAAATGCATTAATGTTCGATACTGCGCGTGACAGAACTGACCTTAAAGTTTTCTTCCTTGCCTGGGTTGGATCCCTCGGCTGCGGCGTAGCCTGAGCGCATATACTATTCCGAGTTTGTAGGCTTGACTCGTAGCTCGCAGTGGAGCATCTAATTATCATCAAAGGATAAGCATTAGCGTGCGGTCGCGTGCCACTGGCGCTAACTATTATGCTGTTCTTCCCCCCCCCCCCCCCTTATTCTCTCTACTTACTTTCTTCGTTTCAAAGACCCCGCGCTCTCTCATTCATTTTCTCTCGCACGCGCGCCTTTTTTCAACTCTAATAAGATCTACCTTGGTGACCAATCAAATTTTGTACATTCGTTATTACAGTGCTACTTACGTCAATGTAATGTGTAAGTGTGAAAAGGCTTGCGAGATTCATTTGCATCAAGCCTCGATTATAACTCTTACTTTCATCAACAGGCTCAATGATTCTCCTTTTCTTTTTTACTCGTCGCAACTGATTCCTATCGTCCTACCTTTTTTACGTGCCCAATTTTATTATGTATGCAAAAGGACAAATTTATTCAAAGGGAGATCATTGACTCTTCTGTTATTATTTGATGGAGCTTAACACTTATACTTATGGCCTGCTCGTTTTATGTCGGCAAATTGCTATTGATTTTTTTTTTTACAAAGATCATATTATTTAGTGATTAATTCGTAAACTAACTGAAAGAAACTGTCTCGTTCACAACTATAGCAAGGTGATGAAGCGTTAACAGTATTTTATAAATTGGCGATGAATTACATACTGAACAGATATTTGGAAAGTCCAGTTTATAAGCTCATTGCAGGTTTAAGAAACTTGAACACATAACTCATCATAAGACCACTTAACATACTATAGCCACCATCATAAATCGGGCGGTAAAGTCATAATTAAATCACCTTACTCGCGTGCGACAATCTCATTTGAATGATTTCGAAATTTCATACCAGCTTGCCGTTAATTAAAGCGAATATTTTTCAAAAAATTCAAAGGTATTGAAATTTAGAAGTGAAATGTTAAAGGTTCTCCTAACCGAAATCGAAACGTCAATGAAAATTGGCTTCAGAAAGAAAGATTAACATAATAAAGATCAGTTCTCGCATCAATCAGTTTCAACAGATTGGCAAGAGTTTCATGCGCGTTATAACTGCGCAATAGAGTGCTGTGCATATATTTCAATATCTGAAAAATGGACGTTCTATCGCGTGTTGGTGCAGGTGGTAGCTACGGAAAAAAAACCCGTTACGCATGTGCTATATGTAAGAATTTAACGGTCGCCGAGAATATTTAAAGGCTAGATGGTAAGCAACCAATACATATGCATATAAATAATGATCGGTACGAATCATTCGGAAGGAAGAAGATTAGAGTGGAGGGAGGGGAGGAGAGGAGACCCCCTTGAGGTTAGGTTATTAGATGTAGCGTTGGATATATCTAGGTGTGCTGCGTGCAAGTAGTTCGAAGTAACTTTCCCACAGTCGAGTCCGCTGGTGGCTGTTTTGTTATAAATCTTCGATTATCTGCTTGGGAGGGGGTTGCTTGCTGGTGCGTGCTCTGTTTGAATAGGAAGAGGGCAGGTAATGGGCGCCCCCAGGCCCGTCATTTGAATATGAGCGCGAGACTACAGATCTCTCTCTCCCTCTCTCTCTCTCTCTCTCTCTCTCTCTCTCTCTCTCTCTATATATATATATATATATATATATATATACGTGCACGCGCGCACATACACACGCACACATACATAGTACTTTCGTCATGCTCTATCGAGAAGCACCGCCGCTTGCATATATTTAAATTGCTGTCCTTTCAAGGGTGACCCAAGCAACCCTTTGAGACCTGGTACAATGGGTTGAGGATGCTGCTGCTGGTGCAACCCCTTACCATCTATCCACAGGTAAGAGAGCGCGAGAACGATTTTGCATATATCTCCATACGTTATCCCTTTTTCTCCGGTCCGTTTAAAAGTCCAGGTATGTCTCTCGCTATTCCCGACCAGTATCATCCCTATGGGAAAGTCTATGCAAAGCATTGTGACCCCCACGGCCCGTAGCTATCTCCGAAACTCTCCTTCCCTCCACCCCTCTCCCGTCACCGCAGTCGCGGATATGCGTGCGACCCGAGTGATGCTGCTCTAGCTGCTACTGTCGGCCTTGCGCAACGAAGATCACACCCTTTGCCTCTTGCTTTTGCTTTTGCTTGCTTGCTTCTCAAACGAGCTCCCTACTGCTTGGCTTCTCTCATACCGTGCATTTGCAATCAATTTAATAGAAGTTTGTCCACTTTTATATAATTTATTTTTCATTATCAATCTTGCCACAATCGGCCAATGCACAGCTCCAGCTTTTCTACAAATAAATGGTTTAAAGTTTTTCTGAAAACTGTTTGAAATAGTGAATAAATATTTGAAAGATTCCAATGTAAGATAAGATGCGTCTTGAGTTACAAAGCCTTATTTTTTAATGCTAATATTGAGTGGTAGTAAAGTGCAGGTACCTTAACCAGAGAACCTTGCGTCAAGAGAGAAACAGGTGAATCTGACGAGGCGAGTGCAAAAAAGCGTGTTGGTTGATTTATAATTAGCAAGTGAACGCTGATTGAAAAAAAAACCGGTAGAAGAAAGATGGCTGACAAACTTCCGACTGGATGTATAAATATTACGTAAGCTGTGAGCACGACAAAAATGCTATGCAAAGTAGGAGCTGTTGACAAGCCTTTCGGGACTAGGCTGTTAGGGACGCGCGACTCCTCCCCACAGCAGCCCTTTTTCTTGATTGCCGAGTTGGTTCTTCGGTCTTCTCACTTCCTGCATCCCTCCCGTGACCCGAGATCAATCCCTCTTTCTTTCTTTGCTGTTACGAGACAATCGTGCATACATAACGAGCCGTTCGTCTATCTTTTCCATGGGATTCTCATGCGGAGATACATACGTGCATGCGCGTACACTCTTTGACGTTCACTGTTCACTACAGAAAATACGGACGGGGCGAGCGAGAGAGAGAGAGAGAGAGAGAGAGAGAGAGAGAGAGAGAGAGAGAGCGAGAGAGAGAGAGCGAGAGAGAGAGAGAGAGCGAGAGAGAGAGAGCGAGAGCGCTTCTATTGTTAAGCAAAGAAGCAACCGATGCACACACGCTCAGATTTTTTTCTCTCAACCGTTCTCTCTCTCTCTCTCTCTCTCTCCCTCCTTCATTGACCTTTTTCTTTACACGCTTCTTTATCTTCTTTTTCTGCTGACACTCGCGCCCAGGCCCATCTCTCTGTCTGCTCTCCCAACAGATGCTCTCTTTCGTACACCTTCAGTCACTATACCGATTGAGTCGATGAGCTCTCTGTATTTTTTTATTATTTCTAACACGTTTAACACTCGCCATGAAAGATCTGTCTTTCGATGAAATTGTCTACGAGCGAACAATAACTAAAATAAATAATAACAATAAATGCATGTTTTTTCTTTGACATTTGTTTGATAAAAGGCCTTGCTCATTTTTACTTCTATAATATTGATAAAAACCCCATTGATCGTACACCAGTGGATCATGCTTTGAACTGACACATAGTCAATTTTATTAAACTCTGAACAAATTATTTGAATATATCGACCAACATATTTTGTATTCAAACTAACATATTATTTTTTTTAATGCAAATAATGAAACGGGAATGATTTGTTACCAACAAAAATTATAAACTTAGTAAATATTCTGCTATTTCTGTTTCATTTTTCCTAGTGTAACGTTTTTACCTGACCATTTTCATGGATAATAGGTCCGATAATTTATACACGTAAGTTTTACTTTCTTTTACTTTGCTGTTAATACACATACAACTACGTCTTACACAATTTTTCACAGTTTTGTTACGTCATACCCTCACGCAAATAATCAATAAGCACTTAATCATTTTCTTATTATCATGTTTTATGTAATCTGACTTAAAGATGGTTCTAAAAAGATATATTCGCGTTTTACTTAAAAACTCCTCGTCATCATTTTGGCTCAGTCCTTCAATAGCCGAGGACTGATCATACGAGTGCACTATACATTTTCTTTAGTCCTTTATATTCTTGTTGTAACAAAAAGTTTTTTCTAATAATCAAAATATGTCCTTCATAATAAAAGATTTTAAAAGAAAATTATTTTGCAGTTATACTGAGTGGAAAATCCTCTTATATCTACAAGATTCCTCTTTACTTAAGAGGATTTTTTAATGTTGACAATATATAAATTAACTTGCAAACTCTGTTTAATAATTTGCGTGTTATGTTTAGTAATAATTTGAAGTAATGATCAATGTACACTAAGAAAACTTTTTGTACAAAGACTAATTGTTTTGAAGGAAGAGGATTTCCCGTTTAATATATGTGCAGAATGCTTTCCTTTGAACACGAGAGATTCCTCTTTTTATAAGAGGGCAATATTCTTTCTACAGGTGAAATTTGTCTATGTTAAAAGGATTCACTCAAATATAAATTCTTCTTCGTATAAGAGAATTGTTGTTTGAATGTAGATAATATACATAAAAATAATCAGTAAAATTCTTCCGTCCTTGAAACAAAAATAAATGGTTTATTTTACGATTATCAAGATAAACAACCTCTAAAATTTAAATTAACATTATAATAGCATACGGAAAATATTGGCTTTTTGTTCCAAGAAGACTGTAATTTTAAGTAAAATCTTTCTGTTACAGAAGTATTCCCTTGTAACAAGAAGTTCCTTATAATAAGGGACTACTTTTATTTCAAACAAATTATTTTGTATTTATATTGAGTCGAAAATACTCTTATGTATAAAATGATTTTTTCCATAAAATATATCACGTTCTTATCGTTATAGGTATTATGTCGAATACTTGGGTGAACAATAAGACGTACTATATAACAATTATCGTTATTAGAACAATTGATCGCAGTAGTTTTTTAAAATAGTTTTTTAAATATCGTTTTTCAAATGAGTTGATGATTTACATATCTGATAAAATAAAAAAGTGCTCATCTCATTTTCATTATTATTTATATATATAGTGAACAAGTAGGTTAGTAGCATAGACAATCCATCGTTCTACTGTTAAAGTCTACTTTCATTTCTGATTAATTATCATGAATTTTTTGATATCTTTTCTGAATTTTTCAGCTATATAATATATGAGCACTTTTATTTAAATACCAGTTCTACAGCTAACGATACTTGCTTGTATGACTGTATTTAAAAGAAAAGATAAAGTAAAAATCTTTCTGATTCATAAGTGCATTGCATGCATATAGGCAAATTATGATATCTGACGAGTGATGTATGAGACGAATTTTTCAGCGCTTGCGAAATTTCTAGACATATTTCGAAACAAAAAAAGAAAAAGAAAAAACAATGAAAGTTACTTAAATATGCAGCTCAGCGAAAGTCTTAAGTGACTGTTTTTTCGTTCTGCTCATTAAAAAATTGAACGCTAAATATTAAAAGTCAATCGCAAGACACAGCACTGATTTATTTATTTATTTATTTTGCAAATTCCTTTGGAAGATCGTGAAATGAGCTATTCTTAAAATCTACACGTGTAATACTTTCTTCGAGTTTCTCAACAAAATCTACGATTCGAATATCATTAAGAAGGAAGGTCGTTGGCTGGTAATTGCCATAAATTAAGCCCGAAACCGGCGTATCAAGCGAGCGTGTGCGTGTCTACTGCACGGCAGTATAGGCCAAAAATATTCGGCTCGAAATATAAAATCGAACGGGTTCTCTACACGCAGATACACCTAGGCACACGTATACTATCTAAGCCTAGAGAGACCGATAAATTAACAGCAAGAAATATAGGTAAGGCTGAAGAACAAATTGGAGAAGGAGAAGATACACGAGGAAGATGAAGAAAAAAAATGTAGGAGTGGAGTCAACAAATATATATCCCTTATATGCGTGCTATATGCAGAATCAGCACGACGCCAATTCTTCGATGGTATTTACCAAGGATCCGGAAATAAATGTTCTCACTATACAAGGTCTTGCCCGTACGGCAGCTATCACGCGCGTCTCCATTTTCGTATCTCGATTTTTTTAGGTAATTTAACCTTTGTCGAGTTATTTGCACCGATTTATAAACAAATAAGCCCGGAGGAAGCAAGCGATGGACCTAATACTTCACATGTATTCCTAGGTAAAAGAGTTCCAGATCTCCGAGATGAATATTATCAGCTGCTCGCGGTCTTGAACTCTTTCTCTCTCCTAGTTCTCCTTCTCTGCAAGCACATCTTCATCTTCACAAATGAGCATACCACATACCAATATTCTGTGTACTCGCCACGGCGCCCTTTCTTACCCAGTTTTGACGTCACTGCACCAAGATGTTACCAAGAAAAAGATTTCGATAACGATCGATCTTTCATCAAATCAAAAGAAACCAAGCTTTGCCAAACACTTCAGCATGAAACTATTCCTTTGAAAGCTATCTTTATGTCTATTTAGGATAACGTCAGTTTGATTACGTAAACTTCTATACGCAAAGCAATTGTGTGCATACGGCGCAAATAAGGATGAAACAGTCATTTCATGTCTAAACTTTTGTTAAACTGGAAATAATCCTAAATTTATGTAATATTTTAAAGGTATATACGTAATATTATGTAAAATTGCACGTAATCATTAAAAAAATGTATTATTCTCTTACTAGTATTGAAATGTACATTGCCAGAATATTAATTCGTTACCCGCAAACTTCAAATTTCATATTATTTTCGATGATTATTGAGCATCGATAGCATCAAATGAATATATTTTTTGGCAAGTCGCGGGGGCATAACTTGCCAATATAAAAATAAGCTCTTGACTTAGCCTTGTTTGGTGTCATCGATGTTTGATCATCGAAAATAATTTGGATTTTGAACTTCGTGGATCGCGAATTAATTGCTAGGCAGTATACTGTTTTATGAGTTCATACGATTGTACAAATGTTTCGAGGCTTTGATCAGAAATTAAGACAAACAATTAAAACATGCACATAATACAGTTACGTGCAAAGATAATTTTATAACTAAAATACTGAGTAGATACAATTCGTTCCGCATTGTTAACGTTATCGGTAGCAAAGGTATGTATGCATTGGGATTGTGTTTCTGTTACACTCTGTAATTAGTATCAATCAGTAAGCATGCCGAAGGGCACGTCTTTAGATATTCGGAAAGTGAACGGTATAATAAATAAATTAAAGAATATTCATACTCTACAAGATAAACAATGTCCTGGAAGACCAAGAAAAATCACCAATTGTATTGGTAAAGTAATTAAAAAAAAAGGCTGTTGTAGATGTGAAAAAGAAAATTTAGGAGATATAAGTCAAACTACTGTTGCACTTACACTGAAAGAAGTGGGATTTTTCGGACGCGTTCTTGTAAAAAAACCAATTACCAGTAAGAAAAATAAGAAGGCCGAATTAGAATTTGTAAAAGTAAATCAAAGCTGGATTGTTGAGAACTGGAAGAAGGTACTGTTTTCGGATGAAATTAAAATTAATTTGTGTGGAAATGATGTTAGAAGGCATGTACGCCGACCAGAAAGTAGTAGATATGATTTCCAACATCAAATACCGACTGTGAAACATGATGGAAGTAGCATTGTGCTACGGGGTGCATTTTCTTGGAAAGACATAGGTCCAATATTTCAAATAGAAGCCACTATGGACTTTGTCATATACAGGGATATTATATTGCATCAAAAGCTACCTTTTGCTCGTCAGTTCATGTCAAGAGGATGGATATTCCAGCAGGATAATGATCTAATATATCGATCACAGCTTCTTCAGCAAATCTTTATTAAGAAAAAAATTCGAGTTTTTAAGTGACCAAGACAGTCTTCGAAATTGAATCCTATAGAACATTTATTGCAAGAATTGAAATTAAGATTAGGGGCTTAAAATTATACTAATAAAGCTGCTTTTTGGGAAAAAGTTCAAGTGGAAAAATGTCTCTCATGATAAAATTATGAAACTTATTTATTCGATGCCTCACCGATATACTGCTGTGATAGTTTCTAAGGGCATGGCTTATACGAAATACTAATAATTATGTTACATTTAACATAATTTTCAGTTGTATTTTTGTTATGTTACTACATTTTTTCTATATATTAGTATCAAATTCGTAGTTGGCCGGATAGTTGTGAAAGAGGAAAAATTATTATTTTCGGATTAAAATTTTGTTAATAGTTAAAATAAATGTTTGAATCAGATGGTTTGATAATATAATAAAAGTGCTATACGAAAGTATATTTGTATTTCCACTTTGTTTTCTTTATACATTATTAAAACATAAAATAATCTTTGGCCGAACGCTTGCACGCAACTGTACCTGAAGCCTATAGATAGGTTTGAACTTATCTTTTACATTCAGCTCAAATCTCTGTCTGTCTATCTCTCTCTCTCTCTCTCTCTTCCAGTCTTTTTATCCTATATGGAGAACAATTTCTATTTGATTCGATCAATGTTAATACAAATCCGGGGGTTAGTTATCTATTGTGATATCGTGCTGAAAAAACTCTATTGGTGAACATTCACGACGAACATTGAAGATGTTTCAAATGGAATTGATTGAAAATTTGGCCAAAAATAACATTTGGCTCAGGTGAGAGCGTTTATTTGAAGATATGCAATAAATATGTGCTGGTTATAGATATTGATAAGCAGTCGGATAATGTCGAGCATTGCGTTGAGAGGAGAAAGACTGTTGAGATAAACATTAGGTGCTGGAAGAAAGGTAGTTGGACACTGAATGTGCGTTTTGAGGTAAGGAAATAATGATTTGGCAGACAAAAGGCAGAAAATACATCCTTATCGAAAGGCTTCGATAAGAAGTGACTGCCGAAAGGAAGTGCCGCAGTGGAAGGTCTAGCAAGGTAGGTCGCGCGGGCAGCGTACAACTATACGCCAGTCGGCCTGCTAAAGCGCCGAGGATTGTTGCAATCGATTGGCTCGCATCTACGATAGCTGTCCCGCGCCACTGGACAACAGCTGTGCTCGGCGTAAATATGCAGCCGAGAATCTACAATTGGTCAACGTGAGCAGAGCGAGAGCGGATAGCGCCTCGTATAGCCGCGGTTGTCAGGACGTCCACGTTCAGTCGGCATGTGCTGCTGTGTTTACTTGCCTGGGCGTATGCGCACATTTACTTGTTATACAGTATAGAGTGACTTGTCAGCTGGCGATCTCGCACGCTCGCTTAAAGTTTGCTGTTGAAATTAGCTCGAATTAACACTTAACAAATTAAATAAATGGACGCAAGTGTGACTGCGAGCGCGTGGAGCGCGTGGAGCGCGTGGAGCGCGTGGAGCGCGTGGAGCGCGTGGAGCGCGCGGAGCGCGAGAACGCGGCAAATATTGCGTCAATAAATGTCTCTAGCTCTAAAAGATCTCGCTACCATTGCTACTGCGTGCGGTTTTATCTACGCCGCATATTTTTCATGCTTGGCGCGCGCTCGCGTACGCGCACCTACACTCGCTAGTCTCCGCGGCGACGTGTGCTGTTGGTAGTCGTCAACGCCTGGATTTACGCTCTTGACAGCTAGACAGACAAGGAGAGCGAGAGGGGCGGGAGGGGTCGAGAGAGCGGCGGAGGAGGAACGTGTTTCTCAGGGTCAGCGCCTCGGCGCGCGGCACAACTCCCCATCAAATTGCTCGCTTGCGTAGCCTAGCAGGCGCGCTCTGCTCTTGCAGCTTGCCAACCAACTCCATCTCACGAGCATGCATGTCGCCAAGCAGAACTCACTTTGACTCTAATCTGTCCCGATGATCCTCCCTTCAGCTCTGCTAGTAGCGATGCTCTTTCTTCCTTGTTGCACGCACGTCGAAGCTCACGATCTTCGCTGGTACTTCATTGACTCTTTTTAGTTTTCACGAGCAAGACATTATTTCGAAGTGTCGGTCTTATACCGCGCGAAAAATATTGGAATTGTAATTGTAATTTAGCTGTCGGTAAAACGCCGAAAGTGCCACGAGTTGCCAAGTGCGCTCATTGGCTGGATAAACCGGAAGCTTTTCGAGTCACGTTCACGGTGTGCCGTTTGAAAGTTTTACTGATCACTCCCAGATCTTCTGACACTCTGTTATTTATAAAGAGATTAACATTTATTAACCCGATTAAGGCAACTTGCGTGGATCGTGGAACGACGTTGTAGAGGACATTGCTGGCTAGATTCTCAAAAAGAAATAGAAACTTTGTAGTTGTTAGTTTCTAGTTGTATGTAGGAGCGAGAATCGAGGCTCGAATAGAGTTGGCCGACGAGGCACGACCTGCCGCAGCGTTGGACCAGCGTTCAGCTGAAAATGAACGTTCACAGGACTGCCAAGCTGACGGGCAAAGCTAATTTCTGTAAGCTAGGAAGTCCAGTTGCGCTCACGTGTCGGTCTGCACAGTAAGTGCCCGAGAGGCAGGCAGCGAGAGAGTAAGCGAATGTGCGCAAGTCTTTATGGGAGACCGGTTGACATGACTCGACCTCTAAAAATAGCCGCCTAGAGTTGCGAGTCTACGTGTAATGTGCCATGGCGACTCGGCTCGACTCTCGGATACTGGCCAGAGTCACGGCGATAATCTACCGCGGTACACAAGCGAACATTGTGTCCACTGCTCTCGAGCTTTGTGTGGCAGCTTCCGACCGTTGTCCTCCTTGCCGAATCGCTACTCGTGTGCGAGATGCTGCGTGGGCGCCTGCGCTTCGAAGATCATTCAATGAAGCTTGCGAAAACTCGAATCCACTGCAGATCGAACACTCGATTAGTACATCAAAAGCTACGAGTCCACGCGTGGCTCTGCCTTTTTCTTTTTGCTCTTGTCTCTCTCTCGCGGATCTGATATTCTTCATTGCGTCGAAGGTCGGCTCTCACTTTTTTTCTCTCACTCTTTTTCAAGCTACACGCACTTTATATGCTCAGCGGCCTCGCTCTCTCGCACTCTCTCTCTCTCCTCTCGCTTCGGCTGCGTTGTGCTCTGCGCAGGTATACAAAGTATAAGGAGCAAAGGGTTACAAGCGGTGCGCTTGTCCAGGATTTACTTATTGGACAGTTTACACGAGGTGCGTATCCAATGTATCCATGTACTTGCGTGATGCGCCCGTCGCTCGTAACTTCTGGTCTCACTATTATTGGTCTCACTCTATGCACACCTTACGGCCCGCATGATCTAACCCACTGCCTAAGCGAATGCGAACTACCAACTGTGCTCTTGCAATTCTTGTCTGCGCCTCCTCATTTCCATTTCCATTATGTTATCGCCTACAATATCGTATTTATTTGTCATGAATTTCTTTGCTTGTTATAATTTATGATTCGCCAGAGTCCTATGTTATTTTATATTGTTACATTTTATACTTTACGCGTCTACAGATATATCGCTACCTGGATAGTCGACATTTCATGTACAACAGTTTGTCGATTCATCCGATTGTTTATAACTTGTGATCCGCCGTTTATACAATTGCTATACTAAATATATGGGCCTTTACTTCAAAGTTGAATTGACGCCTTCTAGCAATCAAGCTCCATACTGGCGGGCTATTTAAGAAAGGTCTTTCTCATTGATTACTCATTGATTAAAAGCGTGAGAACGTGCTATCTCAGCCGCCAAATCAGTAATGTTCTATCTGCAATATTTTTTTTTACCACGGGGCGTGACAACGGTAATAATATGACGACTATCAGGGTGAACATTGATTGGGAGTCCAAGGTCATTTATAAATTTCTATAAGCTGTTGCTTACTATTAGCATAATACTGAAACACATCAGTAGCAATATGCTTGGTCGCTTGGTACCTCGACTACCTTGTATAATTTCTTGAAACGGCAATAGACAATAGCCAATTATTCGAAAATCTTGACAACGATCAAGTCAATATCAAAATAATGTAATTTTCTTTCGTTGAAGTATTACTACCGATTCGATAATCATCTAACTTCCAAAACGCATGTCTTCGCGGAAAAATGTCGTATAGAAATGGCATAGCTGTTAGGATTTTTATGTAATTTGGCTATTATCACTTTAGAAAATATTACAAGCTTGTCGAGATACATTGTCAGTAATGTTACTGATTTTTTCAGCATTATGCTATTAATATCAAATAAAATAATTACTCGGAAGAATCTAAAGACATTTAAAAATATTTATTTATCAAAACAAAACTTGCGTTTATTGTAAGTTTGAAGTGACGTGAATATCTCGAAAGAGAACAAACTTTAATTGCACTTACATGGCATTAAAGCTTAAATCTTGTGCATCAATTGATTCAGTAACGCTTCATCTACACTAATTTATTAGAGTTATGGCGGTAATTGGGAGGGAAAACCGGAAAGTTTCGAGCTTTTTTAGGCACGGGTAACTTCACACAGCTACTATTTCATCAGAAAAGCTTGAAATGCTGGAAAAAAATTCAGTTTATTATTTAAAGTCTTTCTGAAGCAATCATAATGGAATTAAAAAAAGGAATTAATTTATTTTTAAATAGCAATCTTCGAAAAATAATGATCTCGTCAAAGGCTTGTCCACTTACTTTCGGATTCCGTAAAAGAGATTTAAAAACCTTTTCAGTTTTAATAAATTACTTAATGCTTAAATGTCAGTGTCTTAAAGTTGAACATTGCGTTTATATTGTTTTGCTCGACAATTCTATTTTATTTTAGCTTTTGAACAGCATTAATCTACAGTTGGTATCGTGTTGCACTCGAACCGCCATATATTAAAATTTTATGACCAAACAAACCAATACGGCATTGTTTAATTGTGGAAAAATAAGGAAGAAAAATTTTTTCACATTGTTATTTTCACGATTTCGTCTCTAAAATGCGATAATTTGTCATGTTTTTCTTTAATATCATTTTTATTAATTCGATTATCGGTAGTTTTCTTTTCAGATATCTTGTTAGTGGTTGTATAGAACAACATTATGGTTTTTTGAAAGAATCTGTCCCGTATTAATAAATCTATAAAAGACAATGGGAATACTCAATCCTATACTTCTATGTCACTCATGTATAAATACTCAATTTTGACAATTTATTTATTTTTTATTTAAGTAGATAACCTTCATTTATTCTAATAAAATCTGAAAGCTCATGCAAAATACTCTTTCTCTTTTTAAAAAAGCCATGATCAAATGTTGTGAAGCCGAAATAATTATCGTCTGATTGGCTCATACGGTGCGCATGTTTCTATTTGAATCTAATCTAATCTAACCTAATCTAATTTAAAAAGTTTTCATCAAAATTATGCTAATTTCTGTTTTCGACCAAATATAAATATATGAAACCATTTTAATATTTTTAATTCAAAGTATTTTCATGTACATAAATTATATTTTATTTAAACAATTAACTTTTCTATTAAGTTGTGAGGAAAATGCTGTTGCCTCCATTCTGATTATTGTTAGAAAGACCCCCCTGAAAATTGTCAGAAAACCAGAGGCGTTGTTCGCTTTTAAAAAGTGAAGTTGATACATCTTTTTCATATAATATGATATTATGAAGACGTGTTTCCTCTCACTTTCAAGCAAAGACAGTTTCCGGTTTAATTAGCCTTTGCGATAATAATAAATGAAGTGCAAGGTCAAACTTTTCACAAAATTGTTATAGATCTACGAAGAAATATTTTTAAACGCAAATAGCCTTATGTTGCCATGTCTTAGATTCGATGATGGAATCCACTCACAGTTTATTTTGGTGATCATAGAAGAGAAAATATAAGTGTTAAAATTATGTTTATAAAGATCTATATTCATGATTATAAAATTTTTTCTGTTAATTATATTACAAAGGTAAAATTTCTTTCATTGAGAAAATATTTTATAACATCAATTAAATAATCAATCAATAATTAAGAAGATCTACATGATTTTGTTCCTGACCAATTTAGGATCATTTCTAAAATAATTTTTTTGCGTAGAATTTGAATCTGAAGTTAATATTTGTCTATCACGTCAGGTTTTTTTATATATCCCTAACCTAAGACGTGAAAATAAACGTTTTTTGCTATATTTGAGGTTCTGTAACACTGCGAAAAATTTTTTATTCAAAAGCGGAAAGAACCATCTGAAAGATCTATTTTACTCTTCAAAATCCATTTTTAAGATTTGAGATATCTTTTTTTTTTCAGCGAGATATCGTTGATTGAAGTCAAGTATTTTAGAAGTCTCAAAACAGCTAATTTTCCGAATACGCATATGATGTAGCATGCGTGAAAATATTTGAATTCAATTAACGAGAAATTAATTAAAAGCAAGAATCTCAAATCTTAAAAATAGATTTTAAAGAGTAAAATAGACCTTTTAGATAGTTCTTCCCGTTTTTGGAAAAAATGTTACGGAACCTTAAATACAGCAAAAAACGGTCTTATTCGTCTCTTTAGGTTAGGATATCTAAAAAATCTGACGTGATAGACAAATTCTGACATCGGATTTAGATTATCCGCAAAAATTTACTTCGGAAACGACTCTCAGTTGGCTAAGAACAATCACAACCCCTTATTTTGCAGATCTCGTGTTATTAATCATGTTTAATTTTATTAGTTTGATAATTGGATAATAAAAATGTAAGTTAATACGTGCAAAGCGCACTGTTCAAATTCTAGTATATCAAAATTTTAGTTTGATTATGTTGTAAGATAAAATTTGGTAGAGCCACCTTGTGTAATATCTTCAGATATGTGTAAAAAATTAAAAAGTTGAAAAGCTTTTCATTTTTTTTATTTTTTTTCGAAGATTATCAATTTCAAATAAGTCAATAGATTATTTAAAATTTTATGGTAGTGGCTTTAAGAAGACTTTGAATTATAAATAAGCTGAATTTTTTTCTGGGCGTTTCAAGTTTTTCTAAAAAAGTAGGAGATGTACGAAGTTGTCCGTATCTGGAATTGATCGAAAATGCGTGGTATTTTCCTTCTAATAGTTGCTACAATTTTGCTAATTGGTCTAGATCCGCAAGATCTTCAACGCTACGTAAGTCTCATTTTAATCAGATTCTTTCTCACTGAGATATACGTATCCTTCGAAAGTGAGATATTAATTGTTTTTCGATCGACGGTAGTAACTGAGAAAGTGAGATTTGATACTTTGCATGGTTATGTCTAGTTTGTAAGATGTTTCTCAAGGTTATACGCTTGCTTTGCTCAACGTACAATAAACGTCTTTGCTGTGTCAATGTGCGGTTTGTTATCTCTGTGTTTCTTGCGTTGTATATTTATTCGACTCTGGCACATTCAATAGCCTATTGCATGTAATCTTGTATTGTTATTTCTGCATTATTATTATGCATTGATTTCTGCAGTTTCACGGAGCAATATAATTTAAACATCTTCTTTAGCGTAGCATGCCTTTAAGCATCATCGTTTTCATATAAGAGGCAAGATATCCGATTAAAATTTCTTGTCAACTCGGATATTGATGAGTGGTGATTTGCGATTGTTGTTTTCGATTACTAGTAAGTAAATGTTCACAACTGAGCTATTCCCGTTTTTTTGTCGATCAAGTTAAGCCTTGATCCAGCTGTTTATAACGCGTCTACACTTCTATCGATTGATCTGTTGGTTTTGCACACAATGTTTCTGCGCTTCTGACCAACCAAATATCGTATTTTACTTGGACAATAAATGTCGGATCACTGCTTTGAATGCGATCTAACATTTTTAACGATTGACCACTCTGTCTTCTGCATTGAATCTAATCGTCTTTCACTACTTTTCGCGAGTAGATTTGCTGAAAACAGCACACTCGGCCATAACACCAACTTGATTGTCGTATCAGTTCCGCTTTCGGTGGTCAACAGTTTTGTTCGTCATCCCCTCTAAGATCTCAGTGTCGGAGTTCTCAGAAGCCAACAATCGCTTCGTCTCGTTTTTTCAGCCATTATCTGTGCGTGTGGCTAATAAACAGTGATCGGGTTGTCTTTTTAGCAAGTCGTACTGAACTTTTCTCACCACAGCGATTAACGTACCGACTCACCATTGCAATTGATATTCTCGACTCGCCTTATTTCTAAAGACGATAAACAGTTAGTCACTATCATCTGACCTCATTAGCTTCGCCAACGAGATGCAAAGTCTCTTTCACAATGAAGCTTTGATTGTGGTCTTCAAACATGGCTTCCTTTATGACTTCATGTAGAAGATACGTGTGATCTACTCGTTCGTGGCATGCATATATCATCAATGAGTACAAGGGTTCGTATTAGAATGAGACCAAGCTTCTACAGAACAACTAGGCTTTGGAAATAGGCATGGTCTGCAAATATAAAAACGTACGAGTGAAAGTCTACCTCGAGGCAAGTAACACTACCTAAGTGTCACTCGCCAAGTCGGATGAAACTTATCACACGGATAAAATATTCCAAAATATTAGACACATGTTGTTTTATATCGGCCTAAACGTATTTTAAGAGATGAAAACCACACCTACCAACCCCTACCATAGGTTAATACACATAAGCCTTGGAATAGCGAGTTTAATCGCCCGTTTTCCATAAAATAATAGAATTTAATACAAGTAGATAGGTGAACCACCTATCATATAACCATTCAAGTCCATCTAAACAGCTACCACTACCCCCTCCCCCCAAGATAATCCCTATGAAACCCCGAACAGTCCAACCCGTATAACCCTGAAAACAGCTAGTTTAATTATTTGATTTTATGTAATTATAATTCGAAGTTGATTTGATATTGTAAATATTTCAGTATGCTAGCTTAATTGAAACCTAGTCTCTTATAAGACAGGGTACTTGATTATCGTGAGCCCCCTCGCCCATCACGTTTGGGGTACTTGATTATTATGTTATATTAGACAAGCACTTCACTTTTTTGTTGTTGAAGATTTTGTTTTCAATGTGTTTTCGTTGAAACTAAAGATTGGTAGTTGTGTATTGAAATATTCATTTCACGTACTTTTAATAGTAATGTGGAAAATTATTATCATGAATAGTTCAAAAGTGTTATATACACAGAGGCATAGTACACCAGACACATTTGATTATTGCCATAATGTCACATTTATTTGCAGTAAGCATAAACATTTATAAAACAGTACTCTACAGCCGTTCGAACTTTATCAGGCTTTTCTGTAATGTAACCACTCTTCCACCATGCATATTTAAATATATTTATCAATCGTAATAATAAGAATTGGTTGTGAATGAGTGATTGAGTTTTTAGAATGTTGTTTCTTAAGTTTAAATTCATTTCATAACTATGTAACATAATAAGATCAGAAAAATGTTTTAAAAAGTTATTCCAAGGTCTAAATCTATACACATCTAGTGGTTGGGAAAATCCAATGGCTCCAGTAGAAATAGTGTACACTTTTACTTTTTTAGTTCCTTTATTGTTATCAGTAAAAATCTTTTCTTATTGCCCAGTCCAAAGGTCTAGACACAAAACACTTTCGTTTCCCCCAATTTTTAAGAATTTCCCGCGATTTTAAGCTTCGTACTTAAAATCGCGTCAATAGTGCCTACACAGCATTAATTCTGTGCAATAATTATAAAGTAGTTAATTCTGTGAAATAACTCTTGAACTAATACAAAGAATTAATTTAAAAATAATGTAAAAATAAAACAATTAATTCATGAATGAATTTGTAAAGAATCCGAAAAATAGTATATATTTTAATTTCCACTTTAATGCAAGAAATAATTATGAATTATTTCTAAATTAATTCATAAATAAATATATAATGGTCGGATAGTAATGTACCTTTCGATCACGTCGGGCGCATGAACATGAGAGGCGGATTCACGATAATGTAGTACTCCCGCTTATAAGAGGCTAGGAGGCTTAAGCTAAGCTAGCATACTGAAACATTTACAACATCAAATCAAATTCGAATTATAATCACATAAAATCAAATAATTAAACTCGCTGTTTTCAGGGTTATGTGGGTTGGGTTGTTCGGGATTTCATAGGGATTATCTTGGGGGGGGGGGGGGGGGTGAAAGGTTAGAGGTAGCTGTTTAAATGGACTTGAATGGTTATATGGTAGGTGGTTCCGCTGTTTACTTGTATTAAATTCTATTATTTTGTGGAAAACGGGTGATTAAACTCGTTGTTCCAAGACTTATGTGTATTAGCCTATGGTAGGGGTTGGTAAGGGTGGATTCCATCCCTTAAAATGCGTTTGGGCTGATATAAAAAAACACGTATCTAATATTTTTGAATGCTTTATCCGTGTGGTAAGTTTCATCCGATTTGGTAGTGACACTTGGATAGTGTTAATTATGAGTCTAATGTTGGCAATGGTCAACCAACATTACAATCTGACACTTTAAGTAAGTAGTTAATATTCATTCACTTGCGAAAACTCTGCTATCGATGATACTTGGTGCTTTCAGTTCATTGCACAGTACTGATCTCAAGTACTCTATTACTACGCCTAAATCAATTTATCGCTAGGATAATGGCGTCCGCAAACATATCAAGCATTTTTATACTGATGCACGACGTGTAACTGAAAATCATAATCAAAGAGTGGTACTAGGACTAAGGTTATTTATATCGTCACCTACACGGAATAGTTTTACTACCAAGCATAATTCTCCCAAGAAGTTCAACTGTCCAAATGCTTTTGGCAATTATGGTAGCAGAAAAGTGCGTATGGTAAAACTATGTCATGGACCTAGTTAAAGAGAGATTGTAAATTGATCTTTATTAAATCCTTAGGGTAGAACTCTGTATGATTTGAGAGCAATTAACAGAGCAATAATAATAATAAAATAATAATAAACAATAGTAAATAATAATAAATATTAAAAATAATTTAAATACGTCAACATAAATACGGCAAGAGTATACAATATTAACAATTCGAAGAGAAAGAACGCAGGGTATAAAACAGGACAAGATAATGAGCGCAGAATTATAATGAATACAGCTTAGTGACAAAAAGGAAGGAGCCGATAGAAATAGGTGTAATGCTAAATAGATAACTGAGTGAACTGAGTGAATGACGCAGGAGGCGCGCAAATTGAGGAGCGGTAAAATTAAAGCGGGGATTTGGATCTCGACTATAATTTCGACTTGACGTACACATAGTAAACGTTGTTTTCACAGTTGATGAAAGGAAAGCGCAGATAACGTTCAGGAATGTTCAGATATCGGAAATCGTATGTAAAAAGAGCAACATTGAAAGGGCGGTAGATAAGAGCGTAATGCTGGATGATTACTCCATTATTGAGACGCTCGGTGATTATTTTAGATTCAAGCTGGAAAGTCTCAAGCAAGAACAGAAGAGAGAAAAGCCAGGTTTTGAATTCTGCATGTCTGTCCAGTTTGAACTTGGTGATGCTGAGCTGGTTTAGGAGGCCCATGCCACGAACAACGAAGGAGCGCTTCCAGGTCTCCGCATGAGAAGCAAGGAAATGTAGGGTCATAGGAGGATTTCTTGATGACCTGCATTCTACAACATCCCTAGAGAGCTGAGATATGTGACTAGAGAGGTATGATGGAGTTCGAGAGCAGATAATCTTATATAGAAGGCAAGCCAGTGAAAGATGCCTGACGAAGTTGAGAGTAAGCCAGCCTAATTTCAGCCATTAAAACGATATGTGCGAGGTAAAGTTGCTGTTAGGAATAAACAGGACGTGATCAATTACGAAGCGTAAGCAAGCATTTTGGACCATCTGGAGTTACGCCAATCAGGTTTTATCTAGATCGATGAAGACAAGTCAAGGCGCAGTTGAAGTAGGGCAGGATAAGTGACTGCACAAGGTTCTTTCTTAGACTAGAAGAGAGCGATTTTTGATAGAATCTTAAGGGGAGCAAGGAGTAGTGAATTTTACGAATCATATTAACTATATGATCCTACCATTGGAGCATTGACAATAAAATGACATCCAGACTTTTTACGGTGGAGGAGTATAAGATTTGGACACCATTGGCTGTTATCCTGGAAAGGTCGGAAATGTTCAGTCTAAAAATATAAAGTTCGCTTCCTAGGATAATTACTTTGGTCTTAACGAGATTGAGGGTCAGTCTATTCGAGCGAGTCCAATCTGCAACGATCTGTGCGTGCTGTTATGTACAGCTGATGCCACTTGAGTTGCCTTGCGGTGAACAGTCAACATAGACTTGAGTGACATCAGCAAAGATAAGATATCTGGCAAAGTTGAGCACATATGGTAAATCATTGATATATAAGGAAAAAAAACCAACTACGATGCCTTGCGAAACATCAGCTGTAACTCTCAACTATTGAGAAATGGAATCAGCGTTGCTCACAACGGCCTGAAATCTATTAGTCGAGTAGTTGGAGAATTATTTGAGCGTAAAGTCAGCCAGATTAAAGTTTCTTAGTTTGCTTATCAGAACGCCGTGAGGTATAGTATTGCATGCCTTCAAGAAGTCGATCAGTACCAGGATGGTAAGCTGTTGCTTCTCTATGATAAAACGAAAGTCGTCGAGCAGACCAAAGAGTGCAGTCTCAGTGGAGTGGCTTTTACAGAAGTCAGCTTGCCCCAGATCGAGTATCTATGGCGAAAAAGTTAACGATGGACCAATCGCTTCAACAGCCGAGGACTCGCAAAACTCGGCGATTGGCCGTATATCGGAAATATGCTGTAGTATGCTGATTTTCGATAGAGGGTGGAGTAGTGCTCGTTTCCAGGAGGCTTGAAGATGGCTGTAAGATACGATAGCATAGAGTTGGAGGTGAGGAAGAGTATTTTTAAGGATACACCATCAGATTCAAAACTCTTGGATTTCGTATTGAGTAGGACGTCTTTCACGTTCTTTACAATTACGGAATACAAGGCGAGAAACGGGAAATTAAAAGATCAAGCGGGTGGAGCATCAAGTAGATTTTGAAGGTTTAGTTTAGGTAGTGAAGGGGGATTACTCACTATGTTTGCATAATGAATATTGAGAGCATGAGCCAGTAAGAAGAGGAATGGAGACGGCAAAGGACTTTTAGTGATACCGATTTTGAGTAGCTTAAACTATTTCTTTTTAGATCATTACCAGCGAGTAAGCGTTGTTGGTATCTAGCTCGTTAGATATACTGCGACGGTGGAATTTTTTATCTCTCGATATCAGGGATGAGATATTGCGGCACGTTTGTAGGTAGTGCGACGAGCGCGCATGTGAGCTCTGATATGCGCAGATATCCAGGGCTTGTGTAAGTAAGTTTAAGTAAGTAGAATGTTTGCGCACGAACACTAGTGCGTAGAAAGCTGAACAGACGGCCTTAAAAAGTGCATAATGATATCAAATCGAGTACTGAAAATATCCAGGGTAGTGTGAGATTGAGTGGTATTCATGAGTGGTATTAATGACAGATAAGTTCAAGTAAGACCACTTTCAGGAATTAGATCTCTGAGAATATTAGCGTCAGTAAGAATAGATGGAGACAAGTTAGCGCTGAAGTTTCTGGCTATAATAACTTCATTATACGATAGGAGAAAGGAGGACAGGCAGTTGAAGAGAAGCAGCGGATCCAAGTCGGCAAGTCTGCGATACACAACAGCAAAGGGCAGCTTAAAATGGTCTTAAGTAACTTCGGCGATGATGAATTCAGGTGAGTTTGAAAATAAGTTCAAATGTGACTAGGATCTTAACATTGAGGATTTTGCGAACATGAAAGCTAATGCCATCACCGCCCTAGCCCAAATGATCATGTTTGAAAAAATTGTAATTGTTGATTTTAACATGAGAGTCCTATATGTTGTACTTCAAGAAGACCTCAGTAACTACAACTATGTCGTAATGATAGTCCGAGACCCAAGCTTCTAAGACAACGAAGTTCTTATTGTTGTTCAGGTGTTGGCGGAGTGGCCCAGAAAATAAAATTATCAGAGGGACTACAAAGAAGGCTATGTGCAGAGTGTCATGCTCTGAGGTTCAGACCATAGGTTTTAGTTGATGAATGTTGAGTTCGATTTCCAAGGTCTCTATTTTTAACCTAATCTGCTTGTGAGGGCAAAGCATTTAAGCTGTTATCACTCGGGAGATGAGTCGAGGGGTTACGGTTAGTTGAGAAGGTTGGCTGAACAAGGTGGAGCAGCTGGAACTGTTGGTTTCGCGTAGGGATTGGTGATATATGGTGATGTAATTGCTGCTGAGACGGAGGTTGACAAAGCTGTTGATAGCGCTGCTGAGTCGACTGATATGGTTGCTGGTGAAGCGATGGGAATAGCTGTTGATACTGCTTGTGGTGTAACTGGTGATATGGTTGCTGATACAGCTGTCGAAACTGTTGAAACTGCTGCTGAGAGTATGTAGGTTACGAGCAAGGCTGTGATAGGTGCTTGGGGTATATTTGAGATGAGAGGAGTAGCGGTGATGGCGCGAATGGTTGTTACTGAAAGTATAGTTGTTCCTGTGTCAGTTGTTGCTGTAGTTGCAAATACGGTGGAGTCAGCGGTTGCCGAGGAGGAAGAAAGAGAGCGAGGAAAGCAGAGTTTTTATGGTAGTTATCCGTCCTGCTGTATACGCTGAATGTTATGAGATGGTGAAGTCATGCGGTGTTTCTGTCTATGACTAGGGTCGCAATTTCAGGCACGCTTGACTGGAGAGTTTAATCGGAAAGGATGTTTAGCAAACTGGTACTTAGGGCTGAGAGGAGTCTATGGGTGAGGGTATAGTAAAGGAAAAGTCTGGATGTCAAGTTCCGATAAGATCTGGATGAGCTCTGACTTTGCACTGGATCAAATAGACAACCACATTCTTTATGAATCAACGGCAGTAGTTAAGAGACTCATATATTTCGCGTGTCACTGACAAGAGCTTGAAGACTGGCCAAGAGAGAGAAAAAGAGAGAAAGAAAGAGAGAGAGAGAAAGAAAGAGAGAGAGAGAGAGTGAGAGAGAGAGAGAGAGAGAGGGAGAGAGAGAAGTGGGGCGTACGAGTAAAAGTAATGCCGCAACATTTTCCTCACATTTGTATCTTTTCAATTATGCTTACACTTTTCAGTATTATTGTAATTTTTGTAATTTATTTAGTTATGTTATGTAAAAAACACAATAATGTCATAGTCCGCTTTTACTTGAATTGTGTATATTTAGACTTCTTCTTTCTCCTCACCCATCACACTTTACGTAAAATGAAAACTTACCTATGAATAGGCTGCTGCTAATATCTAGAGCATAGAGACTATTTGAAAATCAATTTTATTATTGCAAATAAATAAAAATTATAATTTAACAATTTTTATTATAATTATATTTTGTTATCTCATCCTCGAGATCAAATGGTAGTAACGTCAGTTGCCGTTCGAGTCAGCAATTTTTATCAGCACACATATATTTGGTTAAGGTTAACTAAATATTGTGTTACCAATAACGTAGTTATTTGCAATGTCAAGTAGATCCCGATCACGATCTGGGTTGCGATCACGACATCATCATCGTCATCGTCACCGTGCTGACTTGAAGCAGAGAGTGGAGGAGTTGACCCGAAAACTTCGCAGAAGGGGTAACCGTCGGCGCTCACGATCGTACTCGCGCGGACATCGATCTCGTCGCCATCGATCGCGATCGTCGTCGAGGGACCGTTATCGACACAGTCGACGCAGCTACACAAAATCACGTTCGCAAAGCTACGACCGGAGCTGCCGTAAGCGTCGTGATTTCAGCAGTGGTGATGAGTACACCTCTGACTCACATACATCGCAGGCTTCTATGCCGAGAGCACGTTCTCACTCACGCGATATCACACCACCTTATAAACCGCATAAAGATGATGGCGAGCGTGCCCTGCGAGGTACGTCACATCATATTACGTGATTGTTCACTGGTTATTCGCCTACATATAAAGGTAACATTATTCTTTAGATCAAGTTCCTCTTGGAGCTGATCAATATCGCGATGGACATGGCCTAGTCGCTGACGAAGCCGAGAAATCTGGACAAGTAGATTTTGCGAGCTTGCTCGGAGAAGCACCGAATGAAGACACTGTGAGCCCCGATTTCCACGTGGAAATTCCATCACGATGGAATCATGTAATGGAGTCCGGTTTTGACCGAAAGACGAAGCTCGATATGCTCAATAAATATCCGGCTCCAGCTAATTGTACCATGCTGAAAGCTCCTGCGCTGAACCTTGAGGTTAAACCAATCATATCGAAGTATTCGATTAAAAAAGATTGTCTTCAAGAATTGATACAACGGCAGCTTGGAGCTGGAATGTGTGCAGTTGGCTCAGTTTTAACGGCTCTCCTTAACAAAAAGAGTGATGACGCCGAAACTCTAAAACTGATTACTAGATTGAGCGATGCTGGACGAATATTTGCTGACTGTCACCATCATATTTCTTTAACGAGACGCTATTTCATTCTCCCTAGCTTGAATTACACCGCCAAAGCTGTCGCTGGCGAATGCAAGATTGATAATTTGCTATTTAGCAAAGATTTTGCAGAAAAACACAAAAGCGCTGCTTCTATGGAAAAGACAGGCAAAGAGATCGCTAATAGAGGGAAAAAGACTTCCGGAAATACGGAGAATAATAAGGGTGCCAATCAAAAGTCTCAAAACCAAAACCGTAGTGAATCGAGTAATTTAAACTCGAAGACCGTCTCCAGGAAAGATGCGAAATCGTCGACACCTCAGGGGACGGAATCGAAGCCACGCTCTTCTCGAAACAATCAGCGACCTCAACGCTATCAATGAATGTAAGTAAACCTGTTGGACGGTTGAAATACTTCTATAACAACTGGACAAAAATAACTTCAGATGAAGTTATTCTTAATTACGTCAAAGGTTATAAAATACCGTTCATTCGAAAAATAAAACAAAATACTGCCCCTCGTGAACCAAATTTTTCAAACAAAGAAATATCCGCCTATAAACAAGCTATTACAGATTTATTAGAAAAAGGCGCGATATCTGAATGTCTTCCTTGTAAAGATCAATTTCTTTCGTCATATTTCTTAAGGGATAAACCTAACGGCGTAAAAAGATTTATCTTTAACCTTAAAAAATTAAATGAGCACGTAGTTAAAGAACATTTTAAAATGGAAGATCGAAAAACCGTTGTAAACTTATTGTCAGAAAACGACTATCTAGCTACGATTGATTTAAAAGATGCCTTTTTTCTAATACCCATTCACAAAAAATACAGAAAGTATTTAAGATTTTCCTTCCTAGGAAAACTATATGAATTTTGTTGCTTACCCTTCGGACTATGTACTGCACCTTATGTGTTCACCAAATTATCAAAGCCCATCGCTGAATATTTGAGATCTCAAGGCTTCAGAAATGTATTTTACCTAGATGACATTCTACTTCTAGGAAAATCAAAAGAAGCGTGCATGAAACAAGTCAATATAGCTAAAGATGTTCTTAGAAACCTAGGTTTCCTTCTCAATGATGACAAATGTCAACTTACACCTTCATATAATTGTAAATATTTAGGTTTCGTATACGATTCAAAAAACTTTTGCGTGCATTTAACAGAAGAAAAAAGATGTAACATTTTGAAACTTATAAAGTATTATCAAAGCAAACAAACTATTAAAATTCGAGATTGCGCTCATTCGTCGGTACCTTAGAAGCTGCCTGCCCCGCAATCAAATATGCTCCTCTGTATTCAAAAAATTTCGAAACGTGCAAATACTTAGCATTACAACAAAATGGAGGCGATTATGATGATAAACTCACACTAACAAGAAACGTTTTCGACGATTTGACTTGGTGGGAAGGAAAAGTATCTCACGAAGTAAATCCTATTCGGAAACATAATTACGCACTAGAAATATTTACTGACGCATCATTAACGGGTTGGGGCGCCTTTTGTTCATCTGCTAATACACATGATTGGTGGAATAGCAGTGATAGAAAGGAGCATATCAATTTTTTGGAATTAAAAGCTATTTATCACAGTTTGCAATGTTTCGCAAAAAATTATCATTCGTGTGAGATATTATTGCGCGTTGATAATAAAACCGCAATAAGCTATATTAATAAAATAGGCAGTATACAATTCCCAAAACTATCTTCACTGAGTAAAGAAATATGGCAATGGTGTGAAGCAAGAAATATTTGGCTATTTGCATCATATATCAAATCAGCACAAAATATTGAAGCTGATCGTGAATCTCGATACTTATCTGTAGATACAGAATGGGAACTCGCTCAGTTTGCATTTAACCGAATTATCGACACATGTGGCATCTGTGATGTAGACTTGTTTGCAACAAATATCAATAATAAATGTAAAAAGTTTTATTCTTGGTACCCAGATCCAAAAGCTCAAGCTATCGATGCTTTTACTATAACTTGGACAAATACTTTCTTTTATGCATTTCCACCATTCGCAATGATTTTAAAATCACTGCGAAAAATATGTATCGATAAAGCTAAAGGTGTCATGGTAGTTCCTTATTGGCCATCACAACCATGGTTTCCATTATTTAAGGAACTATTAATATCAGAAATGATAGTTTTTGATCCACAAATAAACTTACTAAGCTCACCTTTTAGGGAGAACCACCCGCTGTGGAAACAACTTTCCCTGGTTGACGGAGTCTTATCAGGAGTGCATACGAAGTAAAAGGATACTCCGAATCTACGATCAACGTTATAACATCATCATTAGCTCCGACAACACTAGCACAGTATAACAAACCTTTGAAATTGTGGTGGAAACATTGTCAAGAAAAATCGATAGACTTATTCAATGCAAGCAAAAAAGATATATTGGAATTTTTGTCTCTCATATTCAATGATATTAACTCATACGGAACACTGAATTCATATCGTTCGGCAATATCGATTATATCCTCTACGGAAATCGGCAATGATCCTGATGTTAAGAGGTTTTGCAAAGGAGCTTCAAACGAAAAACTTCAAAACCCAAAATACGAATTTGTATGGGATACTACCTCTGTTTTGGAATACTTAGAAAGTTTACATCCTCTTGAAAGTCTCAATTTAGAATCGTTAACGAAAAAATGAGTTACTATTTTTGCATTAATTACTGCGCAACGAGTACAAACTCTATCTAAAATTAGATTGAAAAATATTGTATTTGCCGTAAATGATAAAGCACTAATATTTATCAGCGATCGTATAAAAACTTCAGGAAAAAATGTAGTACAACCTACTCTAGAAATACCTAAATTTCGTGAAAAAGAAAAATTATGTGCTTTAACTATTTTGAAATATTAGATTAATAAGACGCCTAACTTACGAAACAATAACGAATTTCTGTTTATATCGTACAAAAAACCTTATAACGTTGTAACTTCTGAAACCATTAGTCGTTGGATTAAGGACGTATTATGTAAACGTAAAATAGACACATCATATTTTACTGCGCACAGCACTAGGCATGCTGCAACATCAATGGCATTTCGAAAAGGTTTAAACATTGAAACAATTCGTAGAACCGCCGGATGGTCGCAAAATTCCAATGTATTCGCTAAACATTACAATCGCCCAATTATAAATTCAACATTTGCATCAAGCATTATTGAATAAAAAAATAAATAAATAAAATCGCTTACTGTATCTGTTCTCTAAACAACTACCATTTGATCTCGAGGACGAGATAACAAATTATAATTAATAATCAAACGAACTTACCTGTAAGTGAAGTTCGATTGTAATTATATGCGTTATCTCGTCCGAAGAGATCAAACCCTCCCACTCGAAAAATTTTTAATTAAAAATTGTTTCACACATATATAGCGATTTTCAGCTCTAAACTTAATGAGGGTTATGAGTCAACAAATGAGCTACGGTTAAAAAAAAAAAGAAGCTCTAAAAATTGCTGACTCGAACGGCAACTGACGTTACTACCATTTGATCTCTTCGGACGAGATAACGCATATAATTACAATCGAACTTCACTTACAGGTAAGTTCGTTTGATTATTAATTATCAAATGACAATTTCGAACTTGATCGGACAACATGACAAAATTGCCAATACTAATAAACTACAATAAAAATTTTTAATTTACAATTCTTACTTGCTTGCAACTACAAAACTGATTGGTTAGACTGGAGACAGGGGTAGATTTCATTAACCGATTATACAAAATGAAATCCATAGACATGTGATGTTCGTATCACTTATAAATAAAAATAATTCGAACTCTTGTAATGTAGCTAATGAGTAAGAATTTGTTTCCGATGATTTTACTCTAATTTCAAGATAATAAATAAATGAAACAAATATAATCATTAAGTAAATCAAATATATATAAGTAATTGCAAAATATTGAGGAAAGTCAGACAATGCCCTAGTTTCTTATGGTGCGAGTTGTCCCATAAGCAGAGCTAAAGTCTTTCTTGGATAGGATATAATTCGGCCCAAGTTTCTTATAGTGCGAGATGTTCTATAAGTCGAGCTCAAATTATAAGGAAAGGTTAGTCTTGCTTAGTAAATCACAATGAGAGAAAGAACTTAGGTGTTAATCCAAGTTTATTCAAACTCATGCGCTCACTTTGCAAGGCTAGAAGTGAATGAATCTAGCCTGTGCAAAGGTGGGCCTATTTATACACAGATTTTCCCGCTTATTATTGCAGGAGAGATTTCATCGAAAATTCGAGAGACATTCGCGAATTTTGAGAAATGGTTTTTCTTAATTTACAAGTAAATAGCCATTAATATTAAGTTTTTAACACGTGTAAATTTTACAGAATTAGTTATTTGTTAATTTTATACAATATACAATTATCGCCAATAGTGTCGTCAAAAGTTATTAACTAATAAAGTTAATTAACGTGATATTACATTATTTACAATAGAAAATTGTTAAAATTTCATATAACCTTAAAGTTGATTAATTTTGGAAGTATTTTCCAAAATTAATTATTTAAATTAATTAATAACATTTGAATTATGACTAATTTTTCATATTTGTAACGGTTTTCTTCTAATCTTAATATGCGATTATTAGATTAATTATCTAAGATTTCTAAATCATAAAATTGTCATTATCAAGTATTAACTTAATATTTTCGTTCTATATATAGCTTATTGTTTAAATAAATTATTATTTGTTTATTTATTAATAACAGTTGTTATTTAGCTGTTATTAATGAAACCAATTCTTACTCATGTTCTATGCTTATTCATTTTACATATAAATTATTTATATTTTTCTAATATTTCATATGTTAATAAATAAATTAACTTTACATATCGATATTCATTATAAATTTATAATTAAATGAGATATTGTGAATCTGTATGTTAAAATCTATATAGTTGATACTTTGTTATATTCAAATTATCTATAATTAACATATTTTTCTCAATATTATGGTTCATTATATCTATGTCTATTATTTGTGACATCACGCTATTTGTTTTGACTCGACTTTTATTTGTATACAGTCGCGTAAACAGTGAGGTAGCGCCGCTTAATGTATTGTTTTGACTAACAGATAAATACGTTAGACTAGTTGCAGTCATTTAATAAACAGCTCATAGATAGGACCGTTACAGACACGAGTGTTTAGAATTGAACATCCAACAAATCATCGATGTTTATCTCTGATAAAGTTTTAAGTTATATCGATAATTACAAATGGATATATCTTTGATATGAACAGTTGATCGAGTCCACATATTTAGACGCGTAGTTTTAGGTTGAACGTTTATTTACATTCCCGGCATTTGGCTATAACTGATATTTTATTATACGTACTGACATTTTTAATATTCAGACCATTTTTACAAACCAAATAAGAATATAATTAATCCTCCTTCAACACACCTTTCACGAAAGGTAAACTCTGGCAGCTATAAGTAGGCATGGAAATTTAGTATATGAGACATTTCAATCGATCCACCCAAATATGTGGGAAAGCTGAAGTTCTAGAAAAAATTGGTTTAGACAAAAGTTGTTTAGGACAATGGGGGTCATCTTTGTATCATATAAGTTTTGACCTTGTGATTTATTTTCAAGACCATTTGAAGGTCAAAGTGATTTTTTTTAATGGGAATATCTTCTTTTGACCCCGGATTCTAATAGAGCGGGAAATTTTAAGTCCGAAATGATATTTATATATTTTTTTTAGGATGACATTTAAAAGGTTAAATCCACAATTCATATTGAAAATTCGTTCAAATCCCATTTTCTTCAAGCTTATAAGTATTGGGGGTAAATAAATGTTTAAGTGAGCTTATGAGCCAATAACGTTGAGACTCTTGACATTGAAGTCAATTTTTAAGGTTATTGAAGGGTCAAAGAAACTTAAAAAAAAAGATAATCCTAACTTTTAACCCTGTATTCTTAAACAGTAGGATATTTTACGTCAAAAATAATACTTTTAAGGTTAATAAAGGTAAAATATCAAAAATCTGCTTAAATAGGGTTTTCCTTTAATTTTAAAACATTGAGGTTAATTTTGAAAGTTTTTTAAGAATTTACAGTAAATTTTTTAATAACCTCACTATCATACTAAATTTTATTTTTTACATTATCTGAAAACAACGATGTGAACGTAGTAAGCTCTATTATTTTTGAGATGTTTATTTAATATAAGTCTCCTTGCCTTTCACTTTTATCATTTTAAATTAAATGCTCCAAATTTCCTCTATCAGCCTGCAAACCTATAATTGTAGAAATGTAAGCACCTTTGAAAATTTTACACTGTCTGTAGCAAGATCTCTCGTGGAATTGCTACATAAGCTCGACGAATACGTCCCATCATGTCTCTTTTCTAGTTGTTGGTTGCTGTACAAAAACAACATTTTTCACGTAGCCCTATACGTAAAAATCAGAGAATGTCATGTCTGGTGAGTTCAGAGGCCAGTTAATTAGACCTCCTCGATCAATCCACCTCTCACTATAGTTTTCATTCAGAAACGTTCTTACTATTCGTGCAAAGTGAGGATGTGCATCATAGTGCTAAATTCTTTGTTGTGTTCATAAATCGACTTCATCTAAAAGTCCTGGCAATTTCTTCATAGTTTCAAATAGTTACCTTGGTCTATATTTCTTTCAAAGAAATAAGATCCAATTACGTAATCGTTAACTATGCCGTACCAACATCGGTTATGATGATTAATAGTTTTGTATCAGTAAGGATTTTCATTTGATCAATAGTAGCAATTATGTCTATTCAATTGACCATCACTGTAAATTTTAGCCTCATCTGAAAATATAACAAATCTAAAAAATGTCAGGTCATTTTTTATCTTTCCTAGAGCCCACTGGCAAAATTTAATAGATAATTGAACATGATTCGGCCGTAATGCTTCAACTAAGGTTATATGGTAGGGATGATATTTATATGAGCTTTCAGAATATTTATAACCGTTGTTTGTGGTCTACTGATTTCCCTTTGAATTTGTCTGCTGTTCATGTTCAGATTAAGATAAACGACTGTTAGAATGCTAGGATGGTCAGAATACGTGGATCATTTTCGTCGAATTCGTGGTGTCTGCCTTGACGATGAAGATGCCCACGATGAGCTCGTTCAGTCAACTAATGTATAGTGTTGTGATTGGAGTGTTTTCTTAAAGAAATACATTCAGTGTAGCAGCATGCTGCTATCCGATAATTTTTTTAGTATTTTCCTAAAACCAGTATCACATCAACAATATGATTAAGCTGATAATTAACCCTGATGAAAATTGTAATTGAATGTAAGACTATTTTATTAAGTTTGAATTTTTATTTTATATTAAATGAAATTCATAATGAAAAGTAAGAAAATTCTGATAATTATGAAGAGAACTCTAGAATTAATAGTCTTACAAAATTTGCAAAATAGGAAATTTGCAAAAAAGGTAAGAATTAAAAAAAAACACCTTAGGAGCAAATTTTTGATATATTACTTTTATTAAGTTTATATGGGTACTTATTCAAAATCCCACTTTTTCAGAATCTGGGGTTAAAAATCAAGATTATCATATAAAAAAATGTCTTTAACCTTTCAATAACCTTAAAAGTTGACCGCAATGTCAAGAGTCTCAACTTTATTGGCCCGCAAGCTCACTTAAACATTTACTTACTCCCGAATTTTCAATATTTAACCTTGATATGACTTTTTAAAGGACATCCTAAAAATGTATAAATATCATTTAGGACGTAAATTTTCCCGTTTTTTTCAAATTCGGTGTCAAAAGAAAGGGTTCCTATTAAAAAAATCTCTTTGACCTCAAATGCCCTTGAAAATAAATCACAAGGTCAAAACTAATATGATACGAAGATAACTCCTATTGTCCTGAACAACTTTTGTCTGAACCAATTTTTGATAAAACTCCAACTTTTCCAAATATTTAGCTGGATTAATTAAATGACTCACCCTGTAAATATATGTAATGTAAATCATGACTATCTGCATATTTCCTTGATTAGTAGATAGTTATATTGAATGAAAAACGTATGTATTAATTATATGTATGTATGTATATACGTATGTAGTATCGCCATTCGTCATTAATATTCGACGTCACATACTCGTTTAAACGTCACATACTCTTATAAAACGTAAGATATTTCTTTTAAAGAAAAATACGTTATATATCCTCAACCACGGCCGCAACACATAATATGCAGTTATATGCACTGGGTTACTCCAGTGTATTATAACCGTGTATTATACATTGTAATGTGCGTAGAATGCATATAATATTCAATCTGAGATAAAATCTATGTCAAAAAGTTGTCCGAGTAAACGATAATGAAAATATCTTATTTCCTAAATAACTTTCTTGAAATATTGCATCAATTAAACTAAAACTTTTTTGAATGAAAAATAGTGTCCTGATTTTTAATTTTACTATTGGTGTCAGTATATCACATGCGGAAACTATAAAGACAATAGTGCACCTTGAGAAGCACCACATGATTATTAGCCTCGTTGTTATTGGTATCATCATCTTGATCATTACACTGTAATCTGCAGCCCCTTCGAAAAGTAATTTAATTTTCCGCTGATTTTTCAATTGTTTTTCAGCGGAAATGCAAAGCCACATCACACAAGAAAGAAGAGATGACTATCGGTCCAATTGGAAATAGAAAGGGTATTCAAGGAAGAGTATGTAGGCGTGGAGTTCGCTTGAGGGATCGTCGTGGTTTGCCTCGCGGAGATGCTACGCACCGATAAAGGGACACGAGCAGATAATAGCTTCTTGCGGCATCCCAAAACTGACCAATAGCCCCAGCTACTACACGGCCCTCAACGTCATCCACGCCACATTCACATTCAGTTCTCAGCAAATTTAACTTTACAAATGTTAGCTTACGTATAAGTATCCCATATAGTCTATCGTTAGCTTATTTCACTTCACTCATCAATGCTCTCCCTCTCCCCCTCTCCACTCTCTCGCTCTTGCGATGAAAATGCAGCATTGCTGCAGCATTAATTACCATTTCACTTTTCTGACTGTGTCGATTAAAGTTTCAATTATGTAATCTGAGTATACGCGACAAATTGAATATATTTGAGTGTGAAGATAAGAGTAAGGCATCAAGCAACTCGAATAAAACATCCGATATTATTATTAAGGGTTATATATAATATAATATTTTAGGCATTTAGTGTTCATTCAGTCCTTATCAAAGTTAATTTAGCTATGTTGGTGTTAAAAACAACACGAAGAAAGCTTGCATATTATGGAATCGATGCACTGGTTTGTAAGAATTTATAGCTGACATTTTGCTCGAAAGAATATGAGAAAAACAACGAGTTCCAGATGAAATAAAACCTGAAAAAGATGAAGGTTACCTACTTTACGGCTACATCGTTCGGGAGAGGCACGCACACAAAGATTCAAAACCTGATTCAGTCAGTCATCTAGAGAGAGAGAGAGAGAGAGAGAGAGAGAGAGGCGCCAAACGAAGTTATCCTTACTTAAGGATTTAATGCCTCTCCGGAGTTAAAATACCATAAAAGCAAAATCTATGCAAAGTTGATAAAATAGTCAAGAAGAGATGTTGATGTTATAACGTAGCTGAGAAAAAAAGTAAGAGCATCGGCCTGTAATTTATTAATGTAGTTGATCTGACGGCATGCCTTAGAACAGAGTAAAGATAGAGGTGTGTGCGACATTGAAGTGGTCCTTTATTGTGTATACTGTTGAGGATTGAGAGGCTAGCACGCTTAGTATCAGGTATTCGGTTACTAAACTGAACATAAATTAATTCCGTCAAATATCCTCATTCGTTGGCCAAAGGTTCCGAAACAGAGTTTTTGGATGGTTGTGTACGAGTGTGTCTTTGTAAGAACGGGGTAGAGAGCGAGAGCGAGAGAGAGAGAGAGAGAGAGAGAGAGAGAGAGAGAGAGAGGCAGCTAAGCAAGGTTAATCTCAAGTTATAGTTGTGAGTCGGTGTTGCGTAAGTTCGAATGGAGAGTGCGTACATGCGCGTGTGTGGTTCGTGTCTTATAGGTGAATATAGTCTGTAACAGCAACGGCGTCAGGGCAATTCAACTTCCCTTCCAACACAAAGTTACACCTGAAATCTGCGACAGGCTAAGTAGGTCAAATTTTCTGATTCGTTTTGTGCTATGCCTTCATCTTCCTTTCCTCTGTTCAAATTTTCCAACGCAAGTTATCGTCTAACTGTACACGCTGTCGACTTTCGCCTTTTTCACATGACTATATATATATATATATATATATATATATATTTATATATATATATATATGTATATATATTCTTATAGGTATCAACGAGATGGCCTTGTAGAGAAGCCAAGCGTTATCTTCTTTGCAAAAAAAAGGTAGAAATAAAGAAAGTAGACTTTGACCTATATACAGTGAACAATAACTTTTAAATGCCTTTATCTCTGCGGCTCCACCAAATTTCCTTTCAATCGATCCTAATCTATGTAGCTGACTTTCGGTCCTGTAGTTGTAAGCTTCGATAAATAACGCTAAACAGCAGCCGTTCAGAAAATGGAAGCTGCATATGTAATTAGCAATCGAAAGTTTATGAATGAATTAGCACTCGCGTAATAAGCGTCCGTGCGGGTTCTTATTAAAGGCATAGGAAGCATCGCAACGATACATGAATTCTGCATTGCTAGATGCACGATAGAGAAAAAAAGCGAGAGAACAAGCCAATTATAAATTGGCCCTTTACAAGCACGACCATTTTCTGACCGACACAATTCTACAATTTCCAGTGCGTACTACAATTTCACGAATATAAGCTGTAGATAGGCCAAAAGCATAAGCATTAACAGCACCCTCAGCTATTGTTTCGTTTCTCATTATGGGTGGGCTCCCCCCCCCCCCCCCCGCCCCTCACGAGCGCGTCAAAGTTATCGCAACGGCTATAAAACAATACTAGAGCCGAATGGTTTCTCGCGGCTCAGGCAGTACCACACTGGCGAAAGAGCTCGTGCAAGCTGCCAGCATATTGTGCTCATTATAAAGCCGAGCAGCGAGCGCGCAATTGAGCTACACTTAAACTTGCCGCCTGAATATATCTTCTTCAGCAACTTATTAGTGAATCTTTGTTAATGTAAAACGCTGCTGCCGATTTTTATGCTCTGCGTTCAGTTTACTATGCACGCAATTATCTCGTACGCCAATGTTAGATCTCAGTATCTTAAGCACTTGTTCCTGATTAGTTGCTTTTCGCTCGCCCAGTTTCCATTGTGAGACTTGAATAAAGCCGTAGACAAACGTAAATAAATCGCGCATTGACAAACTGTGACTCAAGCTTTTTCTTATATTTTCCAAATGTACCCTGGTCGTCGGTGCATCAAGCAATATCGTCCAGGAAAAACATGTACGCGACATCGAGCCTGCAAATAAAGCCCTTTCTACAAGTAGGGGCGGTGCCTGGCGATTTATGCAAAGTGTCGCGGAACTCCCCCGAGACTGTCTGAGCTTATAGTTACGCATTGTGCGTGAGTATATATGAACCCTACGTCTATAGTCTAGCAATGCTTTATTTTTTCCCAATCAGAGCAGCGTACGATTGGGACGATTTTGCGCGATCGAGGGATCGCTTAGTTTTTGCCAGATCTTTTTTTAAGAATTCACGCCGCTCTACCAGTTCGCTACTTCTTTATTTCTCGACGATCCGAAGTCTCTGTATAGATGAACAAACTTACATTTAGTCTACCCGTGACGGCACTCGCTTAAATTTGTTTTCTTGCCTGCCGGCTAAAGCGAAAAGTATAAGTTTCCATTCACTAGCGCGAAAGCAAGTTTCAGCTTTCTGAAAGTCCTGACACAACAAATTCTATCCACACCATGGGAGAAAAAATGACAAGCTTATAGTTCGCGTTTACGTCAATTGACACGAGCTGTAGATTTATTAATACTGTTATTTTCTATTAACGTGATATACTATTGATGCATGACCAATAGCCGTCAAGTGAATTTCAATAAATCAATTAAAAAATTCATAGAAGTAGTCTTAATAGAAGATTGCCTTTTGATTAATTATGATTAAGCGTTAATTATGAATAGTTCAATTACGAATCAGTTCTTGGCTATACTAGATAGCTGTAAGATAACAGTGGAGCTAATATTTATATGCGTAACAAGGCTCCAGTCACCAAATCAGGAGTATGAAAACGAGGCTAGCTGCCTTATAAGAGCTGTGCTTTGATTTGCAATATTTTTAGTTTTTGGGGATTGTCTGTTGGACCATATAGCAGCAATAAATCAATGAAATACATAGATAAATGATTAAAAATAATATAAACACACGATTGGCATATAAGTATATGTCCCACGATTACTGTACGGTAATTTTTACGATGACCCCCTCCTTGTAAGTACTTATTAATCGTTAAGCTATCATCCATATTTAATTCGAAATTATGATCAAGAAAGTATTTAAAAAGCGTTGTTTTAAAAATATCTAATCTGATGGATTTAACCTGATGCTACGGCGGATAGTATCCCACAGCTTCGCTGCTTCATAAGTTTTAGTGCTACGAGTAGGGGTAGGTAAGTCAAAATGAATGCCTCATGTTAGGACTTACTTTTAGAAACAGAGGTAAAAGATAATCAAGTTTATGGTCAGTGAGGATTTTGTGCGTATAACAGTACCTTTGCCGTAAATTTATTAATAATTAGTTTAGTTTTTTATAGAATGGCTCAAGTTTTTGTACCCATTTTAAAATGAAAGACAATCATAACAGCGTTATTTAGTATAACTTATAATTTGCTGTACAGATAGGTAGGAAAATTATAGTAACAAAGCAAATTGAAGTGTGCAAAAATTAATGTAGTAGCTCTTTACTTTTTGATATTGTTTGACAAGATATTCGCTCTATTGATAACAGAGACGCTTGAGTACACCATCAGTTTTTGAGCACACTAAGGATACATTACACCAACTAAGAGCTTTGGTGAGAGTGAGGTCCGAATTCTTGACGAGAGAAAAAGAGAGCGAGTGAGAGGGAGGGGGGGGGGGGGTGGATAATAGAGGCTTTCTGGTGAGGGAACCAGGTTGCACTGCCACCGCGTCGAGAGAATTCGCCGCCTCGGGCAGCGAGCGTGCACGCAGCTTAATCACGATGAAAATCTTTATTGCAATTCGTCTCGTCAAATTTAAATTCCTCGCGCTATTTAATATCTGAACGAAAAACTCGGTTTTTTTGTCGCTGCATACGCTCAATTTGTCGCACTTTTTAATAGTTCCATTGTTGGTTGTACTCACTTATTTTATGTTTTCATATCGTCCAATTATTGCAATAAGTTCATTTTCAAATTCAAGTCGAATCTACGTATTGGTTCTTTAAAAGAGAAACAAAGTTCCTAGTCGATATCGAAGCACCGAAAGAAGGAAAGGTATAATCAAACGGTTAGAGGTAGAATGTACACGTATACCACGACTGGTGCCTGCATTGAACCAAAAATAAAGCATGACTTACAGGTAACATCACTCGTATGAATTTGTTCTGATCAAAGCCAAGTCCGTCAGTTTGCCTGCTGCATTTGAAAATTTGCAGTCGCATGAGGGCCACGGTACTGCTACTGCTCCGTAGTCTCGTCGATGCACTGAGGTGCGAGTAATAATAGACGGAGATTTAAATGCTCGCAAAGTAAACGAAGCGCGTGATCGAGGTGTCGACAAAGTTTAAGCTCGATCTACTTGTGATACAAAACTCGGCTGCCCTTGAACGAAAAGGTATGCTGTACGCGACAATGTCAACGCATATAAATTAAGCCGATTGGCGTCTTCGGTTCGCTTACTCACTCATACACGCACACGCACACTTGCTCACTCGCATAAGAGTTCGCGCCCATCATACGAATCGTGCACACCTTCTGCGCGCAGCTCTCGCTTTTTCGCTTTCTATAATTTGGACAATGGGCCGGGCGAGGTAAGCGTCAAGCAGACCAGCTATTTCTAAGGATGTTTCACAGACATGTGGAGCTCGTTCGCTCACTCTTTGCCTCATTGTATGTAGATGTAAAAAAGGCTTGGCGACGGTGACAATGCAACCTTGCCCTTTCTGCTGGCTGGTCGGACTGTTTCGCCCTCTGTCAACCTATACGGCGCCATCCTTCGCTCGCCCATAAATTGACCTGTACCATCATTGCAGGCGGGTGCGCACACACACACACACACACACACACACACACACACACACACACACACACACACACACACACACACACACACACATTAGCGAGATGGACAAAGCGAGCTCAATCGAATTATTGCACACTGTAAAAGTACAAGTCAGAATAATTACGGAGAGTATCGTATCCTATCGCCGTTTTATTTGACACCAATCTGACCGAGTTTTGTTGCGATTGTAAAGTCTGAACACCTGCACGACTGATCCCTGACCCGCTAGTTTCAAAGCCTTCGTGAGTACGCTACGTGTGCGCAAGTATCTAGCTGAGATTGAAGAGTGAAAGAAGACAGGAAAGCAAGCGTTGGCACGGTCGATGTCGATGAGACTTTTCGTTGAGAGTATGAGCAACAACAGCAGCAACAGTAGCAGCAGCAGCAGTAGCAGTAACAGGGAAACGACCGCTCGATACAAGTCGACTCGAGGGGTGGTTTCGTCGGTGTACCCACCAACACGAATAACTGGTCAGTTGGTGTGCGTGAACGCGCAGTACTGCTGTCGCTGGTACTGGAAGTGCTCGAGGTAAGTTGGTAAACCGGTCACGTAGTACGCGGCGATGAATGGAGCCGGCGAGTCGTCGGGCGAGAGAGAAAGAAGGGAATTGGCTACCGGGCATACACCGGCACCCAACCTCCACTGCACATAAACGTACACGCGCTTACTACACCATTTGTACATTACGAAAGAGGTGCTCAATCAGAAGATATATAAATATAAAGATGTGTGTGTGCGTATGTGTGTGTGTGTGTGTGTGTGTGCGCGCGTGTGTGGGTGGGTGTGTATATGTGTGTGTGCCTGTTAAAAACATAACTATGTAAACGCAACCATTAAGAGTGAACTGAGTTACATTATCTTAATCTAATATGTGAAAAAAATCATTTCAATCAATTGAATTACTGTGTAAATCAGGATTTACTGCGTGACTGAATAACACTGAATGTAACAGTTTTTAATATGATAATATCGCACATGTATTTATTTTAAAAATTTCACACGTATATTCAAATTTTCAAAGGATTATCTTAATTTAAACTGTCTATATTTATACCAATCTTCAAGATCATTCAAATTGTTCGACTTGACCAGAATATTTTTAGCAGGGTACTGCGCTCGATGGCTTTCTTCTGAAAATCAAGCTTCATTTGTTTAATTCAGCTAATCATTATTTGGGTTGTAAAAGTTTCGCCTTCATTCGCTGTTATTTGCTAGCTCTTTGCTCTCAGCCCTTTATGCAATCTACGGCGCAAGCCTCTGCTCTACCATAAAGTCGTTTCACAGCTAAAGCGGGGCACAACCACTGAACTTCAAATCCCGAGTTATGTTCGTCCCAGGACACCTAATTTCTGCCCCCTTTCCACCCCTGCAAACTATATAACAGTTCTAGTCTGTAAGCACTATAGATTGCAGCGACGAATTTTTTTCAACTCTCCCTTATTTTATATTTTATTTTTCATGCATCTCCAATTTTTCTCCGTGCGGCCAAGTCTACAACAAGACACTGTCTGCCGTCGGTTCAATCACGATTCTTTTTGTCTGCGCATTTCTCTACTGCTGTTACACGCTATATTCAATTTACTTTTCTTATTTCTTGACTGATTCCATTCAAGTAACTTATGAGCTAAGTTAATAGTCAAGAAAAAACATTCAAAGCATGATAAAAAGTTGCAAGTATTTTAATGATAATAATTTTACACATTATTTAAAGTAAGGGTAAAAACAAATAAATTAAACAAGTATCGACTAGTAAATATATAATCCTTTTTTTGCTAGATATTGTGTATAACTCACGCTCTTTTGACGTTCTTTTTTTTTCTTTCTCGTATAGCTTCACCAATTCTTCTGTAATTTTAATATTTAAGCATTCAGCGTTTGACCACTAAGGTGGGCAGATGTGCCAACACTGCACACCTTAGCCGAAAAGTTAGAGTATTGGCCAATTAGTGAAGTGACAGTCAAGAGAGAGAGAGAGAGAGAGAGAGAGAGAGAGAGAGAGAGAGAGAGAGAGAGAGAGAGAGAGAGCAGATTTCATTGACTTTGCTTTAGTAAAAGATATAAACAAAAATATTTTTAAGTGCCATCATGATTAAATTTATTATCAGATCATTCACCGGTACTAATTACTCCACACCACCAAGTATTTAATAAAATAAACAATAACATAAAAGTCGAGTGGAAAAATATGCTCTTTACATAGAATATAATGTGCAACGTTCCTCTTGAAACAGCTAATAATATAGAAAGCAGCACCAACTCACTCAACGTAATTCTAACTGAAACTAGTAACAAACAACTATTACAATAAATAGAAATAAAACACTGCAAATCACATCCACTAAAATAGCCCAAAAAATCACAGAAAAGAGATTATTAAGAAAAAGGTATCAAATAACTAGATCGAGTCAAGACAAAACTTAAGTAAATAAAGCAACCAAAAATCTAAAAAAAATGTTATATGAAGAAAAAAAACACAAATGTAGAATTATCTCAGATCACTGAGTTCTACAGAAGCAACAGATTATTTATAAAAAACTACTAAACTATTTAAAAGACCAATTACATTTATACCGCCTATTAGAAAACCTGATGGTAAATTAGCAAGATCGGACGAAGAAAAAGCTGAAAAATCATCTCAGTGCAGAATTCAAGTTTCACTAAAGAATAATTACCGAAGAAGAAATTACTAGAAGACTTTAACGTCCAAGACAGTACACCAATTAAATTAATTAAAATAAAGGAAGTATTACAAATTATTATTAATATTAAGAATAGAAAAGCTCCCGGTTTTAATAATATTACAGGAAAAATGATCAAAATGTTACCCTCAATTGCGATAAGATATCTAATAATTGGTTTTAATGCATGCTTGCGACTCTGCTGTTTTCCTTCCCAGTGAAAAGTAGCAGAGATTGTTTTAATACCTAAACCCGGTAAAGAACCAGAACTTGTAACGTCGTAAAGGCCGATTAGCCTTTTATCAGCACTTTCTAAAATCTTTGAAAAACTAATTCTAGCTAGAATTAACCCAATAATATACTAAATAGAAAACTTATCCTTGATCATCAATTCGGTTTCAGGTGTAACCATTCCACGATTCAGCAAGTAAATAGAATAGTATCTATTGCGAGGAAAGCAATTGAAGATAAACAATACTACACTGGTATATTCCTGGATGTTACTCAGGCTTTCGACAAGGGCTACTCCAAAAGCTCAAGAAATTTCTTCCTCAGTCCCACTACGAATTGTTACAGTCTTATCTACACAATAGAGCCTATCAAGTTAAAATAAATAAAAACGTATCTAAAGGTTAATTAATAAAAGCAGGAGTACCGCAGGGCAGTATTCTAGGTCCAACACTATATCTATTATATATCTCGGATTTACCAAAATCTATTAATATTTTGACAGCAACATATGCAGATGATATAGCAATTTTAACAGTACACCCAAAGACATCAATAGCAAAACATTACAAAACTACATAAAAAATCACCTTCAAAATTGGTTTAACTCCTGGCGAATAATAGTAAATGAAAGCAAATCGATACATACGACATTCACACTTTGAAAACATACCTGTCCTATTAGATTAAATGACAAATATATTCCGCAAAGTAATCAAGTAAAATATCTAGGTATTCGCCGAGACCGAAGGCTTACATCGAAAGAACATATATTCATTAAACGTAAACAGTTGGGTCTAAAATGGAGGAAAATGTACTGGCTCATCGGAACTAAATTGGAGTAGCCAATTGAAAACAAACTCTTGCTGTATAAAGCTATACTTAAACCAGTCTGGACATATAGCATTCAACTATGGGGTGCTGCTTCTAACTCGAATATCGAAATTCTGGAAAGATTTCAATTGAAAGTCCTATGTAATATAGTACGGGCCCTATTGTTCGTATCGAATGAAATTATCCAAAATGATTTACAGATACCTACAGTCAAAGAAGAAATTAAAAAATTCTACGCAAAATATAATTCCAGACTTCAAATTCACCCAAATAAACTTGTCAATATACTTCTCAAGACATCCATTACTAACACCAAACTAAAACAACTTAAATTAATGAATGCGCAAATAAATTAACGTAATTATTTGAATCATATTATAAAACAAAGACAGTATATTTACTGGAGTATACTGCTGTTTATTAGATAGATATGTCTAATAGCAACAAAATTTGCTTATTGTCTCTATACGCGAGACATATTGTAAATAGTCTTAGAGTAATAAAAAAAAATATTTTAGCTAATGAATTATTATTTTCAAAATCAAGCCATTACAATTTAGATTAATTTTATCGCGTGATCCCTGGTAAAGTAAATCATCATTCCTGAAATCATCTGAATTTTTATCACTAGCATTTCTATTATATATTTGCGAATAAAAGGATTGGTAACATTATGTTATTATAAATCCAGGCTTTTGTGGTACCTAGATTATATCTTCTTGTTAAATGAATAATTTTAATGTCAATCCTTTTCAAGATGTAAGCATATTTAAATCAATAATGGTTGTGACAATTATCATTCTAATATTTATATTAGATCCATCGGAGGACTTTTTATTATTGTTTTTACATATTTTGTAAAATGCTGTAAATAACGATGAACAACTCGTAATTTATAAATAAATATAGAACTTTGTAGAACGTATCGTGCTGAGAAAGTAATATAAGTCAGAACATAAATCAAGCTGAATTAGTATAGTAAAGCAGTAATAAAAGGAAGTTGTGGTGGAGGGAGATAAGGCATAAAGACTTAAACAATTGAATAAACTATCCTAGTGGAATTCATCATAATCAAAGAAGCCAATTTATTTAAAAATCTGTCGGAGTTACGTATAAACAAATCATAGAATAATATTTTTTGATAAATGTAAAAGTTTTAAAACGTGTAAATTTACACCGCTATATAAATAGTCGATAATATAAAGATAAGCCAAGTAGTATGTAATGAAAAGTAGCAGTATTGACTATGACTTTAATTAGACCTTTTTTCACTTAATGATTTTATGTTTAACAAATAGTACGTTTAAAACGATTTTTATTTTAAATGAATTATTTTAGAATAAAAATTTCGACATTTACTTGATGTATTTTTTCTGAAAGTAGCAAAGCAGATTTCCTTTTCTTTATAAAATAGCAACAACAAAAAATAGCAAAACCTTTAACTGTTACAAGGAATTTTTGAGGGTAGTTTTATTATCACGAAAAAATGAAACGCAGATTTCATTTGTACATTAAAAAAGTTGGCATTTCAACTTTAATTAATAAAATCATCTACATAAGATGTCCGGGATCAATGCCAGATGAGTAATCGACTATAACGATCTTTTTCTTAAAGAAATTTTTTAGTATATATTGTAATATATTATAATGTAACATATTACTCGACAAATTTTCATCAAATACTGCTATTAGAAAAATATTAAAATTTTTATGAAAATATCAAAAGATTTTTTATTTTTCTAAAATTTCACTGTTTTAAGTGTTGAATGAGATTTTTCAATGAGCATGTGACTGCAATGCTTACAACAATGGAGGAGAAACACCCTACGTAACCGCAGCTTCATAAATAATTTACTAACCAACGCGATGAGATAAATATCAAATAGTTTTAATTCCCTATTATAAAAAATAAGTAGATTCTTGTGGTTTTTATTTATTAAAAGCATAATGGCTTTAATCTTTCACAAGCATTGGGAAAGCGAATGCTGAGATGACCAATTGAAGAAAAGCCAAATTTCTTTTCACTTTGTTGTTCTCAATTTTGTCAGAACTTGAAAAATGATTGATTTAAAGGTATGAAAATTAAACTTTGTCTAAAATAAAATATACATTTTTTAATAATAATTTTTATATAGAAAGCTTATATGGCTAGAATATAAATCCCATTCTGGTCTACCCAAGGACGATGGTTTTTTTTAGAAAAAATAAGCTTAATTTTAGTTTCATATTTTTTAATTTTTAAACTCTAAACAATAACTTTGAAGTTTTCTTTAGACCTCGTATGTAATGTAAAAATATATATTCCAAGTGTTTGAAACTGAATATCTCTATATTAATATATAGAATTATCAATGTATTATGTATTCACCAGGGAATGGTATATTTTTTGTTAATAATTCAAGGTTAAGCGAGCTGATTTTTATTTTAAATAGCCTATATAGCTTCGTGATAATTTCAAAGCTTTAAAATTCAAGAACTGATCATATGTCTAGTTAATCATATAAATAGAAAGTCTAGTTTATGGTAAAATGTAAATATGGTTAGATTTGTTAAAAACTGTTCAAAAGCATAATATTTTTAATAAAGAGTTGCGACGAGTTGCAGACCAGTAAGTATGAAATAGGCCAGTAAGTATGAAATATTCTATAGGATACACTATATATATTAGATTTTTGCGTTAGAAACTTTGTGGTAAATCTCTTCGGATCAATTAATTTATTATAAATAATTGCTAATAAAAATATCGTCTGTTTTTCATACTACAAGCAAAAAGTTATAAAAAGATAAATTTATCATATTTTAAGAACATAATAATATTAATAAATTATTCATAATATATTTTATTATTATAGAAAATTCAGTCTAAATTTTATAGTTTAATAGAAAGGTATTTTTACAATTAATGAAAAACATTATATGTATTACATAAATTTTTATGGTCGTTGCGTTATAATATATTATTATATTTCCATTAGAATTTTTAAATAAATCGAACATATTTGTATCTATGATACTTGTATAGTTACTGGAACCCCTTTTCTTTATACACACCTTTTACGAAAGAAAAAAATTTGGAGGCGAGTAAACATTAAAATCTCACTATTACATACATATTTTATAATATACCTTTACAGAAATATTTGTTTATTTCATTGGCTGCAAAATTTTGTTATTTTATTAAAATCTTTACAGTCAACTTACAGTAAACTAGGGTAAATCATGAAATAAATTTAATACGGTCAAGTAGATTTATCGCACTTATGTTAGTCAAGGATAGCGTTTGAACGTAAAATATAGAAAATTCTGACATTTTAAAATAACTTTTACAGACAAGTAAATTATTTCAAACTAACATTAGTTTAATGTTAAAATATTCCAATTATTATATTGTAGTAGACGACGTTTCGTTTGAAATGAATTGAAGTAGTAAATAATAAGCCTAAAATAAACATCACGAAACTACCAATTGAGTCGGTTTGAATTTCTTAATTTACTACGTATAGAAATTAATTAATTATCACAATTGGTTATGGGATACACAATTATTGTGAAGTAGTTTTACTAATTATTACAACTTCTCCGGAAAGATTGCAAATGTAATGCTTTAACTGCTACACTAAAACTACAGATTCTTGTCAAAAAACTGAACCGTGAAAATACCCTTAATAACTCATTAATACTCGAGGCAAATTTGGGCTAGATAGCTATAAATTAACTATGCTATCCATGGTATAAATTTTTTTCTATCATTTCCAATTGTTTATAAAAAAGTTATTTTAAAGAATTACCAAACATATTAAAATTAAAAAAACTCATTGCAGTAGTCGGTCCTAAGAGAAACATAAGGAAGTAAACCTCTTTGATGTTTATTCATTAGACGTCATTTCGTTGTTGATATAACTACTATAATTAAAATTACTGCTTCGGAATCGTTACTACAGATTAAAATTATTTATAATGATTTACACCAGCATTTATTTTTCTTGTAAAATCAACAACTGTAATAAGTATAAATAACTTTTTATCAACGATTGAAAATAGAAAAAGAGAAAACACCGATACTTTTTTTATTCATATCATGACTATTATACTAAGATGGCTGGTTTAAGATTTTCTAAATTTGGCTGAGAATTATCAAGTTAAGTAAATATAAATACACATATCTAGTATTAGTGAAAACTACTCGCATAAAAGAGTTGTTTATTTCATAACCTAGGAATATTATTTAATTTCAAGAAAAGTTTATCGAGTAGAACCAGGTGTTATATAGTACAGTTTTAAACTGCGCTAAAATTGGTAAGTCTCGAATAGACGACGGAAAGGAGTTTCAAAATCTGAACTTCTGATCTTGCAAAGATCTCATGCCCACATAGTGCGAGTAAAAGGAATGGTTAATCCTTTTTTATCACCCTTCTTCGAGTGCTTGCACCAATACGTAGGAAAAAAAGCTTAGACTAGTAAGATGCAAGATAATGGGTATATTAGATCGAGCCCAATTTAACTCGATAAGGAGATACGTTAAACCCCTCATAAATTAAACTATAATAGATATAGCGCATAGATATAATAGATATAGTCTTCTGCATGAATTTGTGTTTGGAACATCTATCATTGAATAAATACGTCAAGGTAAGCGATAGAGAAAAATAATCCAAGTATAGGAAAGCCAGCACTTTAGCAATGCCAATATACGTAGTGACTCGCTAGTAGGAGGAAAAGGACGTAATACTTTTTCGTAATGGTATCAATATGTTATTTCCAAGATAAACTGCAGTGTTAATCACAACACCGAGAGTGATAATGGTTTCAGAAAACTCGATGAAGTTGCCATCCTCGAGCCTCACTTCGTCTGACTTAATCTCGGACAAAAATGTTGTTGGATTAACGAACATTGCTTTTGTTTAACCAATACTGAGTCAAAGACCAGCAGCGGCTGCTTATTCAGCGACAAGACGCGAGGTCGTCGATAAGATCGATACGCTAATATGCAATCACTCTCTATTCATCTGAGTATATATCTGCAAGTCGTCGTTAAAGAGTGTGCTTGTAGATCTGTTGTTATCTATTGTGTCTTGTATATCTTAAGACTGAACGTTGAGGAAGACCAAAATTTTGCAGAGAGCTATGGCGAATTAGATCTGAATGTGAGAAACTGTTCTCTCAGGCAGGTACAGCCTGATCCTTACAAGAATAGTTTTGTGAAATTCAAGATCCTGAAGCTTGTGTAATAGAGACTATATTATTATATTATAATATATAATTATGCGTAATAACTTGAGAGATACAATTGTGATGTCTGTAATCGGTTGTTTTATTATTCGACGTCACTGTGAAATTTCGCGAGTGCGTAAGGACATTATATATTCGCTAACAGTCGAAGAATTTAGCAATTAATGTATATTTCGGCGGATGAGCAGTCAAATTGGGCAAAGTAAATGGCGAGAATTAATTGGTATCGACGAAAGGAATCGTTGATGATGGACAGCCTACCCGTGGACTGTATAAATGGTAGGTAGGATTAACGAGGCAAACTTATCAACACTTGAAGAAGCTCGCAAAAAAGCAAAAAAGAGGTGATAAATGCACGCTTCGCTCATATTTCCCGGGGCGTGCATGCTGTACAGCGCGAGGCGTCCGCTGTTCCTGATCGACCGGTCCTTCACTTAACTCGTTCCCTATACGCAATGTCGATGCCGTATCGTGTAGTGTTCGGCAATTTTTCCTTTTCTCCTCCCTCCGTGTTTTCTTCCGCTCTTGCTCTCTCGTGCCACAGCTATATGCTGTACAGCTATGAGCACAGTTGTCAACCGCAACGGCTAACAAGCCGATTATTCATGCTTACCACAAGGACAACTTACAAGCGACTCTGCCAAGTTTATGACTACAAATGGTGAAATTTGTACCTCGCTATAGATCGACACTGATCCTCTCTCGATATATGTACATACCTCGCTGTTGTGTTTATTTTTTTATTTTCTTTACATATATCGATACTACTTAACGTCTTTGCTCGCGTTTACTTAGCCGTGGTGGCGTACTCTGGCGACACTGATGGCGTGTAAGTTACGAACTATTCCAAGCTGAATGGCAAAGGGGAAAAATGTAGGAAACCTATGTATAATTTTAGCTGAAACGAAGGAACGTGAGAAGTGAAAAACATTTTGCGTGTAAGGCGAGCCGAGCTGTCTTGCAACTCGAAGAAAAAGACTCGAAAATTTTGAAAAGTAGAGTTTGCGTACAGAGGGCTATCTGGTCGCATTCGTGTGACCTAAGGATATGTTCAGAAGGAAATCGAGTTGGATGGTGCGACGCTTCTCATGCATATGCAGAGCTTGTGTTCATATCTAGACTGCGTTTAAGGTATTCATCTAGGATCTATCTCTTCAACTGCGTAGAACAAGGCGACCAGCAAAGTCGAGCATCAAAAAGGCTCCAATTAGGCTTTAAGTGAACGATTGAGTCTTCGGGCAATTTTAAGGAAGCCAAACGCTGCTCTGATTAATATAATCATATACGGGGTAATTCACGGTGCTCCCTCGCGCTCGCGATCAACTGACGCTGCATTCTATGGGACGTGCGCAACGTACATTAGCTATAGGTATATACCTGTACACTTTAATGAAAGCCTTGCGAAGCCGGCGAGGTGAGCAGTTGATGCTGATATTGGCTCGCTCCTTGACTCCTCTTTACTTGATTCATTCACCTGCCTTTTTCAGGTTGATCATTATCGGTTCAGTTTAAACTTTATACTGCTCGTTGACAATTTTTTCTTAATTTACGTCTCGGCAAACTTGGACTTTGTCGTGTGCTTTCGTAATTTCGCGCAGTTTCCTACTGAGTGCAATGGTATGTATATTGAATTATCGTAGTTCTGCTGTGATAATCATATGATCAGATTTGATTGTCATTAGATCATTCGTATTGCTGTTACTGATTATTACAGCTTGTTCATGATAAGCTGAATAATAGGGGCTAATTTTTTAGAGTTTCCACCTACTTCCTTGGCGGTTAAGGCATGAAAGGAATGACCAGGTAGCAAGAAACTAGAAGATCTTTAGGAGGATGTCCATCATATGTAAGATGTTTTACAGTCTACATCGCTGCTGGGAGTATTTATATTAGAAAACGAACTACTAGAACTCGATTCTCAAACTGGATTTCGTTCCCGTTTCCGTGATGAGGGCGACGCAAACGTTAACGCTGAAGCTGTCTTACTAGCCACACCAACTAATCCGCAAGATGCGAGCAGGCGGTATTTGTTGCCTCCTCAATTTCTATATACAATAAGATCTTCTGCATGATTGAAGCCGGATGCTGCATACGTCTATAGAAATGGCGTGTAAGCACATTTCACTGTGAATACTGGCTGCATTCAGAGCTGCACTCCGTGACCACCTAACCCACCGGGATAAGCATTTCCGTATGCTCTATCTCCTCAATAAACTGCAGATAAACTTGTAAATGTAATTTTCAAAAAAAAGAGAAAAATTTTTCTAAGGTCGAAAAAAAGAGAAAATTCATTTTTTGCAAAATTCATGATATTTATTATGGAATAATATTGAATAAGTGAAAAAAAAATTTTGATGTAGTTTTCCATCTTTTTAGCGTACCAGCTGTAAAAAAGAAATTTTTTAATATTGACAAAAATTTTTTTTCGAAAATATTTAAAAAAAAATAGTACAGTATTCCACTTACAAAAACAACCTTTTTTTCTCCTATACATTTGTTTAAATTTTTGTATTTACGGAGATAAAAAATGTTTAAATAAACTGTTACTTTCCGGAAAAAATGCCCGTGCGCGCGTTGGTTTTAACGAAAATAATTTTATGACCAGTGATTCAAATAGAGCTTGATAAAAGCTAACAAATGCTCTAATTCAAATGTTTGTAAGATATTTTCCAGATTTGGCAAATTTTCAAAGTTAGCAAAACATTTTCTGAATTTTCAATGTTGAATTATTATTTGCAAAAAATTAAAAAAACAATTGATGACATCTATGAGTCATACAATTTGAAAGCTCTTGGAAAGACCTTTTAAACGCGCCTCCAGGCGACTTGTATGTTAATTTTATCAGAGACATTGAACTTTAAAGATTTGACTAATTTTGCAGCGGCGGGCCCGTGACCGGCAGGGTATATATATATATATAATTTTATAGATGAACTCGTTAGGTCATCTTAAGGTCAAATTTACTATATAGTTAAAACAAAAAAGTGTTCTACTATACATTTTGACGAGCTGAAACTAAATCTATTGTTATTCATTTGAAGATCATACAGAACTTTCAAGTAACAAATAGCAACAAGCATATCCCGATGTATTTTGATGCACTAAAATTAAATCTAACCTCCGTTTACTTTATTACCTTAGGTTTAAGGTTATTTGAAAATCATTACCGTTATTTACGCTAAAAACGTTATCGCGGTCACCGGTTTTTAAATAAAAAATAAAAATGAGTTAGTAATTTAAAATATATCTGTTATCGTGAAGTGGTTTATGTTGTTTTTTCAATAGCATTGAAGGAACAGTATCTCTCTAAACCGACAAATCAAATCCATAAACTCCTAAATCTTAAAATTCTACAACCTAAGTTTCCATATTTTGAAGTTTATCCTAAGTACTGAACTTACAAGCATTCAATCTATTCAGAGCTTAATTGAAAGCTTGTATAAATTTGATGCAATAAAATTAGCCTTTATATTTAAACATGCGCAAAACTGACTTTGATAAGTATTTTTTAAACTATAATTTTTTACATTTAACTTCAAGTTATCAAATATTTATCAAATGATTTTGTTTTTTTTTTATTTTTTTGATCATTTTTGTTAAGACTATGAAAACGTCAGTCTGTAAAGGAAGGAATACTTTTTATATTGTTTGCAGATAATATGTGCTACCACAACAAAATAGTACATTACGATACAAGTGTGGGAAAGTAGAGTCTTGTCTCGTATGGCATTTACACTCTAGCAAAGCGAGGGAGGAAAGGTACACGAGACGAGAAACTCTTTCCCGAACATGTGCCGCACCGTATTTTTTGATACGACGTGTGGAAAATGCGATTTTCGAAAGACGAACTTTGCGCACGGAGTATCGAAAAAGACTTTGTACAACTGCTATGGAGAAAAATTATGAAAAATTCTTTTATGTTTCATTTTACACTTTCAAAAACACATTGACCCTAAAAATCATATGTAGCAATTGTCGTAATTACCTTTCTTCCTCAGTTAATAAAGCATTACATGCAAGATAGATTATTAGTTCAATGCTTTAGAGAGAACCTCTTGATCAGAGAACTGATTGTTATTTTTGTTTCGTGAAAACAGTCGGTTACAGTAAAAAGAACAAAGTCTTTATAGAGTATCTTGATGTTCTATCCATTACTTTCACCGTCATGGCACATGATCATACTAAATTAATATATGAGACAGTTTGAAGATTCCAACGCATTTAGAAATGAAGAATCTAAACTGTATGGACTAACGGAAAATATTTTTAATCAGTGCGAATTGAATGATTTGATCAGAGATTTGGGACTTTCAAATGAAAGTGCAGAGTTAATGACATCATGATTGAAAGAAAAAAAAATTGTTTATCGTCCAAAACGAAAGTAATATTTTGTCGTATGCGAAAGAAGCCCTTTAGAGAATTCTTTTGTCAAAATAACAATTTAATATATTGCAATAACGTTTAAGCTTTAATTAAGCGGTTCGGAATTAGTTACGATGCTAATGAATGTCAACTCTTTCTTGATTCTTCAACAAGAAGTAAAATTAATTCCAATTTTGAGAGCCAACCCAATTCCAATTTTGTGAGAGAAAGTTAGAAGATAAGTTTGATACTTTAATTTTTGTTAATTGGATTGTGATTGATAAATTGAGATCTGATGAGGTTGGATATCTGCCAACGAAACATACGTGTGTAACCTAATATGAGTGTTTGATTTATTTTTACAACGGGTTGGCTCTCAAAATTGGAATTAATTTTACTTAATGAATGGAGAGTGCTACATATAATACATCTTCAACAAGAAGTTTGAAGGCAGTATTACCAGACAATGGTAACGTGTATGCTCCCATCCGGCTAGCACATTTTACTATTTTGAAAGAAGATTGTACAAATCTTAAATTTATATTAATTAAATTGCAATATGATAAGCACACAACTTGATGCCATAATATGATGAACACACAATATGATCGCCACATAACTGGTTGTTGTGTGGCGATCTGAGAATTATATCCATTATATTAAGATAACAAAGCAGTAATACTAAATATCCGTGTTTTTTATGTGAATTAGACGCACTCATGTATGAAAAGAGTAGCCTTTTCGAGTGAATTTAAAACTAGGTACCAAAAATATTATACGGAATAGTTTAACCCATTAACGTCCAAGCGACTAAAACGTGACACGCATTTGCCAGAACGAAAGTTTTTGTTTCTGCTACATTACAATAGTCACTTTAGGGGTCAAATTGACTGATCTACACGGTTTTTTAATTAGATTTCTCCTGTAACCCTCAAAAAATTCGCTATCAGGGGTTGAATCTCAAAAAACAAGAAAATCGCGCCCAAAACGTGACACGATGGCCTCGAAGCCAAATTCATTTGATTTTGCTCAAACTAACATGATTTTTTATGAGATATACACCTGAAATGTAATTTGAGATACCATTACATATAGATATACAACACGACATGATTAGGGTAGTAGGGGAAGGTTGCAAGGGTTGATAAGGGGTGAGAAATCGATATGACAGAAAGTCGTTGTTTTTTATTACAATCTATCAAAAAGGGAATTCCGGAGGATGACAAATTCAATTTCGGTAGATAAAAAGTACAGAAACATTCCCTTTTTGATGGATTGTAATAACACTGATGAGATTCTGCATATTAAAAAAAAAACTAAAAAGTTAAATACTTTAAAGGAAAGGTTAATTTTCATTTACGAAATAACGGCTTTACGATGTAATTTTAACATGGTGTCACACGACTTAAAAAGCGTTTTTCAAAAGAAAGAAAATGTCATTAAATTTGATGGAAATCATGATATCAAAGTTGTTAAAAGATTGAAGCTAGCGAAATTTGTTTGCTGGTTGTATCTATTTGGAATCAGTCCTATAGAATGAATATCAAAATACAAATCCAATAAAACCATCGTATTATATGTGAAACGATACATCGAAAATATATGTCATATCTTTGGAAATAATTATTGGTATCCCTGAATATTCTCAACAAATAAAATAATATTTTAGCAAAATTGACCCCAATATTATTTTCAAAACGTGTAATACGAGTACATGTTTTTCATGTAGTTGTAATACATGAGTCTTGTGGTCGACTGATGGCTTTTAGGTCCTCAGCGCTACTCACTTTTCTGACTTTAACTGTATAGGAGGGCTGGGTACCCTCCTTTTTCCGCTTCTATTTGCGATTTGTTTTAGTATCTTTTCCAACTCAGTTTGAAAAGCCGTTTTAGATTGTTGGTTGTACTGTTTAGTCATAGTTAGCCTCCTCATGGACAGTTTGGCAGCTTTATGATCGTTTTTAATTTGGTTGTTGGTATTTATATTCTTAGATACCATGTTTTCCATGGCAATCATTCTCTGTTCTAGGACATTAAGGAGTTTTCTTGTTCTGACTTTTTTCTCTACTAAGCCTTGTCAGAGCCTCTATAGCATTGATTGCTACTGGGCTTTATTTGCAGTTGTAAATCTTTCAGCATTACGATTATTGGATGACGATATCAGAAACTCCGCTTGTCCACTCCTTCGGATGTTGTATTTCTTAACTTGTCGATCTTTTGATTTCTTTAACTTCTTCTCATTTACTTCTTTGCTTTTAATTGTCTTTCTAATCGAGGAAACTATAAGGTCCTATTTTTTCTTCGATGTCAGCATGGTTGCTAAGAAGTTATCTTTCGATAGCTCAACAAATCTTACTCTGTTGTGAGCCTGCTTCTATTAAACTCAAACAACATCTGCTCTACGTCATTCTTCTTTCCGCTGCAAAAATGGTAATTGTTATTAGGCTAATGTCCTTTCTTGACTAGTTATACTCCGAAACAGCTGTAGTCGCTAAGTTCTTAAGTCAGTTGGTATTCCATTTCGCCATATTGCCGTAGTACCTATTCCTTAATTTTTGATATGATAGCGTATGTTTATCGTACAAAACTTGGTAGCCGTATGGGCATACCCATGTAAGTACATTAGTGACGTTTCTTGAAAGTGCACGCCATGCACTTATGTCCAAATTAGTCTTGCTTTGTACTGCAGTATTGTGCTTATCCACTGTTGCTGGCAAAAGTATTAAATTTGTTCTCTGCTAGCAGAGCTAAACGCATTCTTAACATTTAGTGCTATCACGGCACAATATGATCCTTGATCAAGCAACTCGTAGAAAGTTTGTAGGACTCTTTCTTGTATTTTCTTTAAGGTATTGCATATGGACGTGTCTTTACAGAAATCAAATTGGTTTAAAGAAATCCCTTCGTTACTTTCTCTTTCAATCACTTTTGTAACATTCACTATTTGATCCTCGAGAAGAGCAAACATATTTACTTTGCACTGTACTTGAAAAGCAAAATGATCACTCAAGGAGACATAATATCTACTCCTACACAAAACACCAAAAAGTGTAAAATTTTAAGCTGTAAAAAACAGCGAACTAGCCCAAATAACCAGATACAAAAATAAGAAACGACAAGCCCAATTATCAAATTACTGTGTAAGTCAATCCACCAACAGGTATGCGTTTCTTCAGGATAATCAAAATGAGAAAGTACATACAGTGAATAATAAAGTGAATATATTAAAAAATAAATCTCCTCCAATATTTTTTTATAATGTAGAAAATATTCTACCATTAACTAATCTGCTCAATGCAATAGCGAAATACGGTTATACATTTAAAGTACTGGAGCAAAATAAAATAAAAGTACAACCGAAAAATATTTACTGGTAGTTAGTGTATTGAAAGAAAAAAACAACTCAATTTTATACGTTCCTGCGAAAAGAAGATCAGAAATTCAAAGTAATATTGAGAAGTATGCATCCAATTGATATTGTTGAGTTGAAAATCGTCATTGAGGAACACGGACACAAGGTCATAAAAATCTATAATATTGTTCATTATGTAGCAAAGATACCACTATCATTATTTACTGTAGAACTAGAACACGATTACACATGCCAAGACATACAAAATTAACAGATTATTAAATAATGTAATTACATTTGAATAACTGAATGTTAAAAGAAACATCCCAACCTAACTCTCAGTGTTCTCAGATTAAGAGAAAAAGAATTCTCAGTTGAAACAGTAATCAAGTTGAACCTAATGTAAATATAAATACAAACAGAGATAGACAAAAAAAAACATATGCCCAACTAATGTCAAAACAGAGTGAGACAGAAAAATCAAAACAAACAAAATAGACAAGCAGAGCCAAGTAAACACAGTAGCGACGTAAATACAAATAAACTTGAACATATGATGAAGCAGCTAATACAAAGCATGAACATTATTCTCAACCTATCAACAGTACTAGTAAATTAAGTGGTATAATGAATAGGTTGAAACTTCTTATTCGGAAAGCGAACGGGGTCATGCAAAAACACTTTGAATTAAGAACATTTTTAATCAATGAAAATATCAACATCATGTTAATATCAAAAAAACACTTTACAAGCAAAAACTATCTCAATATACCAAACTATACTGTACACAAAAAAAATCACTCATTTAATAAAGCATACGTAGGTACTGTGATCATAAACATAATGAAAATATATCACTATGTCCACCCAATTTATTTATTTACAAGAAATTTATTTACAAGCAACTAGTGCAATCGTAAACGATAATAGCATTCCAATAACAGTAACAGCTATTTACTGCTCTCCGAACGAAACAATAACAAAAAAAATTGGACAAACTTCTTCCAAACACTAGGAAATCGCTTTATAGTAAGAGGCGATTATTATGCGAAAAATCTGTGGCGGGGATCAAGATCAGCAACTCCAACATACAGTGGCAGAGTACTCTATGAAATACTACAAAAAAATAACGACATTCTGATATCCATGGGAGAACCAACATTCTGGCCTACATATATAAACAAGCTTCCAGATTTGATTAACTTTGCTATAGTAAAAGGTATAAACAAAAATTAATGTTAAGTGTTATTATGCTAAGAATTTATTATCAGATCATTTACCAGTACTAATTACTCGACACCACCAAGTATTAAAGTAAACAATAATATAAAAGTCAACTAGAAAAAATATGCTCTTTACATAGAAGAACGCATAACGTGCAACGTTCCTCTTAAAACAGCTAATAATGTAGAAAGCAGCATCAACTCAACTCAACGTAATTCTAAGTGAAACTATTAACAAATGTTCTACGACAATAAATAGAAATAAAATACAGCAAATTACGTCCACTAAAATAACCTAAAATATCAAAGAACAGAGATTATTAAGAATAAAGTATCCAATAACTAGACCGAGTTAAGACAAAACTAAAGTAAATAAAGCATCTAAAGATTTAAAGAAAATGTTATACGAAGAAAAAAAACACACAATAGATATAAACACGCTACCAAATCTGATTAACTTTACAATCGTAATTGATTACAAAGTCAATCATTTTAATCCTAAAAGGTATTCAAAACTGTAAATCACTACAGAAAAGTTGACTGGAACATTGAGGAACGCATATCATGTAATGTTCCTCTTAAATCGATTACAAATATAGAAAGTAGTATTAAAATATTCCACTTACTCCTAACTAAAGCTATTAATAGATGCTCTGTTAATCTTAGAGCACTAAGTTTAAGAGAAGCAACGAATTACTATAGAAAGCTATTAGAAGACTTAAAAGATCAACTACATTTAAATCATCTATAAAAACACCTTACAAATAAAAATACCTTAATGAATGTATAAATAAATCCCAATCTATTTGATGCATGCACACTTTAAAATAGAGATAGAATACTCACTAAAGTATTCTTTCGGAATTCACATACTATACCATACAGTAATAAAATTAACTTATTGTGTCTATATGTTAGACAAATGGTAAATAAACTTAGAGTGAATGAAAAATTATTCTTTCTGTTCTGTTAAGAAGTAATCTTTTCAACAGTTTCCCTCTTGAGCCTTTCATTCCTAACGATTTATATGATGAGGACTGGCCGCGATATTTGCTTTACACTTGGATATCAGTACCAGCTTCTATCTCTTCCACCTAGTCGGAAAGGTTCCTTTTGTCAGGAATTTATTGAAAATATGCAATAGCATCTAGGGGTTGGGTTCTTTTGCGTCATAATTCGAAAAACCTCGTTAAGTATACCAATGCCATTCAATTTTAGGCTTTTCTTAGTACTCAGTTTGCTCGCTGTAGGCTTCAGCTCCTCGAAGGTAAAGAGTTATCCTGCTATCCTGTTTGTTTCATTTGAGAAATTAGTTTGCGGTTTCCCTGATGAAAATAACACTTTCGCGACTCTTATTAAACTTAGTTGGTCCTGGTGCTTTGCTTAGTGTGCTCATTACAACCTTTGAGAGCAAACACCAAGGGTTTCGGTTTATCATCTCAATGAGTTTCTATCAGCTTGTGTGGGTGCGTGTGTGTCTTTTCCGAAGAAAAGGGAAAAACTGTGCCAGTTAACCCCGCCAACCGATGCCAGTAGGGATGTGTCGCTTGCATTCCCTATAATCCCTTCCACTCAAGTTTACTATTTTGTTCCTACCACAACGTATTACTTCATAGGGGTATTATACCTCAAAAAGCTTTTCTAAGTCTGAAGTCCGTCACGGTCATTTCTTCTTCCTATTTCAGCTCTTCTGATGGTATTTAACCTTTCAATGATGTTCTTAGAAAAAGCATTCATCGTATACATACATTTTGAGAGGCAAGCATACATCTTCACATGTCTCTCGGGATCATAAGACCTCTGGTCTCATTTGAATAAGACTCATTTGCATTCGTCCTTGAAATGAGGACAGTGGAAAAGAACATAGTTCATGTCTTCTTCAATACCCGGACATGCCGGACAATTGGCACGCTAATACACCTCTATTCTAATAAAGTAACTGCGGAAGTATCCATGACCGATGAGTACTATAGTCAGCTAAAAGGAAACGAAGCTGTATCTTCTACTCACTCATTTCATCGTATTTCAATGGTTCCAACGGCCCTTCTTGTCTAAGTTTAATTTCTTCTATCATTCTTCTATGATCCTTCTAAACCATCTATCACTGTTCGGCCTCTGGTTTTCTATTGTTAATCATCTCCTATTGCTTTTCCACGTCCTTTTGATCGTTAGCAGATCGATGGATGTTTATCCTGCTATTATCGACAAGACAATATCTGATACTGTTCAGTAAGTGTATACTACTCTTAGTGCGGTCGTGTTGTATATTTAATAACAGGAGGTTCCATAGATAACAATCTGCATCATGGCTTTAAATGAGATTAGTGTTAATAGAGATTAATGTTAGTAGTTAGTACAGATGTTAGTAGCATTTTTCATAGTTGTTTAGGTCCTTCAATATTTAGCATAATACCTGCCAGTGCCTGAGCTATCGCAGCTATTTTTGTTTTCATATTCAGAAGATGTTCTTTGAATAAGAGCCTTGCATCGATGGTAATTTATGGTTCTGCTGTACATTTTTTTCACCTCAAACAGGATTCGTTGAATATTGCTTTTTTTTTTCTAGAGTAACCACCTTTTCATTTGCACGTTTTTACGCTTTAGAGTATATGTATTATAAATTTTGCAACATTCTACTCGTATCATTGAGATTAATATACTAATCAAGAATGTCACTGTCAGTAAGTAATGCTATATTAAAGACTATAATATGAGTGGGAATATCATCGATGGCAATTTTAGGCATATAAACTTCTAGGTATTTTATGTTATCACCCATCCATATTTCTTCATCTACGATTCTAAAATTAACATGAAGTTTTTGCTTAGTGTAGGAGATTATCACAACTTCGATTTATTCTGCTACGAGGCTCAATTCATGATCATTGAGACATTTTGCGACTATATTAGTTGCTTGCTAAGTGAGATGGTTCATTTCATCGATAGTTTTAAATACCATGACTAATGCATCGTTGTCTGCATTGAGACTCCGTTTGAACGTAGTTGCAGTAGCTGGTCATCATATACCACATTCCGTAATAATGTGTAACAATGAGATTTTGTGTCTCATTTGACCGGTATTAAGCGGTCTCTCGCATGTTGATGGTCATCTTGCACGCCAAATTTCCTCCCAAAAATTGCTTATGAACGCCCCTTAATCCGCTCCGCGAGGTTTTAAAAGCGACGACAGCCTAGCGCTAGCTAGAGGTAATTGAGACTCACTGGTTTTGACAAGGACGTGGTGTGTGCGTCGGCTATAGCAAGATTATTCTCAAGCAAAATTGATAGAGAGATCTACTGGCTGCTTCTCGCATACACACACGTACGCGGATATCTCATAATTATCAATTACTGACAGCAACCTTGAATTTAGGAGTCCGCCACAGATTTTAAGGGAAAATTAGGAGGAACTTATATACTTCACTTTAAATTTGGAGGGTTGGCCTGCGAATGGCGGATAATTGCACGGATATACGGAAGGCATGTAAGACGCACTTTTACTAATTAGAACAATTGAAATATTTAAAGAGTTCAGTGAAACCCAGATAACCTTTGACAAAAGCGTAATAATTACAATTACTGTTTAATTTATTTATTCGAAATTTATTGTTTCGAAGTATTACATTACATAAATTTTGTAAGCGTGATCACGTAAACGATAAATATATCTAATAAAATTGACAATTATTAATTATAATCAATATCATTTGTTATTGCCACGATTTTGTTCATAAGCTCTTAGTTGTTTGCCGTTTCGTCTATGCTCTACCGACATTCAAATGCGATGTGTACGCTTGCCCTTTAATCTAAGTTTGGCATAATATTTACGTTATGTCTTCATTATACAAATAAATTTTTACATATGTATTTAATACCACAACAGTACCGAGTCCTTTAGTACACCATACTATAATTGTATGCCTTCTTTCGTATTATATACGAGGATGCGGTCTGACAGCAAGCTTAAGACCACATTCTTGAGGTACAAGGATATCTTTATTCTCTCTAACGACAGTATTCTGTTGACCTATTTATCCGAGTTGTAGATATTTATATTTGCAGGGCGACTATTGTACATATTCTTTTGGTGCTTCGACTGCCTCTGATAGCAACCTCGGCTAAAGCTACGAGTCGACTTATAGCATCAATCGTCGATCATATTTTCCGGAAGCCAAACTGGTTTCTGGATAGATCCCCCGCCTTCCTTATGACTACCTTCAATGTGGTGTATATCACTTGTTCAAACAGTTTACCCGCAATGTCTAACATGTATAACGGTCAATGAGAGGAAGATTCTTCCGGAGGTTTATTTCCTTTAAGCAAGTGAAAAGTATAGAGGCTAGTACTCCTAAGTTCTAAACTCTGTATCGTTCATTGTGACGGAAAACACCCCTATTTTATGCAAGTATTCAACGTATCTCTACATATAACAGCAATATCTATCGACGTGGTTTTTATGACTACACCGGGTAATTCGTGCGAACCTTTTCAGTTCATGATACTATGGTTTATTTCTTACTCGTTAATGTAATCTTCGTGCTGTTAAACATTCACGTCTTATTATTCTACTGATGATGTCATTATTCTACCAGTAGATAGATCGATACACACATACACACACACACACAATTTATTTGAATTCAATCTTTAAATAATGTTAACTGCTATATAATTGTTATACAGGAGAAAGATAATTCTTCCAATTATACAGATCTGCATGGTTTTGTTATTGCCCAACTGAAGGTTATTACCGTAGTAATTTTTTGCGTAGAATTCATCTTTGGTGTGCCAAAACTCAGTTTTCTCGGATATATTGTATCTTCTGATGGTATTCAAGCTCCTGAAGAGTGCATCACGGCAATTCAAAATTTTTCTTTGCCGGAAACTGCGCAGGACTTACGACGTTTTCTCGGGATGATGGACTTCTATCGACGATTTATTCCTCACGCATCAGAGTTTGAAGCTCCTCTCCACGATACCATTAGTAACCCCATTCTCAAAGGCAAACAAAAAGTACCGTGGACTCAAAAACTTGAAAAAGATTTTCAAGCTTGTAAAGATTGTCTTTCTTCGGCCACTCTTTTAGTCCATCCTCGAATTGACGTACCTCTTGCTTTATTTACTGACGTTTCGGGTTTTGCTATTGGCGGAGGTCTTCATCAATTTGTTAACGGTTTTTGGCAACCCCTCGCATTTTTTTCAAAAAAATTGACCGCTAAACAAGCAGAGTTACCGGCGTATTATCGGGAACTCCTTGCTATCTACGAATCAGTCCAACATTTTCGTCATTTTCTCGAAGGTCATCACTTCACCATTTTCACTGATCACAAGCCTCTAATTTACGTTTTCGAACAAAAACGTGATATGCTTTGTAATCTATATGACTTGAATTCATAATGCATAACTTTCAAATTATAATCTATTAATCATTACCTCATGTGCCCGTTAAAAGTTCATTTCAAAGCATCATAACTTGCTCACCTTACGATAGGTTGACCCAAATACAAAATAATCTCCACACAGGTATATTCTCATGTGCAATGACATTTTGTCTACTCAATCTAAGAGATTGATTTTGAATTGGATATATTTTATTGATGTCTCATTGATGCTGGACTTAGTGGAAGCCAGAATCATGAGACGGTAACTTGGCGGTAAAATACCATGGTTTTTTTAGATTTTTCAATTTGTAATATTATTTTTAAATTTTTGAATTTTTTTTGAGATGTTAAATTTATAAATTTATTCATCGTTGAGATCCTAAATTTGTTTTGAGGAGTTATTTTTAAAAGTTAAATAAAATTATTTGATTTTCAGTAATTAGCAATGAATATAAGTGATATAAGTAATATAAGTAATATATTTGTAATATATTTTTAAATCTACTACATATCTTAATCTGATTATTTTTTGAATTATTTCTAAACTTGTGATAGGAATGAAATCTAGTAAAAGTGTTATAGATATTATAGATTATTTTGAGGTGCAAACTTGAATGACTTTATATTAAGTAATATAAACATAATTTCCGTCAATTTGACTGACAAGACGTTATGTTGAAATTATAAAGCAATGGTATGAGGAATATCCTGCTTTATAATTCCAACATTGCACCACAGGGAAAATTTAAATAATATAGATAAGACGTTATTTATACGTTAAAATTTTTGACAACTTTTATACTTGCCCGACCTGTCAACTATAGTTTTTTTAATTTATGAACATATATATTATATGTAATCCATGAACTATTTGAATAATTTATAATAATATTTAGATGAAAAATATGTTATAATACATTTTTAATAACTAGGAATAATTAACTACTAAAATTAATTTTACGTTTAGTATCAAAATTGTATTTAAATATTTAAATACATGTTTAAAATTATTTTACATTGTGTAAAATAATAGTTTGCTCGAATTTATTGTGTAACAGTAAATAATGTTCCGTTGTTATAACAAACTGTAATAAGAGTTATATTTTTATATAAATTTATTTTTAATGATCATACTTACTTGATACTGGCGGGAGACTACGGATGAAAGTAATAAGAAATTAATATAAAGTTTTTTAAATGTTAAGCATATCACCTTGCTATTTAAATTACTAGCGATTGTGCTTTTATTATTTAATGTAAAGTTATTTAATTTTGCATCTAAAAATCATATACTGAAACCGCGCCATTTTTTGCTAGTATTTATTACGTTCTCTAGTTTAGACACAATTCCGAAAAAAATAGTTAAATGAGATTAAGAGGTCGAGCTAGTATTAAACAATAAAAATTATAAGTTTTCTTTATCATAGTATAAAAATCGTTTTAATAAAGTTGTCATCATCAACTTTTTTATTTTGAAGTATTCGAAAAATACGAGTACTTTAATTTTTTTCTTCGTAAGTCCTAAAATCTCAATTAGGGCCCTAGAAAGTATTTTCAACCAAACCGTAAACAATAACTTAATAACTTTTTTTTTTTAAATTGTGGTTTGTCATGTATTTCTGAACGGTCAGCTGAACTCAAATAATTTTTGAACAGCCTATTTTCTTCCATTATATCAATAACCCAGATTAAGTGAATGATTTTTGGAAACAGTTATTTTTACCAATGTTAAGAAAGTTTTTATAAATTTTTGTCAGAATTCTCTTTGGATAAATTTGAAAAAGTACTGATAAAAATCCTTCAATTAATGTGGAGTACTGATATAAAAGAAGAAAATAAGCCCTTTAGAATGTCAGGACGTTTAAAATAGCGTATCAAAACAAACTTTTGGGAAAAATAAAATGTTACACTTAAGGGGATTTTCTTAGGTCTTTAATTAATATTTTCAGACTTAAAAAAATGAAAATAAAAGAATTTTACTTTTGCTAAATTTACATTGGTGAAAGTAAAAAAATGTTTCGTGTATACTCAAAACCTATCAACGGAAAGATTACAATATGAATTAGGTGTTGACTTATCTAATTGATCCTCAACTATGGTTTTTTACAGTATTTCATAATAAATTAAAATAGTTTTATACAAAATCACAAACTTTTTTCATTGTACGAACGACATGTGGACGTTTTATTTTTTAATTTTCACTATCACGATAAACCTAAATGTTTAAATTAAAACGTTTAATGTGACGTCAGTCATAAGAAACACATTGTCATCAATTTTAAACACTTCTAAACGTTTAAATTCAGGGAAAATGTATTTCTTATGGGTGACGTCACATTTGCATATTGAAAACGTTTACATTTAAACAAATAGGATTACGAGATATTGCCGTACATGATATTTTAAAAACTACGAGGTAAATTTATCCAAAAAGTATTTTGTAAAACATTTGTAGAAGTTCTCATAAAAATGGTCATACCGACTATTTCAAAAAATCCAATACTTAATCTGGAACACTGATCTGAAGAAAAAAATGATTCATTTAAAAATGATTTTCGTTCACACTAGTATTCATCGTGGCAAACATCACCTGGTCCGCTCAAGGTCAGTCATCTTACAACTAGGTGGCGTTGTGTTTTTTTAATTCGCGTGTAATATAGTTTGATATGACTGTAAATTGTAGCATAAGCTTACTTTAAATCCAGGGTATAAATAGATGTATGGCAAAACGATTCTCGAGCGTAATGATGTATTATACCGAATTTATAAAATTGATAAGAAATAAATCTCGTGAACGAGAAACAAGGAAATAACTACAATAAAGAGGATCATGGATTTTGTTACTCTTTAATTTAAAAATTTCGGTACCTTTAAAAAGAAATTCTATTTCCAAACTTTGTCTATTCTTAGTTTCTGGTAAAAATTGTTTTATGTACAATAAAATTTACTACCAAATACTACGTACAAAAAAATAGGAAAAAAGATCGCTATAATAATTTTGGAAACTCGAATAATTTTTTAATTGTAACTCTAGCATTAACGCAAGTAAAATGTCATATATATAGTGTTAGATAATGAATATATATGCAAAATTTAAGCAAGATAAAAAAATAATCATAAATATGTCCGGTGCTACAGAAAAATACAGAAAAATAGAAAAAAGATATCAGCAAGAAAAAGTGACTCTGTGGCCTTCTCATTAATTAAGATATGGTACTTAGACATTATTTTCATATAGTTTGGATATAACAGCGGAAAAAATTGAAGAACAAATTCTAAAAAATAATAAAATTGAGCGAAAGGGACAAAATATTTGAAAATCGCCCAAACGATGCTTCTTCAAGAAAACAAAACTTGTCTGGAAATCATACGATGAAAAAAGTTTCGCAATTCTAGAACTTCTAAAAATACATTTTATATTCATAGTCCGGTTATTAAATCAATGTGTGTAAGTCAATACACCTAGGCTCTTGACAGATGATCGCTGCTACGTAAGCTATTTTTAAAAGGAACAAGTATCAAGGGAATTCGGAAAATTCCGGTAAGAATAGTCGATATTCTCAACGAATATTTGGCACAGGTACGTATATATAAATGCGATGAAAAGTTCTTTAACCTGTTTGAATAGATCGGTCATATACAGTATAGAAGCACGTTTTTCACAGATAACATGCGGTATTTGAAGTCTTCTTACCCTTCGCCTGTCCTGCGAACAGTCGGATTGCAAAAAGATGGATGGATAGCAGCTAAAATGAGAGAACCCAAGAGAACGAGGCAAACGAGGCAGATGACTCCATTACATTGGAACGCACTGCATGTTAGCTTATTCTACAATAACCAGAGGTGCTTCATCGCGTATATTCTCCATGCGAAACCATAGTCTTTCTAATATCTAATACCAATGCTGTACATCAGCTTCATGTATATTGCTCATACATATTTATACAACTCTACATTTGTTCTACTATTTTATCTATCTTTATATGTGCGAAAAAAAAATCTTGGTTTAGTTGCTTACTGCCCGTTTACTCGACTTCCTACTGCTATATATCTGTAGTTTGGCCACGGGAACTCGTATTTAACCAACGACCTCTCGTGACCCGGTCATTGTGTACAAACTTATCCTTGAATGCCTGCTAGTTCATGTCCCATACTCTTCATGCGCAAATTGCGACTTCAACAGAAATTCCACTTATGTCAAGTTCAAACTTGCATCATTTGATTTACATTTGTAATATTATTAAACGTTTGAAGACAGCGTATCTTTTTCTGTCATATATGGGAACGATGTTTACGAAAAAAAACTGCCTGTCAGGCACATAAAGACTTATATGTATTTCCCTAGACCTCGCTCTCAGCGACTAGCATCAGGTTAGTTGAATTCATTTTTTCATCTCAAACAGCTATTGTTGAATATTGTTTTTTGTCTATAGTAACGACCTTTTCATTTGCACGTTTTTATGCTTCAGAGTATATGTATTATAAATTTTGCAACATTCTACTCGTATCATCGAGATTAATATACTAGTCAAGAATGTCACTGTCAGTAAGTCAGTCAAAGACTTTATTATGAATGGGAATAAATTGATCTTATTTGAAAATGAGTCTCACTTTGCTGTTTAATGAATACAAAATTGGAAGGGAAGATTTGGACATCTAGATATTTACGGATAGATACGCAGTATGTTTAACACCGAAAGAAAAGTTCATAATGTCGAGTAACTAAGAAGAAAATAGACAGGTGTGTAGGTTAAACAGTGATAATTGAAAGCTGTGTCGAGGGAAGTAGAGCCGATGCTCGTGTTAAATAACCGCAATGACCATCTTGTCTTAATATTGATTGCCGAGATAATTACTTTCATCATATCATTCTCTGTGACTCGATTATTAATTTTGAGAAATTATGGAAGCAATAGTTTATTTATTTCCATTCGTAAGAATAACGAGTGCCGTAGAGATATCATATAAGGTAAGGGTGCAACTGTCCGAGGATATGAAAATATACAATGCTAGACATGGTACATTGAGAAAAGTTCATCAGGCGAGGTTAAAAAAATAGCTAAGAATGAAAGTAACTGATGCTACGAAAGCGTCGAATCCACATGAGGAGGCAGCAGCTGAGAAGGTCTTTGAATTCATTCGAGGCAGACATAAAATGTTCCTCCTAGTTAGCTTGAGTGATTGGCGCGCGATACAAAAGGAAGGAGTAAAAGCGAACAATAATTATGTGTAAAATTATTGGTTAGCTACCCGAGAATGGAAATAAAAGTGAGCGAGTGAGAAAGAGAGAGAGAGAGAGAGAGAGAGAGAGAGAGAGAGAGAGAGAGAGAAATGCAGAATAATCCTGTAAAGGCTCCTTATTACGCTTGACTCGAGCTATTGATGTAATCTTTAACTTTTACGGATTTACCAGCAATGTTTTCATTGAAGGCTTAACAGCTTACCGGTATTTTATTGTGGAGAACGCTAACACTGCCACTTTTCTCTCTATGTGTCTTGTGCGCTCGATGTTTGGCGCAATCAGAGCGTTTTGGAACTCATTGAAGGCCGTGCCCCGCTGCGAATATAAGCTGCTTTAGCTGCCTCTCCCCTCTTCTCTCTTTGCCCATCACTCCTTCCTCTTATATATCTCACCTTTTCATTCACGCATCCTTGCACTGTTATTTAAAAGACGGCTGCCACTGCTTCTACTGATATAGTATTCTTGATGCTTCTCAATCAACGTCAGACAGCCAAGCCATACAGATGATGCATCAGTTAAACGTTTTATTACATAATGACCAATTGATTTTCTTTTTTTATTTTTAATGTTTTGAGCCTGCCTACTGTTCACTTTTTTTTCAATTTATTCTTTTATTCTGTATATTCTCTATTTTCATCAAGAATTCTTTTGGCTATCTCATGATTTTACTTTGTCTTTCACTTCACGCGTTTGTTTAAAACTGTAATGTAGTTCGTTCTACCTCAATATTTTTTCCTTTTTAACTCATAATTATGATATCTTTCGAAATCATCAAACTATTTATTCTTGTCTACCACAAAACTTTGCATTTTTTCCACTTATTGTCCTGCTACTATTACAAATTAGACTTATATACCAAGTTAATAGAGAATAAAATTGATCGATTAAAAACCTTTAAGACAAACAATTATACACACAGTAACTCGGACGAGTTTCAACTGAATATTGAGAGGATGGAGGAAGAAGTAGAATAAGCAGAATGCAGCAGTAGCAGTATCAGAAGTAAATGAGGAGGACTTTAAAGTATTTCACAGTAAAGTTATCGAAAAATTAATCATTCTAACATGTAAAATAATAATACAATTAGATATGAAAAACTTTCAGATTTATTATCATAAAATTTTACATACAATTATAGTAATAACAGTAATAGCAACATAGCGCATCTCTCAAAGAAAAAGAACGTTTTCAAGCCTCAGTAAAAATTTTAAATCAAATTTTTCACCCGTAAAGAACAAATAGCAATAATTCGTTTACGAACCGAACACAATAAACTCACACATTAATACTTGCTCGATAAATCTTCTTTAAACTCAAACAAATATTTTAATATCAACAAATCTATGCTACACCTTTCATTCGAGTGTCCATACTACGCAAACATAAGAAACCCACTCAACTTACCTATACATATACTAAAAAGGCTTTAAAAACAATCAAAATATCACAAAAATATTTTAATTCCTACAAACCACTAAGCTCATAGAAAAATTGTTCACTATTACATTAATAACATAATTAATCACTTACTACATTAATATTACATAATTAATCACTATTACATTCCAAATTTATATAAGTTATCTTACTGTGCAACCAATAATAAGAAACTCATGTATGTAATAATATCAACAATTATACTGTATAAGTTCTCAAATGTACAACTCTGTATCTACATTCATGTAAAATTTGTATATTATATTTTACTATCGCTAATAATCTAATCGTTGATGCGAGATTAAACAAATAATTGAAAAAAAATTGATGCATGCTCCTGTTGATCGGACACTCCTACATAAGCACGGTCGCATAGTCTAACTTCGACGCATCTATGTGTGGCTCGGTCCATTGTTTCGTATCGTATAGCTGTAGTATCGTTTCATTTACCAGCGTATTCTTCAATGACAAAAGATTTTTTTGCGTCTCTTCGAAAATAAGTTTCTCTTTTCTGTTTCGTTTAAATTGTTCAGCAGCTTCATAATCTGAGCGAACCCATGTATAAATTATCCTGAAAGACCAAGAAAATTGTAAAATTGTTTCACAGTTTTCTATACTAGGTAATTTATCAGCTATTTAAATTTTGCCGGTGACGATAAAATTTAACATTTTCCACAATGTAGCGGAGAAACCCAACCGTACTCTGCAACAAGTTGCCCTTTTTTCAGTTAAACTTGAGGTCGTATTTGTATCTATATTTCCTTACTGTTTTTAGTACCAACTCTAACTCTCAATCACTTGCATTTTTTTAAATGATAAAAATATCATCGAAATATAAAAGCGTGATTTTATCTTTTATCAACTTCACAAAGATTGTAGCTATGTATTTTTGAAAAATCACGAGCAAATTACAAAATTTAAACGAAGTTTTTAGTGGTATATATTGACCCCATGAGTGCCAGATATTTTTAACTATTCTTGTTCTCATACAGTGAAAAAAACCTACCCTCCAGCAAGGACCCCTCCCCTCCCCAATCTAACCTAACTAATATCAATATTGATTGATATGTTGTAAATTATAGAAAAATCAGTAGGACGTTGAAAAACAATTTAGTATTAAAAAAAACTTAATTTTCGTGAAAATTTTCATATTTGTTTTTATGACAGACATTTGTATTAAGCATGATGTTGATCACAAATATAAAATTTTTGTATGAATGTAGACAACCAATCGCTGTTGGGACTCTAGTAGAGGAACAATCCCCATTTTTATTTTAAAATATTGGAAATTGTGGTGGGTATGGTGTAAAATAAGTTTTACGTAGATTAATTAAGTAAAGATTTTGTTATAGCTTTTTTCAACATCAAATTTTTACTAAAATTTTCGTGATTCTATGTTATACTGTTTATAGACCGTAATTGTAGTTGTGTTTGTTTAAATTGTTTCAATCTATTTCCCTTATATTCTTGTATGAGAAAAAAGAAGAAATAAAAATTCTGGACATTGATTGAGTAGATAATTTTGTAAAACTGTTAAAGTGGAATCGCAATTTTTCAAAAAATTCATATTTTTCAGTTAAAAAATGTACCAACGTCATAGCAACTCTGTACAAGAAATTTTCATGAATCCTTTTTTCAAATTTTATCGAGCTACTTTTTTAAAGTATTTATAGATACGGAATTTTTTCTTGAATTTTCGGATTTTTGCATTCCAAAAAGTATCAATCATTATGGCAACTTAGCTCGCGCAAGACACTTGAAATGTTTTTAATCCTCTTGTGACTTCGCAAAGATAAGAAGAGAATCTAATTTTTTTGCCAAACATTTGTTAGAAACTTTATAAGGTTTTTTTTCAATATTTAGTGTTTTTCAGTTAAAAAGTGTACCAACTGTTCAAATTTTATAATTAACAAATAAAAAACAAATGAAAAAATCCTTTTCACTCTTCAAGGAAGTATTCCGTCAATGCAGTTAACAGCATTTTTGATGATGAGAAAGAGGCACATAATACAATTGTATAATTAAACGAACTTACTTGTAAATGAAGTCTATCATAATTGCTTGAGCGCCTCTTCTGAAATGATCAAAGTCTCAAACTTTATTTTTAAAATCAAGATTCCAATGTTTATTAGTTAACGTTAAAGACGAAACTTCAAACTAATAAGAGCAAACGCCATTGACAAGGGAGAGATACTTGCCCTCCCCTTCCGATTTTTCTGAAACTTGACAGAGGGGTAGAGTTTTGAAAAATATTTGACACCAATTTTTTTTATCTGCACGTTACCTGTATTTTATGCTGTACTTACCTGTACGTGACGTTCTATCATAATTTTATGATAATTTCTTCCAAAATAATTAAATAACATATATTACAATAACATTAACTTCAGTCGATCTATCCATAAAACTATTTAAAAACTCGAAAGCAATATGATATATGTAGACTCCTCTATGGTCTCTGCAGTGCTTCCACGTTCTCACGATATTGCTGACAAAGGAGAAATACTTGCCCTCCCCCTTCGATTTTTTTAAAACTTGGTAAAAGAGTAGAGTTTTGAAAAATATTTGACACGTATTTTTTTAATCTGCGAGAATTCCTATTTAAAATATGAAAACCACCCTTAAAGTTCACCCCCTAAACCCGTTTTTATTCAATGTCTCAAGGTTGAATCAACATTTTTTACGAAATTCAACGCCTACTTATTTCTTCTAAAAAGACAAGTATTTGGGTAATGTTTAGGAGCCCGAACGTTCATGTGTAAGTATGTCTAGGGGAAATCACCCTTAAAACTCATCCACGAAACAGATTTTTTTAATATCTCGAGATTTGATCGGATTCTTTAGGATAAAATCTATGCCTGTTTTTTTCTTATAAAAAATGAGTATTCAAGCAGAAATTAGTGATCCAAATATATTCAGGGGGTGAGAACCACCCTTAATACCCCCAAAAACTAATTTTTTTAATATTTCGAAAATGGATCGGAATTTCTTGATAAAATCAACACATGTTTATTTCTTATAAAATAGTAAGTATTCAGGAATAGTTTATGGACCCAAATATGTCCAGGGGATGAGAACCACCCTTAATACACACTCTCGAAAACTAATTTTTTTGTTATTTCGAGATTGCATCGGAGTTTCTTGATAAAATTAACGCCTGTTTATTTCTTATGAAAAGATGAGTATTTAGGCACATTTTCAATTCTGGAGGTAAGGTGTTGCAGAACTTAATTTTTTTAACTTTTGTTTTTGACGTAAAAATATTTTTATCGGTCAAATTTATTGGATAATGGCCTGTTAGATACATTATAACAAATTATTGTTCACCTTTTTAGATATTAATAAAAAACAGTAATTTAAAAAAATTTAATACAACAGTCTTTCTAAAATATAATATTGAATTGCTTATTTGAGTCTATAGTCATATTATAAGTGAAGTAAATAAGAAAGTTTTCTAATTGCAGTATATTTAATAGCGATTGATATCTTTATCAAAATTAATATTGGTAATTAAAAATTTTTTTTTGCTAATTTTATTAAATATATATTTCACAATAATGGTAATCTATGAAAAAAATGTTGAAAGCATAACAGCTTTTCATACCATCCACACCGCACGATTGCAATCTCTACATAAGTAAACTGTAAATTGGTTCCTCTTTGAAATGTAAACTAAAATCTACTGGAGTTTCTATTCTTGCAGATTTTTCGGTTAGGTATCTACTTTTGTACCATGTGTATTTTAAAACATTTTGGAATCTTGGTGAAGTAAATTGGTTATGTGTTAACGACTGAATCTTGATTGTATTATTTCTTTCATGTAAGTTGACATCGTAATTCATAAGAAGTATTACGTTAGATAATTTTCTTATAAAGTTCTTCCATAATCTAAATCAATATACATCAAGCGGCTGTATCTGACCAGTTGTGCCTTCTAGTATTGTTTTCAATATGACACTACTGTCATTTGGTATAGCTTCGTTAACGGTTTTTTCATATTGTTCGTTCTATAAATCTAATAACAATATAGGTACATTGTTACTGTGAACTAAAAATACATTTTCAATCCAATTTTGAAATAGTTCCTTGGATAATTTTCCAGAGGCAGATGCTTCTAGGTATATATTTCGTAGTTTAAATAAAGTTTGTACTACTCTAGGTCCAAATTCTCCTTTATTCTCTTTTAAAACTATGTATAAAGGAGACATGAGCTTTTCCTCTGCTGATGTAGTTGGCTGTATGGTATAACTATGTGTTGATGAATGTACCGAGTGAACAATGTTTTTAACTTTCTTCACCCCTTTATAACAAAGCGTGCAGCCACTATGTATTTTTAAATTAAACCTACTCTGGTCGAAATTATAAACGTTTTGAGCATCATGAACTCATATAAGATTGTTAACTTCGTTAACAAAATTTTCTTTGTTTTGTTCTTGATATTTTACCTTTTGTATAGATGAAGTAGTAATAAATTTTATTATTTAACGTGACATAATGTGATGTTTTTTTGAATAGTTGTATCCATCTATGTAAAGCTTTTAAACTATGGAATTTTGACTTCTGCTTTCTTTACAAGAGCCCATCTTTTTATATCAATATCATGCAAAATCATCTTTCCTTCAATGGCTTTTTTAACTTTTTCAAGTACATAAGTTGTTATTGCATATAGTTTAGTTTTTCTATCTCCTCCTGCTTCAACTTGCAATCTCCACTCTCGCAAATACGTTCAGACGTAACTTTTCTATACTTCGACTATACATTTGTCAAGGATAGTAATGGCTTTCTTTTTCCACTTTGACAATAGTTCACTGCTTGTTTTTTGTATTCAATATCTACGCCTTCTTCATTCCGTAAACAAGTTGGAACTTCTGCACAATCATTATATAATTCGTCTGTTTCATCAACATCTTATGGAAGTGTATCACTATAGTTTTCTTCAAAGCGTAAAGTATATTCTTCTGTATGCACGTTATAATTGACGCTATCCTGTATTATATTTTCTAAAACCCTATAACGCTAATTTCTCTGTATTAGCCTCTGATTCTTTAACTTTATCGTTGCAAGGATTGAACGTTACGGATAGTAATGCTAATATAATCACTGGATTGATAGTCATTTTAATTAAATTTCAACAAACGAAGATTATTTATTTGCAATTCATATTTTACTTAAAAAAACTTTATAGTATTTATTATTGCATAAATTTAATAATTTTATCTTCCTTTTTGGAGTAAGGATTATATTTCCCTGAAACAAAAATATTATAATTAACAATATTATGTGACAGATAAGAATACGTGTACACACGCATGCATAAATAATACTTAAATCAATAAAAAAAATGAAAGCATTCCCTGAGGGGCCGCTCACTTTTTTAAGGATTGAATTTCTGAGCAAAAAATTGAAGGATTTTTGAATTGAGAAAATTTTGATAGATTTTCATAGAAATTTTCATAGAAAATACGCACTATCTGGGTCAATTTGGCTCTAGGAAGTACGTTTTTAGTGGCTTGACTTTGAAATGGTTACGATTTTTTTTTGTGACTTGTTCACCAACCCCGATCGAGAAGCTCGCAGCGCTTGTCACGTAACCTACAATCTGTCACCTGCTGCACCTGAACTGAATTTCCCATTGAAATTGTTGAATAAATTTTTTCGTAAATGACTTTGGGGATAAACAATTCTGATTAAGTGATTTGTTATAAGTGTTAGATGAGTAAGGAGGCCAAAGACCTGGAATTTTCTTCCGATGATTTATATTCCGTGATGTTTATTAGTAGGTTCTTTGTATCATTGTCTTATGCCAATAGATCAATTTGAAAGTTGCCTACTATCAAATGATTCTTAGTCAAAGAATATTTTTTTAAATATTTTGAAAAACGTTTTCTTTTTGACATACTATTCTATACTCCTATATATTTAATTCTATTTGAGCCTAAAATTATATCATAAGTTGCTACCTTCAAAATGTTGATTTTCTCAATTTTGACCTTATAATTAGTATCCTTATGAATAAATAAGACTACGCCATCGGTTTTGTTTTTATCATCATGATTGTACTGTATATTGTAATTGACTAATTTACATATTTTATGTTAACCTCTATGACAGCAAATAATTAAAGTGGTTTATGTATTAATTTTGTAATACCAATTTCTTTATTATTATTAATGTTTTCATTCAGGCTTGTAATATTAATGCGGAGTAGAATAAATTTATTTATAAAAACAAGCTTATTAATATATTTTCTAAATTTTTCCGTTCTTTTTCATCTAGAAGTATAAAATCATTATTATTGCTCTCCATTTATATCTTCTTAGACATCTTGGTCACTGTCTTTCCATTATGTGCTTGAGATTTGCCTGTAATTCCTTAAAGTATTTTTAAAAGATTATTGATAATTTCAGTCTCTTAAATTAATATCGTTTCTTTATTGTTGTTGTTATAACAACAGAAATCATGTATATTCAATTTTATAAAGTAATTTTCTTCCAGTTAATCTGTTGTCACGGTGTTGTAAATTTCTTATACTTTAAATTTGGGATTTAACAGCTCTTCTTGAACAATATCGTATTTTTTACCTATTTTAGTATAAGTGAGTGATCATTGAGAAATGTTTATTTTTAATAATATTTGTATATTAGTCCAGTCCCATTTTAACTTTCACAGCTGTATATCTTGGCAACAAGCCCGGAAAGCTAAAAAATGATTCATATGAAAGTTGTTCAGGATCGAGGGGGCCATGTGTTGATGAACTTGGATTTGACCTTGAATGCGACCCGTCAAGGTCATTTCGAGTTCAATGTTGTTTTTGAATAGGAACCTCTATTTTTGACCTCGGATTTGGATTCCTCGTGAAATTTTACATTCAGATTATGTAATATATGTGGGGTCCCGGGGCCTCCCAACCCCCAATTTCCAGGTCAATGTTGTTTGTTCAATGGAAACCCCTATTTTTTATCACGGATTTTGGTTCCTTGCCAAAATCTACGTTCAGAGTTGCCAAAAACTACATGTGTGGGGTACGAATAATCTCCTCAATAACGCCCCACCCCTCCCTAACAGGTCATTTCAAGATCAATGTTGCTTTTGCAATTGAAACCCGTATCTTTGACTGAAGATTCAAATTCTGCAAAAAATTCTACATTCAGATGATATTTCATAAATGAATTATGAATCTCTGGTATGCTAGAAAATATAAAAATAAGGGTACCAGAGATTCATCATTCATATTCGATTTTCAAGATCATCTGAAGATCAAAGTGCTTTTTTTAGTGGGAACCCTTATTTTTGACACCGGAATCGTGTAGAGCGGGAAAAATTACATCCAAAATGATATTTCAAGTTTGTATTTGCCACCTGAGAAGGCCAATTAAAGGTCAAATGCTCAAAAAACTGTATTTTTGTCATACCGATGTCTCTGTACAATTTATTAATTAAATTAATTAATTCTCTGATTCTTCATTATGAATTTGTCCCCAATTTATTATTAAAGTGGATAATTTTTTCAGTTAAAAATAATTTTTCATATTGACTTTGACCCCTGCTTATTGTTATATACAGATTATATTTAATATAGCACTACTTATTGTATAGTTGAACTAATTAAATTTATTTTGTTTAACATTGTTTTCTTCTTAAATTTAATAGTTACAGAAAAATTATCTCGTTTTGTTGTTTACTTTGTTATAATCAAAATTTTCACTATGGCTGATTACTCAGAGGCTGAAAGGTTTGATATTCTATTGGTTTTTGGTGAATGTAGACGTAATTACCGACAAGATGCTGCTCTTTATCGAAATCGATGTCCCGACAAGAGACATCCGAGTCATACAACGATTCGTGAGCTTTATCATAGAGCTCAACAAGGGCAACCAGCACGGGTTAGAGAATGTCGTAATTACAATGAAGAAGATATTCGTGTAATAGTAGTTCTGGCAATGGTTCATTTAAATCGTAATATCAGTACCCGTGACATTCAAAGGCAAATTGATATATCAGTGGTTACTGTTTGGAGAATACTGAGAAATCATCGTTATCATCCATATCATATCACTTTGACTCAAGCCATCACACTTGCTGATATAAGATTACGTCTACAGTTTAGCCAATGGGCACGACAAATGATTGCCAATGATTCAAACTTTTTTCGATACGTAATTTTTTCAGCTTAATCGACATAATTGTCATTATTGGTTTGATGTTAATCCGCATTGACACAAGCAGATAGATAATCAAAATTGATGGAGTCTTAACGTATGGTGTGGAATTGTTAATGGACCTTTTAGGCCCGTACTTTTTCGATGAAAATACAAATATGCATAATTTTTTATAGTTTCTGAGAGACCATCTTCTAGTACTTCTCGAAGAAGTAGATTTGTACACAAGATTAAGAATGTGGATTCAATTAAATGGAGCTTCTAGATACTACGCTTGAATAATTAGTTGTTGTAACAGAAAATTTTTTTTATCAAGGATCCGAAAATGGAAAATTATACAATTTGAATATGACAACGTTCTGGACCCTATTATCGATATTCAAGGTCATTTGTAGGTCAAATTTTTATCCTGCCATTAGCATCACCCAGAAACAACGACGTAAACGTAATAGGATTATGTTCCCTTTGGGGTGCTTGATTAGAAAAAGTCCCCTTCCCACTCACTTTTCTTCAGAATTCAACGTAGGTTTTCAAAGATACCACCATTTTCTTGAATACATAATTGTATTCGCTGCTGAAATTGTTCTACTGTCTGAGTAATACGGCCCTTGGGATGTTTTCACAAGCGGTTCAAATTCTTTGCATCATGTCTTCTCTTGTTGTTGGTTCGTGTTCATAAACAAATATCTTTTAAATATCTCCACAAATAAAAATCAGATGATGTTAAATTTGGAGATCTTAGTGACCATCGAACACCAAAATCTCCACGCTCGGTGCGTCCAATCCACCTGTCACGATACTATTGATTGAGATATTATCTAATTATTCGAGCGTAGTGTGCAGGAGCTCCATCTAATTGAATCCACATTCTTAATCTTGTGTACAAATCTACTTCTTCGAGAAGTACTGGAAGATGGTCTCTCAGAAACTGTAAGAAATTATGCATATTTGTATTTCCATCGAAAAAGTACGGGCCTATAAGGCATCCATTAACTATCCATTAATCTAAAAAAAGCACTTTGATCTCCAGATGATCTTGAAAATCGAATTAAGGTTCAAAGTTGATGATAGCATTTGGTAGCCCACTCAGTCCCCTACAACTTTTGCAGAGGTCATTTTTTGATGACATATGTTTTTACTAGGTTATGCGCATGGTCGGATTAAAATGAAACACCTGTATACAGGGTGTCCCATTTTCAAGGAACCACCCCGAAATTTTCGACGGTTGGCGTTGTACAAAAAAATTGTTCAGATAACAGTTGTTTGGGACAATGGGGGCAACCTTTCTGTGAAATCCGATTTGACCTTCAGATTTATTTTCAAGGTCATTTGAAGGTCAAAGTCATTTTTTGAATAGGAACTTATATTTTTGATCCCGGATTCGGAAAAAGCGGAAAATTCTACGTTTAGATAATGTATTATGTGTGGGGTGCGGTTAACCCCCCCCCCCCCCGCCTAAGGTTATGTAGGGATCAAATTTATGATTTTCTTCATCTATGCACAGGGATGATCGGGCAAGGGTAAGGTTAATTGTAATAACCCAATAACTCCAATACCCAATAACTCGATAACCCAAATAACCTAATAACTAAGAGATATTTTAAATAAGGACCCCCATTTTTTATCCCGGATTCGAAAAGAGCGGGAAATTCTACGTTTAGATAAAGTATTATGTTGGGGGAGCGGTTCATCCTCCTATCCCACCGGGGCAAGGGTGAGGTTAATACAGGCTTAATATTAGGCTTTGAATACATGAAGTCGACTTTGAAAATCAACCTGAAGTTTAAGCTCAAGGTCACTGTTATTTGACTCTACAATTTTTTTGGGATATTGGGGTTATTGAATTATTGGGGTTATCGGGTTATTGGATTATTGGGTTATTTGGGTTATCGAGTTATTGGGTTATTACAATTAACCTTACTCTTGCCCGATCATCCCTGTGCATAGATGAAGAAAATCATAAATTTGATCCCTACATGACCTTAAGCGAGGGGGAGGGTCAACCGCACCCCACATATAATACATTATCTAAACGTAGAATTTTCCGCTCTTTCCGAATCCGGGATCAAAAATATGGGTTCCTATTCAAAAAATGAATTTGACCTCCAAATGACCTTGAAAATAAATCTCAAGGTCAAATCAGATTTCACAGAAAGGTTGCCCCCATTGTCCCAAACAACTGTAGTCTGAACATTTTTTTTGTACAACGCCAACCGTCGAAAATTTCGAGGTGGTTCCTTTAAAATGGGACACCCTGTATACAGGGTGAAACCTTTTAATTGAGGTGGCCAATTATTTCGTTCCGGAAGCATGATAGCGAAAAATAGTTCGAACAAAAGTTTTAGGGTTTGGAGGGGACAGTCGATGGTGACCTATAACTTGACCTTCAGCTTGAGTTTCAAGGTTATTTGAAGGCCAACTTTGTTTTTTTAAATAGAAACCCCTATTTTTTATCTCTCGGATTCGGATAGAGGAGATATCTTTACGTTCAAATAATGTGATATATATGGGGTCCAAATGATACCCACCCCACCCCCAAAGTCATTTCGAGGTCATTCTTACTTTTTAAATGGGACACCTCATTTTTCGTCGTGGGTTTGAATTTTACCTGAAATTGTACGTTTAGATGATGGGATATATACAGGGTGTCCCATTTTAATTTACCACCCCCTAATACAGGTTAATAATTTGCTCTGAGAAAAAAATGTTTCAAATAAAATTTGTTGGGTTCGAAGGGGGGCATCTTTTGGCTATTTCAGCTGCGACCTTGAACATGACCTTCAAGGTCATTTGAAAGTCAAGACCAAATTTTCATATGAAATGTGCATATTTTATGGCGGATTCGGATTCTACTAAAAAAGAAAAACACTTTTTGTATGAATCATTTTTTGAAAAAATCCCAAATTTTTGTTGTAAACGGCTTTAAAAAAGTAGAAAAAATCACTAGATATCTCTACCTCAAACTGAGGTTAGAATTTTTCCCACAGTTAAGAATGATTTTGATGAATGTTACTAGATTCAATGAGGGACATACTGTAGTGACCTTCACCACGAACTTGCTTAAGAGCCATCAATGTCAGTTGAAGGTCATCAAGATTTTTTGAAGGTCAAATGTTTATTTACAGGTAACCATTACATTTTATCCGAGGAATTAGAATATTAGAATTAGAATATTTTTCTCGTAAATGCTTTATTTCTCGCTAAAAGACATTTTTTAGCTTCGTTATCGTTCTATTGGTAAGGCTTGTAAATTCTTACAGCTCCTCAAAGCTTCTCATCATTGGGTTTTCATTGACTTTCTGAATTTCAGATTAAATAAAAATTAAATTATTAATTTAAGATTAAATATTCCCTAAAAAATCTACCTACAACAGATAATGGCTGACTACACGCCAGTAGAGATAGTCAACATGATCAAGATTCTGGGAGAATGTCACGATTACAAGGCTGCAGCGAGGCTGTACGCTGAAAGGTATCCGGACGCTCGTCATCCTACTAGGAGGAATATTAAACTTCAAACGATAAGAGCTCAAGGAGGTAACTTAAGAAGGAAGAGGCGACGGACGGGCCCAAGAGAGCATATTGCGCTTGGGGTTCGTGCTGTAATTGCTGAGGATCCTCATATTTCGACGCGACAAATTCAGCAAATGCATGGAGTACTCAGATCAACAGTTTCCCGTGTATTGCGTCATTTTAGATTTCATCCATATCACTTGCACCTTACACATGCCATTGAGCCTGGTGATCCTGCCAGGCGACTTAGATTCTGTCAATGGGCGGAAACACGAATGTGCATAGATCCATTTTTCTTTGATCGGACTCTCTTTACAGACGAGGCAAAGTTCGACAATATGGGAGGAGTTAATCTTTATAACGCGCATTATTATGCAGAAGAAAATCAACATTGGCAGCGAGATCCCCGTACACAAAGACGGTGGTCAATTAATGTTTGGGTGGGCATAGTTGGGGAATACGTTGTGGGTCCAATTTTTTATGACCGTAATTTAAACGGCGAACTTTATTTAGATATTCTCGAGAACCAAATTCCACCTCTTCTAGAAAACATTCCGCTAGAAATAAGGTGAGACATGTGATTCCAGCAAGATGGTGCTCCCGCTCATCGTCGACTACTTGTCAGGAGATTTCTGAACGCGACATACCCAAATAGTTGGATTGGAATTGGTAGTCCAATCTGTGAATTCCCTGCGCGATCGCCAGATTTGATCCCATTGGACTTCTTTCTGTGGGGGGCCGTGAAGCAGAGAGTTTACGCGGAAGCCCCGACGACGGCACAAAATATGATGGAGAGAATTGTTGCAGCATTCCAGGCGTTAACCCCACAAACATTAATAGATGTCCAAAGAAGTTTTCAGCAGAGAATACAAATGTGCATTCAACAAAATGGGCAATTGATAGAGCACTTGAGACATTGAAATTTCTGTGACTAGCTGAACGAAGGGGTCTTGCCTTAAGTGGTTGGACGTGAAGGTCTTGCCTTAAGTGATCCAAAGGATACCTCTGTCTTTGTTTGAAGCTAGTAACATTCATCTAAAACATCTTATTTCTAGAACAAATTCTCTTTTCAGTTAAAGGGAGAGCTATCTACCTATTGATGATCAAAAATTGATTCAGACAAAAAGTGTTTCTCTTTTTTAGTAGAATCCGAATCCGCCATAAAATATGCACATTTCATATGAAAATTTGGTCTTGACTTTCAAATGACCTTGAAGGTGATGTTCAAGGTCGCAGCTGAAATAGCCAAAAGATGCCCCCCTTCGAACCCAACAAATTTTATTTGAAACATTTTTTTCTCAGAGCAAATTATTAACCTGTATTAGGGGGTGGTAAATTAAAATGGGACACCCTGTATATATGGGTTCCGAATGACACCCCCCCCCTTCTTACTCCACCCCCAAAATCATGAATTCAAACCTACGACGAAAAATGAGAGGTCCCATTTAAAAAGTAAGATTGACCTCGAAATGACTTTGTGGCTGTGGTGGGGAGCATTTGGTCCCATATATACGATTTGAACGTAAGACTTCCCTCTCTATCAATCCGGGATAAGAAATAGGGATTTCCATTTAAAAAAAACAAATTTGACCTTCCAATAACTTTGAAACTGAAGTTTAAGGTCAAGTTGGAGGTCACCATCGGCTGTCTCCCTCCAAACCCTAAATCTTTTATCCGAATTATTTTTTGCTATCATGCTTCCGGAACGAAATAATTGGCCACCTTGATTAAAATGGTTCACCCTGTATATATACCGGGTGTTCCAGACCATCCGTACAGCCATTTTAAAATCGAAAATTCGTATTTTGTGAAAAATGTTTCAGATGAAAGTTGTTTACGACAAAGGAGGCCATCTATCTGTATAATTAGTTTTGACCTTGAACATCGTTTTCAAGCAGTTTTTCAAGCATTTGACCTTAATTCGACCTTCTCAAGGCCATGAAAAAAAATTTTAAAATACCGTTTTGGACGTAAAATTTCCCGCTCTTTCCGAATCCGGTGTCAAAAATAGGGGTTCCCATTTAAAAAAAACAATTCGACCTTCAAATGACCTTGAAAACGATGTTCAAGGTCAAAACTAATTATATAGATAGATGGCCCCTTTTGTCGTAAACAACTTCCATCTGAAACATTTTTCACAAAAACACGAATTTTCGATTTTAAAATGGCTGTACGGATGGTCTGGAACACCCGGTATATATATACTATCACATAACAGCTGTTCACGTGACTATCTTTCAGCCAATCAGATCACGAATAAACTGGTTTCACTTTGCAGGTTCTCTTTTAGCAAGGCCAAGACGAAATATATTTGTTTTGAGGTTGTTTCATTTCCATTCATAAAGAAATATTTGCCATGTGACCATCATTCCGCTAATTAGACCATAAATAAACTGTCTTCATTCTCAGACCTACCTTTTCTTTACAAGAGGATTTATAAAAATATATTATAGTGATTTATCCGCTATTTTTGTGTTATTGAAGTGACTGTGACGTAATAAATACTGTGTAAAATAAATTTGAGTCATACGCAAGCGTAACTTAAGGGCGGATTCAGGTCACACAGTGCTAAACTGGTATATTACAATATAAGCGACTTAATTAGCCCATTAGGTAGTTCGCTTGCGCTCGAATGCTAATATCACGCCGTGCAATAATGGGATTCTTGAGTCACGAGTATCGTACAACCTTTTATAGTATTGACGATCTCAAGACGTACTTACGGTTTCTCTATTTATGAATTAAAATACGAGTAGTTCAGTTTTGCATAAATGATAGATAGGCGTTATACATATTCATAGAACATTTTTATTTCCTGTATTATTTCTTTGCTAGGTTTATCTCCACTCAATTCATTTTTGATAATGTTTTGCTGGTTTGTCTTGTGACATATAAATTTTCACTTTTATTTTGTATTGCGTTTCGAATTGCTATGTATTATATTATGAATAGTAACTTGACTATATTATTTATTTTATTTAACAAAATTTATAATAAATTTTTTTTGTCGCCTCATAGCAATTGATAACGTAATCTTAAAAATTTTTTCAGTTTCATTAGACCTGATGAGGCTGGAAAACAAACCAACGAAACGTTGTCAAAAATAAATAAAGTGGAACTAATTTTTATTATAGTATTTAGGTGTCACTCTTTTATTTCTATGTTCTATAATTTCGCAAGATTTAATATCATTGAGAGTAATAATATGGTTATTATACAATTTATTAGTTAACGTTTGATCACTGAGGTGTGCAAACGTGCCAAAACTGCGCTCTACCCAAAAAGCTAAAGTATTACTTAATCAGTTAAGTGACAGTTAAATTTAAAATTGAATTTAATAAACTCCAAAAAAATAAAACAACGACCGAAATGGTTACTTAGTCAGGATATAACAAAAAATAAGACAAACGAAACTGAAAAATCGTAAGCTGCGAACGACAAAAAAAAACAGCCCAGAAAATCAAACCCAATATATCAACAATGACAAGCGCAATTATCAGATTACTGGCTGAGTAATACAAGCAATAGGTACGAAATACTTCGAGAGAATAAAGAACATCATAGCGTAGAAGAAAACGACGAAGCAAATAAGTTGAAAAGCAAACCCCTCTGATCTTTGTTAATAATGTAGAGAGTCTTAAACCGTTAGAAAATCTATTGAACACAATAGCCAAAGAAAATTACACCTTAAAAGTGATAGGGCTAAACAAAATTAAAATTCAACCAACAACTTCCGAAAAATATTTGCCAATTATTACTGCTGAAAGAAAGAAATATGCAATTTTACATTTATCAGCGTAAAGAAAAAAAAAGGTTTAAAAGTTATATTAAGAAGTATTCACCCGTCAGTTGATGACGAATTAAAAACAGCCATAGAAGAACATGGATATAAAGGAATAAGTATTTATAACAAAATGCATCGCATTACAAAACTACCATTGTCACTTTTCACAGTTGAAGTTGAACATGATTATAAAAGCCAGATAATTTATAAAGAAAACAGACTATTAAACACGGTAATCATATTTGAGCCATCGAACATTAAAAGAGAAATTCATCAATGTCAAAACTGCCAAGAATACGGGCATATAAAAAATTATTGTTATAAAAGTGCTGTGTGTGTGAAATGTGCTAAACAACACTAAATTAAAGAATTTTCAATTAAACAGAAAATAAAAGTCGTAACATGTGCAAATTGCAAAGGAAATCACACCGAAATTTATAAAGGATGCCTAGTTTGTAGGTAATACAGCAAAACCTATGTCCTAAACTACGAGAAAAAATATTAAATCCAAACAGTATTCAAAGTTATCAAAATCCAAATTCAAATTGAAATGTCAACGTCAATAGAGTTAGAATAAACATCAAATATGCATAGGTAATATCAAAACAAAACGATCAGAGTGAGATAGAAATATTAAAATAAACAGTTGTTCAATCAGAGCTAAGTAGACGTACTAACGAAGTAAACACAAATAATAAACTCGAACATATGATGGAGCAGCTGATATAAAGAATGGAAAATATGTTAAATCTTTTAACTGAACTAGTAAATAAAATGGAATAATGAGTAGTCTAAAACTTGCTATCTGGAACGCAGTCATATGCCGAAGTACATTGAATTAAAAGCATTTTTAATCTATGAAAATATAGACATCATGTTGATATCAGAAACACACTTTACAAGTGAAAACTATCTTAATATACCAAACTATACTGTACATAAAATCAATCACCCGCTTAATAGAACACGGAGGTACTGCGATTATAAACGAAACAAAAATAAACCACTACATCCATATTTACACTAGTGAAATCAAGGATAAAGATGGACCGATAATAACATAAGATTTTTACTGTCCTCCAAACAAAACAATTACATAAGAAAACTGGACTGACTTTTTCAATACACTTGGAAATCGCTTTATAGTAGAAGGCGATTATAACGCGAACCATCCGTGGTGGAGATCAAGATCATCAACTCTAATATAGAGGCAGAGTACTCTATGAAATACTACAAAATAATAAATACATTCCGATATTCACTGGAGAATCAATACGAGGTCTGTTCAAAAAGTATCGCGAATTTTGTAAGTTTTCAAAAATTATTTATTTATTCATGAATATATATTTTATCTCCTTCAAAGTAATTCCCCTCGGATATAGTGCACTTGTGCCAACGTTTTTTCCAATTCTCGAAGCATTTAAAAATAGTACATTACGATACATGGCCCGATACATGGCCCGATACATGGATCGGCTTCGCCTCGGCCGTCATCACAACCAGGCCAGTTAATATAACTTTCGGACAAAGTGTCGTATACTATTTTTCTTGATCCCTGGCCGAAAGTACGCATACTTTTTCATATTAATTATGTTTGCGATGCGCACGCTTGATCGTCTCACTGGCGTCACTCTATACCTAACCTGTCAACGTCAACTCTCTAACTCTAATCTTTTGCGACCTGCGTCAGCGCACCCTGTCGGCTATTTTCATTATTTACCTCTATCTTACTAGAGTGATAGGCGTTTGGCATGCACCCCACTTATTTCCATTTTTCTGTCGCTCTCTCATTTTTTTGGCCGGTTTTGCTAAGGTGTTTGTCTGAACGGCCGCCCGATTTTTCTAAAACAGAGGTTTTACTGATCGGGGCGGCCAATAAATCTAATAATCTAAATTAAAATTTACATAAGTATATTTATTTATATTTACTATTGTTTACATATATTTTAATTGATATTTATTTATTAAATAAAATTATTAAATATTAAATATTACTCACTATGCGAATAAATGTACAAAATAAATATCAATTAAAATATATGTAAACAATAGTAAATATAAATAAATATACTTATGTAAATTTTAATTTAGATTATTAGATTTATTGGCCGCTCCGATCAGTAAATTTCGTCTTCAACTGAAGAACCATCGGATGAAAACGAATTATTCATTTTAGCTTCACTGTGATCAACACTTTGTAAAATACTGTGTGCACTAACTAGGTTTTCCCGAAAATGTGGAAAAGACGCGACGTTCCCTTCTACACAAATTTGGGCATTAGCCGCTAAGTCAATAAAATCTCTGTCAGTCAGAAGGTAGGGCTGAGTTTTCTCGACCAATCAGATGGCATCTTCGATGGACCTTCGATGCCATCTTTATTTCCTCAATCGTGGTGTCGACCTTTCGACCGTCGTCCTTTCATGGGCCTCTTCAGTTTTGGTAATAGGAAAAAATCAGAGGACCAGGTCTGGGGAATACGATGGCTGCGGCACCATTAATGTATTGTTTTTGGACAAATATTCGCGCACAAGCAGCGATGTATGAGCAGGGGCGTTATCATGGTGCAAAAGCCAGTTTTTGTTCTTTTACAAATCCGGACGTTTCTGGCGAATTGCTTCGCGCAAATTACGCATAACTTGTAAGTAATATTCCTTATTGACCATACTACCCTGTGGCAAGAACTCATTATATACCACGCCCCTGTAATCGAAGAAAACTATGAGCAAAACCTTCACGTTCGACCGAACTTGGCGCGCTTTTTTCGGTCTTGGTTCATGCGGCAACTTTCATTGGGATGAATGAGCTTTGATTTCCACATCATAACCATAAACCCATGATTCATCACCAGTTATGGTCCTCTGGAGCATATTTGGGTCATCACGGACCGAGTCCAACATCTCCTGAGCAATATTAACGCGATGCTGTTTTTGGTTGAAATTGAGCAGTTTTGGCACGAATTTCACGGCGACCCGACTCATGCCCAAATCATTGGTTAAATTTGAATGGCATGACCCAATCGATATGTTTAGATCCTCAGAAACTTCTCTAACTGAGATTCGACGATTACCAATACTATTTTTTTCCACTTTATCAATGCTTTCGTCTATTGTTAACGTGCTCGGGCGTCCGGCACGTTGTTCGTCGTTCACATCTTTTTGGCCCTATAAGAACATTTTGTACCACCGATAAACGTTGCTTTGGTCCAAGGTAGCTTCTCCATATCCCACAGTCAACATTCGGAATGCGTCCGCGCACTTTATTTTGTTTTTCACACATAATTTGATACAGATTCTTTGATCCATTTTTTAGAATAAACAAAAATCAAAGATGAGCTAAAACACATCCAAGTAAAACAGCTGTCAAAAATTAACTAAACATTCAAAATGGCCGACCTTATCAGCATAAGTAAGGAGTATGAATACCAACATAATGCTACAAAAAAATCAAAAATCAAATTTACGTAGCCCGCGGAAATTCGAAATTCGCGATACTTTTTGAACAGACCTCGTATACTGGCTTACAGATATTAACAAGCTTCCAGCAGCAGAGCAGAGAGAGATTTCATTGACTTTGCTATAGTAAAAGGTATAAACAAAAATTATTTTTAAGTGTCATCATGCTTAGATTTATCATCAGATCATTCACTTACACTAATTACTCTACACTACCAAGGATTTAGTAATGTAACGGAGAATCTGCGACCGTTCCCGTCTGGGTAGCTCGCGGCCGTCCGCACAAATTATTTATTTGGGGATTCGGGATGCAAAAGAAGTTCCCATGACTGAATAACGCGTTGAGCACAACCACGTTAAACGCACAGATTTAAAGTTGGGATGAGGAGTGAGAAAGCGGCGAATAAACACAACAGCGGATTAACACACTAATCCTTTAATCGTCAACAATCGACTACAAGACGGCGATCTCACGCCTATGTGCGACAAGCGGCACAATAACAAACGCGAACGCGAAGGTGAATCGGTGGCTGGTCAACCTGCCGATTCCCTGTCTAAAACTAAATATTACAACAAATGCCTGACAAAACACTTTCCGCTGTTAATTCATCAACGGGGTAGCTAGCAGGTCTGCCGCGCTAACACGCATTAGCTGGCGCCCAAACATGCAAGAGAGAGAAACAAGAGGAAACGCGGCATCGACCTCGACCTTTAGTCTCTCTGACGGCTAGAACGCTCTGCAGTCTGACGTCACTGGCGCACTCCTTCTCACTGACCGCCTCGATGGTGTTTATTGTCGTCACTTTTTGTCCTATTGTTCGTCCTCTCGTGCGCTCTATCAATCTTACTGCCTTACTCTGTTGTTCCGCTCGTTGATTGCTGTTGTTGTTGCTTCCACTGTCCTTCTGTTGCTCGGTACTGCAGCAACGTCGAAAACTAGTCACGCGCGCACCCGCGCACCTCGCCGGTTACCCACACGCATCGGTGTTGGATATCCTTCGGGACACGGCTGGGCGTGACCCAGCCACACACTCCAATACTCGTCCACGCACCGGGCGTGTCTCCGAAAACAGGAACGTTGACGAGGTCGCGGGGCCAACTTCGAAAAACCGTTGACTTCAGTTTATTCCGCGCGCGCGACTTTCTTTGCCCAAAGCCTAGCAGAGACTCTCCCAAATTTTCCTCGATAATTCGCAACTAGAGCGCTCTCTCTCTTCTTCTGCGCCATCTCGATCGCTCCAGCCGTCAGCTCAGCCCGTAAACAGCACCTCGAAAACAAAAATCCAAGCATGAGTGTGCGTGTCACACGCACACACCCTCAGCTCACACAAATGCTCTACTACAATAAATAGAAATAAAATACAGCAAATCACGTCCACTAAAATAATCCAAAAAAGCAAAGAAAAGAGATTATTAAGAAAAATGTATCAAATAACTAGATCGAGTCAAAACAAAACTAAAGTAAATAAAGCATCTAAAGATTTAAAGAAAATATTATATGAAGAAAAAAACACACAAACGTAGAATTATTTCAGATCACTAAGTTCTACAGAAACAACAGATTACTCATTATAGAAAGCTACTAAACGACTTAAAAGACCAACTACATTTATACCGCCTATCAGAAAACCTGATGGTATCTAGGCAAGATCGAACGAAGAAAAAGCTGAATAATCATCTCAGTACAGTATTCAAGTCTCACTAAAGAATAATTACCGAAGAAGAAATCTTACCAGAAGAATCTAACGTCCAAGACATTACATCAATTAAATCAATTAAAATAAAGGAAGTATTACAAATTATTATTAATATTAAGAATAGAAAAGCTCCCGGTTCTAATAATATCACAGGAAAAATGATCAAAATGTTACCCTTAATTGCAATAAGATATCTAACAATTGTTTTTAAAGCATGCTTGCGACTCTGCTATTTTCCTTCCCAGTGGAAAGTAGCAGAGATTATTTTAATACCTAAACCCGGTAAAAAACCAAAACTGGTAACGTCGCATAGACCGATTAGCCTTTTATCAGCACTTTCTAAAATCTTAGAAAAACTAGTTCTAATTAAAATAAACCCAATAATACTAAAGAGAAAACTTATTCCTGATCATCAATTTGGTTTCAGGTATAATCACTCCACGATTGAGTAAATAAATAGAATAGTATCTGTTGCGAGGAAAGCCATCGAAGATAAACAATACTACACTGGCATATTCCTGAATGTTACTCAGGCTTTCGACAAGTTTTGGTATATAGGGCTACTCCAAAAGCTCAAGAAATTTCTTCTTCAGTTCCACTACGAATTGTTACAGTCTTATCTACACAATATAGAGCCTATTAAGTTAAAATAAGCAAACACCTATCAAAACATCAGTTAATGAAACCAGGAGTACCGCAGGGGAGTGGTTTAGGTCCAACACTAAATCTGTTATATACCTTGGACTTACAAAAGTCTATTAATATCTTGACAGCATCATATGAAGATGATACTCCTGACCGTTCCTGAGATCCAATTCACATGCTGTCTCCACGGCTTGGAGTCTAACACAACTCCAAGACTGGTTATGACCTTATTGAATGGGACAAAGATCCCACTCTGCACCTCGATACCAGGCAATTCTACAGCATATATCTCATTTATATCTTTTTTCATAAATAATTATCTTGGTCTTGCCCGCATTGAGACCCAGATCCAAGTCGCCTACCTAGAGAGAGAGAGAGAGAGAGAGAGAGAGAGAGAGAGAGAGAGAGAGAGAGAGAGAGAGAGAGAGAGAGATGCACGCGGGGCTTTGAAAGTAGGACTTTTTGAGAATGTATATAGAGCAGGAAAGATCGGTGGGGATCGAATGTACACGATGAAATACGCTAAAACAACAAATGGGACCAGCGTCTTCCCTTACAACATATAATAAACAAAAACAATAAGTAAAGCATGCGTGTTGTAAAGCATAGTCTATTAACAGGAGTCAAGGAGGTTTTCGTAGATGATTTTTGCTCCAACAAAGTACATCTTCTGTATTTTGAGGTACTAAAGCTGAATTCCGATGGTGGCTTTGTTAAAAATCAACAGATGAATAGATATTAATAATTTAACAGTAGACATAATCAGCTTGTTAATCAATTCATTAATATTTTGAAAACGGTTATGCATTCCTCATCTTATAAGAAATGCATATATTTTTCAGATCTAACAAATGAGGAGTAGAATTTGAGATATTGTAAGTGTATGGCTTATCCAGAAGTACATGGGTAATTACTAATAAACAAATTAAAGATTTAAGTTATCATAAATAATTAATCATATTAGTGAAATTAAAAAATATGCCATATATGCACTATCTGATAGCAAATATACCAGTTCTTTCCGAATTGATGAATATTGAGTAAAACTCAAGATATTAAGGTTCAAAGTAAGACAGACAGGCGATGAAACCGTTGAACTAAAGTTGAAATATCTTGAATTTTATTTAACAATTTCAGGATCTGTAAAAGTTCACGAATTCATTATCAGATGAATGTATGCTCGTTTGGTGAATTGATTATTATACTAATTATGTCATTAAAATTATTAAATTGGCAATAACCTTATATCTATTGGTTTTTGAAAATACCACCGTCGAAAATTATGTTCAGTACTTCAAAATACATAAAATGCCCTCGGGTGCAGCCCGTTATCACCATCGAGCGCGAAACTCTCTTTGGCTCCTAGACCAGTAGCAGAGTAGTAAAGTAATTTATAATGTATATAAAGTACATAGAAAGTGTTCGTTCTCATCTGTTACTACGCTCGTTAGTCTGCACGCTACATGACCGCTAATTCCATCTTTCCCGAAAGTCCGAGCGCCAATTTCGGTCAAGTTTAGACAGATGCCTATGAGTCATTGCTTTTCTACAGTAGCATATCTTTCTCCCTTTCGAATTGGGAATCAATTAAAATTGAATTAATTCAATTTGTTTTAAAGCCAAAGGCCCCAATTTTTTTTATGAATGCACCAGGCGCCTTTGTCTTTTTTAATTAGAGGGAGTTTCGATCGTTTCCTCGTATTCTGTTTGAAATCTAGATGGAAAAGAAACGCTAAAGAAAGAAGAAAAAGATGAGAAAAATAAACACTTTTTATATTATGTGGCGTATTAAATTTCCACTTCAGGTTTTTTTTTCGATTCGTCTCGCTTATGCTTTGTATTATCGTAAAATTTTTTTTTTAATAGAATGCCAACTTTATAATGTTATTTCTAGACGTTACTAATAAAAATGCTCACATTTACAAGTCGCTCTTTGTCTCTTCGTTTATCATCGTAGTGCCATTATTTGTATTAGAACTCTTCTCACTATTATAATTTTCAGTGGAAAGTGTGTTTGAATTTTCTTCATAGCTGGACAATGTACAAGAACTATTCGGTACTGTAGTGCTGATCTCGCTACATCTTAAGCAAGTTAAGCGCAATATATTTGGGTGGACTAAGCGGGTGCTATTTTTATAAGCGATTTTGATATTATCAGTTTCATTTTCTATTTCTAGAACTTGAAAAGGGCCTTGATATAGGACACATGTTTATCAGATTTTGGTTCTAATAATAACATAACATAATCTCCTACTTTAAAGGTACAAAGGTTACATCTTCTATCATAGAATATTTTGGAAAGTATTTTAGTATTTATTAAATTTATCCGAGCCAATTCTTGTACATTGTTCAGCCGCTCTTTAAGTTTAGCTATGTAATCGCAATACGTATCAACAGTGTTAGTTTCGTGCCTTTATGAACGCTCGTATTATAAAAGAAAGTAGCGCATTCGCGTCATGTATCCTATTCTCTTATATTGTTAGTATAGTTAATTAACCATTCGGTCAGTGAATGGTACATATGTTCGATAATTCCATTGAATTGTGGTCAGTATCTTATTGTGTTACAGGTTTTTATGCGATAAAGCATTGCCATATTCTTTATTAATGAGCTAGTAAAATTTGTTCCATAGTCTGTTAGAATTATTCTCGGACAACAGTGAATGAAAATAAATTTTTTTTAGAAACGCATTTGCTATTGCTTTTGAGTTCGTTTTCAAAAAACGGTGCCAACGTAATGTGTTTTGTTAACAGATATTGAATTGTTAAGATATATCCGCTATTTTTTTTTGGTTTTTTCTAACGGTCTGACCACATCCAATGCTACTTTTTCGGAGCAAGTACCGAGCATATCTGTCAAAATCATTGGTTGCTTTATTTTTTATCTGCGGAGCTTATTGATTTCGCAAGTTTTGCAAAGATTAATAAGCTCTTGTATTTGTTTTTTTTATATTTGGCCAGTAATATTCTTGCCGAATATGTCTGTAAGTTTTTGTGATACCCTTGTGTCCATTTATCGGGGACTCATAAATGTCAATAATTATTTTTTCTCTGATGGCACTGTCTGGTAGCTGTATTAAATTTTTACAGATCAAGATTTTAGTTGAAATAAATTTTGAGAAGATCGACGATCTCGTTCTACTCTGTATGTATTGTGAATTCCGCTTGTTTTCGATATTCTAACGGAAGTCAAACTAAATGAAAGGCATATGTCTAGAAGGGATTCTATCGCGCTTTTCAAAATTTCTGGATCTATTGTGATTCTAAAGTTTTCTTTTGCCGGCAGTGCTATTAGATATTTTTTTTATTTTGATGGATTTTTGCCTTATCAAGTGTTAAAGAGTTTTGAGTGTTATAAAGTAAGTAAGATTATCTTTCGCGAGTAAGAAATTATCCCTGATTTCTATAATATTAGGTGCTGGTCTCGGTCTCTTTATTTCACGACGGCCAAATTCAAATTCTACTTCGGATAGATTGTCATCATCAGATCCATCTTCAGAGCGATTTTCCGTTTTATTTTGGCTTTGACTGCTTTCTGTTCTGGAGCTTGAATTACTCGTTGAAGATTTAGTTTGATTCTGGAGCTCATTTCCTATCATAGTATCATAGTCTTCTGTATTTGTTAAATTCTGAGAGTTAATGAGTGTTTCTTTGTTTATGGAGAAATTCATATAGTTGGTCAAGTGTATGTCGTCTTGATATAGTTCTGGCTCGATAGGAGGGTTTATAGCGGGGTCTACTATGTCCGTTGCTGTTCTGTTTCTTGTGGGCACTTGATCTACCGATTGAGTGTTTTCAGTCAGATTTTGTACAGAATTAATATCGTTAAATTTCTTGTGTATTTCTATGTTAATGGAGTCTGTCAGGATTTGTTCCATTTTCTTTCATTCTTGATTTGAAAGTCGTACATCGTTGCTGAAACTGTTTGATACACGTCTGTCAAATACAGTAAAAATCGATTTTATCATCATAGTCTGTATTGAAGAGCGTCTTGTCATTTTGGTCCTGAGTCAGCCATCGGATTTTGATTCGGTGTGATTCTTCATATATGTCTTGCATGGCTTTGCATAAGTAAAACGTATCATCATTCGTCCTTACGGCAATGAATTCGCCTTTTTCATATATTAATTCACGTCTTTGTTTATCATTTTTCGGACGCTTTGCTAGTAACTGTGCTCTTATTGCTGTTGATTCCATTTCATCCTGTTTTCTGATTGAGATATCTAGATAATGAATCGGCGATGCTATTGTCCTTATCAGGACTATAGATAATAGTCGTATTCTGATAACTTATACTCCTACCTTTTTAAACGAGAGTTTGGATTTTTGAGATTTCGTGGCCAAATAGTGACTGGTGGTCTGTGATTACGGTGAATTCCCAAGCAAAAATGTAGTATCTGAATTGCTCTATGCAACATACTATCGCGAGTAACTCTTTTTCTATTGTGCTGTAATTTATTTTAGCTTTGGTGAGTATTCTAGAGGCAAAAAAAACTGATAACTAAAATGTTCCCGTTTCTAATTCAGAAATCCTTCTATAGCGTATTTTGAAGCGTCAGTGGTTACGGAAAATCGTTCTTCAAAATTTTGGTATATGAAGATTGGTGCAGACGTCAAACAATGTTTTAGATAATTGAAGGAATTTTGTTCGTGCTCACCCCAGGTAAATAGGACGTTCTTCTTAAGTAGATCTGTTAAAGATTTTACAATTTTGGAAAAATTTGGAATAAATTGACGGTAGTATCCGGCTTATCCGTGAAACGATTTCACAGCAGTTGGATTTTTTGGTAATGGAAACTTCTTTAATGCTTCTGTTTTCTTAGAATCCGGTTTTATTCTTTCGGGGGTCAGCACATGCCCAAGATAGTTTGCTTCCTCGCGATAGGGCCTGCACTTTTTGGGGTTGAATTTTAAGTTTGCCTTTATGAATATTTCAGCTGCTAAAAGAAATTTCTGATCATGCTCATTAATGTTTTTGACAAAGGTGTTAAGATCGTCGATATATGCAAATGCAATTTTTCTTTGGATATCTATTAGTACATTATTTATCAAGCGTTGGAATATATTTGGGTTAGAATGTATTATGGACGCATTTTTCAATCCAAAGGGCATTCTGACGAATTAAAAGCGGACAAAGGCAGTGGAAAATGCCGTTTTATGGCGGTTACGGTGGTTTAATTCGATTTGATGAAATTCACTTTGCATGTCAAGAATCGAGAATATGTTAGAACCATTCAATAGTGTTAGGTTGTTGATTAAGTTCTGGTTCGGGTAAGGATTAGATTTCGTTTTTTTGTTTAATTCTCGGAAATCGACTACAACTCTCCATTCGTTTTCTTATTTAGGTACGACAATTAGAGAGACGTTATAATCGTTATCCGACAGTTTTATAATTCCTGACACTAAAAGTTTAACAATTTCATTTTCAATTATTTCTTGCATCTTTTGAGGAATCGGATATTGGCGTATATGTACAGGGACGTCATCTGCATCGCTATTTTATGTCTTGCCGCGCTGGTGGACGTTAAGTTTTTAATAGGTAAATAAAAAGCTTTGTGCGTTTTTTCGACTAAGATCCGAAATCTTTGTATTTTATCGTCGGGTAACTCATCGAAGTTAATCAAATCCATAATCTGATCGACTCGACTGCGATCCGAACTCGAATTATTTTGGGGTTTCGAAAGTCTGAAGGCTGATGAAAATCTTTCTGTAACTAGGTAGCCGAAGGTTTCATCAAACATATTGTATGCGTTGCCTTTTAAGTCAAACTTAAATGTAGTAAGCACATGGATCTGATTAATTTCTGTTTCGTTGTTCCTATTTAATATTTCTTTCGTGGTTTCAACATATTCTTGAACTGAACAGTCAAAATTCTATATCACATTATTTACTGTGATAGAGACATTTTCTTTGACGTAACTCTAAACCAGTAAATGAGATCTGTTCTGTGCGTTTTCGGCCTGTAGTACCTCCTTTATAGGAAATCTGTTTCTGTCTACGTTATAATTTTTGGTAGGTTTTAGTGCAAGATCAATAAGTTCGTTTAAAATTCTCGTAAAATAGTTAATTTTATGAGAGGTTTTTATTGAGCTGTTCTTGTTTTCACCTACGTCTTCTGCGTCGCTTATATTGTCAGTGAATATATGTGTTGGAAAAGAGGAAACTGATTTGTGTTCGTGATCATAACCTGCTTTGTGACCTTCTGGATCTTTCAAGAAGCCTGATATTACGTTCATTTGGTAATACATTGCTTCTGGATAAAGATTGAGTTTTAGAAATTGCAATTTGATTCGAAACGAATTATTATTGGTGACTGACAGATCCACTAAACTATCTAAGTTGCTGACTAGTATATTTCCTGCTTTTATATTTGTGTCACCGAACTCTAACTTAAGTATGTAGCCTCTGTAAAAAGAAAAAGGAGTTACAATGGGCAGTCTGAAGACTAAAGTTATATGTGCTGGAATTTCATGTATCAATTTATTTAGGAAGCGATACTCTTTTGCGGAAATGAACATTGTTTCTAACGCGAAATCAACGTATGCTCTATTACTTTTAAAAAAATGGGCTTCTAAAAAAAGCGGTTGTAGCTATGGGAAAATCATCGGTTACAACGACAAAGTCAGTTTAAAAATTTGCCAGGCAGACTAGCGAGGTATCTAAAGCAGAGATTTCCACCCGTTACTCCATGAATCAAAGGTGCGTTTTGTAAGTTTATATAGTGACCGCAGGATAAAGCAGAGAATTTTATTATATTTGAATCTGCTTTTGAGTTCAACATAGCGTCGACTTATTTGTATAAAAATCGTCCAATATAAGTTCAACAACTGGTATTACCTCTGAACATCCTAGATTTACATGGCAGATTGTTTTTTTCTATGGCTGTAAGAATTTCATTCACCACGCGCTGATTCATGGTAAGCCCTGGCGCGATCTAGGTTTGCGGGGCTACCTGTACGTTTCCCGCTAGTTTCTTTTCTTGTTCTTCGCACCATGATTTGTACTTGAGACTTAGGCAGTCATTTACATGGTGTCCGTTTCTTTTGCAGTGCGTGCAATTAGCTTCTGCATCGTATGGTTTTTTTTCTCTAATTTAGGTGGTGAAGGTAAGTTTGAATTTCTAGACCTCCTTTGTACTGGAATCCGCCGATGTAGACGTTGATTGAATTTGTGGTCGTTGGGCTGGCTATTCCGTTGGTAGATGGGCTGCAGTTGGTTGTCCTACTTGAGGTGGCCTATCGCTTGTCGATAACGGGTTTCGTGACTCGTTTGTGCCATGTTTTTTTTACCTGTCTCTCTGAAACTGTTTCTCTACCTTTATTACGTGATTGAAGACTTCTTGCAGTATTATCCCTTTCCGATTTTCTAGTCGGCAGCGAAAATTGAAATGTAGACCGTCGCGAAACCATTCAAGGTTTTTGCATCTTACGTTAGTTTATCAGAAAAAACTGAGGCTAATGCCGAATTGCGCTGTTCAGAACTGGACACCGAGTTTTCCTTATGTGACTTTGCCTTCTGCCTTAGTGTTGATTCATTTGCAAAGCCCTATATTAATTTGCTGGCAACTCATATAAACACTAACAACGAAACCCTCCAACCCGACCTCACCGATTTCAATAACTTTTTGTTATGTTGTAGTACTTGATCAAATAAGAGGCATGTTTTTTTTCTTTTTGTGCAGATATTCACTTTTAAGGGTAGAAAGCTATCCCTAACTCTTACCTTTAAAATCGTTTTCTTATTATATCTCAGCACCTAAGTGGAGAATATTTGCTGTAAGAAGTCTAAGATATTAGGCGTATTTATGACACAGGGGGTTGCAACCCTTATTTTATATATTTTTTAAAACTAGAATTTTATTCACTATTTTCATGAAAACCAAAGTACTCGTATGAACTCAACAAAATTATTAAAAGCATTTCTATTTACTATATGGACTATTTGAGTTAACCTGTTTGATGATTTTTTAAATAAACACTTCCAAGCACTGTTTACCATCCCTTAAAGTGGTAGATTATATTTGGTGATTAAACGTTAATTTTTCTCTTAAGACTTCTTCGGAACAGAATATAATTTATACCAAAATTAAACACATTATACATTTTTTCCAGTAGTCGTATTAAACGGCCACATTTAACAGTGAATTGAATATTATTCGATATTTAATAAATATTTTTTAATGAAACTGATTAAAAATTATTTCTGATAAGATTTATATTATTATTTTCTTTTCATAGTTAAGTTACAATATCTTATTCCACAAAGTGTTAATAATATTCAAAAAAATATTTAAAACATAATGGTTTTTTACATCAGTCACATCGTATAATAGCAAAATTGTTACATTTTTCTATTCCATATTTTATAATGCAAAACTCTCTAAAATTAAACTCAGCAGGATTTTCAAATTTATCTGGTTTTTATTTAAACATATTTTTATATCTCGATGAAGAGAACTAATTATGAACATTAGATTGCATTTTTATGATGTTGTTTCTTAAATTAAAATTAAAATCATAATCTATTAAAGTCACTTGATCTGAAAAATCATGTACGAAGTTCTATATGCGAAAGCTATATGCATCAAGTGGTTGAATCTTTCCTGTTGTTTATATTAGTAATTTTTTTTACATTAACAATTTAATTTTTTGGCATCGTTTCCTCTACAACTTTTTTGCAGTGTCCGCTCCAGGAATCGAGTAATAATACAGACTGAAGTCCTACACGTGGATAAAGTACTTGTTCTAACCAAATTTTAAAGAGATCTATAATCAAAAAATGTAGTATTCAACTCATTCTCTTTATTTTTTATTTGTAATACATAAAAAATTACTCATCTTTAATTACTTTTCTAGATTTGGATGCTTCTATATACACGTTTCTAGTCTAAATTAATATTTCTCTACAACAGGGCCGACTTAACCAGTTGATTGTTTTAAAACAACAAATAGCGGTGAGAGTCCAGTAGCTGATATAAGTGGTTGTATAGTGTAAGTATGTGTTGTTGATTAAAATGACTGTACCAGACATTCAATTTGTTTCTCTCCTTCAACTGCTAATGTTTTTCCAGAATGCATTTCTAATAGAAACCCACTTTAATCTAAATTATATAAATTTTCAATTTCAATTGATGATATACAAGATTTTATATCATCTACAAACATATCACCTTTCGTTTGAAGATCTAAGCCACTTTCCAATGTTTTTCTAGTAATAAATTTATTTATGTTTCTACTCACTATTTTGTGTACTTTTTTAAACTATAATAACCAATTTTTAAAAACTTTAAATTTTCAAAAGTGAATTAGTAAACTTACAAACTTCAACGCTCGCTAACAATTTCAACAGCGGTTTTGAAATTATCTAGTGTACATTGACAGATCCGTACAATTTTTTCTCTATACATACCACCTTTATTAATCTTGAACACCTAACATTTTAGCTGACTGATCTATGATACTTCTCTGAATTTTTTTATACCATTTCAATATTAAAATTTTTCGTCTTTCTGCTTCTTCAATATTCTACGGCTTTCTGTTTGTAATTAAAACTAATTTCTTCAGTAATTTTGGTACATTAATTAGTTGGTACAACAACAGGATCAAGAAAATGATGTTAAACTTCATTCTCAATTATTTTAACATCACCATCTTTATATTTTTCATGAAAATTCAAGATCTCTTTAACAATTATATCAACTTCATTAAAGTTATTTATTGCATCGATTAATATTTGTTACAATTTTTCTAACAACTCCATTTCTTTATAATTCGTTTCGCTATTTGGTATTTATAAGGTTTGGAAATACGCTAATAATAAATTCCCTACATTTAAAGGATTTATCTTCATCTTTGAACCTAAAATAATAGTACATTACGATACAAGTGCGCAAAGTAGGCGATTCCCGCACGCGCGAGTGTTGCTGATCGAGCAAAGCGAGGTCGGTAACGCGCGTGCATGATCGCCTACTTTTCGCACGCGTATCGTATACTATTTTCTCGTACGAGATGCGAAAAGTTCGATTATACTTTGAATTTGTGAGATGGGTGGAAAAAGAAGGTTTTATAATTAAGGAATAAATGTGGAAAAAACACGCAAAACATTTCTATTTCCCATTGAAAATGTAGAAGGCGAAAAAAATGGAGAAAACAAAGTCCTTTCCCACTCCACGCAACTCATTTTTAAAAATGAAAATTTAAAAACTATGTTCTTGAGGTCTAACGGAAAACATTCTGCTAGTACAAATTTGGCAGTCGTCCTTTCGCATTTGTCCTTTCGTCGTTCCTTTCTATTTAACAAAAATGTCTAGCTCGGAGAGTGACGTGAGTACCGTAAGTGATATGAGTGGATCAGTGCCGGCAGAAATTGCAGAAGCTGCTCAAAATGTAGTGCTAAATTTATTACCAGATGCGTCACGAAGAAAATATACGCAAGTTTACAATGAATTTAAAAAGTGGCGCCGATAAAAAATACAGTTTCGTTCGCAAAAGAAATTTTTTCTCTGGAAAATGTATCTTCTCCAGTATTCCCACGTTAAACTATGCAGGCATTGACGCATTCTTTCCGTGCGCAAAGTATTTCCCCCACGCAGTTAGCGTGTGTTAAGTATTTCCCCGTGCGGGAATGGGTCTGCGCATTCGCAGTTCCGTATTACGATAAGCGTGCGGGAATAAAGGGCTTTGCGCACGAAAAAGCGTGCGCAAAATCGAACTTTGCGCACGCTGTGCGAGAAATTCTTGTCTGCAAGCCATTAATATGATTAGCCTATCTGCTTCAAATACTAGGGTATCAATGAGATAGATTTCTTCAACAATCTATAAACAAAATAAAATTTGTAAATATGACTTTTAGCGTTAATTTACTATAAGTAAATATTAATATTTTAATTTGTAATAATTCAATTGAAATTTAAATATTCATAATTTTATCATGTTATCGTTATTTTGGAAAATGTAACTATAATCATGATGATTTGTTCCTTCATAGTTGGAGATCAATTGCTCTTTTGAACCATGACTTTGTGTAAAACAATAATAATAATGGAATCTTGCCATACTAAAAGCAATTCTGAAAAAATATTCGCAATCAGTGGTTCGAAAAACATACAGTACATACACCGAAGCCCGAGTAGAATCCGCAAAAGTTTTTGTGGTTCTGTGATAATTAGACATAAAAATTATTCTTATATAAATAATTGTAATAGAGATGATAATAATTACACAGGTATACAAGATTTTATATCACAATCAGTACGTTGAATCCAAAACAGACCTCAGAATTGTTCCATCATGTTAGGATTTTGAGATATTCTATCCTAAAAGTGCAAACAGTGCCGCTTTTTGGCATATTTGAGGCTATGTAGCATCGCAAGTAAACTTTTTTCCCAGAAAATTATTTAAAGCATTTCAAAATACAAATATTCCCCTTTCAAATGCCCTTGAGTTTGCTAAAATATCTTTTATTTTTGCCAAGATATTGCATTTTCAAATATTTATATTTATAAATTTCTTTAAATTCGAAAATCCATTAAAATGAAAATCCATCTCGCAGGGATCACTTCAGGTCTCTCCAGCAGTGTACTTCCCTGGTCAAATTACGGTACCATGAGGCGACTTCTTTAGTAAATACAGAGGATATGCAGCAGATCGTCGCCAGTTATCCCAGTCCGGACTTTGACCTCTTTTATCTGACTAATAAACTCTTCCGGTCCGTCTGTTCCATTATACCTAATTTTCCGGCTTTCTAGTATCCTTATGTTCCTGAGGTCTCGCCTAGCTAAGTCATATTCATCCCTATGCTTATGCCGATGCGAGCGATGTCGATCAGGGGTGCTCCGGAGGTCATTCGAGTATTCGGATTCGCTCGTCTTGGATGCGTAGTGCTCTGGCTCTCGCCGATGGTCGCGATCGTATCTGCGTTGGTGGCTTGAGTGAGCTTTCGTTGATTTACGGCGGCGTACTGAGTCGTCCCGCTCACAGCTACTGTCCGAGTGAATCTTTATTCTGATAAGAATGGTACGTATACTTATGGGCTTCTCTATACCTTCCTGATTCACGCCTAAGGCACTGGTCATGACTCTCATAGGCGCGGCGCATTTCAGGCTTCGGCGAATCGTGGTTGTAACGATGGGTAGTTCGGCGGATAGCTCCTGTTCGTTCTGAAGGTCCTAGGTCTGTATCGGATTTGGGGGTCGTATCAGGTGGCGGCGGCCTCCGAATACCTTTGTCCTTCTTAACCGGCTGTTCCACGACAGCGTCGGTCTTTCTGCTGTTGGGTACTCCCGTATTATCTGTAGCCTGGTGGATGCGTTTCGAGCGTCGTAGTCTTTTTGTTAGGTTAGTGGCATCATCCTCCGAAGCGCTGGCGTCAGCAAGGTCGGGTGGATTGACTTGACGGGGTGGTTTAGCGGGCTGGTAGACCCTAGGTGTCTTTGTATTTGGTTGATTGCCTCGGTCTCGGTCGCTCTCCTCCGTAGTCTTTGTAGACTTGAGTTTAGGATGACTTCGTCCTTCCGCGGCCATGGACTCTGATTGATGTTTCTAGGCATCACTGCTAGTCTTCACTGGTCGCCATTATGTGGAGCAATAGGTCGGGAACGTACTAAGATGCTGAGATCCTTTCATTTTCAAGTCCGGTTGTATTCGCTCCTCCTGCAGCCTATATTATAGGTATTCGAGGCGACCAACATCGGGCAAGTAAATTATCGGAAGTTTGAGGCGATGCATCTCTCCATGTATCTCGTCCATGGTCATCTGGCATAGTTACAGCTATCTCACATCCCATGAGGGATTTCTTCAAAATATCCCACATTCGGACATTATCTAAAGGCATTTTATCCGATCCGGGGAGAGAGACAACTGTCAGCTCTTACAGCCTGAGTATCCTTGCCACTGCTAGTTGCCATCCTATGCTAAGCGGTCAGAGCACTAAGCACTGTCATCTCTTGGGCTAATACTCAGTCTTATCACTGGGCTCTACGATCGCAAGATCATTCGGTTCCCGATAGTTAAGCGTGTCTCTACTAGCCAGTTCGACTAGTTAATAATCTGGGTTTTCATCCACTATGAGACCTGAGTCCAATCGGGTCTTGCTATCCGGGACAATGGTGTGCGAGGTCGTACGATTACCCGTGATCAAGTTTTTTTTTATGGTTAGCTCAAGGCTGGCTATCAAGCTGGTTTCACTCCCCCTCAACGAAAGGTAAAAGGTCTAGCCCACAATATGATTTTCCCAGGTCTATTAATCAGGAAAAATTTTCCAGGTCAAACCAAACAGCAGGGATTTTCTTCCCCGAACAAGGAGTAACTGAGAAATAAGTTCTTTCCCCGGTCTTCCCGCTGTCGACCTTTATTCAGGTCTACTTAGCCCTCTAGTCAGTCCACAATTATGTATATATATATATTTAAATTTATGCACATAATTATTATTAGTATGGTTAAATTATTAAATGTGTATGTAACATATAATAAAATTTCTTTTTTGTAATTATTCGCCAATTTCGCTTTTTCAAATTTAATCGCTTCGCATAAATATCGCTGGATTCGCGGTCGCGGTGCGCCACATGGTCGGTCGGTAATCACTAATCTTCACTATCACAGATTGCTAATTCTCTGATCGCGTGGGCTCCACGTTGGGCGCCAATTGTGACGGGGAGAGGGAGATAGAAAAATAATTTAGTTTGTTCCGGCCCCAACCGCCACCAGCAGCGCAGTCAGCCAATCGTTGCAGCTTGTAGTATATTGGGCGCCAGATACTGTCCTCGCATTAGGAGGACGAGTAGCGCTGCGAGTTGGCTGGCTCTGGTCACTGAAGGTTCTGGATCAAGCCTCTTTTACCTCGCACTGGCCTCGCTGGACACCTATAAATGTAAAAGAAGGAGCGTGAAAGCTTATTCAACGTGTGAAGCGAAAGAGATGTGAGATGCACGGCTAGCTAAATTGTCGGGGCAAGGGCTCCTCTCAGCAAAAGGTCCTCCGAGCGGTATCTCAGGGGCAGAGATGAGTAGTATGAAATTCAATTTCACGCGCACACAAAATGGCGTCAAAGCATCGACGCACTAGCTGGGAATGCGGAGTCTCGAGGCACAGGTCAAATCAATGACAACACGGAATTATCACGGAAATTACTGTTTATTCGGCATGTCGTGGTCTGTTTTCCTGGGTCAGCCCAAGGTCGGTCATTACTTTGTCCGTCGGTTCTATCTCTGTTTACATAAGCCTATTCTTTGCAACCCAAAATTTAATCTGCTATTGACCTAAATCACTTCTATTAACTATTCGTGCAATTTACTCGCGTTCTACTAGTTAGATTCACGAGGCTATCCTGCCGTTTACGGAACACGAATTATCCACGTTTTCGGCGCACCACGACACGATTTCAGTCATCTCCGTGAAAGGTCCAGTCGGTCGACTAGATAAGGCGATATGTAACGACAAAGGTTTTACGCACTCCTAAACTCCCGCGGATCAATTCGGTCGGCGTTGGGAAGCTCGTGGGCTGGAGCAGTTATACGGCTCATTCCCGGTCGCGCAACAAAAGAAAGGAAACTTCATAAGGATTCACCGTCGGTCAGACTTCCGAGAGAGAGAGAGAGAAACAATTTTTTTCGACGCCTATCCAACTCTGAAGAAGCGTTCCTTTGTTCCTGGCACTCGTGCACAATCACGTTCGTCTCCGTTGAAGGCTCCGGCAGAACAGGCCGCGGCTCGCGTGGCATCATTTCACACCTCGTCCGTTACCTCTCCTCTTTTCGTCGCGGATTTTTGATTGGTTGCAAGTGTCGTCTACCCGATCATCAGCGTCGTCTATTTAGGTTGTTTAGTCCGCGTAATTTTATTATTGGTCCGTTAAATAGCGTCGGTTTTACCCTATTCGTTAGCATACCCCTATCCTATTTGTGATTGGTCAGTCAAGTCGCGCGCGTTGGTCAGTTTCGCGTCGTTATCACCTATCTCTTTCTTGCGCGCGCTCCTTAGTCCTACCGATCTCTCCTACAAGAGTATTGGTAGTACCTATCTCGCTCACACGCGTGCCCTACCCCATTTCCTCTGGCGCTCGATCACTCTTCTATCGATCGCGATCTAATATGGCCGCCGCTCCGCTTTACCGTTCGCATCGTCTTGTCGGGACAGGATTTCGTGCGAGCCCTGTAGGTCAGGATTTTCGTGTGATGGCGCATCATCGCAACGTGGTCTAAGTGTTCCTTCAATGAATGAATATCTCACAACTGTACGAAGAAATTAAAGAAAGAAGAAGATTACCGTAAAAGGCGAATATAGTTTGGCCTGAAAATAGTTGAGTTGATTTGAGTTTGCTTTATTTCACCATGGGGTAGGACTCCGCTTAATAAGATAGAGATTCAACAACCTTATACTGTAGTTGTACATTATTTTACATCGCTTAAGATTTATCTGTATATAGCATTTATAATATACATAACAATTACATATAATTAAAACTTGGAATAATAATAGATGTCATAAATAACTAACAATTGAACAAGTAATAAACTATGAGTAATAACAACAGACGTGAAGAATAAAGAAAATACTATAATTGAGCAACACATATAGAGCCTCAACGACTGAAAAGTTCAACAAAAATGACGACAAAAAGTAAACTCTTATTTGATCCAAAAAATTGAACGTAATAAGTAAGGGTCAAATAAGAGCTTTTTCACATCCTAATAAAGGTACTAATCCATTACAGAATATATTATGTACATATTTTTGATGTACATGTAATTCAGGAATCATACACCGATTTAGGACACGTGACAACACTGTGGCAATTCTTGTCTAGCTTTTTATCTTTTCTAGTAGAACCAAAAGCTTGATTATTATTTTGAAGCAGTGCAATTTTTATTGTCTTTTATGAAATGTTCTAGTATTATAGACATGCACACTTTGAAAAAATTTTGCCCGACATCAGCCAATATTTTTACAACGTAATATCAGATAATATGACGTCAACTTAATATAAAGTCTATTATTTCTTCTGTGTATATCCATATAAGAGTTCTTTATTGTTTTATATTAACTTTTAGAATAAAGAATTATAAGAAGATTTAAAACTACAAGATTTGTATATATAATTGAAAATGCAGCATTTTAGTCATATGCTTACGGTAATTTTTAGGCTCATCTTGTTTGCCAGCGGTCTTATCAAGATGCGTAAGTCCGGTTGCGCAGTAGCAACTGCACATTGCGCAGTTGCAGTATAGAGCCTCTGCGCAACCGGATACATTTATATCGATAGCACTACAGCTGTGTAACGTATGAAATTTGTAACGTTTTTCATTTGTTTTGATAGAAAACCTCTTGTACTTTTAAGATTATCTAATTATCTAACTGTTTTTCCGAAAAAGAAATGTTTTATTTCTTTACTATTTTTTTGTACTAATGATTTTTATTTACGAATACTCTTGGTAATATTCGTATATTAGTTTTATTCAAAGGTATAGGTTAATTCAAATAACACAAATGCACAGATTATAGGAAAAAGCCTATAATGGCACAAAAAATCCAGTTTATTAATGATAGTAAACAAATCAGCAAAGTGAGGTTATTGTACAGTAGGTTAGACGATTGAGAAAAAAAGTTAAAAAGACGAAAGAAGCTAAGCCCGCACAGAAAGAAAAACGCCAAGTGACAGCGAAAGCGTATGACCGTCGCGGACATGTTTCCGAGAAAGAATTACGCTACTCGCGCACATCGCTTGCTACGCGATACAAATCGCGCCATCAATCATACATCTACATACACTCTACGTAATCCACAGATCTTTCACGTGGATTAAATCAATTCGGTCCTTTTATACTTAGCCTAACGACGTTGTTGCACAAAAGGGGCCTTGTTGAAATCGATCGCTGATCGACCCCTTTCACATGGATTAAATTAATTTGGTCCTTTACGCTCAGCCTAACGACATTGTTGCACAAAAGGGGCCTTATTGAAGTCGATCGCTGATCGACTTCTCCCAAATAGTAATCTGCTTGGATTAACTACCTCTTTAACTTCACTACTTTATTAGATATCACATGGATTTTCTTTGTTTAATCCCGGATAGCAGCGCTCGCTAGTAAAAAGTTCACCCAAATTGACCGGAAGTCAAAAAGTGGCAACGGCAGAGCAGCGCCCTCTCGGAACATTCAACACATACACCATCATACGTAATTACGTTAAAGCGGAACAACTATTGAGAATGATCTTTTTTACGTCCATTAGTATTTAAGTACTTTAAGTACAAAGTTTATTGTTTTCTTTAATTTTATACTTGCACTTTTAGTGAAGAACATGAATTTCTTTCAAATTGCCGTATTTTCATTGAGTTTTAAACTGTACAGTTAATATTACAATACCAAAATTACAAGAAGCATCATAGTATTATATACAATACTGTATTATAAACGGAAATATTTTGATGATTATTTATATTAATATACGTTAAATTTGTATAAACGAATAAAAAAAATTTTTATTTCGTTGAAGAAATGGAAACTTGAATGAAAAATAAGTATCTTTACTCCGATAATTTTCATTCGAGTAAATTTTCATACAAGAAATATAAACTCCTCACTTTTTATCGTCATTTTTATTAAACTTTTCGTACGTTGAGGCTTATGTGAGCGGCTAGTCATTTGATAGTGTTAAAAATGTATATGCGAGCACAAGGCACAAATAGTATTTTCGAGATCTGTCCTTAGGATCGTTTGCTTAAGAGAAAGCCTAGGCAGAGCCATAAAACCTTTTGCTCGCTGCGCGCCCGCGACGCGTCGCCACGTCGATGACCGATGGTCTCCAGATGGAGCAATAAATGTTTTTGGCGATTTTCCTGTGCGAGAGGATACGTTAGCTGCATCTGCGAACGTAGTTTAGTTCAGCCGAAGCGCTCAGAGGAGTAACAGCCTTTACTCTTGAGCTCCGCTATTTTGTATTCAAATTATATGTAACTTTTATTTCATGTTTATTCAATAAATACTTTATAATTATATTATAATAGTTTATACTTTGCTAATCGATTGAGTTTATTTTGCTGAATAAATTCAATAGATAGTTCTACATGTTATGGCTTTACAATTTAGTTGTTGGATGGGGTGAAAGGAGGGTAGGGTGTAATAGGTTATATTAAGATAATCACCAGGTACTGAAATATGGTTGTTTATGAATAAAAACTAAGATATATGGATAGAAAGTATAGAAAAAAAGAGATCATTTAGCGCAGTTATAATTTGAAAATCACCCATGACTTCTATACTTGTTTCAAAAGCAAGAAGTATAAGTTTCAACCACGATTTAAATTCATCAAAGCGATCGAGATCGAAATTAGTTACTGAGAGAGAGAGAGAGTTTATCAGTTTGATTCCAGTTATAGTGATAGACCAATTCTAGGTCGCACTGCGAGGAGCTGGATATGAGACGGAACTAGGAGAAATGCGTTTGAAACACTGCTATGAATTGTGGACTTGATAAACTATAAGGTAATCTTATTTTTTTAAAATGATGAGTCGTCGACATTCAGCGTTATGATTGGTTGACTCTAAAAAAGAGCGCGAAATTTTAAATTTTTGTAGGAGAGACAAGATAGACACCGCGAGCCAGACGGACACCCCGATGTTTCTAGAGCTGAGTCGTAGCGAATATTATGAAAATATAGTAGTACATTCTTAATGATATAAGTATACGAAATCAGTTTGAGCGCGGCACTCACAGCGATAACAGCGAGTGTAAGTCACCTTTGTTTGTTATTGACGGCTGGCTTACGACTTTCTACATGTAAGGAAATGTATCGATTTCCCGGTCTAATATTTGAAATATTTTGAAAATAGTATAGAGCTACTGTATTAATTAATAGTTAACTAATCTATTGTCTAACTTAGTCGTTAATTTTTTGAACACTTGTTGCGTTAAAAAGTGATTTTTCTACATACCGTGCAAGATGGATCTGGGCAAGGCAAACACCCTCTAAAATCAATTTTTTTTAATGTTAATTTTTCTTTAATCTCCAATAGTTTTATGTACAATTTCAAAATACAATTTGTTTTTCAACTTTATTGTTCAAAATGGTATACAAATACAAACGCAAGATATCAATTTTTTTCAGTAATTTTTAAAAAATTTCAGAATTTCATTTTACAAAACTTTTTTTTATTTGATCAAATAAGTTTTAATGTAATAATTACATCCTATTTAATAATTTATATGTTTACTTCGCATTAGAAATGAAGTAGAATTTTTTTATTGGCATTTGGAACATTTTTCCGTAGGGTGTCCGTCTTGCCCGACGATTTTTAGAGCACTCAAAATTTTACGACATTTTTGATCAATCTATTAGACTAGTTAAAATAATTTTTTAGAGTTATAACTATATAGACATGTTGGTTTTTATACCAACTTTGCATTACACATATAATTTGATGGATAGATTATCTCTCTTATACTTAAAAAAAAATTTTTATTATATATCTAGGTGGGTATGATTTATATTTCAGCAGTAATTTCAGTTTATAAATAATTAACATGAATAATAATCTGCAAGGATGGAAATATGCCATTAATAAATCATTTTGTAGACGTAAATTGTTATTTTTTGAAATTATTAGTAGAGATCGTTAATTTTATAACCATCTGTGTACTGAAATCAATATTGTCTTATTTAAACTTGGTAGAAATAGGAAGAAAATTAATAGAATAAAATAGACAAAAATCTTTTTTTATCTTTCTTATATTGTAAATTAAGACGTATGCGAGTAATGGAAATTAATTATCAGAATATTAAACTTGTTAAATTTAAAGAATATTCATGGGTGTTTTTATAGAGGCAACCAAAAGCACACGATGTTAAATATATTACTCACGCTAATTGGAGCCGTGATCACTACTCTTGAGTATATAAGTTTAATGTTATATAATAGTATATTTATTGGATCGTAGGTCGAGTTCATCTCTTGGATAATACGTCTTGAAAAAAGTTCATCGGTTTTCGTGAAAAAATGGCTGCAAATTCTATTTTTATTCATCAATGAATATTGATGTATGTAGAGTATTTTAAAGAACATGATTTATTCGTAATCATTAAAAACTCCAAGTTGGCACGTAAAATATTCAAATAATGTAATAAATAACAGAAAAATGTGAAAGAATAATTTTTTATAAAATTTTAGTAAATACAGCGACGCATAAACATTGCCAACGATCGCATGAATACGAAGTTCCATTTAAAAATATTCGAAAGAGTGACACCGAGGTTGAGAACGGTTATAGAATAGAGAATGGTAGTTCCGTTAAAAATAGTGCGAGGAGAAAAAGAAAGAGAGCGACAGGGGTTGGAGGGAGGAGAGAGTGAAATCTATAATTTCAAGACAGGTCGGTGCATACATATACATTATAGATGGTTTGGTATATGGGTAATTCTAGGCTATTTCGATTGACTTGTAACCCTTAGGTTACGGATTTTTTTTTAATTTGGCACAATTGTTGTACACATAAAACTGAGATTTTTCCCAAATTTTGGAGACGATACATTAATTATATCAAAAGTTATTAACAATTAAAGAAAAATGATAAAAAATTTTCAAACAGCTATATTTTAAAAACTAATAAAAATATCGAAGTCGGATTTTTTTCAAAATACTTATAATGCCTTAAAATTTCGAAATAATTACAACAATAAACAATAAAAATTTTTTTTCGAAAGTTATTAACTTTTTGTTTAAACAATTGCTAATATCTCAAAAAGTATATTTTTTTTTTGAAAAATTCTTGCTCCTACGTATTCCTGAGGATTTTTGCTATCGAAATCAATCATAAAATTCAAGGGCCCGACATATCGGAAAGCGTAGCCCTAATCAAAAGAAGATGCCTCAGTGTACGTCGCAACGACAGCAGGACGTCTTCGTGGTCTTACGCTGAGGCGTCTTCTTTTGATTAGGGCTACGCTTTCCGATATGTCGGGCCCTTGAATTTTATGATTGATTTCCATAGCAAAAATCCTCAGGAATACGTAGGAGCAAGAATTTTTCAAAAAAAAAATATACTTTTTGAGATATTAGCAATTGTTTAAACAAAAAGTTAATAACTTTCGAAAAAAAATTTTTATTGTTTATTGTTGTAATTATTTCGAAAGTTCAAGGTATTATAAGTAATTTGGGAAAACTCCGATTCGGTATCTTTATTAGTTTTTTAGATTAAAGCTAAAGTACCTTTCGACCGTGAGTCCGCTGGAGCGCTACCGCAGCCTTACGCCGAGGCGTCTTCTTTTGATTAGGGCTACGCTTTCCGATATGTCGGGCCCTTGAATTTTATGATTGATTTCGATAGCAAAAATCCTCAGGAATACGTAGGAGCAAGAATTTTTCAAAAAAAAAATATACTTTTTGAGATATTAGCAATTGTTTAAACAAAAAGTTAATAACTTTCGGAAAAAAATTTTTATTGTTTATTGTTGTAATTATTTCGAAAGTTCAAGGTATTATAAGTAATTTGGGAAAACTCCGATTCGGTATCTTTATTAGTTTTTTAGATTAAAGCTAAAGTACCTTTCGACCGTGAGTCCGCTGGAGCGCTACCGCAGCCTTACGCCGAGGCGTCTTCTTTTGATTAGGGCTACGCTTTCCGATATGTCGGGCCCTTGAATTTTATGATTGATTTCGATAGCAAAAATCCTCAGGAATACGTAGGAGCAAGAATTTTTCAAAAAAAAAATATACTTTTTGAGATATTAGCAATTGTTTAAACAAAAAGTTAATAACTTTCGAAAAAAAATTTTTATTGTTTATTGTTGTAATTATTTCGAAATTTTAAGGCATTATAAGTATTTTGAAAAAAATCCGACTTCGATATCTTTATTAGTTTTTAAAATATAGCTGTTTGAAAATTTTTTATCATTTTTCTTTAATTGTTAATAACTTTTGATATAATTAATGTATCGTCTCCAAAATTTGGGAAAAATCTCAGTTTTATGTGTACAACAATTGTGCCAAATTAAAAAAAAATCCGTAATCTAAGGGTTACAAGTCAATCGAAATAGCCTAGAATTACCTATATCTCGATTAACATACAGGCACAAGCAGAAAGCAAGTAAGCTAGCGATTAAGATTTTAGATTTTCTTGCATTAAAAAAACATGGAATTTACGCTTTTATGATTAGATTAGGTTGAAGATAAAATAAAATGCTGCATATAAGCAGCATACTTAGGGGCAAAACAGACACAAATAATGATAGAACTTATACATTTATCTCACTCAATCTTGAATCAGAAACAAACAACATAATAATAATTAAAACTCAAAACCAATTTAATAAAACTAATGGTATAATTAATACTAGTAAATTAAACTAAAACCACTTAAGAACTGCCGTTTAAATAAAATCTAGTAGGAATAATACCGTAGATAAATAGGTAGATACGACAAAGCACCCTACCAGTGATGAGCATCCCAGCGCTTGCAAACAGAAAAGTAGTAGGGGAGGGTAGATCAGCTGAAGATTGACTGAAGCTTACATTCGGCATACATAAAAACAAATAGAAATAAGAGCAATAATACTAAGAACTATGAAAACTTCGCTCATACTTGTTGCTCTGAACCATCTCATCAGAGCTTATAAAGTTGCACTTAAGATACTTCCCTATCTGAACGACCTTGAATATATCGTTTTTACAGACTGAAAAATTGCAAGGATAGCCTATAGTTAGTAGAGGTAAAAGAGCTACGCTATTAGTTACATGTTCATGTACGAAACGACGCTCGAATCATTGAAGCTGAAGTAAGAGCATCGAAAAAAACAACTGACTTAAACTGGAAACAGTAATAGTAAATTCATTCCTTACCATATGAATGATCGCTTCCACATTTGAGTACGAAAACGTTTAAAATGAGAAACAGCCGAGGGGTTTCTTAACGTCTCATGATTGTGCGAATATCAATGCGATCTAAGAAATAGCATGGATAGTCAACACAAATAGGCTTATAAAGCTAGAAGGTAAGCCAGAAAAGCTTTTATCAACAAGTGTTACATTATCATTCAAATAAAATGCTTTAATTTGCATTCGTTTTATCAGGCTGTTTCGAGACTACGATGTGTTATAGCTACATGTATACTCCTACTCACGCAAACACCTATAATGGACACGTGCTCCCGACAGTAGTCAAACACTCGACATCTCGCCAATCTACTATTCATCTTACTTACAGAGTGATAAAGATGCACCATCAACTCAACTCACTCATTTCTTGTAAGTTGTTTTTAAAAGAGTAACCAATGTCAATCACTGAACATTAAAAGTTTTCACATTTTTTTTATCTTATTAAAAAATGGCGATGCATATAGTATTCCGATTTTCGTAAATGGTCATTCTCCTTTTGAACGAACAAAAATCTATTAGAACTCATTACATTTTTCCTGGTTTTTAATCTTTATATTAACATTTTTTATTTAGTTATTAATGAAAAAAATTGGAATTTTAATAATAGTGATAAACATTTGATTGATTAAGAATATTGAGACTTAACAACTCGTAATTTCTCAAATTGAAGCTGAGTTTCTTTATACTTTTATTTGAAATATAAAACAGTCTCTAGAATAAGATTAAAAAAATTAATTTTTCTGTTAATAAAGATGTTTATTAGATCCTTTAAAGAACACCACCGCATAAGCATATAACAACACAGATACCACTTTTATAAATACTGAAGTAAGAGTTGACAAAAGTAGAAAGCATAATAGCACATCAAAATTAGAAAAAACAGAAAAATAGCGCATGGTAGATTTGAAATACATACTTGAAAACAAAAATTAACAGAAGACATACGAAATGTTAGTACGTGAGAAACAAGTTAAATATAATAATGCAAAAAAACTTAGGGCTCGTCTTTTTTTCCTGATTAGCTTTGTAGAACGTGTATACAAGGAGAATGTTGCACATGGATTTAGGAGACAACCAGTTTAATTTTAGCCTACGAAAAGTAACATATGGAATGATATTGCTGATCGGTAAAATGATATGAAACTGGAGAGAAATCTAACGCACGTATTTTGTACAACCCGAAACTTTACCACCCGGATTTGGCTAGATCTATAAATATTAGAGATGCATAATTAAAGTAGAAAAAAACTATTATGTTAACAAATAACTTTTTCAAAGACGGTATGAGCGACATTTTTTCGACATGATTTGTTCGTGTCTTTCGAGGATTTGATTTCATCCGCTACGTAAATGTTTTTAGAGTTGATGAACTTATTCGGCACTTAATTGCATGAACATACGTGCTTTTACAACGTACATACTCATAACTACTATCGGATAAAAAGCGATAAGTACCTCAGGGTTGTAGCTTATATTTTTACAAAAGAAAATTCTATAAAAATGGAACTTATATAGCGTCGAAGCTTAAGATACTGCTCTTACAATTAGACAACTTTAAGAAACAGGCATTCAAATGTTTAAATAGCATGTTCAAAAATTTATAAAAAATTGAACAGATTAAAACCTTTTGCATCAAATTTGACAGTAATCGATAAGTCATTGACGACATAATATTTTTTATAAGATTGCAACTTACAAATAAATTAGTTCAGTTCTTCTCGGCGTTTCAAGCTTTTCTCATGAAATAGCTGCTATGCAAAGTTGACCATTTCTGAAATAGTTTGAAAATTCGGAATTTTCTTCTTCCTAATTATTTTTAACTTTGCTAATTGGTCTTGACATCTAGATCAACGTTGACCAAATAATCGATAGACAAGGAATTTTAACGCTATGAAAGTCCCATTCCCGTAAAGATCACATAGACTTTTGAAGTGAAGTACATAACTTTGTTTTATTCTTAGATATACTTTTTATGATTGTTTAAAATGAACTTTAAAATGTTGGAGACAACTAAAAAAAAAAAAGGAAAAACATAAAGTTTACTTAAACCAACTTCATGTTTCGCCGATGTATTGTCCAGCCTCTTTGCAGCTTTTAACTCTTTTAACTGATAATAGGCGAAAGTGAATGGTGACCCAGAGCTTTTTCTTCGAAGGCATAAGTATATAGTTATCTCGTGTATTGGTGCTGTGGTATTAAAGGCGATTGAAAAATCTATTAAGACTGATTGTTCATTAGCATTAATATAGAATTTTTAAGCGGTTATAGCATTTTTGATCCATTCTGAAAGTTCTGTTAAGTTTTTAAACGGTAAAAAAAATAAGCTGATTTAAAGCGACCATATCAAGATTCTTAAGTTTTCAAATGTAAAATCGCTTATGAATATCATTACTTTTAGATCACGTCATAGCAAGCAAAAAAGACATGATAATTTGCGAAAACAACGCAAATCATACCTTGCTTAATAATAAATAAGGGAGATCTGGATAAAAGAATTTTAGTACATGCGCGGTGCTCGCGACGATAACATCAAATCTAAACGATATTGTTTACTTTTGACGTCTGAATTAAGAGTTTTGTTATGTATGAAAGCGTATTATATATTCGGTCTAATAGTTGAAATACTGTAAAAATAATATAAAGTTACAGTAATTACTTATTTTTAACACATCCGTCATCTCAAGTTGTGATTATTTCTCTTTTCACATTATTTATAACATTAAAAGAGATTTTCAGCGTTAATTAATTAAAATAGTCTACAATTATATGAGAAAATTGACCTGTAGATAATGATCTAAAGAAAATATAAAAACGACTTTAAAAAAATTTGAGAAAACAAAAATTACGTCTTATTAATTTAGTTTTATGCTTGTTTTGCTCTAACAATGACAAAGAATTTATTTATTTTCATCTAATTGGAGGGTGTTTGTCTTGTCCGGCGATTTGTCAAGCGCTCTAAATTTCATTAATTTTTTCATCAACTTCTTGTATTAATTTAAATAATTTTTAAGAGCTGCTATTACCCAGATGTATTGATCGTTATACCCACTTCACGTTAAAAATATATTATAATTTTTTTTTATTTGGTTCGATTATTTCAATTTTTCCTTAAGATGGTTGAGTAGTTTAAACAAAAATAAGTGAATGAGAAAGCATCATAAATCTTTTAACAATTTTTGACTGTCATTTTTATGAGATATTTATAATGGAAATTAGCTATTTTTAATACGCTTTCTTATGGCAAAGGAATGTTATACAATTTTCATTAAAAAAAAAAGTAAGAAAATAGTGAGATATTTTCACATATTTTATACGATCTTATAGAAAATATTCCAAAGAATCTGTTCATGTATTGTTTATTATACGTCACCGTGCATTTGGAAAGAAAATATCCGTTATTCCATCGCAATTCAATGTTAACCTGGAATTAAAAATGGAAAATGGTAACAGCGCAATCACAGATATGCAGTACATAAAGCCATAGTCCCATATGTTTTCGTGACAACTACACCGAAAGAAATATTTTATAACAATTCTAAAGATTTTCACTATAAAAATTACAGTACGGTACGGTAAAGCTGAGACATTATGACCAAAATATTAAAAATTATACTTCGTATCTTAAATATTATTAAAAATAGACGAAATTTTCTAAGGCTATTCGTAATTTTACTGAGATCGTCATTATAAATTTTATGAAACTGTCACGAATTTTTTCAATTTAACAATTTGATGCACAAATCAAATATCTCACACAATTCGGGAATCAAAAATAGATAATCCGGGAGTCGAAAAACAGACACTCTTCTACTTCAGACCATTGTACATCCTTAACTGAAAATAAGTGAAAAAACTTTAAGAGCATGTAAAAGTAGATATAGTGACAACCAATCGAAATAAAAGAATAACAAGACAACACCGCACGCTTGCAATAGATGATAGCTACAAGTATTTTCATTCCTTCTCGTTTAGACGATAATAAATTCTGAGTTATCGAAGTTATCGTAGATCTAGAGTGCACGAGATACAGAGAAAGAGAAAGAGAGAGATAAAGAGAAAGCCAGAGAGAGGAGTAGACAAAGAGAAAAAAAGAGAGAGACAGAGACAAACAGAAAGAGCGGGGTAGACCGTAGGGTGGAGCGTTTTGAGTCGATGTCCGAAAATCGCTTTGGCATAGCAATAAAAGTTTAGTATTGCACATAACTTCTATGTACGTGAAATCTAGGTGCTCAATTCGAAGATCTACTGCCACAAACGAAAAAAACCTTTTTTTTTTAACTTTTTCATGATATTTACATGATTTTTCCAGAAATTTGCATCCCCAACCTAGAATATCAATTTCTGATAGTCTCCCACGTATATCTTTATCAAGTTCTAGTATAATAAACCTTTTTTTATGCCCACCGAAGCCGAAGGAGTTGTTAAACGTGTTATTTAAATGCTTAAAAAGTCGTTTTTTTAGCTAATTTTGACTGTTTTTTGTGTATTTTCAAAGAGTTCTCAAAATTTGAATTCTGAATCAATTTCATTCCACGAAGAAGATTTTGTTTCCTAATTACTAATAGAATCGTAAAAAAACTCACCCTAAGGTTTCATACCGTTAAAAAAATTTGGCTGGCCCGCGAATGAAGAGCATTTTACAGTTTATCCGATTCATTCACCAACATGAAAAACAAGTCGACACACGCGATGCAACTAATATTATGTATATAGCTTTACATATATATATATTCATAAAAAATAACAAGTTTTAGCTACTTGACCCTCAAATTGACGGCATGAGACGTGTGTCAGCGAAGTTTGTTCCGAAATTGCTAAATTTTGACCAAAAGAACCGTCGCATGAGTATCGCTCAAGAACTATTGAATGACGTCAACGACGACCCAGATTTACTCAAAAGGGTCTTAACTGGTGACGAATCATGGGTAAATGGTTATGATATCGAAACCAAAGTCCAATCGTCTCAATGGAAGAGCCCAGATGAGCCAAGACCGAAAAAAGCACGCCAAGTTCGATCAAATGTCAAAGTTTTGCTCACTGTTTTCTTCGATTACCATGGTGTGGTGCATCAGGAGTTCTTACCATATGGACGTACGGTCAATAAACAGTATTATCTTGAAGTTATGCGCCGTTTGCGAGAAGCAATACGAAGAAAACGCCCAGAATTGTGGAAAAACAATTCATGGCTTTTGCATCACGATATGCCCCTGCTTACTCATCTTTGCTTGTGAGAGATTTTTTGGCCAAAAACAACACCACAATCATGCCTCAGCCACCATATTCACCGGATTTGGCCCCGTGTGACTTTTTCTTGTTCCCAAAACTAAAGAGACCTATGAAAGGACGGAGATTTGCAACGATTGAAGAGATAAAGACTGCATCGCTGGAAGAGCTCAAGGCTATACCGAAAAGTGCTTATGAGAAGTGCTTTGAGGATTGGAAAAACTGTTGGCATAAGTGTATTGTATCTGAGGGGGATTACTTTGAAGGGGACAACATAAATATTGATAAATAAATAAATATTTTTTCTTAAAAATATAAAGTCACCTTACTTTTTGAACACACCTCGTATTCATAAAAAATAACAAGTTTTAGCTACTTGACCCTCACATTGAAAAGCTATTATGCGTATTCATTACTTGCATTAACCTAATGTTGAGTATTCCGTAGTACGAAAATATTTTAAATAATAGACAATCGGGATAATGCGTAGTTTTGAACATTTATTTTAAAAGAAGCTACTTGTGCTTACTAGCCGTGACTTATAGTACTCACTAGCCGTGAAGTACAAATTTAAAAATTTTTTTTTCAAGATTATTAACGACTTTTTAATTGAAATACACGAAAAATATATATCAAATAGTGAAGTAGATTATCAATGAAAAAAATACAGATATATACATTCAAATCTATTCAATATTTAATAAATCTATTCAAACAATTAGAAATACATTTTAAATTTTATTCTAATATTTAATTTGATCTTGTTGAAAATTGTTTTTTGGTATCAAAACGATCGAATAATTTTCTTGATGCTAAAATATTTTCAGGTTTGGCAAAAAAAGCGTTTCTAAAAATAGCGCTATTTACAACTTTCAAAAACTCTGGCGGAAGATATTTTGTCAGACGAATCGTTTCAAACAAATAAAATTTCTTGTGCAATAGATTTTCGTTTTCTTATTAAATAAAAACCACTATGAAATTGATACTGTCAATAAATAAGTAACTATAATTATGAGCTCATTGCTTGGATTGATTGTAGAAATGTACAAACGTAATATGCGATTGGCACACGTAAGCCAATGTGCGTAATTCAAGCAGCCTGATTGATCTAAGCTTAACTCGTTCGAACACTTCTCTGCTTGAATGGCTTTTGAAATTTTCAATAAATATTTCTGATCTGTACTCCAAACATTGGTGTTGACAACGGATAAAGCAAAGTCAATTTTTTTAAAATAACAACTGGCAAAGTTTCATGTAACTTTAATAGTTTTCCAATAATATCGGTAAATGAATTTGGATCGTCTCTTCGTCTATTTATGTGTTGGAAAAGTGCCTGAATAGGCAATTTGTTGAAATGCAGAAGACAAATGTTCTACTGAACTGGTCTTCCAATTTCTTTGTCAATATTCCTAAAAATATTACCTTTATATTCAGTGTTAACAACAGTACCATCACATCTGACTAAAATTGATTCTCGATAGCCTCCTGAAACAAGATTTAAGATTCCGCTGCTAATATGCTGTGCACTTGATGTTTGTGGAACTACATGACCAACACAAAATGACTCTGGTCCTGACAAGACAGAAATATGCTCTTCTTTGACTGATATTCTACAATATTTCAGCTCCTTGTTTAACTTGTGAAATAGTGTTATCTTTTCTACCATCAAAATATGATGCGCGAATAACAGTTTTATTTTAAAAATTCTTAGTTTCTTCGTTAACCTTTTTTTCGCTTCGTCGAATTTTACTTTTATCAATTATCAAAGAATTGTTATTCGTCTCTACTAAGCCGTGATCATCTAAAGTAGCTGAAGAAAAAGCTGCAATGCTTTTTCACTGAATCCATATTTCTATCCTACGATGACTATTTCAGATAATGAATGCTATGACTTTTTTTGCGTGGTTGAGAAATTGAAAATTCCGGCGAATTTGTAGAATTATGGGTCGACTGACTTGTTTATTTCTAAACTGTTTAAAATGTTTGCATTAAAAGTACTTTGGCTTGACTGATTTGAATTTTACGTTTGCACATTTTCATTTTCTCCTGCATTTATATTATAAAATTAAGAAGGAATTAGCTTTTTCCGATCATCTCATTGATCAAGGATGAGCTCACAAACATTTTCGGGAATTTACTTCTCTTCCAAGCAATTACAATGCCCAAAATTCAAGCACTTACATGAAGATAAATTAAAAAGTTTATTTAAACTAGACACAAAACTATCAACTTGCGGTTTATCTAAGTCTCTTTTATTTGCAGCTTTTCTTTTTTTTTCATGGATATCTTGGATTAACACTAACACTCGCTTGTAAGTTACTTGAAAAATTGAAGCTTTACTCTACAAATTGGTTACTTTTTTTGCTACTATTTCAGAAATTGCTGAAAATTTAGATTCTCTATTCGATTTCAATATTTTGCCTATACGTAATCGTTCAAAGTTGTAGTAGAGAAGTGCATTCTTATGAGTGGACAAAAAAGTATCATTAAGGTCTTGGGATCTTCCCGACAAACGGCAGGTACATTCTGTTCTAGTAAATTTTGATGCAGACATAATAATTTGGTTCGGATAACAAAAATTTACAAGCAATTATGAGTATTTAATATTTAAAAGACTTCGTGTATTGAAACCTACTAAATTATCAGCTACGAAATGATTTTCAGTCGCGGAATGTTAATGAAATTTGATTATATGTTTTTATCGTAACTCGTATATCTTAATAAAGCCTTTAACGCTTTCAAGCTTATCTTTCTCTTGTAAATTCGTTGCCCCTGAACGGAAACTATTCAAAAAATTTTCTCTATTTTTCGAATGCATGCTTATAGTAATGATTAAAAATACGGAATTCTCCATACATATACAAATACATCAACCGATATATTTAGTATCAACAATACAAAGTTAAAAAATAAAGTCTGCAAGTTGTTTCTACTGAGTATGTTGAAGCAGCACATCTGCGTGTGACGTATAGGTTAGGCGTAAGTGATGTACATGCATGTTCCGTTCTCTGCTTCTGGAATTGTGGATACACTTTTTGTAATAACCAGAGTGCCTAATAAAGAAGCGCGAAAAGTGTAATCATGTATTTGTCACATTGTTTTTTTCTTTATACATTCAGAAATCGTCTGAAATAATACAGATAAATCGTGCATCACGTCAACGTCATTCCATGACTTGTAGGTAAGACATTAGATGGCGCCTCTATTCATAGTACTGAACCAAGCAATAAGGATGAAAAAAAGTTTGTGGCGGTGTGGATCGAGTACCCCATTAAACTTTCATTTTTAACTAATGCATAGGCGTAAGTTATTGCTGTGTATTCCCTGAGAAGTAGTTTGATTTTATTAACTCATACAACCTAAGTTTCTACGTTTTTTCTCTTTTTTTTTCAACTTGATATAAACGCCGGGTCCTCCCGGCCGTTTCATAACCTCTTCTGAGCGAAATTCATTTATCAGCCCCCGACTTCGGGCGGCTTGAGTTTTAAGAAATGAATGAAGATAGAAAAAATTTATCTGAACCCATGGAATTTGAAGACTCAAAGAACAGAAAAAGGTCCAGGGGAGGATCAGATTACACTGACGACCCAACCATGAAGAATAAGATTCCCGCCACGAGATCATATACAGCTAACCAAGATGACATCACTACAAAATCAGACAAAGCATCTGAATTCTTCAAACCAGACAATCAAGGCCCTTTTGGAGTATGGATAAAGAGGAAAATCGAAAGCAAAGAAGGTCTAAGTGCTTTCAAAGTTGGCAGCGTTATTTTTAAAAAATATAAAAATATTATTGACATTAAAAACAGAGGTAGATTTAAAGTTGAAATCCTCTTTTCAAAAAGGGAAGAGGCTAATAAAATACTCACGGATAAATCTCTTGAAGCTCACAATATGGAAACATTTATACCAGGCTATAGAAAATTTAGAAAAGGCGTAATTAGAAATGTGCCTCTTGATTTACAGGAAGAAGATATCAAAGAAGCTATTGTATCGCCAGTCGGTATTACAGAAGTGAAAAGACAATCTAGGAGGAATAGAAACGCCAGTGGCTCTGATGATAAGTGGATAAAAACCCAAACTATTGTGGTGACCTTCTCTGGTCAAATCTTGCCAAAAGATATAGTTCTATACTACGTAAAAGCTTCTGTTGAGCCTTACGTACAAAAACTAAGACAATGCTATAACTGTTTGAAATTCGGACATGTTGCAAATACTTGCAAAGGTAAGAAACGCTGTATAATGTGTGGTCTTGAAGAACACGAAACTGACACTGATAATGGCAGATGCCCCAAAGACATTCCGTCGTGCTCCAATTGTAGCGGGCCTCACAAAAGCATAGATTCTACCTGCCCTGTCTATCAGAAATATTTAAGAATCAATGTTCTAATGACACATGATAATATTTCATTTTCAGAAGCAAGCAAGATTATTACACCTCTTATTCAAATCCCTCCTAGATCCAAAGAGCATTACCCAAATATTAGAAGCAGACATCAAGATACGCTCAACAATATTGTTAAAGAACAAAGTCCAGTTAATAGTAAAAATATAACAGAAGTAGTATTAGATCACACGTTGCACATTGAAGACACTCAATCACATATCTGCTCGCTTGATTTTCAAGACTCTTGTAATAACACTACATCTCAAATAACCAATTCAAAACATTTTGGTGGAAGAAACTCTCCAAATACTTCAAATTCATTCAATTCATTCTACAATGTCATTTCAGAATCTACCGAGTCAAATAAGAAAGAGCTAACGCCGTGCACATCGCTATCACCAAAGACACCTTCGTCGTCATCCCCACAGCCGCAGAAGCTACAACAGAACTCGTCCAAGATGAAGTCATCAAATTCGTCACTTCAATCTACAATTAATAAATTAACGTCTAGATCGTCTATTTCTAATCAAAGTAACTCTACACGTAAGTCGTATACTAACCGTAAAAAATAGTAAATCTGCTTTTATATAGATATTTACTAAAACTATCTTTAATATCTATTGTTTCAATAATTTTAATTCTTAATAATGGATTCTCAAAATTTTAAAATTCTACAATGGAATAGTAGAAGCATTAATAATAAGCTAGCTTTATACAAATATGCAGCAGATTATGATATCATAACAATTTGTGAATCTTGGTTGAAACCGGAAAAAAAATTTACTATTAATAATTTTAACACGTTGCGTTTTGATAGAATAACAGATATAGGAGGTGGTATAATCTTTTTTATTAGAAAAGGTATTACATATCAAAAAGTTGCTCTTAACTTTAACTCAAATAGCCTAGAAACAGGCGCTATTGTTGTCAACTGTCATTTGGGCGATTTACTGATTGTCTCTAGTTATAGATCCCCCTCGGGAAACAATATCATTAAAAAAGATGAATGGTTGTTATTTACGAACGAAATAAATAATTACAACTACTTTATTGTAGTAGGCGACTTTAATTCACATCACCCATTATGGGGAAGTGATTCATACTGCTCAAGTGGGAATACTATTTTTGACTTTACCAACTTTGACGATTTTTTTCTCTTAAATGACAAAAAACCAACTCACATTAAAATTTCAGATTCAGGGCATTCCTACTCTAATATAGACTTAACATTTGTTTCAATTAATTTGGCCTTTTCAACAAATTGGTCGGTTTTACCAGATACATGGGGTAGTGACCACTTCCCCATCGTTACTACCTTGAATTTAAGCATTAAAGAAACTCAAAGAAATGATTATCGCATTAACCTTAAAAAAATCAATTTTAAAACTTTCTTCAAAATACTTAACCAAGAGAAATCTATATTCAATAATATCCCTTTTATTAACTCTCCGGTTACGGAAAGGTACAAAACGCTTTGGGAATTTATTTACACTGCCTTAAATGATTCTGATACAAGAAAAAAGAAAATGATAAATATGAATAGCAAAAATTTTAAAAATAATAAAAAGAAAAAGAGAAACGCCATTTGGTGGAATGAAAACTGTGATAGAATAGATAGAAGAAGAAATGCATCTTTTAGATCAATTCAATACCGTTGTAACCTAGACTCTTTTATTAAACACAAACAGTTGGAAGCGTTAACCATTAAAACTCTTAGAGAAGAAAAAAAAAACTCTTTTCAAAATTTCTGTTCATCAATTAACCGTAATACTAAGATTTCCGATATATGGAAAAAAGTCAAAGCTTTCAAAAACGGTATGGATAGACCTATATCTTTAAACGGAAATCTTTCAACACTTCTCAATGCCTCAGAATGCTTAGTCGAATTATGTGTACCAAAGGACATTAATCTTTGCCCCGCTAATAATATTTCCGAATTTATCGAATCAAAATACCTTAATGACAACACTGACCATTTCATGGACCAACTTTTCTCCTTTGAAGAGTTGGATTCAGCCCTTAATTCAATCAATATTAAATCCGCTCCAGGTTCGGATACAATCAGCTATGAACTCCTAAAAAACCTCCCAGAATTTTATAAAAGATTATTACTTGACTTATACAATGACATCTATTGCCAAGGCACTTTCCCAGACGAATGGACTCAATATTTAATCACCTTTATACCTAAAAACAATAGTGATGAAGTTCGACCTGTTTCAATGGCCTCGTGTATCCTGAAGACGTTCGAAAGAATGATCAACACACGTTTAACCTTCTGGCTAGAAAATAATAACTTATATTCTGAATCTCAATATGGTTTTCGTAAGGGAAAATCATGTGCTGACAATTTGTCAATTTTGGTCACCGAAGTCCATGAAGCTTTTTATAAAAAAGACAGCCTTGCGGCTCTATTCCTTGACATTAAAGGGGCATTTAACAATGTCGTTCCCGACATCCTCATCAACGACCTCATTACAATTGGCCTCCCTAAAAGATTCGTTATTTTCATAAAAAATTTAATTTTCGAACGCACTCTTATACCCTTTAACTCGGGAGATGATAAACACTACCATGTAAACAAAAGCTTACCTCAAGGTAGCGTATTAAGCCCAGTTTTATATACCATTTATACTAGGTTAATTAAATCTATTTTAGATATAGATATTGGAATTCTTGAATTTGCCGACGATATTGCTCTTTTTAAACATTACACTAATGTAACTTTAGATATTAATAAAATAAAACTTAATCTCAAATCTGTCCTAGACTTTCTTAAAAATAGAGGCCTTCAACTGGCTCTTCATAAGTGCGAACTAGTTATATTTAACAAAAATAACATAAATTTAAAAAATATCCAACTACAACTAGACGGTGGATCGATACGCCCGTTAACGGAAGTCAAATTTCTTGGCATGATTTTAGACCAAAGGTTAAATTAGCAGAAACATATTTCTTATTTAACTAAAAAAAGTATCTTTTCTACACGCATCATTAGTTGCTTACGAAGAACTTGGTGGGGTGCTGACCCATGTACATTAACCCTATTGTATCAGACTCTGGTAAGATCTAGAATTGAATATTGTGGCTATTTGATATCTCCATGTGCTGAATCTTCATTTGTTAAACTTCAAAAATTACAAAACTATGCCTTAAGAATTGCCCTTGGCTACCAACGGAGCAATCCTCTTAATATAGTCACAGCCGAATCAAAATTACCCTACCTCTCATCGAGATTTAAATTCCTGGGTTATAAATATCTAATTAAATGCTTGTCTATCAACAATAATCGTACAATTATTAACGCAGAGAGAATCCTTAAACTAACTGAAGACTTCCAACTTGATTTCAATTACAATAAATCTCTATTAATTAAAATATACGAGGATGTAAAATTCTACTCTGATTTAATTATCAATTCTAACTTATTCTTCAAATTCACCCAACCATACGATAGCTTTCTTGAAATAGTGGACGTTGACCTTGACTCCGGTTCCAAAATTTCAAAGTCAGAAAATCCGTCTTCAATGTTTGATTCTACTTTTCCTATAGAACAAAACCGAATTGATATTTTTACCGATGGGTCTAAAATTTCCACAGACGACAGTTGCTCAGTTGGATTTGCTTCTTGGTCTCATGAAGACGCCTTTAATTTTTCATTCAAAATCCCAAATCTATCATCTATATTTACCGCTGAGGCCTTAGCATTGAATTATTCCGTTAAAAACATTGTTACTAATGAAAATAAAAACTTCCGAATTTTCTCCGACTCCCAAAGTATTTTGAAAGCTTTAAAAAATACACACAACACAGGCGTTACTTCACCACTCGTACTTAAATTAAAATCTAAATTACTTCAATGCAGGAAACTAGACAAAAAAATTAAATTAATTTGGATTCCCTTACATAGAGGCATTCATGGAAACGAAGAGGCAGATGTAAGCGCTAGACAAGCGGCCCAAGATGGCACTTGGTTGAATATCGAATTACCTCACTCCGATCTGTACGGCAAATTTAAATATGATTGTACCTCAGAATCTAACATTGACCTATTAAAACTTAGCGATACCAAAAGTATATTTTATTTTAAGTATTATTATAGAGAGGATTCCAAATCATGGTTTTCTAAATTCCCTGACTTACCTAGAAAAACAATTACTACAATTAATAGGATTAGAAGCGGACATATGAGTTTGAATTATTATTTATATAGATTTAACATTGTTAAGAGTGATGTAAATGCGGAGAAGAACAAGATACTATCGAACACATTTTTTGGCAATGCAACCTCTTCCTTGAAGCAAGAAATAAAATGTTAAAAAAATTACGTAAAATTGTCAGTGTTGAACCTTTTTCTATGGTTTCTTTTCTCTCATGCATGGAACCAGATGTAATTCATATACTATCTGATTTTATTATAGAAATTAAAATCAATATATAATGCTCCCTAATTTTAATAATAACTATCTAATATATCATTGTACATAATTTTAAGCTAATTTTAAACAACCATTTTTGTAACTCTACCTTTGTACATTCATTTTTTCACGCCACGAATTGGCGCTACTGTACTAGCATAGTGGCCCTATACTGTATAAAGTTCCTGACAATAAAAACTACTATAAAAAAAAAACCAAGTAATAAATGAAAATATATAATAATAGATAACAGAATTTGAAAACCGATTTATTGTGCTGTATTAAAAAATAATTTAGGTAACTACTTCTTATATTCTCTATAGATATTTACGGATTCAAATTATATAGCGTAAGTAACTTTGTAGCTTGAAATGTTCGACAATTCGCTAATGTATGCACAATAACTTTTCAATTTGAGGGTCAAGTAGCTAAAACTTGTTATTTTTTATGAATATATATATATGTAAAGCTATATACATAATATTAGTTGCATCGCGTGTGTCGACTTGTTTTTCATGTTGGTGAATGAATCGGATAAACTGTAAAATGCTCTTCATTCGCGGGCCAGCCAAATTTTTTTAACGGTATGAAACCTTAGGGTGAGTTTTTTTTACGATTCTATTAGTAATTAGGAAACAAAATCTTCTTCGTGGAATGAAATTGATTCAGAATTCAAATTTTGAGAACTCTTTGACAATACACAAAAAACAGTCAAAATTAGCTAAAAAAAACGACTTTTTAAGCATTTAAATAACACGTTTAACAACTCCTTCGGCTTCGGTGGGCATAAAAAAAGATTTATTATACTAGAACTTGATAAAGATATACGTGGGAGACTATCAGAAATTGATATTCTAGGTTGGGGATGCAAATTTCTGGAAAAATCATGTAAATATCATGAAAAAGTTAAAAAAAAAGGTTTTTTTCGTTTGTGGCAATAGATCTTCGAATTGAGCACCTAGATTTCACGTACATAGAAGTTATGTGCAATACTAAACTTTTATTGCTATGCCAAAGCGATTTTCGGACATCGACTCAAAACGCTCCACCCTATTAGAGAGAGAGAGAGAGAGAGAGAGAGAGAGAGAGAGAGAGAGAGAGAGAGAGAGACAGAGAGAGAGAGAGAGAGAGAGAAAAAATATATAAATATTTACATATAAGTAGGGACACCGTATGAACGCGGGAAAATCTTCAAGGTAAGAAGATTATATAAAAGGGTTAAAAAATGCGATGTTGCGTGGCTACTTTCAACAGTTGTAATTACCATAGGTGTGCGTTGCGACAGTTGTGGTGATGTACATGTAAATATCCGCTGAGTACGCGAGTCTAGTCGGAAAATACATAATAGTACAGGTATTTCTTACGATGATGCTTAAGCGCACGCGATTGCCTCGTGCAGCTCCTATCCGCAGACGTAAGCTCAACAGCAGTGCTGTTTAGTTGCATGATTAACTTGCGCATAGCGTTACGCTGAGTATCGTTCACGTTCACCGCGTATCGTGATATGTTGATTTTTTTCAGCGAATTTCGACGAATTCAGCACTGTGCTTTCTGACTTTTATCGAACGTACCAGTATCGTAGTTCTTTGGAATCTTACCGAGCCATCTGTTCCTCCTTCACAGTTACCTCAAATCAAACAGATCATCGACCATTTATCATTATCATAATCATATACGGTGATAGATCATCCGTATCTGTCAAACCTGTCAAACCCAGTAGAAAACTTATACTGTAGATCCTCTGTTTTGCTATAAAGAATTTTGAATGAAATTATTATCTATGTGAAAATATACTATATTATCTCACCACTTCCTTGCTTCCATACAATTGTGTTTCGTAACTATCCAGTTTTTTTTCACTCCTCATTTGAAGATTCCAATATATGTTAATTCATTTCTGTCCGTCATTTTTCACAATTACCTATAGATAATAGACATACAGTGAAAAAAACACATTCAGAGCCAAAACCCAGCTGCAGTTAATAAAATTCAACTTATTTTTCAATATTATCTGATCTCTGTCAATATTAGTACTAAGCTGATGACGCACAATCATTGAAGATTCAACTACATTGTGCTTGCACCTGAATTACCCTCAGTCTATATATAATACTTAGTTGATATATATAGATCTTTCACTAGTTTCAGAATAATTTGAAAAATGAGCTTAATTCTTTATCGGCAATAGGGATAACAATGTTTCTCGATTATTATAAACAATGTTTGAGAAGGCATAATTCTGATCAAGATACATTTGGATATTTTAGATAATTATACTTAGGTGGAGAAAGGGAGACATCGTTGAAGTCGCAATGTAAAGGCGGGAAAGTCTACAAGGTAAGAGTATTAACCATTTCAACTTTTAAATATAGATAAGTTGCTTATTGACATGCGTGGCCGAGTACACACATCAAATTGAAAAATTGCATATGCTGATAAGCTATGTGTCGGTAAAAATAGTAGTCCGTAAAAATAGTAGTAGTAATAGTATCCAGTCAACATAGAAGCCAGACGAAAGACTGAATATGTGAATATTAATTTATAATGCGAAAATTGTTTGATAGTAATTTTAAATTTGTCATACGATAGTGAAATAGACGTTCTTAATAAACGAATGGTGAAAAAAAGTTGCTTGAGAACATAAAGTTGCAGTTCTGTGAACATGTTTTCAAATTAGTCAGTAGCTAAGTGCAACAGAGAGAGAGAGAGAGAGAGAGAGAGAGAGAGAGAGAGAGAGAGAGAGAGAGAGAGAGAGAGAGAGAGAGAGAGAGAGAGAGAGAGAGAGAGAGAGAGAGAGAGAGAGAGAGAGAGAGAGAGAGAGAGAGAGAGAGAGAGAGAGAGAGATGGACGCGTCTGCCCTCAATTAACTCCATAAATAAGTAAGGAGACGTGTACCCGTTCGTTCGACAGACCAATCGTATCACCCCCCCCCCCTTTTTTTGCGTTAGCAGCAAGTAAGCATGGATCCCCTCCAATTGCAAATCACAAAAACCCCTTGGTTATTTTAGTGCCACCTAGTCATATGTAATGAAGTGCGCAGGCACACCTATATATTCATGTTCAAAAATCGTGACAAGTTTGATGTTGACTTTTTTAAAATATATTTATTTGCTTGATTGAAAAAATTTAGAACGTAATCACCAAGTGGTATTTGCAGAGTAGAGGGAAAAAGAGCAACAGAGCATAAATATAAGTAACTTCAGTATTAGCATAGAGCAAAGAAGTAAGGAACTGAAATAATAGAATAATTGTATAAGTACAAGGAGAGAGAAAGTATTTACGATTATAAGCAGGTTGGAATTGGGATCATCAGCGCTTACAATGTGAGTGCGCGTCAAAGCGTTATAAAGCATCTCGGAGAAAATTAAAAAAAAAAGGTACATCATTCAGACTTTAATTTGCGAACGGCAAAATTCCAAATCAACATTAATTTTTATCGATTTAGTAAAACAAAAAGGGTTGAGTTGAGATTCTTAGTTGGTGATGGAATCACATAACTCATAAGATGAAAAGAGAAATTCCAATCGTTTTGCTGGTGAACTTCAATTAATAATAATGTCTATTTTAAACTTCGCGGGTTGCAAATTAATGTCCGGACAGTATATGTGAAAGATAGATGGAATGAGATCAATAAATGGGTTCATTAACTGGATGGCTACTAAAACGAGCGGCATGTATGCTAAAAAAGCTTTATAAATTTACATTCAAATAAGTAGTTAGTCATTGTATAATATAGTGGAGAATTGTTCCTACTATTAAAAAATATTATATTTTACTAATTAAAATACAATATATTTCTAGATTGATGACATCTCCAAACAAAATGTTATATATTTCTAACATCCCAAACAGATTCAAATACTCAGGCAGACAAACAGTATCATATGTTTTAGATCTGATAGATTATTGATAAGTACTTAATAAACAACCGAAATCATTTTTGCCATATATCTAAAAATTATTACCGAATACTAGAATCTCTGAATGTTTTAAAAGTAGCACTGTACATTATAGTAAATATCATGATTGATTCAACACAATTTAGACTTTTATCTTTCTCTTTGTCAAAAACCTCAAACATCAATAATGTGGAATCAACTTCTAGGTTTCTCGAATATTATAGTAAATAATACGTTTTTCATAAAAGTTGCTACAGTGATACAAAATTAGTATATTAAAATATACTAATTTTTTTATCAAATAAATTATATTATATAAAGTGTATGATGTTATGCTGTAATGGTCTTGAATATTTTAATCGAAGACTGATATAATTATGCATTGTATAAAAAATAAAATCAAAAGCTTCGTATATTTTTAAATAAAATTATAACAATGTTAACAATATCTTTTATCAAATTATACTGAAACATAGTAAATTATAAACTTAGGAATACTAATGTTATTTAGAACGCTTTGGGCCCTCTTTTTTTGTTTTTGTTATTTATTACATTATTTGAACCTTTTACACAACTTTAAGATTCTTGTAGTATATACGCATGAATAAATCATGTTGTATAAAATACACTACACCCATCAACATTCATTAATAAATAAAAATTTAATTTCTACTCATTATTTCATAACAAACGGTGACCTTTTACTCATTTCAAGGTTATTAGAAAAATTATTCAAAAGATTAATTAAACTTACAATTAATAAAATTTTCTAAGCTATTATATACTATTATACATTACTAAAACTTGCATACTCAATACTAATGGTTATAGCCCTAGTCTTATTTAAGTATAATTCGTGCGCGTGCGCGCGCGTGTGTGTGTGAAATTTACTGTAATACATTTAACATAGCGTGTTTTTTGTTGCCTCTTTTTAAAAACACTCTTGAACATTCTCCAAATTTAATGAGTTGGGTTAATTATCTAATAGTTAGTTTCTGTTACCCGTGTACCTCTTAATTTACAATGTACAAAAGATGAAATTATATTATTCTTTATTTTATTCTATTCAATTTTTCTCTCTTCCGACCAAATTTTAAGATAATATAAATTTGAGTATCAGAGATTCTCTAATAAAAAATTTATGACAACAAAAACTCGTATTGTCAGGCCAAGATAAATATTATCTATTGGTTCGTGTAGTGCGTATGTTTCTATTTAAATCTAACCTAACATAATTTAAAAATGTTTCATCAAAATTATGCTAATTTCTGGTTTCGGTTTAAATATAAATATATAAAATCATTTTGATATTTTTAGTTTAAATTGTTTATATTTACTTAAATTATATTTTATTTTTAAAATTAATATTATGGTTAATAAATTTTGAGAAAAGTGCTATTTTTTCCACTCTGATTATTGTTAGAAAGCAGAAAATTGAGAAGCTATGAGAGTGGGTCAATAAGTCCTCAAAAAAAGATAGAAAAACAATATTTTTTTGGTAATTTTTTTTTATTTTTCAACATAATCTCCTTTTAGCTCGATACACTTTTCCACGCATTCTTCAAATTTTTTTAAGCCATCAGAAAAAAAACAATTTTGGAAGTTCCTTAAAATAGCCATTTGTTTTTGTTATGACCTCCTCGTCCGAGATGAATCGTTGCCTGGCAAGCCACTTTTTTAGGTTTGGGAATAAAAAAAGTCACTAGGGGCCAAATCTGGTGAATACGGTGGACGGTCTACTAATTCGAACTTCAATTCCATAATTTTAGTCATTGAAATTAAGCAAGTGTGCACTCGTGCATTGTCTTGATGAAACAGAATTTTTTGTTTGTTTAAATGAGGATGTTTTTCCTTTATTTTCCTGCTTAACCGGTCCAACAACGACGCATAATACTCTCCGGTGATTGTTTGTCTTTTTTCTAAATAGTTAACGAAGATAATTCCACGTGCATCCTAAAAAACACTGGCTATAACCTTGCCGACCGATTTCACTGTCTTCGCGTTCTTTGAAGCTGGTTGACCTTTCAAAATCCACTGTTTTGACTGTTTCTTCGTCTCAGAAGTGTAGTGGTGTATCCACGTTTCGTCTACAGTTATGAATCGACGCAGAAAATCGTACGGTTTACGGTGGATGCGCACCAAAAGGGCCTCAGCAACCACCACTCAACTACGTCTGTTCTTGACTGAGACCAAACGTGGCACCTATCTTGTTGAAATTTTTCTCATGTCCAATTTCTCATGCAAAATCGAAATGACTGTACCTTTTGAAACCCCGTGGCCTCAACTATTTCGCGCAATTTTATTCTCCGGTCACTCAACACCATGTTGTGGATTTTATTGATCATTTCCGGAGTGCTCATGTGTACAAGACGGCCTGAACGATGTTCATCTGTAGTCAATGTACGGCCACATTTAAATTCATTTACCCAATTCTAAACAGTTGCAAACACAGAGGCAGATACACCGTAAACTACATTAACTCAGCTTTGATTTCTTTTGATGTAAGGCCTTCTAAATAGAAATGTTTTATCACTGCTCGGAACTCACTTTTTTCCATTATTAACAAGAAATAAAAGTTGTTCACTTTGAACGACGATAAAAATGGAACTACTCGATGGATCTGGCTGAAACTTCGGCAGTACTTTATTTAAAAGTGACGCTTGCTGGTGCAACATAAGTTGGAATGCTTTGAGTGCCATCTTTTGGATTTTCTAAGGACTTATTGATCCACCCTCGTATCTATTCCTCTGCATTGATTGTAATCTCTGACAAAAGTTTTGAAAATTGTTAGAAAGCCAGAATTGTTGTTTGCTTTTAAAAAGTGGAGTTGATGCATCTTTTTCATATAACTTTATATTGTGAAGATGAATATCCTTTCACTATAAAACAGATAGTTTTTAGTTAAATTAGCTTTTGCGATTACAATAAATGAAGTTCAAGATCTATACCAATTTTTGGCAAAATTGGTATCGATCTAAGAAGAAATATTTTTAATCACGAACAGCCTTATGTAGCCATGTTTTAGATTCAATCTTGAGATTCTCTTATAATGTATCTTGGTGATCATCGAAGAGAAAACACAAGTGTCAAAAATTACGAGAGTGGGTCAATAAGTCCTTAGAAAATCTAAGAGATGGCGAACAAAGCATCACAACTTATATTGCAACAGTAAGTGTTAATTCTAAATAGAGTGCTGCCAAAGTTTCAGCTAGATCCATCAATTGGTTTCGTTTTTATGACAGATCAAAGTGAACAACGTTTGCTTATTGTTACGATGGAAAAAACTAAGTTCTGAGCGGTGATCAAACATTTCTATTTAAAAAGCCTTACACCGAAAGAAATCTATGCTGAGGTAGATGCAGTTTATGGTATATCTACCCCTGTGTTTATAACTGTTTATAATTGGATAAATGAAAAACATGGCCTTAAATCGACTGCAGATAAATATCGTTTAGTACCCTAGAAATGATCGATAAAATCCACGACATGGTGTTAAGCGAACGAAGAATAAAATTGCGCGAAATAGCTGAGGCCACAAGGATTTTAAAAGGTACAACAATTTCAATTTTTTATGAAAAATTGGACATGAGAAAAAATTCTCATAAATTTCTCATGAGATAGGTGCCGCATTTGCTCTCAATCATGTGATGATCGCTAAGGCTCTCTTGGCGCGTGTCTACCGTAATCTGGACGACTTTTTATGTCGATTTATAACTGTGGACGAAATATGGATACACTACAACACTCCCGAAATGAAGGAACAGTGGATTGTGAAAGGTCAACCAGCTCCAAAGAACGCGAAGACAGTGCAATCTACCGATAAGGTTAAGGTCACTATGTTTTGTAATGCACGTGGGATGATTATCTTCGTCGACTACATATTTAGAAAAAAGACAAATAATCACCGGAAACTATTATGCGTCTTTATTGGACCGATTAAACGGGTAAATAAAGAAAAACGTCCTCATTTGAAAAAAAAAAAATTCTGTTTCATCAAGACAATATACCAGTGCAAACTTGCACAGTTTCCATGGTTAAAATTGAGGAATTGAAGTTTGAAAGAGTGGACCATCCACCGTATTGACCAGATTTAGTTACTAGTGACTTTTTTTTTCTCAAACCTAAAAAAAGTGGCTTACTGGACAACTATTCATCTCGAATAAAATCAGAATATAAGCAAATGACTATTTTGAGGAACTTCCAAAAACTTTTTAAACTTAAAAATTTGAAAACTCAAAGAACACCTGGAAACCTGTACCGAGTTTAAAGGAGATTATGTTGAAAAATAGAAAAAATCTACTCAAAAAAATTGTTTATCTATCTTTTTTTTAAGACTTATTGACCTACCCTCGTATGTTTATAAAGAGCTATATTCATAATTATTAAATTTTTCTAATTTATTTTATTAACTATTTTACAAATACAAACTTTCTTTTACCGACAAAATATTTCATAACATCAATTAAACAATCAGTCAATAATTATTGATCGTGTTTAATTGTATTAACTTGATTATGGATATAAAAAATGTAGCTTGGTGCGCGAAGCACGCTGTTCAAATTCTAGTGTTATAAAATTATTGATTTGTATTGATAATTTCAAAACATAACCACTTATGTTTTTATAATATTTTATTACCGACATGTTTCCATTCTTGCCAAATTATTGTCCATATTAATTATTCATAAATTAAATTCACTGCTGTAATATAAATATCTCATATACATATAATACAAATAATATAAAGTTAACGAAAATTCAAAATTTCGCGTCCTTTTTTAGCATCTACCAATCACAATGCTAGATATTGGCGACTTACCATGATTATTTTTTTATGATAGGATAGTATCAAAATAAAAAATTTTAGTATAATTCACTATATTTCAGAAACAGTACAAAATCTTTCATTTTATTACACTCTTAGCTTTTCAAACAATATTATAATATCGTTTACTATAAAAATTATTATCGTTTACAATAATTCATTTCAGTATATAATATAGTAAAATTTAGTAGAGCGATTTTTCTCGGTGCATATATGCATATAATCGCGCATAGTATGCGTGTATATTATATATGTATAATATCTGCGAAATGAACGTGTAAGTGCAATGCAGTAAACGTGGCTTGATGGATCAAGCCTCTATGGCCGTAAATAAATGTTCAAGGTCTAATCTCCGTGCTGTCGCTTCAATTCTTTGCTTGTCACTCGTCAGCTTGTCGCGTGCTCGCGCGTTTCCCAATGTCTCACTGAGAAATAACGCATCAACGAAAATCTGCAGAGTGATACATACGTAGTAAAAGCCTAGTAGGCAAGTACTTCTTTCGAATAAGCTATTCAATGTGATTTTTAGAGAATTATATAAAATAAGAACAATGCAGAAAGGCTATACTATTTTGGAACGAGGTTACGTATAGATATCTTTTGGGAGATTCTGCAATTGGCTAAAATCGCATGAGCACTCGCAGGAGCAATTTGAAGCTTGTGACGCGCAGCGCTACGAGTTATCATGAGCGTCGAAATGAGCCGAAATGGCCTACTCTTCGTGAGTACTTATATGCATGTTATGACAAGAGCCCTTTTGCGTCTCTTGCGGTAGCGCTCGCAGCCGTACTGTCCGTTTCTTAATTATACAATTGCCCGCGATATGTCGCACTGGCCAAAACGTCGGATTGCGGTCACGAGACTTCCTATATTCACCTTGTACCAGAGCGTTGATACGTACGCACTCCGTTATACTATACTGTGCAGCGTTAATTCGCGACCAATAGCCGCACCGCGAATCAATCGTGTGTAATCATGCCAAACAGCCGCCAGAATTTTTTTATATGCATTAACTCGTAGTTTTCCGTTTTGTTCAGACAAACAAATCTAGAACCAACGTATTCATCTTAAAAACTAATAAGTGTCACTATATTATTGCAGCAAAACTGCCGCGCGTTTTGCACCGGAATAAAAAGCCTGCAGCATCCCCGATCATATTTCACAAGTCAAGACGTCGCAAAGTCATTCGCAGATTCAACGATCATGTGTAAATATACTACACCGAGGACACTTTGAATTTGCTACAATCTCGCAGACTATATCATAGCAAAAAAGTGAACTTTGTAAAAGCGTTATAGCGATGTGGTTGTATTATTTGCTTTCAATTACTCACTATGTGTATAGTCAAGACTAATATTGTAAAAAAACTGTTGACCGATTAGAACACTAAATTTTTATATTGATTAAATGCATAAAGTTTTATGATAAAAATAAGTGTAATTGACTGATAAAAATAAAGCCATGAGCAAATAAAATTGAAACAAATTATTATTATGAGACGTAAATCATTAATATAGGATTGTTATATTATTTTATTCGAAAAGTAGTTCAAAGTTATATGACATTAAACTACATAGATTTGAATATTGGTATCACAAATAACATTTGCGATTGACGAAATAACTGAGTATTTTGAAAATGCAGTGCATTCAAACTAAACACTATGTGATTCCGATACTTTCGTGACTATTTAACCGATCGATCCTATAATATATATATATAATATATTATAAGATTAGTCTGATCAGTAGATAGTTAGTAATCAGTAGAATCAGTACGAATGCATGTCAGAGATATGGTACTTACAACAGGCGCGTTACATGGCACATTGACGTTGTAATGGTCGCAAGAGTTGTGCATTAGTACAGTTGTCAGCTCGGCAGAGTGACGTCACTCTGCCGGAAATGGAATGTAGGTAGCACTGCTTATTAAGCTTACCCAAGACAGACTGCAGAGAGAGAGAGAGAGAGAGAGAGAGAGAGAGAGAGAGAGAGAGAGAGAGAGAGAGAAAGCAGTATGTATTGACAGACACACGAACGCACACAAGTAGCAGAGAAAAAAGCGAGATGGGTGAGACGGCAAAAGCGAGAAAAAGAGGCATAGGAGTAAGAGAGAAGAGAGGATGGTCAATTGTTTCCTTCGCACACGCGTGCCAAGCACAAGTGGCAGCACACACATATCTATCCGCAGCCGTTCTCCACTAGGTGACTGGCTAGATGCTACTACTGCCATTACCGCTTTTTCACCGTCGTCCGCACTGTCTATACCTCTAATCGCATCTACACTACTGCGCATCAGCTGCAGGGAATTTGCTCAAATTAGTTTCTCCCGAACACTCTCCGTCTGCTATTTTCCATGCACCCATTGCACTGCGATGCTTCCTTTTATCATTTAATTATACATAATGCTCCTTCGCTCCTCTCATTCATCGCATTCATTACTTCAATGATTCAAGTCCCGCCAATCAGCCAATTTTAGTTTCATTAGATGTAGCTACCGAAACCATCTTTTACCGCACTCACCTGCTCACAATCACCACGTCTATAATTATCTCAATAACTATTTATTAGAGTCGAGCATGCTTATATATAAACAAATAGGATTTAAGTGGTCATAAGTTTCAATAGCTAAATCAAAAAAAAAAAAAAACTAAAAATTTAGTAATATTATGCATACGTGCATCCGTAATTGAATGTATTAATATGATATGACACCGCTGTATATATCGATAATTACTTATTGCATAGTCAGCAAAGCAAACAAAAGATATAAATTATTGTTGATCCAATATACTATGAGATAATTCGATTGTAAACGTTATTACCAGGCCCGTACGCAATTTCCTGACAGTGTCTTTAACATTGTTCCTTGCTGCGTTTGTCTTATAAGTATTCAAACTTCATTCTTTTATGATGTTAACTCAAATATTAATTCATGATACTATTTTAGGGCGCTAGCTTTGAAACTTAATTTTCAGCTTGATATACCTGTATAATCTGACCGATAGATTTCTTGCACTTCAATCAATCTCTTCAATCAATCAATACGGTGAATCCAATGACCAGATAATTTGTTTTGAATAATCTGTATACATATGATCAGTTACAATTCTATGTACACTTTGATGTTATAGAATGGAAAATAAAAGTCGAAATGTTAATCAGATATAACAATATAACAATATAAGCATGAGAAACGATAATCAATTTTTCGGGTGAATAATCGAATAAACAAATGATTATTTTGTTACTCTATATAGCGAATATCATCTCATTCTTTCATGAAAATTGCTATTAGAAGGTAAAGAAAAGTCAGTTATGAAGCAAAAACCAAAGAACTTGAAACGTTAGATGACTTTCTAAATGGATTAATAGCCATGAAATATAAACACGGAGAAGTTAAAAAGTTAAAATTGCCTTTACTTTAGTTAGATCTTAAATTACGTGTGACATATAAGAGATACGTAAGATAGAGGATAAAACAAAATTCAGAAAATGCCAAACAGGTGAACTACACTAAAAAGGGATATGTATAGGAAAGAGAAAAGCGTGATACTGACCTTGCATGAAGTCGAGTCAAGTGAGCGACATGAGCGTGAGATAGATGCGCGGCGCTATGGGTTGAGCACGTATGCATGCGTATCCGTCGCAAGGCTCACGGAGCGAATGTGTCTTTGGCCTAGCGAAGTACGCAAGCGTCGCGCAAGTCATTCCTCGGTAGGTGTGAACAAAGTCTTGACGACTCAAGAGGGTATAACGCACCGTACGCTTGCGCCGTAGACTGATATATCAGGCGCATGCGCTCCTGATTCACTTTAACTCGTTCGTCGTCTTGTGCAGCTACTGGCGACTCCACCCGACCCTTCGACCCCACCGCGCCGACCTCTAAAGGCTTCCTGACCGTCCTGCCGCCGCCACTATCAATCCCTTCCCACCACCGTCACCGACCTCGCCCCTATCGTCCTTCTTTTACTTCATTCACTTTGCAACTATCTCTTTCCTTCTACACTCTTTCACTTCTTTTCTTTTTTACTAATTTTTATTTCAACTTTGACGACTTTTTTCTTTCCTTTTCATGCCTCCGTCACGATTCTCTTTCTCAAAGATTCTATTTTTCAAACTTATATATCGGTATACCACGTGTACACTCTGATTTCTCTTATTTTACATTCATCATGTTGTCTCGTCTCATTCTGAATAGACAAATCTTTTATATCTCGTTTTTCATGATTTCAATGTGAAATTATTAATCAAACGCGTCACGTGATCATACCTTATCACGGCCGTTCTGTGCAGCAATAGGACACTGCATAGCGTATTCCGTATAGCAATAATGAATCAACATTAAAATTTAACTTGAATTGATTGCCATCAATCAACAACATGTAAGAAAATATACCTGAACACTGTTAGTAAAAATCAATTCGTATTTGTATGGTTAAGTTTACGCATTTTTTTGTCGCTACAATCAGTTTTCAATACAACATATATGTGTGTTTGTGTGATGGTGTGTCAGTATTAAATAAATTTTTATACGTATATAGATTATTACAGGTTTGAAGGCAAAGATTATCATCTGCAAATGTATTGGGATATGTGAAAATAGAATTTAGAGCTTGAATTTGATAATGGATGCCAATAATTTGTAAGATCTATTTTATAAGGGTGGTTATTATTAATAAAGAGATCAGACCTACGGGATATAATTTAGATGAAATCTTCAGAAAATATTCCTTATCGAACCGTTCAGAAGTTATGCCATTCTTAAATTTATAATTGGAATTACCTAGTAAATTTATGTCATCGGAAATTTGCTTAATAACCGGAGGAATGTTGTTTTAGTTTAACTTTTGAATGGTTCAATCTTTTTCCACAAAATTTTTCCGAATTAAAAAATTTTATTCTTACGTTTATTGGTGATCAGTACATTGCAGTAGATTAATTTCTTCAAGAGTTGCTTAAAGTTGAAGAAAGAAAAAGAGAAAAAGAATTGGGTTTTCAATACAAAAAAGAGAAATGATATGAAATAAAAAACAAGGGTCTTTTTATTTGTTATAAGGGACGCTTTCCCAAAGTTTCATCTTAAGTTTTAGCTTTCTTTTTGTTAGTATTTGGGTTATTGGATTTTTCAAATATCAAAGCACAACTAAAATCGGTTTCTAATCCAGCAGAAAACTAATACACTTGTATAAATAGCATCCATTTGAAATAATTTAGATATAGGAATATATTTATACCTACACAGATAGATATATATAGATCGACCATGAGTCTACTTATATTTATTCAACATAATCGTGCACAAGAATATGCCCATGCCTATACATTATGAACAAAATAATTATGAACAAAATACTTATGAAAAATTCAAGTTATCCGATATTTACGGGAAAAAGTATATATTAGATGATATTCACGATCAAAATGTTCGGTCGCAATTTTCAGACGAAATTTTGAAGTAAAAAATTCGAGTGCCTTTGTCAACAAAACAGAAAATATACTTAGCTTTGTCATGTACCTATTTAACAAAGAATTTAATAGAAAATTAAGACACGAGATGAGCTAAACTCGTCTTGATATTAAACTTTTATTGTCAAGGCGAGCTTAACTTACTTTTTACCTAATCGAAAATCGAAAATTTGTAACGAGATTACATCTTTTTATCCCAAAAAAGATTTCTATTGCAGTGTTTTTTGTGTAAATAATAAATGATAATGATAAATAAACTTAGTCATTGTTAATAGACTATTGTGAGAGTATGAATGCTCATCTCTTTGTATTACGGTAATATCCTGTTATAACAACTAGAAAATTTATAACCTTATAAGGATAATACTTCTACTAAGCTTAGCTTTTTGTAATAAAAAAATTATAGAACTATATTGTATAGAAAATCTTTTCATAGAATAATTTCTTTTGGAACAAGAATATTTTCTTATTTAGATAGAGAATTCATTTTATATAATATTTACCAATTCAGCGACTAATTGTTTTCTCTGTTAATATTTAACAATAAAATGTTTTAGAAATTATGAATTTTCATAAGGTTTTATGTGTTCAGACCGCTACATTAGATTATTAGGCTGTTCTTTTATGTGTCGTGTAAGAACATAAATTTAAAAAAAACTATTATCAATCTTAACAACAAATTAATTCACTAGATGTTTTCAATAAATGTCACATAACTAAGCAGCATTAGTGTGATCTGGTTTGTTGAAGGTTTAGTCTCATGTAAAAAAAGGATTGCTCAAATATAAATAACGAGTATAGCCAAATTGTGGAAACGAATACCATATTTTATAATATATGGGAAAAATTAGCCAGACTTCAGAAAGCAAGAAGTGCGAAGTAGGATTTTTTACTAATTATGAAAATCGCAGCCGAAAAAGCCACGGTTATTTTAAAAATTTGAGAAATTATTGAATACTCTACTGAAAATGTGACCATATAGAATCATTTGTATCCAGTAATAACGAAAAAATTATTGCCAATAGTTTTTATTGGAATAAAAATAAAGAGGAAAGTAAAGTTTTCTGAAAAAAAAAATATATATACATTCATGAAACTTAAATGACTGTGTATGATAAGTTATTCATAACAAACAAATTTTTCTTAATTAGAAGTTCTTTGCGTCCGTTTTCATTAGGAGCGAATTATTACTTGCGATTAGGGTTAGGAATATTTTATTTGAACAACTTTTGGTACTTCTGTATTTTCCTAGTTGATTACAAAGAAAATTGTCTATATGTAAATAAATTTAGTAAATTTAGAAAGGTATTTAATCCATTTCATAATACGTCAGAAAAAAGTGTATTTGTTGTTAACACAAATTTACAAACACCTTGTATCTCTTAATTTACGGACTATATTTTATTTATTTACGTTTTTAAAAAGTCTTTCTAATGTATAATATGGGATAGTATCTATATACTTTGAACATTTCTTAGCCATACTTGGCCTATACACTTGATAACAGAAAGATGTTAATAAAATAGTAGCAAACAAGCTGCATATATTCAAATAGTCTACGGCGCTTTAATGAAGAATATTTCAATAGTAAATTTTGAAAGTATGTGTACCGGTACCATAATGTGTTTTCATGTATTTTTTGTTCACGCAATAAATAGTGTAATAAAAAAAATAAATTAACCAGTTTGGCATTGCAAAGTAATATACATCAAATTGAATTTTGTAAAATTTGCATTGAGATAGCATCTACGTAAGCTGCAAATATAATTAAATCATATTAATATATATGTTGTTTACAAGCACAATTAAATGCAGAAACTAGACGACTTTTATTGTTTATATGTTTAACAAGGAACGCATTCAAATGATAATTTGCCAATGAATGTTTTTTCATAAAAGTACGCGGAAGGTATTAGTACTAAATATTATAGTTTGAATTTGACGCAAGAAATTTCATGAATAATGGCTTTTATTTGCGATGTTGAATAAGGATAAGCCTCTAATATATTAAATATTGCATACGAAGTCGGTCTGATGCTGTGATAAACTTCAGGAAGTTCGGTGAAAAGGTTGGAGGAAAAAGAAGTAGAAATAGTTGAATTATGGAAAGGAGGAACATCTCACTCCTTCTAGTTTATTCACAATTTATATTCTGTACAGTATCGATTAATTAGTTCATTGGTTTTCACACAAATAAACCAATCGACCAATCAATCAATACGCCAGCATAACATATTATAACCTTATCGTAAACTCTTATCATATTCATACATGTATCGCGCTCAGCTACTTTCATAAGTTTAGATGGTAATTTGTACAAGACTTTAGTTCACGTCACCTAGAACTTGGAGTACGCACTAAAGTACCTCGTCAAATATAAATATTGTACAAATGAACTACTCTCATATCAATATATATGAAGTTATACGGGTTGTTACAAAACATCTGTTTGATTCAACATGCTCATTCTGCACTCCATCCCGAACAAGTGAATTTAATAACAGTTATAATCATAATAATGACAATAATAATGATAATGATGATGATGATGATAATGATGATAATAATAATAATAATAATAGTAATAATAATATTAATAATAATAATAATAGTAATAGTAATAATAATAATAATAATAATAATAATAATAATAATAATAATAATAATAATGGTACCGACAGAGATACAAAAAAAAATAATTCGACAATTACTATTGTATATAACTTTAAAACGGGGCTTGACAATCAATAATAGCAATCGCGACGATGGCATGCGGACATCTAATAATAATAATCATGATAATAGTAAGATGTTGATAATAATGATAATAATATAATTAACAATATACATTTAAAATATGACGACGTATTTGCCTTCATAATCATATGTTTCTAAAATTTTTTCTACTTGACATCACTGACTTTTTTTGTACAGAAGGGACTCGAAGAACCGTGATCGAACACATTCAATTTCGCACATTAAAATCGAGTTGTGTTTATTATAAATAAATCGTATTTAATAAGTCACGCTAATCCGCTCTTGTACGCGCTCAGTCTGTCGTGAATATTGGCTTGTTTGGCGGAAGCCCCGCAAAGAAAAAAAAAAATAATTAAACAAATAAAAGAACTTGGAGAACAAAAAAGTTAAAGAAAAGGAAAAAAATCGATCCGCGCGTTACACACGCGTGCTTTTTTCACTTAAAGCTTACTAGAACTTTATACATCTGGTACATTATTTACAGTTCGTATTTACTTATGTTACATTAACTGGTGCGCGCGGGCGTGCAACGATCGACTAGCGCGTTTTTCGTGTCCTGCCGTGCTACGTTATCCGCGCTGTGTATTATGGGTTTGCGGATCAGGTTGACGTGCACGGGGGGGCTCGTCCATTGGTTTAATCGGTAGATACTAATGCTATACGTTAGAAAGTGCATAAAACAGTTTGCTTGCGGGTAAAAATAGTTCGTTGGGGACAAACCTCGATGGGTTGCGGGTTGCACACACGAAGCTTCGATAGTCGCGCACTGGTACTCACGCACTACGGCGAACGCTATAGCTTGACGACAGCGGTAGCGAGAGAGCGAGTGCACAAATTCGGTGGCGTTCTGTCAACGACTATGATGAAGTGTCAGGTGATTGCAGATTCAGTAGCAGCCTCCCCGGTGTTGATGAGCAATCTCGTCGAGCGCGTACAGTGGCGTCGTCTGCGAGGCCGTCATGATCGTTGGCGTCGGCATCGGCACCGGCGACAACGAGTCGGCGCGGCCGAGCTACGAGCTGTTGTAGCTGCCTGAGCGTGCCTGAAGGTAGTGGTGGTAGAACGGCGGTAAAACGGCGGCCTCCGCGCCGGACGAGTTGGCCTGCGACGTGGCGGCGACGAGGCCCAACGGGGGAGGCGCCGGCGAACGCTAGTGGGCCGCGAGCGAATGCGCTGTGAGACCCTGGGGGCTGAGCATCGGCGGGCTGTGGCTGTGGCCCATGGGTGAGCCCTGCAGGTGGTCATGCGGGTGGTAGGAGTGCTGGTGAAGTCCCGGCTGGCCGCCGCCTGGCTGGTGGCCCGGCGGCATGCCCTCGATGATGCTGTCGCCGAGGGTGTTGGGTGGAGTCATGCGCTTCTCCTTCTGGCGCCTATTGCAAAACCAGACTCGCACTACCTCCTTTTCCAACTGCAAGCTGTCGGCTAGCGAGGTGATCTCCTGCGCCGAGGGCTTGGGCTGTTTATGGAAGTGCTGCTCGAGGGCACCCTTCACCGACACTTCGATCGAGGTGCGCTTCTTGCGCTTGCGGCCCTGCGCGGCGATCTTGTCAATGTTGGTCGGCGAGCCCGTCGACGAGTCCGCCTCCTCCAACCACTTCTGCAGCAGGGGCTTGAGCTTGCACATGTTCTTGAAGCTGAGCTGCAACGCCTCGAACCTGCAGATGGTTGTCTGCGAGAAGACGTTGCCGTATAGAGTGCCAAGAGCCAGGCCCACGTCGGCCTGGGTGAAGCCGAGCTTGATGCGGCGTTGCTTGAATTGCTTGGCGAAGGCCTCAAGGTCGTCGCTCGTTGGGGTGTCCTCCTCGCCAGCGCTGTGCTCACGCTCGAGCGGATGGCCTGGGTGCAGCGGATGGCCGCTCCCGCCACCTCCGCCCACGGGCGGACTGTGGTTGTGCGAGTCGCGCAGGTGGTGCGCCAGTCCGGCCTGCTGGTGGGCCTGGTGTAACTGGTGCGGGTGCTGGTGCGGCTGGTGGTGCTGCAGGATGCCATTCATCGCGGCGTGGTATTGCTGCAGAGCGGCCGGCGAGGGTGAGCCGCCACCGGGGTTGTAGTGGGCCGAGGGTACGACGGGCGCATGCCACGACGAATGGTGAGAATGGTGGGGCGAGGCCATGCCCGGGGGCGACTGATGCGGGCCCCGGTGACCGGCTGCCGCCGCGGCTGCCGCGGCGGCGGCCTGCATCGCCTGCTCTTGGGCGGCCTGCGCCTGGGCCGCCGCCGCCGCTGCCGCCAACGGCTTGACGTCCAGCGAAGCCGCGGCGGTGTTGGCCTGGGCGTGCGGATGATGGTGGGGATGGTGCATGCCCATTGAGGCAGCCCACGGATCGCTGCCCGGCTGGCCGAGCGAAGCCCACGGGTTGGCAGCCGATAGCGAAGCCGGGTGAGACAAGCCATTCGGCGACGGTGACGAGGTCATCTGATGGTGATGATGATGATGGTGGTGGTGCTGCGGCGCCGGCATGTACTTCATCTCTCCGGCGTCGGCCGCGCTGCGCGGCGAACCCGACGAGTAGCCACTCACGGCGATATTCATCCCGCTCACCGATCCCGTGCCACCATCCAGCTCCGACGAAACTGCGCTACTTATCGGCATGTACGTCGTAGCAGCCATCTACTGGCGATCTGCTGCCTCTTGCCAAATTCCTTCTAATTACTAGGTTATCTCCGATCAGTCGGCGGCAACTCGTCCCCGGTTTACAGGCGCAACAATTATTTGTTATTTCTGTTTCCGCCTTCTTCGTTCTCTCTTTACTAATGGAATCGACGTAGTACTCAGTCTTTATGACTATTAAGAACGATCGAGCGATTGGTCGAACCGCTCGTAGTCTCTGTCCAGCGAGCCGTCGGAGACTGCACGATGAACGTTGATACCATGACGAGATGCCGTGGTGCCGAGTGTCCCCGGCTGTCGCGATTTAGACGCGATGAGCCTGCCGCGGCTCTAGGTTCGCGCACTCGTCTTCATTCACTTGGTTCTCCTCTCCCTCTCTCTCTCTTTCTCTCTCTCTCTCACCTCGCTTTCTGCAGCTGCGCTCAACGACACCTGCACACTACGCTGCACTAATTTGTACCGGTCTGTACAGGACTCGAGGCACGATGACGACGACGCGACGAAACTGCACGAGCACACTGCCGACCACTCGAGACTGACGGGCCACGAGCAGAGTCCAGGCCAAAGAAGCAGACAGACGGACAGCCGAGAAGAGAGAAAAGAGAACGAGAACGGAGAAAAAGATATGTCTCGGAGTGGCTCTCATGCGTTATGCATGTCGCACAGAGCTAAGAGAGCGACTGACTGACTAGCTAGCTGGTTGCGGCTCGCTCGCTCAGCGTACGGCTCGGTCGACCCAAGCGGGAGAGAGACAGAGATGGAGCGAGACCGAGAGAGTCGGAGGGAGCGAGAAACGTGCTGAGACGCGGCGGCGCGAGCCCCACCAGACCCGTTCCCCGAGAGCCCTATCGCATTGGCTCGCTTGGCAAGGTGGCCGCGTTACTTGGGGGCCGATCCGACGAGTTGCCTCACCGTGGCCCGCCCACTCGGCGGCGGCCTCGTCCCCACTACCAAGCGACTCGCACCCGCGACTGTGACATGTAGCACCGGCAGACTCGAGCGCGCGCGCATCAGTCCGTCTCGCTCTCTGCACACTGTCTCAAGCTCGACTCGGCTCGCACTCCATTTCTCGTCCTTCGGTGTCTTTATACCCTTTTCTTGCTCTGACCTCTTCAGCCCTTGCCCAACTCCACACCCTCTCGATCGGCTCCTCCCGCACTCTATTAGCTTGAATTCTCATCCTATCTCGTGCCTTTTTCCCGAATAAGCATTGGCATTTTGCCCTCTAGCCCTTTCGCTCTATTATTTCACTGTTTTCTATTTTTCACAAATATAGACCAGCATACTTCTTATCGAAGCCATCAAGCGCTCTAATACTATTTTTTTCATGTTTTTCCATCTCACATCGCTCTGCTAGGGCAAAACAACCTCTAATAGATACGCAAACTTAAAGACAAAAAAGAAAACCTAAATTTCGTGTTTTAGAAAACAGACAACGATTGGTGAATCGCTACAGTGATATACGTGCGCAACAGGTACACACGCGCGCGCGGGTGTACAAACGATCGCACGCAACTTTGTTCTACACAATAATGAATTCGTTGATTAATAATCTCAATGAAAATATGTATTTCATAGACGAATAGTAAAATAAATCTACAATGTAATAATAAATCTATAATATAATAAGGCGAGTAAAGCATTTATATATTTAAATGAGAATCACAGGTAACTGGATCTTATGTTCTGTATGTTTAGTACGAACACATAATTAAATAAGCTTGTGTTAAATGATAATAATGAAAAATAAGGAGGCATCCAACGTTATACCATTTGTGATACCTAAACATTAACCAATTGCATTTAGGTGAAATTTAATTTAATGAATAAGTTAAGTAAATAATTCATAATAAGATTTTATAATTTTCCATCCACCGTATGTGCTTTTTATTTATTTTTAGAAATTATTTTTATTTAATTCTACCATTATATTTTTAGTAAAGTTCTACTATACATATTATGAATGATGGCGTTACATGCATATTCTAAGCGTGAATGTTTAAAAAACATATCGAATTTTTCTATATTATTAACATTGCGGATTTAAATTTCTGAATAAAATACTCCATAGAATAAGTCAGGTAATTACCTGCAAATCACATCTAAAATGACACAAAATTTACAAATAAATTTTACTAGACGTATTGACAATCGATTCTTAAAGTCATGATTGACATTGAACATCAGATTGTAAGAAAAAATTAAGATCAAATAAATGAATATTGAATTTTATAATTTTCTGATTTAATTTTTTTAAGTTTTTGGAATTGTTTTCATATCTTAGTTATAGTTAATATTCAGTTTTTTAAAGTCTTAACCAAAGAAAAAAATGATAAAAATGATAATCCTTCTATGGAAAACATGTAAAATACATTTTTTGTAAGTTTATACACACACACACGCGCACATTACAGTTCTATTTTTATCATTTCTTTTATTTAGTTAAGACTTTAAAAAACAGAATGTTAACAAGAACTTCACTTTATCCTCCTACACCATTTAAAAAATGATCGGGGAGGTAAGTCTGCATATTCATGACTATAGGGAACCAAGACTAATGCGTACAGGTACTTAGTTTACCTCTGCAGCGTTCCATGAGGACGTAGTTCTTGAAGTAACAATAACAGATAATAAATAACTAAGATATGGAAAAAATCTCAAAAAACTTACAAAACAGAAGTGGTTTATATATCTGTAATACCTTATATGATAAAATATAAAGAAAACAAACATTTTTATATTAAAATGATTGTGAAAATGACTAATAATAAACACAGCGAAATTAAATTAAATGGCAATGAATCAAACTTAATGTAGTTTTTAATCTATTGTGAAAATAATTAGAAATCTTTGTACGAAATTTGTACAAAATTTGAAGGAAGATTTTTTTCTAATATTAATTTTACTGCGTTAAAGTATTTGATGCAGGAATTGAATATATACACGCAACGTCTCAACGATCGAAAAGTTTGACAAAAATATCGTCGAAAAGTGAGAAGGGAGTTTCATTTGTTAATACAAAAGATATGAAAATTTACTCGAATGAAAATTATCGGAGCAAGGATACTCGTTTTCCACCTAAGTTTCCATTTATTTCTATAAAAATTTAACGTATATTAATATAATATAAACAATTATAATGTTTCCGTTTATAATACAGTATTACATACGATACTATGATGCTTCTTGTAATTTCTGTATTGTAATGTTAACTGTACAGTTGAAAACTCAATGAAAACACAATTTAAAAGAAATTCATGTTCTTCACTAAAAGTGCGAGTATGAAATTAAAGAAAACGACAAACTTTATACCCAAAGTACTTAAATACTACCTTTATTAGAATGTAAAAAAGCTCTTATTTGACCGAAAAAATTGAATGTAATTTCGATTGAAAAGTAAAACGTAACTACTTTATTCATGGCTTTCAGAGCATTTACGAAAAACAATAGTGCTAGTTTTCCAATTTAGTTGCAAATTTTTGGGTTAAACAATTTTTCCGGTTCTTATCAAAATTTCCGATATGCATTGTCCTCAAGTATTTTGCCGTAGTAGTTTTGGAAATTACATTCCAGAAAATGTGATTCATATATCCTTGAAATACGTGTAATTCAGGAATCATATAACAATCTAGGGTGGTTGACAACACTGTGACAATTCTTGGTTATCTTTTTGAAAAAACTTTGCCCGCCATCAGTCAATATTTTTACAACATAATATCCGATAATATGACATTCACTTAATATAACGTCTATTATTTCTTCTGTGTATGTCCATATAAGAGTTCTTTCTTCTTTTGTGTATTACTTTTTTCAACATCAAATTTAAAACTACGAGATTTGTATAAATTATTTAGAAATGCATAATTTCAATCATATGCTCACAGTAATTTTTTGCCTCGGCTTTTTTGCCAGCTGTGTAACGTATGAAATTTTTAACGTTTTTCATTCGTCTTAATAGAAAAACCACTTGTACTTTTAAGATTATCTAATAATCTAACTGTTGTTCTGATAAAGAAACATTTTATTTCTTTACGAGTACTATTAAGAATGATCCTTTTTTAACGTCTATCAATATTTAAGTACTTTGGGTATAAAGTTTGTCGTTTTCTTTAATTTTATACTCACACTTTTAGCGAAGTACATGAATTTCTTTTAAATTGTTGTATTTTCATTGAGTGTTAAACTGTACAGTTAATATTACAATATAGCAATTACAAGAAGCATCATAGTATCGTATGTAATACTATATTATAAACGGAAACATTATAATTGTTTATATTAATATACGTTAAATTTTTATAAATGAATAAAAAAATTTTTATTTCGTGAAAAAAATGGAATCTTAGGTGAAAAATGAGTATCCTTGCTCCGATAATTTTCATTCGAGTAAATTTTCATATCTTTAACAAATGAAACTCCCTTTTCACTTTTTGTCGTCATTTTTGTCAATCTTTTTAGTCTTTGAAATCCTAATCTGTACAACAGAATATCAAATGTTAAATGTAGATATACAATATATAAAAAAATGAACAATTTTTTGGAAGAGGTTAATATTCTTTATAGAAATAATTTTCTATGTACTTGCGATTTTTATTTTCGAATTCCGTCCGTCAATATTATTGAAAAAAAGTTTCTTCAAATATTATATAATCAAGACTCTTATTTGTATATTTTATTTGCAGTTTTAGTTTACAAAAATGTATATGCATACATGTATTATGTATAATTATTATGTATCGACTGTTTCTTTACAATCATGTAATTGTATGAAATATGTATTTTTAGGTTAAATTTGATTATCGCTATTTGGGACTTGCAATAAGAATAAATTTCTGTGATTAAATGTACCTAAAGTTAAACAATATACAAAGTATACGAAAGGATATTCAAAAAAATATTGAAGCTGTTATAAACGCAGTTAATTATAGAATGGTAAAACGTTAAGTATGCAAACAGTTTGGAATATCAAAGAGCACCATACAATTTAGAATGAGCATTTACTAAACCAACACCCAGCTCATCTACTGTTAGTGGCATTAATAAAGAGAAAGAACTAGTAAAAATTTTTCCTTACAAAAGTTCATTATTTGCAGTAGGTTAAATAGTTCCGAAGGGCTGGGGTATCGTACTCACTTTCAGTAGTTATACGTGTGAAAATGTATTTTTAGTGATTATTTACAAAACGTTTTTCATCCTTATCTTTTAAAAGAGAAGATACCACTGTCTATTATCTTTTTCCTAAATGATCATTGTAGATGATCACTTGTCAAAAAAATATTTTCGTCAAAATCGACGCGCACACGTGCATTTTTTCCGGGAAGTGACAATTTTTTTAAACATTTTTTTATCTCCGAAAATTTTGAAAATTCAAAAAAATTTATAGGAGAAAAAATGTTTGTTCTTGCAAGTGGAATATTGTAATACTTTTTTTTTTAATTGTCTCGAAAAAAAATTTTTGTCGATTTACAAAACTTTTTTTTCACAGATGGTACGCCAAAAAGATGGAAAACTACATCAAATTTTTTTCTCCACTCATTCAATGTTATTCCATAATAAATATTATGAATTTTGCAAAAAAAAAAAGAAAAAAAGTCTTCTAAAACAAAAAAAAGAAAAAATTCATTTTTCTTGTAAAATTCATGATATATATTATAGAATAATATTGAATAAGTGAAAAAAAAAATTTGATGTAGTTTTTCATTTTTTTGGCGTACCAGCTGTAAGAAAAAGTATTTATTTAAGTCAACAAACATTTTTTTCGAAAAAAAAAAATAATACAGTATTCCAGTTGCAAAAACAAACATTTTATCTCCTATACATTTTTTTGAATTTTTAGAATTTACGAAGGTAAAAAATGTTTAAAAAAACTCTCACTTCCCGGAAAAAATGCCCGTGCGCCTGTCGGTTTTAACAAAAATAATTTTTTGACCAGTGATTTATATAGAGCTTGATAAAAGCTAAAAAATGCTCTTACTCACATTTTTGTAAGATTTTTTTTTCCAGATTTGGCAAATTTTCAAAGTTAGCAAAAAATTTTCCGAATTTTCAATATTGAATTATTGCTTGCAAAAAATGAAAAAACAATCGATGGCATCCATTAGTCATACAATTTCAAAGCTCTTGGAAAGACCTTTCAAACGCGCGCCCGGGCGACTCTGTATGTTAATTTTATTAGAGACATTGAACGTTATGGATTTGACTAATTTTGCGGCGGCAGGCCTAAAGTAGGTGACCGGCAGTGTACATCAAGTTATTTAAGAATTATCAAGAAAAATGATCTTAATGATAAAAGCATTGAGTAATTTATCTCTACTATAAAAGCTAATATGACTATGGATAGTCAGTCAAGTACCACAGAGAATAATTTCAGTACTATATATAATAATTTAAGTTTTATAGATCACAATTCAAATGCCATCGGTAGTAGTGTGGCGGTCCCACGATTCAGCCATCCACATCTAGATGGCATCGGCTAGCCACGAGCGGCAAGAAATACGCTCCCTAAATATATAAGTCCGCATAGCGACTTGCGCACTTCGAGCGTATGAGGCAGATGTTACCGGCCGTCGAGCCTCACTGACGAGTCCAGTCGGTAACATCGGGACGAAACGCTTCCTTCTTTACCGACCGCCCGAGTGTGAGCCTGGCTAGCTCACACTGCGACCAACCTTTTCTCGAGACTCCTCGTAGCAATTTACGCATGCGCGAACGCCGCAGTAGTATAAACTACATAAATCAAGATACACACACTTTGAATAATAATACTTTAACTCTCTCACTCTCTTTCTCCATATATATATATATATATATATATATATATAATATAATATATAACGTATATATATATAATATGGAGTTTTTAATAAATGTTCAACTAACGTTGATTTTTTTGTTATTGTTAATACAGTCTCTATTGTGTTCATATAATCTATTTTAAATGGACTGAAAGTTTGACCAACATAAGTATTATCACAACGCTGATATGAAATTTTATATACAACATTCATTTTGTCTAATAAAGCGTTTTATCTTTGCCTAATATTATAAACAAGTTGAATTTATTGATAATAGTATTTAACCAACTGGATATCATATTATGTACATAATTTCTGAATTTGAAAATTTTTATCTTTGATGTAGAGTAAGATTATTCTGTTTTTCTGTACAATATTGTTTTAATTTTTGTAGCAGATTAAAATTTAATTGTTTTGTTTCTTCAGATTTTTTATAGTTATTGTTCTATTTTTGATATGTTTTTTTTGTGAATTTTAAAGGATAAATATTAAACTAATGTTAAACTATTGGCATCAAAGTTAGAATGAAAAAGCTCAAGGCTATAATCTACTAATGAAAAGACTTGTCCTAGGTGATATGAATTATAAGTTAAATATCGTTTTAAAACAGATGATTTACGATACTAGTTAGTGATAACGCTATTATCATTTTTAAAATTTATAATTTCACGTCAAGAAAGCTAATCCTAATGTTATTCATATATATTACAATAAATTGTAAATTGCTGTTAAAACTGTTAAATATGTGTTAACAATAATTCATTATATTTGTTGGACTGTATAAAGCAACATCATCTACAAATCTGAAATACAGTGATACATAACCATTGAAAGATAACTTTTTCAAGCAAATAGTTTCTAAAAATTGCAATTCACATTAATGAACTCACAGGGCTACTCATAGCCGAACCTAAAATTTGCTTATATATATTTCCACTGAATCCGAAATAAGTTGAGTTTAGTATAACACTAATAGAGTTATAAAAGTCCTTACAAGACTTATCCTTTAAATAGTCCTAAAAATACTTTATTACATAAATTATTAGAGAGATTCTTTTGAGTTTGTAAATATGCTGACGATATCAAAACTTATCAAAGTATAACCTGGAGAAATAGTGAACTACTCTTCTATTTTTTTATGTGACATCTTGCTATTGGTATATTTGATTTTAAAAGATTAGCTAACAATTTGGATAACCAGTATGTTAGCGAGTTCACAGCAGAAATTATAACTCTAATTGGAAAACCAGGACTGAACTATAATAAGGCCATAAGCTTTGCAAATTATTGATTTTGTATTTTTTTTATGATACTTTTAAAACTGGTATTGTCAATTACATTAGAACTATGCAAATTTTCGATTAGTTATATAGTTTACTTAATTGTGTTGTTCAATGGATTTTTGTGCTAACTGTAATATTTTTCATTTTATCACTGTGAGTCTGTTTTTGAATCGTATTCGTTTTTTTCTTTAATGACAGTGGCATTGCCCTTATCTGCTTTAATAATCAAGTATTTTTCTTTTATATTTTTTAAAACCTTTTTTGTCATGATGAGATCGTGTTTAATTATTGTGTCTATTTAATTACATTTATTGAATTTATTATCGTTGTTGATAATAATATTTAAGTTTTTGTTTCTAAATATATTTGTATTAATATTGTTGTTTTAAAAATGTAATTGGTTTTCTAAACTTAAAAAAAAATTAATATGAAAAGCCACTGTCATGTACCGAGAAATTAAATTTCTCTCCAAATTATAAAATATTTTTTATTTGATCTTCAACACTAAATTAGTTACATTGTAGTATTTTTACATTTATTTATTTTTATAGTTATTTTTATTTATTGAAATAATATTATTATCATTAATATTATTATTATGATCAAAACTTCTATTGCTCTTTGTATTGTTACTGTTTTAACTTGTGTTATTGTTAGAATAATATTCATAAACTTTATTAAATTTCAACTCATTCTTTTCTTTTGTATTTTATAGAATACATTTTAATTTAGTATAATAGTAATTTGTACAACTACGTATATCATGAGCCACCGAATTGTTACATAACCAATTTTTGACTAGACTTACGTTCTTATCCAAGTAATGTGAACGTATATTGGAGTCAGTTTATTTTTTGTAAATTATTCATGTTAACTATTAACTACTAATTGTAAGTTATTCATTTTTCTGTTCGCATTCGCATTAATACTATGAAATTAAGTTAGTTTTTTCTTGAAATTGAAAATGTGAGGAGGAACGATTCTTAGATATCGATATTTTATGAAATATTTCAATTGAATGCAACAGCAACTAGTTATTTTTGCTTTCATTATTCTACTAATGATAAAATTGAGAAATTGAGACTTAATCTCTTGTCCAAAAATGTTGACGATAATTAGAATTTTTGATAATTTAATATCTTATCATGAATTGAGCACTATTTTTAAATTGTTGATTTTACTTATAAAAACCAATAGAGTTAATTTATTATTTGAATTATTATACCATCATCTAAATCAACCTTTTTAATGTAAAAAATACCAAAGTAAATAAAAGTAATGTTAAACAGCAGTAAAAAAACTGTTTAAAATATAGAAGCAAATAATTTTAGAGTTTTCCATTGAAATTCATTATGTAAGTAATCTTATTGTCGATGACTGAGAAAATAATATGAAAGTAATACTAATACTATTTAATAATCTGAAAGTTATAAACTATGTTATTTATTAATAACGTGATTTTTTAATATTGTTATTTTATTTCAAGAATACCTGCTATTTTATGCTCGAATTTCGAAAGAATAATTGCATGAGTGACCAAACACCGTACAGATTATCCCTAAACTTTGTAAAATAATAATATTCAAAAGCAATAAATTGCATAAATGACCATTAACTTGTTAAAAGTTATTATGAATTTCAGTGAAGCTCAATTCAAATAAAACTGCTAGATACAAGTACTACCATTATTATTATCATGTTGTTTTATTTTTTATAAAATGATATTGTTCGATTAAATTATTTCTACAGTTTGTTTAAATAAAATTTAATCTACAACTATGAAAATACGTGTAAATAATTAGAATATTATAATATATAGTAAGAAAAAGTTGTTTCTTTTTGCTAACGAAATAGTGATTTTTCATCCAAAGTGAAAACCAAAGCATTTCTTGGATTGATTAAAATCGACGATAAAAATATACTCAATTTTTATTTCATTTCAATTTCAATTTAATATTCGCCAAGGTATCCACAAATATGTTTAAAATTCTCTTACCATACAAATACTTAACATCACATGTCAAAATTATGTAACCGGACAACAATGCAACGCCAAGACATCACAGTTTTTTTCCAACACACACACACACATACACGCGCACGCACGCACGCACACACACGCGCATGCACAGATATATTAGGGGAGACCCGCGCAAGACGGAACTTTAAGGAACAATTAAATAATCAGGTTCTAAATAACAAAATACTTATCAAATTATATGTGTAATGCAAAGTTGGCATGAAAACCAACATGTCTATATAGTTATAACTCTAAAAAATTATTTTAACTAGTACAATAAGTCGATAAAAAATGTGAAATTTTGAAAACTCCAAAAATCGCAAGACAAGACGGTCATCCTACAGAGAAATATTCGAAATGCCAATAAAAAATTATATTTTATTTCTAGTTGAAAGGAAAATTCAAATTATCAAATAAGATATAATTATTACACTAAAAAATATTTGATCGAGTAAGAAAAAGTTTTTTTTAATTAAATTCTGAAATTTTTTAAAATTACTGAAAAAAATTTATATATTGCGTTTCTATTTTTATACTATTTTGAACAATAAAGTTGAAAAACAAATTATATTTAGAAATGGTACATAAAACTATTGAAAATTAAAGAAAAATGAACATTTAAAAAAAAAATTAATTTTCGAGGGTAACTTAGCAACAAGTGTTAAAAAAATTAATCACTAGATTAGACAATAGATTAGTTAACTACTGATTAATACAGTAACTCTACACTATTTTCAAAATATTTCACATATTAGACCGGAAAATCGATACATTTTCTTACATGTAGAAAGTCGTAAGCCGGCCGTCAATAACAAAGGTGACTTACATTCGCTGTTATCGCTGTGAGTGCCGCGCTCAAACTGAATTCGTAATGCTTATATCATTAAGAATATACTACTATATTTTCATAATATTCGCTAGGACCTATTCCTAGAAACATCGGGGTGTCCGTCTTGCCCGTGGTGTCTATCTTGCCTGGGTCTCCCCATCATATATTAGCTTATATAAAAGGAGGATTTTGGAGACAATAATTGAGGCTATTTAGAGATCAATTGACATTTCGTTGGCAGATTTGCCAACCTTTTTCATACTTTATTGATTCTGAAATTTTTGATAAAGATTAGTGGAATACAACCCAACCCAAAGCCGCGAAAGTATTTGCAAGTCCAAACTGCATGTTTACATTTACCGTTTGTCTGTGCTCACTCCCTTATTTGGTTTGTCTGGTCGTGGCCTTGTGGCTGAGCTCCCCAGCGGCGGTGTCGCAGCGGCTGGGATCGTCTGTGTATACACCGAACCAAGCTCACCAAGTGTCTGAGGCAGGTGCTATCGACATTCGAGCCTTACTGACGAGTCCGATCGGTAACACTGGGACGAAATACACCAATCTTCTCTTATCTCCTCCTATCTAGTATACGTAACTCGGCTGAGAAATTGGCAAGCCCATAGCACTTGTTTGAAATCTACTATTACATATAAATATATATTTACAATTGCTGAAATTAGATAAATACGCAAAGGTAGACAAAAACTGTAATGATGTTGACTTTGAACTGTTATTTAGCTATATAATTTTGAAATATGATGTTAAACATATTTTGATAATAACCGAATATCAAATATTTTTGTCGCAAATGTTGTAATTATGTATTTGTTATGTTTCTAGCTTAAAATTGAAAATAAATTATATTTTCAAAATATTTTATATTTAAATAAGAAACATGTTGCCCAATAGAATCTACATTTGAAAAATGTATTCCTGTAAATACTTTCATCTATTAAGTATACTCAATTGCTCATTAAAATTAAAGAATCAATGAATTGTTTCGAATTGTCCATCAAATTCTTGTTATATCAGTAAGGCAATCAAATTTTAAAACCTCCTACCTTAACTTATCAATTATAAGCAGTAAAAGCTTTACATTACAGAGCTGTCTTTTTGAAGGTAAAAATCATAAGAATAATAAAGATAGGTAACATAATAAGATTATATAATAATAATATTATTATTATATAATAAAATTAATTTTATGTTACACGTCAATGTACGACACGTTTATACACAGACACGTTTATATACAGATTAATGTACATATAATCGTATAGACACACAATTTCATAATTTACACTATATCTGTATACGTCTGTTGGCGCGCATTGTACTGGTTTTCATCTTTAAATTTTCACTTCAATATTTTTTTATACAATTCGTCTCGAATTGCTGCTCCTCTATTTTCAACTCTATAGCAGGACTGCTTATATGTACACAGATTGAGTTCGCTTAAATGATAATTGTTAATAAATCACTTGTCTACTCCGTACATACTAATCTTATCACTTTTCACACACATACACACACGCATAATAGAGAAACCCCAGCACCAAAAAGATTACTTGACATACGCGTCTCGCTTACGATTCCACTGATAAATTATTAAAAGCTTTATTTGCAAATCAAATATTCCTATTTACTTTACAATAATAGAATTACAATGCATCCAAGAAGGTAATACAAACATGTATATTATAATTTAATGCAAGCTGACAATTGATGCGCCTATTAGCAAGTTTGATTATGGTATGACACATGATTAATAACTAATTATTCAAAAGTTTTCGATATAACAGAATATTTGACTATGCATATTTATTATTTAATTACCTGCAAATCAAGTGAAATCTATTGTTACAAAATTACGTATAATATAATAACTCATCAACCAGCAAAACTCATCTAATAAAAGTTCGGGTAAACCAATCCAGACCGCTAGGAATCGATTGCTGTCGAGGTAACGGTATATGAAGAGCGAGTGAGAGCAGGTGGGATAAAGAGGGGGAGGGGTAAAGATACATGGAGACCACATCACAGGACCGGCATTTTCGCCTCAATACCCCTTTAATTCGATGTGCGTATTCACTATTGCGTCAATTGGATGTCTGAAAGGAAATAATTGTTTAGGGCATCAGACTACTGCAGCCTGTAATTACGCAGACGAATTTGATAAGCTGCCTGCTCTCAAGACATATATACTCAAAATGCTGTTAGCCGAGCATTAGCTAGTGTGGGTGCAGAGCAATGGTCGATTAGTATAAAGTGACTTTAAAAATTGAAGAAACCAAATAATCAGCAGAGCTAATGAGCTATAACGCTATAGCGTAGCAAACTAGCATCTGAAATCTCACAAAGTAAATAATGTACTTTATTTGCGAGCTGCACACATGCATGCGTAGTCATTGCTATATCTTTTGTCACACGAACGAGCCTTTATTATTTCCAGCCGAAACATTCGCCTAGGCGACTCGCAGTCAATGTCGCAGTCTTTACTCGTACAAGACAGTCTGGCGTAAACATGTAACTGTATACTATACACTACACACACACGCGCGCACACACACACACACACAAGTGGCGCTTATTTTCCAACATGCTTATGATATCGCTTCCTACCCTTAAATCGATTTGTTACTGGTACTGAATACTAAAATCTGATAAATTTATTTTAATGGCCCGTTAAAAATCAAATTAACTGTTTCAATTCACAAAAATCGATATTTTAATGGCTTTTTGGTCATCGCCCTCTAATTTCTGTCTAATTTAAAAAAAATAAAGCATTATATCCTAACATATGTTTGTAGCTTATATTTTAGATGTATTATCAGTGCTAAATACAACGTTACAATGATCTTATCGTAAAAGTTATCTAGAAAGAGCTAGAAATAATAAAGCTGCCGAATTTTTTATTAGATTTTGTATACATATAACGTTTTATACACAGATGGACTTCATAATAAAATTAATACTGGTATCATGTTTTATGCGCAAAAAATATATAGAAAACGTGCATAACATAATTACATTTTAGGTATCTCTTAGAATTTAACGGAAGTAAAAATAATGAAGGTATTTTACACCAAATATGTAATGCATTATTCTGATGTACTGTTTCACTTGAAATACAATGACGCTGTTATTTATTAGGTATGATATCTTATGATTATTTTTAAATTAATTAAATGAATTAAAAAAGGTCGACTTTAAATTTAGTTTTTATATAGTTACTCGCATACAGTTAGTTTCAATGAAATCAATAATGAAACTGAGGCTATCGTGGAATCATACCCTTTTCGATGACCTGACCCATATTAAAATTGGTTAAACTGTTCGACAGATGTATACAGATATGAATAAAAAATCAAGTCAAATACAGGACTTTCCCCTTTTTGAAGTGGGTAAAAAGTGCTAAAGATGTACCACTACTAAACAATCAGATATTTTATACTTTTTAGCTAGACTTCATGTCAAAACTTTTAGCACAGTCTTATTTTATAAAAAAAAATAAATCGAAAACATGTGGAACATGTTGAGCTATTGCTTCGTGTTCCTTTGTAATTTCTTAGTTTGCATATAACACACTGGTCTAAATTAAAATCTATGATCGATTTTAATAGATTAATAGCAAAACAGCAATTCACTTAAATACGAACTGCGTGTTTATAAGTTATTTCATAATATGGAATTTGTGGTTTTATCGTCAGAATATGTATTTATGTGCTTTTGAGTCATCCTATCTAATACTCACAAATAAATAAAACAATAACGACACCTGTAGAATCGACGCGACAAGCTTTCATATATACGATTACATGGTTTTTACGAGTGAATTTTCATTCATCCTATTTTAATATAGATTATAATTTTTGAGGGATTTTAACAGTAGAATTATGTGTTTTCATCATTGTCATGCTTATATACGTATCATATAAGTATATGCGCGACTTCCTTTTTATACAGGCACACACATATATATACACACACGCGTACGCGTGCGTATGTACGCATAAAAATGTACATATATAATTTCTATCAACTCCCAATGCGTAATATCGTAATATCCAAGAGATGGTTGCAAAAAGAGCATTGATGATTTAAGCACATCGTGGTATAAGACCATAATAAATGTATTTAAAATACAATTAAACTGTTATCATAGATAAATTTCGCTCTATTTAACCGATTTTGATTTGTTATTAACTTAATTTTTTTTCCTACATATTTTATACAATTCATTTAATATAAGTACATCACAATTTTGAATATATCTTTTTTAAATGCAATTTTGCAATTATCTTCAATAATTTACTCAAAAAACACTATGTTAAAATTATTTTAAACAGATAAGATGCATCACGCGCGCTTTCCGCGTCTGTCAATAACTATACTGTTCATTGTTTGCTTGAAATTGGAATTCGATATTACATTAAAATAGAACATTTGAATTTCGAGAAAAATAAATAGAAAAGGGTATTCTAAAGTGGATGAATAAGTTTGTATATATATAAGTATGCACGATAAAACAAAAATAAGTTAGATATGGCGCCATCTCTTGCATCATCTGTATACTACTCGTCGAGGTCGAGAATGATGGTAAAAGCTAAGAAACACTATGAAAATATTGAATTTCTTTGCTTTATTTTAATTTTACAAATTAACTATTTCTTAAAAAATTATTAAGTTGGAGACGTAGAAGATAGTTTGCTTTTTTGTAATAAATAATTTTATTTTCAGTAAAATAATCCTCTTGTATCAAGAATAATTTATCTTGCAATTAGAGAATTCTTTTATTATAAAAAATATAACTTCGTAAATATTTTAGTGAAAAATTATTTTATATTTTTCATAAGGTAACCTACGTGAAAAAAATTGTCTAGTACGTTATCTGCGATTTAAATATTATTTTATCCAATTTTTCATTTTGATTTGATACAATTATATATACATTATGTTAATTAAAAATGGAAATTTTGCGACATGAACCATGAGAAAACGGAAAGAATCATAAACATTATTTATTATAGGGTGTTAAAATCTCATAAAACTTTATGAATAATGACTAACTTTGAGGAATATGTATTGATTATTATTATCATTAAATTTTTTTTCTTTAATTGATATACTGAAATAAATGTACCTAATAATTTATGATAAAGAAAATTCATATACTTTCATAAAGCATCATCAAATATATTTTTTACCGTAGAAAGATGTTATTTAATGAAACAAAAATTTGTATTAGTAATGCAATAATAATAATTGTGATTTGATTCGATAAAATTTATTACATTGTCATAAAAATTCATATTATACATGTTTCAAACAAAATTAGTAAAAATACGCTAATACGTACATACAATCAATTATTAAAATTATTTGTAACGAATTCTCATCAAACATAAAATATTTATTCGCAAAATAAAATACTAAATTAAATATTAGTAATATAAATATAACATGACCTCGATCACCTAAGTATCTTCGAGGAATTCCTGATATATAATTTTTAAGACTGATAGATACGAACGTAAATGACCTTTTTACATCATTAGGAGTAAAATATCTCAAATTTGTTTTTAAAAGTGATGGATAATTACATTTTTTTATGTGATCAAACCAACCCAACTAGACCCTGACATGTCTGTTTTGCATGAATTTAGAAAATTTTTTTTTGAATAGAACTGATACTTTTTTTTTACTTTTCAAACAGAGAATTTTTTTATGTACTTAAATATCCATTTTCACTTTTCAAATAATAATCATTTGCTTTTGTACTTCTAAAATATTCAGACGATGTACGAGTATACCTTATTCTACAGTTGATCATTCGGTTGAAAATGGAATAGTATCTCTTCGTATATTGTTCAAGCATTTTTTTCTTCATTGGTTAATTTGTCAATTCTTCCTGAGTTAACGAGTGTACATTTTTCCAAAGTTTTGCTAAATTTTAATCTGTAAAAACTAATTTTTTGGATAAATTCCAATTTCTGGACGCAACAGAATCTTTGAAACGGAATCTTTAACAGATTGTTGGAGCAAAAGCTTATCGTAATTTGTAATATGATGTTTGTTGAACTTTTCTTCATGAGTCGTTTTTGGTTTTCAAACTTGTAAGAAGCATTTAACCATATTGGTTCTCACATCATTCAGCGTTTGACCACTAAGGTGTGCAGACGTCCCAACACTGCGCTTTACCCGAAAAGTTAAAGTATTAGCCAATCAGTAAAGTGACAGTTAAAATCAAAATTTTATTTAATAAAATTTAAAAAAAGAAAACAATGGCCGAAATGGTTATTCAAACAGGAGATGACAACACAACTCCTAATAAAATAATGAAAATTGGAAAATCGTAAATGGCAAAAGACAAAGAAATAGCCTAGAAAACCAAACCCAAAACAAAAAACGACAAGCACAATAATCGGATTACTGGCTAAGTAACACAAGAAATTGGTACGATATACTTGAAGAAAATAAAGAAAATCATAGTAAAGAAGAAAACAACGAAGCAAATATGTTGAACAGCAAATCCCCTCCGATCTTCGTTTACAATATAAAGAATATCAAACCATTAGAAAATCTACCAAACTCAATAGCCAAAGAAAATTACACCTTAAAAGTGATATGACTAAACAAAATTAAAATTCAGCCAACAACTTCCGAAAAATATTTACCAATTATTACTGCATTGAAAGAAAGAAACACGCAACTTTACATTTATCAGCGCAAAGAAGAAAAAGGCTTAAATGTTATATTAAAAAGTATTCATGCATCAGTTGATAAAGACGAATTAAAAACAGCCATAGAAGAATATGGATATAAAGTATTAAGCATTGTAACGGGAGAGGTTATCTGAAAAAATGGGAAATTTATTTAAGAATAAACTCCCACGATGCAGAGCTAACCGCCGCTCTGTTAAACACGTATAGTTGTACGTGTATTCGCCTTTACGTCGGATGATTTTGTTTAAGTGTCTTCTATCCAATGGAGTTGAATTCACCTTAAGTCACGTGACTTGTGAAACTTGATGTATCTTAGGTGTGAGCGACTTTCCGCTTAATCCGCTGAATCCCCTAGATGTAATCGGATTAAAACCTAAGCCTTTACAAATCGCTTAAGCTAATGGGAAATTAAATGACGTAATCAGCGAATGAAATTGACTTGAGAGATAGAGAGAGAGAAGATTCGAAAATTACCGCGAAACTAACGCTCGGCGTGAATAAAAAAAATCGCTATCACGGTTGTAAACCACAGTCGAACATCGCTTCGTCTCTCTCTCTCTCTCTCTCTTCCTCTCTCTTTCCACCTGTAAGAAAGAGGAAGCAAACAAGCGGACGAGCGCGAATAAAACAAAAAATGGTCCCGGGGTCCCGCCGTTAGCTATAAGACAGGGTCGGCGGGCCGCATCTGTTCCTCAGGTGTGCCGCATCGACGCTGACCGATCCCATCAACAAATTACCTTGTATTTACTCTCGTTTTTTGTCGGGTTATTCTGTTTTGTTCGTCGCAAAAAAGGAGCGAAGAAAGCCGCGGAATTGTAAACGTTTAGGACAGACACCGAACATACGTAAAATAAATTACCGAAAATTGTAAGATTAAGCAGCGACAAAAAAGCGCCTTGTCCGTTTGGGCCTTCTTATTTCAACTCATCCCCATAAATCTCACTCTCGCCAATGATCGCGGGCGTACGCAAGGCCTGCGTATCGTCGTCGGACACCACTATACTACTCCGAGGGATGAGTCCCTGGAGGTAGTTAGATCCCACGGGAAACCGATGGTCTTACCAGAGGTTTCCGGGTATTGTCGGGTCATAAAACGAACAGATAGGGCCAGCATAGAGGCTCCCCTAGGCTAACAGGCTGGCGAGAGAGAGAGAGAGAGAGAGAGACAAAATTGAACAACAGGAAAACGACGAGAAAGTGGAAGACAAAACGGGGGAAGAAGGGGAAACGGGGGCGTAAACCATGTCGCATCAACCAGGCACCAGAACCAGAACAAGATTTGGACTTAAACGAGCAAGTCGCTCTTCAGTCGCTGCTAGCCAAGCGAAAATCTTTGTCAATTTGAATTGAAATAAATACAAGTCCGCATAAATATCGATTTTAACAAACCATTATTATTTCTCATATACTCACCCCTAACATTTGGTGCCCCGGGTAAGGATTTCGATTAAACTGAAGAAATAATAATAAGTGTTAAAGTTTATGATAAAGAAGATAGAAGTGATTTAAATTGTGCCTCTTATCAACAATGGCCCCGAGGAAGCGTCACACGCTAACAACGGTCAATGATGAAGCCCCAAAGAAACAACGACGGGTCAGAGAAGACTACAATGAAATAACTGTGACACCACCAGCTCCAGCCAAACAGCCGAAGAGGGTAGTACAAACCCGTGCAGCACCAGCCGTGAAACGGGCAAAGCAGGTATCAGTGAGAACGCAGAAGGGACCGCGCGGTCAACGTCAAGAACAAACGCCGCAGTCTGAGAGATCACCGATGAGCTACCCGATCAAATCCGAGATCAACGTCATCGAGCCAGCATCATTTACCGACGAACAGCCGAGAGAAGGAACAGCCAACACCAACGGAAGACAAGTCGGCAGCGAACAATTAGGTACTGTGTTAAGAGAACATGCGAGTGCACAATCGAATCCGATAGGAAATGCGATATTACTATTGTCACAAACATTAATTAACACGATGAACGCGGTCCGCGATGGCGCTACAGATGGTAGGAATTCGCGAGCTTCTGATCACGTAGACTTTGATAAAAAGTTACCGGAATTCTCGGGAAGCCCCCTACAATGGATGCACTTCGCGAAAATGTACGCTGAATCGGAAGCTAGCTTCAGCGATCGTCGGAATATCGGACGGCTTGACAAGGCGTTAAAGGGCAAGGCGTACGAACTTGTGAGGACGCTCTTAGCAACGACCGATAACCCGAGAGACGTCATACGCGAATTAGAGAACCATTTTGGCCAATCTTCGCTCATCGCTGCGGATATTGTCAGAGATCTGCATAGCTTACCGAGTTTGAAAACGAGCATGAAAAGTTTAGCGTTGTTCGCAACACAATTGAAGAGCGGCGTCGATGCCTTCAAAATTCTCAAGCTGAGCGGATATCTCCATAGCCTCAATCTATTATCTAGTGTAGCCAAGAAAATACCGGAGTCGCTACAATCGGCATTCAATCGGTTCGCGAATGAGGAACTCCGTGAACATGGTGATCTATCGCCGTTAGAGAAGTTAGCGAAATTCATGGCGAGAGAGTCGGAGCTCAACATACGCGCGGGCGTATTCGACATCGATACTTCTGCAAACGACGACGGTACTTCAAAGAAGTTGACTAGAGGTGCGAGAGGCGGTATCATCTGTGCGGCGGTCGACCTAGTAGGTGAGAGAGAGAACGGAACGACTGTCGATTCATCGGATTAATGCGGCTATTACGGTAGACGCAGTCATCGTGTGAGAGAATGTCGCGATTTCTTACATGAAAGCACGAAGTGTCGGTGGTTTCTAGCTAAGAAGATGGGGGTTTGCTACAAGTGTTTCGAGAACGTGCACTCACGATCAGAATGTAGCTCCAGGACCTTCTGTGATGTGTGTCGCAAGCACCATCATACCCTCTTACATTTCCACAATCGGGACGACAATCGAGACCAAGTTGATCGCAGGGACGAGCGTGAACATTCGAGTCGCAAAGAACAATGTAGTTTTTTGGGGTCGAGAGATAGACGTCGTTACTCAGAACACCGAGAAGGCCGTGACATCTCGAGACTCAGCGGAAAACAAAATAACCAACGACGTGATAAGGAAAGAAGCCACGACGTTTCGCGCGCGCGAGATCAAGCGTCGTCCACACGAAGGGAATGACTAACCGTACGAAGGGGACTTTTGCGCATAGTGCCGTTGCGCGTTAAAGGACCGAGAAGCGAGCTCGTCACGCACGCTCTGTTAGATGGAGGCTCCACCGTCACTCTTATTGACTCACGATTTGCACGACGACTCGGAATAAAGGGTATTTGAGACATCGTTGCAAGGCCTATACGGGGGCCAGAACCACGTTAAATGCGAACGCGTCAGTTTAACCGTTGTAGGGTCGTTTGGAGAACAACAAATCGAACACGCGCTTATCATCCCATTATTGAACCTGCCGCTGCAGTCACTGTCGAAGGAACTCGTCCGACGCGTACGAGAACAAGAAAATGTAGAGATATTACCCTATCACGACGCGCCCCTGCACATTTTGATCGGACAAGACAACTGGCGTCTATTAGAGAGCGACGATGTGAGGAAGTTAGAAGGAAAGGGTCTTATCGCGACGCACTCACTACTCGGCTGGTCGGTACACGGGTACGTCGAGGACGGGGAAGGCACGGATATCATCACGTCGGCTACAACCACGTGTGTTATCGAAAATGAACCCGAAAGATCCGCGGAACTCGAGCAACAAATTCGGAACTATCTAGAGTTAGAGAATCTTGGCGTGGTGAAACTAGACCAACGGGATGTAAAGAATGAACGCGCATGGGCGATCTTAGAGGCGACTTCATGAAAAAGGGGTTGCGAATGGGAAACAGGTTTGCTCTGGAAATCGGATTTGATGCCGGACGTGAATAGTATAGTAAGGCGACAGCGCTTGAATGGCTGTATGTGCTTGAAAGAAAGCTTGACAGGAATCCAGAATTCGCAGAACGATATTACGCCGAGATGGAGCGATTCATTGCAAATGGGTACGCGGAAAAGGCAGAGAAACACGTCAAGAGACCGAGGAGATGGTACCTACCGCATCATGGCGTAGAAAATGTGAACAAACCCGGGAGAACTCGCATGGTACATGATGCGGCTGTAACGACAAACGGTATATCGCTGAATTCGTTACTGGAACCCGGCCCGGATTTGTTAAAGTCACTGCTCGGGGTGCTACTCCGTTTTCGTCAATTTCTGGTCGCTGTAAAGGGGGATATCAAAGACATGTTCCTCCGAATTAAAGTAATAGAGCGAGATCGCGGCGCTTTGAGCTTCTTGTGGCGTGGTAGAGATCGTACGTGCATGCCAGAGACGTGGGAGAGTACAGGCTTGATTTTTGGAGCAACATCGTCACCAACTAGCGCTATATACATAAAAAATCGGAACGCACAACAATTCTCGGACTCGGAACCCGACGCCGTGAAGAGCATAATAGAAAATCGTTAAATGAACGATTATTTGGCATCCGGAAAGTCCATCGAAGAAATGCGGGAGCGTATTCGCGACGTAATCGAAATAAACAAGGAGGCTAACTTTCATATGCACGGATGGGCGTCAAATAAGCCAAGCGTTGTCGCGGATGTACTCGATACTAATAGATTAGGTAGAAAAGAACAGGCGAATCTCTGTAACGACGAAGAAAAGGTTTTAGGCCTCTATTGGGACTGTAGCAAGAACACCTTTATAATCAACATCGGTCTAAATAAAGTTCGCCTGGAAATACGACAGGGAAAAGAACGGTCGACGAAATGCCAATTCTTCGTCATTGTAATGTCCGTGTACGATCCGCTCGGGCTTATCGCACCGTTTACATTACAAGCGAAGCTGATTATGCAAGATGTCTGGAGAAGTGGAATTAATTGGGACACGCAAATCTCGACCGAATATTTTAAGGCATTGTCAACGTGGCTGGACAATCTCGTAGCAATGAAGCAGTGCAAAATATCGCGATGTTACATAACCAAGACGTCAGATTATTCAAACATACAACTGCACATTTTTTGCGACGCAAGCCTGAAGGCCTATGCCGCGGTTGCCTATTTGCGGTCGGAAACACTCGACGGAAACGTACACTTATCACTACTTATGTCGAAATCGCGTGTTGCGCCTAAAAAGCCTATGACAATACCGCGACTCGAACTATAAGCCGCCTTGCTTGGATCGCGAATAGCTGCAGTGATCGAGACGGAACTAGAGTTGAAAATCAATCAACGCATTTTCTGGTCTGATTGGACAACCGTCTTATACTGGATTAGGAGCGACTCGAGGAGTAAACAGATGTTCATGGCGAACCGATTAGGAGAAATAGGCGAACTAACGAAAACAACTGAATGGCGATGGGTACCGACACAACTAAATCCCACCGACGACGTAACGCGACCGTCCGACCAGCTGATGCATACGGAAGATAGGTGGTTGATAGGGCCAGATTTTCTTCGCGAATCGTCTAATGCATGGCCAGTGGAGAAAGCTCTGGGAAACGTCGACAAACGAGAAATCGAGCAACTTGAAACGCGACGCGAATACGTTGGCGCGACATTCACTAAAGACCCTAAGAGTAGTTTCTTACCGGCAAAAATTACGATTCTAGGTTGGAATCGAATCGTTAAGGCAATGTATTGAGCGAGAATTTTCTTCTACGAATGGTACGGTAAAACGTTTAAACAACAAGCAGACAGTCAAACTCGTCTGAGCAGGGATAAAAAACGAAAGCACACGATCCGAGTATCACCCACGTTAAAATTACGCAAAGAATCAGCTCTCACCAAAGTAGTTGAAGCCGAAAAACATGGTATCGTCTCATACAAGCAAAATGTTTCCCTAGAGAATTGCGAGCGCTAAAAAGAAATGATGAGATTCCTAGAGGAAGTAAACTGATAGGTTTGAAGCCATACGTAGATGAGGAAGGAGTATTACGAGCGAAGGGGCGCGTCGGAAAATTCTCGTCCGCGCCGTTTCAAAACAGACCGGTCATTCTCGACTCAGATCACTTCGCGACAAAATTGCTAATTGCCGCATATCACCGACGATACAAACACGCGAACAATGAGACAGTAATAAATGAGCTGCGACAACAATTTCATATAGTCGAACTTCATTCGAGGCTACGCTGGCTCGCGAAAAACTGTATAATCTGTCTTTACACCGCGCCAAACCGGAAAATCCGCCGATGGCCGATCTACCTAAGACTCGCCTCGCGTACCGAGAAAGACCGTTCACCCATTGCGGCATGGATTACTTTGGTCCGATACTTGTGAAAATAGGTAGATGGAGGGAGAAACGCTGGGGTGCGCTATTCACGTGTATGACAACACGCGCAATACACCTCGAATTAGCGCATACGCTCAGCGCGAGTTCAGCAATCGTGACCTTTCAGCGATTGGCCGGAAGACGAGGTTTCCCGCGAGAAATCTATACCGACAACGGCACTAATTTCGTCCGAGCAAACAAGGAACTAAAGGACGCGATCGCGAGCATCGACAAAGAAAGACAAAGAGAATTCGCAGATATTAACCGTTTTCAATGGCATTTTAACCCACCGGGCGCAGCGCACATGGGGGGAGCATGGGAACGTCTTGTCCGATCCGCCAAGGTAGCTTTAACTCACACGCTTAACGAACAGGCGCCGTCAGAAGAGGTTTTCCAAACACTATTTGTAGAGGTCAGGCACATGATAAACTCCCGCCCTCTGACACACGTCTCTATCGATCCTGCAGATGAAGAAGCTTTAACGCCGAACCATTTTCTAATCGGCGAATCCTGAGGTCATCTACGGTTCGAGAAATACGAAGCGCAAACCTTTAGCCCGCGTAAGAACTTCGAGCTAGCTCAGCAATTCGCGAACGAGTTTTGGAAGCGCTGGCTACGCAAGTACTTATCTACCTTGATGCCGCGACGAAAGTGGAACGCCGATATTCTAGCTTTACAACTAGGAGATATCATCATCATTGCCGATTACCTAATACCTCGAAACACCTGGCGAAAGGGTAAGGTCGTGGAAGTGTTCCCCAATGCTTTTGATAACGTAGTTCGAGTCGTAAAAATCCGTTTCAGAAAGAAAGAATACGTCCGGCCAGGAAATAAACTAATCAAAATATTAAGGCAGTCGGAATAGATCTGAAATTTCATCAATTCTTAGACCGGGGGGAGGTTGTAAACGACAGTCGAACATCGCTTCGTCTCTCTCTCTCTTCCTCTCTCTTTCCATCTGTAAGAAAGAGGAATAAAACAAGCGGACGAGCGCGAATAAAACAAAAAATGATCCCGGGGTCCCGCCGTTAGTTATAAGACAGGGTCGGCGGGCCGCATCTGTTCCTCAGGTGTGCCGCATCGACGCTGACCGATCCCATCAACAAATTACCTTGTATTTACTCTCGTTTTTTGTCGGATTATTCTGTTTTGTTCGTCGCAAAAAAGGAGCGAAGAAAGCCGCGGAATTGTAAACGTTTAGGACAGACACCGAACATACGTAAAATAAATTACCGAAAATTGTAAGACTAAGCAGCGACAAAAAAGCGCCTTGTCCGTTTGGGCCTTCTTATTTCAACTCATCCCCATAAATCTCACTCTCGCCAATGATCGCGGGCGTACGCAAGGCCTGCGTATCGTCGTCGGACACCACTATACTACTCCGAGGGATGAGTCCCTGGAGGTAGTTAGATCCCACGGGAAACCGATGGTCTTACCAGAGGTTTCCGGGTATTGTCGGGTCATAAAACGAACAGATAGGGCCAGCATAGAGGCTCCCCTAGGCTAACAGGCTGGCGAGAGAGAGAGAGAGAGAGAGAGAGAGAGAGAGAGAGAGAGAGAGAGAGAGAGAGAGAGACAAAATTGAACAACAGGAAAACGACGAGAAAGTGGAAGACAAAACGGAGGAAGAAGGGGAAACGGGGGCGTAAACCATGTCGCATCAACCAGGCACCAGAACCAGAACAAGATTTGGACTTAAACGAGTAAGTCGCTCTTCAGTCGCTGCTAGCCACGCGAAAATCTTTGTCAATTTGAATTGAAATAAATACAAGTCCGCATAAATATCGATTTTAACAAACCATTATTATTTCTCATACTCACCCCTAACAACGGTTAACCAAAATACCGAATGTATTTGGTCACGCAATAATAACGGGAGGTGCACCTACCCTGTGGTACAATTACGGTGATCAGCCGTAATTGTAGATGACGAAGAATCAACTGCTGCTGCTCCTCCTGTTAATCAGCTGCGCTGCCTCGCTCTCCTATCAGCTATAACTTTGCTGCTGTCAATCTGTTGCTGCTTGCTGCAAGAAATTTGTTGCACTTACGCACGAAAATCGTCCCAAAAAACTTTAATATCGGCGAAACACAGTGCAAAAATAAATTCGGCGGTAATGTCGCGTAAACAGCTGAGGCGTAACTGCTTATTCAAATGCTCGCGGGCCTCCTCTCTCTCTCATAATTATTCGTACTAACGCGCGAGTTACAGAATCGCGAACGGATCGATTAATTGAATCGACTATCGTTGCAGTATTCATTATACAGGGTGTCCCATTTTAATTTACCACCCCCTAAAACAGGTTAATAATTTGCTCTGAGAAAAAAATGTTTCAAATAAAATTTGTTGGGTTCGAAGGGGGGCATCTTTTGGCTATTTCAGCTGCGACCTTGAACATGACCTTCAAGGTCATTTGAAAGTCAAGACCTAATTTTCATATGAAATGTGCATATTTTATGGCGGATTCAGATTCTACTAAAAAAGAAAAACACTTTTTGTATGAATCATTTTTTGAAAAAATCCCAAATTTTTGTTGTAAACGGCTTTAAAAAAGTAGAAAAAATCACTAGATATCTCTACCTTAAACTGAGGTTAAAATTTTTCCCACAGTTAAGAATGATTTTGATGAATGTTACTAGATTCAATGAGGGACATACTGTAGTGACCTTCACCACGAACTTGCTTAAGAGCCATCAATGTCATTTGAAGGTCATCAAGATTTTTTGAAGGTCAAATGTTTATTTACAGGTAACCATTACATTTTATCCGAGGAATTAGAATATTAGAATTAGAATATTTTTCTCGTAAATGCTTTATTTCTCGCTAAAAGACATTTTTTTGCTTCGTTATCGTTCTATTGGTAAGGCTTGTAAATTCTTACAGCTCCTCAAAGCTTCTCATCATTAGGTTTTCATTGACTTTCTGAATTTCAGATTAAACAAAAATTAAATTATTAATTTAAGATTAAATATTCCCTAAAAAATCTACCTACAACAGATAATGGCTGACTACACGCCGGTAGAGATAGTCAACATGATCAAGATTCTGGGAGAATGTCACGACAATTACAAGGCTGCAGCGAGGCTGTACGCTGAAAGGTATCCGGACGCTCGTCATCCTACTAGGAGGAATATTAAACTTCTAACGATAAGAGCTCAAGGAGGTAACTTAAGAAGGAAGAGGTGACGGACGGGCCCAAGAGAGCATATTGCGCTTGGGGTTCGTGCTGTAATTGCCGAGGATCTTCATATTTCGACGCGACAAATTCAGCGAATGCATGGAATACCCAGATCAACAGTTTCCCGTGTATTGCATCATTTTAGATTTCATCCATATCACTTGCACCTTACACATGCCATTGAGCCTGGTGATCCTGCCAGGCGATTTAGATTCTGTCAATGGGCGGAAACACGAATGCGCATAGATCCATTTTTCTTTAATTGGACTCTCTTTACAGACGAGGCAAAGTTCGACAATATGGGAGGAGTTAATCTTCATAACGCGCATTATTATGCAGAAGAAAATCAACATTGGCAGCGAGATCACCGTACACAAAGACGGTGGTCAATTAATGTTTGGGCGGGCATAGTTGGGGAATACGTTGTGGGTCCAATTTTTTATGACCGTAATTCAAACGGCGAGCTTTATTTAGATATTCTCGAGAACCAAATTCCACCTCTTCTAGAAAACATTCCGCTAGAAATAAGGCGAGACATGTGGTTCCAGCAAGATGGTGCTCCCGCTCATCGTCGACTACTTGTCAGGAGATTTCTGAACGAGATATACCCAATAGTTGGATTGGAATTGGTAGTCCAATCTGTGAATTCCCTGCGCGATCGCCAGATTTGACCCCATTGGACTTCTTTCTGTGGGGGGCCGTGAAGCAGAGAGTTTACGCGGAAGCCCCGACAACGGCACAAAATATGATGGAGAGAATTGTTGCAGCATTCCAGGCGTTAACCCCACAAACATTAATAGATGTCCAAAGAAGTTTTCGGCAGAGAATACAAATGTGCATTCAACAAAATGGGCAATTGATAGAGCACTTGAGACATTGAAATTTCCGTGACTAGCTGAACGAAGGGGTCTTGCCTTAAGTGGTTGGACGTGAAGGTCTTGCCTTAAGTGATCCAAAGGATACCTCTGTCTTTGTTTGAAGCTAGTAACATTCATCTAAAACATCTTATTTCTAGAACAAATTCTCTTTTCAGTTAAAGGGAGAGCTACCTACCTATTGATGATCAAAAAATGATTCAGACAAACAGTGTTTCTCTTTTTTAGTAGAATCCGAATTCGCCATAAAATATGCACATTTCATATGAAAATTTGGTCTTGACTTTCAAATGACCTTGAAGGTCATGTTCAAGGTCGCAGCTGAAATAGCCAAAAGATGCCCCCCTTCGAACCCAACAAATTTTATTTGAAACATTTTTTTCTCAGAGCAAATTATTAATCTGTTTTAGGGGGTGGTAAATTAAAATGGGACACCCTGTATAAGGCATCGCATCACAAAACTACCATTGCCGCTATTCACAGTTGAAATTGAACATAATTATAAAAGCTAAGAAATTTATAAAGTAAACCGACTATTAAACACGGTAATAAAATTCGAGCCACCGAACGTTTGAAGAGAAATTCCTCAATGTCAAAACTGCCAAGAATACGAGCATACAAAAAACTATTGTTATAAAAGTGCTGTGAGTGCTGTGCTGAACAACACCAAACTAAAGAATGTCTAATTTAAAAAAATAAAAGAAGTTACATGTGCAAACTGTAAAAGAGATCACACCGCAAACTGTAAAAGAAATCACACCGCAAACTATAAAGGATGCCCAGTTTGTAAACAATTACGGCAAAGCTATTTCCTAGACTAAAAGAAAAAACGTTAAATCAAAACAGTATTCAAGTTTATCTAAATTCAAATTCAAATTTAAATGCTTACGTCAATAGAGTTAGACCAAATACTACATATGCACAGGTAATATGAGTATCAGAAGTAAACACAAATAATAAACTTGAAAATATGATGGAGCAGCTGATGCAACGATTGGATATTATGTTAAATTTTTTAACTGTACTAGTAAACAAAATGGCATAATGAGCAGTCTAAAACTCGCTATCTGGAACGCAAATGGTCTTATGCAGAGGCATATTAAATTAATAGCATTTTTAATTTTTAAAAATCTTTAAAAGAAGATGCCTCGGTGTACGAGTACGTTGCAACGGCAGCGGGACGTCTTCGTGGTTTTACGCTGAGGCGTTTTCTTCTAATTAGGGCTACGCCTTCCGATATGTCGGGCTTTTGAATTTTATGACTGATTTCGATAGCAAAAATCCTCAGGAACACGCAGGAACAAGAATTTTTCAAATAAAAAAATATTTGTTAAGATATTAGCAATTGTTTAAACAAAAAGTTAATAACTTTCAAAAAAAAATTTTTTTTTTGTTTATTGTTGTAATATTTCGAAAGTTCAAGGTATTATAACTATTTTGAAAAAATCCAACCTCGATATCTTTATTAGTTTTTAAAATATAGCTGTTTGAAAATTTTTCATAATTTTTCTTTAATTGTTAATAACTTTTGATATAATTAATGTATCGTTATCAAAATTTGAGAAAAATCTCACTTACACGTGTACAACAATTGTGCCAAATTAAAAAAAAATCCGTAACTCAAGGGTTATTTAGATAAGTCAATCGAAATAGCCAAGAATAACCCATATATAGACCTCTGCTCCTTTTTTCTGCGTTGGACCTCTTCTTCCTTCTTCTATCTCATTCCTTTCGTCGTTTCAATTTTTTTTCTTTTTTCTTTTCCCTTTTACCCCCCCCCCCTCCCCCTCCTGACTCCCGGATCTGGAGTCTCAGCCATCTCCCCATCTTCTCCCCCTATCTCCTCTCCTTATTTTTTTGTCATATTTTTCTTATTTCTCTCTATTATTTTTTCAAATGCCCTAGCATACCTACATGTTCCTTCTTCCAACTTCTCTTCCAATACTTTACTCAGTTTTCTGATCAGTCCCTCTCCCTCACTGTTTCCCCTCCAGTAATTCACCGCCTTTATCCATTCCTTTTTAATAGTCTTCCTCGCTTCTTTGCATATCCAGATATGTTGTAAATCTTCATCCCCTTTTCCACAAATTCTACATTCTGTATTAATAAAACCTTTATTGCCCACCTTTCCCACACTCCCACACCTAATTCTTGCCCATGCTTCTTTCAGATAACCCTCCCCTCCTTTCTCGTTCCAGTATTTCTCTCTTCCTAATCCTGTTTTCCATTTCTTGTAATGCTTCAAATATTTTGACTCGTCTATCCTGCTCCATCTTGTTTGGATGTCTTGTTCTGTTCTTGTTTTCAAGATTTTTCCTGTGGTTCTATTAGTTTCTATTAGTTTCCCTTTTTCAAATCCTTTTTTCATGATAACCTTTAACTCGCCTTTACCTGCCTTCTTAGCTGATTCTAGCCACTCCTTCCCCCATTTAGTTAGGTTGTTATTTAAAATACCTTTAATTTCTTTTTTCAAACATATCTTTGGCAACCTTTTATTCTTCACTTAGATTATTTCCCCTATATAATTCGACGCCCTCTTTATCGTTTTCAGATATAACCCTTCTATTCCTGCCTCCATCTTTCTTTTGTATTTTTTCTAGTTCTTCTCGTGATGACCAGCTCCACATTTCTGATCCGTATAGGCATCCCGCTGTCCCCATTGCATTAAGTATCTGTCAAGTACGTTTAGATTTGCTCTCTTCATTAAGCCCAAGTACTATTCACTGCCCTTTGTGCTTTTTGCTTCATTTTCCTGATATGTGTCCCATAACCTCCCTTTGTTGCAAACCAGAAGTCTAGATATTTGTACTCTTTTACTACCTCCAGTTTTTCTCCATTGCATTTTTTCTTAGCCTTCCTACCCTTCTTATCGCCATCACCTTAGTTTTCTTCACATTTAATTCCTCTATACCATTCCTCTCATTATAGCGTTGCATACTGATCAACATCTGAAGACCTTCCTGAGTATCCGCGTTCAGTACTATATCGTCAGCAAACTTTAATCCGTATACTTTTTGATTACCTATAACGGAGCCCCCTTCTTTCTTTGAAGACCACATCTTATCAGTGTCATTTAAATATAGATTAAAGAGGGTCGGGCTTAGCGGGCAGCTTTGCTTTACCCCTCTCGTGACTCTGAACTCTTCTGAGATTCCCTTGTCCATTATCACTTCGCATGTTGTCTCTCTATAGATTTCCCTTATTATTTTTAACATTCTTCCTGATACTCCCTCCTATTCTATTTTTCTTGTCAAGATTATTCTGTCCACTGTGTCGAATGTTCTCTTGAAGTCTGTGACGGAGAATCTCGGCTAGGCCGATCTCGTCCGTTTGGCTCTCGCAAATGTCCGTGCGCCGCGCCAGGCTGAGAGTGTGTACGTTTGGCACACATACTCATGCTTGGACCTTTTGTTTGCGAGGTGCTGAACACGGGCTGAGCTGACGACTGGAGCGATGCAGATGGCGCAGAAGAAGAGAGAAAGAGAGAGAGAGAGAGAGAGAGAGAGCGCTCGAATTGCGGATCGCCGCGGAAAATTCGAGGAGTCTCTGCTAAACGATGAGCAGAGGAAGTCGCGCGCGCGGATAAAACCGACGGTGACGGTTTTTCAAAGTTGGCCTCGCGACCTCGTCGACGATCGTTCGTTTTGGAGACACGCCCGGTGCGCGGACGAGTATTGGAGCGTGAGGCTGGGTCGCGCCCAGCCGTGCCCCGAAGTATACCCGGCACCGGTGCGTGTGAGTTACCGGCGAGGTGCGCGGGTGCGCGCGCGAGCAGTCAGGACGTGCTGCAGCCCCGAACGGTAGAGAGGCGGCGAAGACAACGGCAACAACAATTAACGAGCGAGTTGCGGGTGAGGCAACAGTATTGGAGAGCGAACGAGAGGACGAGAAGAAGGAAGATAGCGACGCCAAAGGAAAATAGTCGAGGTTGATGCCGTATTTTTCTCTTGTCTCTCTCTCTCTTGCATGTTTGGGCGTCAGTCTATGGCTGGTAGCACAGCAGACCTGCTGGCTACCCGTTGATAGTCTATCAGCGAAAAGTGTTTGTCGGGCATTTGTTATAATATTTAGTTTTTATAAGGGAATCGGCAGGCTGACCAGCCACCGATTCACCTTCGCGTTCGCGTTTGTTATTGTGCCGCTCGTAGTGTGTAAGTCCGAGGTTGCCGTATTGTAATCGTTTGTTGACAATTAAAAGACTAGCGTATTAATCCGCTGTTGTGTTTATTCGCCGCTGTATCACTCCTCATCCCGACTTCGAATCTGTACGTTTAACGTGTTTATGCTCGACGCGTTATTCAGTCGTGGGAACGTCTTTTGCTTCCCGAATCCCCGAATAAATAATTTGTGCGGACGGTCGCGAGCAACCCAGACGGGTACGGCCGGAATTCTCCGTTACAAGTCTATGAAAGCCAAGTAAATGTTCCCTCCTTCTCTCTTAATTTTTTTCCCTATTATGCAGTTTAATGAGAAGACATGATCTCTCGTTCCCTTCTCCATTCTAAACCCTGCCTGACTCTCCCCAATCATGTCTTCCTCTTCTATCCAGGTTCTAAATCTTTCGTTCAGTATACTTGCTAATATCTTGTATCCTACGTCCAGCAACGATACCCTTCTGTAGTTCTCTGCCTTGTTTTCATCCCCGTCTTTAAAAATTGGAAAGATGCGTGCTTTTCTCCATTCCTCCGGTAGCTCTCTCTTTACCTAAATTTCATTTCTCGTCTCGGTTAGTTCTATCATCCAGCCTTCTGTTGAGTTCTTGAAGAGCTCTCCAGGAATTCCATCTTGCCCTGCCGCCTTCCGCTTTCTTAGACTTTTTATCGCCCTTTTCATCTCCCTTCTAATTATTCATGTTCTGTTCACGATACTCTGCTCACACCATTTCTTCGTCTCCTCCTCCTCCCCCCTTGGCTCTCTTCCTTCTTCCTTCCTGTTACGGATCAAGTTCGCGCATTCATCACATTCATCACATTCATTCTTGTTCACCAACCCCAACACTTCCCTTCCTTTCCATTTTCCAACTCCTTTTCTTTAACTAACAGATTAGTGCTTCCTTCCTCATCGGGATTCAACTGTTACAACCACTCTTCTTCTGAGATTCTCGAACCTTTTTTGCTCTTTTTTTCCTAAAGCTTCTTAGCGCATCCCAGAAGTCGGCCCCTTTCTTATTTTCTTCTAGTCTTGTCCATTTTCTTACTGCTATCTCTTTTTTCTTGTTACTCTCCATCCTTATCAGGTTTGTTCTTCCCTCATTATACTCCTCTCTGTCCTTGTCTCTTTTGGTTAATAGAAATTTGTTTAGATTTTTCCACACCTATCTGTTCAAATCCTTGTATTCTTTATCTTTACAGTCTCTTGCTTCTTCTGTATTTCCTGTGGTATTCTTTAACTCTCTTTGCAGTCCTGTTTTCTCTCCCACTTCCAGTAGCATCCTTTTAAATCTTGTCCATCTTCCTTCTGTTGTTTCCATAGTCCATTCCGCCTCTCTTTTCTTCATCTCCTTTCTATACTCATTTCTCTTTTTTTCGTCCCATATCATCCTCGTATTTCTCTTCTGTGCTCCCTCTTCATCCTTCTACTCCTCCTTAGCCTCTGGGCATTCTTCTTCTTCTGTTTCTAGCTCGAAAATAATGGGTAGGTGATTAGATGTTAGGCTTCTCTCCACTTTCATCTTTTTCACTATATTACCCCTTTCGTTCTCAATTTCAATTATATAGTCTAGAGTAGAGTTGCATCCCGCACCATAAACGTTATCTCACTTTCCCAATCCCCCTCTGTGTCTCCATTTTTTATTACTCCCCTCATTTCATTGCAGAATTTTAGTAGCTTCTCTTCTTTGTTTTTCTTCTTATCCTGTGATCTTCTCCTCCTGTCGTTATCCTCGCTATCGCTCCCTTCCCCCACCCTTGCATTAAAATCTCCGATAAGAAGTAGACTGTTTCGTCTTTCCCTCCTCTCCTCTAATACTTCCTCCAAATTCTTCCACACTTGGTTTATTCGTTATTATATACCGCTAATATATCACATTTTCTTTCTTCTGAAACTCTTATCCCTACTACAGTAACTCCACATTTCCATTCTTTCATCTTAACTCCATCAGCTATCCCTTTTCTTTTAGATCTTGCAGTTGCTTTTCCTCCCCACACATGTTCCTCACCTATTTTCTTCAAGAAGCTCTCCATCTTTTTCTCCTCCAACCATGTCTTCTGCAGTATTATGATGTCGTATTCTTTTAGGTAGTTCTATTCCTTCAATATATTGCTTATTCCTGCTGTATTCCATTCAATTCCAGTGATCTTCTTAGTCCTTTTCCTTTTTTCCCTCTTCAAACATTGGTTATCTTCTTCTTTCTACTCTCACCACCCTCCCGTTTCTTTCTCTCGATTCATACCACTTCCCCTCCACTTCTATTTTTTGATGTCCTGCTGCTGTTCTTCTTCCTCTTGATTTTTCTTTCCTCTCCATCGTTCGTATCCATTCCTGTATCCTTTTCTCCCTTGCCGTTAGGTAATCCTCAATCTAGATTGCCTTCCCTTTCAGTTTGTATTTGTTCTCGATAACTTCCATCTTGTCCTGTAAAGTGCACATTGTTAGGATAGTCCCCTCCCTAGTGGTTTCCTTCCTGTAGATTTTTATCGGTATCCTAAATAATGCCTCAAGTTCTTCCTTGCATCTCGCCGTTGCCTCCTTCCTTCTCCAACTCATCATTTTCCTCACTAATATATTGTTCTTTCTTGCTAGTCTTTGCTTTCTCTCATAATCTAGTTCTACTCCAGTCATCTCTTTGGGTATGTTGTTGTAGCTTTCCGTCCCCTTTACTTCCCAAACTGGGGCCTTGACATCACCTTCATTGTATTTATTTGCATTCCTGTTTTCTTGCAAGTACAGTCCTTTTATTGATAATCCCTCTGTACAGAACCCGGTTCTTTGCTTGCTTCTCGTGACTCCTCATTTCTATCTTCGGCTCTCCTTCCCACTGCTTCTCTTTCTTCTGCTGACTCATCTCTCCCGCGATGATACCTCGGTTTCTCATTCTCCAATTCGATAATCCTCTCCTGCAATTTATTTATTTTAGAATCTTTTTTATTAATTTCCTCTCATATCTCCTCTAATCTAATTTCCCAGTTTTTTTCCAATATTCTTATTTCCTCCCTGTTTTCTTTCACTATTTTCTATTATACCCTCTTATAATCTTACTTTTCTTTCCATATCCCTCTTAAATTTTTTAAATTCATTACTTACCTTTTCCTCTCTTTTATTCTTTGGTTTCTTTCCTCTATTATCTGATTCTCCCCTTTTGTCTATTTTCATTAGTTTCTCCTCGTTCCATTGTTTTGTTGCTAATTCTCCATCTGTGAAACTCTCTTCTTCATCCGGTTCCTCTATGGTAATGCTCTTTCCTAGTTCTTCCCTTCCGTTTTCTCCGCCAGGTGTTGCTTTCCTTCTCTCCTCTTCTTTAGCGACCTCTTCGTTGATCTCTGCTCTTCTTTCACCTTCTTTGCCCCCCCCCCCCACCACTTCCTTCCTTTTCCCGCCTTTCGTTAACGATTCCCCATGACGTCTCCCCCTCCACCACTTTCTTGATCTTCAATCTCCACCAATTTTTTGATACTGTTGTCCTGGTCCATTTTATAGCTTTTCTGACCTCTCTTGGATGGCCTCCCTCTTTTCTTCCTATTTTCCTGCTCCTCACTTATTCTATTTCCTTGATTTCTTTCTTCCACTGCGTCACATTCACTCCCACCTAACCTCACTCGCTACGCTTCCTTCTTGTTCCTTTAACTTTCTACTACCTGTTTTTCTTCACACGTCCTCACTTCCTTTTCCTCTTTCCTTTGTTTGGCATTTTTCCTGCTGTTTTTCTTTCTCACTTTCTCACACTTTCCGCTTCAATATCACTTTCTAACTTGCTGCTTTGTACTGCGCTGCTACTCGTTCTTGCGTCAAACCGGATGTCATGTAAAACATTAATATTATACTACTATACAATACTACATCTTTAGTAGGGGCTATAAGGGTTCTAAACCACTGATCTACAAGAATTAATTATTTCCTTATCAGCAGTCGGTAACGTTATCAATCCCATGTTATAGTCTGCCTTTTCGACAGAATTTATCGACGATCGACCTGTTTGACCGGCATCGATTGTTACCGACTGTTGTGTACCAACATGCAGGACCCATGCTCCCCGCCGGTATCAATTACCGACTCTTGTATTGATATATAGGCCCCATACCCCATGCCCGCGTTATTAGAATATGATGATGTGATTATGATACATTACAATACAAGTGCGGGAAAATAGATTCTTGTCTTGCGTGGCGCTTACGCCCGAGCAAAGCGAGAGTGGAAAGGTATACGAGACGAGAAACTCTTTCCTGAACATGTGCCGTACCGTATTTTTTGATACGACGTGTGGAAAGTGCAATTTTTAACGCACGTTTTCTGCTGAGCGTGTGGGAAAGACGCACTTTGCGCACGGAGTATCGAAAAGTAATGTACGAACAAGTTACCAGTAATATAAAACATTATTATAATAATTTGTATTTTTATTTTTTCATATAGTGTATAATATGCTATATGTAGATGGTTCAAAGTTTTTTATATCCTTCTGATTTTTGTATGGATTTAATGTTGGTTCAATATTTTTCAGTGTATGATTTCCATTGAGATGATTGATTTTTTTTCTTATCATTTTTGGTTGGGGTTTTACTATTTTCAGAGAGACGTATGTAGGATACACAATTATTGTGCCCCAAGCTGATAGAGTATGATTGCAAACAAAAAATGAATTGCCTTATATTGAATAGTCGATACTTCTGATTAGTTAGAAAATATATGTGGGGTTGATTAATTTCTTTTTAATTATTGATGTCAGAATAAACTTCTATGAATTTCATGTGATGTTAATCCATTCAATTCTTTTAGATTAGTTTTTAATTTTGATAGAGTATCACGTATTTTTGTAAGTTCTATGGAAAGAATATCTTGAACAGTCTTTAAGTTTACAGCATCATTAGAATGAGTAGCAGTGCCTAAGTCGTTTATTTTCTAAGTCATACTGATTCTCCTCTGTGATTTTATATCCTTTACCAATTAGACCACGATTGCTCTTAGACCCACCTAGGTTACGTCCAAAAATATCAATGCTCATAGTTAAAATGAATAAAATGAATAAAATACGCAATTTAGATTTTTACTTATTTTTATTAAAGAATTTTTATTTATTTTTGATAAAAAAATTATTACGTATTATATTAATGAGTATTGCTATACAAGTTTGAAAACATTACAACTTACAGGATTGTATTTAATTATACGATCGTGCAAAATCAGACAATATGCAACAGTTCCCTGTGGTATATTATCTTTTGTTTCAAACTCTAGAGTATATCAACTGCAGCTTGTTTCAATGCCTTGTTTTCCTTTGAACAGTCTATCAATATTAATAGTGCATGGATTTTAAATTGTTTTCTATCCAAAAGTGGATTGAACATATAATTTCTATTATAGTAGATATGTTGGAATTATGTATACATGTCCTATAACATCAAATATTGATTATTATTAATATCAAGATTTAAATAACCATACGTATATTTCTGAGAATTGACAAAAAGTTTTACATTCGTTACATTGCAGTGATGAAAATTGCTATAATTTTTTGTTTTATCAGACTTCAGTTTCGTTTGAAAACCTATTACAACAAACTTTAGTTTTTCTAGTTGATTTAATGTTTTTACTGTCCAAATATGTTTAGATATTTGAGGTAATTCTGGATTCGCATAAAGCTCCCACCAGCGAAAACTCATGAAAATAGGTAGATCTTTTTAAATAAAATTAAATAACTGTATCTCATGCCTATCTGACATAATTACATGAGGCATCAACCGCTCGATTCGTATAAGTTCTAAATTGAGAGACTCATACTTATCTTCATTATCGATTCTGATCTAATTTTGTATAATTGCATTAAGATCCTTTCTCGATCGCGTTAAATCAAGTTCATATTTTACATTCACACGAATTTTTTAATAATCTTTAGCAAAGTCTAAAATCATTGCGAGTGGTAGGGACACGTCAAAGTTACCATTCTGATCTGTTATATTTCTAGTTTCTTGACTATCAAGCCATCCAGCATTTTTAAAAAATCTACTTTGATTCTGATTTAATGAAATGAAACCTTCCATAGTACTTGTCAGTCCAATATTTTTACACTGATCTATTTTATTGGCATTAATTTTATAACAACTATCCTCAAACAGATGGCATATAGCATTATTTACAAACTTTGTACCAGTAACATCAGCGCCATCATTTCTTCGAACTTTCCCTACAATATGTATTAAGAATTAGTCTAAATAATATCGCATCACTAATTATTTCAAAGGAGAAGGTACGGAAAGTCACTCCAACGTGGAAGGCGCCGATGGGCTCTCGTAAACCGACAATCTCGATAACCGCAATTAGTTAAAACCGGGAGAGAGGACCATCGGAAGGAAAGGCCGTGCGAGCTTGTCTTCGTGCGAGTAGACGCACTGAAAACAAGGTATCATCTCACAATCACCCGTAAAATGGCCCGGCGGACGCGATGCTATTCAAATGTACTCACATCCACTCGTCCGCGTCCCGTTTTTTCGCCAAGAGAGAGGAACGAAGAGCATATAATTATATTCATTCAATATTAAAAAAAGTATGTCAAACCTTTGACTTTATAATTACAATACTTAAACATTTAATACGTTATTTTTGTAATACATATAACTTGCGTTTCTCTTTCTTTAATCTATTTACAGATCTAACACTATAGACGTTATCAACAAAGTTGCCGAAAGTTCAAGCTTTCTACCCACAAAAAAAATTAAAGATTTAAACCAAAATATTCTCTATACTATCGCCGACATAAAAAAGTAAGCACTAAGTATGGAATGAAAATAATTCTAAAGTTAGATGCATTATTTGATATTTTTCTGTCCATTAAAGTCAACGAACTTCTCGTCCAGAATGAATCTTCATATGAGAATTTTAAGAAAGAAGTGGAAGAGCGGGATATAAAATTAAAATCTCTTGGAGGATGTTTCATCGAATTTGTATAGATAATTGATCTTTGGCAATAAAAAAGTTTTTATACTTACACAGACCTATATATTTTTCTTTTATTTTGAATGAGATCATAAAAAAATTACCGCCACCTACCTATACTTTCTATTCAATCACAATTATTCAATTTAAGGCAACACACTTTTTATTTCGGTATGGGGTATGGTGCATGTGGCCCGCATGTCGGTTCATAAAGTTGGTAACGAGCGATGCTGGTCAAACAGGTCGATCGTCGATAAAAATCTGCCGATAAAGCAGCTCACAGACCGGTCACATGAGATTGATAACGTTGGTAAAGAAGAAATTAATTCTTGCATGGTAAATAGCTTAGAACCCTTATAGCCCCTCCTACTACCTTACATACTGATTAGTAGTGGTTACGTGCTGAAAAATCATAGAATACTTTATTTTCATTTGTATTTCATCTAGTATACTTATGAGTTTGAATTTTAAATATGTATGAAAAAATATATGGTCTAGGACGATGATAGATTTATACGATGTTTCAAATAACTTACGTTGAAAAATATTTGCTAGGTTCATCGTTGAACGACATGGAGCACCCAGCACTGATGCAACTTCTGGAAAAAATTAAGTAGGTTGAACATTTATATTTCAATGATAGTTCATTATATGATTTAATAGTATATAATATAGTATATAATAACATAATGATTCTATCAATTTAAAGTGGAAATCTAGACTAAATCAAGACTAAAATAGGGTACGTTTAATATTTTACAAGAATTATTATTGTATTATTTTATTTTGATTGATGAAAGAAACCATATATAAAAATAATATTTTTTTCATTAACAGATTCATTAATGAGCGCTTGGAAGCTGTTGAGAATTCTCAAAAGTATTATTTTCTTAATAATTATTATATCAATGTTTAGTTTGATTCTTTAAACATTTTCGGTCATTGTCACTTAGCTCTTATGTCGAAAGGATAAACAGGCTTCAGAAAACAACAGGGTAAACTTAATTATTTGATAAAAATTATTGCCAGATTAATCGTTTTCTGATTTTTTTTATTAATTATTATATTTTAGAGAAATATCAAAGATGCTAAGATAATTGAAGGCTTACTAATACATAATTACGGCCCGTTTCTAAAAACCGACCTCAATGCCTTCCATTCCGTTCAGGGAAAGCCATCGAAAATGCTAGTGACGAGGAGTACGACCATGTGGTGAGTTTTAAACTTAATTCATGAAATTACTTTTTAAATATTTGAATTAAGATGATATATGCAATGAGAATTTCTTTTAAACATTCTTCCAATTATTCAGCCTACATGGGAGGCCATAACTCCACCATTTCGGCGGCGAAATGCATGATCGAAGGCTTTGAGTTTAATAAAGAGTTTTCGCAAAAGAACACCTGGCACGGATCTCAGTTAAAGAATATTTTGGCTTTTTTAAAAACCATACGCTTTGCATCGGCGTGGCAAGGTAAGAGTAATCCATTTGAATTTATATTGAAGGTGGATGTGACAGGTGTAACCGACATTTTTGCTGAAATTGCTTAAAAATATTACTTTGAATGATGATTTATTGCCTCCATTTGTTTTCTAAGGCATGGAATTGAAATAATAACAGTTTATAGCAAAAATAGGCCAAAATAGACCAATTTTTTCGATATACTTCTGTATTTTATTACTTATGTTTCTTCCAAATAGGGTTTTCGTCCATCTACATCCCTTAGATTTCTTCCAGGTTTGCTATCTATCTTCTTCTATTATAGAGTCTATCCTCGTACACCCTTCCCGGTATGGCATTCCTACCTCCCAGTCTAGGTGTACGTCTGCTTCCGCATCCTACTTTGCCAACTTATCTGCCCTCTCATTACCCTTATACCCTGAGTATCCAGGCACCCATGTAATGGTAATGGAGTTTCTCGTGGCCAACTTATTCAGCATTTTTTAAATCTTAGTAACTAGTGCTGACGCCGTGACCGTGCTTTCAAGTGCTTTTATTGACGCTAGACTATGGTGCAGATTCTTATGACTCTGCCTTCCGTTCTGTTTTGTACCAGATTCATAGCACACGTCTTTATAGCGGCCATTTCCGCATGAAGGAAGGTGTTGTATTCTTTCAGACTAAAGTCTTGTCCCTGCCTTTTTCTGCATATACTGAAGCCTGTGCCTTTGTCAGACTTGGATCCATCTGTGAACCATATGTCTCCATGTTTCAGGCTTCGTTTTCTTTCCAACTTTCCCTCTCCGGTTTTAAAGCGTCCCCTGAATGAGATAGTTTTTATTATTCTGTCTTGTGGTTCGCTCGTGATGCCACCTTTAGTCAGAATATTACCGATGGTCGCATGCCCATCTTTATATCCTCCCCAGGCCTCGTTGCACATTAGTCTGTACACTGTTTTGATGGCACACCCTTTGATAATAAGGTCCAGTTCTTTCTCGCTTAGCATAATTCTAATGGCGGCCGTGGGTGTGCTGCGCTTTAATCCGAATGTCCCTCTCAAGGTAACGACCTGTATATGGTCCAGGACCCTCCTTGTAGTTACATTTTCAGTGATTTTCTACCATACTACTGCCGCGTAGATCAGTTTCGGTACTAGTATAGCTCTATAGATCCATAGTGCCTTTTGAAATTCGAGTCCCTATCCTACTTTAATTGCTAATCTACAGTGCATAAATATGTTTAACACCTTCCTACTTTGTTGTAGATGCTGTTTCCAACTTAGTTTCTTGTCTAAATATAATTCTAGGTATTTCACCCCTTCTGCGTATGGTACCTTGTGATGTTCGTATCACCTATAAATAAAATAATTCGAACTCTCGTAATCTAGCTAATGAGTAAGAATTTGTTTCCAATGATTTTACTCTAATTGTCAAGAAAATAGATAAATGAATCAAATATAATAAATAAGTAAATCAAATATACATAAGTGTAATATATCGAGGAAAGTCAGACAATGCCCTAGTTTCTTATGGTGCGAATTGTCCCATAAGCAGAGCTAAAGTCTTTCTTTGATAGGATATAATTCGGCCCAAGTTTCTTATAGCGCGAGATGTTCTATAAGTCGAGCTCAAATTATAAGGAAAGGATAGTCTTGCTTAGTTAATCACAATGAGAGAAAGAACTTAGGTATTAATCCAAGTTTATTCAGACTCATGCGCTCACCTTGCAAGGCTAGAAGTGAATGCTAGCCTGTGCAAAGGTGGGCCTATTTATATACAGATTTTCCCGCTTATTTTTGTAGGAGAGATTTCATCGAAAATTCGAGAGACATTCGCGAATTTTGAGAAATGATTTTTCTTAATTTACAAGTAAATAACCATTAATATTAAGTTTTTAACACATGTAAACTTTACAGAATTAGTTATTTGTTGATTTTATACAATATGTAATTATCGCCAATAGTGTCGTCAAAAGTTATTAACTAATAAAGTTAATTAACATGATCTTACAATATTTATAATAGAAAATTATTAAATTTTCATATAACTTTATAGTTGATTAATTTTGGAAGTATTCTCCAAAATTAATTATTTAAATTAATTAATAACATTTGAATTATGACTAATTTTTCATATTTGTAAAGGTTTTTTCTAATCTTAATATGCAATTATTAGATTAATTATCTAAGATTTCTAAATCATAAAGTTATCATTATCAAGTATTAACTTAATATTTTCGTTCTATATATAGCTTATTGTTTAAATAACTTATTAATTGTTTATTTATTAATAACAGTCATTATTCAGCTGTTATTAATGAAACCAATTCTTATTCATGTTCTATGCTTATTCATTTTGCATATAAATTATTTATATTTTTCTAATATTTCATATGTTAATAAATCAACTTTGCATATTGATATTCATTATTAATTTATAATTGAATGAGATTTTTGTTATGATATTATGAATCTACATGTTAAAATCTATATAATCGATACTTTGTTATATTAAAATTATCTATAATTAACATATTTTTCTTAATATCATGAATTATTATATCTATGTCTATTATTTTGTGACGTCACGCTGTTTATTTTGATTCGACTCTTATTTGTATACAGTCGCGTAAACAGTGAGGTAGCGCCGCTTAATGTATTGTTTTGACTAAACAGATAAATACGTTAGACTAGTTGCAGTCATTTAATAAATAGCTCATAAATAGGACCGTTACATAGCCCCCTCTTGAGACTGAATGAATTCTGATAAGAAGTCTCATGAATGAGTTCCTTATGAGCTTTTTATTGATATTTTAGTTTGTTTTTTATATCTTTTTTCTTTATTTCTTTATTATTACAGTTATAAAAAATTTCCAGGTGTTTGAGGTCGCTCTGGTTGTGTTGATGACATAGTTTCTTTTATTTCCTTAATTTTTTCCTTCGTCTTAGTGATTCTTGCAGCCAGCTTCTTAATTTTTTTCTGGATCCTGCGCTTTTGCTTTCTTGATGTTGTTGGTATAGCTGCAGAAGGCACAGGAGCAGAAGGACGAGGTACGTTTGAAGGCAGGAACGGAATTGTAGACTGGTTCCTAGATTGATCTTTATTTTTCGCCTTTGCCACCCAAGCAGGCTTGGATGGTGTCTGTGTGCTTTTGCACAGAGACCAAGGCACCATATTTTGAGATGGTACAAAAGGTCTGGCTAATGGTGCTGGAATATAGTGCTTTAGATCAGACCTATCGGTTTGAGTACTTTCACTTTTTCCAGGCATTTTTCCAGATCGATAGTCTACTCTCTCCAGTGTTTACATATATCAGATCAATATGCAAATTTGATTGGAGAGAGAATATATCCCCTAGTGGCTAAATTTGGTACGGTTTTAGTAGAGAAGTATGAAATACACCTCTATCTTTACCATTTTTATATTTCAATAAGTATGTATCTAAACCGATTATGGATTTAATTATATACGGGCCTTCGTATAAGTTTAAGAATTTTTTAATAATTTCTTCTTCTTTATTACTTATATTTTGACTCCGTAATAATACATAATCATTAACTTTATATTGGTAATGACGTATATTTTTATTAAGATTATTTGCACGTTTTATAAGTTTATTGTGCATTTTTTTCTTAATATCTTCTATTTGATTATAATTTGTTGATACCTTTGTTTTGGTGTCAGGTATCCATCGATGCCAAAATCTATCTGGTTTTATATGTAGGTGAGCTTCTATAGGAGTTGTTTCAATTGTTTCATGATACACATAATTTATTATTTGTTGTATTTTGGGAATTAATGGAGCCCAACCTTTATGATTGTCGTTTGCATATGCTCTTAAAAATCTTCCCAGTTCTCTATGAATTCTTTCCACGATATTGCTTTATGGATGACGAATACTAGAAAATACTAATTTTATGTTATTAGCTAAAAGCTTTTTTTTCCATGCTTTAGCTGTGAATTGTGTTCCATGGTCACATATGATTGCTGATGGTTTACCATAATTTGGTATATAATGTTCAAATATCTTTTTAATAGCAGTATATGTAGTTGATCTTTTTATAGGATACATAACTACAAATTTACTAAAGCAATCTATTGTAGTTAAAATGTATTTAACCCCTCCTCGTGAAGTTGGCAATGGACCATAAAAATCTATAGACAATAGATCATTTGGTTTTTCAACTAATATAGGCTGCATTATAGATGATATCTTCTTCGTATAATATTTTATACGTTGACAGAGATCGCAGCGATTTATAGTTTTAGCTACTTTTTTGCGAAACTTGTAGATATAAAAATTTTCTTGTAACATTTTTGTAATTTTTCTAGATCCAATATGACCATATACTTCATGTATTTCTTGGACCAATTCTTGAACAATTATTTCTGGCAATAATAATTTGTTGTTAATTTTATCTTTTTTATATACTAAATTGTTATAAACTATATATCTATGATTGAAATTTTCTTTAATCTTTAAGTTTTGTATAAAACCATCATTTTGTTGTAATGACGCCATATTCTTGAAATATTTCATTAAATCTCGTGAAGGTTCTTTCATCAACATAGCAATCTGAATTTCATCTGTATAGTTATTATATATACTGCAGTCTGTGATATGTCTAGATAGAAAATCGGTGGCTTTATTCTTATTTCCTGGTAGATACTCATACGTAATATTGTAGTCTTGAAGAAACAAGCACCACCTCACTAATCTCGCATTTGTAAATTTACAAGTTGTTAAAAATTTCAACGCTTTGTGATCAGTACGAATAATTATTTCTTTCGCACCTCTTAGATACGTTTCTAATTTCAAACATGACCAAGCTACAGCTAATAGTTCTTTTTCAGTAGTAAAGTAATTTAATTCTGCTCCTTTTAAAGTTCTAGATATAAATGTTATAACTTCTTCATCACCTTCATTATTTAATTGTGACAAAGCAGCGGCTATAGTATGATAACTGGCATCAGTAGTTAATATGTAAGGTTTATTAGGATCAGGAAATTTTAAAGTGATTGTATCAATAAATATTTTTTTCACGTTATTAAAAGCTGTTTCATGCTCAGGTAACCATTGATAGCCTTTACTTTGTTGCAATAAATTCATTAAAGGTCTACATATTTCAACATAATTTTTTGCAAATTTTGCATAGAAATTAACAAATCCAAGAAAGCTTTGCAAGCTTTTCAAATTTTTTGGAGCTTTATAATTTTGAATTATTTCTAATTTGCTTTTTTGAGCTTTTATACCTTGTGGAGTTATAATATGTCCTAAAAATTCAATTTCTTCTTGAACTAATTTAGATTTTGAAAATTTCAATGTATAATTATCTCTTCGACAACATGTAAATAACGTTCGTAAATGATAAATATGTTCATTGAAGGTTTTAGAAATACATAGTATAGTATATCATCCACAAATGGTATAATGAATTGTTTTAAATCGCCAATTGACAAATTTAAAGCTCTTACTAAAGCTGCTGTGCTAGTACATGTACCGAAAGGAACTACCTTAAATTCGTAGGTATTGCCCTCGATAATAAATGCTGTATATTTTTTACTTTCTTCATCGAGAGGAATCTGCCAAAAACTACTTGTCAAATCAAAACTAGAAATAAACTTTACTCCAAAACAATGTTGAAAAATATCATCTATATGTAGTGGGGCTTCATAATCTTTAACTAATTTTTTATTTAATTTTCGAGCATCTAAACAAAATCGCACTGATCCGTCTTTTTTAATGCTTATAACAATTGGATTAATATAATTACTAATTGATCGACGAATAACGCCATCTCTTAGCATTTCTTTGATTGCAATTCGAACATTTTCTCGATAATTTAACGGTATAGGATACTGTTTTGAAAAATATGGCTCTTTATCTTTTAAAATTAATTTATGAGTATATACTTTCAATAAACCTAATTTTTTACGAAATACATCTCTAAACTCGTACACAAGCGAAGCTATCTCATTTTTTTGAGCATCGGTAAGGTTAGAGCTTTCATCAACTTTCTTATCAATTTCCCCTCGAGTTAGATTTTCAGAATCATCATTTGTGATGCCTGCATCTATTTCATTACGAGTTAGATCAATGAGTGATGGTATGTCATCCCCAAAATCCGAGACTGTATCATACTGAATACTTAAGCTTTGATATGTACTTTCATCTATAAATGCATCGTTATATTTCATGTTTTCCAAAGTATTATTAATTTCAAAATAAATTTGCACTTTATATGTGTCAAGTTTGAGCTTTATATTTTTCATAGTATCATAACCGATAATACAATCTTTTATTAATCTAGGAATAATTATGAAGATAATATCAATGTATTGACTACCCCATTTTACATTCAAATAAATTTGCTTTTTCAATCGCACCGATTTTTGGCCTGTAGCTACCTTAATAACGTGTCCACTAATCGGAAGAGTAGGTTTATCTTTAAAATTACTTAAGTTTTGATTGTAAAATTCTTCTGAAATAGCAGAAACTTCACTACCCGAATCAAGTAGAGCTTTTACTGGAATGTTTTCTAATAAAAGAAATATTTCAGGACAAATTCTGCCCCCATTGCTATTATCGTTATTTGATAATTCACCGTTAATTTCACGTCTAGGATCTTCAAAAATAGTTAATAATTCTTTTGATAATAAATCGTTACTTGATTTTATTGTTGCAACTCGTTGCAAGCTTTTGCATTTATCCGATTTCCGAGAAGCAACATTTACTCTGTTCCCGAGGAAGTACTAGGTACATCTTGTAAAATCGGTTTTGCAATGTTCTTATTTTTATTTGCTTTATTATTTTTATTATTTGACTTACTATTTTCAATTGTTATGCTATTAATTTGTTGTTCTCCGCCGCTATCTTTTTGAGCAGGACGTGAACTAATATAATCATCATTATCCAAAGAAGATAAAATTTTAATAAATTCTGATATCTTTTTTATATGTCTAGCTTGAACTAATAAGCGTACATCTCTATCAAAATGTCGAGATAATTTATCTATTAATTCTTCTTCATCTAGATTTTCATTTATATCAAAAGCTAAATTAATTTTACGTATAGCATAATTATAACGTGATAATTTACCACCAAAATATTTTCCAAATTCTATTTCGCGAGTAATATTTCTACGTATTTCAGCGTTCCAAAATTTTTCTTTAAATAACATTTCAAAATCTTCAAAATTTCTAATTTCACGCTGTACTAAGTCATACCAAGAAGAATTTACTCCCGTCATAGATTGAGATAACAAACAGAACAATTGAGCAGTATTGTAATTACTTGCTTGCAAATAACGTTTGAGATCATTTAAATACTTTACTGGTCGATATTTATAACTATCATCAAAAACTGGACACGTTAAAGCAGGTTGCTTAATAGTTTCAATAATAGTTTCATTAACAATTGATCTATTTTGATCATTATTCTTAATTTTATCAATATTTTCACGAAGTACTGAAAATGTTTCATTCATTTCCATAGTAACATTATTTTTCGCTCGAATAATATCATTAAAATTATCTTCACATCTATCTTTTAAAATAGAAATAATTTCATTTGACTTTTCTAAATTTGATTCTAAACTCTTAATTATTTGATCTTGTTCAACTATTTTATTCGTTAATCTATCAACTTTATTACTTAAATTGTTAATAGTCTCACAAATTGTTTTAAAATCATTTTGTAATTTAAACTGATCAGTATGAAATGTCTTTAATTCATCTACTACAGCTCTTTCCCATTCGTGCGTTCTTTTTTGCTGCACGGTCAATTCCTCACCAATTAGTGATTCACTAAGTTCGTTTAGAATTGTTTCGGGAGCACACTCAGTAGAGTTATACATTGGACGTTTCTCGTTTGACATTGTAATATCAACAAAAAAAATCCAAAGCATATAATTAATACAACACCAATAATAAATAATATATGGATGATATTAATCAATTAATTTGAACAATACATAGGATTTGACAAATAATTGAACAAATTCAAATTATATATAGTAGTTATCAAATTTATTATATAAATAATAACACAAATTATGCGCCTGGAGCGGGCCTAGATACTAATATATGTTCTACGGTATCAGCCAAATGATTCAAATCAGAGCTCATATTTCTCAAACTTGTATCAAATAATCTCATATTCTTTTTGTAATTGTTACCTTAATTAACAAATGATTCCGCAAGTTCCATATATAAAGTACGTAGTTCACTTAATTCTTTTTCTAGTGACGCATTTTTACACAGTATAGCTCGCATATATCTATTTCTTTTCGGCATAATAAAAGAAAGATTTATAATAAAATTACAAATTAATACAAAACAAATAACAAATACTTAACAATAACTAACGTAACAAGAGTCCTGTCACGGTCGCCAAATGTGATGTTCGTATCACTTATAAATAAAATAATTCGAACTCTCGTAATCTAGCTAATGAGTAAGAATTTGTTTCCAATGATTTTACTCTAATTGTCAAGAAAATAGATAAATGAATCAAATATAATAAATAAGTAAATCAAATATACATAAGTAAGTGTAATATATCGAGGAAAGTCAGACAATGCCCTAGTTTCATATGGTGCGAATTGTCCCATAAGCAGAGCTAAAGTCTTTCTTTGATAGGATATAATTCGGCCCAAGTTTCTTATAGCGCAAGATGTTCTATAAGTCGAGCTCAAGTTATAAGGAAAGGATAGTCTTGCTTAGTTAATCACAATGAGAGAAAGAACTTAGGTATTAATCCAAGTTTATTCAGACTCATGCGCTCACCTTGCAAGGCTAGAAGTGAATGCTAGCCTGAGCAAAGGTGGGCCTATTTATACACAGATTTTCCCGCTTATTTTTGTAGGAGAGATTTCATCGAAAATTCGAGAGACATTCGCGAATTTTGAGAAATGATTTTTCTTAATTTACAAGTAAATAACCATTAATATTAAGTTTTTAACACATGTAAACTTTACAGAATTAGTTATTTGTTGATTTTATACAATATGTAATTATCGCCAATAGTGTCGTCAAAAGTTATTAACTAATAAAGTTAATTAACATGATATTACAATATTTATAATAGAAAATTATTAAATTTTCATATAACTTTATAGTTGATTAATTTTGGAAGTATTCTCCAAAATTAATTATTTAAATTAATTAATAACATTTGAATTATGACTAATTTTTCATATTTGTAAAGGTTTTTTCTAATCTTAATATGCAATTATTAGATTAATTATCTAAGATTTCTAAATCATAAAGTTATCATTATCAAGTATTAACTTAATATTTTCGTTCTATATATAGCTTATTGTTTAAATAACTTATTAATTGTTTATTTATTAATAACAGTCATTATTCAGCTGTTATTAATGAAACCAATTCTTATTCATGTTCTATGCTTATTCATTTTGCATATAAATTATTTATATTTTTCTAATATTTCATATGTTAATAAATCAACTTTGCATATTGATATTCATTATTAATTTATAATTGAATGAGATTTTTGTTATGATATTATGAATCTACATGTTAAAATCTATATAATCGATACTTTGTTATATTAAAATTATCTATAATTAACATATTTTTCTTAATATCATGAATTATTATATCTATGTCTATTATTTTGTGACGTCACGCTGTTTATTTTGATTCGACTCTTATTTGTATACAGTCGCGTAAACAGTGAGGTAGCGCCGCTTAATGTATTGTTTTGACTAAACAGATAAATACGTTAGACTAGTTGCAGTCATTTAATAAATAGCTCATAAATAGGACCGTTACAACCTTTTGCCCATAGAAGGTAATTTCCCTAGTTATTCTACTTTTATATTTCCTAGTGAAAACAACTATCTCTGTCTTTTTGGAATTAACCGGCAGAGAGTTCGATTGATACCATGTTTGCACCGTTCTTAGGGCCCTTTACATAAGGCCCGGCAGAACCTCTTTATACCTCCCTCTGATAAATATTCCGAAGACGTCCACATAACCATCCGCTTTGACCTTTTCTTTATCTAGTTGCGAGAGAGGTCAGCCACCGTGCGCCTTGGGCTGAGCTGTGCTAATTTTTACTGAGTTCTATTGCGGTAAAGAAAGCCGGCGCTGACTTTCACGGGCCGATGTTCAATCTGCTTAGGGAGGATGATGCAAATAATCGGACACTTTAATTAATATATCTTACATATGGCGATCTCATTTATTGCCGCCCTTTCACAAATAGTCGCTACAAGATTTCTTCCGCCGTGGAGAGCGCGCTTGCTCAGCCTTTCCGCGACCAGAATTCGCGGGATCGCGCGAACGAGATCACTCAGCGTGCGCGATAAAGTACGCTTAATAAACTGAAATCTGTAAACGAGCGATAGCTGGCGCGAAAGAGAATAATTTGGCGTTGGATCCACCGGATGCCGACAGTCCGTCGGTAGAGAGGCGACGTCGGCGAAAGCGTAGACCCGCTAGAAACGGCGCCCTGGCGACGTTGGTGGTTGCTGCAAGGAGGGCCGCAGCACGGCCTTTACTTCTTGGTCGACGAATTGTCGCTGCGGGAACTGGCTCAGCCTCCAAATAACTTTTTCTCTCTGGAAAACGTAGCTGTCGCACTCGTGGTAATGGTTCCTCTACAGCCAGAACCTTGTCCAGAACAGTTCTCTCTAGGTGGCCCTAATTACTTGAAAGCTCGCGCCTAACTACCCTTGTTCTCTCTTAATTTTCTAAGCCTCACGCCGCCGCGCTCCCACTTCTCTCGCCGTCAAAAATCAGCCGAAATCGCTCTCTCTCTCTCTCTTTCTCGCTCTTCTCGCTCTCACTCGCACTCACGGCGACACCTCGCCCATCGTCGCGCTCCTCTCTCCAGATCCTGCAACGACACAAGTATGTAGTGGCTATATAGCGTATACTTGGTTGCTGCGTTCAAGCGAGGAGAGTGCCGCACACAGGGCTAGCATACTCGCTGTAGCCCTATCACAACATCACTAAAACCTGTATCCGTAATAGAAACATTTTTTCAGAAGAGCTTTGAGTTCTTTGGAAGATTCTAACAGAAGTTCTAAAATTTTACCATCATTAGCGTTAACGTTAAATGATCCTTCTGTATACACAACGAAGTAATTAATCGTAGTGATTGTAAAAGACTTACAGAATGAAATTTTCTTCTGCCTAGAATAAGACTGTTTTTGGTGAATACAAGGGGTGTTCAAAAAGTATGCCTCTCCAGAGTCTTCAACATGAATGATGTTAGACTAATAGGTCTGAAGCTTTTTACTACCGAGTAGCCATTTCTGTCAGGTTTTGGTATGAATGATACTCGTGTTTTCTTCCACTTTTCCGGTATGTATTCTATCGCAACACATCCTCTGAAAATACCCGTAATCAACCCCAGGATACTTTCGCAGCCTTCCTGCATCATCTTCGGCCGGATACCATCCGGTTCCGGGGTCTTATACGTTCAAAGGTATTTATTGCCCATTTCAACTGTTTCGGAGTTACTATTCGTGCTGCGGTCTACTTACCTCTTCTAGTTGATTTATTCGACTATCACCTTCCTCCTTGATAAAATCAGGGAACTTAGTTTTCAGTAGGAGTTCTAATGTTTCCTCTGTGTCCGTGCAAGTGCCCATTCCGTTTTTAAAACTCTGAAGACGGGCATTGTTTTTCTTTGTCAGCAGCCTGGCCATTTTTGCCGTATCTGACAGGCTTTCAATGTCTGTACAGTAGCTCTGTCATGTCTTCTTTTTAGCTTTAATTACCTCCTTTTTGAAGTTTTTCAGGGTTTCTTTATATCCCTTCCAGCCTTCAAAAGTGTTGACCTTTTTCGCCCAATTAAATGCTCTTTGGGCTTTTCTTTTTGCCATTTCAATATGTTTATTCCACCATGGCGTGCCTCCTGTCTTACCATTTGATTTCAGGGGACAGTTGTTCTCAAATGATTTTACCATGGAATTTTGAACGAATTCCACAGTTTCCTCTAGATCCGTTTTAGTGCCACATTTGCCTTTAAAGTGCGCTAGTCTATTTCCTAGCTCTTCTTTATACTCTCCCCAATTCGTATCCTTGGGTTTCCTCTTAGGCATTCTTATCGGTTTAAGAGCTTCGATCCCGAAAGTTATGGTCCTATGGTCCGACATGGATGGTTTGTTTTCCACTCTCCACCCATGCAATTTGCCTTTAATGCCCAACGAAATCCGAGTAAGATCCAGAACCTCCCTTCTATTAGAAGTAATGAAAGTTAGCTCCTTCCCTCTGTTAACAATATCTATTTGTGTACGTATAATTCCAGCAGGCCAGCGTCCCTTTCATTGATTCCAGTGCTCTCCTACACGGTGTGATGTGCATTGGTGTTGCATCCAATAATCAAGTCGAGGTTTCTATAGCGACAGTACTGGATAACCATTTTCATCTCATTTGTTGGTATTCCTACTTCCTGTGGTAGATAGACGGAGGAGATAATTACCACCCTACCTTCGCCATTCCCATTCTGAAATTCCGTTCTGATAGTCGTACAATCACTGGAGCTTAGATTCTGTAACAGATTCTGTCGCAAACCCTCTAATACACCCCCTCCAGAACCAGGGTTCCTGTATTAGGGCTATATGTGTATGCACCCTTTCCATGCTCCTTGTTAGAATCACAGAGGCGTTTTTGGAGTGATGCAAATTAATTTAAGAAAAGTGTATCTGGATGGAAGCCATAATTAGTTTTCCCCCCCTTGCTATGTTTTCTCTTCGCCCGTCACCTCAGTCTCCACGGCTTAGGGTCGATCTAGTACCTTAAAGGTAGTCTCCTAACCCCCACCAGAAGTCTAAGGTTCCGGTTCTGGGGTGTCGTCACTGATGGTTCGTCTAGACCCAGAATCTGGACGTCATCCGGCATCTTTTTCAGGACCGCCCATTTTGTGGTGTCCACCCTCTCCCCCCTCCCCCCCATTCTACTTCCGAACCAGCTTTAGAAAGTCCTGGGCAGATTCCACCTCTGGAGGCATTCTAGCCATCTCCTTGATGACCCGTACCTCCTCTGGCTTGAGCACCCGAACTTTAAGGCTCGGTTTGCTCAGAACCAGGTTTGTCGAATGCAGGGCCTACATTTGTAACATGGTGCTTTCACCGACTCAATGATTACCATGCTACTTGGCGGAATATTAAGCACAAATTGCGATAATTAATTTATTAGATTATTGGGCGCCAGGCACTACTAATTAAGCAGGATTAATTCTTCAGGGGAGTGCCACCCTGAGTAGTAAGGGCGGGCGTTAGGGATTTTCCACCCGTACTGTAAATAATTTTATAGAGAGCAATTTAGCATTTCGTCAGGCTAATCCCCTTGAACTATGAAGCTGACAAAATATTATTCACGAATCAATAGGTGTACAGATTTGTTTATCCGCGATATTTATCCGCGGCTTAGCTCAATCGATGCTTGGTCGTGGCTTACCTTGATAGCAAGTAGTCGGATCAATATCGGTTTACTAACTCCGCTGGTTCTCTGTCGAAGCTGGAGCGAAACCCAAGGTCGGATGGATAGAGGACAAGGCGGGAGGTTTAGAATATACCATACAATTAGGTTTAAAATTAATTGAGCCGATTTATTAAACAAAGAAATTGTGTGAATGTGAAGAGTAAATAACATACAATGACGATAGTGTTTTGCGTAAATGTTAGTCTAAGTATGTAGGCTCTTATCTTAAAAATATTAATAACAAGATAGACGAGATTTCGCAATATAAAGATAGGCACGACAAGTTTTCGAACGCGAATGCGCTATTACGTACTCCTCCTCGCACTATTCATTAAGCCAGTTATTTCGCTGGTATACGGCACATTTATGCGGACCGAGATGAATAATGAAATGAAATTAGCAAAAGTCTGGGTAACGATAAGTCTTTCGGTACTCACTCTAATTTTATATAAAGCTGGTATACGCTCAAAATAATCTCTTATCGCCAGTAATGCCTATTCCATTCAGTAATGTGACAATTAATCTCAAAATTTAGGCACGGTGAGCACGAGCAAGCTATGGTGCACAGGCACTTGAACTTTGGAAAGTCACGAGGAAAAGATCTGCAAAATGATTCAAAGAGACAGAACTATACGTCTGTACTTGACTAAAGCCATCGGCAAACTCTTGCTAATTCTTCCCTCTCCACTTTCTCCTAGTCATGAATATTCATAGTCGCAATACAATTTGATTTCGATAATTTTCGCTCATGACGTTATCTTTCCCTATCGCATCGATCAGGATATTATTCTGTCTCTATCTACTAGGCAAGCCGAGTGTGATACGCCGTCCTTTTCTATCTATTAAGCTATCTCGTTCTTTTCGCATAGGCTTAGACGTAAGTGGGCGTGGCTAGCGTAGAATATGAATATGCATATCGAGCAGCATTTAAATTGAGACGAATATTAAAATGAATTTTATTAAATAATAGCGAGAGGTTAATTTGTATCTCTCGGTATATAAATTCGAGATAAATATCGAGACGATCTTTACATATTTTTATTATCGAAATTTTCGAGTATTATTGCGCATATTAACTAAATTAGGAAAGTTATCGCTGCTTTCCATAGGCAAAATTATAAAATATTTTCTGTGTGTAGGCAACATGAAGAAAATATCCGATACGCTTACGCAAGATTAAAATAATTATTTAAGGCATGGTATGTACATTTTCGGACGTAGATCTTGGGGTTCCGTATCGTGTACGTCCAGCATTTGATGACTCCTTATTTTTCTTGCATCATGTAGGCGTGCATAGGATGGTTATTCCTTCTTTAGCAGCGTTGATTATTTTCCTGTGCTTGAATTCATATATTGACTTTTCGGAGTAGTCGGTGGAAGAATAGCAGGTATTAGTAGTTAGTAAATTTGTAACGCTGGTGCTCATCGCGTAACAGCATATGAAAAAAAATTAAAATAAATAGTTGTTAGTTGTAAATTATTTTACAATTCGCTGTGCTAGTGCAATTCGGAGTACGGAGAGCTGTCGTTGGCTTTTTGGACCATTTTGCAGTTATTTAAAAGGCTCTTAATCGAGCGACCAGTTACACATTATTTCTTGGCAACACCTGGCGGTCTGTACTTCGGGTATCGCCAGTGTGTAGCCTTTTTCGAATACCGCTGGGAGTTGGTCACCCCAGGCTCCCCGCAAATGTAGCAGCCCCTTCCACCGTGGCGGTCGCCTGTTCATCCTGTGACCTAACCACGATCATGGTGTCGGGAGCCACGCGTCCGTCCACGTGGACCGTGAGCATCGGTCCAGCACCAGTAGCTCCCGGGGCTCTCTTCTCCTGAACCGTCGCCGGGAGTGCTGGGGGGGACTCATGTCCATTTGTGACGAGAGCAAACGATGCGTTTGTTCTCGTCGGTATTTTTCCCAATTCCTCCTCTCTCGGCAAGGCACGGTGACCAGCGTTAGGCGCATTTAAGAATGCGCCTAATGCATGGTTTTTGTTTCAGCCTACGGAGATTGCCGAGCGTCAAGTGGACGACAGAGTATAGAGGTGTTAGAAAGAGAGAAAGTTAGGGGTGTGCGTGCCCTACGCAGGATTAGGCAGGCGCGCGTCGTGAACCAGTTAGCGCATTGGTCGTGCGCCGCCTAATAAGTAGGTCAAGTGGGGAGAGAAAGAACGAGGAAGAAGCTGTCAATCGCGGAAACGAACGAACGACACAGACGGTAGTCAGTCGATCAACGAGAAAGAAGGTTTCCAGTCGATCAGTTTAGTCGGTTTAGTTTAGTCTGTCAGCGGTGCTGAGTGCAATTGAGAACAAAAAAGTCAGCCGAACGCACACGCCGCCGAGGAGCCGAGAAGAACCGAGAGGAAAAGAGGACAAGTGCCTTATTCCAGCATCTGCTTGGGACGCTACCCGGAGGAGCTGACAGGAGTTGCCCAGCGACGGCCAGCAACACCATCCGCAGGGCCCAGCAAGGCCTCCCGTTCCTGCATCGAAGGTCAAAGCTCGTAATCTCTCTCTCTCTCTCTCTCGCGCGCATGCGTATCTGAGACTGGAGTTTTTCGGCGAACCGCCAGCCACTCTCCACCTCGTAAAGCCCCAGACGTACATGTCTGAAGTCGAGGAGGAGAGACTGCTGCTCAGGGATACGGGGATGGTTGCAGACTCAGTGCTGATCCCGACAGGTCTCCGTGGGTCCAGGGTACTGGCTCGCACTGTCCGACATCTGGGGTACGCCGGACTTAAGGGTCTGCAGCTCCTGGTCCACGGTGGACTTGGAACGCTTGGCCACTTCCTGGTCCTCCGTTTGGGTCGAAGCGTCTCGAGAAACCTTCTTCGGGGTGACCCATGTCGCGTCCCGGAGAACGTCCGCTACTGATCCATGGTGGCACTCCCTTCAACTAGACCCTGGCAAAGCTACGTAGATCTTCAATAAGCTGCGTCGTATCAGGGCCCAGCTGCAGATCTAACAGCATTTGGGTGACCACCTCGACGGTTTCTTCCTCCACGACAATTTTCCGGTCCATCTGAAACATCCAAAAGAAATATGATGAAATTCCCTGCACAAAGAAGAAAAAAACCTACTATGCCGCATTCCACCGGGTTACGCGTTTCCTCGCTTCTACTTGCGTGAATGCCCTGGCCCTCGTCGGTTACCACTCCCTTCCTGTCTCTTGTTCAGGATGATCGGCCCAACCGTCCTTTGTAGACGGGCATGGTCTTTCGAGGCCTTCTTCTCCCTCCTGCCTGACCAGTAACAGTCTCTGGGACCTTCTGAGGATAACCTCGACCTCTTAAATCCAACGTTTAGGTGGGATTGTTACCTACGGCCGTGCGGACTGCTATTTCAATTCGCTCGCTCGATAAATCCTCACCCGGATCATCGCACGCTCTCGTGGAATCGCTTCCCTCCACCGGTCCTTCTTCACGCGGCTCGCAAAGTTTGCTGTCAGTCCTCCTGAGTTCGCCCTCTTTTTCGCTTGGACCATAGTACGGTTCAAGGTCTTTGGCATGGAAGAGCTCAAGCAGGATCTCTAGCTGATTACCCAGTCTGTACGTGTTGGAACCACATATCTCTTCAATCACATACGGCACCGGTGTATTTCGGCATCAATTTGGCTGATATGCCTTGTGCAGCCGAGAAGAAAACCCTGTTTCTCTTCCATACCCAATCTCCGACCTTAAACTCGGGTTGCCGTCTCTTTCGGTCGTAGTAACCCGCCCGGGCGCCGTTTCCTCCTTTGACTTAGCGTTGGCACGCTTCCATAGATTAGGGAGCTTTTCCATATGTTCAGCCCAATCTACTACAGCTTGGCCCTCCGAACACTCAAGGGCCTGCTGATCTTGGGATCTTCTGATCGTCAAAGAAGGTACCGGCTGACGCCCAAAGATGAGCATCGCAGGACTATACCAGGTGTCGCTATGAGTTACCGAGTTCAACGCGAAGTTGAACTCTGACAGGTGTTCATCCCAACTATTACGATCACGGCTCACTTATGACGTGATCATGGTTTTGAATGTTCTGTCTACTCGCTCTATGGGATTCGCTTGAGGATGATACACGGGAGTCAAAGTGCGCTGGATGTCGTTCATCTGGAGGTATGAATCGACTTCCTGATTCGGTCCCGTTATCCGATAAAAATACCTCAGGCGCACCAAACCTAGTGACAATTTGCTCGTGTACTTCCTTTGCGATATTCTTCCCATTGACTTTGCATATCGCAACGCACTCCACCCAGCGAGTAAAAAGGTCAACAAAGACTAGGACATACTCAAAACCTCGAGAGCTTTTGGGGAATGGGCCGGTGATATTACCGGCTACCATCTGCCAGAGTCGTGACACTTGTCTACGACCCATCAGCCTGCAAGGTGCCCTTTGTTCCACCTTGCATTGCTGACATACCGGGCAACTATTTACGTACTCCCTGACTTGATCATACATCTTAGGCCAGTAGTAGAAGCGCTTAGCCCTGGAGAACGTACGCTCTCGTCCTCTATGTCCTGCCGTCGGAGCATCATGGACTTCTTGGAGCACTCGGTGCCTTTTCTTTCTAGGCATCGCACGCTTCTACGCTTTCTCGTTGTCGATGGATCCTTTACCGTCCTCATCAGGCTGATAGTGTTACGCCTCCCCCCAACTACCTTCCATGTAGGGTGTGAGTGTAGGTCCTGGCATACCTCCTAGTATTGCTGTAAATATCAGGCATCAGTGGTCTCCGGCCGACTATTTATGGCACTCACTTCAGTCCCCTCCTACACATAGGCCCCAGACAATGCGTCCGGCACCACATTGAGATCTCACCTTCGATATTCAATATCGAAGACATTGCCTTGCAATGCTAGCGCCTAACGCGCTAGTCTTTTCGTGGGATTTCTCATATTGTGGAGTCATTTCAGGCAACTCTGATTCGTGATGACCTTGAAGTGATGCCCTTCAATGTACGGCCGGAACTTTACATTGGCCTATATCACTGCCATGCACTCTCTCGGAGATTGTATAATTTCTCTCAGCGCTGTTGAGTGACCGGCTGGTGTATTCGGCCACATGCTCCTCTCCATCGACATCCTGCGTGAGGATCGCCCCGATCCCACTGTCACTGGCGTCAGTTTGTAGTACAAATTGCTCGCAACGATCGCGTGGTTGTAGTATTGGGGCGGAAGTCATCGCCTTCTGCAACCTTGTCAAAGTTCGATCTTGCTCCTCCTCCCAAGAGAAACGTACCTTCTTTTTCGTCAGGCGGTTTATATGTTCAGCGATCATGGCGAAGTCGGGTATAATACGCCCAAACCACGACGTCATACCCATGAATCGCTTTACCTGTTTGATTGTCCATGGTGTTGTCGGTCGTATCTTCTCGGGATCTGGTCTTACTCCATCCTGGATTACGAAAGCTCCCAAGTACCTTAGTTTCGTCTTACAGAATTGGCTTTTGGCTTTGTTGATGGTTAGGTACGCACCCAAAATTCTCTTTAATATCTTTTTCAGGTGCCACTTATGCTCCTCAAACGACGATGAAACCACAATTACTTTGTCGAGGTAGGTAAAAGCGAATGGATCGATATCCGGGCCTATCACTTTATCCATCAACCTCTGGAATGTCGCCCCCGCGTATAACAGCTAGTGTATGCGTTGTTTCACACTTTTCCGATTTGAGGGTGGTATAGCGTTATCAAGACATTGCCACCCCTCTCTCTGGGCGCCAATAGGTTGGCATAGCCCACTGTCTTTCACCCCTTCGCTTTCAAATATATTGGGGATCCGGAAGTCAAGTTTGCTACGACATCCCTGGCGCGACTCAGCGAGTCGGAACCTTTTTAATCTAAGGCGGCGACCTCCTCAGAAGGAGTACCGATCTTTTCACGGTTCGACGCTCAAGGAGAGCGGAACTAAAGGCTTGACCCTCGGTTTGGGCGCAACGGGACTCTAGTTGCCCCAACGTCTACTACGTCGGAAGCACGCAGCATACAAATCTTACGAGATTTGCTTGACCTGGTACCACTACCCCGCAGAGGCCAACCCAAATTGGGATGTCAGAGGAGAGACTCAGCCAGGACAGCCCGAGGAAGATTCCTTAGACGATCAACCAACTAAGCCCCCCTCCTGGGCTCGCGTTCAAAATACATCCCACCCTGCGTTCCTGTATTAAGGGATTTCTCCCACGACTCACAGGTCCATCGCTTCGACGTGCCGAGGCATGTCTCCCCATTGCGTTTCGGTCCAACCCGCTCACGCTGGTGGGTATCCGTCATTCGAAAGGTTGTTTTTACCCCGTTCCGTCCCAAAGTCAGATCTTTCAAAACTCTGTCGTTGGGTCAAAACGAGGCTCATCCCCCGCGTATAACAGTCCGAAGGGCATTCTCTTAAACTGAAAATGCCCCAACCTTGGTACTGTAAACGCCGATTGTAAACGCAAAACCTTTCCATCAGCCTTCTTTACCATCACTACTGGACTTGACCACTCGCTAGTCGCTGGTTCTATTACATCTTTTTCCAGCATATCTTTGACCAGCGCGTGCATTTCCTCTCGTAGAAACTGGGTAGTTCTTCTGTTTGATGGGTCGAGCACTTGCAACATCTATTTCGTGCTCAACCCCCACGGCACAGCCTAAAACCTCTCCTCCGTCAGGAATCAATCTTCTGACGAGGTTCTCAATTTCCTCAAGCTGTGTTTCCGTGGCCTCCCACAGATCTACCGGTGTGAGAAACGCCGTACCATCAATTCCCGCCACTTCCATAGGTACTTTTATCTGGGCGTCCTTCAGCCATAATTCATCCTCAGCGGGATCCAAAACTGAGCGGAGCTCTTATAAAGTTTGCGCCTACGTAGCAGTCATCTGTGAGCAGTGGTGTAATGGTGACTCTTATTTTCCTTATGATTCCCCCTGCCTTAAAGGGGAATATCACGTGACTAATGATGGGGCATGGGAGCCCGTCGACGAGCCTTGCATGACCCGCCCTGATCACATTCTGTTCGAATCCCATCTCCGATGCCAATTTCAGCCCTAACTGACCCATTACCATAGCTGAGGCGCCGGTATCATAGAATGCTCTAATCTTAAGTAACCTATGTTTACTCACAACTACCATCTGGTCTCATCCTCTAGGTCGTATCCACGAGTCACATCCTCTCTTCCAACTTTCGTGCTTCTCAGTGGCATTTTTCCTTCTTCTGTTGCTGCGATGATGGGCTTGCTCGTACTCGTGGATTCATCAGGCAGGGGTGCTTTTTGTGTGGAGAGGCCCGAACTTTCAATCCTCATATCTATTGAGTCTTCTCCCTCCTCCATAACTTGTATGTGGCCACCTAGTCCTTCCAGGATGACCACCCCCCTACTCTACCGAGAGCTGGCATCGGGCTCGATCGCCTTCTGCTCTGCTGTACCGCTAGGTCCCGGGCTCTCTTAATGCTCTCTTAGAACCTGTTTGGATCTCTGCCGGTAACGTGCTCTTTCCGTTGACGACCCGCGTTAAGAAGTCGAATTCACGGGAGGCGCGAAGATGACCTCTTTTCTTCGCTCTTCTTGCCGTTTCCCTTGTTGCAATTTGGGCAGAATTTACGAGTGAAACCCAGCTTGCCACAAGCGGAACTCTGAAATGGTTTCGTGAAGTTGATCTTCCGCCTCTGTCCTTCTCGCCGCTCACCAGGAGACCTGGGACGAGAAGAATACCTCCTTCTCCCAAGCCATCGGTTTTTGCGCTGCTCTGAAGAGCTGTCCTGCTTTTCCTTGGCCAATCTGCGCAGGATTCTCTCGATGCCCTCCAGACGCTCATCCATCTTCTTATCAAAAGTGGAGTTTTGCGCAGCCGATACCGTTACTTGCTTGGTAGGCCTCCTGGCAGGGTTCTCAACGCCCTGTCCGCGCCGCGGATCTCCCTCCTTCTTAGCACGTCCATTCCCATTGCTGGCTACTGTATCGGTTTGGGATTTATTACCAGCGGTTCTTTTGCTCGGCTGGTATGCGTGCTGAGGGAAGATTGTCGTGTTTGGGTCTGTGAATACGCGTGGACGTCGACTGTAAGACAAAATGTTTTGTACTTCGGTCGCCCTCCTATTAAATTCGCGTATTGACGTCAACTCGCTACGACGCAGCTGTATCTGGATGTTCGGAAGGAGTTTTGCATGCAGTAGGTCCAATAACCTTTCCAAAGATATTGATTGTTCCAATCTATTAACAAGAGCTACCAGGTTGGACACGTAGTCTCTCACTAATTCGTCGTCGCCCTGGAACCAGTTCTGCGCTTCCTGCAACAGCTTTTGTTGCTGTTACGTACTGGTGCCGAACCATTCTCGGGCGTCGGCGACGAATTCGGCGTAACTTAGTCACTGGTGCTTATTGTTATCGTACCAGGTCCTCATGTTACCTTCGAGTACCTCCGATACGGAACAAAGCACCTCGTCGTCGGTTAGACCTGCGCCCACGCGCAGGTTTTGTAACCGTGACAGAAACGTGTCCACGCTCTGTGTCCTACTGTCCGCAAAACTCAATTTCCATCCAAGGACAATTTTTCCTACATTTTAGGTTGTGGAGAACCCTGAGGATAAATGGGGAATGGTGCCAGACCATCCGCTTCGACTTCTTTATCGAACTGATGCGGATCTCCCGTACTCTTTTTGATCCTCTTCACCTCCTTTTTTGGAAGGTTTCTGGTGGGATGACGTCTCTTCTCCTGGGTACGGGTCTAGGAGGAGCCGGTGTGCTTCCCGGGATCTCTGAGTCGTAGTGGCAGATGAATGTGTCTTTTAAGTCTACATTACGTCCGGAGCGTGATTGAATCGATTCACGCTGTGAAGAACAGGCTACATTGGCCATTTTATGCATTTCGTCCTCGAGCTCTCGTATTCGTTGGCGCATGTCCTGCGCCTCGCGCTCCGCACCCACCTGTATGCCCTGTAGAGTCTGAAGGGTTTCTAGGATTCGACCTACCAGCTTGCGGTTGCGATCGACTCCCTCCTTCAGGTACTCTATTTCCCGGAAGGCTTCGCCCAAGGATAGTTCTCCTTACGGCTCCTTTCGAGTCCAGGACTTCTGCGACCTCAGATCCGGGTTGCTCCATCTCCTCTCCTCCTCTTCCTGTTCCTGGGTATGGAAGACTCTCTGGATGACGTCATCCTCTTCTTGGCGGCTGGCTTCAACCTCCGAGTTCTCATTAAGACAGATGAATGTCCTTGACATATTTGTCAAGGTTCTTCCCTCCCTATTGATGAGTCTCAGAGGATGGTTGCTGTACTCCTCTGTACTGAGGTTTTCCAACTCGTCGCAGATCGTATCGAGCCACGCTTGTCGGGTGCGCTTCCTGCGTCCCGCCACCTACTTACTACGCGTGGTCTCCTCAAAATCTGCGACGCTTCCGTCCCTGCGCAGCTCTAAATCCGCCAGGTAGCGTTCGCGCTGTGCGAAGGTCAGCTCTAATGCCCACATGTCGATTTGGGCTGACAACAGAGCCATCTTGCCTCCGCCGGGTGTGGGATGCGGTAGAGGTTTAAAATCGAGGCCTATTCGACCACTATCGCTTCCTATCACCCAAGGTATGAGCGGGGTATACACTAATTAGTGTTACTACCCTTACTGCCTTCTTTTCAAGGCGCAAACTCGCGAGAGTATGAGCGCCTGCAGTCCCTGCAAACTATCTAATTATTAGACAATATTATCCTACCTAAGGTCGGAGCCTGCTGTTTGCTTGCTCCGCCTGGCTAATATTTATGGGCTGCACGCTTGATTCGCACTCTCTGCACTTATCGTCGCCCAGGTGCTTCCGGCCCCCTTTATCCACTAAACTGTGGCTCAAACGGGCTAGTACCTGATAACTCACAACGATTTGGAATCGCTTCGATTAATTATTACCGCTTTCGGCCCTTATTTACAATAAATATTACAATCAATATAAAAAAAGGTTGAAGTGATTCCCTTTTCCTCCTGCAGAGTGCGCATCGCTCAAAATCTCTCGCTAACACCCGCTCAAACCTTCCTAAGCGCTCGCGCAATCATCTCTCTCTCCCATGCGTCGATTACCTTTGACGCACAAACCTATTCGCATAAGACGGATCTTAATACCAGTTGGGCGCCATGTAACGAGGTGGATTAGCTGGCACGAAATGGGTTTATTAAAGAACAAACTCCCACAATGCAGAGCTAACCGCCGCTCCATTAAACACGTATGAATATACGTGTTTTCGCCTTTACGTTTGATACTTTCGTTCCGATGTCTTCTTTCCAACAGAGTTGAACTCACCTTAAGTCACCTGACTTGTGACACTTGATCTATCTTAGATATGAGTGGTCTAATTTTTATTCCAGCTAACCCCTAGATGAAATCGGTTTAAAATTTAGTCCGTAATAGATCCGTCAAACTAATAGGAAACGAAAATGACGTAATGCGGCGAATAAAATTAATAACGTTTATGGCTAGAAAAATTACAGTCTTTGATGAGCCGAAAGACTAACGCACGCAAATAGGATTTACAATTATTAATAATAATACGGGGAGAGAGAGAGAGAGAGAATTCGAAACTTTGCCACGAAAACTAACGCTTTATACGAATACAAAATAACAGTCGCGATTAGACAAAATACTTTCGCTAGTATTTTGTCGCGTAATAAAAGGGATGTGCACCTACCCTGTGGTGCAATTACGGTGATCAGCCGTAATTGTTGAAGCAAATTAAAGGTGCTCCTCAGATCAGAATCAGCTGCGCTGTCTCGCTCGAAAATATCTACTGTTTTAGTTACTGCTTTTTTAGTTGCTGCTGCTGTAATGCTATTGCTGTGATGCTTCCTGGCTAACATTCGCACGTATCAAAAATCCAGGTAAACTTTTTATTATGGAAAACGGCGAAACACTGTGCAAAACTATTTTGGCGGTTCTACACTAAGTAACAGCTGAGGCTTAACTGGAACTTTTAAACTCTCGTGCGCTCTCCCTCTCTCTCTCTCTCTCTCTTAGTCGTTCGCTCTAGCATTGCGAGTGTACCGAATCGCGCACGGATCGATTAATCGAATCCACTACCGTTGCAATATATATTTAGTTGATATTAAAATAGTAATGAAGATAAATTTAATAATGGATCAAGCTATGTGATTGGTTAAACAAAAGCGGCAATTCGATCTAGGACATCCGCTATACTAATTTTACATACTCATGGTGTTAAATTGATTACATGAGCTTGTAGAATGAGCTACTTACAGTAGCTAATTCAACACAACATTTTATTGATTCATTCGGAATACTGCGATCGAATCAACGATATTAGAAATGGAATCAATGATTTTAATGAAAATCTTTTAGAAAATTTGTGCTTAGACTATTACCGATTTTTATAATACTTCTTTCACGTAGAGAAATAGGCTTATATTTTCAATCAATTATACACGTTACTTTTAAAATCGGATGTCATGGTATTGTCAGAGATGTTACATGCACACACACACACACACACGCGTCAAGCTTCCTCGAAAGCCTGTTCGGCCTTGTCGTTCCAGGTTAGCGGGCGGCGGTTATTCTCAGGTAGTCCGCGGAGAAGCTCGTTAAGTGGAGCCTGAACGTGCGCAGCGTCGATAGAAGTTTAAAACGCCCAAGAACCGTCGGAGTCCCTTCGCCGAGGTTAGCTTTGCAAACTCTCGAATAGCCGTCACCTTGCGCTCTAGAGGTTTGCCATGCGAGGAGACTTCGTAGTCCAAAATTGTAACACTGGGCTGGCCTAGCTAGAACTTTGCCAATCTGTATGACAGGCCGGCCTCTCGCAGCCGATTGAAGAGGATGCTCAGATGACGGAGGTGTTCCTCGTGCGAAGACGAGCGAATAAAAAGGTCGTCTAAGTATGCGCGCACAAAAGGCAGATCTCGCAGTTGACAGTCCATGAAGCGCTGGAATGTTTGCGAGGCGTTGCGAAGTCCAAGCGGCATGCGGAGGAATTCGGAAAGGCCGAATGGGGTAGTCACCGCCGTCTTCGGTATGTCCTCGTCAGCCATGGGAAGCTGAAAGTAAGCTTCCTGGAGATCAATTACGGAATACACCGTACAGCCACTGCAATCCTCAAGCAGATCCTCGATGACAGGCAGCGGGTAGCGATCTGGCAGCGTGATGGAGTTTAGCCGACAGAAGTCGCTTGTGGCCTTAAACCCAACCCTCCTGTAGCTTTCGCCACTAGGTGTAGGGGACTTGCCCAGGGACTCGAAGAAGCACGTATAACTCGCTGCCTCAATAATCGGTCGATGGTGTTCTTCGCTGCTGCAAGGCGTTTACCCTAGGCGACGCGGTCGCTCGAACACCGGTGCGCCTGTTGTGATGATGCGTTACGCGACCCAGTGTACCTTGAAGGGAAGCTTCCTTCTCTGAAGGTTCAGGTAGATCCGTGAACTCCAAACAGCTTGTCGTAGGCCACACGGTACCGCAAATTGGCGGAGTCAGCTACAGCTGCAACGCCGTGGATAAGGGTCTTACGCAGCTGAGTAACCGATTCCTTGGAGGTGGAAGGGTCGACAAGACGTCGACGGCACACGTCCACCACGAGGCCCGTACTATCTAAAAAGTCGGCACCTAAAATCGGCGTGGGAACATCGGCGATGACGAAGGTCCATCGAAATTCACGCTGGAAGCCTTGAGTGGTGATCGGTGATCCGTTGGCAGCGACGAGCTGCAATCGGTCTTAGAACAGCTGGCCGGCAACAAGGCGTCGCGGGTGTAGCGAGACCACGGATCCGGAGTCCACCAGCATGGAGCACGCCAGTGAGGTTTCGTAGACGTAAAGACGGTTGTCCGAAGACGACGAGGTCGCGCTACCGTGTACCGCCGTGACAAAAGGCAGCGCTTCTAGTTATCAAACAGTTGCCGGATATGTGCAGGGTGACCGACAGCGCTCAGCAGCTCCTTGGAACCTTTGTTGATATTAACACCAGTTCGAGTTCGATGCGATGGCAGCACCGGTCGATGAAGCGGCGCGATATGTTGAATGACCAGAGCGTCCGCCTCGAGTGGGGAGCCGCTCAAAAATCCGGCTCGTAGTGACGACGAGCTGCGAGATGGCAGCTTGTAGCGCCGCGAGCTCGGCAGCTACAATGTTGTTCTGAGACGGGAGCGTGGTTGCTGGCACGTTCAGCTCTGGTAGGGGACGCTGCACGTTGCAGACCTTCGGAGCCGTCTCGACCAGCTCGTCGGCCGTCTGCGCGAGCTCGTCTAGGGTCGCCATGCGCAGTAGGCGTAGCATTTTGGAAGTGCCTATCGGGAGCAGATCCAACCAACGTACCCTAATGGCGTCGTCGATCACACGGTTACTGGCGAGGCTGCGCATGCGGCGCAGGAGTTGCGATGGAGTGCGGTCCTCCATAGTGAGCCCCAAGAACAGCTTGAGGAGCCGCTGTGTCGCCGAGTCCCCGTATCGGCGAATGACCTGCTCCTTCAGATACGCGTATTTGCCTGAAACCGGTGCGTTCTGTAACACATCCAGCAGGTCCTGGACGGTCTCGCTGTCCAGTCCGGCGGGCGGTTGCGATCACGACATGGATGATGCACACAGTGCACCATATGGCCAGCCGCGAGGCTGGCCAGGTCACCTTGTGCAAAATCTTTTGTCAAAGCGGCGGACAGTAATTGTCTTCCTTAACAGAGAGTGGAGACTTCTCAAACAAACACTTTGTTGTTTTGGGAGAGGATGTCGTAAACTTCTCTTACCTGTACGGGCATGAGCAAATGCAAATGCTGAAGTACAAAATGCGTCACTGATTGCCCTCGACAAGCAACTAATGCTAGTCGACCCGAAGTGAATGCAATGTGTATTTGAACGAAGACTTGCAATCACATGTGCAGACGTGTGTACCTTCACGTGGTGGGGCTGAAAACGCTGTTTCTGTAAAGAAACAGTAGGCAAAACACACAACGCTCGCCCCTAGGCAAAAGGCCAATCGGCCAAACGACAATAAAAAACACGGACCATGACAGCACGTGGTGAGGTGCGACCCGTAAACGCCCTAACATTCAACGTGGAGTCTACCACACCCCAAGAGCTCAACTCAAGCCCAGAAAAGCCAAAATCCGGGAATCACTTGAGGGGAAATCTCTTGGGATTGTGGTACCACGGCCCCGGCAATCCGAATCTAATTCGGGTAGATAAGAAATTACTCCCTATCGACTGGCAATCGGTAGATGCCACTATCGTGGGTAAAGAGTCGAGGCCGTGGTCATAGCAGCCACCCAAAGTTCTTTGCCTCGAGCTCTGGAAGTAAGGCCCGACACCTTTTGTGTGAGAAAACACAATTTGAACGCTAATCTCGAACGCTAAAACACCTGATTTGAGCTTGGATCTCGGAAATTGATTTGAATGAGTGGCATGACTGGCACGAATATTGAAAACTGCCTGGGGAGTCGCCTTGTCGGCTAGGCGAGACCCCGCCCCTGACCCAAGTCAGAGAATTAATCGAAAGAGCAGAGATCAATATCAGCGAGTCATAAAAGCCTTCCATGGAAAGCGAAATCCGAGACTCGGGCAAAATCAGAACACAACCTTTCGAATGACGGATACCCACCAGCGTGAGCGGAGATGACCGAAATGCAATGGGGAGACGTGCCACGGCACGTCGAAGCGATGGACCTGTGAGTCGTGGGAGCAATCCCCTAATACAGGTACGCAGGGTAGGATGTTTTTGAACGAGAGCCCAGGAGGGGAGGCTTAGCTAGTTGATCGTCTTAGGAATTTCCTTTGGCTGTCCTAACTGAGTCTCTCTTCTGACATCCCAACTTGGATTGGCCTCTGCGGGGTAGTGGTACCAGGTCAAGCAAATCTTGTAAGATTTGTATGCTGCGTGCTTCCGACGCGATAGACGTTGGGGCAACTAGAGTCCCGTCGCGCCCAAACCGAGGGTCAAGCCTTTAGTTCAGCTCTCCATGAGCGTCGAACTTTGAAAAGATCGGTACTCCTTTCGAGGAGATCGCCGCCTTAGATTAAAAAGGCTCCGACTCACTGTGAGCGTCAGGGATGTCGTAGCAAACTTGACTTCCGGATCTCCAAAGTATTTAAAAGCGAAGGAGTGAAAGACAGTGGGCTATGCCAACCTATTGGTGCCCAGGGAGAAGGATGGTAATGTTTGATTACGCTGTGCCACCCTCAAAAAGGAAAAGTGTGAACAAATCGTCGCGATTGCTGATTCAGGGGGGGCCTTGTTGCTCAGGTCAAGTGGATTTGGGGGAGGCATCGTGAGCCTCTCGTTCCGCTGAAACCTGGATCGAACGTGCGCAGACCAAACTCGCAGCTCGTGGAGAGAGCGGCGTGTCTCGGATCGAGGAGTCGCCTCCGTTATGAACCAGAGGGGAACAGTCTCAGGAAAGAAGCACTATTAAGCTGCGCCTCACCTCCTAGTGCTCTAATCCATTCACATACTCGCGTTGCATCGAGATCACGTCGGGGTCACCAATTTAGACACGTAAGACCGAGGCGGGACGGTCAAACGCTCCAATACGGAAAAGCAGGAAATGAATAGAAGGCAGTGCTTGATGAACTTGACAAACTTTATTTCCCGTAAACAGAAAAAGAGAAATGAGCGCGTGTACAAAATTAACACCACGTTGCAAAACTTTCCGAGCGCGATAGTCGGAGAACGTTCCGGAGTCGGTAGTGCCCAGCAGGCGAAAGAGAGCAAGAGAGCCGGTTTCGCTTTTCGTGGAAAGATTCTGAACTACCCCCTCTTGCCACAGAAGGTGACGTCAAAGGTCGCTAGCGAGCATCAACGCTCAAGTAGGAAGTTGGCTCGCCTCCAGCGATGAGCATTCGAAACTTCTTTTTTTCCTATTCGTAACGCATCTAGGTCTGTTGTACACTTGTGGTTGTTCTATCAACATACCGTGTCCGAATTCCGCGTTTCAAGTTCGTTTTGTTTCAAAGAGTGAAAATAAGAAAATTCTCTATTGTACAATATGTAGCTATTGTTTGATATAAATTGATGTCAGCCTCGGGAACTACTGATTATTTATTTTCAAGTACAATTCGATATGTAGCCGAGTAATAAGAGCAAAAGTCCAAAAAGAAAGAGGTATTTTAACAAATATAGTTTTTATTCTCATACTATTTTTTGAAGAATTAAGAAAAATATAAGCATATCATAAATTGTCAAAAACTAATTAGTTTATTCTTATTTGAGCTCTGTAAGTCCATAGGTTATATAGTAAATTTAGTAAATTATAATTCTTGTTTGAAACATTTTAAATTCTTTATTATGTAGTTAGACAATGCCTAAAGCGTAATGCTGAATTAAAATTTCTAGAGCAAATTGAACAGAATATAAAGAGTTGACTTTGTTACTGTTATCGTCAGCAGTATGTTTTGACACTTCAGCATTTGATTCAGAGCTGTAATATCTAAATTAAAAAAGAATTAAAAACAATAAATATCAATCTATAAAATTTTAATAATTAAACATACTTTGACACTGTTTCACAATTACTTTCAACATTTTCAGTGTTAGACTCTGTTTAGACCGAAGTCAACTCTTTCCATTCTGTTCAATTTGCTCTGGAAATTTCAATTCGGTATTACACTCTAGATATAATTATCTTATATTTACGAGATTGACTCATTTATTGTCAGCTGTTCTAGCTAGTATATAATAAAGAAAGTGTTTCTAACAAGAATTATAATTTACTAAATTTACCATATGACCTATATGAATTTACAGAGCTCAAATAAGAATAAACTAATTAGGATTTGACAATTTATGATATGCTTATATTTTTCTTAATTCTTCAAAAAATAGTATGAGAATATAAATTATATTTGTTACAATACCTCTTTCTTTGGACTTTTACTCTTACTACTAGGCTACATATCGAATTTTACTTAAAAATATATAATCTGTACTTCCAGAGGCTAACATCAATTTAATATGCTGATGTTTAAACAATATCTATATATTGTACAATTGAGAATTTTCTTGTTTTCCCTCTTTTAAACAAAACTAATTTAAAATCCGGAATTCAAACACGGTATAATGATAGAACAGCCACAAATGTACAACAGACCTACATGCGTTATGAATAGGAGAAAAAGAAGTTTGGGATGGGTGACCGAATGCTCATCGCTGCTTGCCGTCGATGTCGCCCGAGTGGTGTCAGCACCGACCTCGTGCGGGACGCCACAAGTCTATGTACTATACAAAGCAGTGTGGAGTTTCGATAGTTTACCTCGAGAAAAAAAGGGCCCTGAGCTCCGAGTGTGCAGCTCATTTCAGTGCGTACACCAAAGAGCTCTTTCCTATTCCGCTCGTTCCACCATCCCAGTCATTAACATTATATACTCATGTCAAATGCAAGCTTTTGCATTTTAATTTTTGTTAAGTAAAAAATAAAATACAACAGAATGGACTAAATTTAAATATTTAAATGTATTTTGCATGTATAATGATAGAACCAATAAGAAAAATACTATAGCACTTTTTCAATTCGAAATTTTACATTTGTTTTCACATAGTAATATTAAAATTCTAATTTGTCATTATTATAACTATAAAATGTAATGTTTTGATTGCAATTAAAACTTAAAAAGTAGTTTTAAGCTATAATATAACAATATAATTTTTACTTTAATATATTTCAGACTACAAAAAATATATACGAATTGAAAATAACATTACTAAAGGAAATATTAATATTAGGAATAAGAAGTAATGCAACGATTATCGGAAATCGTAGACTCGCGCGAGGTAATGAGCGGCTAAACGAGAGTAGCCGCGCTCGGTTCGCGAGAGAGAGAGAGCGTAGGGGCAATGACCGGGAGGGGAGGCTCCGACCGGTAGTATGACTGTGCCACTCAGTCTGGTCGCCGGCCGATTTAACCTCCAACCTTCCCGAGTTTTCTCGTGAGTTTCGCGTTCGTGCGAATTGACATTGCGAACTTGCGTGGGTGTGTGCTAGCAGCAGCAGCAGCAGCAGCAGCAGCAGCAGCAGCGGCAACTGCAGTAGCAGCAGCAGTAACAGCATTAGTGGCAGCAACAACAACAGCGGCAACAGTTGAGAGGCAGCACAGCGAGCATCGAGGAGTCGACTAACAACTTGTTGTTCGGATACGGTTGGCCACCGTATCCTCATCGATATCGCGGTAGGTGCACCTTAATTCCCGTTGTTAATTGTTATAATTTGCGTGCGAATCCGCGCAGCGAGCGCGAAGAATTTACTGTTGCGTGCGAGCAGGTAGTTCGCGGGAATCGCGGTTTTTTCTCTCTCTCTCAATCTGCGTGTGTTGTCATTCACGCGTGCGTGCGTTAGACTCTCGGCAGATTCCCCGTGTAATTGGTTTTATTAAATAAATCATCCCTTGGTTTCTATTTAAACGAGTTTCCGTTATTGTGTTTTTCCTTTGTCCGGAGGTCGCGCCAGTGTTTACGTTCGATTCGAATTCGCCGGTTACGTAGCACGAACCGCACGAATACAGGTAGACGCGAATCGACGACTTAGGTTCCGGTGGCGGCCGCACGAGCGCTACTAGTAAGAGCGACAGCGTCGCCAAGTGGCGAGTTGGGGGAACCCAACTCGGAACAGCGAAGAGACTCTGCGCAGGCGCACTCCGAGGCAAGGTAGGTTACTGTGCTTTGAGCACATAGATAACAAGGCTTCTTCTAGTTGAAATAAGGGCACTTTCTGGAGATTATCGACTAAACGACAGCCTGTTACATGGCGCCCAACTAAAATTAAGACTCATACACGAGGGAAATTGCACGAAAAGAGAGAGCAACGCGCGCGAGAGAGAGACGTTTGCGCGCGTGCGTAATAAGGTGCGAGCGGGTAAAGTAACGCGTGGCTCGTTCGGTACGTGCTCTGCGGTAGGGGAAAGACGCCTCTCCGACCCAATAACAACTGCTTTTGTGAGCCGAGAGCACACTAACCCCAGGGGTCGAAGAGACGTCCGTAGTCGCTCTAACGCGAATATAAAAGGTGACTAATTGCATTTGGGTTAACTTTTTGCTTTTTAAGTGTTTTATTACACATTAAAGTAATTAAGTGGGGGTTAGTCACCGAGCGACAGTACCAGCAGAGCGCGCAATTGGGGTGTGTGTAGGGTTAGATTAACTAACCCGGTGGAGCTAACAAACAGTTAGCCTCCACCTATAGGCAGGTAGTTGCGAAGCGGAAGTTCGTACTTCCTTAGAGTACGCGATACCTGCACACACCCACAAGCCACGCGTATTGTTGCCTTGTAAATAAAGGCGTAATTGGGTAGTTGGCGATAAAAATCGTAACACCCCGCTCGCGCCTTGGGCGATAGGAGGCGGTAGTGATCGAATAGGGAAACTAACCTCAACCGTCACCTACGCCCCAGCATAAGCGTCATGGAGGATGCCGCCGACGCGATAACCCGGTGGGCTTCGGAACTGCTTTCGACACAGCTGGACAGGTACCTGACGCAACTGGAGTTGCGAACAGATGGTCCTAAGCTGATGCAGGCAGTTCGATTAGCATATTGGTTGCTAGGCGAGTATATCGACCTAGACTTCCAAGGAGCGGCGTTGGATAGGGAGGCCACACAACGCAGGCGACGGAGTCGAGAGAGGTGGCTGGAGTCCAGGCGACAAGAGTTAGAAGCAGCTGATGCGGAGGATCTTGTCGCCCACCCAATCATGCTGTTATACAGGGATGAGGTGGTGGAGGCCAACCTGACGCGGACTCTCGCAGTCTATGACAACCTTGAAGAGGAGAGTCAGAGCGAGACGGGGGAGCGAGAACCCGCGGAGGAAGGGGGGACCGGCGAGGTCAAGGGGCCCACGGAGGGGGTCGGTAGTGAGCACAAGGGCTCCACCGGATCGCCGGATAGGCGAAGAGCCCGTCGCTTCGAGAACGCGGAGCTGCAACCTCCAGAAGAAGAGGAAGAGCGGTGCGTGACCGAGCGACTAAAGGAAGAGATCGAGCGCAACCGGGTCGGTATAGATCGCATATTAGAGATGTTAGAAAGACACGACCAGGTATGCGCGCGGTGGAGCGACCAGGTGACCGCTCTACAGGTAGAGGTCCAGCAGTTGAGAAACAGGGACCCCACCAATCGACGGACGGTCGTACCAGAGCGGCCCCGGAGGACCGTAGATTTCCAATCCACGTATACGTGCCACTACGACCCAAGGGTACCAGGTAGTACCCCGGAACCCCAGCGACCGACCCCTGGAGAACCTCGAGAGGCTCCCCAAAGGCAGGTGCCTTCAAGGACGGAACAGCCACCGAGAAGAGGCCCAAGAGACGCCGACACGGATAAAGGGCAGGCGATCCCTGAAGGATCCGCCTGGTACGACGCCAATGCGGCGTCGGGGTACTACGCGACTCGGGACGCGGGTAGGATTGTGAGAGGGTGGAAGCTGCGATACTCTGGCACGGCTTCAGAGTGCGTAGACACCTTCTTGTCGAGACTAGAAGATCTACGCGCGGGGTCTGGGCTAACAGACGGCGAAATCTTGTGCTCGGTATCAGAACTCCTCGAAGGCGTTGCGAGGACCTGGTACGAGCTTAACAAGTTTAAGTGGAGGAACTACGCCGACTTCGTGGCAGGCGCTCGACGTTGGTTTGGGTCGAGTGAGCTTCAGCAACAAAGATTGCTGCAAGAGGCCCAAGCCCGGTACCAGGAGAAAGGAGAGCTGATACGAGAATATGCCTGCCACCTCCTCTTCATGTTAGCCCAGCTACGTCCGCCGTTACCAGAGCAGAGGCAGTTAGATTTCCTGTATGCAAATCTCCTGCCCGCCATCCGGATGCAGCTGCGGAGGAATGCGTTCTCCAACGTGGACGAATTCCACGCCCGGGCGACCGAAATCGAGACCGCCTTGCGGGACGACGAGCGCCCGAGGACCAGGTTGGAGCCAACGTCCACGTTGTACCCCGAGCACATGGGGGTGTCAGCTAAGGCACCACCGCCCCGGGCAGGACCCCGTATGGCGGCCATGTCCAACAAGCCTCGGGGTAGGGAACAGCTGCAACCCGAGTCACCGGTTAAAGCACCGTCCAGGAAACCCGAGGACCGGCCCACCATCGCTGCAACGCAGGCTACAGACCGTTTTGAGGATCTGTCGTCGCAGATCACGACCCTGCGGCGCGATATGGACCGATACTTTAAGGAGAGGAAGGCTAGCTCTCCCACGCGGCCGAGGGGTCGGCCGCAAGAAAAGGGGAGGAATAAAACCCCCCCAGGGTCTCCTGGCCAGCGACGAGAGGGTCAGCGGAGGAAAATAGATTACTCCCAACCGATCAAGTGCTCGTCTTGTGGCAAACTAGGCTTTACCAGAAGGTACTGCCCGGATTGCAACAAGGGAAACGGGCAGGGAAGCGGAGGACGGAGGTCCCCTCCGCGTCCCCAGTAAAGGTGACCTCTCGTCGCGGGTCGCTGGAACGGGGCAGGGGCCCGCCAGCGACCCCAGGGTTCAGGAGATCTCGCCAGGAATATCGGACCCTACGAGACCTGGCAGTGCGGTGGCGTTGGAGGCGACAGCGACCGAACAGATGCCTGATCTGGGTAACCGGGCATTTTGTATCCTCGAAGGGTACGGAGGCCGGATTCAGGTGGTGGAGCAGGGGTTTGAATGGGTCGGAGAGGAGACCATCAGACCCAAAAGCTCCAGGAGACCACCTGACACTCCGGAGGATACACCGGCGACCCAGACACCTGCGGGTGAGAGCACGTCGATGCGAGTAGCGGCTGCCCAGGGCAAGAAGAGCCGTGAAAGCCTCCCGTCCACAGAGGGGAGAGAGACGGCGAAAGCTCCCCGCAGGTATAGACCCGAGGATGAGACCCGATGGTGGCTTCAGGTGGGGATAGGTGCCTACAAGTTAAGGGCACTCTACGACACCGGGGCCTCATCAACGGTAATGGGTCAACTCGGGCTTAGGTTGGCATCAGACATGGGACTGGGCCTGGACGTCACACGAGCGGGAGAAGCGAAGCTCGCCGACGGTCGCCCATGTCCCATCTTGGGTCATGTGATTTTCCCCTTTACAGTAGGGGGAATCACAAAAGATGTAAGGGTCGCTATAACGCCACTGCTGTCTGATGACTGCTACGTCGGCGCAAATTTCGTGAGGGAATTCAGCGCCAACCTGAACCCTGATACGGACCAGCTGTACTTGGCGAAAGCCAAAGTGGCGGTACCGTTGGAAGTGGCAAGCGTCACTGGTACGTCGTGCCTCGCACCCGTAGGCCTGGTAGAAGCCACGGAAGCACAGCGTCAAGAAGTGGCTAGCCTCGTCGATGGATTAATTCCAGACGGAGGCGAGTGTTTAGGCTGTACTGTGGGGGTCGAGCATGAGATAGACATCGGAGACGCTCGACCCTGTAAACAGAAATACTACCCGGTCTCCGACAGGGTGCGAGACGAAATGCACGCGCTGGTCAAGGCCATGCTGGACAACGACGTCATTGAACCAGCAACCAGCGGGTGGTCAAGTCCAGTGGTGATGGTTAAGAAGGCAGACGGCAAATACCGGTTCTGCGTGAATTACCAGAAGGTAAACGCAGTAACTAAGCCGGACGCCTACCCATTACCCTTCATGAGCGACATCCTGCGAAGGATCAGGGATGCGAAGTTCATCTTGACACTGGACTTGAGTAGCGCGTACCACCAGATACCTCTTAAAAAGGAGTCGCGCCCCATTACGGCGTTCACAGTCCCTGGCCTGGGGCATTTTCAGTTCAAGAGAATGCCCTTCGGACTGTCCTACGCCGGCGCGACTTTCCAGAGGTTGATGGACAGAGTGATTGGCCCGGATTTAGATCCTTTCGCTTTTGCGTACCTTGACGACGTGATTATTATCTCGCCGTCCTTTGAGGAGCATAAGCGACACCTGGGATTGGTTTTACAACGAATCCTGGGTGCGGGCCTCACTGTGAATAAGACCAAAAGCCACTTCTGTAAGTCGGAAGTCAAGTACCTGGGGGTCCTAGTGAACCGTGAAGGGGTAAGGCCAGATCCAGAGAAGATCAAGCCCATCATGGAGTACCCAGTACCACGGACGATCAGACAGGTGAAGCGATTCATGGGGATGATGTCGTGGTATCGTCGCTTCATACCCGACTTCGCAACCATCGCTGAGCCGATAAACCGCCTGATGAAGAAGAGCATCCCGTTTGCGTGGCAGCAGGAACAGGAGCAGGCTTTCGAACGGTTACGAGACGCAATGGTCTCGGCGCCGATCTTGCAGTCGCCAGATCCCAACGCGCAGTTCGTGTTACAAACGGACGCGAGCGATAGCGGGATAGGCGCGGTATTGACGCAAGAAGTCGATGGACAGGAGCGCGTAATTGAGTACGCCAGTCGCTCCTTAAACAGTGCGGAAAGGAATTATACAGTCTCCGAACGAGAATGCCTGGCAGTAGTATGGGCTATCGGGAAGTTCCGGCCTTATGTTGAGGGGCACCACTTCAAAGTCATCACCGATCATAGTTGCCTTAAGTGGCTCCACAGTATGAGGAATCCTACAGGAAGGCTAGCGCGTTGGGCGTTAGCACTACAAGGACACGTGTTCGATATAGAGTATCGAATAGGAGACCTCAACGTGGTGCCAGACGCTTTATCTAGGGCCTATGAGAAGGGGGTGGTAGAAGTGGGTGCCATGACTCATCAGCCGGAAACTGCCGATGCCTGGTACCTTCAGAAGTATAGAGAAGTATGCCAGGATCCACATTCTCAACCTACCTGGAAGGTAGTCGGAGGGAGATTGTATCACTACAATCCGGCTGAGGAGAGCGAAGGGTCCATCGACAACGAGGAAGCCTGGAAGCTAGTGGTTCCTGCCGAGAAGAGGCATCAAGTACTTGAGGAGGTGCACGATGCGCCAGCAGCGGGACACCAGGGGAGAGAACGAACGTTCTCCCGGGCTAGGCACCTGTATTTCTGGCCAAAGATGTATGATCAGGTCAGAGAGTACGTGAGGAGTTGCCCGGTATGTCAGCAATGCAAGGCGGAGCAAAGGCCGCCTTGCGGGCTGATGGGTCGTCGAGAGGTCTCGCGACCCTGGCAGGTGGTGGCCAGTGACATTACTGGCCCCTTCCCGAAGAGCTCGAGAGGGTTCGAGTACATTTTGGTCTTTTTTGGCAAGGTAGGTTACTGTGCTTTGAGCACATAGATAACAAGGCTTCGTCTAGTTGAAATAAGGGCACTTTCTGGAGATTATCGACTAAACGACAGCCTGTTACAGTAATTATATATATATATATATATATAAATCAATGGTTTATTTAATAATAACAAAAGCATTATCTTTTAAATGCAGATACATCTTAACATGAGAAAAACGTCGATATTAAATCAATATAACAAAATTGTTGATACAATTAGTGCTTCAATAACATCAATTAATTTATATAATATATTATTATATATTATATATAGTATATTATTATATATTATATATAATATATTATTATATATTGAATATAATATATTATTATATATTGAATATAATATATTATTATATTTCAAAGTAATGCTTTACATTTACGTTTATTTATCGCAATGATTTTTCGATGTTTCATTAATAAAAAAAATTAATTTTACAAGACAGATTTGTTATACTTTTTGTTTTAATTTGCTATCGTGATGTGCATTCATGAAAAAACTAGAGGTTTTAAATGAAAATTTCTTAAAAGCAAATGTGCATAGTTACGAAAAATTAATAAAAATATAACAACAATAAATTAACTTGGACTAAACAAGAAGCTTTTTACGTTTCGTCTAAAAATTGAGTTGAGTTCTATATACTTACAAAGAAATCTTTCCGTACCAGTTATGAGTTTTTAATTGTCTAAATGTTACTCAATCACCATTTTATTTGCAGTAATTAAAAAATAATTAATTGATTGAATTAATTTGCCCACACAATATTACTGCAAATTATACACGATACTATAATGTAGAATTTGATAAAAACACAACAAAAAATATAATTAATTATTTAGCCGAGATTTACGTGTCAAATATGTCAATATTATAATATTACACAAAATATGTATAATTTTTATGAACAAAAAATATTCTATACATATGTCTATTAAAAATAAGCTACGATTAGTATACTTAGAATAACATAAAAAAAAAAACAAAGATATCTTTCGATTTACCTAACCCATATGTTAAAATGGATAACAATTATATGTTTGTAATTAAAAAATTAATATCAGGAAGAGGTTTTTGTACATAAAATTATACGTTCATTTCCATAAACCACCGTAAATTTATTTAAAACATTGTTAAAACACCATTTCTTCAATTTAAAATAATTCCATGCATGTAAATAAAAATCATAAAATGACATGCTTATACAAATTTTGATTATTCTTACCACTATCAGTTTAGCCTCGATTTTAAGATGAATAATAATAATATTCCACCTGAAAATGATTAATAAATGCCTTCTAAATGTCTGAATTTTACTCGTCAGCTCAGCTCATGTAATTTCAGAGAAAAATAGTAGCCTGTGACTTCGCGCCAAATTGCACTTGAGAGCGGGAAACATGGAATGAGAGGAATAGAAAACAGTTGCTCGGTAGAGCGTACGGAAGTAGGCTGCGTATACAACTTCAGGGAGCCTTTTTTCCAAAGTAAACTATCGAAACTCCAGCCTGATACAAAGTCTAAATGAATATGTACTTATTCATTTATGCATAGTGAATAATTTAATTAATTATAGTAAGTAATATAAATAAACTTGATCGTTATTTATTGTGCCAACTGATCAACAAAAATCCACAGAAATAAAAAAAAAATTAAAAAAAAAATAAACAAAATGTGATTTGAACCTGCGATCGCAAAATCATACGGACGCCTTAGCTACCGCAGCTACCGTGACAAAACAGTGACATTGACATGAATATCGTACAAGTTCATCAAGGGAAAAGGGGCTTAAGTTTTAGTAATTATAATTACTTATAATGTCATGCATTCGATCTCAAGCGAATTGTTACACATAAATTTTCATCAATAATCTTTCTTTCAAATAATGATTTCGACTATGCAATTCTCTTTGGGACAGGTCGCGTCGGTAACGCGGTATCTCGCGTGGTCTGGTCACCGAGAGAGGCGCTGGGGGTAGAGGGTCAGTGCTTGGCTGAGGCTCGGGACTAGCCGGAAATTCTTATACATGGCGCTACCTCTCCTTTATACAGTCTCCATGATTCTATATCTGTCTCTTTCCGCAGTGCTGCCAACATTTTACTTATTAACTTTGAGAGTTTGAGTTGAATAGACCTTATGTAAAGCTGAAGCGAAAATTGTGAAGTCTGAAGTCAACTGCTGGATGCTTTTTGACAGAATCGCCCAACCCTGTTCTCCTGTATATAGTCTCCATGACTCAAACAGTTGAATAATTGATGTCAGTTTGAAAGTGTTAATTCTTCTGTAAATATCCATAGTGAATTTAGTGTTATTCAATTAAATGTCCATCTTTTTGTAACATTAAAAAATTGAAAAATATTTTTCATCAAAAAATGGAAACATCAAATATGGAAGGATGGTTGCAATTAGGTGTTTCACCGGTATTAATCAAAGCCTTGTTGGAGCAAAAATATTATACTCCTACTTTAATACAAACACTATCAATACCATCAGCAATTTTCGGAAATAAAGATATTCTTGGTGCTGCAGAAACTGGTAGTGGTAAAACGTTGGCTTTTGGTATACCAATATTAAATGGCATTATAGAATTGAAAAAGCAATATGATAAAACTGTTGCAAGTACAAGTGGTATTTTTAAAGAGACAGATCAATTTGAAACTTTTTATAGCAAAAGTAATAGTAACAATAATGAGGATAACAATATTTTATACAATGATAATAATAACAGAAGGACAACGACAACTTTAAATGAATTAAATGAAAACGTTGGCTTAGTACAAGTTATAAATAATGTACTATTGGAAAAAAATAATAATCAGCAGTCTCGAAATCCACTTTATGCTTTGATTTTAACGCCAACTAGAGAATTGGCTATTCAAATAAGGAATCATCTTATCAAAGTAGCAAAATATACTAATATAAAAGTATGTATTTTTTTCGTATCATTACATTGATCCTAAGATTTTATATGAAATGACAATATTTTTTGTAGATTGCAGTAATCATGGGTGGTATGGCTGCTGTAAAGCAAGAGAGGTTACTTGGTGAAAGTCCAGAGATAGTGATTGCTACACCTGGTAGGTTATGGGAATTAATAGACAAAGAAAATTCACACCTCAGTAAGATTGCTTCAATAAGGTAAATTTGTATGTCTTCTTGCCTTATGTTACATTAATTACTAAAATATTATAGATACCTTTAAAGTATTACTCTAATTTTAATTTTTAAATAATTTAACCTAATATCTATTCTATATTATAGATATTTAGTAATTGACGAAACAGACAGAATGCTTGAAAGAGGGCATTTTAAAGAATTACATAATATTATTGAAAGAATAAATGCCAAAAAATCTAGATTTATGAAGATATTTGTTTTTTCTGCTACTTTAACATTAATTCATGATATTCCAGAGTATTTGCAAAGAAAAAAAGTGAAAAATATTAAAAGTAAGATTTTTAAGTTGACACCTGGTCAAAAGTTACACAGAGTTATTGAAATGTTAAATATTAAAAATCCAAAAATAATTGATATTACAAAAAACACAGGTAGATATCTGTATCTAATTTTTTATTTTAGCTTCTTATTAATATAAACACTTTGATGTATTAGGTACACCTGACACCTTGACTGAATGCAAGATAGCATGTACAATTGACCATAAAGATTATTATTTGTATTACTTTCTACAAAGATATTCAGGAAGAACATTAGTGTTTTGTAACAGTATAGGTTGTGTCAAAAGATTAACTACCTTATTAGGAATTTTGAACTGTAATCCATTACCTCTGCATGCAAGCATGCCTCAACGCCATAGATTAAAAAATCTGGAACGGTAATATCAAGGTACATTACTTCAATTAAAATCAAGATTGTAAAAAAAAATATATTCATTTTTCAGGTTTCAAGCTAATGATCATGCACTACTAATAGCAACAGATGTTGCTGCCAGAGGACTAGATATACCTAACATAGAAAATGTTATTCATTATCAAGTTCCGAAAACATCAGAGGTTAATTTATCTTAAAAATAAATGAAATGATTATATAGAATACTGAGTATTAATTTGATCTAAATATTTTTTTATTAAAGAGCTATGTACATAGAAGTGGTCGGACAGCTAGAGCTAAAAAAGAAGGAATTACAGTACTAATAATGGAATCATCTGAAAAACAATTGTATAGTCGACTCTGTAAAACTCTTAATCGAAGTAAATATCAACACATCCATCATAAAATATAAATTATATATGAAATTACAATCATAATCATATAATAATCAGAGATATAATCATAATATCATAGATATAATCATATCATTTAAATTGGTGTTTTCAGCTGAGGATTTACCAAATTTTCCGATCATTGATCGTTTACTGATAGCTGTCAAAGAAAGAGTAAACGTGGCTAGAGAAATTGATAAATTGCAATTAACTTACCGCAGAGATAATTTTCATAATGGATGGTTACAAAAAGCAGCTAAAGAAATGGATATTCTTTTAGATAATGACGAATTGTGAGTACATAATACTATGTGGCATTAGAGCAAATATAATACATACATTAACTTGTTTATAACGATTTTATAGTAGTAGTGGCATAGACACAAAGGAAAAATTAGAATTTAGAAGAATTTTAAATGCAAAAAGAAATCATCTAAATAACCTTATGAAGAAAAGTCTTTTTCCAAAAAATTTTTCTGGTAAATACCTGAATACTGCATTGGAAATTTCTCTATGCCAAAATTCCCAAAAAGCAATAGAAGTAATGAAGAATGCTCTTGACAAGTGTTCAAAGTCAAACAACCAATCAATTTTGAAATTGCGACAAGATGAATTGACTTTGAAAAGAGAATTAGAATGTAATAAGATTAAGGATATAAAAAAAAGAAAAGTCGAATAGATTAACAAATAATCTTTAATTTCAATGCATGCAGGTCTTTGTAAAATGTGCAAAAACTAATGTGCGGAACTAATATATAATTTGTTAATATTTGTAATAGTAACATATTTATAAAGCACCATGAAGTTACTTTCACTTTATTATTCAATCTCATATTAATAGCTCATTCAAGTGTGTATAATTATCATATATAGCAACTATTGTGACAATGTTTCAGCAATATTTTTTACCAATGAAAGGGAAACATTTTGTTACCGAATAGGTTCCGATATTTCAAAAATAACGTAACATTTTTTAAATAGAGCTTGCTGGTTGGAACATGTGTAATCTGTGAATGTTAATCCTTCGATACAATCTGTTAGGCCTTGTTTTCTGACTGAAGAATTACTTTGACTTACTATTGCATAAGTAATGGTGACGTTAGGACTCACTGTAAACCTGAAAACATTTAACTGTGAATTCTTTGAAAATGCACTTTTGTCAACGAGTCATTTCTAATCGAAAATTTATCTGGAACCCAAGTGTAAGATCACGGGGTTGGGCTTTTGTCAAAAATCAGATTTACACTAGTTTCTAAATCCGCGCGAAATGCTAATAGTCGCGGAGAAAACGTAAGCACAATTCGCAATGACTGCGATATTTTCGGAATAAAGATAATTAATCTAAAATTAATTAAAAATTTGAATAATATAAATAAATAAAAGGTATGTAACGCAAGTATTTGAAAATTATTATAAAGCTATGGAAAAGAATTAAAATAGTACCTGACTAGTGCGAAAAAGATTCTTGTCTAGTGTGTAAGCCCGAGCGGCACGTTTTCCACCGAATGTGCGTGATGTATTTTACACACGGCATTTTGAAAACTATGGAACACAGAAGTTTGTTACTCGAGCCCTTTTTCTGGAGTATCTATTCCAATATGATTCACGAGATTCAAAAAAGTCACAGGAAGTTATCCTTCCCCACTGAAATAAATATAAAAATTTTGTACATTATATGTACGAAATTTTTACAAGAATATATAGACAATTTGTGTAGACTTTGTGTAATATTCGTACAAAATTCGTCACATTTTGTTCATGTTTTCTGAAAAAATTTGTCAAAAACTTGTACAAAATTCGTTGTGTGTAGCGTCGCTACATCTGTTACGGTGTAACTCATACTCGTGGCGCTTGTTCAATCTTGACGGTGAGTAGTTATGCACACGTTAGATGGCGACATGTGGGGCTCCCGGTTATCTAGACGATAAGCGAAGCACATGCATGCAACCGCCAAAAACTGAGGTCGAAAAAGTTAGCACCCAGAATCCTTTTTTTTAAGCTAATCGATAAACTAATTATGCCGTTAGATATTTCGTCAGGATAGCAACAACTTTTCTCTTTGTCGTTTGTTGGTTCGTCCACTGGAAATCCTTAAAATTAATAAAATAAGTCTTGGGTGCTGGCCTTAGCACCCAAACCAAAGTTGCGGTCAAACCTAGAAAATATTAAGTAAAAAAAATTCGTAAGTAAACCGATCGTTAGTTCGTCTTACGAACTAACAGCACTCAAAATAAAATCATGACTAATTTGATTATTTAAGCAACTAAAAATAAAAAACTGTTTCGAATATTGGCTCACGTTCAAACGCCAAAGCGCGGTACGCATGCTTCCTGAATTATCCCCGCCGGTACCCGAACCCCCGCTCTTATTTGTTACTACACCTGTTTGATTTTAATACATCAGATCAAATCAAACTTTATAGTAACATTAGTAAACATTAGTAACTAGTACCTATTGTCCGATCAATGGGTAAATGGAATTTAAAAAAGTTACGCTTCGCGTATTAATTACTCAAGTACGTAAGGAATTGTTCAACAGTGGCACTGGTAACTAAATAGCACACGAGCACACCGGTTTTTGTTTGAACACTTTTTTAACCTAAAAAAGTAGCTATTGTGATAAATTCATACTAATATTTAGCAAAGTGCACTTTTACAGTCTCTTATGAGATCTGTTGGAGTATTAATATTACAAGATTTAAAAAACAGTAGTACATTTCATTGGAATTGTGAATAATTATACGATTACTTGCAATAAATATGCATAGAAGAATCTTGCTTTTGCAAAGTACCCTGCCTAGCGATTGGATAGAGAAGAAAACTCTTGACAGGGCAGACAGATTACCTTTGATAGAAAATTTTACAGACAGTGTTTCAATTAGAGAAGGCAAGCTACTACGTGATTGGGATAGAGAAGACGATGCAAGATTAGCAAAGAGAATGCTCATTGAGGTTTGTATTCAGTTTATTGTTTCAGCAATAATCTGTGAACGAATAAAGCATATATTCAATGCATTTCAGGTATATTGCTGTAGACTACAAAAAGCTCAACCATTAGGCCATACATTGTGGCCAGCAATGGCGTGCACAATGCCTGTTAGGATGGATACCATATCACAATCCAAATAACAAAAATTCTCTTAGACAGCAACCCTAATAGAAGTCTGTGGTAGCTATGTGCTTGAGAGTTGTCTAATGACAATCGAGTTGGTAAGTGGCAATCAATTTTTTTCTAGCTCATAAATTAGATTTTCTTTATTAAGAATATTTTTTATTTCATCTTATAGAACGCAGTGGCCAAATACGAGTAGTCCGCTGAGCAGCTGCAAACTACGAGGATTTTTGCCTAGTAGAAAAGAAGCAGTGCAATTTTGTCAACACGATGACCAGCCTTGGCAAACCACGAAACCCCCGGTACGGAGACTGCAAGTCGTTATCTACACTTTGTGAGTCTCAAGTTCGTTAACGGTAGTTTCAATCATGCTTTAAAAACGGAAAACGGTATCAAGTTCAATTTAAAGCCCAATTGCACTCATATGATAATGTTAATGTTAATTTTCTATTTTTCATGACATACGACCCTTGTGTCAAAATATAAGTATATTTGAATATCACACAGTGATATAATATTAACCATGTTTTTTATTAACAAGAATTTCTGGATTATCACTTAATTTAAGTGGAAAATTGACAATGCAATATTTTTAATTACATCAGTTGCAAACAAAACTCGTTTTTGCCAAAACGATGAAGAATAAATAAAATTCATTTTAAAAAGCTCGCGCCAACTTGCGTGTGTGATGCGCTAGTTCGCTATTGGAGCGCACAAGTATGGCTCAGTTTTGGGCGCGTGTTCTTAGAACTTTCAATCTTGTTGTTTGTCATTTGATCCATTATAGTGCATTTAGAGAACGGCGCGAGCAGTTTCACTTTGATATCTTGATAATCGCCTTAAATTATCTAGTTGCAATAACAAAAGCCTGCGAATCTCTAGAGAGAATGTGGAAGGTGAAACCTCGTGTTCGGGAATAATCGTTAATTTCAGTGATACTACTTGCAGGAGCAGATGATGACTGCATCGACGTTTAATCCGGAATGAGTTTTGGTTACTCGTCGTTAAGGAGCCATTGCAGCATGTGAACAGTTGACAATTTGGAAATTCGAAGAAGCATTTCAATGACAACAACTGCATCATGATGCTATGGTATGTGCAACAATTATCATCACGTGCTTAACTAAATGCATTTATCCAACTCAGATATTCATTCTTTCTCTCTCTCTCTCTCTCTCTCTCTCTCTCTCTCTCTCTCTCTCTCTCTCTCTCTCTCTCTCTCTCTTTCAATTTTCATTATTCAGTACTGTGATTCCATTTATAGCGCTGTGATCTCAACTTATAATTTTCAATTTTACTTTATCTCACTCGTACGTTTATTTTGGTACTATTCCCTTATACCAGCAGCAATTCTCATTACTACCTTATATGATTTTTCAGATTCCTTGACGTACAAAGTCTTTTTTTTCTCAACAATCAACTGCGACTTCTCATCGTCGAATGAAAACTAGCTCGGTTTGTGGCTGTCATGATACTTGCATGATTTGCAATTGCATACTGAACATGATTGAATTACTAGAATGACATCGGTGAGATACTTGATATTCATATGTATAATTGCTCATATACAATACTAATACAAGTACTAATTTTAAACTGATGATGATCAAGGAGTCTTATGAATTTACATGAAGATTCAATTATAGAATATGCCTCGTGAACCAGTAAAAACTCACGTGGAAATTTTCAACGTATTGAAACAATTCTCAATATTCGACAAGGAAGGTAATTTAAGAAAAGAGAGGTACGTTGATGAGCATGGAAACCGACCTTGGAATAAAGCCAGTGAACTATTGTCGCCTATGACTGTCCACAATATTTATATGACCGTGATCAAGCACAAAAAATCACTAAAACTTGATCTCCAGCGTTATCAGTGTCCGACACTTGTACGCGAACCTGTACAGGCAGAAGAGCGTCAATCTGATACTTCTGAAGGAAATGATTATTGCGATCAATCTGTGCAAGATAATCATAATAATATTATTATTGAAAAAAAAAATTCGATGCCAGATGAATACGATAACTTGTTACGCATGAAATATAATGTACTGTATAACGACACGATTAAAGATGTATGCTTGCGACCATTTTCTGTTAAACTAAAATGTACAGAGCATAAAGATACATTCAAACTATTAGTTCGTGCAGATTACAGTATCGGTCTAACAACTGTAGAAGTCGATGCACCGCTCATTGAGTTGAAAAATTATAAAAGTAGTAGAAATTACATTATTTCAATAGTTTCAAAGATAGAAAATCATCCAGTATACCTTTCTCAAATCATCTGTGAGAAATTGAAATGTTTTAACATCAAATACTTTCTTTTAAATTTTTTAAAGGATGAGATTATGGATTTACCTTTACAATTCCATATTGCATATCATGATGGTCTTATAAATAATGTTTGTCTTGCTCTTAACATGTGTACATTTAATGATTACACGAAACAATGTTTGAAATTTATTAAAAAGCAGTCTGAGTCATTGCCTGCTGTACTACTGAATATTGACTTGATAAGTATTTTATTGAGAATCGATGAATCTGAATATTTTAATAATCTAATACCTATAGTTCGAAAATTTTATCTTCAGTGCATCATTTACATGAGATTTGTCAAGACTTTAGGCGACTTTGAAAACACTGTCACTTGTATGTTAATTTGTCTGTTGTCGCCATACGATAATGAGCATGTTGCTGAGCAGAAAAAAGCATTGGATGCAAAGTTGGAAAAATCAAAAGTACAAAATACTTATAAAAAATTTTTAGAGTATAAAGAATGCAAGTTTATTGATCCGTGCAGGATTTTTAATAATGAGAAGCAGAAACTAATACAAGTGCTCAGTTACATTGAAGATTTAAAAGCAAAAATTTATGTTATTTCAAATGGAGATCGTCCTAATGTGTATGCTTTTCCAGAATGGTACGATGCCCAGTTGGTATTTTTGTTAAGCTCGTTCCCATCGTGGACAGCATTTCTCTTAGATGATTTGAATTTAGATTTCGTGCTTGATGTTACCACTCAACAAAAAAAGTTACGCACCGATCAACAAAATTTCACTAATTTTTTAAGTGACACTATCATGATATCTAAGGATTCTATGCGTAAAGCGAAAGCTACGTTAAACAATCGAAAAAGACGAACAACAAAAACTGTCAATAAATATATCAAGACAAATGAATCAAATGAAAAACAAATGTATCAAAGATATGAAGAAAACTGGAGAGGCAAAAACGATTGTTACAAAACTGCTAATAAATTAGTCAACGAAATTCTAAAAACTAATGCAGTTGTAATAGAGAGTGAAACTGACAAATCTTCGAAAGCAATATATATTGAAGAACAAGCAAAAATTGACTGTGAGACACTAATTGAAGAAATAGGTCTTCAGAAAGCTGCAAGCATAGAGCATCTAGAGTATGAGCCTACATTAGGAATAAATAAAGAACCTTTTATCGAATGTGAATATGCATATGATTGTATCGATGGTACGGATATTCTACCGGAGTCGATGGACATCTTTTTTACCGGTAAATCAAATACTTCAGTAAAAACAGAATCTCAAAAAGAACATACATTCTTTTGTGAAAATGACGAAATTCATTGCCACGAGAAAGATTCTTTACCAATAGGCGTTGCACAAGCTGATCAATCACATGCAAATGTTTTTTCCACAATAATTGAAGAACAGAGCATATCGTGTCCTGATAATAACATCAGTAATTTTGAACAGAGTGACGAAAATTTCATACCGCTGGCAAACTCATCATTTGTAAGCTATGAAACAAATAATGGCTCCATACTTAAAGTTTGGTTGGAACATAGTTACGCACGGGAAAATTCACAATCGCCCAGCAATAGCACAAGTATTTCGAGGAAAAAAATGACAGGTGACAATGATAAATTCAGTGATAATGACAATCGACAATTATTTGCAAATTGTACGCTTGATGCAAACACTAGCGACCAAAATCTTCAATTGAAAGATGATAATTCGAAGCAAAGAAAAGTACGTCAAATCAATAATCACATTTATGTTAGCGTTAAAAAAAACAATAGTAAATGGCATGTAGCAGCACCAGGTTTTGAACTAGCACATGAACAAGTAGCTACAAGTAAAGGAAAAGATTCCATAATTCGCAATGCAATAAAATTAAAAGGAAGAACGATAAATTCACAAAGATTTACAATTGAAGATACGTCTAAAATTGACGTCTTCGCTGAGATCTTTTCCTTTGCTTGTAAAAATTTCAATACCTTTCAAAAGTTATGTTTGAATGACAAACTTTGCGTTTCATCCTGCAAAAATGATTGCTTTATGCAAATGATTAAACAATATTGTACTACAGGTTTAACAAGTAAAATGTATGATCAACGAGCGAAATTGTTGTACAGATATGCCACTGTTGATTATCACGGTAATTTCATAAGGATTGATGAATCTTTATGTAAATTCTTTAAAATTGCAATAGGAAGTCATTATTCTTTTTCGATGGCGATCACTTGTTTGTTGTGTAATGAAAATGTTAAATATTTGCATGAAACTGTCATTTCTTTAGAAATATATCCATGTGAAAGATTGAATGATTTGCAAATATTTCTAGATTTATATTTTCTAAACAAATCTCTTGAAAACTTTTGTACAAAATGCCCAAGAACCAACATTGACAGTATGAGTGTTTATTACTATTGGGAAGCGTATTTATGCATTGACATTGAACAAAGCAATATTTTTGAATTTGTCAATGCAGCCCCTACTATAATAAATGTACCGTCGAATCTAAATGAAGAGAAAATTCAATACGCATTAGTAGGTGTTATAACGCTAGATTCAATAAGTAATCCTATGTACGTCGCTTATTGTCAAACAATACAACAATTTTGGGATAAACGTAGCGGTACAAAAACAAAAATACAGAAACTGGATAAACTGCCTAAAATCAAAATAATTTCATTGGTATACATTAAAATAAGTAATTAAATCTCTTTTTAATTAAGTAACATTTGAACATGTTTAATTTTTCTACATTAATTTGGGAATGTAACTATACTCACAGTTAACTACTCTCGTTATCTCGATCAATAAATTGCCTTTGAATATGAAATGTTAACTTAAATTAATATTCATTTTGATAATCTATGTTTTCAAATATATGTAATCATCAATTCTAGGCAAATTAATTATTAAAAATAATTGGTTTCAAGTAATGTTGCCTATTTATTTACTTAGCATTAATTTGTATTGATCGATATAAATATTGTACATATTTTTTCATTATGACTATCGTTTACAATCAATAAAGCTCTGCTGTGAGAGCGACAGAGTGAGCAAATGCTGACGATAGCAGTTGATGGCTTATACTAGAATTCAAGGCTTCTAAACAAATCATGCGCGCGCGCGCTTTCAATTTAAAAATGAAACGTCTAAGCCGTTGACAGTATGAACAAAATAAAACGCTACAACGACGAGATATGGATATTCAAGGAGCAAATTTCGCAAACTCTGTTTTCAATCATAGAGTTCGTTCTTGTAATACATTCTACGTGAGCCCATCTGTGGCATTTTATGCAAAACATAATTTTATATCCTCTTCTTTTGTTGTAGCAGAATAAACAGTTAACATTTGCTATATCCAATTCTCGCAAAAGTAATTCAGCAATGGAAAGTCTATAATCATCTGGATTGAACAATTCAACACCATCGACTCCGGAGAGAATAGCCATGTAATGTAAAATAAAAAGAGCACAATTGTATGCATCGGTTTGATGCGGAAGACCTTGCGTGTTACGATCATTAGTGGAACCAGTATCTTTCCATTGAATCATTGATAAATTGTTGACTTCAACTTCCTTTAGTGTCCCACATTTTTGTTTAAATATATCTTTACATCTTTTGAAATAGGTTTTTAACGCTTTCACAGGTCTCTCCTTAGTATGATCGTATTTTGGATCGAAATAATAAATCATTTTTCTGCGAACATTCAACATGACTAAACACCAGTGCTGTTTGAAACAAAAAGGCATAAAAACAATTCCGTAAAAATTGAAGTTAATATTATACATAATCCAATTTGGAGGGTGGCTTTGATGGTACTGATCACCAAGAATGAAATTAGTCTGTGTCGTGGGCACAAAAAAAACATTTTGCCACTCTGCTTTACGTTTCCATATGCACATGACTGCATCGATTACTTCGTCGTATATGAATTGTCTCGGTTTCAGAGACATGAATGCTTGTAAAGTTAAATTACAACCGTTAGCATTGAGCGCGTATGGTAAATTATAGTCATAGAAGGCCATATTTACAACGTATTTAAATGTTTTTTCTTTATCAATATTCAAAATAAGAATTCTGTCTTCAGGAGTGTCAATTTTTGGAAAGCGCTTATATTTGCTCGATGTATCAGATTTAACACATAGCGGCTCACAGTTACTTTCGAGTCTTGAATTCACTGGTTGGCAATTGAGTTGAACATCCTTAAAATTGTCTGAAGTGGGGACGTCGGGTTCGACAAGCACATCTGTTTTTTCTCGAGCTTTTAGCTCTTTATATTTCAGTAATTCTCTCCTACCATTGCGAGTTGCACCCCTGAGAATCTTTAAATGCTGCAATAATAATCTTTGTAACGACAGACGCATTAGTTCATAATCAATTTTCATGATTCTAAAATACACTTCAGATCCTGTTGACGTAGCGACTTTATTTACATTAAAGGAATAGAGCAGTCTAGTTACGTTCGTCCAGCTAGGATATTCTCTAAAAAGTCTAATCAAATTGTTCAAGATAGCTGGCAACCAATACGGATTACCTTTACTATAATTGCAAGAAGAGTCTTCTTCTGCTAACGTTTCACTACGGATTTTTAGTCTGGAGATATGGATTTTTATATCGCCTGCTGGACATTCAAATAAGTCGAGCTTTTCATCTGTATCAAACTCTTTGAGAAAGCTGCAATGTTCATTATCACAAGTGGAATCAATATCCAAATTAAATTGTTTGTGATGAAAAGTCCTTATTTTTTCCTTCAAAAATTGATACTTCTCATAACAATGACTAGCTTCATCGAAGTATTGAGATGTACATATCACAAATAATGCAAGAATAACGTCATTCAACTCTTCAATATTTTCGATTTCAAGGCAGAACGCGATAACGCGAACATAAAAATCTTTTTTCGTCCAGTACTGTCCATGACTGAAACATTTCCATTTGCACGAAGATTTTATCAAATGAGCTCGATCCCTCATTATTCGACAAACAGGCAATTGATTGATCATAACTATAGGATCTTCTGGTTTTTCCCTCAATTTCAATTTTGCGTTATATTCTACGACGTATCGATGACAGCGATCGTTATATTCAAAGTAATCGCAGTCATTGAATACATAACAAACGGCTATTAGTAGTGCCCATGAGCAATCTACTGTTACTTGACTGGGAATACTGGCTCCACTTTCGATCCAAGCCTCGAGCCACTCTGCAATAGTTCCCGAGTCATGTTGACTAGATAACATCTGGCAAATGCTAAATACTTGCTTTAGAAATCTTATTGTGATGTTGTACAAAAAAATTGCAGAACTGTTAATATCGTCAATGATATTCAGACGTTTTACAATAGATCCAGTCGCGTCGATCGAAATAGGCAAATGTAGTTTGTTAGCTTCGTTCCACAAAGTTGTTTGATTTTTCATCCAATAATAAATTTTAACTAAGTCCACCCCAAACTGTAGAATATCTTCTTCGTCATCCATTATCTGCAATATAGCAATCACAGAATCCTGCGAATACTTATCAATACCAATTTGCCTATCTCTAACTTCCTGTCGAGCTGTACGAGCAACAGATTCCTTGATAAAGTACGGCGGTTTTGTACCGCTATCGTTGATTGTATCTGCTGCTTGTTCGTCAACATATCTTTTTGGTTTGGTGTGCGCCAATTTTTGTCCTTCCTTGATCCTTCGCTCATTAGCAAGATGAGTGCTAGTTTCATGGATGAGATTGCGAGTGTCATGGGTACTTATCTCTATTGTAATTGGAGAATTTTTCTGAGGTTCATGCTGCATAAAACCAGATATTGGATTACCACATTCTTCACAATTACCAAAAAAAGTAAAATAAAGGCTGTTGGGAACCACTGGGAAATGATGCTTCTTAAATTTGAACGGACATGGTATTTTGTGAAGTGAAAAGAGTTTATATACAATCATATGAGTCCATATCTTTTTTAATCTAAACGTATTTCTACATTTCCATGAGACAGGATTTGGTTCCATTTCTTTCCACTCATCTTCTGTCAATTCGACTTGATAGGAGGCTTGAGCATTCTGATCGTAATTTATTTTTCTCTCCTTCTTTTTAACAGTTCTTTGAAAACCCTTAGATTTATTTCCTCTTTTCATGGTGTCAAATGTACAATGGTTGATGAACCGTGTTTCTCGAGTAGCAAATATTCTTGTGATATCTGAAATAAAGAAATGAAGAAATTAACAATCACACTAATGTAACGTTATTATGATGGAATAATTAAAAATACAAACAATTAATGAAGTCACAAACCGAGCTAGTTTTCATTCGACGATGAGAAGTCGCAGTTGATTGTTGAGAAAAAAAAGACTTTGTACGTCAAGGAATCTGAAAAATCATATAAGGTAGTAATGAAAATTGCTGCTGGTATAAGGGAATAGTACCAAAATAAACGTACGAGTGAGATAAAGTAAAATTGAAAATTATAAGTTGAGATCACAGCGCTATAAATGGAATCACAGTACTGAATAATGAAAATTGAAAGAGAGAGAGAGAGAGAGAGAGAGAGAGAGAGAGAGAGAGAGAGAGAGAGAGAAAGAATGAATATCTGAGTTGGATAAATGCATTTAGTTAAGCACGTGATGATAATTGTTGCACATACCATAGCATCATGATGCAGTTGTTGTCATTGAAATGCTTCTTCGAATTTCCAAATTGTCAACTGTTCACATGCTGCAATGGCTCCTTAACGACGAGTAACCAAAACTCATTCCGGATTAAACGTCGATGCAGTCATCATCTGCTCCTGCAAGTAGTATCACTGAAATTAACGATTATTCCCGAACACGAGGTTTCACCTTCCACATTCTCTCTAGAGATTCGCAGGCTTTTGTTATTGCAACTAGATAATTTAAGGCGATTATCAAGATATCAAAGTGAAACTGCTCGCGCCGTTCTCTAAATGCACTATAATGGATCAAATGACAAACAACAAGATTGAAAGTTCTAAGAACACGCGCCCAAAACTGAGCCATACTTGTGCGCTCCAATAGCGAACTAGCGCATCACACACGCAAGTTGGCGCGAGCTTTTTAAAATGAATTTTATTTATTCTTCATCGTTTTGGCAAAAACGAGTTTTGTTTGCAACTGATGTAATTAAAAATATTGCATTGTCAATTTTCCACTTAAATTAAGTGATAATCCAGAAATTCTTGTTAATAAAAAACATGGTTAATATTATATCACTGTGTGATATTCAAATATACTTATATTTTGACACAAGGGTCGTATGTCATGAAAAATAGAAAATTAACATTAACATTATCATATGAGTGCAATTGGGCTTTAAATTGAACTTGATACCGTTTTCCGTTTTTAAAGCGTGATTGAAACTACCGTTAACGAACTTGAGACTCACAAAGTGTAGATAACGACTTGCAGTCTCCGTACCGGGGGTTTCGTGGTTTGCCAAGGCTGGTCATCGTGTTGACAAAATTGCACTGCTTCTTTTCTACTAGGCAAAAATCCTCGTAGTTTGCAGCTGCTCAGCGGACTACTCGTATTTGGCCACTGCGTTCTATAAGATGAAATAAAAAATATTCTTAATAAAGAAAATCTAATTTATGAGCTAGAAAAAAATTGATTGCCACTTACCAACTCGATTGTCATTAGACAACTCTCAAGCACATAGCTACCACAGACTTCTATTAGGGTTGCTGTCTAAGAGAATTTTTGTTATTTGGATTGTGATATGGTATCCATCCTAACAGGCATTGTGCACGCCATTGCTGGCCACAATGTATGGCCTAATGGTTGAGCTTTTTGTAGTCTACAGCAATATACCTGAAATGCATTGAATATATGCTTTATTCGTTCACAGATTATTGCTGAAACAATAAACTGAATACAAACCTCAATGAGCATTCTCTTTGCTAATCTTGCATCGTCTTCTCTATCCCAATCACGTAGTAGCTTGCCTTCTCTAATTGAAACACTGTTTGTAAAATTTTCTATCAAAGGTAATCTGTCTGCCCTGTCAAGAGTTTTCTTCTCTATCCAATCGCTAGGCAGGGTACTTTGCAAAAGCAAGATTCTTCTATGCATATTTATTGCAAGTAATCGTATAATTATTCACAATTCCAATGAAATGTACTACTGTTTTTTAAATCTTGTAATATTAATACTCCAACAGATCTCATAAGAGACTGTAAAAGTGCACTTTGCTAAATATTAGTATGAATTTATCACAATAGCTACTTTTTTAGGTTAAAAAAGTGTTCAAACAAAAACCGGTGTGCTCGTGTGCTATTTAGTTACCAGTGCCACTGTTGAACAATTCCTTACGTACTTGAGTAATTAATACGCGAAGCGTAACTTTTTTAAATTCCATTTACCCATTGATCGGACAATAGGTACTAGTTACTAATGTTTACTAATGTTACTATAAAGTTTGATTTGATCTGATGTATTAAAATCAAACAGGTGTAGTAACAAATAAGAGCGGGGGTTCGGGTACCGGCGGGGATAATTCAGGAAGCATGCGTACCGCGCTTTGGCGTTTGAACGTGAGCCAATATTCGAAACAGTTTTTTATTTTTAGTTGCTTAAATAATCAAATTAGTCATGATTTTATTTTGAGTGCTGTTAGTTCGTAAGACGAACTAACGATCGGTTTACTTACGAATTTTTTTTACTTAATATTTTCTAGGTTTGACCGCAACTTTGGTTTGGGTGCTAAGGCCAGCACCCAAGACTTATTTTATTAATTTTAAGGATTTCCAGTGGACGAACCAACAAACGACAAAGAGAAAAGTTGTTGCTATCCTGACGAAATATCTAACGGCATAATTAGTTTATCGATTAGCTTAAAAAAAAGGATTCTGGGTGCTAACTTTTTCGACCTCAAAAACTGTCAGTCTTCTTCCTGCTTGAGATCCGGGAACAACTTAGTTCGGCTTTTCTAGTCTTATCTTAAAATCACGGTATCGCGAGTGACTACAAAGACGCAAATAAACGAATTGCGCACTCTATTTAACAAGTGAGTGTCAAAGTTAAGCCATCGAAGGCATAATAACAAAATCATAAATTTGCCCCCTGCCGATCGTTGAATAATTAAAAAGGTTCATTGTTCCGCCATTTTAAATTGCACCACGTGCATACTAAACCAAAGAATTAATCGAATACTTTAAAAATGTCTAGTGATGTAAATCATCTTAAACCTAAATAACATTAAACTATTTTACATTCATTATGTGAGATAGTACAAGCTTCTCGATAGCTTATTTATCTTTTTCTTTCTTTGTGCTCATTGCACGTGTGGCCGGAAAATCTGCTCACTGCAATACCGACACACTCTCCTTTTCACACGTAGGTTTGCATCCTGCAACACCAACCGTGTTCAAATAATTTTACTTTTCTTTTACTACTTCTTTTTATTAAGTAATAATTACCGTCTGCGTCCAATGGATAAATTGTTGTCTTGCGAGCGTAGAAAATAAAAGTGCGTGCGTATGAACTAGCAATTACACTTCACTTTATTATTATTATTTCCTATATCTATGTCATTATTCATTATCTATTCTTATTTCTTTTGATTATCTCATTAATTTCATTTATTCAATAAAAAGGGTTTTTGTGCGTACTGAGCTTTTCCCTTTACACAGACATTGTTTATTTCTTCCCTTTTCCTTAAATTAATATACATATAAAGAAAGAGTATTTTTTTATATATAATTTCTTTCTTTTACTACGCTTAAATTTCACCAGGCATGCCACCTAAGGTATAGTAATTCTCTGACGAAAAACCAACATCTTTTACGCAATTAATGTTGCGTAAAAATGTTAAGTATGTAATGTAAGTATATAATTGTTATGTTGTAAATATGTTGCGCAAACGCAATTAACAAAACTCGTTTGTTAATTGCGTTTGCGCGCGCTTTGCCTGAATGTTGTCTGAATGGGTGCTAGGACCCGTAATACCTAGCGCGGTGGCAGCGCCGAACGGCACTGCCTCACCGCTATCATCGAGCATGTTGCTTTCTTCCGGCCGAGCCGGCAGTAGTCACCGATGCGAAAACAGCCCGACACAAATAACATTTTATAAAAAAAAATGATCACATCTCACGTACGTCTAATTGTACTTCTCGAAAAAATAATTATTTGTTATTGTACTATTATATTTCTCATAAAAAATAAAAAATATCGTTATCGATAATTCACCTCCTATTTATTCACATAAAGACATAACTAAGCAAAAATAAATTCACAGAAAAATTGTACCTTCTGTAGTTTAAATTGTACCATCAGTACAATTCTATAAATTTGTTTCTAAAAGAAATAATAGAACAATTACAAAGCTCTACGCCTGCGCAAAGTGCATTTCCGAATGACACCCTTGCAAGTTGTAACAATTAGTGGTAACTTGTAATTGTCCTATTATTTCTTTTAGAAACAAATTTATAGAATTGTACTGATGGTACAATTTAGACTACAGAAGGTACAATTTTTCTGTGAATTTATTTTTGCTTAATTATGTCTTTATGTGAATAAATAGGAGGTGAATTATCGATAACGATATTTTTTATTTTTTATGAGAAATATAATGGTACAATAACAAATAATTATTTTTTCGAGAAGTACAATTAGACATACGTGAGATGTGATCATTTTTTTTTATAAAATGATATTTGTGTCGGGCTGTTTTCGCATCGGTCAGTAGTCGACTACTTCGTCCCGCGTGCGGAGCTGCCTCGCGACCAGCCGTCTTCTGTGAACGGTGTGCAAGCATTTTCACTATTCGAATTTCGCGATCGGGCCGTCCTCTGTGCACGGCGTGCATACTTGCACTGATCGAAGAAATCTGTAACGTAGCTGATTGCTGAGTGCGTGCGAAAAGGAGTGAGTGCCGACTTGAATTTTGCATGCGTGTTTCAACGTGCGTGACCATTGTCAATGCAACGTCATTGGCGTCTTTGTTCTATCACCTTTCTAGCCACTTATCTATTTTATCGGGTTCTTAACTTGTGCGATTTTTCAATAAAAAGGATTTTTTATGCTGTTGATCGGCTTTTTCCCTAAAATATGCAAGTCAATTCATTACAAACATAATTCCCATAATCAGTGACAGAGAAAAGCTGTTCGTAGTCTAGGAACCAGCATTTGGAACTATAAGGACAAAACGCATTCCGATAAGAAGACTTCTTCCCAAGATAAATCAACGGAAGCAAAACTCAAACAAGGCGTTTTGGGGTCGCCCTCAAAGTAGCCACAACAATTCAAGTGTATAGATTTTATCTGAAATTCGCACGAAATTGTAACGGTCCTATATATGAGCTATTTATTAAATTATTAAATGACTGCAACTAGTCTAACGTATTTATCTGTTAGTCAAAACAATACATTAAGCGGCGCTACCTCACTGTTTACGCGACTGTATACAAATAAGAGTCGAGTCAAAACAAATAGCGTGACGTCACAAATAATAGACATAGATATAATGATCCATAATGTTGAGAAAAATATGTTAATTATAGATAATTTGAATATAACAAAGTATCGATTATATAGATTTTAACATACAGATTCACAATATCTCATTCAATTATAAATTAATAATGAATATCAATATGTAAAGTTAATTTATTTATTAACATATGAAATATTAGAAAAATATAAATAATTTATATGTAAAATGAATAAGCATAGAACATGAGTAAGAATTGGTTTCATTAATAACAGCTAAATAACAACTGTTATTAATAAATAAACAATTAATAATTTATTTAAACAATAAGCTATATATAGAACGAAAATATTAAGTTAATACTTGATAATGACAATTTTATGATTTAGAAATCTTAGATAATTAATCTAATAATCGCATATTAAGATTAGAAGAAAACCGTTACAAATATGAAAAATTAGTCATAATTCAAATGTTATTAATTAATTTAAATAATTAATTTTGGAAAATACTTCCAAAATTAATAAACTATAAAGTTATATGAAATTTTAATAATTTTCTATTGTAAATAATGTAATATCACGTTAATTAACTTTATTAGTTAATAACTTTTGACGACACTATTGGCGATAATTGTATATTGTATAAAATCAACAAATAACTAATTCTGTAAAATTTACATGTGTTAAAAACTTAATATTAATGGTTATTTACTTGTAAATTAAGAAAAATCATTTCTCAAAAAATTCGCGAATGTCTCTCGAATTTTCGATGAAATCTCTCCTGCAATAATAAGCGGGAAAATCTGTGTATAAATAGGCCCACCTTTGCACAGGCTAGATTCATTCACTTCTAGCCTTGCAAAGTAAGCGCATGAGTCTGAATAAACTTGGATTAATACCTAAGTTCTTTCTCTCATTGTGATTAACTAAGCAAGACTAACCTTTCCTTATAATTTGAGCTCGACTTATAGAACATCTCGCGCTATAAGAAACTTGGGCCGAATTATATCCTATCAAAGAAAGACTTTAGCTCTATTATCCTCCTTTTTTTTATTCAATATACGTCCAAACACATCAACACTCATTTTATTACTGAGCAATATTTAGGATTCTCTTAATATATATAGCCAGCTTCACGTAATTCTTCAATAATTGAATGAATTTCATTAACATGACTAGAATTACCGGCGGTTTGTTCGGCAATAAGCAATCTCAATCGATCAACGAGCTCGTTTGGATCATTCCAATATACATAATCAAATAACGTTCCTTTTCTAGCTATTTTATAGTTAGGAAAAAGACCTTTTCCATCAATAGTCGATTTTCGCTTCTTAGCGCTACTGCTCAAAGATAAATTTGGTCCAATATACTTTTTGAATTTATTTACATGCTTATTGCGATATTCTCATTTGTTTCGTATCTCTTTCGATGAGCGTTAGTGATTTCGAGAATTTTTATATAATTTTCAATATCCAATGAACTGATTAATTTAGAATCAGGTTCTTTACGAAAGAGAAGTTCCATTAAACCAAGCGTCTTGCTGTATGCTTTATCATTCACAGTCACGTTATCGTTTTGGAAGGAAATTGGAAAATTGCCTATGACATATGTATTTTCATGTAAGCGAACACCAAATGTCTTGTCTAAATTACTTTTCTGCTGAGGTTCATGCAATAGTCGAACATAGTTTCCTATAATCGAATCATCCAATAGCTGTTGCCTCTGTTCTGTAGTTACATTTGAACTACTTTTGTTCAAATTTATAGCAGTTGTATCAAGTGATGATTCATCATGATCATCATCATTGTCATCAATAGAAATAGCAGACTCAAATGTAGTATCAAGCGGTTGTAATGTAGAATTTAATTCATTAGCAGTACTATTGAAATATCTAGATTTGTAGGGAGTGTCAGTTGCTACTTCTGACTTGAAAACATTATCGAACTCGATTTTCTTTTTCTTTTTCGTTGGCTGTTCAGCAGTAGTAGCGTTACTTTTATCAGTAGTTGCCTCTACGAGTTTCTTCAATGGATCAACCATAGGTTTAAAAGTTTCATGCAATGTCTTTTCTAAATCAGCTTATTAGTTGATACTTGCGTCTTATGGCATCACGAGCCATGGATAATTGCTCGAGCACCTTCTTTTCTCTTTCAAAGTCGGCCATGTTTACGCTTCTAATTTCTGAAGTTAAATAATCTTCATCCACTCACTCATCTATATTTATAGCAAAAGAATCAAATCCTTTTCTATATCGTCCATGATTTATTGGTCTGTCTCTGATTTGATCAAAAACCCATGATTATCGTCTCTCCAACATTTTAAACAAATTGCTTTAAACTTCTGAAAAGACATATCTGAGTTAACATGATAATTGTAAATGTGCTTAATATTCACGCCATCTTGTCGAAACAAAACAAGTAAATTCACATTATCTCGAATGAGATGCTTCGGAATGCGAGCGTATGATTGACAGAGATAGAAACTATCTACTTTTTTATGTCTACCCATACAGAAGAATGCTCTTACGTTATCTTGCTTCTCAGTGGCTATATCGTCAAAAATCATGATAGAATTTGGTCGTGTTTTATCTGGTGAAACAACTGTCTCATGCTCGCTGAAAGCATGATACTCTATATCATCAATAGGCTCTAATAAATCTTTCAAAAATGTATATTTAGGCTGATTAAGGGATTTTGAGTAGACATATACGTTTTCAAATCTAAGACTATTAGGATGAGTGATTAATGTTAATAAACAATTAGTTTTTCCACAATTACTAGGTCCGCAGAAAACGGCACGGATACTATTAGGCAATAGTTCACCATGTCTTTTTTCTTGTTTTTCCGTCTCCACCACTCTATCGAAATTAATGACTTGAAGCTTAAGAGGTTGTTCTTGGAAATCCATGTTGTTTACTCATCATTGACACCTCAATGAATGAGTTGTTAGGTATAAAAAGTCTGCTTATATATCTTTTATTTCATTAACATGCTGTCTTTCGAAGAAGTATGATCACGTACTATAAAAGAAAGACTGGTAGTGATCTAGTGAACGAGATTATAAATAACTTGCCTATTGAAGCTCACTTACCTGGATATCAGTATTGTGGTCCTGGTACAAAATTGAACAAACGATTGGCACGTGGAGATCCTGGTAAAAATCCACTAGACGTTGCTTGTAAAGAACACGATATTGCTTATGCGCAAAATCTGGAGGATATTGCGACAAGAAATAAAGCTGACGAAATTCTAGCTAACAAAGCTTGGGAAAGAGTACAAGCTAAAGATAGCAGTTTTGGTGAGAAAGCAGCTGCCTTCACTGTAGCCAACATTATGAAAGTTAAAAGTAAGCTTGGTATGGGTGTTGCTATGAAGAAAGGTAGTAAGAAACAAGGTAGAGGATTTAAAAAACGCCAAGCACGAAAGAAATGTAGAAAAATCAAAAAGCCGTCAGTTACATTGAATAAAATTATTAAGACGGTCTCGAAAAGTAGTGTGCCTAACAATAGAGCTCTTGTAGTTATTCGTTCGGCTATAAAAGGAGCCAATGAAGCTGTGAAAAAGGCTGGCGGTAGAAGTAAAATAAATATACCTCGTATTTTACCTATTCCCAGTAAAGTTGGTGGAACGATTCCTTTTTTAATTCCATTATTTGCTGCTTTAACCCTTTGAAGCACAGTGTCCATCCTGATGAACACATTGATTTATTGCTTCTTTTGCCATTTTAGAACAACATTATAGATTTCAACAGGGTCTTTTGCATTCTTTCAGTTCATTAATAGTTCAAAAACATAATTTTGCAGTTGAAATCAATATATTGGGTTATTTTTTAATATTTTTAAATGAACAAAGAAGAAAAAAATTGAATTTTTGGGGAGAAATTCATTATTGACGCGAATAATGAGAGTATCCCTTTCAAATTTGGTATACAAAGGTTTTTGGGGTCGCTGAATAATAATTTGACATCAGATTTCAAAAATTGTGTATCCAAGATGGCGGATCTAAAATGGCGGGCAAGAAGATTTCCTATATTGATACCAATACTCTAAAATTCATATCTAAAGGGTTTTAGGGGTCGCAGATAACGATTCTGATATCAGGTTTCCGAAATAATGCTTTCAAAATGGCGGATATGTATATTTTTATATTGGCTTGAATACTCTCAAACTCATATCTAAAGTGCCTCAATCTCAGTGATAATCAATATCATACTAGTTTTCTGAAATTCTGCAGCCAAGATGGCCAAAGGATATGATTGATGTACATGCTTATTTGCATGACTTGAAAGTATAATATCTCAGAATAGTGGATACTTCTTTCACTCATTCTCGGCATTACCCGGAGCTTACGACGAGGACGTGATGAGTTCAAGCTCCATTTACGTTTTTTTTTTGTATTTTTCATATTTTATATTTTTTTTGTATTTTTTATATTTTATATATTTTTTTTATTTTTTATATTTTATATTATTTTTTATTTTTTATATTTTATATTATTTTTTATTTTTTATATATTATTTTCTGCATTTTTTATGTTTTATTTTAGTCAATGAGTGTCAACAAATATATGGATGACTCCAGAAGCAAAGAGCCAATCTTTATTTATTTTTCGTAGGTCGGGGGTTGAGGGCCTTTTGGCGATTTGTATGAGCACCAAACACTTTGTATTGAATGTACTCTCCATGGGTCTGAGGGCCATATATATATATATATTTTTGTTTTTTTGAGAGATTCATTCACCTAATCAGAAAACAAAATACTAGAATATTTGAAACAGAATACTAAATTATATTATTAGATTTGTTATCAGCACGACCGAAAACCCTTAGAAATTACGTTTCATGAAAATGAAGTCCCTAAAAATGAAATTTGATATCCGAATTTTTGGATCCGCCATTTTGGATATATTATTTCGGAAATCTGATATCAGATTCGTTATCAGCGAGCCCTAAAAGCCTTTACATTGAATTTTGAAGTATTCAGGCCAATATAGAAAATAAATGCCTGTCCGCCATTTTGAATTCGCCATTTTGGATACATCATTTAGGAAACCTGATATCAGATTCATGATTATGAATTATTAGTTATGAATTTTAAAGTTTTCAAGCGAATATAGAAAAAAATCTATGTCCGCCATTCTGAATCCGCCATCTTAGATGCAAAATTCGAACAATCTAATATCAGATTCATGATCAGCGACCTCAAAAACCCCTATATATAAATTTTCATCTAAATATCCTGGAGAGAAAAATGTATGCTTCAAAGGGTTAAGCGACACTGGAGCTCTAGCTTGAGGAGCTGCTTCAATAGCAAAAGCCATTAACAGTGCTAAGGCCGCTCAAAATCAATTGAAAGAAGCTCATAGACATAATAAAACTATGGAAGCTATTGCTATTGGTAAAGGACTTTATTTGAAACCATATCGTAAAGGTTATGGTCTTCATCTGAAACCATATTCAAGTGGAAAAGGTTTAAAAAAAAAAGCTCGAAATAACTTTACCTAATCGAGCACTGACAGATCATGATATAAGAAAATATGCTCAAATACTAAAAATTGCAAATTTTCGAGGTGTTTTCATGCGTAATGCTCTACCAGCTGATGGACCACGATATAAAGAGGCAGCTATTGTAAATTTAGATGATAAACGTGGACCAGGTACTCATTGGGTGGCATACAAAAAGAAAGGTGATGAGGTTATGTATTTTGATAGTTTTGGTAATCTACAACCACCTATAGATCTATTGCTTTATCTCAAAGTTAATAGAATCATGTATAATTATATTTGATATTAAGATTTTAATACATATAATTGCGGCCATCTTTGTCTCAAATTTCTTTTAAACAAACTATAGAAAAGACGACTAGTATATAAAATACTCATTCAAAGAATGACTATCATTTGACATGCATCTGTCATGGAGAATACACTGACATTGAGTCTCTCAGGAACATCATCCGTACTCGAAACATATTATTTTCCACCGATCGAATTGATACCAAACAAAAAATACGTTCTTGGTCTAGTTGAGCTATTAACATTTAATTCAATACCAAACATTGACGTTGGTTATAATAAGTTTTACATTGAAGGTCAAGAAGCTATCACTTTACCAACTGGTAGCTACGAAATAGAAGATATTGAAAGCTTTCTCCAAGAAGCATTAGCATCTAAAGGTATATCGTTTAGCCTGAAACCAAATAATAATACTTTACGTAGTGTCATTCAGTGCAGTCAAAAAATAAATTTTGAACCAGAAGATTCTATTGGAACAATTTTAGGCTTCACTAGACGTACGCTCGTTGAAAACAAAACACATAGTTCTGACTTACCCGTCACTATTCTCAAAGTCAACGCTTTACGTGTAGAGTGTAATATTACTACAGGCTCTTACATAAACGATCGCAAAGTACATACTATACATGAATTTTTCCCTGCAGTCCCACCTGGATATAAGATTATAGAAGTTCCCTCTTAAGTCATTTACCTTCCAGTCGCTGTGAGGAGCATTGATCATTTTCAAATTCGTATAGTTGATGAAGACGGAAACCTAGTTAACTTTCGAGGAGAAGTCATCACAGTGCGAGTACATATAAAGACCATATCTTAGTAATGGGTATCATTTACAATATAAAGTCCGGTCGAGGCTATATTAAGAGACAAAAATGTCAATCAACAATCAGTCAACAGCGAGCTATCAGACCGCTCACACCTCAGAACTGTCAATTCCTGAAAAGCTTGGGACTGAAAGTCGTCGAAAATCGTGGAAGAAAATATTGTGTATATTAGTGTGCTGTATAAAACAACAACAATAATATGGAGGGAATTCTAGACATTCATTCAGGTGTCGCTTTCGATGAGTCTATAGCTCATTATGAAGTTCATACGCATCAGCCTTATTCATTATCATATTTCAATAATAGTGATGAAATCCATATAGCAATTCAACATCAAGATTTATCTCTGCTTCCATCACGCAGTATGATTCATATTTGTGGTCGGTTGACCAAGCCGGACGGTACTACGCCAGTGGAGAACACTTTATTAGTCAACAACGCCCTCTGTCATTTGTTCGAGGAAATACGATATGAAATAAATGCTATTGAAATTGATAAAGTGAAAAATGTAGGCTTAACGAGCCTCATGAAAAATTGGCTTTCACTCAATCCATGTCAAAACTCTATCGCTGAAAATGCCGGATGGAATGGTGATAACAATGAAGTTTTAATATGTAACGCTCAAGGTTTTTTTGATGTGACTATCCCTCTCAGTATGTTACTGGGCTTTGCTGAAGATTGTAGTCAATGTCAAGCATGAACTTATTCTCACAAGATCAAAAGATGATTTGAATGCTATTTTAAGTATTCCAGTAAGGAATCCTGATGCTTCAGAAAAATCAAAAATTACTTTAACTAAAGTTGAATGGTTGATGCCATATGTGATGGTCGCAGACAAAGAAAAAATCAAATTACTCAATCAGATTGGACGAGATCGTGCAATTACTATGAGTTATCGTACTTGGGAAATGTATGAGTATCCAAAATTATCTCATACATCAAAGCATGTTTGGAGTGTTAAGACTTCCAATCAATTGGAAAAGCCTCGCTTTATTATTTTAGCTTTTCAAACTAAACGTAAAAGTTCAGCAAGTATTAATTCTAGTAATTTTGATCATTGTAATATTAGTAATGTGAAGCTATTCCTCAATTCACAATGCTATCCGTATGGAAATCTCAATTTAAATATGAATCAAAATCAGTTTGCTGTTCTCTACGATATGTATACTAATTTTCAAAACGCTTACTATGGTAAAGAAAACGAGCCGTTACTCAATAAAGTGCCGTTAATAGTTATAGACTGCTCCAAACAAAATGAAACATTAAAAAGCGCTCCAGTCGATGTTCGCCTAGAATTTGAAACTAGGACCGATTTTCCTGAAGATACTGCAGCCTACTGCTTAATATTACATGATCGTATTGTACAATATAATCCAATTAGTGGTGATGTTAAAAAGTTAGTTTAAAATTAACAAGACATTATATGATCAATGTACACAATGCTTTTCAATAAAAAAAATAAAATTATATATATATATATTGCAACGATTACCGAAAATCGTTAGACTCGCGCGAGGTGAACGAGCGGCTAAGCGAGAGGAGCCGCGTTCGGTTCGCGAGAGAGAGAGAGCGCGTAGGGGCAATGACCGGGAGGGGAGGCTCCGACCGGCAGTATGACTGTGTTACTCAGTCTGTCGGCGTCGCGCTAACCTCCATTTTCGTGAGTTTCTCGTTTTTTTCTGGTGACTTTGCGAACTTGAGTGCGTGGGTGCAGTAGCAGCAGCAATAGCAGCCGAAGTAGCAGCAACAGCAGCAGGAGGAACAGTAACAGCAGTAGTAGCAGCGACAGCAACAACAACAACAGCAGCAACAGCAATCGAGGCGGTGCAGCAAGCAGCGGATCAGTTTATTAACAGCGCGTTAGTCGGATACGGTTGGCCACCGTATCCTCATCGTTCTTGCGGTAGGTGCACCTTTCCCCTTTTGTTCTAATTTGCGTGCGATCCCGCGCAGCGAGCGCGAAGAATTTGTTTGTTGCGCGCGAGCGGTTAGTTCGCGGCATCCGTGGTTTTCTATCTCTCTCATTTTCAGCGTGTATTGTCATTCACGCGAGCGTGCGTAAGTCTCTCGGCCAAACCCTCGTGTAAATAAGTTGCATGAATAAAGTGCATATTAATCGTTACTTTCGAATCAAGTAGTCGTTATTGTGTCTTTCCTTTGTCCGGAGGTCGCGTCAGTGTTTATTTACAGTGGATTCGAATTCGCCGGTTGCGTAGCACGAATCGTGCGAATACCGATAGACGCGAATCGACAACTTAGGTTCCAGCGGCGGCCGCACGAGCGCTACTAGCAAGGGGCGACAGCGCCGCCAAGCGGCGAGTTGGGGGAACCCAACTCGGAATAGTAAGGAGACTCTGCGCAGGCGCACTCCGAGACAAGGTAGGTTACTGTGCTTTGAGCACAGAGATAACAAGGCTTCGTCTAGTCGTAATAAAGGCACTTTCAAGAGATTATCGACTAAGCGACAGCCTGTTACAATATATATATATATATATATATATATATATATATGTATGTCAAAAATCGATTCAGACGACTTTTTACCGTGAAAGTAACCGCTTCAGACGACTTTTGCCTATTTAGACGACGTCGTCTGAGTGATTTCTTGCTATAATTCGTTTCAGACGACTTAACATCAATAATCGTTTTGAACGACTTTTTCGCTTTAGACGACTTTTGAATAATAACCGTTTCAGAAGACTTATATAAACAATTTTAAATCGTTTCAAACGACATTCAGAAGCAATTAAACGCGTATAATGAATAAATAGATACGTAACAACTAATTACATGCTCGTAATTATTATTATATTGTGAAGAAAAATTATTGAAAATATGAGAAAGACATGAAAAAAAATAATGAAGTTAACAAAACAACGAAAAAGATTGATTTTGTGGGACAATCATAACAAAAATTTCCACTATTGCAATTATTAACAAAGCTTATTGTCAACCTCTAGGCTACCTAGAGAAAACAGTCCTAGAAGTCGTCGGAATCGACTAGATTCCGGAAATATGTGAATGTATGCACGTTCGGGAAATCGTTAGAATAATGGTTATCAGGTTGTAAAGTGTTCACTTTCATGCTGTATTGAGAATCACCGGATCGTAGATTTATTATACTTAGTAGATATATTTTCGAGATTAAACGGTACACTAAGTTTTATGTGCCCAAAGTCGTCCCTATCGGTCTACAGTCAGGCATATCATATATTCTTCATCATACGAGTGCGTGAACATCTGAACGGAAAGTTATTCCCCGATGTTCAGTTTTTTCCATTTAACATTATAATCAAATGGAATTCATAACCCCAATGAAATTTACACGATTTATGATTGGAATATGAAAGAAATAATTGTACCATAGACACAAGCACTGATAATACATTCATAATCTAAAATACTATTTTTAGCTCTGTCAATTAAACAATCATTATAAGACATTGTCATTTCAAGGATATATAATAAATTATGAATTCAATTAAAAATCTACAAGCTAGCTCATATTATAAACAAAACTCGATAGCAGCTCTTGCCAAATCTTATATTGAATTCGCAAGCCTCTGAATAAAACTTCTGCTTAAGAAACTTACTTTGGCTGCACCGATTTATCATGGCAGTGTTTGCTATTTAATAGCCTGTGTTGCTGTCGTCTATAACGGGTTCTTCTGAGAATTGGATATTCTTTAGCACTCTCTAGGTTACCTAGTATTTCAGTCCTGGAGGTCGTCGGAATCGACTAGATTCCGGAGATATGTGAATGTATGCATGTTCGGGAAATCGTCAGAATAATTGTTATCAGTTTGTCAAGTGTTCATTTCCATGCTGCATCGAGATTCACAGGAACGTAGATTTATTACGCTTTGTAGATATATTTTCGAGATAAAACGGTACACTAAGTTTTATGTGCCCAAAGTCGTCCCTATCGGTCTACAGTCAGGCATATCATATATTCTTCATCATACGAGTGCGTGAACATCTGAACGGAAAGTTATTCCCCGATGTTCAGTTTTTTCCATTTAACAGTATAATCAAATGGAATTCATAACCCCATTGAAATTTACACGATTTATGATTGGAATATGAAAGAAATAATTGTACCATAGACACAAGCACTGATAATACATTCATAATCTAAAATACTATTTTTAGCTCTGTCAATAACACAATCATTATGAAAAATTTTCATTTTGAGGATGTATAATTGATTATGACATCAATTATAAATCTTCAAGCTAGCTCATATTATAAACAAAACTCGATAGCAGCTCTTGCCAAATCTTATATTGAATTCGCAAGCCTCTGAATAAAACTTCTGCTCAAGAAACTTACTTTGGCTGCACCGATTTATCATGGCAGTGTTTTCTATTTAATAGCCTGTGTTGCTGTCGTCTATAACGGGTTCTTCTGAGAATTGGATATTCTTTAGCACTCTCTAGGTTACCTAGTATTTCAGTCCTGGAAGTCGTCGGAATCGACTAGATTCCGGAGATATGTGAATATATGCATGTTCGGGAAATCGTCAGAATAATTCTTATCAGTTTGTCAAGTGTTCACTTTCATTGTGCATTGAGAATTACCGGATCGTAGATTTATTATGCTTAGTAGATATATTTTCGAGATTAAACGGTACACTAAGTTTTATGTGCCCAAAGTCGTCCCTATCGGTCTACAGTCAGGCATATCATATATTCTTCATCATACGAGTGCGTGAACATCTGAACGGAAAGTTATTCCCCGATGTTCAGTTTTTTCCATTTAACATTATAATCGAATGGAATTCATAACCCCATTGAAATTTGCACGATTTATGATTGGAATATGAAAGAAATAATTGTACCATAGACACAAGCACTGATAATACATTCATAATATAAATACTATTTTTAGCTCTGTCAATAAAACAATCATTATAAGACATTGTCATTTCAAGGATATATAATAAATTATGAATTCAATTAAAAATCTGCAAGCTAGCTCATATTATAAACAAAACTCGATAGCAGCTATTGCCAAATCTTATATTGAATTCGCAAGCCTCTGAATAAAACTTCTGCTCAAGAAACTTAATTTGGCTGCACCGATTTATCATGGCAGTGTTTTCTATTTAATAGCCTGTGTTGCTGTCGTCTATAACGGGTTCTTCTGAGAATTGGATATTCTTTAGCACTCTCTAGGTTACCTAGTATTTCAGTCCTGGAAGTCGTCGGAATCGACTAGATTCCGGAGATATGTGAATGTATGCATGTTCGGGAAATCGTCAGAATAATTGTTATCAGTTTGTCAAGTGTTCACTTCCATGCTGCATCGAGATTCACAGGAACGTAGATTTATTTACGCTTTGTAGATATATTTTCGAGATAAAACGGTACACTAAGTTTTATGTGCCCAAAGTCGTCCCTATCGGTCTACAGTCAGGCATATCATATATTCTTCATCATACGAGTGCGTGAACATCTGAACAGAAAGTTATTCCCCGATGTTCAGTTTTTTCCATTTAACATTATAATCAAATGGAATTCATAACCCCATTGAAATTTACACGATGCATGATTGGAATATGAAAGAAATAATTGTACCATAGACACAAGCACTGATAATACATTCATAATCTAAAATACTATTTTTAGCTCTGTCAATAACACAATCATTATGAAAAATTTTCATTTTGAGGATGTATAATTGATTATGACATCAATTAAAAATCTTCAAGCTAGCTCATATTCTTCCCATAACTCAATAGCAGCTTTTGCCAAAGTTTAATTTTAATTTGGAAGCCTCTGAATAAAACTTCTGCTCAAGAAACATAATTTGGCTGCACCGATTTAGCATGGCAGTGTTTGCTATTTACGAATCTCGTTTCTGTCGTCTATAACGCGCTATTCTGAGACTTGGATATTCTTTGGCACACTCTAGGTTACCTAGTATTTCAGTCCTGGAAGTCGTCGGAATCGACTATATTCCGGATATATGTGAATGTATGCATGTTCGGGAAATCGTCAGAATAATTCTTATCAGTTTGTCAAGTGTTCACTTTCATTGTGCATTGAGAATTACCGGATCGTAGATTTATTATGCTTAGTAGATATATTTTCGAGATTAAACGGTACACTAAGTTTTATGTGCCCAAAGTCGTCCCTATCGGTCTACAGTCAGGCATATCATATATTCTTCATCATACGAGTGCGTGAACATCTGAACGGAAAGTTATTCCCCGATGTTCAGTTTTTTCCATTTAACATTATAATCAAATGGAATTCATAACCCCATTGAAATTTGCACGATTTATGATTGGAATATGAAAGAAATAATTGTACCATAGACACAAGCACTGATAATACATTCATAATATAAATACTATTTTTAGCTCTGTCAATAAAACAATCATTATAAGACATTGCCATTTCAAGGATATATAATAAATTATGAATTCAATTAAAAATCTGCAAGCTAGCTCATATTATAAACAAAACTCGATAGCAGCTATTGCCAAATCTTATATTGAATTCGCAAGCCTCTGAATAAAACTTCTGCTCAAGAAACTTAATTTGGCTGCACCGATTTATCATGGCAGTGTTTTCTATTTAATAGCCTGTGTTGTTGTCGTCTATAACGGGTTCTTCTGAGAATTGGATATTCTTTAGCACTCTCTAGGTTACCTAGTATTTCAGTCCTGGAAGTCGTCGGAATCGACTAGATTCCGGAGATATGTGAATGTATGCATGTTCGGGAAATCGTCAGAATAATTGTTATCAGTTTGTCAAGTGTTCACTTTCATGCTGCAATGAGAATTACCGGATCGTAGATTTATTATGCTTAGTAGATATATTTTCGAGATTAAACGGTACACTAAGTTTTATGTGCCCAAAGTCGTCCCTATCGGTCTACAGTCAGGCATATCATATATTCTTCATCATACGAGTGCGTGAACATCTGAACGGAAAGTTATTCCCCGATGTTCAGTTTTTTCCATTTAACATTATAATCGAATGGAATTCATAACCCCATTGAAATTTACACGATATATGATTGGAATATGAAAGAAACAATTGTACCATAGACACAAGCACTGATAATACATTCATAATCTAAAATACTATTTTTAGCTCTGTCAATAAAACAATCATTATAAGACATTGTCATTTCAAGGATATATAATAAATTATGAATTCAATTAAAAATCTGCAAGCTAGCTCATATTATAAACAAAACTCGATAGCAGCTATTGCCAAATCTTATATTGAATTCGCAAGCCTCTGAATAAAACTTCTGCTCAAGAAACTTAATTTGGCTGCACCGATTTATCATGGCAGTGTTTTCTATTTAATAGCCTGTGTTGTTGTCGTCTATAACGGGTTCTTCTGAGAATTGGATATTCTTTAGCACTCTCTAGGTTACCTAGTATTTCAGTCCTGGAAGTCGTCGGAATCGACTAGATTCCGGAGATATGTGAATGTATGCATGTTCGGGAAATCGTCAGAATAATTGTTATCAGTTTGTCAAGTGTTCACTTTCATGCTGCATTGAGAATTACCGGATCGTAGATTTATTATGCTTAGTAGATATATTTTCGAGATTAAACGGTACACTAAGTTTTATGTGCCCAAAGTCGTCCCTATCGGTCTACAGTCAGGCATATCATATATTCTTCATCATACGAGTGCGTGAACATCTGAACAGAAAGTTATTCCCCGATGTTCAGTTTTTTCCATTTAACATTATAATCAAATGGAATTCATAACCCCATTGAAATTTACACGATTTATGATTGGAATATGAAAGAAATAATTGTACCATAGACACAAGCACTGATAATACATTCATAATCTAAAATACTATTTTTAGCTCTGTCAATAACACAATCATTATGAAAAATTTTCATTTTGAGGATGTATAATTGATTATGACATCAATTAAAAATACTCAAGCTAGCTCATATTCTTCCCATAACTCAATAGCAGCTTTTGCCAAAGTTTAATTTTAATTTGGAAGCCTCTGAATAAAACTTCTGCTCAAGAAACATAATTTGGCTGCACCGATTTAGCATGGCAGTGTTTGCTATTTACGAATCTCGTTTCTGTCGTCTATAACGCGCTATTCTGAGACTTGGATATTCTTTGGCACACTCTAGGTTACCTAGTATTTCAGTACTGGACGTCGTCGGAATCGACTAGATTCCGGAGATATGTGAATGTATGCATGTTCGGGAAATCGTCAGAATAATTGTTATCAGTTTGTCAAGTGTTCACTTTCATGCTGCATTGAGAATTACCGGATCGTAGATTTATTATGCTTAGTAGATATATTTTCGAGATTAAACGGTACACTAAGTTTTATGTGCCCAAAGTCGTCCCTATCGGTCTACAGTCAGGCATATCATATATTCTTCATCATACGAGTGCGTGAACATCTGAACGGAAAGTTATTCCCCGATGTTCAGTTTTTTCCATTTAACATTATAATCGAATGGAATTCATAACCCCATTGAAATTTACACGATATATGATTGGAATATGAAAGAAATAATTGTACCATAGACACAAGCACTGATAATACATTCATATTCTAAAATACTATTTTTAGCTCTGTCAATTAAACAATCATTATAAGACATTGTCATTTCAAGGATATATAATAAATTATGAATTCAATTAAAAATCTACAAGCTAGCTCATATTATAAACAAAACTCGATAGCAGCTCTTGCCAAATCTTATATTGTATTCGCAAGCCTCTGAATAAAACTTCTGCTCAAGAAACTTACTTTGGCTGCACCGATTTATCATGGCAGTGTTTGCTATTTAATAGCCTGTGTTGCTGTCGTCTATAACGGGTTCTTCTGAGAATTGGATATTCTTTAGCACTCTCTAGGTTACCTAGTATTTCAGTCCTGGAAGTCGTCGGAATCGACTAGATTCTGGAGATATGTGAATATATGCATGTTCGGGAAATCGTCAGAATAATTGTTATCAGTTTGTCAAGTGTTCACTTTCATGCTGCATTGAGAATCACCGGATCGTAGATTTATTATACTTAGTAGATATATTTTCGAGATAAAACGGTACACTAAGTTTTATGTGCCCAAAGTCGTCCCTATCGGTCTACAGTCAGGCATATCATATATTCTTCATCATACGAGTGCGTGAACATCTGAACGGAAAGTTATTCCCCGATGTTCAGTTTTTTCCATTTAACATTATAATCAAATGGAATTCATAACCCCATTGAAATTTACACGATTTATGATTGGAATATGAAAGAAATAATTGTACCATAGACACAAGCACTGATAATACATTCATAATCTAAAATACTATTTTTAGCTCTGTCAATAAAACAATCATTATAAGACATTGTCATTTCAAGGATATATAATAAATTATGAATTCAATTAAAAATCTGCAAGCTAGCTCATATTATAAACAAAACTCGATAGCAGCTATTGCCAAATCTTATATTGAATTCGCAAGCCTCTGAATAAAACTTCTGCTCAAGAAACTTAATTTGGCTGCACCGATTTATCATGGCAGTGTTTTCTATTTAATAGCCTGTGTTGTTGTCGTCTATAACGGGTTCTTCTGAGAATTGGATATTCTTTAGCACTCTCTAGGTTACCTAGTATTTCAGTCCTGGAAGTCGTCGGAATCGACTAGATTCCGGAGATATGTGAATGTATGCATGTTCGGGAAATCGTCAGAATAATTGTTATCAGTTTGTCAAGTGTTCACTTTCATGCTGCATTGAGAATTACCGGATCGTAGATTTATTATGCTTAGTAGATATATTTTCGAGATTAAACGGTACACTAAGTTTTATGTGCCCAAAGTCGTCCCTATCGGTCTACAGTCAGGCATATCATATATTCTTCATCATACGAGTGCGTGAACATCTGAACAGAAAGTTATTCCCCGATGTTCAGTTTTTTCCATTTAACATTATAATCAAATGGAATTCATAACCCCATTGAAATTTACACGCTTTATGATTGGAATATGAAAGAAATAATTGTACCATAGACACAAGCACTGATAATACATTCATAATCTAAAATACTATTTTTAGCTCTGTCAATAACACAATCATTATGAAAAATTTTCATTTTGAGGATGTATAATTGATTATGACATCAATTAAAAATCTTGAAGCTAGCTCATATTCTTCCCATAACTCAATAGCAGCTTTTGCCAAAGTTTAATTTTAATTTGGAAGCCTCTGAATAAAACTTCTGCTCAAGAAACATAATTTGGCTGCACCGATTTAGCATGGCAGTGTTTGCTATTTACGAATCTCGTTTCTGTCGTCTATAACGCGCTATTCTGAGACTTGGATATTCTTTGGCACTCTCTAGGTTACCTAGTATTTCAGTACTGGAAGTCGTCGGAATCGACTAGATTCCGGAGATATGTGAATGTATGCATGTTCGGGAAATCGTCAGAATAATTGTTATCAGTTTGTCAAGTGTTCACTTTCATGCTGCATTGAGAATTACCGGATCGTAGATTTATTATGCTTAGTAGATATATTTTCGAGATTAAACGGTACTCTAAGTTTTATGTGCCCGAAGTCGTCCCTATCGCTCTACAGTCAGGCATATCATATATTCTTCATCATACGAGTGCGTGAATATCTGAACGGAAAGTTATTCCCCGATGTTCAGTTTTTTCCATTTAACATTATAAACAAATGGAATTCATAACCCCATTGAAATTTACACGATTTATGATTGAAATATGAAAGAAATAATTGTACCATAGACACAAGCACTGATAATACATTCATAATATAAATACTATTTTTAGCTCTGTCAATAAAACAATCATTATGAAAAATTTTCATTTTGAGGATGTATAATTGATTATGACATCAATTAAAAATCTTCAAGCTAGCTCATATTCTTCCCATAACTCGATAGCAGCTCTTGCCAAAGTTTAATTTGTGACGAGAGCAAGCAGTACGCTTGCTCCTCGTCTGCCCTCCTTCTCTCTCTCCCTCTTGTCACTCGGCATGGTGACGTGGTCAGCGTTCGGCGCATATATTTATTGCGCTTAAACACTGGCCTTTATGTTTTTCCAGCCGCCGAAGATTGCCGAGCAAGATTGAGAGCGCTCGAAGAAGCAAGAGCGCAGCGACTATGAGACAGAGAGAGACAGAGAGAGAGAGAGAGAGAGAGAGAAAGTTAGCGAGCATGCTAGAGTGCGCGTCTATGCACGCACTATGCAGGTTTGGGCCGGCTTGTGACGCGCGACTAATTAGCGCTTTTGTCGCACGCTGCCTAATGAGTGGGCTTGGTGGGAGAGCCCGGCGAGAGCGCGAACGTTGACCATGCGTCGAGTCGCGTGAGCTAGTTCCCGGAAGAAAGTTGAAGAGAGAAGTTGGAAGTAGCAGCGCAATGAGAGAAGAAGAAACACACGTGCAGGAGTGACCAGACCAGGGCGAGCCGAGGCAACGTGTGGCGGCAACACCTGCAGCAGGGCATTCAGTGTCGCCCTCGCTGCCATGCACGGCATGACTTCCAGTGGGTTCACCACGGGCTACGCCGAGGAAGACGTCCAGCCAGTGGCCAGGTCAACTCCCCGTTGCCGGCTCATCGCCAAGGACAAAGGTCAGGTTATCTCTCTCTCCCGGTATTTCTCTCTCTCATGGTGATGCGCGGCCGCGTAGGAACGATACGCAGGCAGGCGATCATTTGCCGGCTACGCTCATCGTAATGCGGTAGAGAGGTTTCGAAGTATTCTTTCCTTTGTAAGGAGGTAAATGGCCAAGGCGATTTAGTCGCCGGGCCATTCGTCCTCCCGCGTTAGTTTAAGTTGTTCTGTATATGTGCGCGTGATGTAAACGTGATTGTAACTGATTTTGTATTTGTTTGTCTGAATAGATTTAAGTTGTATGTTCCAAGTAAAGAAAATTATTTATTCGTTCGACCTATCCTCTCGTTCCCCGATTGTTAAAGAGCGAAAGTGCCTCTCTTACTCTCCCCTTAATAAATTAGTTACGTCAGTGCCGAATAAGGCGCTGCCCCCGTTACATGGCATCCCTTGTGGGGAGATTAATAATCGGGTAATAATAGAGAGAAATGATCAAGCGGTAATGGTTTTTTTTTTTTTTTTAAGAAGGGAAAAATAGTTTGTTAGCTAAGGGCAAAACGCGCGTGCTATGAACTTTTTTTTTAGAAGGAATTTCGTCGTTGTTCTCTCGGATTGTTTTGTTTTGGGCCTACCGACGACCTTTTCTTATCGAGGAGTCGGGTATCCGCGCGTGCGTCATTGAGCCGTTCGAGCGCTAGAGTTCGACACATTTTAAGTTTCCTATTTCTTAGAAAGTAAAACTTTGCCTTGCTGTTTTGTTTTGTTTTGTGATATTTTCCAGTAAGTGGACACATGTATATATTTACGGTTTCTTTCTTTGGCTTATGCAAGGCGATTCCTCGCCGGCTCAGAGCCTAGAAAGAATCGGTCTTATTATTTGGCTGTAGTGTCGAATTACATGGTTGAGACACGTTCGTTCTTGTAGCTCGCATTTCAGTCTCTTAAAAAAAGAATTAAATTTTTTTTAGACGCAAAATGTCATTAGCGTGTAGAGACAGAATCGTCTTACGCAGAATATTACGGGATGCGCACGCAAAAAGGTTATAACGTAAAATTGACTCAACAGAGCCGGCCGTTCTGTTAGAGTTGATGCGCTATCGCGGATTGACTTTGCCCGGCGATTTAGAAGAGTTACGGGACCGGTATTTTCGATTTATGTTGATGAAAGGACGACCAGATTTACGACCGCCGTTGCATTCTAATGATTTCGCGTCGGGCCAAATCCCGGACTTGCTATGCGACGAGCAGTAAGAAGCAGCGGCAGACAGGGTGCAGAGCGCAGATCTTGGCGATGAGCTCGCGACGGCTGTGACACCCTTGGCGACTGAATTAACGCGCGCGAGAAAGCAGGCGACGCAGGTAACTGCTTGTGTTGCCGCTCCTCGCGAGCGGGTTCGGTCGCCGGGCGAGAGCGCAGCCGCGCCGGTTAACGAAAACGCGTTGCCACCGGCGACATGCCTGGCGTCGGTTAGCGCGACCGGACGCGCTCGCGAGCAAGAAGCCAGAGATCGGGGCGAATGTAGCACTGGGGCGCTAAGCCAAATCTGGGGAGCTTTAACTGCTGTTCCACGTTGGATTTATAGGCGCGAGGTTAGACAGGGCATCACGGATGGTGCGAATGCAGTTTGAAGGGTCGAAAGAGAAGCGATGCACAGTAGGTCGGCCCAGGCCGAGCAGCAGGCTTCATTGCCGTCTCAGGCCAGGCCGTCTGGCAACCGTGCGGGGCTAAACGTACCCGCGGCTGGAACTGAGCAATCGACACATGCGAGCGCATCATTTAATAGAGCAGGTAGTACGCTTATGAGCACTGATTTAAGCAAATCAGTGAGCACAAGGTACCAGGCGCCAAGGATAAATTCGTGGGTGGAAAATTGGGAAGGCGAAGTTGCTGCGGCCGCGGCCGATGGGCAGCAGCCGCCGGCGGCAAGCCAACCTGCAAGAGAAGCCGCGCCGGCTCAATTGAGCGCGCAGGCTTCGTTAGCCTCGACTGCAAATGCAGCTCCTAGCTTGATTCCACAACAACGCGATCGGAATAGTGGCACGTTTAGGAATATTTCGGATAGACCATTCACAGGGGCATGTTTTAATTGCAACGCGATAGAAGGGCGCAATGCCCGGTGGCTCGAGTCAACCCACTGGTTGTCTGTTACAAATGTCGGCAACAGGGACATTATGCCAATAGTTGCCCGACTCGATCTACTGAGCGCGCGCCGACGTGTCAGGTTTGTGGTACGGTTGGTTTCGTTTTTAGAGATTGCCCTTCAGGTAGAGAGAGTGCTTTATGCAAGAGGCAAGGGTACCGTGGTTGAGGCGAGAAAGGAAGGCGAGAACAAGGCAAAAAAATTGCCAGTTCTTCGCATCTTTCTCGGATAGCATATTCGATAAGCGTGAAAATGAGGATGTGAAAGTTAAGTGTGTATCTAGAGTAGAAGGTAAGAGTTCAGCAGAGGATAGAAATGAGATTGTAGATTCGAGAGGTTTGTGAAATAGAGTAGGGAAAGTTGCGTTTGAGAGTGAGCTGCCGAGTTTGACTTTAGACAGGAACCGGGCGCAGAGTAGCGTAGCCGTGGCTTTCCCCAGTAAGACCAGCAATGGTCCCGAACAGGTAAATTCTCGCGAGTCGGTACAGGAAGGCGCAGAAGGTTTCTGCAATAGTCAAAATGCTAAAATACAGAAAGTTTTACCAGACACAAATACGCGAGATGCGATCGATCATGGTAGAAATTCTTTGGCGGGTAGTGCGCTCGAGAAGTGCCTAGCGAGGCAAAGTGAGTTGCCGTCGCTGCGCATGAACGCGAGAGAGACAGATTCGAGTATTTCGCCCACGGTTGGGCAGGCTTCGGAAAAGGCCGTTGCTTTAGGAAATCAGGGTGAACCTGTGAAAGAATCTGTTGGTAAGGAAACGAGCTCAGGCGCTGCGCTCCCGTCGGAGCGGGCTGCGACAAAGGTCATGGTCACGCGCGATAGAAGTGGGCTTGTTGATAATAGGGTTTTGTTGTTTGGACGTTCGGTCGTCGGTGCCGACGTACCTTCCGTTTTTGTGAGGGGAGGGTCTGAGTGGAACTCAGAAATCCCGAAGAAAACGGCAGATGAATCAGATGCAGCGTTAGTCGCAGTAGTAGAGAATAGGTTCTTTATTAAGGTCGACATAGGCGGGCAAGTCTATACAGCGCTGCTAGATTCAGGTGCACAGGTATCAGTGGAAGGGCCGAATCTTGGCTTACGGTTTAAGGACCAGTTAAGGCCGCCTACGATATTCGTTCAGGGTATCTCAGGTGAGAAACCGCGAACGTGGGGGGACTTAAAGCTAAGTATGGAAATTGGTGGCAGGACTGATTGGTTGATTGCGACGGTAGTATCTACACTTGGGCATGACTTGATTTTAGGTGCAGATTTTTGGAATAAATGGGATATTAATATCAACTACGGTAATCGCGCTTGGCGGGCAGGTGACCAAGGCGATTGGTTTTAGTTAGCAGAGCAGGATAGTAGAGAAGTAGATGTTTACGCCGAATGCGCGGGTTTGAGTAAATACGAGAAGGCTCAGAAAGAGACAATCATGGCGCTCGTTCGCCGGATTGTCCCGGAACCTGGCGATTCACCAGCGGTCACCAGGGTTATCGAGCACATTAGGCGATGCGCGCCCGATAAAGACGCCGATGCGCCGAATGTCGCCTCCAATATTAGCATTTACGCAAAAAGAAACCATGCGGCTATGGAAAGCGAAAATAATTAGGCCATCGAAAAGTCAATGGTGTCACGCGCCGGTGATTGTGCGTAAACAAGACGATGATTATAAGTTTTGCCTCGATTTTAGACCTGTAAATAAGGTGACGAAAGTAGACGCGTATCCGATGCCTAGCATTGACGCTATTTTAGATAGGTTGCGCGGAGCAGTCTACCTGTCGAAAGTAGATCTGCGAGCGGCGTTTTGGCAAATTCCGCTTTCAGAGAATAGCAAACAATATACGGCGTTCGCGGTCCCAGGTCTTGGTTTATGGGAGTTTGAGCGAATGCCGTTTGGTTTGGTAAATGCGCCGGCTACTTTCACGCGCCTTATGGATGCACTTTTCGGTCCAGAGTATGAGCCGCATGTTTTCTGGTATCTTGATGATTTGTTGGTGGTTAGTGCAGATTTTGAGGGCCATATGTTATGGTTAGAAAAGGTTTTGAAGCGATTGGTAAGTGTAGGACTAGAAATCAATTTAGAAAATTTCTTTTGATTTCTTTTGCACTGAGGTAACCTACTTAGGGTACAGGTTAGACTGTGAGGGCTTGCGTCCGGATAGTGATAAGGTAAAGCCGATAGTTAAGTTGGATACAAAGGTATGAGAAGATAGGCTATTACGTTTGAATGCGTTGCGCGACTTAGTAGCCAAGCATATTGACGAAGCACAGGAAAAGCAAAAGAAGTACTACGATAAAGGTAGGCGACGAGCTCTTTTCCAAGTGGGCGATTTGGTTTGGCGCAGAGTGCATACGCTTTCGAATGCAGCGGCGGGCAAGAACGCGAAACTTGATCCGAAATATGACGATCCGTTTAAAATCGTTCTGGTAATCTCGCCCGAGATTTATGAATTGGCCACGAATAGCTAAACATCGCACCACTAGAGTACATGTTTCGGAGATTAAGCTTTACATACCGCCACGGAAAGTAAACGCGTAATTTTTTTTTACGAATATTTATTATTTTAGAGTTGGAATTGCTATGATGGCGTGCGGGGTTGGCCGATTCTTCGGTGAGAGAAGTTTGTTCACTTTGTTGTAAGGGTTTAAGTTTAGATTTTGGGGATGAAGAGTTTGCCCTTGGTTCTATTTGGGTGTTATCAGAATAATTTAAGTTATAGAATAAGTTATGATTAAGAAATTAATTAAGGTTATTATTTTGTTTAGCGTTTAGCGCTGGCTGAAAGTTGCCGGTCGAGAGAGGAAAAGGGGGAAGAGAGTCAGGCCGCAGTGAGCTTTGGCCTTGGGAGGGGGTGTGACGAGAGCAAGCAGTACGCTTGCTCCTCGTCTGCCCTCCTTCTCTCTCTCCCTCTTGTCACTCGGCATGGCGACGTGGTCAGCGTTCGGCGCATATATTTATTGCGCTTAAACACTGGCCTTTATGTTTTTCCAGCCGCCGAAGATTGCCGAGCAAGATTGAGAGCGCTCGAAGAAGCAAGAGCGCAGCGACTATGAGACAGAGAGAGACAGAGAGAGAGAGAGAGAGAGAGAAAGTTAGCGAGCATGCTAGAGTGCGCGTCTATGCACGCAATATGCAGGTTTGGGCCGGCGTGTGACGCGCGACCAATTAGCGCTTTTGTCGCACGCCGCCTAATGAGTGGGCTTGGTGGGAGAGCCCGGCGAGAGCGCGAACGTTGATCATGCGTCAAGTCGCGTGAGCTAGTTCCCGGAAGAAAGTTGAGGAGAGAAGTTGGAAGTAGCAGCGCAATGAGAGAAGAAGAAACACGTGCAGAAGTGACCAGACCAGGGCGAGCCGAGGCAACGTGTGGCGGCAACACCTGCAGCAGGGCATTCAGTGTCGCCCTCGCTGCCATGCACGGCATGACTTCCAGTGGGTTCACCACGGGCTACGCCGAGGAAGACGTCCAGCCAGTGGCCAGATCAACTCCCCGTTGCCGGCTCATCGCCAAGGACAAAGGTCAGGTTATCTCTCTCTCCCGGTATTTCTCTCTCTCATGGTGATGCGCGGCCGCGTAGGAACGATACGCAGCCAGGCGATCATTTGCCGGCTACGCTCATCGTAATGCGGTAGAGAGGTTTCGAAGTATTCTTTCCTTTGTAAGGAGGTAAATGGCCAAGGCGATTTAGTCGCCGGGCCATTCGTCCTCCCACGTTAGTTTAAGTTGTTCTGTATAAGTGCGCGTGATGTAAACGTAATTGTAACTGATTTTGTATTTGTTTGTCTGAATAAATTTAAGTTGTATGTTCCAAGTAAAGAAAATTATTTATTCGTTCGACCTATCCTCTCGTTCCCCGATTGTTAAAGAGCGAAAGTGACCCTCTTACTTTCCCCTTAATAAATTAGTGACGTCAGTGCCGAATAAGGCGCTGCCCCCGTTACAAATTTTAATTTGGAAGCCTCTGAATAAAACTTCTGCTCAAGAAACATAATTTGGCTGCACCGATTTAGCATGGCAGTGTTTGCTATTTAATAGCCTGTGTTGCTGTCGTCTATAACGGGTTCTTCTGAGAAATGGATATTCTTTAGCACTCTCTAGGTTACCTAGTATTTCAGTACTGGAAGTCGTCGGAATCGACTAGATTCCGGAAATATGTGAATGTATGCACGTTCGGGAAAATACTCAGAATAGTGGTTATCAGGTTGCCATGTTTTCACTTTCATGCTGCATTAAGAATCACACGTTTATTATGCTCTCACGGAGGATGGGTAGAATTAACTTTCTACAAGCGTTTTAAAGAAATAATCCCTTACTATACATTGTTTTTCTGCATTTATTTACTATAACTAGGTAGAGATTGCTGTCAATTATGATTTTCATTTGGGAAGCCTGTGATGTTCGTATCACTTATAAATAAAATAATTCGAACTCTCGTAATCTAGCTAATGAGTAAGAATTTGTTTCCAATGATTTTACTCTAATTCTCAATAAAATCGATAAATAAATTAAATATAATAAATAAATAAATCAAATATACATAAGTAAGTGCAATATCTCGAGGAAAGTCAAACAATGCCCTAGTTTCTTATGGTGTGAATTGTCCCATAAGCAGAGCTAAAGTCTTTCTTTGATAGGATATAATTTAGCCCAAGTTTCTTATAGCGCGAGATGTTCTATAAGTCGAGCTCAAATTATAAGGAGAGGATAGTCTTGCTTAGTTAATCACAATGAGAGAAAGAACTTAGGTATTAATCCAAGTTTATTCAGACTCATGCGCTCACCTTGCAAGGCTAGAAGTGAATGCTAGCCTGTGCAAAGGTGGCCCATTTATACACAGATTTTCCCGCTTATTTTTGCAGGAGAGATGTCATCGAAAATTCGAGAGACTTTCGCGAATTTTGAGAAATGAGTTTTCTTAATTTACAAGTAAATAACCATTAATATTGAGTTTTTAACACATGTAAACTTTGTAACGGGGTGAAACCGTTTAATTGTTATATTCGCGCGATTACCTTAAAAAGACACGCGAAATTGTCAATGCTCACTACTATTCCGGGAGAGCACGAGAAAGTATGCGTCAGTCAACCGATAATCGTTAATAACCTATACTAAATTGAGTGGAAGCTATGTGAGATGAGAGAATCAATGAAAACACTTGTTAGTAATGTAAATCGAATCTTTTATTGTCCCTCAAAATTCACAAAAGGTCGGCCCGCGCGTTTGTTTACATGCACGCCCGCTCGTCGACAACACGCTTTGCCGGTACGCACGCTGCTCTTTGTTATTAGAGCCGTTACATGCACGCATCGAATGTTAGAATCAAATTGTTATTCGTATAATCGCGATCGCGAAATTAAGCTGGCCAGCTTACCTTTTACTTGCTGGCGATCGGAGAAAAACTACGATAGGTCGCACAGCACGGAACAGTTTTAATATTGTTTTTGTTCGCGGATCGCGAGTGCGCGCACACACTGGTTTCGCCCTCGATGGCGAAACCTCACACACTCTCTCTCTCTCTCTCGTTCTGGCCTCTGGCTCGTACTCGATAGCTCCTTGGCGGCTGCACTCCTGGATCACTAATTGCTGTTGTTTTCAAAGCGTATGGATGTCAAGGGCACGTGAATCGATGGAACGATAGCGTAAGCGGACGGACACTATGATGGTCGATGCTTCACTGGTTCAAATTCGTTCGCGCGCGTTCCGTCTGCTCGCGTGCCGAATTCCTTCGTTACCTATTCTGTCCCCCCCGGCAGGTGCTGCCCTCACAGGCAGCAATTAAGCTAAATAGTCAGCGCTAATATGACGTTTCCCGTCACAACTTTACAGAATTTGTTATTTGTTGATTTTATACAATATACAATTATCGCAAATAGTGTCGTCAAAAGTTATTAACTAATAGAGTTAATTAACGTGATATTACAATATTTACAATAGAAAATTATTAAATTTTCATATAACTTTATAGTTGATTAATTTTGGAAGTATTCTCCAAAATTAATTATTTAAATTAATTAATAACATTTGAATTATGACTAATTTTTCATATTTGTAACGGTTTTTTCTAATCTTAATATACAATTATTAGATTAATTATCTAAGATTTCTAAATTATAAAGTTATCATTATTAAGTAGTAACTTAATATTTTCGTTCTATATATAGCTTATTGTTTAAATAAATTATTAATTGTTTATTTATTAATAACAGTTATTATTCAACTGTTATTAATGAAACCAATTCTTACTCATGTTCTATGCTTATTCATTTTGCATATAAATTATTTATATTTTTCTAATATTTCATATGTTAATAAATAAATCAACTTTGCATATTGATATTCATTATTAATTTATAATTGAATGAGATATTATGAATCTACATGTTAAAATCTATATAATCGATACTTTGTTATATTAAAATTATCTATAATTAACATATTTTTCTTAATATCATGAATCATTATATCTATGTCTATTATTTTGTGACGTCATGCTGTTTATTTTGATTCGACTCTTATTTGTATACAGTCGCGTAAACAGTGAGGTAGCGCCGCTTAATGTATTGTTTTGACTAAACAGATAAATACGTTAGACTAGTCGCAGTCATTTAATAAAAAGCTCATAAATAGGACCGTTACAAGCCTCTCAATAATACTTCCCTTAAATTTAATTGCTTCCGCAATATCAATTATATTAATGATTTATTATGTCATACCTTTTGATGGTGCCGCTTAAAGTGCTTTGCAATTTATTCATATCGGTATTAAAGGGACGAGTTATACGTACTGATGCTTTTATGTTTTTAGTTGACTCATTATTCCGAAGTTTTGGACTTTATGTATTATTGTGAAATACTCAATAATGGTAGTGCTAATTTTTAGTTGTTTTAATTGATGAGTTTTTTCGAATGTGCGAATCATCAATTATGATGGATTTGGGTTTTTCTTTTTCAGTAAATGTGCTTCTTCGTATTCAGGAAGCAAAGATCGATTTTTGTTCATCATTGAATAATTTTTGGTATTCTTGACATTTTTATAATGTAGCAGTTCCCATGTAACATTTCACGTACAAAATTAGTTAATCTCCACTATCATTAATAATAAAATGGTTTAATAAATATTATTGCTTTCTTGACATCTGATGAGAGATTCTTCATTTGGGATTCAATAAAATTTAACCTCTTCTGATAAACTCTGTAACAGGCTGCCGTTTAACCTTTAATCTCTGTTAAATATATCTATTCGTATGGTCAAACGACGCCGTGTCATCTATGTGCTGTAAGCACACTAACTCACCTTGTCCCGGTGTGCGCCTGCGCCGAGTTCTCTTACCGATCGAAGTTGGGTTCTCGATCTCTCCGCTAGGGGCGTTGGCGCGCTTGCTTAGTAGCGCTCCGTCGGCCACTGCCGATAACTCGGTTGGCGAGCCGCTTCTTATGTTGCCTACGCGATTCGTGCTAAACTACCGGCGCGTTTGAATTGAATGTAAACAAGAACACCGATCTTGAACAAATGGAAGACGAAATAATACGCTCGTTACGTGTAAATTACTGACCACTTTATTTACTTCCAAAAACTCGTATAAGGGAGGGATTTGCCGAGAGACTTCCGCACGCAAGTTCGAATGACAATAGAAACGGGGAGAGAGAGAGTGAATTTCGCGATCGTCGCGGACTTTTCGCTCGCACGCTTTTGATAATATCACCGCGCACGCTGCGCGGGATCGCACGCTAATTACAATTAATAGGGCTGGGCACCTACCGCGTAATTGATGGGGATACGGTGGCCAACCGTATCCGATACGCGCGCTTCGGATCAACTGCCTCTGCTGTTGCTGCTCTGCTGTTGCTGTTGCGTGGCTGTAGAGGTTGAGTGCGCCGGGGCCGAGGTCGCACACGTTCGACAATGCGCGCACTCGGCACTCCGCTCTCAGTTGTAGTTATCGGCGACGGTGTCACACACGTTGGACAGTGCGGACACCCGTCTCACCACACTAATTGTTGTCGTCAGTTGTTTATACACACGACGTGCGATGCGCACTTCCACCTCGACAAACTCCCTGGATCTCACTCGAAACTATCAAGTACGTTGGCAGCTAAAACTCAATAGCTATGATGTAGCCGGACTGAAGGTCGCAGTCATACTGGCTAGCTAACTCTCCCCTCCCGGTCATTGCCCCTAACGCGCCCTCTCTCTCTCTCTCTCTCTCTCTCTCTCTCTCTCTCTCTCTCTCTCTCAAACCGATCGCGGCTATTAAGCTTAGCCACGCTTATTAGCTCACGCGAGTCTAGACGATTTTCGACAATCGTTGCAACTCTTAAATGATCGTCTAACTGAGCAAACTAGACTTTCTAGCCAACTTCATATCAATGTTGTAAATTTTCTTCGAATTTGATTATTTTTAATTATATAAATTTGAGTAGAAGTTGTAAAGTTATTTGAAAAATACTTATGTTTTGTAATGAGATTATTATATATTCATTTATTTTTCAGGTGAGTATCTTCTAAACTTATCTTTTTGTAACTCTAGTTGGGTAAGTTTTAAAATTTGAAAATCTATATTGATTCTAAGTAATTTAGGAAATATATAGTTTGTTATTGAGAGAAGAATTGTATTCTTGGATATTGCAAGCGAATTGAGCCAAAACGTTCAATCTAAATAATAGATATAGAAAATTAGCTTGTTTCAATCACATTTAATTTTTATAGATAATCACCTTTAAACAGATAATTATATATGTATAACTATAACTATATAATTAAAATATCTTTTTTATTTAGAAAAAAAATTGTCACCCTATCGAAAACTAATATGTATTTTGTGTTTTCAATAAATTACAATATTAATACGCATCTAATATAATATATTTATAGCTGAGATTTAAAGAATGTTACATTTTTACTGAGAGAGTATCAAAGAGACTAAGTCCCACATAGTATTTATGCCAATTCAAGTGCCTGATGCGGTTTCGATGATTAATTTATAATTTGATGTTGCGTAAGCATAGCATGTCAATTTTCGATGATAGTGATTATAATATCAGTTATTTCGAAATGTTGATATTTTCTTATATTTTAACTTGAACGGTTGTATTGGTTTGAACATCTGACGTGATTGATGAGAACATTCTATAGACAAATGATTTTCAAAGAGAGTTCATGTTTCTTAAATCGATCAGAATAAAAAATAATTTTTGATGTATTAATGCATTATTGAATAGAAAAGGGCATTATCGATCACTAATAAAGCATTCTTATATGTTGTCCAATAACGATGAACATATATTTTGTAATTTTCAAGTTTTCAATCATTTATACAGCAAAAGGAAATATCAAATTGTGATATAAAGACTATAAAAATATTAAATCTTGTATCATGTGAAAGATAGATATATTTGAGATAATCTACTTTGTTTATTTTTTATTACTCCACTCGATTGCAAATGTCAATTGTAAAATATGAGTCAATTCAATAGGTCTCTAGTTTATGTTTAATTGCTAGGAAATATCGTAACGGGGTTTTCGCCTAGCTTCGCTTGAACAGAATCTGTTATATAAAGATTACTAATAAATGCCGCGGAAATTAAATTAATAATAGAGAGAAATTTTCTCCAGAGCGATACTGTGCTCCTACGCAAGACGTCCTGGGTCCACCTGCTCAGATTTGTCTCCTTCTCGTTCTAGAAAATAGGCCCGCAGAGAGTGTCGTGTGCTACGCCAAAAAGAGATATGTGTGTGTGCGCAAGTAAACGTTTAGAGGGAATTCGAGGAAAATGGAAATCGAGTAAATACGGGCAACTTCGGAATAAAGATGCTCGTTTATTCGAAGTAAACGTAATTAAAGTTACAAAGAGCACATACGTTGAAAGTAGCGCCGAGAGTTGCAATGCAAGCAACTTAACTGAGATGCGTCCGTGCATACAAGAAAACACTGCACTCGCGCCACGCGGACAGAGTGCATGTAAGCACACGCCGTGTTGTGAGCTGCAAGACGCGATGGCAGCAGTGAATTGGCGCGTAACGTCCAAACGAGGAAGCGATCACGCTTAACCTCGGCTCGTAAAAACGAATGAAACACGACCACATCTGAACATTTTGCACGTATGCGAGTACAAGAAAGCAACGGTACGCACGCAAACAGAGAAATCAGCTTAAATCAAGCATCATTCAAGGAGGAATGCGCGAATGGCAAACTAAAACAGGAGGAGAGAGCAAAAAAGAGAGAAACCAGATAAAGAACTGGTACGCACAGTGCTGGACGCTGGCGTAGTCTCATCAAACTTTAATAGCGTACACGCTTTTACAACAATGGCCTTCGATCAATTAATTTTTGCGTAGACGCTTTCCTCTCTTTTTAGTGAATTCTTTTAGCACACGCTCGGGTTCTCCGAGATATTTCCTTCAGAAATTAATTATCATGAGCGTGTCTTATCGATTTCCCCTTGATATTATTAAAATCCTCGAGTATTGCTATCTGCTTTTCACATAAAAGCTTTTTTTTTCTCTGTGACGAAACTCAAAACTTTCCTTGTCAGGCGTTGACCACTTGTCGGTCGGAAGCTAACTCTATAGTTCGCGCCTATGCTCTCTCTCTCTCTCTCCTCGAGACTATCGCATCTCCACGCGGTCCGCGTCGCGAGTTTACAATCGAATATCGAACGATTATCGTGTCACTCACCAGTTCACTGACGTCTGCGCTGCGCTGTTAACAACTTTATGGAATAACAAATAATAATTATAAATCATTTCTATTACTGGCTTTGCGAGAATAGAGAGACATAACGAACTACAAGTCGTTATAATATTAAAAAATTTCGCAAGTTATCTTAAAAAAACTGACTATCTATGAAAGGGAATTAATTATAATATTAATTTATTCTGATTAAGGGGAGTACGCTAGCAAAACCTTGTTAGTATAAGAATATTTTTTCTTACGCGAAACTGTCTTTGAAAATCATTTATCAATTGTTTTCCGTATTAAATTTATTAATATAACCAAAGTCTATTTATCTATTATTATCAAAGTAATTAACAGTTGTACCCTCATACTGCTAATTAATACGATAGCTTTATTATTGATGTTAAGTTTCTATAAGTTTGTTACACTCTAACTGATTTCAGCGATTTGTTATTCCTACAGTTTATTACACTCAACTTGGGAAGATGAAAAAATGTTGATTTAGTAATTGTTATTAATGTAATTTTGTATTTGGAGATTGAATGTTGATTTAGTAAGTATTTTTACATGTCATTTTTTATTATTCGTTTAATGATAAATATTTCTTGTATTTGCATTATTTAAGGTACGTAAAAAATAATGTTATTATATTTAAGAATATGTATAAAAATATATTTTAAAATATTCTGAGTTAATGGAGTAATCTAGCCAGTATTTACCTATTTATATAATATAACAATAGAATTTTCATATATTGCTGAATATTTAATTCAATAAATTTGTCGTTAAGCGGTCATTCGTCTCCATGCATTGTAATCACAGCAAATAAAATCGCAGTTAACTCAATTATCAACTAATAAAATATTAATAATGTCGTACTGCACAACGAAGTCTTAACTAAGCGTACGGTTTAGTCATACTGCGTTGACTATAGCAGTAAATGTATTCGTTATGGCTATACATACATCATGCAGAATAAGCTAAGCGACCCTGTCTCATCTGTACAGTATTTTTTCTATTCTTATCTCCATTCTTAAACCTTCAAACAGTTTGAAGCACACGGCCTTATCTAAGTTACTAGCAGCTTTTCAAAAGCAAACTAATGTAATAAGATTACTTCAAACGAGTCGTCTACAGAAAAAGAATGTTTAATAAAAAATTGCTTGGGTTAAGTATCTAGTAAATAAACAAACTGAAGTATTCATTTTTGAATACGTACAGGGTAAATAATCAGATACGTTTAATTCCTTATAGATGTATGTTGCTGAAACTTTACGTGATTCAGCACTTATTGTCTAGAATTGCTAGAATTCAGATGGATCAAGATTCGATACTTCCTTAAAATAAAAAAAAAACTATTTTTATATTTACAGCTTCAATTTCATATATCTACCCTATAATAGTGTCGGTACGTAACAACATCTGTTATCAATTATTTATTAAGGTGGGGGTAAGCGAGACGGTGTGTTGCTCTAAGCAAAAACTGCGGGAATAGTTAATATTGAAACAATAAGGCGAGCAAATGATTTTTATTAATTTACTACAAATACGCTACCTCTCGAGAGTAACAACAATACTCAAATGTCCTTATAAACTACTCGTACTAATACTTATATTAAGGCGAGGTAGCCGACATGTCAGCGCCAGGCCAACTCACTTAGTCCTGAGATTCATAATACGATCGGGTCAGCTTCATACAAAGCCAGTGTTTGGTCTCTCTTAAAGGAGAGGACCAGATGAAGGCTGCTCTCAAGAGAAAAGCCCAGATAGATATCCGTGGCTCAGTTGCTACGTGGTAAAAGGCACTTTTTCACCCCATGGCAAAGGCGACGCACAACCGGCTTTCTATCTGAAAGAGGAACGAGGACGGGGCGGTCTATTAGGCCGATCGCGGGTCGCGCGGAAGGGTGTCGTTGTGACAGTCGACATACAACGTTCCGTAGGACCGGAGTTGGTGCGAGTTTAGAAAATCCTCGGGGATGTGTCTCCGAGGTTTCATACACTGGGGCTCGAGAAGGAGGTGGCCTCAGAATTGCACGTGTCGACTTGCGGGTGAGGACCGGGTTTTCGTCCAATTCTGGTACGCCCATGACCACCTTGGAAGTCGAAGAGTTGACAACCTTAGGTGTCGATGAAGCTAAATGAGGATCTGAAGTGAGTTCAGATCCGTGAAAGGGCCGGTTCTTCCCAACGACGATGATGATTCTCGTAAGAGTCTCCTTTTTGGCTAGTTTCCTGGCGAGTCTGGCCTTAATCTCGGTTTGCCGGCGTTGTAGACGCTTCAGATTACGCTCTCGTCTCTTCTCCTTGCGCTTCTGACTTATTCCAGACGAGAACGATCCTCTTCGGCTAACGGGACCTTGAGTTGTCACGAAACTCACTGTCCGGCGAGAAGGCAGGCGCTTGAACGCGCGTTCGACCATGGCCCTGAAAAAGGAGCGGTCAGGCTACGGAGGACGATCTCTCTGGCTAGTGAGACTTTGAGCGAGGCTCGTCGAACAAAGGAGGTCGCTTTCGAATTAGCCGTCAGAAGAGCCGGTGGAGCACGGTCCTTGCGGGCTAGCAAGACTCGAATCTTTGGAGCTCGCCACCCACCAGAAAACTCTCTTGGCCGGCGGGACTTCGAGCGAGGCTCGTCGCCAACCAACAAGGTTACTTACAAGGTGACTAGTGAGGTGTCCCGTGGAGTGGACCCCGAATTACGCACAACTGGAAAAACGCGACTCTTTATCTCCTTCCCCTGAGCTACGACACCGCGCTCCCATTGGCGGAGAACGAAAGAGTGGGATGACCGTTGTGGAGTACCAATCAGCGATGGCCGTGAGCTCCCACTACCTCCACTAATGAGGTAGAGGGAAAAAGAGAAAATTAATGGACTATGCGCAGGCGTGAGAGAAAAAATTAGACTTATAACACTTAAGACCAGGGTGATGAGGGCTCTTCTTCTTCAACACACTCTTCAGCTCTAACATGTGTCGTGTTAACTTTTTTATGCACTTGCCCTTTTACGTGCGGCTGAACGCTAGAGAGAGTCAATCATCAGTACCTCTCCCTGCTGTCCCCAATAACCTAATTTCTTCAATATATTGAAGAATATATAACCCTCGTTTTCGGTAAAGTCATTGTCTGTAAAAACGATTTAACTATAATTTTAATGTACTAAATTAGTTATATGAGTTAAATAATTTTTTGTGAGTCAACGTATACTACTACGCACTTAACAGGGCGGTGGTTATCCCTGTTACGAGGATAAATAAGAAAATAATTATTGCTAATTTTCACCCTATTATATAAAGCTAAAACCGTTTTATATTTTTAATATATCCCTATTTTATTAATTGTTTGAGAATCATCTCTCCCTGGATGGAGGGAGGCGCATGCGCCTTGAGTTTTTTTCGTTGCGCGTGTGCGCTACGCTCAAATAAAGTGATTTTTCACCTACATTCTCTCTCTTCATTTTTGAAAAAAAATGCCATACCGTCCAACATTCATGAATATTAAATTATTAAATAGACAAACAATTAGCTACTAGTAACTCAAACGTTTTATAAGTCTGAAGTTCGTTCCCGGGCTCGAACTGGTTAATCAATACTGCTCGTATCTTTATCAAATCTATGCCTAAACAAATATCTAGTTAAAATTAATGAAAAAGTTCTTTCCGGTTTCCGCTTCTAAGAGTACAAGTGCACAATTAAGATATGTAAGTTTCTTTCTCTTTATAAAATGTCTTTTGCAGTATAACAATTAATTTTTGGTTGTTGCTATCAGTTACATTTAAATATCCGAGAATGATTATAAAAATAGATATGAAAAATTATCAGTAATCAATGGCAATAACCTAATAACCATATGTCATAAAGGTGAGAATATAAATTACTAATATATTTTCTAGAATTGGTATACTGATTTTCCTTTTATATTATTTCATTTTAATATTTTTTAAATATTTATATGTATTATCCGCGATTTTATACTCTAGTTAGCATTAAAATCAAAGTTCTTTTCGGTTCCTGCTTTTAAGAGTACAAGTGCACAATTGTATTATATAGGTTTCTTTCTCTTTCTAAAATGTCTTTTGAAGTATAACAATTCATTATTTGAACACATATTATACATTGTTGATATCAGTTAAATTTAAATATCTTGAAATAATTATAAAAATAGAGGTGCAAAAATACTAATTATCAAAGGCGACCGCATGTTATAAATGAGAGGTTATAAGTTATTAATATATTTTCTACAATTGGTATACTGATTTTCCTTTTATATTATTTCATTTTAATATTTTTTAAATATTTATATGTATTATCCGCGATTTTATACAAGTAATATTGTAATTGTTATAATTATATTGATTGAGTTTCTTTTACAGTAAAATTTGTATTTATACAATGAATATGTAAATTGTATTTATACAATTTTACATAAATACATAATCTAATTTAAGTACATAAAATACGATATATCATAATTAAATTTTATTTACATAAAAAAATTAAGATACATAAAATAAGATATTTCATAATTAAATTTTATTTACATAAAAAAATTAAGTAATTATAATACAATTCCTTAAATGTAAATATTAACTGTAAAAATATTAATTATATTAATTGAATAATTATTAAAAATTAAAAATAATTATTAAAAATTAAAAATAATTATCAAAAATGAACTTCATAACTTGAATAACAGTTTCCCTTTCGCTTCATATTTCTTGGAAATAAACATTTTGATTGAAAATCATTTATTCAGTCATTCTTCATTCATGAAATATTTTGTATCGTTATTAAGCATCTGAATACTTTTTATTGAAAAGATTACCTTTGTTCATTTAAGACTTTTAAATAGTAAAATGAATTGTCAATAAAGTTTGAAGCATTTAAAAGTTCCTATTTTTTACAGAATGCATTCTTTCTGTATATACCTTATGAGAACATTATAAAAATATAAGCTTTTATTTAAATTATATTTATAAAAAATAATTGTGTGAACTAATAAAGTTTGAAACATATAAAAGCTTATATTTTTACAGAAGGTATTCATGACACTTAAAGTTTACATAAAATGTTTGATGGATGGATGTTTGAATAAATGTTTTTCAACTAAAGTCTATATTGGAGATAAATTTGATTTTCATACCATACATTTATTTAAATTTATTATTCACACAAGTTTTATAAATAGGACAATATATTTCCTTTCGCTTACAATTTTTTTAATACCAATATCTATCCATCCAACAATTTATATGACCTTATGAGAACATTATAAAAATGTAAGCTTTTATTTAAATTATATTTATATAAGATGATTGTGTGAACCAATAAAGTTTGAAACATATAAAAGTTCATATTTTTACAGTAGGTATTCATGATACTTAAAGTCTACATAAAATGTTTGATGGATGGATGTTTGAATAAATGTTTTTGAACCAAAATTTATATTGGAGATAAATTTGATTTTCATACCATACATTTATTTAAATTTATTATTCACACAAGCTTTATAAATAAGACAATATATTTCCATTCGCTTACATTTTTTTTAATACCAATATCCATCCATCGAACAATTTATATGACCTTATGAGAACATTATAAAAATGTAAGCTTTTGTTTTAATTATATTTATATCAAATATTTCAAGAATGAATGATTGAATAGAAATTATTCAATCAAAATGGTAATTTGAAATAAATTTAACTTTCAAATGATACTTTTTTAAAATTTAACTTGCAGGTAAGTCATTCATTCATGAAACATTTTATACAAATATAATTTAAATAAAAACTTGCAGAGTTATAATAAGTTCTCAATAAGTCATATAAATTGTTCGATGGATAGAAATTGGTTTTAAAGGAATTGTAAGCGAAAGGAATTATGTTTTCCTATTTATAAAACTTGTGTAAATATTTAATTTAAGTAAATATATGGTTTCAAAGTCAAATTTATCTGAAATTCAGATTTTAGTTGATAAACATGATTTATTCAAACATCTATCCATCAAACATTTTATGTAGTCTTTAAAATAATTGACAATTGTATATCTACCCATTTATTATTTTTACTTGTTTTTACTATTCTGCTTGTTGTTTATTTATAGAAAAAATTAATTTATATATATACACACAACAATATAAAATAAATATGATGTAATGAAAAATATTATATCTTAAAATTGTAAAAGTATGACCTGAGACTCCAAACTGAGGTTTCGTACAGTATACCTATCATGCAGTGCTGATAATGTATGAATTATTGATTTCCATCTCCTGACATATATTTTATAAGATTTGTTGTAAGATTGGTGGATGTTTTTCATGACTGGAATATCTAGAGATTACTTGATTCACGTGATGCAGATAAATTGTAAGATAGTGAGAATTTTGTGTGTAGACTGTTTTATTGATAAGCAGAGATAATACTATGTTACTCTGGGATTGTAGAGAAAGGCAGCCTAAGCGCAATTTATGGTACGTTACATGTTATTTTATATCAGTTGTGGGAAGAAAAGTGCGAGGGTGCACGTAGTCGCGTTGCGCCAGGACTACGCCCTGTGAATTATTTACGGGTTGCTTCTCTATAAAAAGAGTTGGCGCTGACTCTCACGGCGCGAATAGACACGATGGTTGGGAAAGTAGAGGGACGGCTAAATCAACGAAACTCTTTCAATTAGAAAGAAGTATAAAATGGCGATCTCTTTATTACGCCGAATAACATTAAACAACTTAGTAGCATATAAAAGAAAACAGAAAGGTGAGGGACATCGCTCAAGCTTGCAGGCTCACGATAATTAATCGGCGATGAAGTGAACGACTTTGCTCATCGTCTAGTGCGAATAAAGTCGCGATTGGACACAACGGCGATGTTTCGCCGAGCGAGAGCTGGCGCGAGAGATGGTGGGCGATTATTTGGAATACTAATAACATCTAATGTACGCTATTTAGATTTGGTCTGTTTAGCAAGCTGTAAATTACGTGAGGTATAATTATTTTGGCTTTATCAAGTTGGCTGGAAATGGCGTTTATGAGAGTTTTGTGTTGGAGCAGAGCTTGAGAGTTCTGGAAAATTTTGGCTAGTTTAAAAGGCGCGTGTTGCATACGCATGACAGCAGATCTCTTCAGTAACCCATCGTTTATTTTTTTTCGAAATAGAGATCAGACGTAGCTGCAAGCTCATTGAAGGGAGCTATCGTTGCTGAGATAAAAATGAGTTCTAGGATGTCTACTGACGGAGAGGATATTTGAGATGTGGAAGAATCTAGTTCTGGAGCTTTCGAGAGAGGGCGGTGTTAAGAGCAATTTTATCTATTTTGTGGAGATCTTGAGGGAAATGTTTTCAAAGAGGAGAAAAAAAGAATGGAAAGCTCTATGAGATCATGGAAAAGAGCGAACGGGGGGAGAGAATGCAAAAAAATTATGAATAGTAGTGGAGTAGTTGTTCGGGTTGAGGATTAGTGATAATTTAAAAGAGTAACAAATAGTTAGAAATGTTAATTTTAATTTCAAACGATGTTTAGCCGGTAACGGAAGGACAGGCTTAAACCATTATAAATATAAAAATAGAGAACAAAAGGTGAACAAATTAAATTAACGCAATAACAAATAGAATAAAGATAAACAATTATAGCTAGACACAAGTTAAACAGTTTTTAAGTGTATAAATAAAATAAAATAGAAGTTGCTGCAGACAACGTATTGAAAAATCGAGAAATAGAGCTCTAGCGCTAGAAAAAAAAGGTACTCGCCTAGTGAAGCGTCAGAAACGTTCTGAGCTATGCGTCGATAACTGCAAGCCGAAAAGTGTAAAGAACCCCTCTCCCTCCCACTCTTATAGCTCAAACAAGGACCAGAGGCGAGTTGCATGTTTTCGCTCTACAGCCAATGGTGATAGCATTGCCTGATGTCTCCCCGAACATGCATTAATGATTTCTTTTGGCTTTCGGAGGAGAGACACGTTCTCCGCCCTCCACCGTTCAACCTTGAGCTCGCTAACGAGACTCAGATGAGGTCATCAACCAAATTGTTGTGACCTGCTGATTTTAAGAAGCAATGCAGCATCTTATTAAGCGATGCGCATGCTTGCAGGGCGTGGACAGCGGCTTTACTCACATTTATTCCCACCCCGATTTATATCATACCTGTTCGGGCTAGTACGAACGGCAAGTTGAGGCCAACTTAAAGCCTCACTTCAGCTGATTTGTTCTTTAATCTATTGCTATTTAATCAATAGGGAATCCCCAAGTAAACCCGATTTGCAACAGCAAGCATCGCCTAAACCGCCTACGCTTACGCTTCTTTCATTCAGTCTTTTCACTCTTGAATCATTTTACAGCTCTCTTTTCTATCGCAACAATTCGCAGACAAATCAATCGACAACAGGTTGAACTCGCTGTTGTTGTTGCGGAGCTCTGCCCCGCTAGCCTGCTGCAGAGCCCTTCTACTTGCTAACTTCGCGCGTTCCTTCTTGCTCGAGCGATGACGATGTTTGCGAATCGCGCCCGAGGTGCTGGTTCCGGTCGCGGTTGGCTGCTCTGGTCGCACCTCCGGTTCACGAGGAACCTGCTGAAGCGCCGGCCTATCTTGAGAAATAGGCGGCGAACTCACCAACGGCTCGCTCGAGACCCTGGCAGGCACAACCTTTGCTGCCTCTATTTTCGCCTGCTCGATCGCAAACGCCTCTACAGCGTGGACACCTGCTGACAATGGTGTTTAATCTCCCATAATTTCTACAATAATCGCGTTGGAGAGGCGCCCTCGAGCAGTCAGATCTGCGATGCGATCCGGTTCTGCAATTAAAGCATCTGTACGGTGGGAAATCTAGACAATCATCCCACGGCACATATGCCACGTCACGGAGAAACGTGCCCCTCACGTGTCGAACCTCGCGGATCGCATCCTCAACCGGCCTATCCAACGCGCAAAAAGCTGTTGACGGAGCCTGATTTGTCAGTGCGCACACCTCCGATGACATTGGAGTGTTTCGAGCAATCTGCATCGGTGCAGGTCTCATTGGCACGGGCAAAACAGGCAGAGGTTCGCGTCTAACCGGAACCGGGAGGGTCGGCAGAGACGCCACCGGTTCCTCCACATCCATCGGTTCGACGTCCACCCCACGCGGCCCGCGCACAGGGCTCGTCGAACGAGTCACCAGGGTCACTGAGTCACTTTCCAAATCGATCACAGTGACCACTGATAACTCGCGCGGCGGCAACGGCAACGGATCCCGCGAGTGCAACGTCGACTCGATGTTGCTGGAGAACAGATTAAGCCGCGCTCTTTGTCGATTAGAGAAGCGCGATCCGACGCTTCTCAAATCGCCAGGGTGGCAAGGCGATAAGAGGCGCACTTGTAGATGGCCTTGGACCAGGTTCGAACTGGCGCAACCAACTGTAATGAAGAGCCCGGAAACCTCTTCGAAGAGACCATATATACTGGCCCCGGTGGCCGGACTCAATGGTAACGGCGGCGAAACGGGAATCGCGTGTCGTACGAAATCAACGCGTGCGGACTCATCAGCCGAGATACTCGAAGGGCGAATGGAATCAGCCTCGACAAAAGAAGCCGCTTGCTCACCTTGTGAAGGTCAAGCGGCGAGCTCCTTTGCCTGGCCCGATTCCACCTCCTCCGACGTCTTCGACTGGCGACGATGGTTCTGCCTTCTCAGGTTCCATATCTAAACAGAATAATATCAAGAACATCAAAACGTCTATTTTTATTTCATTTTAATTCCATTTAACTTAGCCTTTCGCGGTGAAATATACCGTTTCAGCTCTGAAACATGGACTTTTGTACTGCGATGTTTGCTGTCCGTTTGTAGATCATAGATTTCCGGCAATAAAACACTGATAATTTTAAACGGTCCGTCATATTTTGTATATAACTTCGCGTTTTTACCCCCGGCTGCGTTCGAAAGCGTGTGCACCTTCCTCCAGACTAAATCGCCTACTTAAAAGAACTCTTGCTTCCGACCTTTATCGTATTGTCGCTTTTGTTTTTCTTGCGCAGTTTCAATGTGTTTCGCAACTAGATCTCTAAGCGCATTTAATCGCAGTAGCCTATCTGTCCATGCTTGTGTGTCGATTTTTGTTATCGGCATCTTCTTTTCCACCTCGCGTCTTAAACTTTTAACCGGCCTAGGATCTCTACCATAATTTAAAAATGCGGGCGATACCTTCGTAGACGATTGCGTCGCCGTGTTTAGCGCGTGTCTAAATTCATGTAAATACCTATCCCAACTACGATGATCTTTTTCTACAAACATCGCGATCATAGTTTTGAGCGTCTTGTTTACGCATTCAACTAGGTCGCTCTGTTGATGGTAGGCAGGACAAAGTACGTGCTTTATGCCATGCTCTTGCAGCATGCTTTGGAAGACTTTGCTTTTATATGCTTTCGCATTATCGCTAATTAAGTATTCTGGGTTTTCCCATCTAAATAATATAAGTTCTTCCAATGCAGCAGCAAGTGCAGGCCCGTCTGCTGACCTAAGCGGTTTCAATTCTACCCATTTAGTGAATAGATCTTGAAATACTACCATAAACCTATTTTTGCTACGAGGTAGATCGACTACATCGGTAACTACTACAGCCCAAGGACGTTCGACAGCGCGCTTTCCCATTAAACCTAGCGGAGCTTGTTGTACCGTATTATACTCCTGACATTTCTTACATTCACTAACAAAAGTACTCACGTCGTACCAAACTCCCGGCCAGTAGTATTCTCGAGCCACTCTATCGTAGGTCTTTTCCCGGCCCAAATGTCCGGACGATGGCTCACAATGAGCGTCTCGCAGCACGCGCTCCCTATGCTCAACCGGAACTACCATACGCCAACACTCCTCTCTATTTGTAATCGGATCTAGTAAATGGTTTTGCATAAACTTGTAAAGTGTGTTATCTTCTACCTGCCACGTTCTATACTTTTTCGGCCTAGACAACACGTCTTGCACCCGTTGCAAATACCACTTATCGCTAGTATCCTCAAACGCGTATACTTCGCATTCGTTTTCAAATTCTCTAGAGAGAGCGTCCGGCATGTGGTGTAATGCTCCTTTCCTATGAACGATCTCGCAATCATGCTGCTGAAACTCAAGCACCCATCTCTCTAACCGGCCTGAAAGTTCTCTTTTATTCAAAATCTTCGTAAGAGCGCTGTGGTCCGTAACTACAATAAAGTGCGACCCCTCAATATAAGGTCTAAACTTCTTAACAGCAAATAAAACGGCTAAAAATTCAATCTCGCTAACTGTGTAGTTACGCTCGTGAGTATTGAGCATTCGACTGGCGTAACATATGGGATGTTCACCGTCGTCGAAAACCTACATTAAACACGCGCCTACCGCGAAAGAAGAAACGTCACAGTGTAAATAGAAAGGGAGGTTAAAGTCCGGGCGCGCAAGAAGAGGCGCCTCGGTCAACGCACGCTTCAACCTTTCGAATGCAAGCTGCTGTACTTCTTCCCAATACCATGGCTGATCCTTACGAATTAATTCAGTTAAAGGGACCTTTATCTCGCTTTCGTGTTCTATAAATCTAGCGTACTAACTCACCATCCCAAGAAATCTACGCAACTGAGCAACACTGCTCGGGGCTGGGTACTCTACGATCGGCTGTACTTTATTATTGTCCGGCCGCAAATTCTTTCGAATTCCCAAAGGCCTGACCCTGGGACTGCGTAAGCCGTATACTGCTTACTAGCCTCCGAGAGCGGTATTTGCCAAAAAGCCGACTTTAAATCTATTTTGGATAAGTAAACTGCACCGCGTAACCTTTCTAAGATCGAGTCCATGCTTGGCATTGGATACGCATCTATCTTCGTCACTTTATTAACCGGCCTAAAATCGAGGCAAAATCTATATCCTCCGTCTTGCTTTCGTACAACCACCGGCGCGCTACACCACTGACTATTCGACGGCCTAATTATTCCCGCTTTCCATAAACGCATGGTTTCTTCCTGCAAGAAAGCTAAAATTTTCGGCGACATTCGATGCATCGAGGTTTCGATCGGGCGCGCGTCACCTACATCTATCACGTGCTCGATCACGTTTGTAACCGCCGACGAATCTCCAGACTCAGGGACGATCCGGCGAACGAGCGCCATGATCGTCTCTCTCTGAGCCTGCTCATATCTATTCAACCCTGCGCACTCCGCGAAAACATCAACCGCCTCGCTAGCACCGTCGGCGAGTTGATACCAGTCACTGAAGTCTCTCGACCGCCAGGCGCGATTCTTCACATTAATGTTAATATCCCATTCGGTCCAGAAATCGGCGCCTAAAATGAGGTCGTGCTTCATTGCTGACACGGCCGTCGCAATCAACTACGCAACTCTACCTCTAATCTCGAAACTCAATCTGAGATCGCCTAATGTTCGCGGCTTTTCACCTGAAATGCCTTGTACGAAAATCGTAGGCGTCCTCAATCGTTCCGCGTATTTCTGAGCTATCTCTGGCCCGGCTACTGTCTCCTGTGCACCCAAATCTAATAACGCTGTATAGACATCATTGCCTATTTTTACCCTTATGAAAAATCTATTTTCTATAACGGCTACTCGCGCTAATTCCGATTCGTTTCTCGGCGGTGTAGGTACACCTGAGCTCGCCTCAGTTTCCCCCCTCACCGAAATGGACGGTGCATCTATCCAGACAGCCGTACGCTTACTCAATACTCGTGCGTTCGCAGGTTCATTATCTGTCCGCGATTCCGGCCCTACCTCTGTAGCTTGCCTCGCTCGCGAATTTACTGAACTCGCTTCGTCATCTGATGAGAAAGAGTTTATTACCTCATCCCGTTGCTCTTTATCGGCTCTAGCTCTAGCACGTCTAATCGAACGCTTTGCGTTTCGCGATTTGCCCGATTTCGTGTTCTGTGGCTTTAAAGATCCGTCCAACGTCGAGGAAAAAGACTCTTTATTATCTGTAGGGCCTGGTACTCCCAGTTTCCCGCCAGCTACATCATCTGTACTAAGGCTACGCGACATTTCCGGCCTACAAACGACTGGCTTTCTTTCGCTTGTATCCGATTCCTCAAACTTTATTTCATCCGTACTTACCGGGTGACACGCGACCTGCTGACTTTCGCTTGCGCCCAGTATCTCCTCTAACCTTGTACTACCTGTGCGTTCGAAATTTCTAATTTTTGACGCACCTGTCGAGTTGCTTATCGTTCTTAGCAACTCTCTTTCCAAACTTAACCGCCCGATTTGCCTTAGGCAGGAGTCACAGAGCGGTTCACGGCTCCTGCGCCCGAGTTTTCCTGTCTCGTTTGACTACAGGTCGGATAATTGCGAAAAAAAAACCGACGGTTCCGCAAACCTAACATACCGACGTCGCCTCCGCAGTTCTCAGTGGACAATTGTTTGCATAATGCCCTGGTTGTCGGCACTTATAGCAAACAATCGGCTGTACGCTCTGCGCAGCCTGACACTGAGCTCTACGATGGCCTACCATACCGCACGCGAAACATGCTCCACCGAATGGTCGCTCTGCTCTCGCGTTACCTGCTTGCGCCCCGTTACCCTATCTTCGTTGCTGAGGAATTAGATTCGGCGCAGAGAGCACTGGCGTCTGAACGGCGAGAGGCTGCGCGGCGACGTTCGTCGCCTGCGGCTTGGACTCTTGGGCCCCGGCCACGGCGATTTCGCTATTCGTCCCCTTGTCTTTCGTCTTTGCTCTCTTTTTCTTCGCTTGAGTTTTATTTTTATTCGGTTCTACGATTAAAATTTCCTCATCCGCGTCTTCCGCTTCGATAACGCCGCGACTATTTTTGTTTTAACGATCGATTTCTTCGGTTCTTGATACGTGGATTCTGGCACTAGAGTAACGTCCACCTCTTCCAACCTGCCATACGATCTTCTAACGCCATTCCTAACTCTTTAAAGTGACTCAAATCTTTAAACGTTTTTTTTCTAAGTAACGCTTATATTGAGGGTGTAATCCTTCAACTATAATTACTAATAGCCTCTTATCCACAACCGGTGGATCAAAACGCCTCAAAATCGATTGAAAAGCCGCGACATAATTTGCTATCCGATCGCGTTCACCTTGTGATCTTTGACGTAGCTCTCTGTATAGCTGTTCGCGGTTGAGCAGTCGGCAAAAACTATCTGCAAAACTCTTTTTAAATTCATTTAGACTAGCCCAACTCTTACGATTGAGTTCGTACCACGAACGCGCCTTTCCACGGAGCGTCGTACCTATCGCTTTTAATATTTCCTCGTCCGGGATCGCATAGTAGCATTGACAATCTTCCAAACTCGACAGATAGCTAACCGCTGAAATATCGTCGTCACCCATGAAATTCAATGACCACGCGCTTAACGCGCTCACACCGTCGACAGGTACACCGTTTATGTATTTGACGCGCGCAGGGCTATTCTTCTTTTTCTTGATTTTTACCGGTTTATCGCTCTTACTCTCTGTTCTTTTCCTTCGATCTAACTAGGTAGCGCTAGTGATTGTCGCTATGCTGCCAGACCCCGGCAAAATTTTCGCCTTGGGGGGCTTGTACACCGACGCCTCCATCGAAGCCCTAGATTCTAAGTCCGAGTGATCTTTCGCTGGTAAATTTAAACGCCTAGACTCCTTGCACGGCGCCCTCATAGCCCTTTCCCATTCTTCCACCCAAGATTCTATATCCGATTTAGAACGCCTATCGTAAATAGTGCTTGTATGGCTAGATGCAGGGAATGCGCGAGTTGGCGACTCACACCGCGAGGCAGTGATTGAGCGGCTGTGCACAACAGGGCTGGCGGTCGCTGGCGCGTTGAGCGCCGCGCGGCCTGCCGACGGCTCGGCTTGCAGCGGCTGTTGAGCCTGCTGCATTGCCTGAGTCGTTCTGCCTTGTACTGCCTCTCTTTCCACTCGTATCACGGTGTTGGTGCCATCGGTGATATCTTGTTTTATCTCGCGCCTATAGATCCATCGCGGAACTGCTGTTATTGCCCTCCACAATTACCCTAGAGTGCTACTACTACGTCCCTCTACTTCAGGTACAACCGACATTTGCGCGTCACTATTTCGCGTAGCCGATCTTACCTCGCTGACTGCCGGCATCATTACCTCCTCGCGAACGGGAGTCAACGCCCTTACACCCGGCGGCTGAAACGGTTCACGTAGAGCGGCAACGTTTACAGATGTTCGCATCGCCTGCTCTGGCGTTCTTGCTTCAGCTGCCTTTGGCGAAGCAACCCGCGCAGGTTCGTCTGCTCGGTTTCTATGTTCGTCGCTAACATGTGCCGCTTGCACATGTGTACTGCGATGCATCAGGTACGCAACTCGTTAGGAAATCACCGGGAAGTAGATTTAATTCTAATTCCGGCATTTCTGACGCGATCGTATACCGAAGGTATCGCTCTTTCAGATCATCTATGTCACCATGCAATGACAATTCGCGGAAGCGCATTAATTCTAATAGAGCGACCCGCTCTGTGGAATCAATGCGACGCTTTACCTCCTTAACACGTGGGTCGCGAAGCAGTCGACGCATCGACGTTCTAATACCACGCGCGGGTGGCATGTCGCCTAATTTTGTTAACTTAGAGAAAATATTTAAATGACTAATTAATATTAATAAATATATTTAGAAATAATTTCAATCTCTTAACCTAATATCCATAAAGAATAAAATAAAAAAAAAAAATTATTATTATTTTAATAGTGATACACACACATGCACGGCTTTACTTTATTTATTCCGCGGAAATAACTTTGCGACAGCAAACAAACACAGATTTTTAGAAAACGGCCGATTGTCCTTGCGTTTTAGGCCGGCGAGCTATCGCCTTGCCACCAAACGCATAGGAATGTGACGATCAATAACAAAACAAACATACGACTCTACTCGAACTTTTCAGAAATAAGACGGACGCAATAGCGCGAACGATTGGTATGCCGCAACCCGACACTGGTACTGTTTTCATTAGCAAAAGGTCGCATTATGACGCCTTGCTCTTGCTAATAAAATTTCCGAATAACTTTACGAGACAAAGAAAAATTTGAAATTTTTTAAATTTAATTAATTACACTTTTACCGTTTGCTACTTCTAATTTCGCGTCCACCTTATACGTTTCACACCGCTTCACTGTTTTTTACCAAGCCACAAGGGATTGCCATGTCAGTGCATCGGGCCCGCCAAGGCCACAACTACGCGACTAATTGTTTAGGTGGGATACGGGATGCGACGGATCGCTCCAACAGTGAGCAGGATGAAGGTGTGTGAGGTCGCGAAATGAATAATTAACAAACGATTTAGTAATATAAATAATACTTTATAAATACGTTACCTCTGTGCGCAACGCTAAGATACAAAACCTTACAACTAATTTACAGGTACTACTTAAATATAAGTAATCACTCGACGAGGCGATGAAATAGCCGGCGCGCGAGCGCCTGGGTGATTCGTCTCGTCGAGGAAACGCAAACGCAGGCCGACCTCACCGCTATGCTAGGCCGGCTCGTGAAAGCCTGGCCTCGGTCGTGGTTACGCGAGTCGCCATGCCGAGAGAAGAAAGAGAAGAGAGAATGAACTTGCTTCCTGGTGCTGGGGTTGCCAAGGGTCGAAAACTACATGACGAGTCCACGTAACCAGCCGCTACTTATTCCGATCGTCGCTGTCCTGGACTATTCTTCTATTTCCCGCCTCACTATAATGGCGGGAGATAGTGGCACGGTGGAAATCCAGGTCCTTTCCTTTTGCACTCACTTGCACAAAACTTGCGGTACGACGATGTAAGGACTCTCTATTCAACTCAGAAGGCAGACTGACGCGTGACCCCCTACCGCTATCGATGCCGCTGACGGCGGCACGCAGTGTTGCCGAAAAAACAACGGCAGCCACGCGCCAACGCTAATCATCTCTCTCTCTCTCTTTCTATCTTGCTCTCTCTTTCTTACTCTCTCTCCTGACGACTTACCTCTTCTCCTCTCGTCCCTTGTCGCTGGAAAACAAAAGTAAGGTGTCAGACACACATGTACGAGGTGTGATCAAAAAGTAAGGTGAATTTTTATTTTTCTCAAAAAATATTTATTTATTCATCAATTTTTATTTTATCTCCTTCAAAGTAATCCCCCTCGGATATAATGCACTTATGCCAACGCTTTTTCCAATCCTCAAAGCATTTCAAAAAATCATTTTTTGTGATCTTGTTTAGTTCATCCTTCGATGCCGTCTTTATCTCCTCAATCGTGGCAAAACGCCGTCCTTTCATGGGCCTCTTCAGTTTTGGGAACAAGAAGAAGTCACAGGGGGCCAGATCTGGGGAACACGGTGCCTGTGACATCGTTACTGTGTTGGTTGTAGCCAAAAATTCGCGCACAAGCAACGATGTGTGAGCAGGGGCGTTATCATGGTGCAAAAGCCAATTTTTATTTTTCCACAAATTCAGACGTTTCTGGCGGATTGCTTCGCGCAAATTGCGCATAACTTGCAGGTAATATTCCTTATTTACTGTTCTACCCTGTGGCAAGAACTCATGATGCACCACGCCCCTGCAGTCAAAGAAAACTGTAAGCAAAACCTTTACATTTGATCGAACTTGGCATGCTTTTTTTGGTCTTGGTGATCCAGAATGCCTCCACTGGGACGATTGAGTCTTAGTCTCGACGTCATAACCGTATACCCATGTTTCGTCACCTGTTATAACCCTGTTGAGTAAATCTGGATCATCGTTGACGTCATTCAGTAGCTCTTGGGCGATGCTCATGCGACGTTTCTTTTGGTCGAAATTGAGCAATTTCGGAACAAACTTCGCTGACACACGTCTCATGTCTAAAACACTCGTCAAAATTGATTGGCACGAACCAAATGAGATGCCAATATCATCAGCAATTTCTCTAATGGTAATTCGACGATTTCCCAACACTATTTTCTTCACTTCTTCAACATTCTCACCAGTTGTTGATGTGCTGGGGCGTCCAGAACGAGGTTCGTCGTCGGTGTCTTCTCGGCCTTCTTGGAAGAGTTTATACCACTTGTAAACATTTTTTTGGCTTAAAGTAGACTCACCGTATGCCACTTTCAGCATTTCAAGTGTTTTGGAACATTTGATTCCATTTTTCACACAAAATTTAATGCAAACTCTTTGATCCATGTTTTTAGACAGCAGCAAATCGTGGAGCACGCAAAACACTTCTAACCTTGATGCCTCTCACAAACAAACCAAACATACTACAAAGCTGAACTTTGGAACGTATGTTCTAGACGAGTGTACCGACATAACCAAATAAAAAAGTCGAAGATCGAACGGACGTAGCCCGCTAAATTTCAAAATTCACCTTACTTTTTGATCACACCTCGTATAGCATATGTGTGTCTGACGCAGACCGCGAGCTTAGGCCTAACGAGAGAGAGAGAGAGGGTAGAGGGTAGAGAGGAGAGAGTTGCACGGTGCAGGCACGAACTTGCCTACACCGTCACAACTTAGGAGTTTACAAGAGTTTTTACATTGTAAATATATCGTACATAAAATCTGACACCGCCACCCTTTTTGCATTCACGATTGTATCGGAAGAATTTATAGTTTTGAGGGGCGAGGTGAGAATCGGCGATATTGTTTATATAAATTTAGTCTTGGATATGGCTATTATCTCATTGCTATTATTTTGTGGTTGCATTTCTAGTAGGTTAAAGTGGAAAAAGTTGAGACCGTTAATATTAATATGTGCTGTTACGAAAGATGAAATAGTAGCTTATGGAAAAATTGTAAAGGGTCATAATAATGAGGCTGTAGAGTTTTGAGGTACCTGTGAATTGATCACAGATAAATTAGATATGTTGCTAAATTAATAATTAACAAATGGATTTCATTGTTGCGTGATTTTTAGTGGGGAGCTTGCGACCCTAAAGATCAACAATTTGATGATTAATTCCGGACATAGGTGCCAGTAAAAACTGAGGCTGAGGCTGAAGTCAAAGTGGAGAAGACACATACCGACCGACGCGTAAGGTAAAAAAGTCATCAACGGTTACGATGGGGATCAGATAAAAGTGAATAGTTTATCTATAGAAAACTCTTAGACTTTTTAACAACAGGCCAGACATATCCGAACTCCGCGCTTACCCTTCTAGCTTTCGTTAAAAGGTTGATATCGAGCTTGGGTTAGATGGGCCGAACATAGACCTTGGTCAAGTCTGTGCCGTATGGACTTTGAGTCGGCCAGAGTATCAGATAATACGGTCCCTTATAGATGGAGAAGCAACCAGGAACGCAAACAAATTAAATGAAGGGCGGCCCGAGCTTGCAAGTTATTGGAATTGGCCGAAGACTAAGGCAGAAAATAATGACTCAGTCCCATTTGTTGTTGCTGCTATTGAGGAGGCTGATTTTTTTGAGCCTGTGTCGCTAAGCTCTATATCCGAATTCCGAGAGGGAATAGGGGAGAGATCATATTTGCCACCGAATCCCATTGCCCTGAGGACAGCAATAGCAGCTTGTAGGTGTACCCTAGTAATTGGAGGGTAAAACATGGATGAGTAGCTCAGGTTCATAAGTGATGGTAAACTGAGCATCTCGAACATGAGTATCCTCTGCCATATGTGTAATCATAGACTTCATATCGTAATGCTTCTGAGCACTGAGCTTAGCCTCCGCACCAAAATAGGCTTGAGCCCCCTCAATAGGGTACAATGGTTAACCGTTACAAAATAACTGCTTAGCTATTCAACACAAGAAAACTCTTTTGAAAATTGATTTCTCTTAAATTTTTCCTCATTTTTGGAAAAACTTATAAAAAACGTTCCGCCGTCACGCAACTAATAAACATATTTTTAATAATATTTTTGAAATAGATATAAAAACTGAATTTGATATTAAAGTTTCAAAAATCATTATTACATATTATAACGGGGTTTCTGCTCAGCTTCGCCTGGGCAGGAACCGCTACATAAAATTTGAATCGCGGAAAATAAATGAAATTGCTCTTCAGAGCAGCATGGTGCTCCTGCACCGGGTGTCCTGGGTCCAGCAGCTCAGTTGCCTCCTTTTCCTCTAGAAAACTTGGCCCGCGGAGAGTGTCGTAAGCTGCGTGTGAGGATGCGCGACAGCCAAAGAGAGAGATTTGTGCGTGCACGGTCGCACACGTAACCGGAATTCAAGAAACGGCGAAAGATTAACACTCGAGTAAAATTGAAAAGGGCGTTTAATCTTTAATTGACAAAAAAAAGATACAGAATATCAAAACACGTCTGTACAAACTATAAGGATCGCAGCGCAAATAAACTCGCAACAATTTATCGTTGCAGCAAACGAACTGCGCACGCGCTACGCGGTTACGGTCGTGCAAGCACTCGCTCTGTTGTGAGCGGCAAAGCACAATGGCGGCAGCGAACCGTCGCGCACCGTTTGAACAAGGAAGCGAGAGCGCTTAACCTCGTCGAGCTGCTCGACAGCGAAATCGCCTTGCTGGAGCCGGGTACTCGCGAACGGCAAACCGCACTTGCATGTTTTACGTATGACTAATACGTTAAAGCGACAGTACGCTCGCGGCGAGAGAGAACGTGCCGATACAGGCAGTAGCAACGGCGTAAAGTACACAAAAAAAGAATGAGCGTAAACGCGCGACTATAATCTACGCGAAAGGAGAGAGAGCGGTAGAGAGAGAAGCCAAATAAGAAATCTGGTACTTACATGGTCGTCGCTTGTACACATATTTATGTGTCGATCGCAAGTGATGGTTAGCGAACTCGCTTTTGACGGCATATCCACTTTCGCTGCGATTTTAGCGTCGGTGCTACTTTTCTCCTCGCCAAACAATGGTGGACGTCCGTATTCTTTCCCTGCTTCTTTTTATTTCTCGAGAAAAATCCCCGTTGGCCATTAGCGCGACTTATCCAGGGAAAACTTGTAAATTATGTGGCTACGCGCGCACAGAATGTCGGCCGGTAGCTGGTCGGAAACGGACTATGCTAATTTCGATTACTCTCTCTCTCTCTCTCTCTCCTTGCAAGGAAGCGTCTCTCCGCGAGGTCCGCGCCGCGAGTCGATATCGATTATCCAACATAAGTCGCGCCACTTACCCGTTCGCTGACGTCTGCGCTGTGCTGCAATTATTTAATTAACATAATATTTTATGATTATAATTAGTTATATAAATTACTGGCTTCTTGGAGAGAGAGAGAGAGAGACATAATGAATTTACGTGCGATTCGTTATAATATTCAGCAATATATTTCAACATAAATAAAGAAATACCAGTTCATTTCTACAATTACAAACTATTTAAAAGTGTGCGAACTGAAAACCACCATTAATCTCGCTTATCGGTTATAGTTAGCTATACTTGTACTTTATATTTTTTTTTATTGACTCTATTTCGTAGTTGCAACTTTTTATTTACGATATTTTTTTTTTGCAGATATTATGGCATCATCAAAACTTGTTTGTATAGTAGAAGATCTCTACAGTAAGTTGGTTAACTTTCAAAAGGTACCTAAGCCTGCTAATCAGCTTTATTTTAGTTTTTTAATTGATTTTTATCAACTCTATTTTAGATCCAAATAGGCCTTTGAATCGGAAAGATGAGCAAATATTTCAAAAATTTGTCGCAAAACAAATTGAACAAAAAATAAACAAAAATTGTCAAGATGGTCTTGAAATTAAAAATTATTTGGGAAAAGGGAGAGGCATTCAAGCTGTCAAAAATTTTTCCAAAGGAGATTTTGTGGTTGAATATAAGGGAAGATTATTATTGAAACAAGAGGCTCTACAAAAAAAAACATCAGAATATCAATTTTATTTTACTCACAATAATAAATATTACTGGTAAGTATTTTTTACGTTTTATAATTTGTCACGAGATTCATTTTTTAAATACTTTATGCAAACTCAACATTTGTGCAACAGATAAGATAATTCCTTAAGCTCATTAAATCTCTCCTATAGATGAATTGGTAAATAAATCATTATTACTTAAATATGTAACGGTGAATTTCCCCAGTTTACCCAGTTTCGCTAAAATAAGAGAAAGACAATATATATATTTTTATCCGAAACTAGCTGGAACCTGGGCGATTATTAGGGTTCGGGATTATAGACGCCGTAGATCGGCTAAAGTGGCTGAAACGCGCGAAATAAGTCGAAGTGTGAATCGAGAAAACGATAAATGATGGAAGAAATAATCGAAATCAAGTAATAATTTAGAGTGAGATATTTATATGACGATAAGCATAAAATTTACACCAAAGCTAAGAGAGAGAAAGGATGCTAGGTTAAGCAAGTGAAAGAATGCTATCGAGGAGGTACTTACATTCGATACGTCTTCGCTTATTCTGCTTAAGAAAAACAGTATAAGTTTCAATGCGTCCTCGCAAAACTCCGATACCGCACACAATACTTTTTTTTTTTGCTCCTTCCGTTATGCTGTCACTATGGACACCTTCTCCATAGCTCTGTCCTGAGTTATTTTTACTGGGTGCACTTCGTCGTTCGTCTTTATATGTGCTTCTTGCATGTGCTGTAGAAAAAGAAAAATCCGTGTCTGCTCTTGGGGTGAACCGAAATGGTATTGTTTTGTGTTTACGGGCTCTCTTGCGACCCGTTCGCGATAGCCAATCAGCGCACGCGGTTACTCAACGCGGCAGGAGTGCACCTGTCTCTCTATCTCTCTCCGTGTCTCACTCTTACATCTAGTAAGTCCCTGTGTATTTGCGTCTCTCTCTCTCTCTCTCCGCTCACTTATCTTAGGCCGAAACACAGGGATAAATACATTGATAATAAATAAATTAAATGATAATAAATAAATTAAGCAATCTTGTTCATTATAAATGAAACTGAACCAAAACCTTGATTCCCACGATTAGCAGAATAAAAATGACTCAATAAAGATATCCAGCTATTTGATTCTAAATTTCAAATATAGCGCACAGTCTTTTGTAAACTATTTATCAATTTGAATAGAACACAGGAAATTCGGAATGCAAATCAATTTATTATACTAGAGACATAGAACATTCTTACAAGGACAATCTACAACAATGATTATTTTACAGCGTCGGAGAATTGTCATAGGTTTCTTTACAAAGAGCTCGCTTGCTTCGCGCGCTGTTAGTATTAGTATAAAATAGCAATCGCCCGAGTCGCGAAACACGCTACTTATCTTGCGATTAGGAGTCGTAGATTCAAGGTGCTCGGTTGGTGGCTCCTCTCCGTCGTCATGCTCCCCCTGCTTCATCGGAATCGTCAGGTAAAATGACGATAACTCATGTTATCGACGTCCAAGTATTCTTCACGATGAATTGTCAAGATTCTTAAAATTTTCTTCCTTCACAGAGGGAGACGCGTCGACCTGAGGAGAGTCCTTCGAGCGTCAGACCTGCTCGACCAACCTGATTCAACTGATCTTTCTTTTAATTGATGAGCGGTACCTACTTGCCCGGTCCAAAGCCCTGCTCTCTTCTCAGAACAGAGCCAAAGCATCTTTGGATAATCTGAAGTTCAGCACGCAGAAACTTCAGACCATCACGACCGTTACAATCTCCCCCTCTCTAGTCTGAGAATGATACCAACAACCTTCGTTGAAATCATCGTTACGTACCCCGCTTCGATCGCCATGCACACCAACTACTAGCTCGCATTAATCACGCGTTAAACGCTGATACATTACTCCAATCATTTCGCTCACTCATACATCCCTATCACATATCAATTTCGCAACAAGTATTATTACAATCTTTGGTGTCGAATCGCAATATATTTACATCGAATTTACAGGCATGGCTTATACAATTATAGATTCGCACAAACACATTTTCATTGTTCCTTGCAGTATTTTCGAAAGTTTAAGCGGTTGTAAGTGCCAACAACTTTGTCACTATCGTCCGGATTGCTTAAAACAAAGGCATTATGACCAATTCTTCTCATGATCACGTAAGGTCCCTCGTACAAATCAAAAAACTTTTGCGTTACCTTATCGAGGGCATTTGACAAATGTCTTACCCTCAACAAGACCTTGTCGCCTAAATCGATCACCAATGTGGATGGTTTCCTACCCTTTTTCCGTTTATCAAAACTACTAATTAAATTCTCCCTTGCTATACGAAGCATTATCGAGCGATCAATGAGAGTTCTATCGGGAAATGCAACCAGCTTCTCAATCTCGTCTTTAATCGAAGTTCCGAAATGCAACTCATTTGGAGTAAACCGCGTACTAAAATGAGTTGTCATATTTAAAAGCGCCTGTATGTTACTCACATGATTGGCCCAATTGGTATGTTTATTGCGACAATATGTGCGAAACAACCTTCCGATTTCGCGCATTACTCTCTCAGACGGATTGCTCTGAGGATGGCGAATCAAACTGTACAAAACTCGAATCCCTTCAGCCTTGAATTTACTCTTCCACGCATGGGCCGTATACTGCGTCCCATTATATTATCAGTTAAAATGCGCTTACTTTCCACGTTCCGGAATGTATTCCTCTAAAATTGGTTTCTAGGATGCGGCAGTCGTTGCTGCTTTCATTGGATATAAGCGTACTAGTTTTGAAAACGCGTCCAAAAGTACAAGGATGTACTGCACTCTCCCTCGAGCGCGGGGAAAGGGACCGAAAAAATCAACCGTCACCAGGTCATTCGGCTCCTCTGATGAGACCCATTGAAGTTCACCTTCCATCGCTCTCGACATATACTTCACGCGCTGGCATAAGTCGCACGACACAACGTATCACTTCACATCTCGGTGCAAAGATCGCCAATAGTAGTAGCCTCTCAAGTACATTTCAGTCTTATAGATTCCTGGGTGACCCAATTTAACGTGTATAGCGACAATCAAATCTCTCACAATCAACTGAGGAATAATTACTCTCCAATTCAAACTATTTTTACTTTTGTGAAAGAGGATATCTTGATGAATCTGATAATCTCACGTCGAAATCAATTGCTAATCAGCGGGCGTCGATTAGGCTCGAGGCTCACTAATCACTAGTCCCGTTTCTATATAATATTCGGCAGCGGCACGCTCCTCTCCCCACTCTACCAACCAACGAGCCGGCGACTCGCTCTCTCGAGTCACACATGTGCGTGCTCTCTCTCTCGCGAACGCTCTTCGCGGCTACTCTCTCGTTCGCTTTTCTTCGGCGGTCGTTGGTCTTCTCCGCCGATTACGTCATCGTCCACGGTTGCCTGAAACCAACGTCGAGCATTAGCAATGGCTATACACAGCCGCTCGACGCTGGCACCGACGGCACGAGCTTGCGAGATAGAGAGAGACAGACAGAAGCGGTCGGCCAAGCCGACGGCCCCGTCACATCTGCTTGAAAACAAATCAAAGAATTTTCCCTTCTGCGTATCATTCAATGTTGACAGATTCTCCACGGCCGAACGCAATTCATCCGATAATTCGCTCTCGTTCACGTCGATTGACTGAGTTTCAAGTTTACTTGTACATTTTATATTATTATTACATCGCCATTAATATTATTTTCACTCATTAACATTATGCGATCAATTTCATCAATATTCTCCTCATTATTTCGATCAATTTCATACTTGTTCAACATCAAGGAATTCTTTACACCTGGTTCTTCACTTTCAAATATTCTACTGTTTTCATCAATTATTACATTTCCATTAATCATATCTAATTTGTTAATCCTAATTAGATAAATAAATGTTTCCCTTTACATAAATAATTAATAATTTGGATAAAAGTCGAATGAGACGCTTTTAAATGCTACCTGAACAATTGAAGGCAACTAAATATTGAGGGCATTCTTCTAATCTTTTTAAATACTCATGAGTTGACCATTTATTCAAGAATTTAGTGGCAAAGGGAAGGATTCGAAATCTCATAGCGAAACTGGATCCATTCCCGAGCAGACACGGGTAGTTCTTACGCTTGAGTAATTACGAGCAAGTAGTTAGTAGTTTAAATTATTTTTGAGGTTGAAGCCAGAGTTTCCTCTTTACATGAGTTGAGCAAAGATTTCGTATAAAGATAGGTAGTGCGTAACATAAAACTCTTCTATACTTTTATTTACATATCGCGTACACAACAGGTACGAGCTCTTCTATCTATAATACTTTGTTCACCATCATACATAATGTATTTGTATGCGCGCTTTGCCGTTACAGTATAATTTAATTAGTTACCTAAATTGAAGGTAGGGTCTCTCTTACAATTTCGAAAAGAATTATCTCAATGTAAAAACCTAAAGTTAATGGTTAGAATGTGAGTTTAGCACTGTGACATATACTTTTAACAAGAACATTTAAAAATCGGAAAAGCGAAACGTTTTACATTTTGCATAAGGTCCTCGTTCAAAACCTGATAAATGTATTGTTATTGCTAATTACGTGGAGTATGTCATTTTCTAGGCGTACCGTAAAACAATGACCAAATTTTTGGTCTACTAATTGCAACATACTCTATTTTTTAATGTGATGATCCATCTTTTTAAGATAATGCTACTTGTTTTACTTGAACACTAAGCTTCAAACATTACAAGAACGTTCATCCGGAACCTATTTAAAAATAATTAGTCAGAGCAATTTTGTGAGAGGTTAAATCAAACAACACTTTATGTTTTCAAAATATTCAGTATTCAAGCAAATATCTGAAATTTAAGTCAAATGTTGTCTTTTTATGTTAATTTCCACTATCTCTTTTTGTAATGTATTTGAAACTAGTGCACGAGGTAGTTATTATTGCATTGTAATAACTTTTAAGCATTTTAATATGATTCTTGTCTCAATCTTCTCTATGAAAAATGAATGCATGTTCATCCCTTTTACTTTTTACTTGATTTCACTTTATCATAATTCTGTAACATCCATGCTACATATAATATTATATCTATTTCAATGAAAAGATTTCTTCAATAGTACAATATTTAACTAGTGCGGGAAAGTAGATTCTCGTCTCGTTTGACATTTACGCTCGAGCGTATCGATTATGGAAATACATGAGACGAGAATCTCTTTCCCGCCCATGTTAGGTACAGTATTTTTCAATACAACATGTGAAAAGCTCGATTTTACGCGCTCTTGGCTGATGGCGTGTTAAAAAATAAAATTGTCAGAAATTTTGAATTTCAAATCTCATCGTTATGGAAATATTACCATTGTCGAAAGTTTACTTTTATTTTAATTTATAATGCAATAATAAGTTATTTTTGCGGTTGAATCAAATTGAGAATGTTATTTTAAAACATGTCAATAACATGAAACAGTTTTAAAATCCATAATTTTTTTATTATTTTAGTATTGATGCTTCACAAGAATCACCGTATCTGGGAAGATTAATAAATCATCACATCGTCGGTAACTTATTGGTAAAAAAAGTAATAGTAGACGATAAACCTCATCTTATTTTCATTGCTTCAAGAAATATAAAACCAGGAGAAGAACTCACATATGATTATAATGAGACACGAAAATCTGTACTCCGTCACAACGATTGGCTTTCTCGAACAAAGAGTAAGTGTATAAGTTTTTTTATTAATTCTACATTCTCTTTGTACCAGTTTTAAAAAAAAATATCTATAGCGAGCTCTATATCACTATTTGACATTGTAGTAAGATGTTAGGGGGAATTTTGCCATTCGATCTAATGTTGATGATGATCCCCGCCTTTAATACGAGCGCAAAACTGTCAACCTCCAAGTCGCGGGTCGGGTTGCAAAATGCAACAATATGTCGTTGATGTCTTCTCTTTCTCGTAAATAATTACCGATGATATCCGGTGGTAGCTCAATCAGTGACCTCTCTCCTCAGGTAGGGATCGGTGGAAGACGCGAAATCGTTGATTGACGACAAATTGCGCTTCGTACGACACTTTAGACTACCGCCTACGAAATTTTAAAAGCGAATTCAAATTTGACCAGGAAAGTGAAAGCTGATGTGGTGGTAATAAAAGAGTACGGTGTGATTCAAACAATAAGGGATTTATTTCTCCAAAAGAAAAAAATACAATAAATAGATATCCGAGAGACTGATGCACGCTTGATTTAAATAACGCTAATAAAACCGGGTTGCAGAGAGATGGGAAAAAAATTCGGCGCAAACTACTAAACGCACGCAACAAAACAAAATCGCAAATCGCAAAGAAAATTATCGGCACTTACTTCTAACTAAGGTAATCAGTCGAGACTATGCCGCGAAACCAGTCTTTTCCAGGTGCGATTGTTGCTACTTCTGTGTGCTGCTACTAATCGTTACTGTAAAATTAGCTACTATTGTTGGCTACCAGCTGACGTAATCGAACTCCAAAGAAACCTGTCAAAATTTATGTAAGCGCCCGGCTCGCACAGTAGCTCAATCAAACTAAATCGGCGCGCGAGATGATTGGCTCAGCCCCGGATGCACTCTCTCCCTCTTGATACTAAGCCAGCAGCTTATGCAGCCTAGCTTATGCTACCGAATTTTAACTTCCAGCGAATTTAATTTGCTCGTTGCAACTTTTATTATCATTCATACACAAGTGAACCTATAGATGAGGTAGCATCATAATATATGTTGCTAATTAGCTAATATATGGGCGTTTGATAGATTACCGTCATATATTAAATAGAGAAAAGCGAAAATCAGACTGAATAATACACAATTATAATATTTTTATACTTTATTCTAAAAATAGTTATAATAGTAATATGCTAATCAATTATTCGAATAAGTTTAATAAAGTAATATTCGTAAATATTCTGAAAGATATTATAGCATTATATTTATTTTATTTTAGAAAAAGAAAACACCCGTCTTGATATTGAAAAAAAGAAAAATTACTTGGAGGAAAATGATTTATCATTCGTCACAAATACCACCTCTAGCCCTTCCATTACAAACAGTTTTGATATACCATACCAAGCAATGATTCCTGATAATGTACCATCGGTGTTTAGACGTAAGCTATAATTCTCATTATAAATCAGAAACTAGCTTTTTTTTAATTATATCTTGAATAGCGTACTGTTTAATGGTTAAAAATAATAATATTATTACAGAAATGGATGAAAGTTCACTTGAATTAGAAAACTGTTCCCTAAATGGTCCTATAACAGCGTTAAATTCAACAGTTATGGAAGGTGGTAAGATCATATTTCATTTAATTTTTATTAAAAAATTGTTATAACTTCGCTATACAGGGTTTTATTTTATTTAGTGTTGGTGAATTCAGCGTTGTGTTATTGTCGTTTTATTACTTACTTGGATAACATATATGTTCAATTCGTTAATTACTGTTTTTTGTAGCCTGATAAGGGAGACAATTTAATAAAGTCTTCGAAACGTTGCAACAATAAATTGAAAGTTTTTCACCCGTAGTGAATGCTCTGAAATTTCTTATTAAATTGATTTACATATTGTTCGAGTATTAGAATTTCAATAAAGAGCGGAAAAGTTTACGTTTAAAATAATATATTGGGAGTTTTTTTCTGACCTCGACAAGGTTGATTGAAAGTCAATGCTCAAAAACCGTGCGGTAACTGTTCATCTTAGTTTTCTGACAGTCTAAACGTTTTGAAGGTACATTTATGAGAAAGATCGATTTGAAATATGACAATGACCTTATAAATGATGATATTGAAGTCACTTTCAAGATTATTGAAATAAGAGTTGTTTCTTGAATCGGAACATTTAATTTTGTGAATTTAGGGTTTGAGTATTTAGAAATTATAAGCTTGAGGCAGTAAGCTTTGAACTAGAAAAATGAGATCTTCAAATGTATTTGAATGTTGATTTGAAGATCAAAGTCATTGATACATATTAACGCTTTATATTTTCTTTATTTTTTAGAGCCGATGTTAAAATAATACATTCCGATTCAAGAAATAACTCTTATTTCAGTGACCTTGAAAATAATCTAAAGAATAGAATTTATAAGGTCATTGTCACATTTCAAATTGATCTTTCGTATAAATGTAGTTTTAAAACGTTGATATTATCAGAAAACTCAGATGAACAGCTACCGCACGTTTTTTGAGCATTGTCTTATAATCGACTTTGTCGAGGTCAGAAAAAAACTCCAATATATTATTTTGCCTATTACTTTTCCACTCTTTCCATATCCGATGTAGAAAGTGTAGCTTCTTATTAAAAAAACAATTGACCTTGAGAAAACCTTAAAGGTTGAGCTCAAGGTAATTTTTAAGATCATCATTAGATGTCTACCCTTAAACCTAACAGCTTTGGTCTAAAATTTATTTTCTAGAAAAGTCAAATCTAGAATTTATTCTCGTGGACTGAATAAAATAAAATACCCTGTGTCAGATACTTTTGAAATCTAATTTTAACGTTTATTATTGAATGAACTATACAGAGTGTCCAAACAATACCCAAACAATTGTCCAGACAAAGTCATTGTCACCAAGAATTCATTGGTGACCTTAAATATATCCTTGAGCATGACCTCCAAGGTTCTTTCAAGGTTAGCTTTGTCCTTTCAAATGGAACCCTATTTTTGACAACGGTATTCGAAAGAGCGGGAAATTTTACGTCCAGAAATGTGTTCGGATCATAAGTCATCGATAAACCAATAACTCGATAACCTAATAACTTTGACCCTCTGTCGGTTGAGTATAGTCTTGTATAGTTTCAGACCTTTGCTGGAAATAATGAAGTTGACCTGAGTACATTTTTGAACGTAAAATTTTCCTCTCTTTCGAATGCCATTACAGATCATACTCAAGGTCACATTTAACGTCACCAATGGATTCCCGGTAAAAAGTTGCTTCAAGTATAACCTTGATCATTTTGGAAAGTTACTTTGTCTGGACAATTTTTTGAGTATTTTGTTACTTTTTGGAGACCCTGTATAATAAAAGTTATGAATTTGTATTCATTTTTTTAATAGAACGTCTTGAACATTCTGAAACGTAGCTGCGTTCCATTTCGTTTCCTTATTCTTAAAGGAAAGTGGGCATGTAGGAACATATGCATTTTCGATTGGGTTTACGGATACAAAGTGGAACATAGCCCATGGTAACTTTCACTTCAAACTTACAATTAAATTTAATCGTTCACATGGAAACGTCTGTTCTTATCTATTGAAAATTAGAATGTTTTTTATTTTCTGCTCAAATACTGTGAAATAGTTGTTATTACCATTATTTTAGTGAAAAAATTTAATCTTATATTTTATTATTAAAATGAATTGTATACAATTTTTTATTGTTAGAATTGTAATAGTATATTTTTCAGTAAATAATGTTTATGAAATTATACCATAAACGTTATCAGAATTGTTCTTATAATCTTTGATTTATTATAAATCTAATATTATTAAGCTAGAAAATATGATTTAAATAGTATAACATTTGTTGAGAAATGAAAATGTTAATCCATTCTTTTAGTATTTTCAATATATTGAGCAATTAATAACCAAATATTCTTGGATCCAATTACAGCTCTACTATTTCATGATTATTGCTCAAAGGTTCTGCCTTCAGAAACTGATGCTCCAGATAAGGAAAATATGAATGTTATGGTTAAGTCAACCAATCAGGAGACACCATCAAGAAAGTGTAAGCGCAAAAGTTTATAATATTATTCATATAGATTAAGAACTTATTTCCAAACATTTAAAATAAATATTGATTTATATGGTGTTAGTAAGTTTTAATAAAAAAATCTCTCTAAAATAAGTAAAATAGGTTTTAAAGCATGAAAATTTCTAAAAAAATAGAATATCAATCATCTTGCAAACATGAACAGCGTATTCTTCCCATGGGCAGACTTGTTCTCGACTTAATTGGTTAAACCATTAATTAATATTATCAAGAAAACTAGATGAGTTACTTATACTTCTTTACACAAGGGTTACAAATATTTTCGTATACAATACGAGTTCTGAGCTGATTTGTAACTCATTTTTGTATTTCTTGAAAATCGATATCATTTCTTCTTTCTTTGTTAGAATTAAAGATCTTTTTTAATAATTTTCTTAGGGATAAACCAAGGTACGTTAGCGAGGATCTCGAGGGTCTCAAATTGGAATCGATACTAGTCTGAAAATTGATCGGTACACAAGAAGTTTATTTTCAAGAATAAGTTGAGATTTTCTCGAATCAATTAATACATTTTTCTAAGTTTAAGATTTAGCTGTTTTTGTTGTCTTAATAATCCCTTTAATTTAGAATACGATGCATTCCTCGATATTCTGATTGGTTACTTTGAGCAATATTTTTACCGTCCATAAAGAGACCAGCGGAATGGTTTTTTTTAAATGTGATCGTTACGTTATTACATTTGTTCTCTCTCATTCGCTCTTATTTTTCAGTTTTTAGCCAAATTTGAATCTTAATGAAATATCTGTATAGTAAAGAAGGTTTCATTGCATTCTTCTTCTGTGGTCAACCGTGCTGAATTGTCTGCATATGTTCTTGTTGTGATATTTCACCTCACTTGAATATTGACTGTGTAGACTTGTATATAAAATGGGATACAGGCCACTTCCTTGTGGAATACCTGCCTTGATTGAGAATTTATTTGTAATGTAATCAACGACTTAAATTCTGAAGTTAATGTTAGTTACGTACGATTCTGATAGCAGTGCCTCCATGAGCTTCATTGCCAAGATTATCAGACTGATAACCAATATAATTTAAGTTTTTAAAATAATGCTTACTTCTAAAAAGAGGTTTTTATGATCACATCTATTTCTTTACGAGTGAGATAATTTTCAATTTCTAGTTTTCATTGACTCAATCCGTTAGCACTTGAAATAGCTATTTTGAATTTATCATTTATTTTGGTATTTTGTTAATCAGAGCTCTCAATAGAATCAACATCGTCTCCATTTCATCCATGAGATTTTCAATCATTATTTCTAGCTTATTGTCACGATTTACTTCATTTGGTACTAGTTGGTAAGCAGTACCGGTTATTAAATTTGAATAGAATCTGTTTGTTTATCTGCCGCACCTTGAGCGTATATAAAATTAGAATTTACTGCTTAGCTTGTTAATTCTATTACTAGCTACGATTTACATCGCTCCCTGACTGTCGCTCGGTAGTGTGCATTGTTTATTTGACACTTGATTGGATTTATATTCTTTCTACAGTATTGAATAGCTTGTTTATCTTTAATATTTTTAAGTTGTTGTTGCGAATAACCAGTTGCATTGTGAAAAGTGGCGTTGGGCATTTATAATATTCTATGAATATTAGTATGATAAGTATAGCTATTATTACCTATACTATTAAGTAATTCTTAGAAAGGTCTGATATTTTCCACTTTCTCTACATAAATCGATGGAGATTTGAATGTCTAAACTATGTCCTCTTCATTTTGACATCTTTCTCTTTCTTTAATCTCTCAACAGTTCAAATTGGTAGACAGTTACAGTTGGTGTGGCGTCTGTACGTAAAACGTTTGGGCTTTTGATTACTATTTATGAACTATGCCTCAGCCGTTTACCACCTACCTCTTACCAGCTTTTTTTTCATTTTTTGATGGCATGAGATCCATTTGTATGTCATTTCGGCTTGGATTTTAATTTCACTTCTGAATTTGCTTGTGATTAGTTACACATAAATACTGAATGAAAGATGATACGATTAGCGCGACAACTACTACCAATATTAACTTGTGTATCACTTTCAATTTCTGTATTAGTTTCTCGTACTTAGGCATATATAACTACGTCCACTCAGTATGAAATTTTACTAAAGGTTCATTATTTAATAATTAATGATATTTCTTTGTAATTAAAAACCAAACCCGCCAAGATAATGTTTAAAGCTTGACTTTTTCTAGTGACTAATATTTTAATGGTAATAGAGAAAAATCATATCAATTCCTGCTATACATGCATCATTTTTAAAAAAATTTTATTTTTTGACATTTGACACTTTACTTAAATACAAATAGTCATATGATTATATAAAAAATTTTAATAATTTCCATTTAGATGATGGCATAACAAACAAAATTAAGAAGAGGTTGTATACTTCAAATAGTTTAGTATCATTAGAAGAAAATACTTGCAATGTTGGAAACGATGCTGTAAATTCTGAAAAAAATAATGATTCACCAGAAGAAGCAATCAAAAACCGGCCATTTAAGCGAAGAAAAATTGAGAGTGATGACGAAGATGGCGATGGTAATAAATACAATCCATAAGTATTTTATGATTTATTTTCGCTTCTAGATAATTATAATTCGACATTCATTTTTCTAGATCCAAGAGATAGATCATACGAGCCTTCAGGTATTATCAATTAATTGTTTTCAAATGACACGTTATTACTGTATATATATATATATATATCTTTTTATTCATTAGAACATGATGAAAGTGACATGGAAGATTATGAAGAAAACGATGACAATAACATAGAGAACGTCGTACCAAATTCAAAGTCACAATCGCCACTAGATTCAGCTTGTAAATCATCCACTCGAAAAGGTAATTGAAAGATTTTTTTGTTTATGTTTCTCAACTTCATTAGAAATATCTGAATTATAAAATAAGTCATTAGTTGAACAATAGATCAACATATTATGAAAACTGACATTAGTAAAAAAAGCGAATAAATTCTTAGTCTACATATGTAGGGTATCCAAAAAGTATGGATACTCCCAGAAACTTTCCAAGTCAAATATTTTTCTCAACAGTAAATTCTTTTTCTAACTTTTTACGAGAAATCCATTGGTTTCTTTAAATTTGACCTTCCACGTGACCTCCGAGTTTATTTCAAAGTTAAATTTCATTTTTAAAGAGATATCTATTTCTTGACAACAGTAGTCGAAAGAACGGGAATCACCTTAACATTTTTTAAAAAATATTTCATTTGGTATATTTTTGGGGAATTTACTTAACTTATAATTTCATTTATAATATTCAATTCAGTGTTCTCATAATCCATTCATCATTTACATTGTTAGTATCACTATAAATTTCCATTTTTATAATATCTATTATTATTATTAAACAATCATATAATTTTTAGTGATAGATTTAAATTTATCTAAAATCTTGAAGCGACGAAGCCTAACAAACAAATCTAAAGAATTGAATGAAATTAAAAAAAGTTCAGGGACTTATACATGTCCCTTCTGCCATAAGAATTTTGTTAAATTGCCACCACATCTTGAGGCCATGCATTCTGATGAACCCGAAGTAAAAGAATTTATCGGTATGAAACCAAAGTCACTTGAACGTTTTTGGTTATTGAAAATGTTACTAAACAGAGGACGCGATTATCGAAACGAAATCTCTGATAATTTAGAGGTTTGTAGAATTCCTTTGGCAGGTAAAAGACAGCCTAAAAAAGTGATTGAAGATAACGCGAAACTGCAAGAGCAAAATAAAAATGGAGATGAAAATAAAGTTATAGTAAATAACACGGCAAATGAAAAAGAAGTCGTTAAAAAAGAAGTTAAGCCGAGTGATTATGCAAAATGCCCCAATTGTCACGGCTCATATATTCGTAAAAGATTAGCTACACATGTTAAAAAGTGTATTAATCAAGACAAACTCAAAGGAAATGTTAATTTGAAAACTTATATTAAAGGATCGAATCTGAAAATTCATGTTTGTGCTACCGAAGAGACTGCCAAATTGATGTGTGCTTTGAGATCAGATTCTATAGGAGATGTACTTTTGAAAGACCGTTTAATCATCTTATATGTAAATATGCGTTTAAAAAAGTACGAAAATGCTATTAGGAAACGTTCCATGTTAACACAAATACGACAAGAGGCTCGATTAATTGGACGTATGACAGAAGAGTTACTTCTTTTATGTGACGATATTCAGGAGTTAGGAGACGCATTTACCTTAAATACTTCAGCAAAATATGAAGCAGCAATAGAGGCAGTAGCAGGCAAAGCAACTACTGGTATCTACCAGCACCCTTCAAATGCAACACAACTTGCCAGTTTTACTGATGATTTAATAAAATTACAATTAGATTATTTGAACGAACAACTTAAATTAAACGAAAGTAATCTAGAAATCGTAAGAAGTCTTGAAAAGAAAAAAAATAAATGCATTTCATTTCAAAATAGATTTGAAGTAGATATAAGAAGTTCCTTAACGAAAAAAGCTTCACAGTCTACAGTGAGGCATGTAGCTGACAAAGAAGTGTTAGAAACTAGTTCGGAAGATGTAACAAGGTTTTATACGTATGCTCTAAAGATGAGAAAAGAAGCTCGGGAGTCTTTAGAAAAGGACGGCTTTACGAAAAAAGCTTGGGAACAGCTTGGCGAAAGCCAGCTATTAATTTCGCTCATTTTTAATCGCAAGCGTGTCGGCGACATGGCGTATTTTGAAACACGCTACTATAACAAAAAAAAAAGTATTGTAGAAACCATGCCAGAAGTTTATAATAAACTAGATAATGAAAGTCAGTTATTGGGCAAAACATATAAGCACGTATATACACTAGCAAAGCGATCTCGTATAGTTTCACTACTACTTTCATCAGAAGATGAAGAGTGCTACGAATTATTTTACTCATTTAGAAATATTGCTGGAGTTCCTAAAGAAAATCCGTATGTTTTCGGTTTACCTAGTTCAAATTTAGTTGAGGAGTTTAAAGTTCCCGAACCCTGTGGAATAATACGCAGATATTCTGAGCAATGCGGAGCAGAGCATCCGGAAAGTCTTCGAGGAACTGCGATGCGTAAACACATAGCAACGTTATGTGCTTTATTAAATTTATCAGAACGCGATTACGAAGAACTAGCTAATTTCTTGGGTCACCGCTTAGACATCCATAAGCAGGTATACCGACAGCCACAGATCGTTCACGTCGTTACTCAAATTTCCAAATTATTGGAAATGGGTATGACAGAAAACGAAGGTAACTAATTCTTGATGACACTAAATTTACTATCGAAGATTGATAACTTACATTGTTGCTTTTGTTTTACTTTTGAAGCATCTTTTGTTTCATTTTACGAGAAATCATATAAATAAAATATAAAAACTTTATATATTAAATTTTCAGATGCAACCAATAGTTTAAAAATATCTGCAAAATCACAGTTAGATTTGACTACCGACAAAGAAGTTGAACAAATAATAAAAAACATTGAGAAAACTAAAATCAATTCAGTAACAAAAGTTACTTGTGATAATTCTTCCACGTTAGATTCTGCACTTGAAATATCATTACCAGTTGTCCGTCAGTCTTCAAAATCTTCAGGATCTGGTAAAACTAAACGTAAGACCGTCATACTTTTTAAATATTTATATTCCATATAAATTAGTTAATGTACGACTTTGTATTCTTGTATTAGTTTGGAATCTAAATATATTACTCATTGTTAATTTCCCTAACGGAAGTAAATTTTGCAATCTATTATTTTGTTAATGATAAGAAAGATTTTTTATCATATGAATCATCTGATTCTACTAAAATTTTTGAATTTATTAAGATACTATTAAATCTTCTTAAGTGAAGGGATTTTATTAACAGTGTTTCATTGTACTATTTCAGAATTAAGTAAACGTAGGTGGCAAAAGGAAGAACTTGAAATCATACAAAATTATTTTAGAAATGAAATAATAGATAGCAAATTGAAGATATGTGGCTCGAAAATTTCAAAAATGCTCCGCGAAAATCAGCAAATATTTTTCAACCGAGATGTTGCTTCAACGCGAACATGTATCCATTCGTTAAGAAAACAGATATCTACAGAAGAATGTGTAAACAATAATTCAAGTTCAAAGAGAAACATGGTACCATCTAAAATTTATGAAACGTTTGAGCACCACATAAAAAAAAAAACTATACCTACCGAAAAAGACTGTCTGAAAGCAATGGAGTCGTCCTTTTACAGAGATTATTCAGTTCGACGTATTCAAAAATGTGTGAAAGAGGCACATAAAATGTCCTCTACTGACTAATATTACTATTTTTATTTTATAATATTTATTTTATTATTGATTTTGTTTATATAGTTTAAGTTGACATATAACAGATTGTATTCAACTGAGAGAATCAAAACATAATGTAAAACTCTATAACATTTATTTTATGTACATTAAAAATGTACTTTTTCGCTTTTTCAAAGATTTTAACTAATCATATAACATAAATTATTATTTATTATTCTAATTGAAAAGATCTAAAAATGTGTAAGAAACACACTTGTAAAATCCTCATACTGACTGAGGCGATAATTTGTACGTTAATTATTTACGTTTAAAATGTACTTTTATTTAGTTTTTCAAAGAGATATGTGAAATATGATTATCACGCAGATGTTATTAGACTTTAAATTTTCTACGTTTTTATGATATAATAAATATTAACACATTCTTATAACGCAAATTGTGTTTCTCTATTTGTGAGTATTTATAAATAAACTAAAACAAGATTGTCTCTTTCTCTCTTCCTCAACTTACATAATCCTCCGCGGCGCAGAAGTACTCCTTACAAGAACATACAGAAATACAATAATTATAAAAAATATATTTATGCAATGAAAGCTAAAGACATATAACGAGGATCATTCCCGTTCGTTATAACACGTGAAATATAAATAAAAATATAAACTTCTTAACCATTTATTCCTCGGTTAATTGAATATATGTAATCTCCACGACCAAATATACTTAAAAATACAAGAAAAGTCAATTTCAATAAGTACCTTTGAATCGATCTGTAATTATACTACAATAGTATATATATATGTCACTCATTTTATAAACTAACACGAAAATTATAGAAGTTATTTTTCTACCACTACCAAAAAACAGATATCAATAGATGTCTTGAATTATCATTAATTTTCAACTAATCATTTACATTTTATTGCGTGATCCGATATCTATTTCTTATAAACTTCTCGAAGTCAATATGCCATTGTTCTTACAGCCTCCCATCAGAGCGGTATAACCTCATCGGTAACACTCATACAGAAGAAACTAAAACTGAAGAGAAGTTCAGAAAAAGAACTACTAGCAAAAGATCTTGTTGTCTTATGCTCCATATTGCTGGACACAAGTCAAAATATTTGAACAACGCTTATGCCTTGCTATTCACCACAATACTTATACAACTTTAGGCTCATTTGATCGCGTTTGATACATGTATTTTCGAGTTAACGAACATCACGCTTTTCCATAACACTCATACTTTATTAATTCTACGAAAATAGCTTCAGCACAATAAAGGTAAATAATAAAAACGGCACTTGACAATGTGTCGTAGGAAACGACTCTAGCCAGATATATATTTAAAAAACTAGTATAGCTTGAAAATAGGGAATGGAAAATTTCATATTCAATATGAGAGTCTCGCTGAAGTTAACTAAGCACTCTGCCAAATTCGAAGCGTGTTGAAGAAATGGCGTTTGAATCCGATTCGTCTGAAACGACTCTAACCCCGATATATATTTCCGTAAATTATACCAGTTCAGGTTAGAATAAGAAAAAACTTCCAGTCTATCATATATCTAGAACTCACCGATGTTCAGCTAGCTATAGCTAAAGGTAAAAATTGTCTGTCATTCACAAATCATAGTCCGTATCATTGTGGATATTTTGAGTATTTGTACGGGTCAGCAATGTAAGCTGTACGGAGTAAGTCGCCTGAAACGGCTCTGGCTATACATATATTGTTTATTTCTTAGATAACTTTAGTTTTAAAATAGCGGGTAATTTTTCCAGTTACAAATGTTTGAAAAGATAAAGTTCAATGAGATATGGTTATCGGTACATTATATCTGTGACGATTATGGAATATCTCTTGGTTAATGGTCAAGAAATTGAGTGTTTGTACATGTAAGGATGGGAAACCACTTTTTTGCGTAGTCAGCAACGCGTTTTTGATGGCGTATGTTCTCTCCAACTACTAATGAAAATTATGATCGATAAGAAAACCCACCATATTAATAGCTGTATATAGAATCAATACAAAACACGCCATGTTGGTGCGAATGGAAATCACTTCTTGCAAACACGAGAGTCTCGCTGAAGTTAATTAAGCACTCTGCCAAATTCGAAGCGTGTTGAAGAAATGGCGTTTGAATCCGATTCGTCTGAAACGACTCTAACCCCGATATATATTTCCGTAAATTATACCAGTTCAGGTTAGAATAAGAAAAAACTTCCAGTCTATCATATATCTAGAACTCACCGATGTTCAGCTAGCTATAGCTAAAGGTAAAAATTGTCTGTCATTCACAAATCATAGTCCGTATCATTGTGGATATTTTGAGTATTTGTACGGGTCAGCAATGTAAGCTGTACGGAGTAAGTCGCCTGAAACGGCTCTGGCTAGACATATAATGTTTATTTCTTACATAACTTTAGTTTTAAAATAGCGGGTAATTTTTCCAGTTACAAATGTTTGAAAAGATAAAGTTCAGTGAGATATGGTTATCGGTACATTATATCTGTGACGATTATGGAATATCTCCTGGTTAATGGTCAAGAAATTGAGTGTTTGTACATGTAAGGATGGGAAACCACTTTTTTGCGTAGTCAGCAACGCGTTTTTGATGTCGTATGTTCTCTCCAACTACTAATGAAAATTATGATCGATAAGAAAACCCACCATATTAATAGCTGTATATAGAATCAATACAAAACACGCCATGTTGGTGCGAATGGAAATCACTTCTTGCAAACACGAGAGTCTCGCTGAAGTTAATTAAGCACTCTGCCAAATTCGAAGCGTGTTGAAGAAATGGCGTTTGAATCCGATTCGTCTGAAATGACTCTAACCCCGATATATATTTCCGTAAATTATACCAGTTCAGGTTAGAATAAGAAAAAACTTCCAGTCTATCATATATCTAGAACTCACCGATGTTCAGCTAGCTATAGCTAAAGGTAAAAATTGTCTGTCATTCACAAATCATAGTCCGTATCATTGTGGATATTTTGAGTATTTGTACGGGTCAGCAATGTAAGCTGTACGGAGTAAGTCGCCTGAAACGGCTCTGGCTAGACATATAATGTTTATTTCTTACATAACTTTAGTTTTAAAATAGCGGGTAATTTTTCCAGTTACAAATGTTTGAAAAGATAAAGTTCAGTGAGATATGGTTATCGGTACATTATATCTGTGACGATTATGGAATATCTCCTGGTTAATGGTCAAGAAATTGAGTGTTTGTACATGTAAGGATGGGAAACCACTTTTTTGCGTAGTCAGCAACGCGTTTTTGATGGCGTATGTTCTCTCCAACTACTAATGAAAATTATGATCGATAAGAAAACCCACCATATTAATAGCTGTATATAGAATCAATACAAAACACGCCATGTTGGTGCGAATGGAAATCACTTCTTGCAAACACGAGAGTCTCGCTGAAGTTAATTAAGCACTCTGCCAAATTCGAAGCGTGTTGAAGAAATGGCGTTTGAATCCGATTCGTCTGAAACGACTCTAACCCCGATATATATTTCCGTAAATTATACGAGTTCAGGTTAGAATAAGAAAAAACTTCCAGTCTATCATATATCTAGAACTCACCGATGTTCAGCTAGCTATAGCTAAAGGTAAAAATTGTCTGTCATTCACAAATCATAGTCGGTATCATTGTGGATATTTTAAGTATTTGTACGGGTCAGCAATGTAAGCTGTACGGAGTAAGTCGCCTGAAACGGCTCTGGCTATACATATATTGTTTATTTCTTAGATAACTTTAGTTTTAAAATAGCGGGTAATTTTTCCAGTTACAAATGTTTGAAAAGATAAAGTTCAATGAGATATGGTTATCGGTACATTATATCTGTGACGATTATGGAATATCTCTTGGTTAATGGTCAAGAAATTGAGTGTTTGTACATGTAAGGATGGGAAACCACTTTTTTACGTAGTCAGCAACGCGTTTTTGATGGCGTATGTTCTCTCCAACTACTAATGAAAATTATGATCGATAAGAAAACCCACCATATTAATAGCTGTATATAGAATCAATACAAAACACGCCATGTTGGTGCGAATGGAAATCACTTCTTGCAAACACGAGAGTCTCGCTGAAGTTAATTAAGCACTCTGCCAAATTCGAAGCGTGTTGAAGAAATGGCGTTTGAATCCGATTCGTCTGAAACGACTCTAACCCCGATATATATTTCCGTAAATTATACCAGTTCAGGTTAGAATAAGAAAAAACTTCCAGTCTATCATATATCTAGAACTCACCGATGTTCAGCTAGCTATAGCTAAAGGTAAAAATTGTCTGTCATTCACAAATCATAGTCCGTATCATTGTGGATATTTTGAGTATTTGTACGGGTCAGCAATGTAAGCTGTACGGAGTAAGTCGCCTGAAACGGCTCTGGCTATACATATATTGTTTATTTCTTAGATAACTTTAGTTTTAAAATAGCGGGTAATTTTTCCAGTTACAAATGTTTGAAAAGATAAAGTTCAATGAGATATGGTTATCGGTACATTATATCTGTGACGATTATGGAATATCTCTTGGTTAATGGTCAAGAAATTGAGTGTTTGTACATGTAAGGATGGGAAACCACTTTTTTGCGTAGTCAGCAACGCGTTTTTGATGGCGTATGTTCTCTCCAACTACTAATGAAAATTATGATCGATAAGAAAACCCACCATATTAATAGCTGTATATAGAATCAATACAAAACACGCCATGTTGGTGCGAATGGAAATCACTTCTTGCAAACACGAGAGTCTCGCTGAAGTTAATTAAGCACTCTGCCAAATTCGAAGCGTGTTGAAGAAATGGCGTTTGAATCCGATTCGTCTGAAACGACTCTAACCCCGATATATATTTCCGTAAATTATACCAGTTCAGGTTAGAATAAGAAAAAACTTCCAGTCTATCATATATCTAGAACTCACCGATGTTCAGCTAGCTATAGCTAAAGGTAAAAATTGTCTGTCATTCACAAATCATAGTCCGTATCATTGTGGATATTTTGAGTATTTCTACGGGTCAGCAATGTAAGCTGTACGGAGTATGTCGCCTGAAACGGCTCTGGCTAGACATATAATGTTTATTTCTTACATAACTTTAGTTTTAAAATAGCGGGTAATTTTTCCAGTTACAAATGTTTGAAAAGATAAAGTTCAGTGAGATATGGTTATCGGTACATTATATCTGTGACGATTATGGAATATCTCCTGGTTAATGGTCAAGAAATTGAGTGTTTGTACATGTAAGGATGGGAAACCACTTTTTTGCGTAGTCAGCAACGCGTTTTTGATGGCGTATGTTCTCTCCTACTACTAATGAAAATTATGATCGATAAGAAAACCCACCATATTAATAGCTGTATATAGAATCAATACAAAACACGCCATATTGGTGCGAATGGAAATCACTTCTTGCAAACACGAGAGTCTCGCTGAAGTTAACTAAGCACTCTGCCAAATTCGAAGCGTGTTGAAGAAATGGCGCTTGGCACCGATTCGTTTGAAACGACTCTAACCCCGATATATATTTCCGTAAATTATACCAGTTCAGGTTAGAATAAGGAAAAACTTCCAGTCTATCATATATCTAGAACTCACCGATGTTCAGCTAGCTATAGCTAAAGGTAAAAATTGTCTGTCATTCACAAATCATAGTCCGTATCATTGTGGATATTTTGAGTATTTGTACGGGTCAGCAATGTAAGCTGTACGGAGTAAGTCGCCTGAAACGGCTCTGGCTAGACATATAATGTTTATTTCTTACATAACTTTAGTTTTAAAATAGCGGATAATTTTTCCAGTTACAAATGTTTGAAAAGATAAAGTTCAGTGAGATATGGTTATCGGTACATTATATCTGTGACGATTATGGAATATCTCCTGGTTAATGGTCAAGAAATTGAGTGTTTGTACATGTAAGGATGGGAAACCACTTTTTTGCGTAGTCAGCAACGCGTTTTTGATGGCGTATGTTCTCTCCAACTACTAATGAAAATTATGATCGATAAGAAAACCCACCATATTAATAGCTGTATATAGAATCAATACAAAACACGCCATGTTGGTGCGAATGGAAATCACTTCTTGCAAACACGAGAGTCGCGCTGAAGTTAATTAAGCACTCTGCCAAATTCGAAGCGTGTTGAAGAAATGGCGTTTGAATCCGATTCGTCTGAAACGACTCTAACCCCGATATATATTTCCGTAAATTATACCAGTTCAGGTTAGAATAAGAAAAAACTTCCAGTCTATCATATATCTAGAACTCACCGATGTTCAGCTAGCTATAGCTAAAGGTAAAAATTGTCTGTCATTCACAAATCATAGTCCGTATCATTGTGGATATTTTGAGTATTTGTACGGGTCAGCAATGTAAGCTGTACGGAGTAAGTCGCCTGAAACGGCTCTGGCTAGACATATAATGTTTATTTCTTACATAACTTTAGTTTTAAAATAGCGGGTAATTTTTCCAGTTACAAATGTTTGAAAAGATAAAGTTCAGTGAGATATGGTTATCGGTACATTATATCTGCGACGATTACGGAATATCTCCTGGTTAATGGTCAAGAAATTGAGTGTTTGTACATGTAAGGATGGGAAACCACTTTTTTGCGTAGTCAGCAACGCGTTTTTGATGGCGTATGTTCTCTCCTACTACTAATGAAAATTATGATCGATAAGAAAACCCACCATATTAATAGCTGTATATAGAATCAATACAAAACACGCCATGTTGGTGCGAATGGAAATCACTTCTTGCAAACACGAGAGTCTCGCTGAAGTTAATTAAGCACTCTGCCAAATTCGAAGCGTGTTGAAGAAATGGCGTTTGAATCCGATTCGTCTGAAACGACTCTAACCCCGATATATATTTCCGTAAATTATACGAGTTCAGGTTAGAATAAGAAAAAACTTCCAGTCTATCATATATCTAGAACTCACCGATGTTCAGCTAGCTATAGCTAAAGGTAAAAATTGTCTGTCATTCACAAATCATAGTCCGTATCATTGTGGATATTTTGAGTATTTGTACGGGTCAGCAATGTAAGCTGTACGGAGTAAGTCGCCTGAAACGGCTCTGGCTATACATATATTGTTTATTTCTTAGATAACTTTAGTTTTAAAATAGCGGGTAATTTTTCCAGTTACAAATGTTTGAAAAGATAAAGTTCAATGAGATATGGTTATCGGTACATTATATCTGTGACGATTATGGAATATCTCTTGGTTAATGGTCAAGAAATTGAGTGTTTGTACATGTAAGGATGGGAAACCACTTTTTTGCGTAGTCAGCAACGCGTTTTTGATGGCGTATGTTCTCTCCAACTACTAATGAAAATTATGATCGATAAGAAAACCCACCATATTAATAGCTGTATATAGAATCAATACAAAACACGCCATGTTGGTGCGAATGGAAATCACTTCTTGCAAACACGAGAGTCTCGCTGAAGTTAATTAAGCACTCTGCCAAATTCGAAGCGTGTTGAAGAAATGGCGTTTGAATCCGATTCGTCTGAAACGACTCTAACCCCGATATATATTTCCGTAAATTATACCAGTTCAGGTTAGAATAAGAAAAAACTTCCAGTCTATCATATATCTAGAACTCACCGATGTTCAGCTAGCTATAGCTAAAGGTAAAAATTGTCTGTCATTCACAAATCATAGTCCGTATCATTGTGGATATTTTGAGTATTTGTACGGGTCAGCAATGTAAGCTGTACGGAGTAAGTCGCCTGAAACGGCTCTGGCTAGACATATAATGTTTATTTCTTACATAACTTTAGTTTTAAAATAGCGGGTAATTTTTCCAGTTACAAATGTTTGAAAAGATAAAGTTCAGTGAGATATGGTTATCGGTACATTATATCTGTGACGATTATGGAATATCTCCTGGTTAATGGTCAAGAAATTGAGTGTTTGTACATGTAAGGATGGGAAACCACTTTTTTGCGTAGTCAGCAACGCGTTTTTGATGGCGTATGTTCTCTCCTACTACTAATGAAAATTATGATCGATAAGAAAACCCACCATATTAATAGCTGTATATAGAATCAATACAAAACACGCCATATTGGTGCGAATGGAAATCACTTCTTGCAAACACGAGAGTCTCGCTGAAGTTAACTAAGCACTCTGCCAAATTCGAAGCGTGTTGAAGAAATGGCGCTTGGCACCGATTCGTTTGAAACGACTCTAACCCCGATATATATTTCCGTAAATTATACCAGTTCAGGTTAGAATAAGGAAAAACTTCCAGTCTATCATATATCTAGAACTCACCGATGTTCAGCTAGCTATAGCTAAAGGTAAAAATTGTCTGTCATTCACAAATCATAGTCCGTATCATTGTGGATATTTTGAGTATTTGTACGGGTCAGCAATGTAAGCTGTACGGAGTAAGTCGCCTGAAACGGCTCTGGCTAGACATATAATGTTTATTTCTTACATAACTTTAGTTTTAAAATAGCGGGTAATTTTTCCAGTTACAAATGTTTGAAAAGATAAAGTTCAGTGAGATATGGTTATCGGTACATTATATCTGTGACGATTATGGAATATCTCCTGGTTAATGGTCAAGAAATTGAGTGTTTGTACATGTAAGGATGGGAAACCACTTTTTTGCGTAGTCAGCAACGCGTTTTTGATGGCGTATGTTCTCTCCAACTACTAATGAAAATTATGATCGATAAGAAAACCCACCATATTAATAGCTGTATATAGAATCAATACAAAACACGCCATGTTGGTGCGAATGGAAATCACTTCTTGCAAACACGAGAGTCTCGCTGAAGTTAATTAAGCACTCTGCCAAATTCGAAGCGTGTTGAAGAAATGGCGTTTGAATCCGATTCGTCTGAAACGACTCTAACCCCGATATATATTTCCGTAAATTATACCAGTTCAGGTTAGAATAAGAAAAAACTTCCAGTCTATCATATATCTAGAACTCACCGATGTTCAGCTAGCTATAGCTAAAGGTAAAAATTGTCTGTCATTCACAAATCATAGTCCGTATCATTGTGGATATTTTGAGTATTTGTACGGGTCAGCAATGTAAGCTGTACGGAGTAAGTCGCCTGAAACGGCTCTGGCTAGACATATAATGTTTATTTCTTACATAACTTTAGTTTTAAAATAGCGGGTAATTTTTCCAGTTACAAATGTTTGAAAAGATAAAGTTCAGTGAGATATGGTTATCGGTACATTATATCTGCGACGATTACGGAATATCTCCTGGTTAATGGTCAAGAAATTGAGTGTTTGTACATGTAAGGATGGGAAACCACTTTTTTGCGTAGTCAGCAACGCGTTTTTGATGGCGTATGTTCTCTCCAACTACTAATGAAAATTATGATCGATAAGAAAACCCACCATATTAATAGCTGTATATAGAATCAATACAAAACACGCCATGTTGGTGCGAATGGAAATCACTTCTTGCAAACACGAGAGTCTCGCTGAAGTTAATTAAGCACTCTGCCAAATTCGAAGCGTGTTGAAGAAATGGCGTTTGAATCCGATTCGTCTGAAACGACTCTAACCCCGATATATATTTCCGTAAATTATACCAGTTCAGGTTATAATAAGAAAAAACTTCCAGTCTATCATATATCTAGAACTCACCGATGTTCAGCTAGCTATAGCTAAAGGTAAAAATTGTCTGTCATTCACAAATCATAGTCCGTATCATTGTGGATATTTTGAGTATTTGTACGGGTCAGCAATGTAAGCTGTACGGAGTAAGTCGCCTGAAACGGCTCTGGCTAGACATATAATGTTTATTTCTTACATAACTTTAGTTTTAAAATAGCGGGTAATTTTTCCAGTTACAAATGTTTGAAAAGATAAAGTTCAGTGAGATATGGTTATCGGTACATTATATCTGCGACGATTACGGAATATCTCCTGGTTAATGGTCAAGAAATTGAGTGTTTGTACATGTAAGGATGGGAAACCACTTTTTTGCGTAGTCAGCAACGCGTTTTTGATGGCGTATGTTCTCTCCAACTACTAATGAAAATTATGATCGATAAGAAAACCCACCATATTAATAGCTGTATATAGAATCAATACAAAACACGCCATGTTGGTGCGAATGGAAATCACTTCTTGCAAACACGAGAGTCTCGCTGAAGTTAACTAAGCACTCTGCCAAATTCGAAGCGTGTTGAAGAAATGGCGTTTGAATCCGATTCGTCTGAAACGACTCTAACCCCGATATATATTTCCGTAAATTATACCAGTTCAGGTTAGAATAAGAAAAAACTTCCAGTCTATCATATATCTAGAACTCACCGATGTTCAGCTAGCTATAGCTAAAGGTAAAAATTGTCTGTCATTCACAAGTCATAGTCCGTATCATTGTGGATATTTCCAGTATTTGTACGTGTCAATAATGTAAGCTGTACGGAATAAGTCGCCTGAAACGACTCTGGCCCGATATATATTTGCGATATAGACACAATAATAAATTAACAAAATTATTAATTTCTTAATAAATTTATTATTCTATTTGTATGCTACGTGTTAGTTGAAGCTTTACTTATTGGTAAAATGTTATTAGTGTTATTACAAATTGACTCTTTCAAAGTTTTATGTCTATTTAGGGGCACTGATGAGTTTAATTGAGTAGTATTTTTTTTGAGTCGTCCCATATGGGTTTTGCTCTGTTAAATATCTATTTTAAATCGATTCTCTACCCTCATAATTGGCTTTTATCAGAATATAGTTTTTATCCTGATTATATAATATTTAATTTTTCTTTAAATGAAGTAGATGCGAATCTGTTTGACATAAATTTGAAATTTTTATATAACATGATAATCAGTTTCCTTTATTGATATTTTAAATTGTCAATCAGCTGATAACTTTTGTTTGAAGAATATAATCTCCTAGAGGTTTCACTTGGTTTATGAACTCGTTTCCGAAGACTTATAGATTATAGTCGCCTGTTTCGATTATAAGTCAGAAAACTAATTTATTGTTAAATGATCGGGATTTGTTATAGATTACCAACATTTATGAATCTATACACATCTATAATGTTATATTTAAAATCTATAAAAAGTCGTCTGAATCGATCTTTGACATACATATATATATATATATATACAGGGTGTCAATTAAGTCCCGGGACGCCTGAATATTTTCTGAAGTACTTCAGTTCTGAAAAAGGTCAAGGTCATTCCTTTAGTAACTTTCAACGCGGAATCCGATGGTGACCTTGGATTTGACCTCGAGATTGACCTTCAAGGTTATTTCAATGTCAACTTTGTTTTTTTGAATGGGAACCCCTATTTTTGATAACGGCAATCGAAAGAGCGGAAAATTTTATGTCCAAAACGGTATATTTAAATTTTTTTTCATGGCCTTGAGAAGGTCGATTTAAGGTCAAATGCTTCAAAAACTGCCTAAAAGCGTTTTTTTAATTTTTAAGATATCGAAAAATGACCTCTACAAAATTTGTTCAGAACAGAGTGGGCCACCCAATGCACCAAAAACCTTTGACCTCATTTTGAAGGTCATTTCAAGGTCGAAGTGTTTTTTGTAATGGAAACCCCTCTTTTTGACCCCGGATTAGCACATAGCGCGAAATCGTGGGTGAGCGTAGATAGGTGGGTGGAATAGGTGAATGGGGGTGGGGGCACTGGTAGATCCTAAGTAAATTAAAACATTATTAATTTTTTATTTTAGTTTAATTTATTACTTTTTTTATAAAATTAAAAATACAATTTTTTTTTTCTTTTTAATATTATTGTTTAATTTTTTTGAATCCGACGACCTTAGAGGGGCGAGTCGGCTTCCTCATGGTTTGTTGAGCCGGAATCAAAATTACTTTCTGTCGAACACACTCAACGTTTTTTACCAACGGAATTTTTTTCTGTAAAAAAATTTTTTAATTATTATTTTTAATTTAAATTTATTAATTCTTTCTATAACGTAATTACTTACATTAGCGGTTAAATCGAGTGGTTAATTGATTTGGGTATCATCTCCTCTTTGACAGCCTGCGGATGTTGCTGTCGATAAGGTAGCAGTTGACGTCGCTGGTGATGTTGACCTCGACGTTGCTGATGACGATGATAATGTCATCGACGCAGATGACGTTGACATCCTCGAAGATGGCCCATTACCTTGATTCACCATGGCTGTTGGTGATGGTGCAGCAATGTTGTTTATGCTGGAAAGCCTTGGCTTACCTTTCGCAGCAAGTTCATCTTGCTCCGCTTTAGCTAAGTCGGCTTTCCGTTTCCGCTCCAATCGAGCGTATTCTTGCTGCGTCCTCATAGCGTCCGCACGCTCTAACTTTGCATTGACGCGATCATTGACAATCTTGTCAATTTGATACGCGACTTGATGCGCCATCATTCTGGCCGCCATAGATTCCTTGATCCACTGAAAAGAGATAAGACAATTAAATATTAATAAAAAATATAAATTGTTATAATTTTATAATAATTCTTACTTGTTGAACCGTAGCTTTCATTTCTCTGATTTGCAGTCCTTGAGGACTGCTCTCCTCCACAAATCGTTGCAACTGAAAATAAATGATAATAAATAAATAAATAAATAAATAAATAAATAAATAAATAAATATATGAGTAAATACTTACAGTTATTAATATTAAAATTAAGAGCCGATATAACGGCTCTTTTGCCACGTTCTGCATGGTAGGAAGCTGGTAAGTGGTAAGCTGAAATTGAATAATAATTTTATTAAAAAATTATAAAAGTTATTTTAATTATTTTTAAATTATTTAAAATTATACTTACAGTTTCTAAAAACTCACACGCTTTGATGATATTTTCCATTGTTGTTGTTTTATTTTTTATTAATAAACTTTATAAAAAATATAAAACTTACTAATGTTTAAATAATAATAAACAATTAGCACTTCACTGTGAACAGCTCGAAGTTTCCTTTAAGACTGACCAACGAAAATCCTACTGAACACTCACACTATTATCAGGTACGAATTTTCTACAATATATGTAACGCTACACACAAACGTAGACATTCTTTGAGTGAGATAGGACGTTTAGTGTACCCTTTCCCACCCCATGTAGGCTAGAAAGTTTGTCACTTTCTAAAAACTATAAATCTTGACGTCCCGCTGACTTTATGGTCATACGCAAAAATCACATTAAACGCAGGTAACGCGTCCGCGCTATGAGTTTTGTTTGACCATCCTTAAACCGTCTATGATCTACATTTGCGATAGTCATAGGTAACATAAGATAAGAGGGAACGTAGTAAGCATAGATGCTCTCTCTTTCTGAATGCATGAGGCAAGTATGCATGTTTAAAGTGAGGAAGGGTATTGATATGGATGAAAATTCATTTGTAACGAATGATGAAATAAGAGATATGAATGTACACGATGTGAAGAAAATGGTGACTGATAGAGCGAATGAAGTATGGCAGAGAAGATGGGATTCAAGTAAGAATGGTCGTGTGACGTATGAATGGATAAAAGATGTTACCTTTGCGGGCAGGGCGAAGAAATTCGACCCTAGCTTACGCGTAGGTTACATCATGACTGGACACGGGAGTCTTAACTCGTTCCTCTATTCAAGGAACCTGTGTGACAGCCCGGCTTGTGTGTGTGGATGGGGAAATGAGGATTGGATGCATCTATTGTGTGACTGTGATATGTATGCTAGTTTTCGAGATTACGAGGGAATGAATGTAAATAAAGAATGTAATAAATGGAAAGTGGATGGTGTGTTGAATGAGTGGAGATATTATGAATGCATGTGTGAATTCGTCGAGAGAGCGTATGAAATGAGAGCAAGTATAATAGCGAGATTGCATGAAGAAGAGGAATAAATGAAAATCTTCCGCAGGAGGACTGACTGCCCACTGGAGCTGTTGGTCTTCGGGCTTAGCGTACCCGCGAATCCGAGCTGGCTGACCGGTGCCGAGGATGGTAAGACCCTCAACCGGGACTCATACCAGAGTATAAACGGTACCATGGGAGACCGGGGGCCTACGGGAAGGCTTCGGCTGAACCCGCCCGGTCTTTGGGTTGGACTCGTGGTGGCAGTGGTTAACACTCCATATCGCGGGGTAGTGGTCGAACAGGAGTGAAATTCGCTATGGATGTTCTAACGTCTTCAGCGATTGGAACTCCTGTTTGATCACGACGTGTGAGTTGCGGCCTCAACTCGGGTAGCGGCCCGCATAGCCGTTAGGGATGTAGATGGGTCCCGACCCCCACCGTGGGTCCTTTGAAGGCTTACCTCCTTCGGAGGAATCGGTAGACCTCGCGGCCACCAGGCTCTGGGTCGCGTTGACCGGGCGTATCCCGGACCCGTTACGTACGTAGGCGTATCGTGTGGTAAGAGCCGAGAGGCAGGTACCGCACGTTAAATACAAATAGGAGCTGTAGTGCCTCTTCTACTTTGTTTTTGTTGACATAGTGTTATACTATAAAGATAATTAGAGAGCTTATAATTAAACATAAAATTGCAATGCTGATACAAATAAAGTTCCAAGTTGACAAAATAGTTGTTTTTAATTCTACTTTTGTTGTTAGGGTATTGATCGGTTTTAACACAATTTTAGTTGTACTTTCTAACCGCTGGTCTATATTTAAAAGAGTTAGTCGAAAAGGCGGAATAATTAGATTTGTTATTACTTTATTGCCGGTCGCACCTCTATATATTTCTCCGTCGGCCCATATGTCACAAGACCTTGGGAGTTCAATTATGCCAGAAGAAAGCTTCGGAATAGATATCAATTTGTTAGTGCATTTAATTTTTAATGAATTATATTCTCTCGTTGAGAATAACCAGAGATGACTGCTAACAGTTTTGATTAGGAAATAATCTTCATCTTGACTTAATTTAACATTACATTCATATAAAGTTTTGATTTTTGACTTTATTAGCATGTTGAACTCACAAGATGCTTTGGTATTTTCTATTAATTCTACACTACATATTCTATAATATTTTACGATGTTACATACAGTCGAACTCCCGGCACTTCTCGCTCTCGGGAGTAGCTCGCCCCGGCACTTCTCGGTGAGCGGCAGCCAATCAGAGCGTACGGCCAGGTATGGGCATACTGTAGCTTGCCGCGTGGGCCCTTTGGGGCACTCAAAAATAGTTAGTTCAAAATAAGCAGCTGCGCCTTATATTAAACAAAATTCATACGTTAACAACAAAGTATAATTAATATGATAGTCAACTTTTTTTTGATAATTTAAAAAATTGAACGCAAATAAATTTTATTTATGATTTCTACATATGTATAGGCAATAATTAGTTATTTAATTTCTTTGTAAAACATGAACGAACGAAATACTTCTTTTTTTTAATACCATATTTTTTTATATTTTTGTTACTTATTTATTATAAAAATAAATCGCTAAAAATTTTTTTTCTTTAAAAAAATTAAAAGCATCAATTGGTTTGACGAGAAAATCTAAGAAATTCTCTATCGCGTTTTTTTTTTGTCAGATTCTAATTTGTTAGTGTAAAATCATTATAAAGGGGTTCATAAGTTTAAAATCGGATTATCTGCATCCATAAAACTAAACGTTTAAAGTCGGATTATGTATGTGTATCCATAAAACTAAAAGTTTGAAGTCGGATTATCTATACATATTCGGAAATCTATTGAAATTATAAAGAGGGAAGAATAAGCCTTCCAGTAAGGCCGTAAGAGAAAGAGAGACCCCCTGGTATGCAAGGAGCAGTGTACGGCCCTGCCCCTTGAGAAGTGCCGCGTCGCAGCCAGCGAGAAGTGCGGGAGCGCAAGAAGTGCCGCAACGAGAAGTGCCGGGGGTTCGACTGTAATTCAAAGGCCGTTTCACTCATAAAGAAATATGAATTATTAGTTTCTGATGCAACAATGTAATCATTACACGTTTCAATGTATGCAGCGATTGACTTGTTTGTCTCAGATTGTTGAAAAACTGGAAAAGACATCATATTGTATACGACAAACTGTTCGGCATCTACGAGGTCTGTATAAGGTCTGTCCGGAAAGTATCGAGCCTACGTTTAAATCTTCGCGCCATAGTGTTCGAGCGACCTCTACCGGACAGAAACGTCAAGAGTAAAGCCTCACGAATCTATTGGTTACTTACTGACACCTGCCGGACGTATAGTTCATGCGCAGCGTGTCTTTGTTTACAGTGCCTTTTTCGCGTTAGTCGGATTTTGATATTGTCAAAAATGACTGAAAAACAAGATCAACGAATTTGTATCAAATTTTGCTTTCAACTCGGAAAAACGAGTTCGGAAACTATTGAAATGATGCAAAAGGCCTTCGGAAGCGAGTGTATGAGCAAAACACGAATAAAAGAGTGGTATAAACGGTTCAAGGATGGTCGCACTTCTGTCGATAGTGATTCTCGTTCCGGCCGACCTTCGACGACAAAAACCACAGATAATATTGAGCAGGTGCGATTTGCAATCGAACAAGATCGTCGTATGACTGTGCGAGAACTAGAAGAAGACCTTGGGATACCAAAAACTATCATTTCAGAAATTCTAACCGAAAATTTGGGAATGAAACGCGTGTGTGCTAAATTCATCCCAAAATTGCTCACAGCAGAGCAGAAGAACATTCGCTTAGAAATCGGTCTGGACAATCCGGAAATGATCAATAATGATGATAATGTGCTTAGAAAAGTTATTACAGTTGATGAATCATGGGTTTATGGTTATGATCCTGAAACAAAACAACAATCTTCACAGTGGAAGCATTCTGAATCGCTAAGACCAAAAAAAGTACGTCAAAGTCGGAGCAATGTTAAGTCAATGTTGATTGTTTTTTTCGATTGTGAAGGTGTTGTACATCACGAATATACACCAACAGTTTAGACAATCAATAAAGAATACTACGTTCAAATTTTAAAACGTTTGCGTGATGCAGTAAGAAGAAAATGGCCGCACTTTTGGGAAAGTGGTGACTGGCTTCTCCATCACGATAATACGCCAGCGGATTCATCCAATCTTGTGCAGCAGTTTTTGAGCAAACACAATATCGCATTGCTTCGACAACCTCCATACAGTCCCGACATAACCCCTTGTGACTTTTGGCTGTTTCCAAAACTAAAAAAACCACTCAAATAACACCGATTCGATGACAAAACAACGGTTAAAAACAATGCGACGAGTGTACTTAAGGCTATCCCTGAAAGTGAGTTCCAGGACTGTTTTGAAAAGTGGAAACATCGATGGAACCGTGTTACTCAATTAAGTGGGGATTACTTTTCAAGGATGTCACCCACCAGATGATAAAGAATAACGCTAGCACGAAAATATAAAGATAGGCCCGATACTTTCCGGACAGACCTCGTATGAACGGTAGTACTATTTCTACAATTAGTATTTTTTCATACATCATAAAATGTAACTGTGCTATGTCAGCAATATTTGCTGTATTAATACTATTAGGTTTAACAATGGATTTTAAAAGTGTTGTCTTTTCTATTTCATGTATTAATGTTTGTAAGGTGTGCATAGCTAATAAATATTTGTTATATTTAAACATTTCAACCATTAATAACATAATTTCTTTACTTTCACGTTGTAGTTCTTTAATGAGTGAAATTGTTTTATGGAAATTAGCGGCCTGATTTTTGTCTGTTATGTTCGGGTTCTGTTTTAACAGTTGCACGCATCTTCTAATATAGTCAGTTTTCGAGTTTACTGATTTAATTTATTCATGCAGGCTATTGTCAAAGTAATAAGTGTTCGGTTCATCACCCACAATATAAGATAGATCGTTTATACGCATGTTAGTTGCTCTTTTAATAACTTTTTTTGTGTTACTTAATGCGTAACTGTTTTGAAAAGGTAAAGCTTTTCCTCCCCCCTTAATTTTGTCAACATGCAAAGTGTTTACAAGACGGTTCAGGGAATCGTCAACATGATTAATATCCCTCAAATCATCTATAACATGCTGTATAATCGAACTTGCTTCTATGTTGGATACATTATCTTCTATGAAGATGTTATTTAAAGTAGTTACTTGATTAGTAAGTACCTCGTTCCAAATGAAAATGTGTTGCATGTCAATGGTTGTTAGTAAACTTCAATTTTCACGCGTAAAGGCTATACATTCAATTTTATGAAACGCAATCCCTGGATTGTCTTCAAATAGATGTACGACGAGGTTTTCTTCTCGTCCCCGAACTGCCATACATCCATGAAGAAAATACAGGTAGATTGCTGCTTTTTTCATCTTGTTTGTTTTTTTGTGTGTTCTGCAAATTGCAATTCGATATAGGTTACAATTATTATTCGATAAATTATAAATTTTTTTTTATACAAGCTTATAGGACAATTAACATCAAATACACTATTGTTAATCCATGCTTGGGTTAGGTCGTGTATTATCGTTATTACAATTTTTTTTTATAATACCCTTTTACAAATTTTATCTAATGAATCAAATACATTATGTGATTAAAAAAAAGATCTTTGAATATTTTGATATTGATTAGCTGCTAAATCTGTTGCGTTTGCAATATTTTCTAATTCATTTAAATTGTTGCTAATTTGTTCAGCGTGTGCAACTGCCTGCTGTAATGAACTATAAAATTTGTATTGACACATATATGTTTTTATTCCTTTGTTTAGGTATTTAACAAAACACATCGTTGCTAATTGTTCTCTTTCTTCCATAGTGTCTGTTACTTCATCTAACTGTAATTGAGCTAAATGGCCTGCAATCTTGTATGATTTTAATAAGTTTATGGCTCTTTTTCCAAATTTATGAGTTGATTCGTTATTTCTTTGAGCCATACATATTAATTTTGTCTTTATACAAATTAGATTTTCTAGTACTTCGATTTTTTTTGAATCATTCATGATGACAAATCTAATTTTAATACCAATTTTTTTATTCGTCCCTATCTGAAGGAGCTCGTTTATTCCTTGGAGGAATTGACCGAATGCAAGGCTCTTGTAATACAGGATACAGTCTAGTATCTATTAATCTGTTTTCTACCTGTTGTGTGTTAGGTTTAAAGGTACATTCGATTACTTTCGCTTTCAATGCTGGTGCGTCCGAGGAACCTGGAGTAGATGGGGCATTTATATAACTGGTGTTGACCACTGTTCCTCGCTCGATTTTATTTTGATTCTTATCTTGTTTCCGATCTCTAGTAGGAGGCCTAGCTAAATGGACAAGTAAATTTGTAAGTGAATTCCACACTGCACCTATTATTTTAATAGACCATTCGAAAAGCGAATAGAGTGCATATTCATGAATGATTGTATCGAGTATAAATTTAATCACGTGAAAAAGCATAATTACGGAAATAATGCCCGCGCTTACCGAACCAAAACTCATAAATCTTCCCCATAATTTCAACCATGTGGATTCGGTTAATTTTTCTAGCGCTTTTTCATCGAGCATATGATAGAATGATAATTCTGCTCCGGGACGTCTGTTCAAAGATACACTTTTTGCTACTTTATTTAAAATCGCGGTTTGTTCGTTTGGAAACATGATGTAGCTTTTTAATTTTTTAATATCTGATAAACTATAAATTCCGCTGTTAGTTATGTCAATGGGTGCTAGATATTTCCATGTTTGTTTTGTCTGAGGCTTTAAAACTCCTGGTCGATCGCTAAAATAGGTCGGTCGTGGTAACATCTTAAACCATCCACTTCCTACCTTAAACATTACTGGTACTGTCTTATCACAGGCTGTTTTTGTACCGAAAAATTTCAATATGTGCGTGCGAGGTGTTATAAACATAGGTCTACCGTCGCGCTCTATAGGTAGTTCTTGATAGCACTCTGAAGAGTTTCTTGTCCGTACATCTACTGGTAAGCACTTAATTATGTGAATGACCTCACCTGCGAGTAGGCTCATGTAGCTTGGTCCATTCATCAAATAATAGGCTAATAAATCCCGGCTAATTGTTGCGATATTCAGTGCATTCATTATGACTTTCTTTTCTAACTGGCACTGTTGAATTGACACGTCATAATATAACTTTTGTAAACTTTTTCTTACGTGTTTTTCAAAGAAAAGTATCTTTGCATTAAAATATGCAAATAAATCAATGTTTTTGAAACGCCGTGCGCGAGGCTCGACTTTAGAGCCATCTGTTATGGCTGTAAAGCATGCGATTTACACACGCTCTTGCAAGCGTGCGTAGGGATCTAAAAGTCGACTGCTATAGTTGCTGAAAGCGTGCGTGGGGATCGAAGCGCTGTCGAACCAATTTTCTCCTTTTTATGACACTACCTGCGCGAGGCTTGCTTTCGCTCGACTCGAGTTCAAGTCTGTCAATAATCCCAAACACATGGCCCGCGAATGTCAAACATGCATTTTTTTCTTTTTTTTTTCTCGCACTCGGGCTTTCCCAAACGTTTCACATTTTAACGTGTCCTACACTATTGTTCTGTCCATTTCCTCATTCTTTTCACTGCCTTTGCATAGGAAAGAACATCTTGTGTGCTGCATTTTTAAAGAAAGAAGTGAAAATGGTTAACAGTTCTACTGACGACACAGATAATGTATCTAATTATGGCGATCAAATACCTCCTGACATTATAGCAGCAGCGAAAGAAGTATCTTTAGATTTATTACCTGACAGTTCTAAACGATTGTATACTGCAACATATAATAATTTCAAATCGTGGCGTTCAAGTAAGAAAACCAGCTCATTTGCTGAAGAAGTATTTTTAGCCTATTTCAAAGAAATCGCACAAACACTCTCACCAGCTACATTATGGAATAAATTTTCGATGCTAAGAGCTACAGTAAAAACTTTTGACAAATTTGATCTCAGCAGTTATCATCAACTCATAGCTTATATTAAAAAGAAAAATGCCAAGTATATCAAAAAGAAGTCTAGAATTTTTACAGCTGAAAATATTAGTAAATTTTGCAACGACGCTCCTGATGAAGTACATTTATGTACAAAGGTATGTTTTATACTATTCATAATCCTATATATATTTTATTTAAGTATTATTCAAAACTTTTATGGATTTATTTTATTCATAATAGGTTATTCTCATTTTTGGAATTCTTGGTGCGATGAGAAGAGGCGAATTAGCAAATATTAATACAAAACAAGTCGAAGAGAATGATGAGAACATGATTTTAGTGCGTATTCCTATCACTAAAAATAGTGTTTCTAGATTTTTTGCTATTTATGGTGAATTCTACGAAATTTGCAAAAAATATATGGCTTTGAGACCTACAAATATTGAAAAACACAACAGATTTTTCATCCATTATGCAAATGGAAAATGCTCTAGGCAGCCTATTGGTATAAATACGATAGGACAAGTACCAAAGAAAATTGCTACGTGGTTATCGTTACCAGAACCTGATTTGTATACCGGGCACAGCTTGCGCAGAACGTCAGCGACTTTGTTAGTCGACGGAGGGGGCGACATAACAGATTTGAAGAGACATGGTGGATGGAAATCTACAACTGTAGCTGAAGGCTACATTGATCAATCTCTTCAACATAAAAAAGACATGCAAAAGAAAATAACAAAAAGAATAACTTTAAAAAAAATTGATCAAAATATTTTAGAAAGTCAGTCTCGAGCAAACAAGAGAAACAGAACTGAGCAACCGCAACCATCTTGCAGTAATTATCCTTCAATAAATAATGATAATGAATCAGTGCCAGATGAAAATTTTCAACCAGAAGACGATGCTTTTTTATATCCGTCAGATACTCAGAAAGCTATAATTGAGTCTCCCGTAAAAAAACGTCGCCAGCAAGATTCTTTCTCTTTGAAGAGTGATGGCGGAAATATTACTCTACATTTTAATAATTGTAATGTTACAATTAATATTAACAATAACAAAGGTGATTCTTCTAAGTTAACATGAATTGTTAATTGTTTTGTACTTAATTTTTATATTGAAATGTTCTTAGTTAAAATGTGCTTAAAGTATAAAATAAATGCAATATTTGGTTTAATTTAAAATATGTGTTGGTTATATCATTGAAACTCTTCATTTTTGTAATGTTTATATATATTAATGTACGTTTAGTCGAGCCTCGCGACACTCGTTTCAAAAAATAGTATACGCAACACGTGCGAGGGGAACGCGACTTACGAACGCGTGTTAGTTCAGCGCCCTCGCTCCGCTCGGGCGTGAACTAACACGCGTGCGTAAATCGCATTCCCCTCGCACTAGTTGCGTAATATACTATTTTAATGTTTTTATCTTTTATTGCCGGGAAGGTATGTTTATTTTCATCGTCGACGATAAAAATTCTCGGATGTTCTGTTCTGGTTAAGACAAATCCGCATTTAGGTAATGCTCCTAGATCTTTAAATGCGAAGGACACTTCTTGTGTATCTAATACGTATAGTGGTAGCCTTTCGCTACCCTGTTCCATGACTTTATCTACGTATCCGGTGTAAAGTTCTGTGAACTTATTTTCTTGGCACTCGTGCATGGGAATTGGGTCCTAAAAAGCGTAACCGAGAACGTTATCTATGCATTTATCGTCACTGAATTTATAAACCGTACCTGTTGATAATGTGATTTTATTATTATCTAGCAATACTGTTTCCCAGTGTTCTTGCAATGAAATTTTAACATATCATGTCACAAAAACGTCTTGAAATTCGCCATATGGGTCATTATAGTAGCCTGCATTATTGCATCTACCTGTGCTACCAATTGATCCTGCGAAAGTTGTAGCGTGTACTACTGAATTATTCACTAGTAAGGACTGAAAGAGGCGATCTCCTATAGATATTGATCTGTGTACGTGCATTCTTTTGCATTCGTCTGTTGATGTTTCGCGTAGGTATTTTATTCTTCCTAATCCAACTACTATATTATGATTATTATAGCTGCATCTCTTAGCGTCCCTATCTATTTCTATTTTGCAATAGCGTACTCGGACCGACGAATATTCATTGAGTTGCAACAGTGATACTTCGATCCGCGTAGAATTGACGATTGGTGGTGTCAATTCGCAGTCTGCAATATTTACCAAAGAAAAAGATGTAATATTTGCGAACTTCTGCGCACAATCATAAGCAATGAAGGTCGTCGCCTTGGTGACAAGTTCCAAGAGCAGTAGGCAAACTAGAAGATTCATCATCTGCAAACAATAAATTTAAGTTATTCCTTAATAGATCTTAATCAGAACATGCAATCTGTGCGATTGTTTATTAAATTTTGCGAAACGATTATTCGGCTGGCCTTATATGCGATATACGTAAACGGTTCGTATGTATAATTTTGCTGCGGTTTTTGCCGATCTCAATTCGTACATTTCCGTTGGGCCATACTTCCGATACCAGATATGGACCAGAATATTGGTCGTCGTATTTTTTTGGTTCGGGACCACAGAAAAGCCAAACATAATCGTTTACCTTAATTTCTTTGGGATTGATTTTTTTGTCGTAATAATGTTTTGACTTAATTTTTGCAAGTGTAATTTTTTCACGAGCAATTTGGTGCAAAGCATTCAAACGGTTAATTAGTTGTGACATATAATTGGCTTAAGTAGGCACAAGATCTTCCGGTTCTGGCTGAGTTGCTGATGGTACTCGTGCAACTCTTGCAAATATGAGTTCATATGGAGTATAATGCGTAGCCTCATGTTTGCTAGTGTTATAATTGAACATTGCCATTTCTAAAAATTCATCCCAATTTTCAAACTTATTTGTAAAAACTTTTAAATATTCGTTTAATGAGGAGTGTTGTCTTTCTTTTAATCCGTTTGATTCAGGATGAAAAGCGCTTGTGCGAAATTGTTTAATACGAAATCTTTTTGCAACTCTTTTCATTAATTTTGACAAAAAATTTTACCCGCAATCGGTAAGCAAGCCGTTTGGTGCTCCGAAAACACAGACTACGCGTTTAATAAAAGCATCTGCTACAGTAATAGCCGTTTAATCAGGTATTGGAATACCTATAGCGAAACGTGTAATCATGCACTGAAATGTTAAACAATAACGATTATTTAGTTTGGTTGTTGGCATCGGTCCCACAATGTCCATTGCAGTTTTGAAAAATGGTACTAGCGGAGAATCGGTGACGACCATCTTCTGTTTAGTTTTTTCACGTACTAATTTTTTTGTTTGGCAATCAACACATTGTTGTATAAAACTAAGTACGTCCTCTTTAAGATGTTTCCAGTTCGACTTGTGTCGAATACGATTAAATGTTTTATTAACTCCCGCGTGTCCTCCGCCTGCTGAACAATGTGCTTCTTGTATAATCTCTGCTCTCTCATTAGGTAGGGAATGTTTAACCTGTCCGGTGCATACTATGACCTTGACATCTAGTTTTCCAACTTATCTCGTTACAGTTAATAAATTTACTGAATAACACGTTCTCTATGCTTTCACTTTTGGCTAAGCTAAAGGTGACTATCTTGTTTTCATCAATAATGTTTCTTAAATTCATGAGTAATGCTTTTAGCATAATAATTATATCCTCGGTGCTTTCTTGTTATTTGCACCTTAGCGGCATTACTAAATGATATCTTTTCCCAACTTTAATTAGTTTAGGATATCCTACTTTTAAATTTTCTAATCTTGGTAATTTATTTACTACTTTAAAAAGACGAGCTCCTTCATCGAGAGGTTCTCCTTTATCATTGACAAAATACAAATAATTATCTTTTCTCATAAACAATTTTTTGCAACAATAAATGATGTTGCTTTGAGGTAATTTGTTTTCTATTTCATTCTCATTACTTACGATCTCCTCTGTTGCGTCTATCTTAGTTTCGTTTGATTCGTATTCGTCTTCTTCTTTGATGGTTTCTAAACTAGTTTTTAATGGTACACTTGTCTCCTTGCTTTGTACATCTGTTACTTGGTTCTCGACTTGTTGCGTACATGGTGTGTTGCTATAGGTGTTTTCAGGGGTTTCTGACCTCTTGTCTTTCCCTTTTTGTTGTGTTGTTACCTCAGTGGCACTTTGGTCTTGTCTCTTTTTCTGTTTACTAGGTTTCAGTGCGCTTGTAGCTTCTTCGTATTTAGTGCTAGGCTTTCGTCCAGTGCGCGATCGTGTGATCATCCTTTCCGGTTCCGGTACTTTATCATCATTTGCTTCTAATCCTTTTACTATATTTATTGGTTCTTGAATTAATTGCGGATCTAATGTATGCAATTCTATCGGGTTATGTGATAAAACATCTGCATTTATATTTGTAGCTCCGGCTTTATATTTAATTTCATATTGAAAATCTGCTACTTTCAGTCTTATTCTAGTTACTCGTGAGTTGGGATCTTTGTGCGATCTTAATCCAACTAGAGGTTTATGATCAGTAATGACGGTAAATTTTTTTGCATATAAGTACGGTCGAAATTTAAGAATTCCGAAAACAATTGCTAAAATTTTTTTTTCTCGAAAGTTCTGTAACGTCTTTCTGCATCATTTAGCTCTCGTGATGCATAAGCTACTGGCTTATCAAAGTCGTCCTCATCTTGTTTTTGAGATAAAACGCATCCTACACAGTATCCACTAGCATCTGTTGTTAAAATAAATGGTTTTTCAAAGTTTGGGTGAACCAATATAGGTGGCTCACACAATTTGCGTTTTAACAGTTCAAAGGCTTTCTGCTGCTCTTCTTCCCGTACAAACTGCTGATCTTTTCTTAACAGTTTATTTAACGGTTGCGCGATGTCGAAAAATTTGTTAATGAATCGTCTGTAGTAACTGCACAGGCCGATAAATTGTTTAATATTCCTCGGAGTTCTCAACGTGGGAAATTGTTGGACGGCTAAAATTTTATCATTGTGAGGTAGTAAACCGTCTTTCGAGATTACATATCCTAGGTATACTACCTCTGATTTAAAATACTCGCATTTTTCCGGATTTAATACTAAATTCGCTTTTCTAAAACGTTCCATTAATTCAATGATGCTCTCACAGTGTTCCTCAATAGTTTTACTATGTACGCAAATATCATCGAAGAAGGTTACTACTCCTTTCATTCCTGTCGTTAAAAGGTGAATTAATGATAAAAAGACCGGCGCGCTTGTTTTCAATCCGAAAGGCGACCTTGTAAACTGGAAAAGGCCTTGATCGCATTGAAATGCTGTCACCTGCCTGTCCTCCTTTTTAACTAGGCATTGATGATATCCTGAATAAAGATCAAAGATCGCGTATATTGTGGATCCTCTTAACGCATCTAACTAATCGTCTACATTCGGCACTGGAAAATTGTAATCCGAAATCAGTAAGTACCTTCGATGTTAATGGAATTTCGTGTTGGAGTAGATTAGTATATCCTAATTTGTCTCCAGGTAAGTGATATCTGTCGTTGAATTTATTTATTATATCAACTATATGTTCCTTTTCATTTAAATTCAAATGATCTAGTTGTGACATGCCGATTATTCTTGATGCCCTATCTTCCGTATTCTGATTCATACTTATTTTGGCTGTTCGCACGTGTTCGTTGATAGTAGGAGGTATTCGTGTCCTCCCCTTCAATAAAAACTTTACGGCGACCAAAAGTTGTAAAACTATTCGTTGTTTATTGGACCTTTGAAGGTGGCTTATAGTTTTATATTTTTCGGCTATTTGTGCCACTTCTTCTAATAATTCTTTAATGTATTCTTTATCTCTGATTTTGTCCAATGTTTCGAGGAGGGTGGTTGCAGAATTAATTACTGATAAAAACTTACTCACCGAATATGGTTTATTACTTGTGTAACAATTCGTATTATTTAATACTGCAACGGTAGTCGATTCAATTAATCGAACCGTTCGCGATTCTGATTTTCGCGCGTTAGTTCTAAGTATTGAGAGAGAGAGGGGGCGCGCGATCTTTCAAATTAGCAGTTACGCTTCAGCTGTATTCGAACGAGCATCGCCGATTTTTATTTGCACAGTTTTTCTCGCAGAGTAATAGTTTTCCTGGGACAATTTCGTGCGTGAGTGTGATAGCGATATTACAGCAAGTACTGGGATTCGGAAGCAGTTTGCAGCTGATAAGCAGAGTGAGGCAGCGCAGCCAATTATTCAAAGAACAGAGGCAGTTGATATTTTGCTGACATCAACAATTACGGCTGATCACCGTAATTGCACCGCAGGGTAGGTGCACCTCCCTTAATTATCGCGTGTCAAAATACATTTATTATTTTGTTCAGCCGCGTTAGCGTTGATAATTTTGTATTCGCGCCGAGCGTTAGATCGCGCCAATTTTCGTAACTTCTCTCTCTCTCTCTTTCTCACCGAAAGTTATTTAATTGTAAATCCTGTTCGCGAGCGTCAGTCTTTCGGCCCGACAAAGACTGTAGTAATTTTTATTAATAAAATCTATTAAAATTATTCGCCGATTTCGTCATATGATTTTTCCTAGTAGTTTAAACAATTAGAAAAAGCTTAGGTTTTAATCCTATTATAGCTAGGGGATTAAGTGGATTTGGAGTAAAGTCGCTTACACTTGAAACTCATCGTGTGTCACAAGGCACGTGACTTAAGGTGAGTTCAACTCTGCTTGATCGAAGACAACTAAGTTAAGTCAGCCGACGTTAAGGCGAATATACGTATTAACATACGTGTTAACGGAGCGGCGGTTTTCTCTGCATCGTGGGATTTTGTTCTTAAATAAATTTCTCATTTTGCAGGTTTATCCCCCCGTTACAATACATTAATACCTTTATATATATTTATTACCTTTATTAATATTAATTTACCTTCATTATAACCCTTTCCAATAGGGTAGTTTCGTCAGCATTATCGTAACAATCTACCTTTTTGCTATCGTTGCTACTACTCTCTATTTTTCAACTTATAGTATGGCTGTATACTCAATTTATTTTCTGTCATTGAGAATTTCGTGGGGTGAATTTTATCACCTACGAACTTTTTATGGAGAGTGATTTAATTATGGCTTTGCTCAGCCCTACTTGTTATATTATTCTTAATAAATAAAGAATTAGCTTTCGCCGAACTTGGGCGTGCACTCCCGTATTCTTTGTTAGCTAATGCTAAATTACAAACTGAGTACGTACTTTGGTTTTTTCTAATTTCTGATTTTTTACAATTTTCAATATTCGAATTTCTAATTTCGGATGTACAGATTTCAGGTTCACTAATTTTTACTTCGCTAGCTTTTTCCAATCCAATTTCGAAATTACAAATCTAAGATTTGTGTGGCTTACAAATTTCGAATTTTCGCAATTTTACTCCAATTTTATTTGAACGATTGCCTTCGTAACCGCTCTGTCTAATTTTCCTGACATAGTTTTTATCTGGCTCAAAATCTATCTTTGATTCTTCATCGCTTTCCTTATTATTGGAAACGCTTCTCACAAATCTGTCTAAATTGTTACAAATTTTTACTTGATTTCTAACTACTCCAGCATAAGTTTTGCAGTTTGCTACTGATTTTGAATAACTATTATCATTTTGCGATGTTGTATATTGATTATAAGTAGTTGTATTGTTTGTGGATAAAGAGAATACTTTATCAGCGATTTTTAAAATATTGTTTTTATAATCTATTTTAGCGTTAAATTTACGCAAACATTCACTGCCGATTATTCCGTCTTCTTCAATAGGTAAATCATCGGGTACCATATGAAATTCGAATTCTAAATCTTTTATTGTAATATTTATTTTTCCTAATATTACTACACTGTTATGTGTAATACCTCGCAATTCTAAAATATTCAATTTATTCAGATATGCTTCGTTTGGTTTCTTAGACCATTTCAGTAGAGATGGTCCAGACCAGTATCTAGCACGATAGAAAGATTGATATTTTGATTTTTATCTTCTAAAATGAAAGTTGAAGACTTACTATTTAAGTTTAACAATACCAGTCTTTTCGTTACTTGTAATTTCTTTGTATTCTTACTTAAGCTCGGCGCTCCGTTTGGCTGGTCGTTTCCCCGGTCGCGCCTTTCACCTGGAAACCACCGGTGTTTCCCTGTTGTTGTTTCTTTTGTTCGTTAAAATTTCTTTTGTTACATCTTATTTTCCAGTGATCTTTAATACCGCAATAATAACAAATAGTCGGATCTCTGTTTGGATTTCCTGGGAAACTTATGTACTGGAAACTAGTAAATAATGGACGATCTTTCCAAGATCATGAAGCCTTTAGTGTGGGGCTTTATATAAAATGTAGTTATGATGATTCCAAATCAGTCTTTAAGATGTATAGAAAAAAACTGAATGAAGAACAATTACCCGCACAATGGATTATCAAACAATTTCAGATTTTGTTAGATGAAATGGATCAAATATATAAGAATGCAATAGAAATGAATCTTTCATGGCGTAATCAAATAGATTTCAAGATGAGCAAAGTGTGTCATATTTGTAGAAAATATTTTCTTGATGAAACAAGAGTTAGATATTTTCTTGAAACAAGAGTTAGAGATCATTGTCATGTGACGGGCCGATTTAGAGGTGCTGTTCACGCATCCTGTAATTTGAATTATAAGAATCCTTATTTTATACCAGTCGTCTTCAATAACCTTACTGGATATGATTCTCAGTTTATAATAAAAGCAATAGCTACTAGCTCTGATCTTGAGGGAAATGTGACTGTTTTAGCTAAAATAAGGAAAGATATATAGCTTTCACAAAACATGTGGACGGTAGTACTATAAATTTTCGATTTATTGATTCGTTTTGTTTTATGCCATCATCTCTCGAAAAACTGGCTTCATACTTAACCAAACTAAATATCGTAGAGCATGAATTCAAGATAGATAAATATACAAAAACACAAATAGAATTATTGAAGAGAAAAGGTTTTTTCCATATGAATATGTTAACAGTTTTTAAAGGTTAAAACAGACTTAATTACCAACTATCGAAGATTTTCATAGTTAATTGATAGATAGCAACATCTCTAAAGCTGACTATGAGCATGCTCAAAAAGTGTGTAATGCATTTGACATCATTGATTTAGGACAGTATTCTGATTTATATTTAAAAACTGACGTATTACTCTTGGCCGATATTTTTGAAAATTTTCGTAAAACTTGTATGGATGCGTATCAACTCGACCCAGCACACTATTATACTACTCCTGGATTAACATGGGATGTTATGTTAAAGTGTACAAAAATTGAGCTAGAACTTTTAACCGATATAGACATGGTTTTATTCATCCAAAAAGGTATTCGAAGAGGTATTAGTCAATGCTGTAATAGATATTCAAAAGCTAATAATCGATATATGGGCTCAGAATATAATGAAAAAGAACCTAGCAAGACTTTGATGTACTTTGACGTTAACAATTTATATGGATGGGCGATGACGCAATCATTACCGTATAAAAATTTTAAGTGGGTCTCTAACATCGATGAGCCTCATTTTTTCAATGTTTCCGATAATAATGAGGTTGGATATATTTTAGAAGTTGTCTAGAGTATCCAAAAGAACTACACGACGAACATAAGGACCTTCCACTTAGTCCTGAACACAACACACCACCTGGATCAAAACAAAAAAAACTTTTAACAACACTGTATGATAAAGAACGGTATGTCATTCATTATAGAGCGCTAAAGCAGTCTATTAAATACGGACTCAAAATAAAACAAATACACAGAGCACTTCAGTTTAATCAAAAACCTTGGCTTAAAACTTATGTAGATTTGAATACAGAAAAAAGAAAACAAGCTAAAAATGAATTTGAAAAGTTATTCTATAAACTCATGATTAATGCAGTATACGGAAAGACTATGGAGGATGAAAGGAAACGAAAAGACGTTAAATTAATTAGTGCATGGAGTGGTAGATATGGAGCAAAAGCACGGATCGCACAACCCAACTTTCATAGTAGTTCAATCTTTGATGAAAATTTAGTAGCAATACAGTTATCATGGACGTCTATTAGTATTAAAAAACCAATATATATTGGACTTTGTGTGCTAGATCTCTCAAAAACATTAGTATATGACTTCCACTATGGCTACATAAAAGAAAGACTACCTCATAAAGCAAAATTACTTTATACTGATACAGATAGCCTCGTATATGAATTTAAAGATGTTGATATATATGAAATAATGAAAGAAGATATCAATAAATTTGATACATCAGATTACTCAGAAAATAATCAGTTTAATATGCCGTTAGTTAATAAAAAGGTTCTCGGTATTATGAAAGATGAATGCAATGGTAATATTATGAGAGAATTCATTGGACTTCGAAGTAAAATGTATAGTATACTAATAGAAAACCATCAAGCAATAAAGAAAGCAAAAGGCGTAAAAACACATACTGTCATAAAAACAATAGATCATGAAGATTTTCGAAACTGTTTATTGGATTTAGAAATTATTAGGCGTGAGCAATGTAATATACGAAGTGTATTACATCAAGTAAGAACAGAAAGAGTGCAGAAAGTAGCACTAAGTCCATATGATGATAAACGATGTATATTCGATAAAAATCCTGATACACTTCCATGGGGTCATTACCAAACTATTGAAACATCAAAGCTTAAAATCAAGAGTGCGGAACAACGCAGGAAAAGAAAGATCATAGAAATGGAAGAAAATCCTCAAGAAAGTTGTAAGCTTCCTCTAACCTCCGACAGAAGTCGCTTAGAACAGAGTAGTATGAAAGAAAATCCGCAAGAAAGTTGTAAGCTTCTTCCAACCTCCGACAGAAGTCGCTCAGAACAGAGTAGTAATAGTGGGGAGGAAGAAGGCTCAGTTAGGAAAAGACTAAGGATAGATTAGTGAGAGAGTGGGGACAACGGTAGAGTGGGGGACAACGGCAAACATGGCGACTGAAGTCTGAGGAGTATGGGCAATGGAATCATATGAGAAATTACTCAAGTGGGGATAAGGCGAAAAGTGAGGGAAATTACGGCGGCTCGAGTTCTCAGAGAGGGGGCAAATGGTACAAAACGGAGAACACACCTCAGTCCGTCGCAGTTATTCCGCAGTAGGTTGAAGCAACAACAGTAGTCTCTCTTCCTAGTTCTCCTATTAGACTTCTAGATTTTCTCTTAAAAGTAAGTTTCTTGTATACTAGTAGCTCTCTAACTATATATCCTAGTAGTATTAATTATTGATTGATTTTTGGTTATTGTAGAATGGACTTTTCATCAATTAATAAAATAGCCAAATCGGCATTCTTACCAAAAAAAACGATGGCACAATTAGAAAATAACTGTACCTACATGATAACGAAATTAAGATGGCTTAATACTCGTTATGGATTTAGTGTAGTTATAACAGTAGACGACGAATTCGAAATATTTCTACCTAAGCGAGTAAGCTTAGCGTTAGAAAAAGATGAAGCAATGCTGAAAAAATTATTCGAGACTATGGAAAGAAAGGAGTTGTTTATTTACCATCAAGAAGGCTCGAATTTTGAATTTAAAAATTAATCTAGCATAATATGTAAATGTATAAATAGTAAATAAATTTATATTTAAAATTTTAATTATCTCTAATCCTAATTTAATTATTCCTTTAAATTCTTTTTTTTTTTTTTGGAGAGGTTGAAGTAATTACTTATGCGTTCTTTCTGCTGAGTTTCGACTTAGTGTAAAGGTCTCATAAGCAATGTTAGTAGTGGAAGCACCTCACAGGTGAGAGCGATGGTTGAGGCTCTCACCATTCCCTAACAAAAAATAAGAAAAAAGGGGGGAGGATTTCGGCGGCTCGAAAAGCGAAGTAGTGGGGTTATATTCTAAAATATCGATAAGATGTTAATAGGAATACCATTCTGTTCGAAGCATTGGTAAGAAGAAGAAGTAGTAGTAGTAGAAGCTTAGCCATGCCAGCTATAAGAGACAATAGGAGATCACACTCCTCTTCTAAGCATGTATGGTTTGCGAAGAATGTTAAAATACATCATCTTCCATACGAAGAAAAAGACTCTAGAAAAGGTATTTAGGAGCAAATAGCACGAGATCACGAACGTTTCCAAAGACGTATTGCTGAATTGAATAAAGTTATATCACGAGTATTACTCAAGAAACGTATATTGATGATGAATAGAATGCTTGGTCCTATATTAGAAAATCATCACACTATATATATGTTAAATAAAATGGAAATCTAATTTAAAGTAGAGGGAGGCGGTTGTGGAGGCTCGAAAACCAAAGTAGTGGGGAAAGGTTTTAAAAGAGCTGTGAGCTTCGAAGAGCTTCATTCTGTCTCAAGAATCGAGTAGTAGTAGCAGCAGCAGCAGCATCAGTATCAAAAGCAGTGAGAGCAGTATTAGAAGTGGTAGTAGAAGTAGTGGTAGAAGTAGTATTAGAAGAAGAATACGTAACATTCTAGATCTCTTTACCTACAGCAAGATAAATTTTGAAATGTTGAATAACATTGGAATGAAGCTTTTCAATATACTTCCTGAAAAAAGTATTTTTTAAATTGCATGAAGATGAGAATTATCTAATAACATTCATGAGACAAGATGAATCTCGAATTATTCTTGAACTCGATTGTGAGTTCGAAATTGTTCTATCGTACCAAATGTCAAGAGCGATAATTCATCATTTGGATCTTTTTATTTATCTTTCTGATAGAGTACAAAAATATACATTATTTATTCAATATCATGGATGTGATCGATTTCAATTTAATATTAAGTAAATGTATTTGTATATCTTATTATATCTCAATAAAGATTGTATTATATAAATTTATTTTCTGGAGAGGTAAATGAGTCATTAGTGTTTCTATTAAAGCAGATTTCGACTTGTCTTAATGGACTCACTAGTGTCGAATATAAAAAATGGAAGTACCTCACAGGTGAGAGCGAAGGTTGGGGCTCTTATCCTTCAAATAAAAAAAAACAATGTAATATTTATAAATGAAAACAATTATTTATTTAAATACAAGCTACATACATATGAATTTATATTTGTAATTCATTGTTGTATAGTCTCCTTATTTATCCAAGAATTTCGAGTATTATCAAAGCCAAGCCATTTTACGAAGACTTCATCACCCCGTCTTCTGAGAATTTTATCTACAAGATAAATATCAGGATACATAGCTTTCTGTAGTTCTTGCTCATAAAAACCACCAACAATGGAATTTTCTTGATAATCTAGTAGATGATATGTTACAGGTTTAGTTCTCGAATTACGATGAATAGTAAAAATTTCTGTAGACCAATTAGGCGTGAGACTGAACGAGTGACCAGATATAGTACACCTGAAGGATTTTAGTGCGCTGAATCCAAATCCGAGCTCAGAATTGCGTCAGCACATCAGGATTTTGAGATATCCTAACCTAAAAGTGCGAAAATCACGTTTTTTTGGCTATATTCGGTACCTTATAACATTGTGAATAAATTTTTTCATGCAAAACTGACAACGGCATCTGAAAGAGCAACTCTTGGCCGACAAAATGCATTACCGATTTTTTTATGTCTTTTTCCAGCAGAGATACCATCAATTGAAATGTGCCATTTATCAATTGATTTATACTGGAGTATGAAAAATCTTGATTTTTTTTGCAATCTTCAGTAGTAGGAAAAACTTACACTGGCATATAAAGGTCTACCATTGTACTAATTTACGGCGAATCTAGCTGAATTTATTAGATGCACTCTAAAATGGCAGCTATAAATTTAGGGCAGGCTAAGGCAGATGGTTATTACCTAAATGCACTGAAAATCCTATAACTCTAGAACTAGCGACAGATTAACTTAAGTGCGTTATAACCTGCAAGCTCAAAACCATGGCAGGATTGCCTAAGTGCGCTATAACCTACACTCAGCTTAAAACCACGACAAGTTAACCTAAGCGCTCTATGACCCGCGAGAGGTTAAGCTAAGTGCGTTATAATACGCGGCTGGTTGACTCTATAACCTTGACTATAACCTGCAAGCTCAAAATCACGGCAAGTTAACCTAAATTCGCTATAACCTGCTACAGGTTAATTTAAGCGCGCTATAATCCGCAACAGGTATATTGAGTACGATATAACTTGCAAACTAGAATCGACGACAGTATAACCTATATGCGCAGTAACCTTCGAGCTCTAGACCACTACAGGTGAACTTACGTTCGCTATGATCTGCGAGCGCTAAATTCACAACAGGTTAAACTAAATACAATGAACAGTGAGGGTCAAGCACAGGACAAATTAATTTAAGTGGACTGTAATCCATAGCATTTCAACCTAAGCTCCAATGTAGTTAGAGAGGTTACACTAAGAAGCTGACAATCTTTAGAATGTATAGTCTTAAACCTATAACCGCCAATTCTGTGATGTTATGCTTTCTTTTTGTGAAAACGTTGGCGCTTCATTTCAAACGATCGTTGAAGAGATTTACGTTTGTGACTAGTAGGGTTATTATCATCCTTTTTCAATGACCAGCAGTAGTCGGCCATCATTTTTTCGTCCCACCTTCCTTGGTAGTGTTGTTCTTTTTGTTTAAAGTCTTGGTGAAATCGTTCACCCATCTCCTCACTATATGCTCCAAGATTTTCTGGGAAATAGTCCAAATGAGAATGAAGGAAGTGTATTTTAAGTCTCATTAGACAACCCATTTTTCGGAAATTCTGTAACATGTTGGACACAATAGTTTCAAACTGCGGGTCTCGATTATTGCCTAAAAATTTTCCTGTAACATCTTTGAAGCTCAACCAAGCATTCTTTTCAACGAGAGTCATGGTTTCGATAAATGTATCATCTTTCATGAGTTTTCGTATATCAGGCCCAACGAAAATGCCTTCCTTAATTTTTGCATCACTCAATTTCGGAAATGTAGCTTTCAAATGATTGAAACATTTACCTTCTTTATTCAAGGCTTTCACAAACTGTTTCATTAAACCTAATTTGATGTGAAGTGGTGGCAGTAATACTCTCTCTCTATCAACAAGACCTACGTAGGCGACATTATGAGAACCTATTTTCCATTCTGATCTTGTGGGCCATTTTTTTGTTACCCAATGCTTATCTCTTGCACGGCTGTCCCAAAGGCAGAGGAAACACGGAAATTTAGTATTTCCCGACTGCAAGCCAACTATAAGATTTATCGTCTTACAGTGACCACAAACAAGCCAATTGTGAGTCTTGTAATTTATTTTTTCCAGTAGAAATTGAAAACTATTGTATGATTCTTTTAGTGTAGTTGAGTGACCTACAGGAAGTACCGTATACTCATTTCCGTTGTGTAGTAACACAGCTTTGAGACTTTGTGTGGAAGAATCAATGAAGAGACGCCAGTTTTCTGGCTTGTACAAATCTTGGATATACAATTTAACCAATTCTTCGATGTTATTACAGTACACCATCACATCCTCCACTGTAAAGTACTTTATGAACGCCTCTTCTCGGTTTCTGTAAATTAACACTTTTGTTCCAAGTAATAATAGCTTCCTTTCTTGGAGTCTTGAAGCACAGAGTTCAGCTTTATCCGGTGGAAGATTGAGGTCTCGAATAAAATCATCTAATGAACATTGGTCAAAAAGCTTAGGACCCTCGTCATCAGAACTATCTTCAAAAGAGACATCTTCAGTAGTATCAATATCCATCGGTTCAGCTTTTGCCGAACTAACTTCTTTTCCGGGTTTACTTACTTTTCCTACTTTAGCTGGTGTTACACTCGCTACCGCAGGGTAGATGATTTTATTTGAATTTTGTTGATTGAAACCCGTTGTATTACATAAGCAGAAGTAACAATCAGTTTCATGGTCCTTGGGCTCACGGCAGATGGTCGGTTCAATAACAGTCACATTGCTGCTATTATCATCCCACTTGAACATAGCAAGTCTGCAAGAATTACAAATTGAATCATTAATCGATCGTCGATAAGAAGTTGTTTCAAACTTCCCACAAACATAACAAAATGTATCAATTTATTTTGCACAAGGGCTTCTGGAACTAATTTTTCTTATAATAAATAACAAAGAGGATAAAAAATGTTCTTATGATAAATATTCTTATAATAAATAAAGTAGAAGAAAAATTTTAGAACTTGAAAGCGAGATGAGATGTCCACCAAAAAGCGCACTACCTTACCCATTAGAAACAATATGTGCATATCATTACAATAAACCATCTAACTTTGTACGTGCTGTTACAGATGCACAAAGATTATTTTTTAAAAGCTAGACGGAAGCAATCTGAAAAGGAAGGTATTAATGAAGTTGACAATATTACATATAAAAATTCAACTCAATATTTCAATATAGCGATGTCAACTACTGAAAATAAAGATTATAGACAGACTATATTATATTCAATGTATAGTTGAATGAGCAATAAATTAATAATTAAACGAAAATTCTATAAGTTTTCTTAATTAATATTCAAATAAAATCAACTGTGAGGTTGAAAGGTTCCCGAAATCTAATGAAACTACTATAGCGCTTGCTTAGAGAAAGAAAGAGACAGAGACAGAGGGAGAGAGAGAGAGAGAGAGAGAGAGAGAGAGAGAGAGAGAACAGCATCCGTACTATACGGCGTACGCGCCTAGCAAGCAGAGATGCTACCCTCTCTCCGAGGGCCCACACTCAGCCAACTTAAGCGCTCGATTATGGAAGGAGAGCGAGAGAGAGGGATAAAGAGAGAGAGACCATCATATAGTTTACCAAACAACCTACCGACTTCTACAGCATCCTACCTTAACAACCTCTGTAGGTGGGTGGGTGGGTGAGAGGGAGAGGGGGGGCACTCTGTCGAAGGGGCCTACTGGGACGCGGGAGGTGTCAAACGAAAAATAAATGCCTTTTAGACACTCAGCATGGGGTCTGACCATAAATTAAAAGGTGTCACTACCGTGACACCTTCATCGGGCGGCCTCTTTATGTCCCAGAATATACACATATCCCTTATACATTGGCGGCATCTTTTGTCGGCTTCTTTGTGTCCCAGAACATACATTGCTTATCTACTAATTTTGTTTCTTATTTTATCTGTTTCGTCTTCGTTATCATTGTCAATTATCAAGTTTGTCAAAACTTGGAAATATTCCCTTGACTCGTCTTCCGTTATTTTCGCGTTTGCTCAAATTTATTTTCAAATTGTAGTAGTTTGTCAGTATGATTTACTGCGACTAAAATTTCTTTTGGACTTATATTACGTTTTGTTAATTCTTCTACAATGAGTAGTAAACGTGGATCTTGACATGAATTCCTTATTAATTGTTCATTTATATAATGGTCTAAAATTTTTATTAATTTTTCTAGTTGTTGTTTTTTTCCTTCTAATTCGAAACCTAAATCTTGACGAGCGTGCAGAAATTTTATACATTCTAGTAATGTTGGTTCTCTACTATTTATAAAATTCGGATCTACTTTTCCTATGCAGTTTCTTAATATTAATAGTGCTTCCTCATTTCGTTTGTCTCTCAAATCGGCTCCCGTAGCCATGTTTATAAAAAAAAATTGACTTTTTCGTAATCCTGCTTTTCGTTAAAAAAATTTACCCGGAGGGGTCCCCAATTGTTACGTCTCACGTAACGGCCGCGAATTGACAAGAATTACTCAAACGCGACTTTCTCTTTTCGGTCGACGCGTAAGCGCTTTACCACGGGTGCGAGACTCAAACGAAAGCAAGGCGGCAACGTATCTAAAGTACCGAGTGAATAAGTAATAATTAAATAATTTACCTGCAGTTTAACTGGTCCAGAAACTCGTACCTCAGCACTCAGAGATGAACGTGAATTAGGTATAACTCAAATAAGTTATTATAGAAATAGATTTATAATATTTATTGATCGAATTACAGAAGGTGCGTAGTGTCACAGAGTAGAATACAGAGTCCCCGTTACAATTGTTTTGCGTTCTCTTTTATAGCACAAAATACATAAAAACTAATCGATAAAGGGTTAATCCCAGAAGGGGTAAGTGCATCACCGAGATTAAAGTCAACTATTAAATGACTATTGCTTTTAATTACGGGAACTCCCCGTCCATAAAACATTCAAATTTTACCGCCATAAAATAGTCTGACTCGTTCTCGACATAACACGCCCGCCCCTGAAAACCAGCGACGCAGGGCGCTCGCAAGTTGCACCTGCCTATTTGAAATTGCGTAAATCAAGATAATATACTTATACTTTGCACATAATGAGTTACAATAAGCACTACGTACTAAACACACAGTAATTTTACACATATATATGTTTGAATGAGAAAAACTTCGAAGCACTATAAAGTCTCTAATTTTCAAAAGGCAAGAAACCACTACTCCACACTACATTTAATCTTCTTAGAAATATTTCTTTTCCTATGGTGCCAGATTTACATTGTAACGGGGTAGATACCGTTTAATTATTTTTGTTCGCGCGGATTCATTAGAGGGCGAATGTAATCATTGATGCTCAATACATAATCCGGAGAGCATGGGGAAACAGGCGTCAGTCAACCAATAGATCTATTTATCTACGAAAAGGTGAGTGGAAGCAATATGAAATAAGAGAGTCGAGAGCACTTGTTAATGATTCAAGCAGAACCTTTTATTATCTATTATACACGACAACATGCAGTGTCGGAACGCTCGCTGCTCTTTGTTGGAAGAGCTATTACATGCACGCTTGAGATGTCGTTGCTCTCCTCAGCGGGCGTTCCTCTCTCGTTCTTTTTGGCGTTAACGGCACGTGGATCGGTGATAGCGAAAAAGAAAAGTGGGCGAACGTGATGATGGTCAATGCTTCACTGGTTCAATTTTGAGCGCGCGCGTTCTGTCTGCTCGTGTGCCGCATTCATTCGTTACGTTCCTAATCTCCCCAGTAGGTGCTACCCCCACGAGCAGCAATTAGGTTACGTTTTTAGCGCTAATTCGACGTTTACCGTCACAGCCCCCTTCCAGTCTGGACCTACAGGGTCCTTGACGATAGTTCTATTAGCGCTGTCCCTTCCGAGGAGGAGAGGAGAAAGGGTAATAAAGGGTCATAGTCCGTAAGATGTTTAATTCAGTTTTTATTGCGCAGGGCGATGTAGCGGTGGCCCTGCCCACGGGGGCAGGGAAAGATCACCTGGCTGGTCTAGGCGATGCTTCTTCTCCTCGGTCGTCCAATGGAGGATGGCCGCGCGCCTCCCATCCCAGCCTCTCTTGGACTAGGTCGGCGTGCCATCGCACACGGGGGCAACGATCCGTGCGGGTCACCCCGGGGTAGTGGCACACGTTGCACCACTCCCACTGAGCGCGGGATAGGGTGCCCCGTGGGAGGCCTCGTTCCCTGGGGGTCAGTGGCAACCCGTCCCTACGGTTCGGGGCGGACCACAGCGGTCTTTCGACTGTGGGGTCCTCACCCGCGGGCCCTACTACCACATTGATGTGGATGGGCCCCGTTGTGTGACCCCCCTGGCTGCCGTCCACGTTCACCACCAGGTTTACCCCGCACGTTTGCGAGCCTTGGCGTGGTGTGGCCCCCGACCTCATCTCCGGAGCCGTTGGCCTGGCTCCGACTATTGGAGGCTGGGAGAAGCCCATGGGAATGTCACTCGCCGGGCCCTCGAGGGTTCTGAGGCTGCACCTCTTTGAGTGCCGACGCGAACTGGCGACGGCGGGACACCATTTTATCCCAGTAGTCCATGTCGTCGGGGTGGTGTCCCGCAGCCGCGTACGCGTCATACTCGGCGTACACGGCTCGTTGGAGGGCGTTGAGGGTCGCCCAGCCTTGCTCGACTTCCCTCAACCCCTCCACTATTTCCTCCCAGGTTCGTTCGCCAGACGGGGGTGTCTGGCTGGTGAACCTGGGACGCCAGGTCGCGTGGGGCCTATGAACTTGGGTGCTAACTTCACGGAAATGCCCTGTGCCGCGCAGGACAGTACGTGATTCCTCTTCCACACCCAATCTCCTTCTTTAAACCTGTGGTCCCTACGCTTGGCGTTGTAATACCTTGCCTGCCTCAGGGACTCATCCGAAGCGCTCTCGTGAGCTTGCTGAACAGTGGAACGGCTATTCTGCATGTGCTCGTTCCATTGACCGATTCGAAGCAAACTCTCCTCTTGCGTGGCAAGCTCGTCCATTCGTCTCCGAAGAGTATTTGGGGCTCCCGGTTGTCTGCCGTAGTTGAGCATGGCAGGGCTGACCCCGGTGGAACTATGGATGGCTGTGTTCAATGCAAACATGAGTTCGGGCAGCGCTCGGTCCCATTTCCTGTGATTCCCACGCAGGTACGAGGTTATCATCGTTTTCAAGGTACGGTTAACCTTTTCCGTAGGGTTAGCCTGCGGGGTATAGGTTGGGATGAAGGTCCGTTTTATCCCCTGATCTCTTAGGTACCCGTCTACCAACTGGTTGCGGAACTCGGTGCCATTGTCGGACAAGAAGATCTTTGGCGTACCGAAACGCAGGATTACCCGTTCCCGGAGTTCCTTAACTATCGTCTTGCCGTTGGCACTACGTATGGGTATACATTCGACCCATCGTGTGAATACATCGATGAATACCAGGACGTATTCGTGCCCTCGAGGGCTCTTCGGAAAGGGTCCAGCGATGTCGCCCGCGACCACTTGCCAAGGCATAGACCACGTTCGGTCCTGCATGAACCCGCGCGGCGGTCGCTGCTCAACCTTGCACTGTTGGCATACCTGGCACTTTTGGACGTATCCCTTAACGTCCGCATACATTCCCGGCCAGTAATAGGATTGGGCGATGCGGGCGAAGGTCTTCTCGCATCCCAAGTGTCCTGCCGCCTCTAGATCGTGGCTCTCGAACAATACCGCCTTGCGTTCCTCCGGGGGCACGACGAGTTTCCATGCGTCCCCGTATCCATCTTCTTCTTGGTGGTCGTAGTTTGGCTTTAGGTGATACATCACCCGGCCAACAACCTTCCAATTCGGGTATTCTTCTGGGTGGCTCTCGACGCGTCGGAATTGCTCCGTGTACCAGGCGCTGTCCCTTGACTTCGGTTGGTCCATTGCGCCAACCTCTGCCTTCGTGGGCTCAAAAGCGCGTGATAAGGCGTCGGGCAACACATTGTCTGCCCCCTTTCGATATTCGATCTCGAAAGTATGGCCTTGGAGTTGCAAGGCCCATCGGATGATATGTCCAATTGGGTTTTTCAGGTTATATAGCCATTTTAGACTATTGTGGTCCGTCACCACCCTGAACCGGTACGCCTCTACGTATGGGCGGAATTTTTGGATGGCCCACACGACCGCCAAGCACTCGCGCTCAGTGGCTGAGTAGTTTTGCTCAGCCGGGTTAAGGACTCGGCTAGCGTACTCGATGATCCGGTCTCCGTCTCCTACTCTTTGTATCAGGACGGCACCGATTCCCGTACCGCTAGCATCTGTCTCCAGTACGTACTGCCCGTCAGGTTCGGGCAACCCGAGGCATGGAGCGGATATCATGAGTGCCTTAAGCTTAGCGAAGGCTTGTTCTTGGTCCTCTCCCCACACATATTCGCTCTTTTTCCCCGTCAGCTTCGTTAACGGTTGAGCGTGCGTGGCGAAGTCACTCAAGAATCGGCGGTACCATGAAGCGACCCCCAGGAAGGTGCGCAGCTGTCGCACGTTTCCTGGTCGTGGGTACTCCCACGTCCACGATAGAGCGCACCTTTTCAGGGTCTGGCCTGATACCCTCGCGGTTGATTAACAAGCCTAGGTACTTGGCTTCAGGCTTGCAGAAGATACTCTTCTCTCGATTGATCGAGAGGCCAGCTCTGCACAACCTGTCCAATACGGTTTTTAAGTGTCGTAGGTGATCCTCGAATTTGGACGATACCACTATGATATCGTCCAAGTAGGCGAAAGCGAATTCATCTAGTTCGGGGCCGATCACGCTATCGATCAACCGTTGGAAGGTGGCGCCGGCGTACGAGAGGCCGAACGGCATTCGTACGAACTGGTAATGTCCCAGTCCGGGTACGGTAAAGGTCGTAATTGGCCGAGATTCGGTCTTGAGTGGAATCTGGTGATACGCGCTGCTGAGGTCGAGCGTCGAGATATAGCGTGCGTTTCGCAAACGTCTCAATATATCTTGCATAAACGGTAGGGGATACGCATTCGGCTTGGTGGCCTTGTTGACCTTCCTGAAGTCAATACAAAATCTGTACGAGCCGTCCTTCTTGCGTATCATAACCACTGGGCTCGACCAGCCACTGTCCGCTGGTTCGATTACCCTTTGGGTTAACATTTCCCTTACCAGTCTATGCATCTCCTGCTCGACTTTGTGCGATACCGGATAATAACGCTGTTTGATTGGCTTCGTATCACCGACCCGAATCTCGTGCTCAATGCCTGCCGCACATCCCAAGCCCACAGGGGCTTGCGATAAGGCCTCGTCAATGGTCCTCTGCAATATTGCCTGTTAGGTTGCCGTTACCTCGGCTAGTCCGATTGTAGCTAATTTCGGACCAGCCTCCAAGCTAGCTACTTCTAGCTCCATTTTGGCTTGTGATCCCTTGAACAGCAACGTATTATCGTCGGGATCAAGTACCGCTCTGAACAACCTGACGAAGTTCACTCCTAAAATACATTCCTCGACGAGGGTAGGGAGGATGGCTACTCTCGTCGGCATCGTCAATTCCCCCACGGTGAACGGCAGCAGGGCGTGACCAACGATCGTTAACTTACGACCGTCTGGTAGTCCTGCTGTACCCGCGTGGGTGGTGTCCAATCTGACGTCTAGCACAGACGCTATTTGCAGAGCATTACTACCCATGGCTGTGGTGGAGGTCCCCGGATCATAGAGGGCCCGTATCTGGAAGTCCCTTATTTTCACCGGTAGCCACCAACGCGTCTCCTGTTCCGGGGAATATCGGGAAACAGTTTCGACGGCCTCACAGCTTTGCTCCTTGTACACCATAGCGCTAGCCACTGTGCTCTCGCGTGGTAGAGTGACGTCACTTGTCGTCCGCGCCACCTTGGTTCGGACGATCGGAGTTTCCATGGGGTTACGTTTCGACGATTTATCTGCCGCTACCCTTGCCCCCGAGGGCGTGTGCGATCCATTCGCCACCACCTTGGCCGGTCCAGGATCTTAGGCTTTACTAACGTCGATACCCTTTGACGATTTATCTGCCTTTGCCCGTGCCCCCGAGGGCGTGTGCGATCCATACGCCACCGCCTCGGCTGGTCCAGGGTCTCTGGCTTTACTAACGTCATTACCCTTCTTCTCCATGTGCACTCTACCGCCACGCTCATCTTTGGCGTCACTAAGGGAGTTCTCGCTCTCGTCGCTCAACACGCTCGGCACTAACGGTGCGGGCTGTGTTGACGAAGGCCGCGAGATCTCTTCAACGGGGTTTGGGTTACGGGATGAAGGAGTGGGGTCAACCCCACCTATCCACTCCTTTGCCCGTTTTCCTTATTGCATTGGGGACAGAACTTCCTGCTGTACCCCAGTAGGCCACACTCGGCGCATTTGATCGGCCCTGAGAAATCTCTTCTTCGTCTGCGAGGAGTCTCCGGTCTCTTGGCTCGGTCCTCGGAAGTCGGGTTTTTACCGGCGCGAATATCCTTTATCCCCTCCGATATCTCCCTGAGAGACAGCAGCATTTGGTTCACCACATCGGGGGATAGGACTTTCTTTTCGCCATCGACCGATTCCAGGCTCGGATTAGGTGTCGCCCCCGAGGGCGTCGGCGTGTAGACGACCTGGTGCGTCACCTTCTCGAGTACCTTCTCCATGCGGTCCAATCTGTCATTAACTTCTGGTTTGTCACCGGACATAGATGCCACCTTACCCTTACGACCCTTCGCGTCGGTGCGGGGGTGGTACGCTAACTGAGGGTATAGAGTCGACTGAGGGTCTGGTACCGTCCGCTCCATCCTTCGCTGATGCAAGTTATTCTGGGCCGCCGTGGCCAGGTCGTTCAGGGTCCGTATGGAGTCTACTTTCGACCTCCGTATTTGGCTCTGGATTTCCGGAAGGAGGTTGGCATGCAGCAGGTCCCGTTGGTTCTCGTGCGTCATTTTGGGGTTCAGCCGATTCATTAGGCCCATCATATTAGCGATGTAGACGTTCGCGGGCTCGTCTGGGCCCTGATATCGGCTTTGAACCTCTTTCGTTAAACGCTGCTGTTGTTGCCTGCTGGTCCCAAACCATGCTCTCGCGTCTGCCTCGAAGTCCGCGTAGGAGAACCATTCATTTCTCATTGCCTCGTACCAGACGAGGGCGGGACCGACGAGTAGCTCGGATACTGCCAGGAGCATCTCGTCCTCCGTAAGTCCTGCGCTGCTCCTCGAGCTGTCCAGCCTTGACAAGAAGGTGTCAATGCTCGCATTGCCCTCTCCGGAGAACCTGAGTTTCCATCCCCGGACGATGCGGCCGACGTCCCTTGTTGTCGACCACGGGTTTGACGTCTGTTGGGATGACCACATGTTCGGCGGGCGGTTGTCCACTTCAGCATTAACTCCACCGAGTTAATGCTGTCCACCCTCTCCGAAAGGGGGCGTCCGGTGGGGGGTCCTGCCGGTGGCCCCCATGGGCCTCTGTCTGGGTCCAGCTGGAGTGCTCTGGGGTAGCCTGGTGTCGTAATCGCATGCGAAGGTGTCTTGGAATGTTACGCTCCTACGCGTGTTCTCCTGTTGCCGCACTTCGTTGGAACTATTCGCATCGTCTTGCCGTATATTTCTGTTTTCGGCGTTTTCTAATGCGCTGATCCTGGCGGATTGACTGTCTAGTTGGCCCTTCACATTGACGCTGTTGCTGAGGATCTTGTCTAATATTTTTGTTAAATTGGACATATTCAAACTCAGTGAGTCTAGCAGCTCTAGTTTCTTCTCATTTTCTCTGGACCGGGAAATGAGGTCTTGGATCATCACCGCGAAAGCCGGCGGGAGTTGGAACTGGCTGCCATCATCAGCTGTTATCGTAATACTCTTATTACTGTTCGTGTTCTCTCCGCTGTTCAGGACATTCGCGATGTTTATCGCGGTTTTCTGCACTCGCGATATTACCTCCGCACTCTGCAAGCGGGTGTTCCTGGCATAGGGATACAATTAGTTCCGAGCGTAGGGCAGCTCTTTTGGCTGGACTGCTGTGCTGGTTGTCGACTTCCGCGAAATCTGCTGCGGAGTAGTCGCCGAGTAACCAGGTATGTAGTCGTGCAGCTCTCGAGAGCTTGTTTCCGCTTGTTTTGAGCTCCAGTTGTTCGAGGTACTCTTCGATTTCCTTCTCCTGGAGCGTCAACACCCAGTTTTCTATTTCTATTTGAGTGCGATCCATTTTTCTCTGTTAGTTGGCTTGCAGCTAATTTTTACGCAAAATTTACAGACTTGTTATACGAGTGCGAGTGCTGTATTAAAATTCGTACGCAAAAATGAAAATAAAAAAAATTTTATTAGCCGACACTGGGCTTGATTAAGGGCGTTTTACGATTTATCTGCCGAAAGACTCTTCGCTCGTTAATACGCAATATAATGATCCTGCCTATCAGACGTACTATTTGTTAGCGCGGCTGTTTTGGTTAGTATCTAAAATATTTTAACGAACGCTTAGCGTAGTCATCAACAACCGCAGCTAATAATATTAAAAAAACGTTTACTTTAAGGCAACACGATATCAAATAAAATTGTCAAATTGGATTAATTTCGTTTGAAAGTTGCCGGTGTTAGTTTTCCCCGGGCCAACGGGTAAAATAATATTGATTTGCGGCAACTTCCAAAATTTATTGGTGTTTACGCTTCAAAGAGCCTTTCGGTCGCACTCGCACGCGTTTACAGTTATTATTTACACTTTTACGTCGCGGCGGACCTTCGCAAGCTAATTAACAGGCTATGTTTACTATTGTGGCCTTCGATATCAATGTGCACAACAACACTTGATTGCCACCTAAGTTGCTGGTTGACTGAGCGCAAGGTTACTATTGAGAACCGGTGTTTTGAACAATCAAAAACACCGTTGGTTCTTTAACGTTGGGCGCCATGTAACGGGGTAGATACCGTTTAATTATTTTTGTTCGCACGGATTCATTAGAGGGCGAATGTAATCATTGATGCTCAATACATAATCCGGAGAGCATTGGGAAACAGGCGTCAGTCAACCAATAGATCTATTTATCTACGAAAAGGTGAGTGGAAGCAATATGAAATAAGAGAGTCGAGAGCACTTGTTAATGATTCGAGCAGAACCTTTTATTATCTATTATATGCTACATCAGGTCGGCCCGCGTGTTTGTTTACATCGACGCTCGCACGACGACAACATGCAGTGTCGGAACGCTCGCTGCTCTTTGTTGGAAGAGCTATTACATGCACGCTTGAGATCTCGGAAAATTAATCGTTATATACGCAATTATATCGCGACCGCGAAATTAAGTTGGCCAGCTTACCTTTATTTTGCAGACGTACGAGGTGGACAATGGCGAGTCGCACAGCGAGACGATTGTTCGAGTTTGTGTCGCGGATCGCGAATTCTCGTACACGTGGTTTCGCCCTCGATGGCGAAACCTCACACATACTCTTTCGATCTCGTTGAGGGCGGCGTTTCTCTGTCGGCTCGGGTCCCTCCCTTCTGCAAACGTGTGGCACCTCCGCAACAGCAATCACTATCCGCTGACACTGATCGGGGCGTTCCTCTCTCGTTCTTTTTGGCGTTAACGGCACGTGGATCGGTGATAGCGAAAAAGAAAAGCGGGCGAACGTGATGATGGTCAATGCTTCACTGGTTCAATTTTAAGCGTGCGCGTTCCGTCTGCTCGCGTGCCGCATTCCTTCGTTACGTTCCTAATCTCCCCAGTAGGTGCTGCCCCCGCGAGCAGCAATTAGGTTACGTTATTAGCGCTAATTCGATGTTTACCGTTACAACATATATGGCATTATTATCCGAGTTGAAGGGCATTCTGATGGGCGGTTGACCAGCACTCCCAACAGATGAGGAAGATATTCTTCGGTCTAAGGGTTAAATATTTTAAAATTATGGTTATGGTAACTAAACGGGTATCGGTAATTTAATTTCCTATCGTATCAACCCTCCCGGGAACATTTGTAAATCTATCTAGCGGGATAGATTAGTCTAAGCACGTTCTCCATAATATTTCCGCGAATATTACTCACCGCATATTAATTCGGCGAAAACCCAGGAAGGGGCATATCAGCCTATGGTATAAAAAGGCTGGTTCGGGATCCGCGAAAAGCAGTTCAGTTCACACAATACACAGTCCGCGCAGTTCATATTACAGTTTACATTAGCGCTTATATTAGCACTCATACCCTAGTATTCATACTTATACTTGTTTGGGGACGGAAGCAAGTAATCGTGGAGGCAAAGACAGACTTTTTATTAATTTTATTTTATTTATTTTTACACATGCGCGTCGCACTACACCCACTTCGCACTGTTCTCGCACGCAGACTGAACATATAAAGACAAGAAACAAACTCGGCACGCAGGCCAAAAGCAAGAAAAGCCAAATTCAGAACGCAGTCTAAAACACATGAAAGACGAGAAACAAACTCGGTACGTAGGCTAAAATACATGAAAAACGAGAAACAAACTCGGCACGCAGGCCAAAGTACACCACCACTCACTGACTGCTCGTTTCTTCGCAGCAAGCGCCTTTTACCTGGGCCTCTCACCCTCTTCGTTTGAGGGCGGGGCCTTCTTAATTTTTACATTTACCCTAGTCTCTGTCTCACTCGTGAGCCGCTGAGCGATCTCGAGATAACCCCCGGCTATCCCCGAATCGCAGCCGAAACTGGTAGAGGCTGAGACAGCCTTGCGTAAAACGCGGCACTCGTTTCACCCAAGTTATAGCGTGCGGCCCTGGCTATTAGCCACACCGCCAGACGAGCGAAACATTGAGGAGGCATGCCGAATCTAATATGCTGTCATAAAAACAACAGGTAGACGCTGGTCACATCGAAACAACCAACTTACACTTAATGTTTCTCGAGGAAACACGGTTATGCGGTGCTAATTACCCCGAGACCTATCGGCACCTGCTGTGGAAAACATTGGGATTGCCCAGAAGTTTTCCCGGCGCGTCCGACATCTATCGGTCAGATGTATTCTAATTATTCGCGCTTAGCTCTACCTAACCGTCTGCTACATTCTCCCCCCATCAAAATGAGATTTTGATTTACACGGATTCGCAGATTTTTACTAGTTTGTGGACGGGGCGCACGAGTTCACCTTTTCCTGCCCGAACTTTCACTATCCTCACGACTCCGTCTGATTTGTTTGGGAAGACCTCTACTACTCTACCCTTTCGCCAAGTATTTCTCGGTGCTTGAAAATCTATTATTAAGACGAAATCTCCTATCTTAATCGGTGGCTCATTATTGTTCCATTTGTTCCGAGGTAAAAGAGTGGGTAGATACACTCGCAGCCATCTTTTCCAAAAGGCTTTGGCTAACTGTTGTGCGATTTCAAAACTTTTCCGCGGATTAATGACCTGAGCTTCGTACTTGTCCAATCGCATATATCCTGATGAATACCCTATCAAAAAATGGTTGGGAGTCAGGGCTTCTTCGTCGTTTGGGCCGATAGGAACGTGTGTGAGCGGTCGCAAATTGACCATGTGCTCAATCTCAACGAGAAGCGTATTTAATACTTCTTCGGGAGGAACTTGTTTGTTGAGCTATTGTTTCAACGCGTTTTTAACGGACCTGATCTGTCGTTCCCACGCTCTCCCATGTACGGGGCGTCTGGCGGATTAAAATGCCAATTAAACCCTTTTTCTTCCGCGAACCGTTGCTGTTTTGACGTATCAATGTTCGTTATGGCGTTTTCGATCTCTTTATCCGCCTTCGTAAAATTGGTCCCGTTATCGCTATACATATCGCGGGGAAAACCTCGTCAGCCCGCGAATCGTTGTATGGCCATGATCGCCGAACTCGCGCTCAAGTTATGAGCCAATTCTATATGGATCGCTCGCGTGGTCATGCAAGTAAATAAGACCCCCCCAGCGCTTTTCGCGTCGGCGGCCTATCTTAATTAACATTGGGCCGAAATAATCTATGCCACAATGCGTAAAGGGTCTACGCTCGTAGGCTACGCGACAGGTCGGCAAATCTGCCATGATCGGATTTTGCGGTTTTCCACGGAGCAATCTGCATGTGATGCAACTTTTCGCGAGAGATCTGAGCCTTGTCCGAAGCCCAAAGATATAGAATTCCATCGTGTTTGAATCGACGATGGAATGACGCGATCAACAATCTTGTTGCGAAGTGCCGCGAGTCTAAAATTATCGGTTGAAATGTCACTTCTCTATCTCCGATCTGCTTCACGCGACCTTCAGCTCTCAGAATACTATTTTCATCTAAAAACGCTCGTAGGCTCGCTAGTTTGCTCCCTCGGCGAAGTTCTTTCCCTTGCTTTATTGCGCTTAACTCTTCGCTGAAACATGCTGCCTGTATCATCTTGTACCAAAAATTTGCCGCGTCGGTCCATTTCTCGGCGTTTGACACTGATCTAATCTCGCTCGATGATCGCGCACGATGCGTCTTTCTTTTTTTTATCTGCTCGCCATTGTACCACTCGTCCAAAATCGCTTTCATCCGTTTCGATAACTCTAGCAACCCAAACCATCCAAGCTTTTGCTTGCTTCCTGACGTTTCTATCACGCGTGTCGTTACTGTGCCAATAAACTCGCTTTGTGATTCTAGTTTGTCGATTTTGCGTTTATCTGCGTCTTGCAATGCCTTTTCTTTAGGCCAATCATCCGTGTGTTTGCTAAGAAAGTCCGGGCCTATGAACCAACGATCTGTTGCTTTTAACGCTTCTTTGGAGGGGCGCGTAGCGTCATCAGCGGGGTTTTGTCGAGTCGGTATCCATCGCCATTCCGTAATTTGCGTAGTTTCCGCGATTTTACTTAGGCGATTCCTAACATAAGCTTGTTTTAGACGCGGCCCCGCGCGAATCCATTGTAAGACCGTGGTCGAGTCTGACCAATAGATCTTTTTATCTATGGTTATGTCTAATTCCGAGGAAATCATCGTAGCTAATCGCGTTCTGAGTACTGCAGTTGGGGCTACTCGCGTTTTTGCCATTACTAATGAAACGCAAGCTTTTCCATCAGGTGATTCAAATCGTAGATAAGCGGCTGAGGCATACGCTTGTAAACTCGTGTCGCAGAAGATGTGTAGCTGGGTATCTTGTTTTCGCGCGTTACCGTACAAGCTTCTAGGGATCGCGCATTTCTTAACCTCCTGCAGGTTTCGTAACCAAATTTTCCACGCGGCAAATTCGTCGTCTCTGATTTTTGCATCCCATCCGACCCCGCTTTGCCAGATGTTTTGCATAATTATTTTTACAGAAACAAGAAACGGCGAAAGGATTCCGAGAGGATCATACACCGACATCACGCTGCGTTTGGTTGGTTTAATGGCGCCGGTGGCGATGTTATGCCTAATTTTCGATAACCCTACGTTAAATCTCAAAGTATTGCTTTCTATATCCCAATAAAGCCCTAGGACGCATTCCTCTTCGTTGTACAACTTTGCTTTGTGCTCGCGACTTAGCTTACTTTCGGCGCTAACGCTTTTCATAATTTCGGCGTGGTTAGTCGCCCACCCATGCATTTGGAAATTCGCTTCCCCGTTTATCCGAATCACGTAGCGTACTCGCTCTTGCATCTCCTTGACGCTTGTGCCGCTCACCAAATAGTCGTCCATGTAGCTGTTTCGGACAATACTTTTCGTGGCAATCGGTTTTGTCTTTGCGAAGATTTCTGCATTTCTATTTTTTACGTATAACGCACTACAGGGCGAGGACTTTGAGCCGAAAATCAAGCTATTCATTTGACACGTGTCCGGATCTCGATACCTGTCCGCCCCTCAATATAAGAAACGCTGCGCCGGGCGATCTCGTTCGATCAAGTTAATTCGCAAATACATATCTTTAATGTCTGACACGACCGCGAAAGGATGTTGGCGGAACCGCAACAATACGCCGAGAAGTGATTCGAGAAGATCGGGCCCTGTGTCTAGCAAATCATTCATGCTGACACCTTTTGTTTTTTCCGCGGCATGAAACACTAGTCTTACTTTCCCCGGTTTATTTGGATTTTCTACTCCAAAGTGAGACACGAAGCGTTCGCGCGGTGACTTATTGTCATCTGTCACTTTTGTCGCATATCCGTTCGCGAAAAGCCGATCCATTTCGTTATAATAAAGAGTAGCGAGTCCCGGGTTGCGATCTAGTTTTCTTTCTACCGCATATAGCCTTTTCAAAGCTGTGGCTCTCGTATCTTATTTTAGCAAGTTGTCCGATTTCCATAGGAGACCCGTCTCCCACGAGTTATCCCGTTTTTTGGTGGTCTCGCGCAAAATTGTCATGGCCCGATCTTTTTCTATGTTTGTGTTTTTCGCGTTTACGCCTAGGTTCTCTAATGCGAAATATTGTTTTACTAACGCGTCTAATTCATCTAACGTTGTTTCGTCACAAGTTCCGTCGGTTTTTTGTTCATTGCTTGCTATGTTTATCCACGATGGTTGAGTTGCTTTCGGACGCTTTCGTAATACCCGTGCAATACCCACCCCAACGATGAAAGCGAAATTACGAGGCCTGTACCTTTTACTTTCCGCGATTCGGTGGTCTCGATTAACTTGAAGTTGTCTTGCCCGATCAGAATTTGCAGACGCGTGATCTGTTGGGCCTTGAGATCAATATTTTCTTGCGCTTCTATTTTTCTTATAATTTCCGGAGGGATGAATTAGGAGGGTAGATTTAAATTGGGGACGATAAGCGCATGCTCTAAAATTTGGGCCCCGTGCGCGCCTTCTATCACACAAATTACCCGTTCGCAGCAAGCTTGTGTTGCCCCGCCCCATGGGCCTTGCACAGATATGTTCGTACGTTCTCCTCTAAGCTGAATTTGTTGTGCAACTGCCTATCTATGACGCTAATCGTCGAGCCTCCATCTAACAAGGCGTATGTCCTCACTACTTCCCCGCTCCCTCCCTTGATTTTAACGGGTACGATTTTCAACAACCCTTTCCTTGTTGTTAGTCATGCCGACGGCTTAGCTTCCTTGTCGTTGCTATCTCGAGCGCTGCTTCCTTGCCGTCCGTTACAGCTGGGTCGCTTCGAATCCTGGTTCCCGTGTTGGCGATCACGTTCACTCACGTGCAATTTTGCGTGATGTGCACTCTTACAGATAGCGCACACGGCTTGTTCTGGGCAGTCCCTGGCCATATGCCCCCCTTTGAGGCACGGAAGCACAGTCGGAATTGCTTCACGAGAGAATACTTGTGCGATACGGTTTCCTTTCCGAAGTCAAAACAATCGGCGATATCATGGGACCTTCTATGGCAAAAGATGCAACCTTGATCGTTCACGGTCTTTCTATCACTACTTGGCCATTTCTCTTGACTCGTCGCGGTACAAACGTATTCAGTTCTAGGCTGTTTGTCGTGTCTCCGCGGTTCATCCCTATCTCTACGACGCTTATTGCTGTCTCACTTAGACGTGTCGCGTTCTCATCGCGAACTATTGTCCTCACAGTGTGAACGCGACGCTTCTAATTCTAATAAGCCGGATTTTATCGTATTGCTCGCTTTTTTATCTAGGAAGTCCGCTAGTTTCTCTAAACTGGTCTTATCTTCGTCATCGATGTCAGCTGCGTAATCGCAATACGCTTGCTTAAAATTTCCGGTTAGCTTCTCTATGGCGCTTCGCGTGAAGTCGATATTCGATAAATAGCTCGACATCCCGACAGATTTGAAGGCGGAGACAGCGTTGCTTAACCTAGTCGCAAAGGTTATAATGTCGCATTTGTCTTCTCTCAGCGACGGCAACCTGTAAATCTCGTCCGAAATTTCAGTGGCTATCGCGGCCTTACTTCCGAAAAGCATGCGCAACGAGGTCATAACCTTTTTTGGGTCTGTAGCCGTATCTAACAAAGTCCTTACTTTTCGTTCCGCGTCTCCTTTGATGGTGTTTTGCAAACGCGCGATATTTTCGCGATCCGAATACCCGTAATTATTTATCGATTCCCGGTACATCGCTTCAAAGTGGCTCCACTTGAGCGGGTTACCTCTAAACTCGGGTAATTCTTTTAGGCATTTTAATTGCCCGTTCGCTCGCGTTACATTGTCGCTGCTTACGGCGTCGCGTATCGTACGTATTAAGTCCATTACGGTGTCTAAGACCGTCGCACTCGCATTGTTTATATTTGCACTCACGTTGACTTCGGGGCGTGCCGTAGTGCCTGCTATTTCCTCGTAGTTGTTATCGCTGTAGTCCTCTCTCGGCATGTTGGAGAAGCTGGGACGTCCTGTCATTGCATATTGGTCGGCCGATGTTAATGACGTTGATGGTGACGGTGATGGCGACCTGGCCCTGATGGTGGTTTCCGGTTCATACGGGTGCGTCGGCGCGTGCTGTATTGGCGATGGTTGGCGCTCCGGCTGCAACAGCGGTGACAGCCGTCGCTCCGGCCGCTCCAACCGCGCTGCTGATGCCGCCCATCGTCGTGGCTGACGGGCGGGCGTCGATCGCTGCTCTGGCCGGCGGGCTGGTGCTGGTTGTGTTGCTGGTAGTATAGCCGATGCTGGATCCTGCGCTGACCGGCGAGCCGATGCGAAGGTTGCTGCTGCTTGCCGCGCTGGCACGTAGGGTGGTGCGGCTTGTTGCGCCGGTACGTAGGCTGGTGCTGCTTGCTGCGCTGGTACGTAGGCTGGTGCTGCTTGCTGCGCTGGCACGTAAGCTGATGCTGGCTTTTGTGCTGGTACCTTTTTCCGTCCTTTACGCGCTATGCCTTTCTTGGCGGGAGCTGGTGTCGACGTGGCGGCAGGACGACGTCCTCGTTTAGTTGCTGCTGGTTGTTCCACCATTGGTGCTGCTGGACGTTTTCGTGGTGCCATTTTTGAATAACTTGCTGTCCGACTGTTATTGAGCTGTTTTTCTTCCTTATCTCGATTACTTGCCTAACTTGCTCGTCGTTGTGCCACCAGGGGTACCAATTTGTTGAGGACGGAAGCAAGTAATCGTGGAGGCAAAGACAGACTTTTTATTAATTTTATTTTATTTATTTTTCAACATGCGCGTCGCACTACACCCACTTCGCATTGTTCTCGCACGCAGACTAAACATATAAAGACAAGAAACAAACTCGGCACGCAGGCCAAAAGCAAGAAAAGCCAAATTCAGAACGCAGTCTGAAACACATGAAAGACGAGAAACAAACTCGGCACGTAGGCTAAAATACATGAAAAACGAGAAACAAACTCGGCACGCAGGCCAAAGTACACCACCACTCACTGACTGCTCGTTTCTTCGCAGCAAGCGCCTTTTACCTGGGCCTCTCACCCTCTTCGTTTGAGGGCGGGGCCTTCTTAATTTTTACATTTACCCTAGTCTCTGTCTCACTCGTGAGCCGCTGAGCGATCTCGAGATAACCCCCGGCTATCCCCGAATCGCAGCCGAAACTGGTAGAGGCTGAGACAGCCTTGCGTAAAACGCGGTACTCGTTTCACCCAAGCTGTAGCGTGCGGCCCTGGCTAATAGCCACACCGCCAGACGAGCGAAACATTGAGGAGGCATGCCGAATCTAATATATTATCATAAGAACAACAGGTAGACGCTTGTCACGTCGAAACAACCAACTTACACTTAATGTTTCTCGAGGAAACACGGTTATGCGGTGCTAATTACCCCGAGACCTATCGGCACCTGCTGTGGAAAACATTGGGATTGCCCAGAAGTTTTCCCGGCGCGTCCGACATCTATCGGTCAGATGTATTCTAATTATTCGCGCTTAGCTCTACCTAACCGTCTGCTACAATACTAATTTAGTTATTTCTAAGTCTCACTATCCGGCTACTCAGAACCGGAATTATACTCTGCTAGGCATTATAAACCTGTCTTTAAACAATAAATCTTAAATCAAGCGCAAACACCTGAGACTGTTTGTAAAAACCTCTTCTGAAATCCAATCTTAACAAGGTAAGAAACTAAGTTATGTACCTAAATACGCTACATATAATAAAGGCGCTATTCCTTTAACCAATCTCTGCTTAACTCCTGACTACGATCCAACGTTTACCAACACGACAGTATTTTAAACATTATTACGTCTAGCCGTAACATCTCCTCGCCTAGACATAATAATTAGGGGCCCCTCATTCTTGGTAATTAAGATCTTATCGCAAAAAAATTACAATGGTCGAATCACCTTACGAACGAAAACTAATTACACTCAAAATACTAATTAAAAAAATTAGCGAAATAGAACCAAACTTTGCGACAAACAGGGAACCTACGCTTACAGAATGTCTCGCATATCTGCATCAAAGACATCCACCCACCAAAACAAACCAAATTACCCGAATCGAGGAATTACAAAGATTAAAATATAATTTACAAGACTACATTGATACAAACCCATTGGACTTTCTATGTAAAGATGACCTAATATTCGACATCCTCATTGAAATGACTAGTAAAAATTTAAATCCAGCATCTCTCCTTAACGCTATTACGAATATAAACTTCGAAAAATTAAAATTAGATAAAACTGAAATTCCATTAATTGAGCTCATTGAAAATCAAACAGGTTACGAAACAGCAATTGAAAATTCAGACACGTATAACGCGCCCACTACAAACATGTCTTTGACTAATACACCATCCGCTTCTAAATCACCAGAAATGGCTCATAATAAATCGGAAAAAGTTGATTTCACTCCAACTTGACATTTTGCCACTACAAACAAAACTAATTTTGCAAGCAGCCCATTTACTACGTATTATACGCCGGGGACTTTCAGAACAGGACTAATGAATTCCACACAAAACATAGTATCGCCAATAAAAAATTTTAGCTTGAAAGACGCCGTTAACTTTGTACCCAAGTTCGACGGATTTAACATACCCTTACACTTGTTTATCGACGGTTGTCGAGAGACACTCAGCATAGTCCCGACAATCAATGAAAATGATCTCGCCAAGCCAAGCTCTGGAAAACGAATCCGATTGACTCTACGCTTTAAACCAAGCATCAGAAATGATTAAAAAATCAGAAAAATCAGAATCAGATTATCCGTTAATACAAGAATTAACTAACAGTATTATTAGTTGTTTAAATAATAAAGAATCTGAACTTAATAGCGATCGCGTATACTTGCTCGAAATACTAAATAGATACCTCGATCCAATTATTAAATCACAAAGTAACTTACAAAAACCAAATGTAGTTAGTAATGCATTAAATGCATTATTAATAGCCCGCTCGATTATTAGAGGAAAAGTACCTAGAGCGCGTCGCGTAGCACTGCTTGTTAACCCAGAAATTAATAATCGTCACGAAAGAGTCAAACAGTTACTTCAATTGATTAAATTGGATCATATCAAACAAGATCAACGAACAAAAATTGAAGAAATCGTCGAAAATTACAGTGACAGATTTTTTGTTAAGGGTGACAAGTTCGGAGCCAGGAGTATCATCGAGCACGAGATCTATACTACCTCCGAAGTACCAATCAGACTCCGACAGTTTAGGCACCCCCCGCAGATCTGTAAATTTATAAATGAACAAATACAGGAATTATTAGAAAGAGGGATTATCGAAAAATCAACTAGCGCATACTGCGCGCCAGTCTTTTGCGTGGCCAAAAAGAATACGGAAGATGGCGAACTGTAACCGCCGCGCATCGTATTTGACTATCGCGCGCTTAATAAAATTATTCCGGATTATAATTTCCCAGTCCCTCTACCTGTCTACTTATTTGAACGAATGGCCGGTGCGCAACTATTCTCATCATTCGATATGTATTCATCATGTCATCAGATAAGCATTAAAAAGGAACACAGGCATAAAACGGCATTCCAATGCGAGTCAGGCCTATATCAGTTTTGTCGCTCGCCCTTTGGACTGAAAACTAGCGCACCAGTTTTTCTGTCACTAATAAATATATTAGTATCAGACTTAAAAAATGTAGTAGCATTTTTCGATGATATTTGCGTATATTCTAAAACATTCGACGAACACTGCGAGAGCATCATCGAGTTAATGAAATGCCTTCGTGAAACTAATCTGGTCCTTCATCAAATGCAAAATTCTATGCCCGGAAATCGAATATCTCGGTCATATAATCTCGAAAGACGGACTACGCCCGTGCAACGACAAACTGCGCACAGTGAAAGAATTCCCGGTCCCATGCACGCTAAAGAATGTTAAACAATGGCTCGGCCTGGCAGGATACTATAGACGATTCATAGAAAATTTTGCTAAAATGGCCAAACCACTTACTATTCTATTAAAGAATCGCCAGCCGTTCGTTAGGACGGAAGAGCAGCAAAGAGCTTTCGAGACACTACGCGATAAATTATGTGAACCTCCGGTGCTCAGACACCCGGATTTCGACAAGACATTTTTTCTTACCACTGACGCATTCGAAATCGGAATCGCAGGGTCGCTTTCTTAATTTGATGACGAAGAGCGAGAACACGCTGTAGCATACATCTCACGTACCCTCACACCTGCTGAAAGTAATTACCCCGCTATCCGACTCGAACTATTAGCTATAGTATGGAGTATTTCACAATTCAGACCTTATCTGTACGGCCGAAAATTCATCATCATTACTGACCATAGACCTTTGGTACATTTATACTCGATAAGCGACCAAAATTCACAAGCAACTCATCAGCGACTATTGTTACAAAATTTTAATTTCGAAGTCAGATATAAAAAAGGCGCGTCGAATGTCAATGTAGATGCACTCTCTCAAAATCCTATACAGGAAGTCGAACAGCTCAATAAGCATTTACAAGCAACTAGGCAAGATCCGGTTCAAACACTCGTCTTGACAGCTCAACTAGATGATGACACTAAAAGGCCAGGAAATATGCACGCCATGACCATGCGACGCGCGAGGGGCCAACAACCAAGTACAAAATACTTGGAAGCCATCAAGTCCCTCCTGCCGCCTCAGAAAAGTAGACACGCCAGTAACGGAAACAGACACTAATACTAATTATCCTACAGTTACTGAAAACACGTACTGCTCCGAAAGCAATAAAATTGGCACACAATATAATACGCATAATGAAGACTCTAAAAATAAACAGGATACACAACCAAAACAGGATATGACCTTTTTAAAAGACGTGATGCTTGAAGATTCAGTCAACTCCCCTACCGAACCTGTGACTTTACCCAATGAAAACATTATCTATTGTCGGGACGTACTATTTATGAGGCGAGACAATTACTACTGTGGGCAAAAAGTAAGGTGAATTTTCAATTTAAACTTCGCGGGCTTAACATTTCGGGCTAGTTCTTTTTTTCTTGAGTTGGTAGGACTGCGAATGACATCTGGGACAAATTTCATGTCAATGTCATCATCAGTAATATATTTACGCTTGTGCGACCAAACGACCAAGAGTGCATGTTTCGATTTTTACAATGTCTGATTTAATTGAGCAAAGAAGTGCCATCAAATTTTGTTTGGTGATTCTACCATGTCGCAGAAAAATGTTTATAAGTGGTACAAAGACTTCAAAGAGGGTCGAGAACGTGTTGATGACTTGGAGCGCTCCGGACGACCATTGACGTCAACAGATGACCAACACGTCAATAAAGTGAAGGAATTAGTGCTCGAAAATCGTCGGTTGACTGTTAGAGACCTTACTGATATGATCGGAATATCAGAAGGATCTGTGAAAACAATTTTGAAAGACCATTTGGGCCTACGAAAAGTCAAATCTCGTTTGGTACCGAAAACGCTCAATTTCTTGCAAAAAAGTCGCCGCGTTGATGTGTGTGAAACAATGCTTTCTGACTATCAGGACAAGCTCAAATACATGATTACGGGAGATGAGACTTGGATTTATGCTTACGACCCTGAAACAACCGACCAATCAAGCGAATATCGTGCTAAAGGCGAGGCCAGACCGAAAAGAGCACGTCAAAGTCGTTCAAAAATCAAGGTCATGATGACAGTTTTCTTCGATTTTCGTGGTGTGGTGCACTATGAATTCCTTCCACCCGGCCAAACTGTTAATAAGGAATATTATTTGAGCGTTATGCGTCGTTTACGTGAAGCAATTCGTCTAAAAAGACCAGAATTATGGGCCAACAACTCTTGGTTTTTGCATCACGATAATGCACCATCTCACACTGCACTCGTTCTTCGTGACCATTTCGCCAAAAATTCGACGCATATCGTTCCGCAACCACCGTATTCGCCTGATTTGGCTCCGTGTGACTTCTGGCAATTCCCAAAACTCAAGAGACCACTCCGGGGAACGCGTTTCGAGTCGATTGAGGAGATAAGAGCTGAATCGAAGAAGGCGCTGATGGCTATACCGGAAAGGGACTATTTGGCATGTTTCGAGGATTGGAAAAAACGTTGGCATAAGTGTATTTTATCGGGAGGGGATTACTTCGAAGGGTAAAAATATACTTCACTAACACCTTTGGTACCCCCCTGGATGTAGGTGCACTCAGCTTATTTAAATATGATAAACTACCACAAATGAACAAATTACAATTAGCCGTTCCCACTGTAATCAAAATAGGGAACAAGATGTATTTTATTATCCCAATCCGTCGTGAAAACAGAGAGACTACTGAAAACATTAGAAATTACACATACCTGGCACTGAAGCAATTAGTAATAAATTTAACTGAAAATAAAATTAAAACCGTCAGTATAGCCCAAAGTAAAAAAATTAAACTAGTCGATTTTTTTGAAATTTTACGAATGATAAAAAATACACTGGGTCCTTCTAAAGTCAAGATTATAGTATGTCAGGGACTTATAGTTTTCGCCCCCATCGAGCATCGTTAACAAATTATCGAGGAGGCCCACTGTTCAGCGATAGGTGGTCATAACGGTTGCAATAGAACTTACAAACGTATCAAGAATAAATACTACTGGGTACATTTGAAGGAAGATGTACAAGAGTTCATTCAAAAATGCTTACCATGCCAATTGAGAAAATTAAATAGACATAATATCAAACAAAAAATGATCATAACCGATACCCCGCCGGTTCCCTTTTTTAAAGTCAGCATAGACGTAGTAGGCCCACTCGAACCTACCGAAACGGCAAACGCTTACTTATTTACCTGCATGTACACGTTTAACAAATACGCCATAGCGGCATCCATGCCAGACCAAACAGCTACTACTGTAGCTGATAACCTTATTAAAAAACTAATATGTACCTTTGGAGCATCTAACGTCATAGTAAGTGACAGAGGCACTAACTTCACTTCAAAACTAATCAAACGTATTGCAGTTCGCTTCAAAATTAAGCATATTACTACAACGGCTTATTACCCGCAGGCTAACAATGTTGAACGAATTCATTTATCGTTAATTGAATATCTAAAAATGTTCACTTCCAAGACCAAAAATTGGGACGAGTATGTCGAACTTGCTATATTTAATTATAATACAAGCTGGCACAGCAGCCACCAGTTCTCGCCATGGGAACTGCTGTTCGCTCGCAAGCCACGCATACCAAGCGTAAAGCCCCTACTAGAGCAAGATTTACTACCTACCTACGAAGGCTACGTGGAAAATTTGGTCAAACAATTACATAATATACATGAAATAGCTAGAGAAAAATTAATAACATCTAAAGAAAAAACCAAAATGCAATATGATAAAAAAACAAATCCTAGCAAATTCAAAGTCGGTCAATGGGATTTTCTAAAAAGTGACCCAAAGCCTCATAAACTCACAGGCAGTCACTTTGCCGGTCTCTACTTGGTCCTGGAAGTGGGAGAAAAAGAAAATATCAAAATAGAAATAAACGAAAAAGAAACTCAAACAGTCCATGCCAATCGTTTAAAAAAATCATACATCGAAACAAGTAGTAATTGAGAAATTATGTTTCAAATGAAAGCAGTAATTCTCAGCATCTTTTTCCAGCAATACTTCAAAATAGTCACTCCTTTCATAGCCTACGATTGTTTTCAACGTTTTACTAACTTTACTACCTTCTCTCTTGTAGACATTGCTGAATACGACATTCCTAATTCAATAATTAATTCTACTGTAACTGAAATATCCCTCCTCCAACTTAATGATTTTGCAACTGTAAAAGTTCGTTATTGCAAAATAGAGGTTAAACGATCAGCCAAAACATGCGGCGCACTCTCTCATGAATGCCACCCCCCTTTTTCCGAAATAGAATATATTAAGAAAGTAACACGAGAAGAATGCATTAAAATGCACTCTTATCGAATAATGACGATCAGAGATAATCTAGTTCAAAACTTAATGATAAATCAAACAACCGTACACCCGATAGAGTTAGCAGGATACATTGCCCCAGACGGCACTTGCAGTAACGCGGGAAGTTTCTCCGACCCTTACGGCATATTCAGCAATGTACACGTTACTGGCTATGTTAAAGTATCACTCGAAGAAAGATTTAATTCCGTAACGCTGGAAACAAATAAAATCAAAATCGAGTCCGGAACTTCTTGTCAATTTACCGAAGACCGTTGCATTGGTAGCATATTAGGATACGCATTCTGGGATAGAACCGAGTCTCAGGCATGCCAAGCCAGCAAGTATACTAATCTATATTCAGGACCCTTCACTAAAGTAACAGAGGTCGGTAATGAACGAAGACCACTTTATGTATTGGATTCTGAGGAAATATCTTTTGCTTTCAAAGACCTCGGTAGAATGATACAGTGCGGTTTATAAAGATACCCTGAATCGTATTGCGAATTCCACGTGGGAATCGCTATGGAGTCGATTCATTACGTTCCGATCAGCGAGCGCCGCTGTTTTGGCCATCCTTATGATCTTTAGAGCAATTAAATTTGTCCTTGATACCATTATACATGGTTATGCCCTTCATTCCCTCTATGGCTTTAGCATACACCTACTTGGCGCATTCTGGAATTCTTTGACTAACTTGCTACTTTACCTAGCTAGGAAACCTGAAAGAGAAACAAACTTAGCCAAGCTAAACAAGGAAGCCTCGCCGGCAATACAGCCCGAAGAGCGACCTGCTATCTTTAAAATCGAACGTGACGATCAACTGACCTAGAAACCAAGCTACACACCGAGACAGATCTATCCAGTATTATCAGAACCAGAAATTCCACCATTAATTAACAAAACATAAAAGTCAACGATAACTATAGTCTGAAAACATGGATCACAAAGCCAAAAGAAAATCATTCGAAGACTTAATCATAGAAAAAAAGAGACTAAGTGTATCAACACAAATGCAGGAAGAAACCGCAATGGAATTCGGACACAGAATAAATGCATATTTACAAAAATACATTGTCATGGGAAAGGCCGCGCAAATGTTCTTATTTGAAGTTACAGAAGATGAAACTCAGAGAGAAAAATTAGCTATTTACATTTTTATTAAGGGCCTCAAACATGAAATCAGACGATACGTTTGCCCTACGACAAATTACAAGACGCACGCTTACATGCCGTACAAACAGAAAAAAATCTAATAGACATCAATCGCATCAAAAGAAATTCAATCCGCCCCACATCAGAGTCTTTTCAAAAATAACAACACTGAACAGTACACAAAAAAACAACTGTTTTGCATTATTTTCTTTTTTTAGGATACTGAGAAGTAACTACAAGACATTGCAGTAGCCACCAGCTGCTAAGCACCGAAAGACCTTATCTGTTATCAATTTCCTTCCGTAAAATCCCACAAAAATGCATAAAAATAACACTAATGAACCATCACCCCCCAGTAAAATACCTCATACTGAAAACGCATTGCATAACAAACCAAATTTAATAGAAGCAGAAGTTACTTATTATGTAAATAGTAACTTTTCACCTACTTGAACAAATTATCATTACGCCCTACCCATACAACAACAATTATCATATAACTTTGTCTACGTCAAAATCATCGTCCCTCGCAAACCACCATACGCCATACCATGCATTAAATGCACAGACTGCATACATCATGTCGTTCTACACTATCCCAACCTCGAGTTGCTTATAGACTCAATTTCTAAACCACCCGGCATTAACAGCCTTTTACCTTTCCGTACAAAAAACATTCGCTCTTTATAACAATTTCATGAACACTACTCTAACTGCTTACACATAACCATGAAATATATAGCAGAGATAAGAGATATCTTTGAGAAATGCACTAACCAAAACAGTCCTACACAGAAACATTACACTACGAGTCATCATCGCGACATCCAAGATAAAAATACAATGCTCAGCGAGCTACTCAAACCCAGTACTAATTACCTTTCTGACACGCCCCCACGAGTAGTACCACTCCTGCTCCGTAGAAATTATAACACTTCCCCAACCACACTAATAAACATTTTTAACCAAATAGGCAATTAGGAATGGATTGAGCTTTTTAACAAAATCGCTGTCAATGCTAGACAACAATTTTAAAAATTGAAAAAAACAACTCTTCCAGCTAACACCAGCAAAATGCTCTTACCCAGAGTACTTTTCATCAGTCTACTAACTACCGTTATATGCCAAAATCAGCTAACTACAAAGTAATATGATAGTCAACCTGGAATCGCTTTTGAAAAAGGACCTACGATTTATTCAAGAAAAATGGAATATTATCACCGCTCTTGACATCAACTCAGTACTTAACTCGCATTACAATTTTACCCAAACACTGGAAAAAATATCTGCAGCTTGCAAGACAATCGAGATAAACGATTTCATCAAAAGTTCTATATACACAGCCTACGAAGAAACAAAAAAACTCCAACATGTCAACGAAGCAGTCAGCACCTCTCTCAACGCGTACGCTTTTGACACACCCAACGGGGGCCGGGATGCCCTAGCATCGCCAGACAGCCTCTTACTCGAACATGCCGATAAGGCCCTTGAAGATGTTTTGTATATGCGCAAGAGTAATTTGACCGAACAAATGGGCGAGTATGACTTATCGTATATTACCGAAAATAATTTACAATCAGAAACAAATCTTTTGCTTTTTAGAAAAGCTCACGCAGATATCATTACTAGCGCAATGAGCCCAGTATATAATTCTACACACATTAGCCTTATTTTAGCCGAAATTAACGACATGCTACATAAATTTATTTACATATCAACTGAAGTACGTAAACTTCTGCAAAACAAACAATTTTCTTTCAATCCGCAATTTTTGCTAAACGCGATAAAAACTATCAAGGCAATTATTAATTCAAAGTTGCCAGTATATATGTCAAAAATCAATATCATAACACTACAAAATTGCAGAAGTTAACGTAGTTTACTTTCGTAAGAACATCATTGTCGAAGTAATTTTTCTCTTTGTCGATAGCAGCAATACGCAGAGTTTCAAATTATATTCACTACCAGTATTTCAGTATCTTAACAAAACTAACCAAGTCGCTAAATTCATTAGACCACAAAGTGATTACCTGACTCTGACAGAGGAAGAAACTACCCATGCCTTTATAAGCAAAAATTTAATTGATAACGAGTGTAAACGTATTTTTTCCTTCTATCTGTGCCCGCGCCCGAATATACGCAAGTCAAACAATAATTCCTGCGAGTTTAGTCTGTTAACATCACCGGAAGAGTCAAAGCTTGTATTTTGCCAACTTAAAACTAGCTCCGAAACTGACTACTATCTTATACCGACGTTACAAAATAATGTTTTGCTATACTCGGTGACTCTCAATACTTCCTTTGATGTGAATTGTAACGGCATAGTGGAACCCTTTCTTTTGAATAGCATTGGATTAATACAGATCCCCCAGCTGTGCGAACTTAGAACGAACCACCATATTTATTTGCGGGATAAGAAAACACTAAAGGCGGAAAATTTTGTAATTCCGATAATCTCTCTGATAACTACAAACGAAATAGTAATAAAAAGCCCAAAAATAAATAATAATCAGAACAGATACGAACACTCGGACCGAGTGAAATTATTACACGCGTATTTAGCGTTAGGAGTAACCATTGTAATCGTTATCGCATCCGTAATCGCAGTAAGTTGCATACTCTGCGCATATAGAGTGTGCAGTGACAAAGGTCATAGGTTCTTAAATATACCAATGTAAGAACTGAATCAGCCCTTAAACCCTCAAAAATGAATGATCTGCAAATCTGCACAGACATTACTTGACGAAAAATATTTTAGGCTACCAATCAACTACGACACTCCTCACTCCCCACCCATAGCCGTGCAAGCAATCCCACTCCAAGAATCCGAAACAACAGACACTCTTCCACCTCTCCCCACTTTCTAAAATAAAAAAATGGTATAAAAGCACTAACATACCCCCTGTCATGTCAGATACACCATACACCAGCACAATGAAACGCACGGCAATTACCACACTCGGCCCGCCACACAAGAAGGCCAATAGATTCTGGACGACTGAACAGGTATTAAACAACCGGACGTCAGCAGCAACAATGGAACGACTAATGACAAGATGGGAGAACTGGGAGGCTCAGATGAGCATGCAACATCCTGAGCTGCCACTATTGGACGACGATGGAGGCTGGAGCCACCACCAGCTGACGCAGTATATTTTCCAGGAGGCCCATCATGAACACCTGAACCTAAGGTTCCTCTTTGAGGAAACCTATGGAGGAGAGAGGTTCGGACGAGCCCCGTTCAGTCCATGCCGTGTGTGCGGACAAGACACCGCACATTGGCAGGGGTTTTCTTCTGCCGGGCATGCGTCGCAGCCGCTTCTAAACACCAACAACTGGCCATGGAGGCCGAATGTATCCGCCCGGAGCATTTTATGCTCAGTACTGCTCCTTGCGCCAGATGTATCGGCAAGGAGGTTTTATGTAGGTAGCAGAGGAGTTTTGCAGGTTCATCTTTTGGGGTTGCTGTAATCCTATCCCAAGTCCTTTCTATTCTTAGAATAATAAAATAAAAAAAATACCAACACAAAAAATATATAACGAAACACAACACAAAAAAAATATATACAGGGTGTCCCATTTTAAAGGAACCACCCCGAAATTTTCGACGGTTGGCGTTGTACAAAAAAATTGTTCAGATAATATTTGTTTGGGACAATGGGGCAACCTTTCTGTGAAATCCGATTTGACCTTGAGATTTATTTTCAAGGTCATTTGAAGGTCAAAGTCATTTTTTGAATAGGAACCTATATTTTTGATCCCGAATTCGGAAAGAGCGGAAAATTCTACGTTTAGATAACGTATTATGTGTGAGGTGCGGTTAACCCCCCCCCCCCCCCGCCTAAGGTCATGTAGGGGTCAAATTTATGATTTTCTTCATCTACGCACAGGGATGATTGGGCAAGGGTAAGGTTCATTGTAATAACCCAATAACTCGATAACCCAATAATCCAATAACCCGATAACCCCAATAATTCAATAACCCCAATATATCCCAAAAAATTATAGGGTCAAACAACAGTGACCTTGAGCTTAAACTGCAGGTTGATTTTCAAAGTCGACTTCATGTATTCAAAGCCTTCATAAGAAGTGTCATTTTCCATTTTGTGGGATAACATGTTATTTCCATTCATTTTTCTGGTGTGATTCCGGACAAGCCTACAAAGTTTCAACTAAATTGTTTAATAACACTTTTTTAGTATTGTTTATGACAATAGTGATTCGCGAACAGTCCTTCTCAGGATAGTTCAAGTGTAATTTTCTTAGTTGACTTAAAAGGAGGGAATATGCCGGATTATTCGACAAACACAATTGTTGATATTCTGTTGTCTCTCGGGGCATGTCAACGCCGATATCGTGCTGCTGCAAGGTATTACCCGCAGCACCCGGCTAGGTAATCAATATCTTGCCTTCATTGGCTGGGTAATCGATACCTTACTTTCATTGGCTGGGTAATCGCTACCTTGCCTTCACTAGCTGGGTAATCAATACCTTATTAACCTCACCCTTGCCCCGGTGGAATGGGGAGCTGAACCGCTCCCCCAACATAATACTTTATCTAAACGTACAATTTCCCGCTCTTTTCGAATCCGGGAAAAAAAAGGGGGGTCCTTATTCAAAATATCTCTTGGTTATTAGGTTATTGGGGTTATTGGGGTTATCGAATAATTGGGTATTGGAGTTATTGGGTTATTACAATTAACCTTACCCTTGCCCGATCATCCCTGTGCATAGATGAAGAAAATCATAAATTTGACCTCTACATGATCTTAGGCGGGGGGGGGGGGGGTAACCGCACCCCACACATAATACGTTATCTAAACGTAGAATTTTCCGCTCTTTCCGAATCCGGGATCAAAAATATGGGTTCCTATTCAAAAAATGACATTGACTAATAAACTAACCGGGTATCGGTAATTTAATTACCTATCGTATCAACCCTCCCGAGAAAATTTGTAAATCTATCTAGCGGAATAGATTAGTCTAAGCACTTTCTCCATAATATTTCCGCGAATATTACTGACCGCATATTAATTCGGCGAAAACACAGGAAGGGGTACATCAGCCTATGGTATAAAAAGATTGGATCGGAATCCGCGCAAAGCAGTTCAGTTCACACGATACACAGTTCGCGCAGTTCATATTACAGTTTACATTAGCGCTTATATTAGCGCTCATACTCTAGTACTCGTACTTATACTGATTTAGTTATTTCTAAGTCTCGCTATCCGGTTACTCAGAAGCGGAATTATACTCTGCTAAGCATTATAAACTTGCCTTTAAACAATAAATCTTAAATCAAGCGCAAACACCTGAGACTGTTTGTAAAAACCTCTTCTGAAATCCAATCCTAACAAGGTAAGAAACTAAGTGATCTACCTAAACACGCTACATATAATAAAGGCGCTATCCCTTTAACTAACCTCTGCTTAACTCCTGACTAAGATCCAACTTTTACCAACGCGACAGTACTTTAAACATTATTACGTCTAGCCGTAACATCTCCTCGCCTAGACATAACAATCGTTTCGTTTGCTTCGTTACTTCCTGATTTTTCATCTTCACTATGATTATTTTCTTTATCATCTTGTATTATTTCGAATCTATTCCTTGCATTACTTAACGAGTAGTCTAATTTTGCTTGTTTAATAGTTTAAATAATTTGTGTTTAATTGCCTGGACTGCTTCGACTGCTTGGACTTTTTTTATTAGAAGCGATTTTCCATTCTCCAAGTTTATCTTTATTGTTGGATGACGAATCATCACTTGCTTTTGTGGCTATTTTGGCCGTCTTGTTTCATGGTTCTGTTTAAACGTGTTTCACCTTTAACTGTCACTTCACTTGATATGCTATTGCTATAACTATGACTTTTCCGGTAGAGCGCAGTTTTAACACGTCTACTCACCTCAAGGTTCAAACGCTAACTGAAGAGATTCTTAACACGCTACGTTTTAGTGTTATTTGGATGAAAAATATATACTATAAATATATATCATTGTTAAATTAGTAATGAGTTTGAAGGTAATACATGGAAACATCTCCACAAAAAGTGAAGTAGATAATTGAATTAAGTCTGTCCAACCTTAAAAAACATATTGAAAACGCTACTATACATCTTGATTTTTATTTTTTTAAATGTTATACGAGAGAGTACGTAAAAAAAAATATTAATGCTAAAAGCAGCAACGATAAAAATAATTAGATAAGTATTTTTCAATAACCTTTTATATTTTGTTAAAGATATTTTTTTTGTGGAAATTATTTATTTACAGATACACACAGTTAGAAATTTCATATGTGGATTCAAATTTGACTCAAGTTATACAAAATCAAGAAAGGGATTAAATATCATAGAAAAATTTTGAGGTCTATGCATACGAGGTGTGATCAAAAAGTAAGGTGAATTTTGAAATTTAGCGGGATACGTCCGTTCGATCTTCGACTTTTTTATTTGGTTATGTCGGTACACTCGTCTAGAACATACGTTCCAAATTTCAGCTTTGTAGTATGTTTGGTTTGTTTGTGAGAGACATCAATGTTAGAAGTGTTTTGCGTGCTCCACGATTTGCTGCTGTCTAAAAACATGGATCAAAGAGTTTGCATTAAATTTTGTGTGAAAAATGGAATCAAATGTTCCAAAACACTTGAAATGCTGAAAGTGGCATACGGTGAGTCTACTTTAAGCCAAAAAAATGTTTACAAGTGGTATAAGCTCTTCCAAGAAGGCCGAGAAGACACCGACAACGAACCTCGTTCTGGACGCCCCAGCACATCAACAACTGATGAGAATGTTGAAGAAGTGAAGAAAATAGTGTTGGGAAATCGTCGAATTACCATTAGAGAAATTGCTGATGATATTGGCATCTCATTTGGTTCGTGCCAATCAATTTTGACGAGTGTTTTAGACATGAGACGTGTGTCAGCGAAGTTTGTTCCGAAATAGCTCAATTTCAACCAAAAGAAACGTCGCATGAGCATCGCCAAAGAGCTACTGAATGACGTCAACGATGATCCAGATTTACTCAACAGGGTATTAACAGGTGACGAAACATGGGTATACGGTTATGACGTCGAGACTAAGACTCAATCGTCCCAGTGGAGGCATTCTGGATCACCAAGACCAAAAAAAGCACGCCAAGTTCGATCAAATGTAAAGGTTTTGCTTACAGTTTTCTTTGACTGCAGGGGCGTGGTGCATCATGAGTTCTTGCCACAGGGTAGAACAGTAAATAAGGAATATTACCTGCAAGTTATGCGCAATTTGCGCGAAGTAATCCGCCAGAAACGTCCGAATTTGTGGAAAAATAAAAATTGGCTTTTGCACCATGATAACGCCCCTGCTCACACATCGTTGCTTGTGCGCGAATTTTTGGCTAAAACCAACACAGTAACGATGCTACAGGCACCGTATTCCCCAGATCTGGCCCCCTGTGACTTCTTCTTGTTCCCAAAACTGAAGAGGCCCATGAAAGGACGGCGTTTTGCCACGATTGAGGAGATAAAGACGGCATCGAAGGATGAACTAAACAAGATCACAAAAAATGATTTTTTGAAATGCTTTGAGGATTGGAAAAAGCGTTTGCACAAGTGCATTATATCCGAGGGGTATTACTTTGAAGGAGATAAAATAAAAATTGATGAATAAATAAATATTTTTTGAGAAAAATAAAAATTCACCTTACTTTTTGATCACACCTCGTATATATAAATGAGCTGATGACGAGTTTCAAAAGTATATAAAATAATATACACAATCAATTATCGTCATCTGATTACATACTACCAAAAAAATCTACTATTACATTCCTGTCAATTTATTTATATTCTGGATGAAAAAGAAGTAAAAATAAGTGCGTCTTTCGTACAAAAACAGAATGATTTGTATACAAAGTTATTTGCCAGATTTTCATTTGAGTCTAGAGAAAATATATAAACTTTTTACACTGTCCATCCATATCATGCTGGATCTAAAAATATTTAGCTAAATGTTGGTCATCTAAACCGATTAGACCACATGTATATGTAAAAATGTTTTTGAACTTAATTTTCATTTTAAAAGTGATCAAAACAAAGAAGTTTTTATGATGATTGTGCTGTTACAGATAGATTTCACGTGAATAAACGTTATCTAAGTCATTCCTCCTTACAGCAATTACATTGATAAGATTGTGACGGAGAATCACGGCTCGGCCGTTGCTCTCCGTCAGGCTCTCACTGATCCCCGTGCGCCTTGCCGAGCTAAGAGTGTGGGCTAGTTGAGCACACTCTAATCGTTCTGTCTTTCTTGCTCCCTTTCTCGAGGTGCGACGGCAGTGACGGTGATTGGAGGGAGCCGACGAGAAGAGCGCAGTGAGAGATAGAGAGACGGAAGATAGGGGAGAGCTAGTGTATCGTCGGCAGATCTGCGCGCGCATCTCGCTGGCCAAGAAAGGAGAAATCGGCAGTAGCTGTTTGGTAGCCGAACAGACCACCGCGCGCACACCTTTTCATCGTTTTTTTCGCCTGCATTTTGTGTGTTCTGAGTTCCCGCGCCCTCGCCGAAGATTTTTCCAGGATACGTGCCCGGTGCGCGGAGTGACAGTTTCTTTTTGTCTGTGTTTTTAGCGAGTGCAGCGAGGCCGGCACCGATGCACGTGGGCGACCGGCAAGATGACGCGGGCGTGTGCGCGCGTGCGGTCATTTTTGTGTGCCACGGTGAGAGCGATGTTCTCGCCAATTCATCTCGGGGGACGAGATTCAGTGCGATCAACACACACACACACACACACGTTTGATGATCTCCAACTCATACATACAGACATACTCAGAGGCTACAACTACAATACTACAGTAACAGTAATAACCATAACAACGAATACAACACCAGTACCAGTCACTGTAGTCACACAACAAAGTAATAATAGTAACGACACAAACAACCATAGTAACAAAAGTAATACTAACAGCGCTAACAACATCAAGAACAACAACATCGCCGAGTCCCAATCAACCGAGATTCAAGAGTACGAGAGCGATTGTAAAGGAATCTTTTTATTTGCTACAGAATTTTCTCCTCAACGAAGACAAGGGCGGATGGAGGCAAGGTCGGTGCGGTGTTTTCTCTCTTTCTCTCTCTCTCTCTCTCTCTGCCCGAGGCGTCGAGTAAACATTACGCGGCTCGGCAGCTCTGCCGGCTGCGAGGTTACGCATTGAATTCGCTCAAGCGATTTGTTTTTTTTTCTTAGTTTGTATGCTGATGTGTTCTTCTTTACATATTCTCTCCTTGATCGAGTAAACAGCGGTTCGGTGAGCAGCCCTGCAGCCGATCCACTGCGTGCTTATATTTGCATTTGATTGTAACGGCGGTATTATTTTGTTCTCTTATTATTTTGTATTTCATTTCTATTATTTTGTATTTCATTTCTTTTATTTTGTATTTCATTTATTTTAGTAGATTCGATTATTTTGTTCGCGGATAAATTTAATTACTTTGTTTCTTTCGTTGTTGTAATTAAAATTATTGTTATTTCATATTTGGCTATAATCTCTATACCCGAAATCACTCCTGAGCCCTCGGAAGGTTAGGCAGTGTCCGACGTAGTGGGCCTCCTTGCAAGCTGAGCAGCCCCCCCTTGCGCGAACCGTCTCAGTGGCATGGGCTCGGATTGTCTTCAGGGCGGTGAGCTGGGCAGTCTTCCGTCGACCGCTTAAGTAGTCGTTGGAGGAGGATTAGCCACCTGACCGAGAGCGCGTAACGTGCAGTATCGCCGCTGCAAAAACTCGGTGAATTGGCTGAAGGAAGCTTCGCTGGTCATCGATGAAGCATCGGATGACATGCTGGGCTCAGGCTCTTCCTCCCAAGCTCTCTTTATGACCGAATCCAGGGCACGCATACCCATGAAAACAAACCAGGCGTCCCACGTTTGGATGGGTTGGTTCAGTCGTTCGAGTTGGGTGCGGCACCTGTTCAGCTCATCCATGAGCGACTGTAGGCCTTCTGGTGTTTCCTTCATGAGAGGCCTCAGATTCACAAGAGCGGCAAGGTGGTCTCTTACTCGTAGCTTCGACTGGTCGTAACGTCTGCAGAGTGCATCCCACGCCTGTTTATAATTGCTCGCGATGGAGCGGAAGCTTCGCAGCGCCTCCTCCGCTGGCCCCTTGACGTTCGTTTTGAGGTAGTTGATCTTCGTCGCATCCCCTAGCGTAGCGTTGTCATGAACAAGGTCCACGAAAAGATCCCGAAAGGCCTCCCAGTCCTCAGGCTTTCCGCTGAAAGTAGGCAGCTCCAAGCGAGGTAACTTCGAGAGGGGAAAGTCAGTGCCGTGGTCTGCCGCAGTTAAAGATACGTTGGAGGTTGACGCACGGTCCTCTGAAACCGCACAGCGGACTCGATGATCCAGCAACATGCCGCGGCTCTCCACGTAAAGCTCCTCCGCCAGTACGAAGGTGTCGCTCGACCGATAATCAACGGCCGACTCATCGCCAAGGGTGAGGAGCTGGCCATGATTGTGATGAAGGTCTCGCCAGTATCCTTCCAGTAGCTCAAGCCTTGAGTTGATGGACCCGAGCGTCTAATTCGTCGTAGGCGTGCTTGCGACCCTTTCAGCAATTCTCTGGATGGCCCTTTTCAACTCCCGTTGAATGTCAACAAACTCCTCAACAGGTTCAGCGAGCCAGTGAAAGCGAGCAGCCTTGCTGATTTCAGCGCCGCTCCATCGGACCGGAAGCGGCCTATGAGAAAAGAGATCCATAAGACCTCATCGTCGTGTCGGCTGGAGTGTAATAAATAGTTGCGGGGAGGGGGGTTCTCCGGTCTGCACTCTGCCATCCACGGAGATGTTGATCATCTTCAGGATGGCTCGCTTTGCTCCACTGACTCGCTTATCTCCAAACAGGCCCTGGTGCGAAGCGACTTGCTGAGCATCCGAGTAATCGTCTTCAGCAGCCGCGTGCTCTGACGTTCGCTGATCGTAATGATGCCGTCATCAGCGACGGCCGCCCGCCGCGATGCCCGCCATTTGCAATGAAACTCGGCTCTCGTGCATTCCAGCGATCGTTTGAGGCCGCCGTTTGGCTTCACACCCGTCGTCGGTGTGCGATGCTATCGCCATTGGTGGTCGCCCGCCGTCACGTCAGTGCATTGACTTCGTCGTTGACAGATTCTCGAGCGCGCCCCCACTTCTAATAGCGATGTGCCGCAGGTGCCGGCAGAACGACCACGTGCGGACCGCCAGTTCTTCCTGTCGGATTGGCGCTGGCCGGCTCGTGAGACGGACGTGTGCCGGCTGCTCTTTGCTCGTGAGACCGGGAGTCCCCGCATAGTGATAATACACAATCTATCTCTCATAGTTCTCATATTCATGCCTACTCTGAGTGTCTTTTGTGTGAATGCAGCTTCCACAATCTTTTCCACAAGAAAAATATTAAGATTAAAACTCAACGCCTCTCAGAGAGGTTAGTTTTCCGCTCTGTGCGCCGCCGCCTGGCGCGCGCCTCGCCATATATTTTGAAAAATTACATTAAGTCAAAGACAATGGCTGTTAATAACTTAGATATGCAAATTGACGGTACTTGTGCTGCTCTAAATGCTACTGATTCTGATAACGTCATAAACAATGATACTGAAAAACTCAATGCTTTATCTACCAATAGCACAATAACCTCGAAAACGTCCGTTAGCTCCACCACAACGACGTACACTACGACCACCACAGCAATAATGTCAACAGATGTCAATACAAGAATTTATCCGCCGACTAGTAATAAAATTACCAATATTTTCAAGCTGGAAAGAGATTGGCATAAAGCGAAAAAAGAACTTGACATGCGCTCTCAGTGCTCAGTGGCACCTAACCTTGCAGCTGCCAGAAAAAAACGTGCTTCCTCGAACTCGCCGTTGTACGACTCCCAAGATATCGCTGCCTCACAACATAGTCCGTCTGATAGTGAATGGCAACAGCCGAGAAGGCCTGTCAAAACACAGCGCACACAGGGCCCCAATACAACGATGATTACTTCGACAAATAGATTTGAATCTCTCCAAACAGAAAAATTATCTCAGGGCAGCAACCCTTTTAATTTTGCTCTACCCCAACCGACTTTTCTTAGTCAAGGACCGGTCGCGATGCAGCACCAGCAGGCCATACCGTCCTCCCAGCCCACCCGGCTGAAGAAAAACCATCGCTCAGATAAACCTACCAGCAAGCCGTCTCGAGCTCTGTTAGATCATAATAACTCGCAAGATAATACCGCCGCAATGCAGCAGCCGACTGAAGCGACTGCTCCATCATCCATCAAACCCGAGAGACCGCCGCCGATCCACGTACAAGGCCCTACACTGAACGAAGTCATCAACATCTTGAAGGATAAGTTAACCAAAGAAAATTTCTCGGTGAAAGAAAAACTCTCCAATTGTCAAACTATTTTTGCTAAAAGCTTAACTTCCTATAGTACTATTATTAACGTCTTGAAAACAGCGAATATCAAATTTTTTACATACACACCCAAAAGTCTTAAACCAAAGAATGTAGTCGTCAAAGGCATTAATGGCATTTGGTCGACTACCGATGTTGAAAATGAATTAAAGAGCCTAACTCTTCCCGAGACTAAAATACTTAAAATTACCATAGCTCATCTAAATAAAAATAATCCTAATACTCCTTACTTTCTAGTTCAACTTAGCAATAAAAGCAACACTAAACATATTTTCGGAGTCGAATCTCTTTGCTACCAAAAAGTTAAAATAGAGTATCTCAAAAAAAGAAATCAATTCCAATGTACCAACTGCCAGCGCGTCGACCATAGCAGCTCGGGTTGTTCGCTCGGATATAGATGTGTTAAATGTAAAACTAGTTATAAACCGAGAGAGTGTCCGCTCGACAAAAATACTCCTCGTGAACAATTATACTGCTGTAATTGTGATAAAATTGGACATCCCGCGTCGTACCGAGGCTGCCCTTATCTAGTATTTATGAAACATGCTAAAATTTCTGCTAGACTTAATCTAGCTGCCCTACGTAATCAAAAACTAGCCCGAATCGAGCAATCGCTTACTAACAAAAATAATGCTACTACCCAGTCCCGCGATAAGAGCAACCTCGGTATCGCTATTGCGCCGCCCAATAATCACTCTCAACAATATGCTGCTGTCCTACGTCAGCCCGCTCGCAACTTCGTACCTACCACAGCGTATGGTGAAACAGACCTATGAACTAATAATGATTTCTCGGCACTGATCTCTGACCTCAGAAATCAAATGTCGCATTTCAACTCACAACTCAATAACATCAATGCCAGACTTTCGCAGGTCTGCGCCACCACAGTTGAAAATAGCAAGAGAATTGATGTTCTTTTTTATGATCACGATTACGAAAATGGCTACGATTAATCAACTATCGTCAGCACAACATGATAATGTAAATATACCTCATATTATACACCCTTTAAAAATAGCTTCGATAAACGTCAATTCTCTCGTTTCTCTTGAAAAACGCTACGGCCTTTTAAAATTTGTTAAAAATAACGACATAGATGTAGCACTACTCTGCGAAACTAAACTTAATCAAAGATATAAGCTGCAATTTGCTGATTATCACATCATTTGAAATGATAGGCACATAAATGCTCACGGTGGAGGCACGGCCATACTAATAAGAAAAACTATTCCTTTTGAATACATCTTTACTCCATCCTCAAAAAATAATGTCTTACTTGAGTATACTATTATTAAAATTAAAGCATCCCAAATTAACTTATTTCTAATTACATCTTATGCTAATAATAAGGAACAAAAAGTTTTTATTAATGAACTTGATGCACTATTTATTAATCTCGATTTAGCAGCAACAAATAATTTTTATTTATTAGCAGGTGACCTTAACGCTAGAAATCGGGCTTGGGGAGACCTCGGTGACAATAAGAAAGGGACTCTTCTTAGGAGTTGGGAACTCGGTAATGGCATTTCCTACAAAGTTAAGATTATCCCCCCCAATACACCTACTTTCAACAACGCAAACACCGTTCTTGATCTTTGTCTATCAGATAATCGACTATCCTTTACAGATTTAATAAATAATAAAATTCCCACTCTTGATTATACAAGTGACCATATGGCACTAGTATTCTCCATAGATCTCCCTTCCACTGTTCACTCTATTGATCCTGCCGTCTCATATCGCCACATGTACAAGAAAACTAAATGGAACCTCTTCACAAAAAAAACCAATAACGAATTTGCTCCATTCATTCCTACCGACCGCAATCTCACCAATACAGAAATTTTAGACCACATAAACAAACTTAACTCTTTTATTGCCTCTTCCATTGAAAAATACGTTCCAAAATTTAAACCAGATGATAATGTACTCAACTACATTAATCTAAGGATTAAAAAACTACATAAAAAAAAATCTTTCCTCATCTCACCTCTAAACCGTACCCGCCGCCAAAACCCTAATCCCTATGTTATCAGTACATTAAATAACCTCATCAATATTGTGAATGTCAAACTTAAAGCAGAATTCAAGTCTTCTTACGAGAAATACTGGGATTCCCAGATACGCGCAATTGATCACCGTAATGTAGAATCGTTCTTTCCTAAAATCAATAGATTTTTTCGCCCAAAAGGTGAGATGAAAATTGACTTTTTCGAAATAGACAATACAGAACTTCATCTCTTGGCTCGCGCTGGTTGCAATATAAATACCCTTCCAAAAGTTAATAAAAATCTCCTAGTTGAGTCTCCATCCGATATCCTCAATGTCATAGGTGCTTACTATGAACAAGTCAACTCACCCCGAATCATAAATGCCGACCTCCCATTCAAGGATGAAGTTGAGAAAGTGGTCAATGAACTTGTCAAAACCTTTGAAAACAACCATTCTTCTGGCTCACATATCACTGAATTCTCCGATAACAATCCAGCAACTGGTCCCAGACCTATTGATAACAGCATCTTTTTTACTTCGGTTGATCTTTCTACACGGATCTTTAGATCACTCCCTAATAAAACCTCTTCTGGCCTGGACAATATCCCTCCCATAGTTCTTAAACACTTGCCACCTTGTATCATCCGAGAATACACCACTATCTTCAACAACTGCTTGAATAATAGATTTTTCCCTGATCCTTGGAAACGTGCAAAGATTCTCCCAATCCTAAAGAAAGGTAAACCAGCCTCCAAAGTATCCAGCTATCGTCCCATCAGTCTAACACCTGCCGTCAGTAAGGTTTATGAAGCTGTGATAAGCTTCACCCTTCGAAAACACACATACTCCAACAACATTATACCCGATAACCAATTTGGCTTTCGAACACAGCATTCCACTACTCACGCGATCCATAAAATAACAACAGACACAAACTCCCATCTACACAAAGGTGATGTCGTCAGCGCCTGTTTAGTTGACCTAGAAAAAGCGTTCGACTCGGTGTGGTTTCCTATACATTCTTCATACTAACAAATACCCGTTAGACTTCATCCAGCTAGTATGGCACATGACGCGTGACCGCAGTTTTGCCACATACAATGGACAAGAAATCTCGTCTCTCCTATTCATTCTGCTTGAAGGACTACTCCAAGGCACTGTGAACTCTCCAGAGCTTTTCAATATCTTCACTCATCACATCCCTAATCTTTTCGGTCTGAACACGCACAATAGCACCTACTCCGCAGCATTTGCTGACGACTATATCATTCTTGCAGCAGGCGAAGATCCTAATACGGTTACTAAAACTCTAGACCTACTTTTCAATAAAACCATCCTCCAATATAAAGCCCTTAACCTAAAAGCAAATTATCTGAAATGCGAGACTATACTCTTCCACAAACCACTTAGATTCATCTCCCAGAAGAAAAGAAACGCGATTAAAGCTTTCCAAATCTACCTGCGCGATAGTACCGGTGATCACCCAATTGAGCGTAAATATACTGGCAAATATCTAAGCGTACACCTTGACTATTTACTTCGTATGAACGCTCATATCGATACCCAACTTTCTAAAGCTAAAATTTCGTTTAACGCATATAATCGATTATTTTTTAACAAAGCCCTATCATACCGCACTAAGGTCATCTGTTATCTCCTGCTAATAAAGCCAATTCTAACCTATGCCTGTCCGATATGGTGGAATATTAGTGCCTGCATAATGGAAAAACTCCGTAAATTCGAACGATGCTGCCTTAGAGCCTCGCTTCACTTATACCGTAAAGCAGGTAGTAAAGAATTTATTAGTAATAAAACTTTATATGATAATGCAAACGTCCCCAGAATTGATAATTTTATCATAAGACTGACTAGAGATTACTTTGCAAATCTTAAATCAATTAAAAACTCCCATATTGCTAAGCTCACTTCTCTCGACGAAATTGACTGTAAAGCCACTGCACATACTGGCTATTTTCCACCACATCTATTTATGTACTTTGACAAATCAGGATTTATCCAAAATGAGAACAATGTTCCTATAATATATCACAAGAAACGAAGTGCCGCCAATAAAAACATAAACTTTAATCCTAATAACACTAATAATATCAAACACTCGATGTCTATCTCCGAAATAGACTATAAAAATTATCACAGGCTTCATGTTAAAAAATATTGGTGGCTCGCGAATAATGCCAAATACTTAGACGAACTGCGACGCCGTTCTAAAAGGAAATAATATCAATATTAAATCACGAACTCGTGATATATGGCATAGATGCTGATCCCCACTACAAAGATAATTTTCCAACATGACCGTTGGCTATCACTCTCCGTTCTCTAATGTCTATGACATTCTTACTTGTATAATACATGTATAGTTTTAGTTTAATCTTAAGTTTTTCCTTAGTCTGTAAGCACATCAAACGATAACGACGCACAGGTTTTTACACCACTCTTTTTCCTGCAACCAACAAAACGGACAGTTATTTTCAGCATTGTGACGAATTTGTCAACCGCATCAACTATCTCTAGTTGTTTTTTCTATACATCCTACTTAAAAATATTGTGAGAATACGAGATGTTCACTGAGCCACATATTCTATCACGTTTCGCTAATTTCTAGGTTTTATTTTGTAAGTTAATTTGCACCTGTATACATATGTAAATGTCTTGATTTAAGCAAATAAACGTTTTTATACAAAAAAAAAAAAAAACTTCGTCGTTGACAGCCACCTGTCGCGACGCCCACCGTTCGAGCAAAAGCGCTTTCGCGTCAGCGGTCAACCACCGCCACGGCCGCCATTTTGTGCGCGTGGCAGTCCTTGTGCCCATGCACAGCAATCTTTCACTGCGGTGGCTCGTCTAAGTCAGCGGCCGTCGGCCGGCAATGACTACCAGAGCCACGCTAGCTTCCACGGCTGGCTCAGTCCTTTGATTCGTTTTCTTTCCGTCAGCGGATCCGGCTCGAAGGACCAAATGGTATGAGAAGGCAAGAAAATGATGCTCAGGGGTTAGCTGGAATCTACTAATTTATTTAATTGAAGTCTACAGTTGTTGGTACGAAAACTATTGGAGTGAACAATGGCAGCGTGCGATCAGGATCAGTCGAGAAAGCTGAATGGCGAAGAAAAGAGAGCCAGTAGAGAGGGGACGCGCGCGCAGCAGGAGAAGAACGATGAGCTGCCCCTACTACTATTACTCCGAGTCACATTCGATAACTCGCCCTCAGAGGTCATTTCACCAAACACATTTTGACTTTTAGCAACATAATCGTGAATTCTGAAATCCTGATTACATTTTTTTCTTAATATTTCAATATATTCGTCTATTATCAGCGTAACGGTAATTAATTGATATTTTTTATCAATGGTAGCCCATTTCTTACACTCGATATTTTTAATAAAATTTTGATTAAAAAAGATGTAGAACTGATTCGCGACTTTATTAAAACCTGGACAATCAAAACACTCATCGTAACGACACGCTTCGGTAGGGTTTTCACATAAAATAATGTTGAATATTTCTTTATAATTAGTTGGAATAATTTCTTTTGATTTTAATTTGATAATTAAAGAATGTAGGGCATTTAGTAGTAATTTTATATTTTGATGATAGATACAAACGCAAACGTTATGAATTCCTTTTGAATCATTAGCTAATACACACTCTTCCGGTCGGTACTGACAAAAAGTCGAAAATCCAATTTTAATATCTTCATTATAATTTTCATTATATCACTTTTTAATAAAACATAAGCTTCTTTTAAATTAAAAAGCATTAACCGTTTTTGAATTTTAACTTTTCCAATATCTGTTTTAATAGTTTTATAATCTTTTGCAGCAGATCGAGGACTACTTATATCAATTTCCCGATAAAAGTTTTAAATTCTTCGAATAACAACATCGGTTAAAATACGCATTCTATTACGCGGTAAAGGTTTAGCTAACATGCCTTCTTTTTCTCTTAACTTCTTTGATTCTTGAGCACCGTGAAATGAACAGCCTATGATTTTTTCTACTTTACGAGCACTCCAAGATTCTGGGAGAAGCGTTAAAATACTTAAGTTTTCTGCGTAACTCGAAGCTTTAGAAAATTTTTGTTTAATATCTTCGATCAGTTGTGTCTCGAAATCACTCGGCTTTTCAGTTTCACCTTGCTCATAATCTTTTATTAATATGCTTTTTAATTTTGACGACAAGAAATTAATTTTATTATTTATAATTGGTGGATTTTGTATATCATTTAAATTTACTGTACCTATCTGTAGTTTATTTAGTAAAAAATTAACGGATTCAAACACATCTTTTTTTAGTTCACATTGATTTAATTGGAATTCGACATCTTTCTGAAGATTTTCACGCGATAAACAGCTTTTTGCATATTGTTTTTCATTTGAAGTACCACAAAATTCGTCCTCACTAGACTCATCTTCATTATTTTCTATTTCACAATTTTCTAATTGGTGTTCTATTATAACACGATATAACGGGGTTTTAGCTCGTGCTCTTTCCGGGCTAAATCAGTTATATAATAAATAGTTCTCGCGGATTAATATTTTAACAAAGCGAAGTGCGCTATCCAAGGCAACCCTGTGCGCCAGTGCGAACAGTGCTTGGGTCCAGCCGCATCAGCTTGCCTCCTTCCTTACGTAGGAATTCGGCCCGCGGAGAGTGTCGTGAGCCACAGGTTACTTGGTGAGGGACAACCTAAAGAGTCTCGCGGCGAAGTAGTTATGTAACAGGGCAGGTGTATCGGAATAAGTTGCTGCGGATTTTGGTAGAAACTAATCTTGTATTTTAGGCACTTACGAATACATACAAGCGCGCGTGGTGGCGAAATGTGAGCGGCAGCGAACAAGGCGACGACGCAACGCAGCGCGCCGATCTTGTCAGCAACCGAACAAGATCGGACAACGAATTCGCTTAAAGCGGCTCGAGGCAGGACGCAATGCCGAGCAGAATGACAGAGTGCGTAAGCCGGGCGATAAACTAAAGCGACAAATGCAGTTAGCAAGCAATAGGAGAGAGAGAGAGCCTAAGAGAGAGAGAGAGAATCGAGTAGGTACTTACAGTAGTTGTCGTCGGTTATTAGAACGGCAGCAACGCACGAACAGTAGATCGCGACCACGCTTACTCCTGTCCTACACTCGCGCGGGTGTTCTCGCTTCCTAGCCTTATAGCTAACGGAATCCCTGTCAACATCAGCTATGCGCCTTCGCTTATCGCTGGCGATCTTTGGACTCGTATAATCACCACTGCGTACTCGCTTACTCCCTCGAGATCTCTCGTAACGCAAAAGAAAAGGGTGTTACTGTCAAACTATGCTAGCGTCCGTACTTGTCTCTGCTCGCATGCCAACTAACTCATTACGCGCTCTCCTTCTCTCTCTCCTTCGCGATCGCGGTCTCTCCGCGACATCCGCGCTAGGGACTATCGATAGTATAGATCGTAGGACTCGACTCTTACCTTGTTCGCTGACATTTCAACTGCGCTACAAATTACAAATTATTATAATGCATGGTAAAGTATAAATATGATTAATAAACAAACTGGCCGCAGGGAGAGAGAGAATAACGAGAATGCGACTCGTTATAACGATTATTATTAGATGTCGCGTCAAAATTAAAATCACAGAAATCAACTTCCATAGCATGCTCGTCTTGACTATGTAATAGAGTTGGCCTAAAATATCCTCTATCACCAATTATTTAAGGGGAGGGCAAGGGAGGCGGTGTGTCGCTCCTAGCAAAGCAGGAAGGAGAAGGTACACTCAATGATTTCACACACTCAACTTCGTTAATTGACCTTTTATTGCACTTGCACTTCCCTGAGTGCCGACGAGAATGCAAAACCACTTATCACTAATAATACGCAAAACTTACACTAAATGAGATGACCGGCACGTTAGCGCCATGTCATCTCATTAACCGGCTCAAACGACTAAGTGACGAAGATATGTTGCACTGGCTCGTGAAAGCCTGGCGCCGCACACAAAACCGCAAGACAATGCCGAGGAAAATAGAGAGAGAGAAACGAGAGGAGAGAAAACTAAACCTGACCAAAAAGTGATGGCTGCTTGGCAGGTGGGCTGCAGGTGAGGCGGCTAACGCAAGACGTGGCCCAGTTTTCTTTGTCGTCACGGCTTCACACTCTTTGTCGTCACAGCTCTCACACTCTCTCTCTGGTTCGAGGCAAAGAAAAGATGGCAATCCTCCCAGTGCGGCCGATCTCCTTCGCGTGCGACGATCTAGTAGTGCGTGCGAGTCGACTTCTCACGCCTTCCCCACCATTGTCCTCCTAATCGGTGGCACGCCGCACTGCCCAGCGCGACAAGTGCCGCGCGCCGAGCCTCACCGAACTACATATATTTTCTCTCTCTCTCTCTCTTTCCTACTCTTGATATTTCCTTCCCATTTCTCTTGCTCGCTGCCTTCTCTGTCTCTCTCTCTCTCTCTCTCTTTCTCTAGCTACAATACTGAAAAAATAAAGGCAGGCATCAGACACGTAAAATAACGTGCGTCCGATGCCAGCCGTGCACCTTTGCCTAGGAAGGAGAGGGAAACGAGCACACGGTGCAGGCCATGACCAGCCTACACCGTCACAGCCCCTCCGAAGGCCGAAACTCTCCCTTGGAGACAAGGCCTTACCTCTCTTTAAGCTCTCTCTCTCTTTCCGGCAAATGGCTCACGACTTGATCAAACGCTACAAACCAAAATAACTTATGAGTAAACTTATAGTACTTAAATTAGCTTAATCTAAATTCCTTGATTTTTAACGAAGATTCTAGTCGGTAACCGATTTATGTAAACTAAATTTACAGCATTAAACACAAGAGCAATGCGTGACTTACACAACTAAAGTTAAACTAGATATACCGTCTAATCGAGACCTCTAACACTACGAGGTGGAATGTATCGCTTCAATTCCGATACATGTACTCTCGCGCTACGGTGTTTGCTATCTGTCTGCAACTCGTAAATCTCGGGTGAGACTACGCTAATGATCTTAAACGGACCGTCAAATTTCGGATCTAATTTCGCGTTCTTACCCGCGGCAGCGTTAGAAAGCGTATGGACTTTCCGCCAGACTAGATCGCCTACTTGAAAAAGTACTTGCTTTCTACCTCTATCATATCGACGCTTTTGCTTTTCTTGAGCTTCTTCAATATGTTTCGCCACTAAGTCTCGAAGCGCATTCAATCGCGTTAACCGATCTGTCCACGCTTGCGTATCAATTTTCGTAATAGGCAATTTCTTTTCTAGTTCTCTCCTAAGACTCTTAACCGGCCGAGGATCTCTACCAAAGTTTAAGAACGCCGGAGATACCGTAGTCGACGACTGCGTCGCGGTATTTAAAGCATGCCTAAGCTCGTGCAAGTAACGGTCCCAGCTTCTGTGGTCTTTATCAACAAACATGGCAATCATAGTTTTCAACGTCTTATTGACGCGTTCAACTGGATCGCTCTGCTGATGATAGGCAGGGCACAACACATGCTCGATGCCATGCTCTCGCAACATACCTTGGAAGATCACGCTCTTGTATGCTTTTGCATTATCACTTATCAAGTACTCTGGCGTTTCCCATCTAAATAAAATTAATTCTTCCAATGCAGCGGCCAGAGCAGGCCCGTCCGCCGACCTAAGCGGTTTCAGTTCTATCCACTTGGTGAATAGATCTTGAAACACGACCATATACCGAAACCTATTCTTGCTGCGTGGTAGCTCGACTACGTCCGTGGCTACTACGGCCCACGGGCATTCTACTGCACGTTTTCCCATTAAGCCGAGCGGCGCCTGTTGTACTGTTTTGTACTCCTGGCACTTTTTACACTCGGCAATGAAGGTACTAATGTCGTACCAAACGCCCGGCCAGTAGTACTCACGTGCTATTCTATCGTAAGTCTTTTCCCGGCCTAAATGTCCAGAGGAGAGCTCGCAATGAGCATCGCGCAACACGCGTTCTTTATGCTCGACCGGCACTACCATGCGCCAACACTCTTCTCTGTTAGTGATCGGATCGAGCAAATGGTTCTGCATAAACTTATAGTGCGTGCTACCTTCTACTTTCCACGTTCTATACTTTTTTGGCCTAGACAACACGTCCTGTATTCGTTGCAAATACCATTTATCGCTTGTGTCCTCAAACGCGCATACCTCATATTCGTCCTGGCGAATATAGCGCGTCTGCCATATGGTATAATGCCCCTTTCCTATGTACTATCTCGCAGTCGTGCTGCTGAAACTCAAGTACCCACCTCTCTAACCGACCTGTAAGTTCTCTATTATTCAAAATTTTCGTAAGCGCGCTATGATCAGTAACTACAATAAAGTGTGACCCTTCTATGTACGGCCTAAACTTCTTTACCGCGAATAGAACGGCTAAAAACTCTATCTCACTAACCGTGTAGTTACGCTCATGAGTGTTAAGCATTCGGCTGGCATAGTATATCGGATGCTCGCCATCGTCGAATATTTGAACTAAACACGCGCCAACCGCAAAAGATGAACCATCGCAATGCAAATAGAAAGGGCGCGCAAAGTCCGGGCGCGCAAGAACAGGCGCCTCAGTCAATGCGCGCTTCAACCTTTCAAATGCAACTTGCTGAGCTTCACCCCAATCCCACGGTTGATCTTTACGAATTAATTTTGTTAGAGGAACTTTTCTATCACTTTCATGTTCAATAAACCTAGCGTACCAGCCTACCATCCCGAGAAAGCGACGCAACTGAGCTACGTTGTTCGGAGCCGGATAGTCTACGATCGGTTACACCTTATTGTCGTCCGGACGCAAACCCTCACTGTCTAAGCGATAGCCCAAGTACGTCACTTCTGTACAGAAGAAATCCGACTTCTCGAGATTGATTTCCAGACCTACGCTTGCTAACTTTTTAAACACCTTTTTTAGCCAAAAGACATGACTTTCGAAGTCCGCGCTGACCACTAGTAAATCATCAAGATACCAGAAAACGTGCGGTTCGTATTCAGGCCCGAAAAGTGCGTCCATTACTCTCATGAACGTTGCTGGCGCGTTCACCAAACCGAAGGGCATTCTTTCAAACTCCCACAAACCTAGTCCCGGTACTACGGAAGCTGTATATTGCTTACTTATCTCCGAGAGAGGAATTTGCTAGAACGCTGACTTTAAGTCGATTTTCGAAAGATGAACCGCGCCGCGCAACCTATCTAAGATTGAGTCCATTCTTGGCATTGGATAAGCGTCAATCTTTGTCACCTTATTAACCGGCCTAAAATCTAGACAAAATCTATAACCGCCGTCTTGCTTACGTACGACTACCGGCGCGCTACACCATTGACTGTTCGACGGCCTGATTATCTTTGCTTTCTACAGGCGCATTGTTTCCTCCTGTAGGAAAGTCAAGATTTTCAGCGACATTCGACGCATTGGCATTTTAATCGGGCGCGCGTCACTGACATCGATAATGTGCTCGATAACGTTAGTGACTGCTAGTGAATCCCCAGGCTCGGGGACGATCCGGCGAACGAGCGCCATGATCGTCTCGCGCTGAGTCTCTTCGTACCTATTCAAACCTGCACATTCAACAAACACGTCAACTGCTTCGCTACCTTCGTCGGCAGATTGACACCAAGCTCTGATCACCTGACCGCCAAGCACGATTCCCGAAATCAATGTTAATTTGCCAGTTCTTACAGAAATCCGCGCCTAAGATCAGGTCGTGTTTTAAAGTTGACACGGCCGTCACGGTCAGGCAGGCGATTCTACCACCTATCTCAACACACAGTCTGAGATCGCCTAATGTTCGCGCCTTTTCACCTGAAATACCTTGCACGAAAATAGTTGGCGGCCTCAAAAGTTCCTCGTATCTTTGTGCAAGCCTCGGTCCTACAAGTGACATCTGAGCACCTGAGTCCAGCAGCGCGTTATAGACTTCATTACCTATCTTCACCTTCAAGAAAAACCTATTTTCTGTCACGGCTACTAACGCTTGATCCGACTCTTCCGTTCTTGGCAAAGGTACTGAGCTATCCTCAGTCTCCCCCCTCACCGAAACGGACGGTGCGTCTGTACAGACGACCGGACGCTTACCCAAAGCTACGGAGTTGGCGGGTTCGTTAAATATGTGCGCATTATCTATGCGCAAATTTGTTGAGCCCGCCGCATCGTTAGATGTGGAAGAGTCCACGTTAAGCTGAACTTTGTTCGTTCCGACCGCATCTCACGCATCGTACTTAAGCAATGTTTTGCTTGTCGCCTCGTCCCGCTGTTCATGACCGGCCCTAGCACTAACACGTTGAACCGAGGGTTTTCCGCTATGCGAAACGCTCGATTTTTGGTTCTCTGGCTTTAGGGGCCCGTCCAACGCTGAGGAAATAGACTCTCCACTAACTACGAGATCTAGTCTCTCCAGCTTCCCGTCAGTTACATCGTAAACGACTTCACTACCCGGCCTACAAACGACTTGCTTTCTTTCGTTTGTACCCGATTCTAACCTCTCGTCTACACCAAATACTACCGGCCTGCAAACGACTTGCTTTCTTTCGTTTGCATCCGACTCTAACTTCTCACCTACATCTAAAACTACTGGCCTATAGATGACTTGCTTTCTTTCGCCTATATCTGATTCTACTTCTAACCTTACGTTAATAATGCGATCGAAATTCCTTATTTCCGATGCAACAACAAAATAGCAACTCGTCTATCCAAACCGCCCGTTCGATTTGCTTTAAGCAGGAGTCGCTGAGCGGTCGGCGGCTCCCGCACCCGAGTTTCCCTGTCTTGTTTGACTACAAGTCGGACAATTTCGGAAGACAAACCCAACGGTCCCACAAACCTGACACTCCGGCTTGGCCTCCGTCGGTCTCAGCGGGCAATTGTTTGCATAGTGCCCTGGTTGTCGGCACTTATAGCAAACAATCGGCTGCGAATTCTGCGCAGCCGGGCACTGAGACCTCTGATGGCCAGGTAAACCGCACGCATAACACGCGCCTGCAAAAGGACGTTGTCCTCTCACAGCACCCGTTTGAGCGCCATTAGCTTGTCCACGCTGTTATGGAATCAAACTCGGCGCAGAAAACATCGGCAGTTGGGCGGTCGGCGGCTGCGCTGCAACACTCGGTTGCGCAGCCTGCTGCGAAGAGCGGTTCGTCGCCTGCGGCTTCGTGCCTTGGGCATTAGCCGCGACAACTTCGCTCTTCGGTCCTTTGCCCTTGAGCTTTGCTTTCCTTCTGCTAGCGCGCGTATCTTTAGCCGGTTCTAGTGTTAAAACCTCATCTAATTCGCTCGCGACCTGTTCTATCGCCATGACTGCTTTCTTTCCAGCCAGCTTCTTAGGCTCGGTATAAGCAGACTCCGGCACGAGCGTAACGTCTGCACTTGGTGGACGCTACCACCTTTTCCAACCTATCATACGATCTTCTAACGCTAGGTCGGCTTCTTTGAATTGGCTTAGGTCCTTAAACGTTTTCGTTTCAAGGTATCGCCTATACTGCGGATCCCTTCCACAATAATAGCTACTTGCTTTTTGTCAGAAACCGGCGGATCGACGCGTCTCAAGATCGACTGGAAGGCCGCTACATATTCAGAAATGCGTTCGCGTTCTCCTTGCGATCTCTGCATCAATTCTCTATATAACTGCTGCCTCCTTATGCCGACGACAAAAATTGGCTGAAAAGCTCTTTTTGAATTCCGATAAAGTCGCCCATTGCTTTCGATTAAGCTCATACCAAGTACGCGCCTTACCACGCAAACTAGTGCCGATTGCGTTTAGCAATTCTTTATCCGGAATTCTATAGAAGCGCTGACAGTCCTCTAGTTCTGATAAATAGCTAATCACGCTCGTATTACCATCGTCCGAAAAACGAAGCGACCAGGCATTCAGCGCACTAACACCATCGGCTGGCACGCCATTAATATATTTAACATGCTTTGGACTTTTCTTTTCAGCTTTTGCCGTCTTACCGCTTTTACGTAACGCGCCTTTCCTTTGATCTCCGATCTCTGACTCGGAGGAGCTCGAAAGGTCTACGGTGCTGCCATGGTCCTGCAAAATTTTCGCCTTGACCGGTTTACACTCCGACGATCTCGTTGAAGCTCTGGACTCCGAGTCCGAGTCTCCTTTTCCTCGTCTAGACACTCGCGCGCCTACGCTAACAGGCGCTCGCACAGCTCTTTCCCATTCAGAGATCCACGACTCTGTGTCGGATGGCGGACACTCAAGAAAGAGAACTTGATTCACTGGCTGAGCGCTTGAGTGAATCTGGTAAGCAGGGCTAGCAGCCGCTGGCACGTTGAGCGCCGCGCGGCCGGTCGTCAGATCGGCTTGCAACATGTTGAGCCTGTTGCGCAGCCTGATCCGCACCACCCTGCATTGCCTCTCTTTCTACCCTATACACGGTATTTGTGCCATCAGTGATGCCTTGTTGCACTTCCCGTCGGTATATCCATCGCGGAACAGCTGTTATTGCATCCCATACCTGGCTCAAGGTGTCGGCACTACGTCTCTCTGTCTCGGGCGCATTCATCGCGTGCGCGCCTCGCTCTTGGGGAGTGGTTCTTACTGGACTGGTTACCGGCAAGATAACCTCCTCGCGAATGGGCGTCATCGCTCTAGCACCCTGAGGCTGAGCCGTACTGACAGCGCCAGTTGCTGGCAAAATTACCTCCCCGCGGTCAGGAGTCGTTACTCTAGTGCCCTGCAGCTGAGCTGGCCGATGCAGAGCGGCAACACTTTGTGCTGACGAAGTCGCCTGCCCTGGCAAACCTGGCTCTACTGCCCTTGGTGACGCGATTCTAACATATTCGACCGGTCCAGTCTGGCTTTCGTCGCTGCTAACCGCCGCGTGTGTGGGTTCGCGCTGCGACAGGTCAGGCACGCGACCTTCTTTAAAGTCGCTCGGTTGAAGCGACGCTCCTAACTCTGGCCTTTCTATCACAAGCGTAAAACGCAAGTAGCGTTCCCTTAACTCTTCGATCTCGCCGTATAAAGAAAGTTTCCTATGTCGCATTAACCGTAACAATGCGACCGGCTCTGTTGAGTCGATACGGCGCTTAACTTCTTTGACGCGAGCATCGCGGAGAATCCTACGCATAGTTACGCGATCCTTACACGCCAGCGGCATGATGCGATCGAATCGTTAGTTTATTAAAAATTCGAATGAAATAAATACTTAAAAAAAAAAATTACATATTTTCGAATCCAACGGCGCAACCGAGTTGCCAACAGACAGCTAACATGCTAAAAAAAAAATATGAACGGAAAAACAGCTATATGTAACCAACCAAAAAAAAAAAATAAATGATTAGAATAATAAAAAAAACTATGCTCCTTCAGTGTACTAGGGAGGCAAGTTATCGCCTTGCCTAGAACCACAAAGGAATGCAGCGTTCGAACGTAAACAAACTCGGACGCTCAAATTCTCGGAAGCAAACACGTGTTAGCGCGAGCGACCTTTGCGCGCCGCGACCTGATACTCTAATGCTTACAGTTTCTAAGTTTTTTTTTTTTCTCAGACAAAGGCGCGTTGTTTTTAACACGCTTTGCCCTTGCTAACAAAACGCGACAGAATCACTTTCACAAACCATACTGACGAATTTACCGTAAAAATGTAATTACTAATGCTACTTATTAGCTATTCGCGCACACACATACAAGTACTCTTCTCACTTCTGCTTAGCCCATCCCCACAAGGGATGCCATGTAATAGAGTTGGCCTAAAATATCCTCTATCACCAATTATTTAAGGGGAGGGCAAGGGAGGCGGTGTGTCGCTCCTAGCAAAGCAGGAAGAAGAAGGTGTACACTCAATGATTTCACACACTCAACTTCGTTAATTGACCTTTTATTGCACTTGCACTTCCCTGAGTGCCGACGAGAATGCAAAACCACTTATCACTAATAATACGCAAAACTTACACTAAATGAGATGACCGGCACGTTAGCGCCATGTCATCTCATTAACCGGCTCAAACGACTAAGTGACGAAGATACGTTGCGCCGGCTCGTGAAAGCCTGACGCCGCACACAAAACCGCAAGACAATGCCGAGGAAAAAAGAGAGAGAGAAACGAGAGGAGAGAAAACTAAACCTGACCAAAAAGTGATGGCTGCTTGGCAGGTGGGCTGCAGATGAGCCGGCTAACGCAAGACGTGGTCCAGTTTTCTTTGTCGTCACGGCTTCACACTCTTTGTCGTCACGGCTCTCACACTCTCTCTCTGGTTCGAGGCAAAGAAAAGATGGCAATCCTCCCAGTGCGGCCGATCTCCTTCGCGTGCGACGATCTAGTAGTGCGTGCGAGTCGGCTTCTCACGCCTTCCCCACCACTGTCCTCCTAATCGGCGGCACGCGGCACTGCCCAGCGCGACAAGTGCCGCGCGCCGAGCCTCACTGAACTACATATATTTTCTCTCTCTCTCTTTCTCTGGTGAGCGCCGCACGCACTTTACATCGGCTCCAGGTTTTTACAGTTTTACTAATATAATTTTGTTGCACCTCTGCGAGCAACTTGTTCCAGGTGATGTGTAGTCCAAGGGGCAGCTAGGCTTGAGATAGTTAGTGCATAATTTGCCGTGGAATTACACATTACCTCAATCTACAGTTGTCACATAACCTGTTCCATCTCAATCCGAACGTACATGAGACTTCAGCAGCTACTGGTATCATCTGGTATCATTTCGCACTACATAGATTTCTCCTGCACATCGGTTTCCTGCAACATCGGCTACTAAAGAACACATTGTCATCGCCTACGCACCGCTTTAGTGAGAGAGAAATATCAAAAATTTAATTTAATAATTATCACCTCGTTATCCGGCTGTGCCCTTAATCAATTTCTCCTGTATCCGTCATCGTTGCCTCTTCGATTGAGTGATTTGTTTTGTTGTTTCTGTTAGTCATCAGCCAATTTATTATTAAGCGACCTATTTTAAGTACTCATAATTCCGAGCGCCATTTATGTTAAGTTCCTCCGCTAATTAATATTCCCGCTAATTTTTCCAAATTTCCCGCGAAATTCGAAATATCTTGCATTTCATGTAACTGCGGGTAGGAGTCACGAATCTCGTTTACTCTTGTTCGCGCCAAATTTTCTATGTATCACATTCATACTATCTTGACCATTTCGACTACGTTAATTCGCTCTTTCCTCTCCAGTTTATTTACTTGTTGAGTTTAACGTAGTTCGACTCCCTCTTAATCCTCTAAACCTTAAACCTATAATCCCTTACGATTTCTTAATGTCAATTAGAGACTGTGCTAAGTGTTACCTTCCATTACGACGACTCGACAGATCTCTTTTGTGCGGCTCCTGCAATTCGCTTTACCACCTTAACTGTATATCCCCAAATTCTAGGCCGATATCCAAAACTACTGAATTTATATGTTGTGCTGATTCGTCACCTTCCAACCAATTACCGATCGCCAATACAGCCGCGCTATTCGCCACGCCTACCGGACACTCTCCATCTATACTCGTCCGGGCCAAGAAACGCCTAGCCTCGCCTACTCAGCCGTTATTGTCGTCGGTAACCAAACACCACTGTACTGCGCCTCTTCATTCGTCACCTGAGTCCTCTGTTCCTGCAACCAACGTTTTCGCTGCGAATCAGTACCACCTTCAATCGTCGTCGCACCCCATCTCACATCAAGGCGTAGATCGCTCTACTACCATGGCGGATGCACCTGAGTGGTTCAAACAAGAGGCCCAACTAAATACCGGCAGACATCAAGAGATGCGCGATTTGTGGTCCCAATTGCGCATGGAGCACCAGGTCAGGGATGCTCTCTTTGCAGTCACAGATGAGCCGGAACTTCTCGTCCACGGTCTTCCCTCTGACTATCAAGGCACACTCTTCCAAGCAGCAACTTCACTGCTTGTTGCGCTCGGTTTTGGCGGGATGCACAATCTGCCGCAAATCATACATACGCGTGATTGGAGCCATTCTTCTGTCTCTTCCCAAAGCTCTTTATCACTTCCCGGCGCTGCTCGTCGGTCTACTCGCTCATTCGCTTTTCTTGTGGACTCTCCATCGATCAGGGATAGGATTCTTCGTTTCTCGCCGAAGTTAAAGGAGCACACCGCCCAGTCAATCTTTGTTACCGGTGGACCGACGAGAGTCTACGTTCGCCCCATATGGCCGAAGCCGGTCTTCGATCTTCTCACAAAGGCGAGAAAGGTTAGTGCTGAGCTTGGTTATGCCTGGCCAGTGGTCCGTAATCTGAGAGTGTTCTGCAGGCAGACTCAGCGCTCCGAGCTGATCCCCATTTTAACTGAGGCTGACTTACGCGGGCTCGTGCCTCTCCAACGCGTGACACCGTCTGCCGTGAGGCCACCCTCTCAGCATACTCATACTCACAGACGATTGTCCCCCTTACCCTCTTCGCCCCATCAAATTAATACCAACCCAGTCTGACATACACTGAAATCCAACAATTTAGCTAAGTCAAACTTATCTTTCACTGCTGCGCACGTCAATATTAATGGATTAAATGTACCCTCACATTTCTCTCTTCTTGAGGCTGAAGTCCTGACTGTCCCTTACGACCTAATAGCAATCTCCGAAACCAAACTCAACGAATTTGTATCAGATGCTCACCTTGCTCTTCCGGATTATAATTTTGTACGACATGATCGTGTGAGCAAGGTGGGTGAAGGTGTTGGTTTTTATGCGCGGAACCCATTGATGATCAAAATACTAGCCGAGTCTGATCCCGTCTATGATAATACTCCTCAATTTATAATTGCCGACATTCAACAGAATCGACGTAATAGGCTACTTTTTGCCGTAGTTTATCGTCGTCCCTCAGCCTTCATCCCCACTTTCTTCTTTGACTCCATCTCTACTTTTCTTCCTTATTATAACGATATCCTAATCACAGGTGATTTTAACTGTGATCTCACCTCTGATCTTCCACATGTTCGTGCTTTTCGTGATCACCTGGACTCTCTTGCTTTAAGGGTTGTTTCTACTGTACCTACACATCATCCTATCTCAACCACTGGGGAAATCACACACACAACCCTTGATTTATTTATCACCAACTACTCAACTAACATCTTACAGTTTGCTCAATCTAATTCACCCTTTGTTCCTTATCATGACTTAATCGCTGTCTCAATCTCAGCTACATACATCAAAAATACCATGAAAACTTTTTCCTCCCGTCCTCTCCAATACATTGATCCCTCATCCCTTAATTTGATAATCGACACTAATCTCTCAGTTTTCTCCTCCGGACCTTTACCGGGCCTCTCACACTCACTTGATCAGCTTGAATCTATCTTTACTCTCAATGTACTTGCTGCTTTTGATCAGCTTGCCCCACCTCGCAAGATCACTATCCCATCCATGAAAAAGCCCTGGGTCTCTGGGGAGCTACGATCCAAGATGCGCACACGTGATCATCTTTTCCTTCGCTACAAAAAGACAGGTTCTATTGAAGTACATTCCCAATCCCGGTTACTTCGTAATCAAATCTCAAATTCCCTAGACACTGCAAAGAATTCCTTCATTCATGACACCATCCACAATGCAAAGTCTATCACACACAAATGGGGAGCCCTCCGGAACATGGGTGTAGCTTCCAACCCTCTTCCTTCTCCACTACTCCTCTTTTCCCCTGACATTCTGAACGTTTACTACGTTTCAGTTGCCTCTCGTCACCCTGCTCTAACTAAACAAGCTTTCGATGACATAATTAATGCTCCTATATTCGAACCGATTTCCGCTCATTTTCCACAATCCTTCACCTTCTCTACTGTCTCCCAGCATGAAGTTGAGTTCGAGGTCCTTGCCCTTCGCTCCAAAGGCAAAGGAAACGATGGCCTCTCCTCCCGAATGCTAAAACTTGGTCTTAGTTCTCTAGCTCCCTTCCTCACACTTATAATAAACCAATCCATCCTCACTTCAGTCTTTCCCCCAGCCTGGAAACGCACTATCATCTGCCCTCTCTCAAAAACTAAATCACCCCAGTCTCCCTCTGATACACGGCCGATAGCTCAGCTTTGCGAGTCCTCTAAGGTCCTGGAGCGCTTACTTCACAAGCAACTCTTGAACTATCTGGAGGCCAGCAATTTCTTTGACCTAAGACAGGCTGGATTTCGCAGGGGGCACTCAACTGAGACCGCTCTGATTGGTCTGTTAGAGGATGTCAGACGTACTGTTGAGATGCGTCAGCTCACGATCCTTGTCTTGTTTGATTTCTCCAAAGCGTTTGACAGTATTCCCCATGACCTGCTTGTCCGGAAGCTGCGGGCCTGTAACCCGGCTGACTCAGCTCTTAGCTGGTTTTTCAGCTATCTGTCGGGTCGGTCGCAGGCTGTGGTTGATCGGGCGGGCTCATTGTCTGACTGGCTGCGTGTCTGTTCAGGAGTGCCCCAGGGCAGCGTTCTTGGACCTCTTCTATTTTCTATTTTCATTAATGATCTTCCCAAGGTACTGCATTTCTGTCAGCATATGATATATGCTGATGACACCCAAATTTATCATCATTGCTCTTCCTCTGAAATTATTCCAGCCCTCACCAAAGTTCAACTTGACGCCCAGGCAGTCGCGGACTGGGCTACCTCAAATGGTCTGCAACTAAATGTTTCCAAGACCCGTGTCATTGTTATCGGCAGTGAGCTTTACTTATCCTCCTTACATCTTGACTCCCTCCCCCAAATCTCCATCAATAATATCATCATTCCATTTTCCTCATCCGTAAAAAGCCTTGTACTCACGATATCCTCATCATTATATTGGAAAACTCACATCAACAATACGCTCAAAAAGATCTACAGGAATCTAAATTCACTTAAGTTTTACAGGAAGTCCCTTTCGATTTCCACCCGATCCTACCTAATCAAATCCCTCGTCTTTCCTCACTTCACTTATGCTTCTATTGCTTTCCACAACCTGGATAAAACCAGGCGGCTTGCTCTACAAGTTGCTCACAATGCTTGCGTCCGTTTTGCTACTGGTTACATCCCTTTCATCCCATCTTCTAACATTGAATCCCACGTCACCTTTCATAGACTACGTCTTGGATGGCTCTCCCTTGAATCTCACAGAAATATTTCACTAATCCTTCTTGCATACAAAACAGTTTGTCTTTCTCATCCCTCATACCTTACTACCTATTTCCAATCTCCAAACTGTCTTTATATAAAACGTTCCTCTCGTAATCCACCTTCAGCTTTCTCATATCCAGCTCCACGTACTTCGACTTGGATCCTCTCTTTTACAGTTCGTTCCATGTACCTGCTAAATCAATTATCCATAACTGACTTTGACATTTCTAGATATAAGGAGCTTAAGTCATGGCTGTTCTCCCTCTTTACGGTCCTGGAACATCAGCACTTCATCCAGAGGGTCACGTCCGAATCTTTAACAAATCTCTCATCCCTTAGAAAATTACCCACAGTATCCCTTCCTTTCAAAGCTCAGCCTTCACTGACAGTCCAAATTACCTGCAGACACCTGGCTCCTACCTCTCCTATAATTTTCCTCCCTTTAACTCATAAATCCTGGAATATTGAATCTTCCTCCGTCTTCTGTCTAGATCTTATTTCTTCTTCTCCCTCTATCCTTCCAACGTAGTTGTCACATGACTCGCATTAATTGTCGTTACCAACTAGATTTATCTGCCTCCTTGAGGTCATTTCTTTTTTTGAGGCCCACCTATTCTTTTTGCTCACACGACTCTCTTCCCTCTTTCTTTTATGCGACTTATTTTCTTTTTCCTGTACTCTGCGACCTGTGTATCTCCAGTTTCGTATTGTTATTTATATTATTTTATCAGTGTGATATTATTGTCTCACACTCCGTCATTTCTTATTGCCTTTCTTATTGCGTTTTATCCTGTTATGTTTCTTGTTATAATGCCAATGTATAGCGTATGTTATCTAATGTGTTTTATTGTTTTATTATTATTGCGTATTTTCGGTTTATTAATGTTTGTTATTGCTTATTATTATTGTTATTTTATTGTTTTATTGTTTTATTACTGTAATAGCACTTTATTTTTCTTGAAGCCTACGGGGTTATACCCCATGGCTAAATAAAAATGGTTTAATCTAATCTAATCTCTCTCTCTCTCTCTAGCTACAATACTGAAAAAAATAAAGGCAGGCATCAGACACGTAAAATAACGTGCGTCCGATGCCAGCCGTGCGCCTTTGCCTAGGAAGGAGAGGGAAACAAGCACACGGTGCAGGCCATGACCAGCCTACACCGTCACAACTATACTAAGAATAACGTGCTTTATTTAAATTTTTATTGCTCTGTTCTTCGCGTATTTTAACTACATAATCCTCAATTAACATCGGAAATTTACCCGCATTTTTCATTTCTTTACGTTCACGAATAATTTTATTGCATATCAATCTACATGTTTCACACAAAAATTCATTTTCTTTCATAAAAGCAGAAAAAACTTCACGTATCGATTTACATGGATATTTAAAATTACAACAACGTTTTTTATGTTTTTGAAAGAAATTCTTACAGTACCTGAAAACCATGTTGATTATATAATTCACTAGAATTTTTCACTGGTATTACAGCTGATATACCTCTACAGTATGTACAAAATGCAATTTAACATTTCTCTGTCTTTCTTCTTCCAATTCTTTCATGAGCTTTTCTATTAATTTGTTTTTCTCATCAATTTCTAGTTGACGCTGTTGTGTGGCAGAGGTTTCGTTTTCGAATACTAAATTTTGATTCAACACTTTAATTCAACACTTTAATCTTTTCAGACATTTGTTCATATCTTTCTTTTATTACTTTATAAGAAGATGACTGGAAAAAAATAAACAAATAAATTATTTATAAAAACATGTTGAAAAATAATTATTATAACATAATAATTATATTATTTTTTACGATTATTGTAATTGTTACTGAGCATGACATACATCATAGCTCGGTAAACTATATTCATAATCATTGAACAGTTCAACTTGTTAAAAAACACATACATATATATACATACGAGGTATGATCAAAAAGTAAGATGAATTTTTATTTTTCTCAAAAAATATTTATTTATTCATCAATTTTTATTTTATCTCCTTCAAAGTGATCCCCCTCGGATATAATGCACTTATGCCAACGCTTTTTCCAATCCTCAAAGCATTTCAAAAAATCATTATTTGTGATCTTGTTTAGTTCATCCTTCGATGCCGTCTTTATCTCCTCAATCGTGGCAAAACGCCGTCCTTTCATGGGCCTCTTCAGTTTTGGGAACAAGAAGAAGTCACAGGGGGCCAGATCTGGGGAATACGGTGCCTGTGGCATCGTTACTGTGTTGGTTTTAGCCAAAAATTCGCGCACAAGCAACGATGTGTGAGCAGGGGCGTTATCATGGTGCAAAAGCCAATTTTTATTTTTCCACAAATTCGGACGTTTCTGGCGGATTGCTTCGCGCAAATTGCGCATAACTTGCAGGTAATATTCCTTATTTACTGTTCTACCCTGTGGCAAGAACTCATGATGCACCACGCCCCTGCAGTCAAAGAAAACTGTAAGCAAAACCTTTACATTTGATCGAACTTGGCGTGCTTTTTTTGGTCTTGGTGATCCAGAATGCCTCCACTGGGACGATTGAGTCTTAGTCTCGACGTCATAACCGTATACCCATGTTTCGTCACCTGTTATAACCCTGTTGAGTAAATCTGGATCATCGTTGACGTCATTCAGTAGCTCTTGGGCGATGCTCATGCGACGTTTCTTTTGGTCGAAATTGAGCAATTTCGGAACAAACTTCGCTGACACACGTCTCATGTCTAAAACACTCGTCAAAATTGATTGGCACGAACCAAATGAGATGCCAATATCATCAGCAATTTCTCTAATGGTAATTCGACGATTTCCCAACACTATTTTCTTCACTTCTTCAACATTCTCATCAGTTATTGATGTGCTGGGGCGTCCAGAACGAGGTTCGTCGTCGGTGTCTTCTCGGCCTTCTTGGAAGAGCTTATACCACTTGTAAACATTTTTTTGGCTTAAAGTAGACTCACCGTATGCCACTTTCAGCATTTCAAGTGTTTTGGAACATTTGATTCCATTTTTCACACAAAATTTAATGCAAACTCTTTGTTCCATGTTTTTAGACAGCAGCAAATCGTGGAGCACGCAAAACACTTCTAGCCTTGATGCCTCTCACATACAAACCAAACATATTACAAAGCTGAAATTTGGAACGTATGTTCTAGACGAGTGTACCGACATAACCAAATAAAAAAGTCGAAGATCGAACGGACGTAGCCCGCTAAATTTCAAAATTCACCTTACTTTTTGATCACACCGTATATATGGCATTAAATTAAATTTGTTTTATTTGCAAACAATATAATAAAAACGTTTCATACACACACACACACACACATTATAACGAGGTTTTAGCCCGGTTTACCCCGTGAATATAAAATAAAACAATAAATGGAAAATGATCGAACAAACGAAGTCTGAAGCTTCCTGGACTTAGTCGTCCTCCCAGGTCCGGTGCTCATCACGCCGGTAACAGGACTACCCGATCAGCGCAGATTCGTAGTGTTGGCTAAGGAACGAGAAAATCGGAAATTTCGAAAGCGGCTGTCGGCGCGAAAAGGTACGAGAGAGAGAGAGAGAGAGAGAGAGAGAGAGAGAGAGAGTAAACCATCAAGCCGGTACTTACAATACAGGTGCCTGAATTCTAGGTACGCCGACAACTTCTACAGTTTGTGTTGACGTGTACGCGCGAACAATCGGACACCACGTGCAGTACGCAGCTCAGTCTCCCTTTTGATGGTGCCTAGCACAACGGTTGCAGCCCACATGTTTAAGTCGTCCGCAGAGCCAGGCGACGTCGCAATTCCTCCCTGAATAGGGACAAACTCTCCAAGGATGAAAAAAAAGGGCGGCAGGTCACAGTCAAGATCCAAGGAAAGAAAGCAGTTGGAACAAAGGACTCTGCTCATACGCGTGTCTAGACAGCTACTACTCGCGCCGCAGGCTCAACCACTCGATTTCGTCTTAATGAGCTAATCAGTGCGCGCGGTCACTCGCTAAGGCGCGACTATGTTTCTCTCTCTCTCCGCACCTTGCTGTTGCGCACGGAAGTATCCCTGCGTACTCGCATCTCTCTCATCTCACTTACCTTATATCAGAACAGAAGTGTAATTACATATGTAAATATATATAATAAATGAATATAAATATAGTAAATTCATAAATACATAGGATAGGTTGGGAGAAATATGTTACATTTACTTATCGAGAGACATAACGAGTCAGCAATTTTACTCGTTATAATATAGATATGTTTGTATTATTGTATTTAGTATGCTAATGGTACTTGAAGTAAAATATATATTAAACATTTAAGAGTACACTAGTGTGACGTCGTGGCAACGACACATCTCAAGTGCACCTGAGACTTGGCGCATTCTCAGGGTTCTGTTGTTGCTAGTAGTGCGATTTCTCGCATAGACTAGCGAGATCACCAATCGAAAATTATTTTAACCGAGGGGGACAGTGTTACTGAACCTATACTTCTGTTCCTGGATTCCAATCAATAGTTGTATCCCAGAGCGCGAAGTATTCTGGGTCATATTAATAGTAGTACCTGGTTTTCCTATTAAAATCGTATCTAAAGCCTATCAAAAGTAGTCTCCAGATACAAAAAAAAGGAAGAATTTTACGTCACGAGCTATTTCTAAGATAGTGGAGAGATGATAAATTACAAATAAAATTTTTTGTTGGTTAACTCTTTTTTTTATTGTATAATTCACTCTTTTTAGCCTGCGCGACCTTATTTTATATTAATTGATTTTTCTTGTCTTTCTTGTTCCGCTTCTTGGGCTGCTTGGCTAAGTTCTTGGCTGACTTCTTGGCACTACTAATTCCTATGCTTCTTTCAGCACTCACTCATTGGTACTCAATCTCTGATCTTTGGGTCTTGTACAGCCTTTTTTATATTCGGTGGGTGGTTGGGTGGTAAGTCTCTCTCTTAGTCTCTCGGTTTCGGCAGGAGTGGAGCAGGCAATAATGTGTTAATTGGCTTGTTTGTCTCTTCCGATTTTCCTCGCTGGGTTTTCGGACCTTGATTGGAGCGGGGGCGTGGACAAAATCGGGGGCGCGGATGCAAGGGTACAGGCCTTGGCTTGCGAGATAGCTCCTCGAATACCATTCACAGCCAAGATTTGTTCAAAATTTTTGTAATTGTTAAATAATCGAAGTCGGGACAAATCTAATCGACCGTACATAACTTATACACTACTTAATACTAAGAACAAAATTATAATTAAATCCGCCGCAAAGTATAGTTATTATTAATTATGTAGTAATAAGATATAATAAAAATAGAGTGATGTTTGTTATCTCGCATGCTATGTTGTACAAATTCGTGGAATAATTTCTTTAATAAAAGTTCGTTAAATAACTGAATTTATTAAAATTAACGTACATTTTTTTTCTATTTTCCGCCTAAACTAAGCTCCGGAGCGAAAACTCGATAGGAGGTTTTGAGAAGCCAAAATTATTTCCGAGATATTGCTGAAGTTAAAATATTCAAATTAAAAAAAATTATATTATCATTTCTAATACTTAATTTCTAGCTTGAAAGGGAAAAATTCGTTAATCATAATGAGAAGAGGATACAGACACGATTTTATGGCCCTCTTCTCTTATCGGCATCTCAGCGTCCACGTGTTCGGAGGCTGCATATACTTTATATGCAAGAGCGTGGGTGCGAGGGGCGGAAGAGCGTAATAAAAAAAAAGGAATGCACGCTTACATAAGTTTAGACTTTAGATTTTTATTGCCGTTTGGAGACTGTCAAGGAAAATTTTTCTGCGATACTCGACTCAGTTCCCACAGCTCATGGGCAACGGTTTTTACTCCGTCGTCTGTTTTAATACTAAAAATAAATTATTCCCTTTTTTGGAATCATAGGGCCCGCCGTCACACTATACTTTCATCGATGATAAATTGTTCTGAATATATTTCATTTCAAGTACGACTAGTATACTTAATACAATAATACAAACATATGAAACTTTACATCAAGTTTTTAAATTGAATGTTTAAATTGAAATGTTTAAATTGAAGTTTTAAACATTGTTTGAAAATAAAACTAATTTAATTTAATACCATAACATATTGTCATATACATAACCGAATGACTCTTGTTGTTTGTGTAGGCACTTTCTTTTTAATTTTATTATCAGCTTTCGATAATTTCTGTGCTTCAGCCCTATTGTTAAGTTCAAGTAGTACTGTACCTCTTCTGATATTTGATTTAGACCACCTCTTTTGATGGTTCATCAATTCAGTTCCGGTTGAAAAAAATCACGTGATGAATCTAGTGTTACATTACGTGACGGATCACGTGATGAATCATATGATGAGTCACGTGAAATTATCGACTAAATTATCACGTAATAGATCACGTGATCGATCACATGATGACAAAAGATTTTTACTTGGAAATCGGTCATGTGATTAATCATATGATAGATCACGCGATGACATATTTTTTTTAATTTAGAAACCAGTCACGTGATAGATTACATGATACATCATGTAATGACGAAATTTTTTTCAATTAGAGTTATATTTATAATCGACTTCAATTCATAGCTTTATATTTTAATTAATTTTGTCACAATATTGAGGTTAGATTAATCGATTAAAGAGTCTACGTTAAGTTATTCTTTTTTATTTCTTTAAATTATATAAAATAGCTTTTTATACATACGAAACCTTAACAATGACATGATAATTCTGGAACTCGCTTTTAGAACTAAACCTCATTTGTTTTATCAATTTAGTAATTGAGTTTACGTAGTAATTGTACGTACAAAAGAGCTAATTGACCAGAATCGATTGTGATCTCCATCGAGCTAGCGATCGTTTATGACAAGATGATTAACCAGGTGATTTAAATCTCGACCATGATTTCGATTAACATTTTTTTTATTATTTAGAAATATTTAATATTTACTTAAATTTGGTACAGGGACTATGTATTCATTTTGATGAACTGGAATATAAACGCAAATAGTTGCAATATCATGAGTTTGCAATATATTTTCTTCTTCCTTTATTTCTTGTATATTTCTAATAACACTAGAGTATCTATTATTACTTGTGATCATATTACCGATAACCAATTCTTGTTTAGAGCTTACGTTAACTAAAAAGTGAAGAATTTTAACGAAAACTTTGGATTTCAGCATGGCAAAGTAATTGCAAGAACGTTTATTTTCTTTTTCAGCTAAAGAAAATACACAATTACTTATCACAGCTTTCGTGAAGAATTTTGTGTTTTTTGAAACATTATATTTTATAGTATTTAAGGGATCGATATATCTCTCTATTCCTATGTAAGTGATATCAGTACACTTGAAACTTTTATTTTTGTTAATATTATTTAAATTTTCACAAAAAATATGTACAGAATCTGAACAACTTTGATAAAGAGCTTCGTCAAGAATTTGAATTGATCTTTGCAAATTCATGTGCCTTATTATTTGTAAAATTACACCTTTAGAAGCTTTAATAGCTTTAAGTAAATTGTGATTTGCTGATTCAAAGCAAAAATGGGAATGAGCATATAGGTCCCCAGTTATATACACTTTTACAAGAATGTAACATTTGATGTACATTATATGTCATAGTCGCCAATGAATAAAGCTTCTCTATTTGGCTTACAAATAAGGTATTCATTTCAAAAGCTTTGTTTAAATCATTCATTGTGATATCATTTCTTAACTGTTTATGTAATGAATCGACAAGCAATGCCCAATTATGTATGTAAATACTTTCTATTGATTGCCGTCGCACTCAATAATGGAATGCTGTATATGAGAATTCAATTCTCATATTCTTTAGCCTTCTGGTCAGTACGAGTATCTAAAGATCTTGTCAATCTACCTAACTAATTAGGAGCTTTTATTTTATTTAAAAAATAATTTAATATTTCGATGTCATTTTGAGCATCAGGTAATAAATTGAGTCATAAATCGATAAATTGTTCTCCAATACCAACCAAAGCATAGTGCAAATAATCTGTTACAAATCCATTTACTATATCAAAACCATATAATCTTAAAAGCGGTGAGGCATATCTAACTCCATTATGTACAATCCCTGTACTATTCGCCACAGATGCATCTTCTTCCATACTTTGTCTCGTTTTTTCAGTAGGAGGTGGTAAAGTAAATGGACAACGCATGCTACCCGCGTAATACGTACCATTAATTAGACACTAGTCACAACCATAGTGACCGTTGAGTTGTATAGTACCATTCATACGATTACGAGCCTTCGTATCAACGGGTGCAACTAATATAAAAAATTTGATATGACAGTCTACATTCTTAATAGTACATGGAATACCAATAGTTGATAGTTTATTAATATTGTCCACAAAAGCATCGAGAAATATACTCGTTTCCGGTTCGGTCCCAAACCATAGCCCAGCCACAATAGGACTTTTAAATCTAACCTCTAAAGGTAAGTCATTTATCACTGTATAAATTGGATAGATAGAGACTAGAGGACTCAAATACGGGTGCACCATGACGGTTTATTGTGGCTGTGGCGTAATAACGCCTATCCTCTTGAGATAGATTAGATACAGATTTTCGATATAATACACCATCATAAATATTTTTCATATGATTACCCTGCTAAAACAAGGATATTCAATCGGATTGAAATTCCAATCCGCTTTGAGTCTATTTCTGAATCCTACAAATGACAATTGAAATTTATTAAAATAGAATAAATCTTAATTCACTTTAATGTTTTTTTATCCCGAAATTAATTTTACATATTATAATAATTAATTTCAGGATAGAAAAATATTAAAGGGGATTCAGATCAATTCCAGTTTGATAAATTTAAATTGTCATTTGTAGGATTCAGAAATAGACTCGAAGCGGATTGGATTTTCAATCCGGTTGAATGTCCTTGTTTTAGCAGGGTAATCTCATGTAATCTTTCATTAATTAATATTTCATTACAAATAATGATTTTCATGAAGTTGTAAATAATTACTTATTGCTGCTGAAGGATCTACGAGTACGATAGTAAAATAACAAGAATTTGACAGATTAGATATATTGATAGAAGCTCCACAATTATTATATTTAATAGTACCCAAACCTTTAGTTAATGTACCCGTTGCAGTTGTACAATTTTAGCATACACTATAAAACGTAACGTTACATTTTGGATCACATAATTGATTTATTTTATAACGTGTATCAAGAATAATTTTACTTCCCTATATACAATTAATAAATTGCATTAAATTTGTAGTCCGAAAAAAAGGTAAAAAAGTAGCTTCAGCAAATTTCAAACCCGTCAGTAACAACTCTGCTAGACTTTTATTAATACTAATAAATATTAGTATTAATAGTAATACTCTGCAAAAACTTTTTTATTGAGTAAATTTACTAACGAATGTTCATTTGCATTTGCAAAAACTTACAGTCATTATCACTAACGTTAGAATTATCAATGTACTCGTAATAGTTACAAAAAGAAAATATCTCACATACAAATACACAGTTAAGTTTTTAAATAAAATATGTTGTGTTTGATAAAATAAAAATATATTTGTTTTAATCATCCATACATTCAATGTATTTTTATTTTCTAATCGTATTATATTATCATAGTATTATAGAATTATAATTTTATAGACTTAATGTCACAGTATTATAGAAAAATGTTAACTTACATCACATATTTCTCTCCACGGAAAAGATGAATCAGGTAACTCAATTTGGTTACTGTCATAAAATACATTCTCTGATTGACTTTTTTCATGACCAATTTGCATTTCACAATTTGACTGAGATACATCTTCAATTGTTGAGATATATGGATTTGTTGAGTTGATATACAATTCATCACACTGATCATTAGAATTTTTTACTGGAGGTTCAGTCTGAAAAAGGTAATTGTAATACTTATAACACATGATTTAATATATTTTCATTTTTATTCTAATTTAATCTACTACTGATATGGTTACTTAAATATATGCAAATCTACTTACAAATATGAATTGATTGATACTAAAATTTTCTTGTACCCGTCTTTTGAAATTAGTCTTTCTGCTTCTGTAAATATAAAAATGCAAATTTTAATAAATAAAAATAAGGTTATGTATACCGAACAAGCACAATAATACAAGTGCACATATAATTCGTAGCTTAATTACTTCAAGATCTTTAATTTTTTTTCTGCCTTTTTTTCTTAAAATACGCAGTTTCTTCTACATTTGAATTCTATAAATTGCAACGGTAGTCAATTCGATTAATCGATCCGTTCGCGATTCGGTACACTCGCGATCAGTGATGAGAATCCGATGACGCTACGAAAATTTTATTTTCATGAAGTTGTATCGTATCTATTGCAACGATTGCCGAAAATCGTTTGGACTCGCGTAGGCAACTAAGCGTGGCTGAGCGTAACAGCCGTGATCGGTTTGAGAGAGAGAGAGAGAGAGAGAGGGCGCGTAAGGGGCAATGACCGGGAGGGGAGAGTCAGCTAGCCAGTATGACTGTGTCCTTCAGTCCGGCTACATCGTAGTTAACGAGTTAGAGGCAACGACGTGTTCTATTGTTTCTGAATGAGATCCAGGGAGTTGAGTACATTGTTAGTGAGTGTGGAGGTGGGTGTGCACACTGCGCAACGTGTGCATCAACAACAATCGGTGCGGTGGAACGAGCGCACACACTGCACAACGTGTGTGGCTCCGACACCGGTAATAACAGTTACGAGTGAAGTGCCGAGTGCGCACTGCTCAACGTGCGCGGCCTCGGCAGCTACGAGAGCAACCTCAGCAGCTTCAACAGCAGCGCGACAGCCCCAGCGGAGAAGCAGGCGCAGAGGCAGTTCGTCGTCCAGCAGATAGTCGGATACGGTTGGCCATCGTATCCCCTTCGATTTCGCGGTAGGTGCACAGCACTTTTCGATCGTATTAGCGTGCGATCCCGCGCAGCGTGCGCGGCGAATTTATTAACAGCGTGCGAGCGAATAGTCCGCGACGATCGCGAGATTCACTCTCTCTCTCCCCGTTCGAATTACTGTGTCGGAATAGCGTGCGAAAGTCTCTCGGCAAATCCCTCCCTTATATACTTTCTAAGTAAATAAATTGGTTAGAGATCAATACGAAACTCTCTCATTATTTTGTCTTCCCTTTGTTCGACAACGGTGTTATTGTTTACGTTTGATTCGAACGCGCCGGTAGTACAGCACGAATCACGAAAGCAACAAGAGAAGCAGCCCGCCAACCGAGTTGTCAGCAGTTGTCTCTTATCGATCGAACCCAGATTAGATCGATAAGAGAACTCGGCGCAGGCGCACACCGGGACTAGGTGAGCAAGTGTGCTGAAAGCACACAGTTAATAGTGCACCGTCTGGCTGTATTTAGGATTATTATTACCCGGGGTTTGCGGCTAGGCGACAGCCTGTTACACTATATTGTTTATATAACTATGATCAAGATTCACAGCCGGCATTCCCATAGTATTTCGATCATAGCTGTATAAACGATATAGATGTGATACGATTTCGTGAAAATGAAATTTTTTGTAGCGTCATCGGATTCTCATGACTGCTCGCGATGCTCGAACGAAGAGTACCGCCAATTTAGTTTTGCATAGTTTTTCGACGTTTTCACTGATAAAAAGTTGTTTCCTGGATTTTTGGACGTGCGCGAGTGATAGAAAGCAGAATCACAGTAGCAGCATCACAGCAGCAGCATTACAGCAGCAGCATTTGTTGGAGCGAGTAACAATTGTTCAGCGAGAGAGGCAACGCAGCTGATTTGAAGAGCACCTTTTATTCCCTTCAACAATTACGGCTGATCACCGTACTTGCACCGCAGGTTAGGTGCACCTTCCTTTTATTGAGCGACAAAATACTAGCGAGAGTATTTTGTCTATCGCGATCATTATTTTTTGTATTCGCGCTGAGCGTTAGATTTCGCGGCAAAAGTTCGAATTCTCTCTCTCTCCCCGTATTATTATTAATTATTGTAAATTCTATTCGCGTGTGTTAGTCTTTCGGCCTGTAAAATACTGTAGTTTATTTGAATTAAACATTATTAACTTTTTTCGCCGCATTACGTCATTTCGTTTCCTATTAGTTTAACAGATCTCGTGATTAACGGAGCGGCAATTAGCTCTGCATCGTGGAAGTTTGTTCTTAGATAAATCCCTATTGTACTAGTTAATGCACCCTGTTACAAAATACAGTTTCTTCTTATTCATTTTGTTTTCTGGTATGCACTATCATGCAAAAGAGGTTGAGAGCTAAAGAACTTTATTAACAGCACTATTCTGATGACTAATGGACTGATAGACTGACACTTGCATGATAAAACAAAGAAAAAGCTAGAATCTAGAAAAAGCTTTCACATACAGGGTGAGGAAAAAGTATGGAAACCTCGGAAAATTCGGAAAACCGCATGAGGTTAGATATGAAACAAAGGTAACTTTCAACGAGGAACCCAACGGTGACATCTGATTTAACCATGAACCTCATTTTCAAGGCTATTTCAAGGTCAACCTCACTTTTTCATATGGGAACCCCTGTTTTTTATACTAGAATCAAAAAGAGCGATAAATTTTACGGGTGGGAACGATTCAAGTTCGAAGATATCGTAACTCCTAGTCCTCCTTTTAGCGCTATCCATGAACAACGACGTGGACGTAGAAGGAATCTGTTCCCTTCGGGGTGCTTTTTTATAATGAGTTCCCCTTGCCTCTTACTTTGGGGTGTTTTTTAATAGTGAGTTCTCCTTGTTTCTCAGTCGGGGTGCTGTTTAATAGTGAGTTCCCCTTGCTTTTCACGTAAATGAATATACAACAGATGTTCAAATTGTTCTCCATTCGCTTCTTGACAGTAACCAATCCTATTGTAGAATGATTGAATTGTATTTTGGATCATCTGCCGTGGTATGGCATTAATTTCTTGAACTATTCTAATTCTTCAAGATTTGTGGATTATCTTAATTCTTCAAGATTTTGTGGATTACTTCTGTATACCCGATCTTTTAAATATCCCCACAAAAAATAGTCTAAAGGGCTTAAATCTGGAGATCTTGGATCCCACTCTACTGGACCTCTTCTACCTATCCATCTATCAAAAAATGTTTCATTGAGGTATTGTCTGACATTTATACCGTAATGAGCTGTAGCACCATTTTGCTGAAACCATGTATTTTCAAAATCATCACCTATTAAGGCCTGGATAGCTGGAACAATTTGATTTCGCAAAAGTTGTTCATAACTTACAGCGTTCAAATTTCCTTCAATAAAAAAGGGACCTATTATTGTATCGCCTACTATTCTTGCCCACTCATTTAATTTTTTAGGATATTGAGTGTGACTTTTTATCATCCAATGAGGATTTCTGTTGGACTAATATCTAAAGTTATGACGATTGACTTCGCCATTTAATTGAAATGTTACTTCGTCTGAAAAAACAATATTTTGTAAAAATATTGGATTTTCAGTAATCACTTGCATCATTGTCTCACAAAATTCTACTCGACGATCAGGATCATCTTCATTCAATTCCTGCACAAGTTTCATTTTATAAGGATGAAACTTGTTTACCTTTAAAATTTTAAGAACAGATTTTTGATCGATTTCCTGTTGTAAAGCTACTGATCGAGATGATTCATGTGGATTTTCCACAAAAGACAGTAAAACATCTAAAAAATTTTCTTCATTTGTTACGGTTCGTGGTCTTCTAGTAACAGAACGATTTTTAATAGACCCCGTTTCTTGAAAACGTCTTAAGGTTTTTAAAACTGTGGATTTAGACAAAGGAGTTTCGCCATCGCCGTTTCAAAACGTTTTATTAAAGAGATTAACAATATTAGTATACGACCTATGCTGATCACCTTAACCCCTCATCATTAGAAGAGGTATTCGTTCTCTTTCGGACAAACGAAACAATTTAAAAGTTTGAAGAAAAACAAAAATTTAATATTGTTATTGTAACTAAAAAAAACTATGAAATATTTGACCAATTTGTCGAATTTGTTTTTTTTTATTGGTCAAGTATTTCTAGAGTAGTTCAAGTATTTTTCTAGAGCCTATTTACTATGAAAACATCAAAATATGGTTTTAACTTCCAATTAGTGGAAGTCAAGAACAAATAAGATTTTAAAATTTTAATGATAACAATTTTATAATTATTATTTGTAAAAGCACTTCTATTTTATTTTTAAATTTTCACTTCTTTCAAATACCTTCAAAATAATTTTGTATTTCTAATAAACAATTAGCTTTACAGCTCATGAAAGAGGAGAAAACGTAACTTTTGACGAAAAAAAAACGTGACTTTCCAGTTTTTCACATTTTTAATGATATTTTATGCTCAAAGTAGTGACTTTCTATTTTCTAAAATGAAAGATGAAGATTGCGAAACAAATGAGATTCAGATGAACTGTGCAGTGTGAAAAAAGAGTCGGCTTCTTTTTTTAAAATTCTAAAAAAATACGAGAAAGACAGATCTTCAAATTGCTTTTTATTCGTTTTCTAGCAAAAATCAACCCTGTTTTTGTATTTTAAAAAAATATTATTTTCTCAGACGAAGCTACATGTCAATTAAATGGCGAAGTCAATTGCCATAACCTTAGATATTGGTATGACAAAATCCTCATTGGATAAGAGAAAGTCACACTCACTATCCTCAAAAATTAAACATGTGAGCATAAATGGTAGGCGATACAATAATAGGTCCCTTTTCTATTACAGAAAATTTGAAAGCTGTAACTTTTGTAAAATCAGATTGTTTCAGCTATCCAGGCGTTAAGATGTGATGATTTTGAAAATACATGATTTCAAGGAGGACTAGGGGTCACGCTATCTTTGAATCGTTCCCACCCGTAAAATTTATCGCTCTTTTTGATTCCAGTATAAAAAATAGGCGTTCCCATATGAAAAAATAAGTTTAACCTTGAAATAACCTTAAAAATGAGGTTCAAGGTCAAATCAGAGGTCACAGTTGGGTTCCTCGTTGAAAGTTACAATAGGTATGACCTTTGTTTCATGACAAACCTCATGCGATTTTTCGAATGTACCGGGATTTCTATACTTTTTCCTCACTCTGTACGAGGTGTGATCAAAAAGTAAGGTGAATTTTGAAATTTAGCGGGCTACGTCCGTTCGATCTTCGACTTTTTTATTTGGTTATGTCGGTACACTCGTCTAGAACATACGTTCCAAATTTCAGCTTTGTAGTATGTTTGGTTTGTTTGTGAGAGGCATCAAGGTTAGAAGTGTTTTGCGTGCTCCACGATTTGCTGCTGTCTAAAAACATGGATCAAAGAGTTTGCATTAAATTTTGTGTGAAAAATGGAATCAAATGTTCCAAAACACTTGAAATGCTGAAAGTGGCATACGGTGAGTCTACTTTAAGCCAAAAAAATGTTTACAAGTGGTATAAACTCTTCCAAGAAGGCCGAGAAGACACCGACGACGAACCTCGTTCTGGACGCCCCAGCACATCAACAACTGATGAGAATGTTGAAGAAGTGAAGAAAGTAGTGTTGGGAAATCGTCGAATTACCATTAGAGAAATTGCTGATGATATTGGCATCTCATTTGGTTCGTGCCAATCAATTTTGACGAGTGTTTTAGACATGAGACGTGTGTCAGCGAAGTTTGTTCCGAAATTGCTCAATTTCGACCAAAAGAAACGTCGCATGAGCATCGCCCAAGAGCTACTGAATGACGTCAACGATGATCCAGATTTACTCAACAGGGTTATAACAGGTGACGAAACATGGGTATACGGTTATGACGTCGAGACTAAGACTCAATCGTCCCAGTGGAGGCATTCTGGATCACCAAGACCAAAAAAAGCACGCCAAGTTCGATCAAATGTAAAGGTTTTGCTTACAGTTTTCTTTGACTGCAGGGGCGTGGTGCATCATGAGTTCTTGCCACAGGGTAGAACAGTAAATAAGGAATATTACCTGCAAGTTATGCGCAATTTGCGCGAAGCAATCCGCCAGAAACGTCCGAATTTGTGGAAAAATAAAAATTGGCTTTTGCACCATGATAACGCCCCTGCTCACACATCGTTGCTTGTGCGTGAATTTTTGGCTAAAACCAACACAGTAACGATGCCACAGGCACCGTATTCCCCAGATCTGGCTCCCTGTGACTTCTTCTTGTTCCCAAAACTGAAGAGGCCCATGAAAGGACGGCGTTTTGCCACGATTGAGGAGATAAAGACGGCATCGAAGGATGAACTAAACAAGATCACAAAAAATGATTTTTTGAAATGCTTTGAGGATTGGAAAAAGCGTTGGCATAAGTGCATTATATCCGAGGGGGATTACTTTGAAGGAGATAAAATAAAAATTGATGAATAAATAAATATTTTTTGAGAAAAATAAAAATTCACCTTACTTTTTGATACACCTCGTATGTACTACAACGGTAGTGGACTCGATCAATCGATACGTTCGCGATTCGATAGCACTCGCGATGCTAGAGCGAACGATTAAGAGAGAAATTGAGAGCATGAAAGTTTAATTTTCAGTTAAGTCTCAGCTGTTGTATAGGAACCCCGCCAAAATTTTCTCTCGTGTTTTGCCGTTCGCCGAAAGACAGTTTTTTAATTTGGTACGTGCACGAGTGACAGCGAGGAATCGAGAAAGAAAAAAGTACTTGAGCCAGAAGCAGAGAGGACTTGAACGCGCAGCAACCGATCCGGTAGCAAGGCAGAATCGTCGCAGCCTTCCAGGGTGAAAAAGTCGTTTGCCAACAACAATTACGGCTGATCACCGTAATTGCACCGCAGGGTAGGTGCACCTCCCTTTTTCCGCGCGACAAAATACTAGCGAGAGTATTTTGTCTATCGCGATCGTTATCGCATTCACACCGAGAGTTAGATTTCGCGGCAGATTTTCAAATTCTTTCTCTCTCTCTCCTCGTATAATTATAAATCCTATACGCGTGCGCAAGTCTTTCGGCGCAACAAAGACTGTAACTTCTTTTGTTATAAACGTCTTGATTTTATTCGCCGCATTTCGTTATTTCGTTTCCCTTTAGTTTAACGGATCCGTCATCGGTTAATTTTTAAACCGATTTTATCTAGAGAATATTCGAAAGAAACATTAGTCTCCGTACACCTAAAAGAAAGCAAGTATCATAAGTCAAGTGACTTAAGGTAAGTTCAACTCTGTTGGAAAGGAGACATTGGAGCGAAAGTATTAAATGTAAAGGCGAATATACGTATCCTCATACGTGATTAACGGAACGACGTTAGCTTTGCATGGTGGGAGATCGTTCTTAATTAAACCCAAGTTGCATCAGTTAATCCACCCCGTCACGTGGCGCCCATCCGGTATTAAGACCTGTTATCAGCGTTTAGGATTATGCGTCGAAGGTAATCGACGCAGGGGAGAGAGAAAGGATTGCGTGAGCGCTTAAGAAAGTTTGAGCGGGTGTTAACGCGAGATTTTGAGCGGGTGTTAACGCGAGATTTTGAGCGGTGCGCACTCAGCAAAGGGAAGAGGGAGTCACTTCGACCTTTTTATAAATTGTGATATATATTTATTGTATATTTCTTGTAAGTAAGGGCCGAAAGCGTTATAGCCAATAGATCGAAACAATACTAAATCGCTGTTAATTTACAGGTGCTAACCCGTTTAAGCCACAGTTTCGTGGAGAAAGGGGGGCGGAAGCAACTGGGCGACGAGAAGTGGAGAGAGCACGAACCAAGTGTGCAGCTCAGAGAATATTAGCCCGGTGGAGCAAGCAAACAGCGGGCTCCGACCTAAGGTAGGATTTACAAATTATTATTACTAGATAGTTTACGGGGACTGCACGTGCTCATAATCTCGCGAATTTGCGCATTGAAAAGAAGGCAGTAAGGATTGCAACACTAATTAGTGTAATACCCTGCTCATACCTTGGGTGATAGGAAGCGGTAGTGACCGAATAGGCTGACATTTTTAACCTCAACCGTATCCTACACTCGTGCGGAGGCAAGATGGCTCTGTTGTCAGTCCAAATAGACACGTGGGTATTAAAACTGACCTCCGCACAGCACGAACGCTACCGCTTAGAACTGCGCAGGAACGGCAGTGTCATTCAGCAGGCGGCTAGGCTAGGTAAATGATTGCTGAGTGAGTACAGCGTCACAGATTTCGAGGAGACTACGCTTAGTAAGCAGGTGGCGGGACGCAACAAGCACACCCGACAAGCGTGGCTCGATACGATCTGCGACGAGTTGGAAAACCTCAGTGCAGAGGAGCACAGCGACCATTTGCTGAGACTTATCAATAGGGAGGGAATAACCTTGACAAATATGTCAAGGACATTCGCCTGCCTTGATGAGGACTCGGAGGTTGAAGCCAGTCGCCAAAAAGAGGATGACGTCATCCAGAGAGTCCTCCATACCCAGGAACAGGAGGAGGGAGAGAGGAGACGGAGCAATCCGGATCTGAGGTCACAAGAGTCCTAGACTCGGAAGGAGCCCTAAAGAGAACTATCCTTGGGCGAAGCCTTCCGGAAAATAGAGTACCTGAAGGAGGGAGTCGACCGCAACCGCAACCAAGTCAACCGGATCTTAGAGACCCTTCAAACTCTCCAGGACATACAGGTATGCGCGGAGCGGAAGGCGCAAGACATGCGCCGGAGAATACGAGAGCTGGAGGACGGGATGCATGAAATGACCGATGCAGTCTATACGTCCCAGCGTGACTCAATTTAATTTACAGGTGCTAACCCGTTTCGCCCCAAACGCAATGTAGACTTTCAGGACACATACACCTGACACTACGACTCAGAGATTCCGGGAAGCACACCGGCTCCACCGAGATCCGTCCCTACGAGAAGGGACGTCTGCCCACCGGAAGCCCTCTAAAGAAGAGAAGGTGAAGAGGATCAGGAGGATTACGGGAGACTCGCACCAGTACGACAAAGAAGTCGAAGCGGATCGTTTGGCATCGTTCCACATATATCCTCAGGGCTCTCCACAACCTAAATTGTTGGGAAAATTGTCCGCGGATGGAAATTAAGGTTTGCGGCAGTAGGGCACAGAGCATGGACACGTTTCTGTCTAGGTTACAAGACCTGCACGTGGGCGCAAGACTGACCGACGACGAGGTGCTTTGTTCCGTATCAGCGATCTTCGAAAGTAACGCGAGGGTCTGGTACGATAATAACAAGCACCAGTGGCTTAGTTACGCCGAATTCGTCGCCGACGCCCGAGAATGGTTTGGCACAAGAAAGGCTGTAGCAGGAAGCGTAGAACCGATTCCAGGGCGAAGATGAGTTGGTGAGAGACTACATGTCCAACTTATTAGTTCTAATCAATAGGTTAGAACCGCCATTGCCCTTGGAAAGGTTGTTGGACTTGCTGTATGCGAACCTCCTGCCAAACATCCAGATACAGCTGCGTCGTAGCGAATTAACGTCAATATGCGAGTTTGATAGGAGAGCGACTGAAGTACAGAACACTTTGCCTTACGGTCGACATCGACGCATATTCACGGATCCAAAATCGATGATCTTTCCTCAACACGCATAGCAGCCGAGCAAACGCACGGCTGGTAATAAAACCCAAATCGCTGCAATAGCGAGCGAAGAGAAGGGGCGTGTTAAGAAGGAGGGAGATCCGCAGCGCGGACAGGGAGTGGAGAACTTTGCCAAGAGGCCTACCGAACAAGCAACGATATTGGCTACGTAAATTTCCAATTCTGATAAGAAAATGGAGGAGCGACTGCAGGGCATAGAGAGACTTCTGCGTAAAATAGCCACGGAAAGGCAGGACAGCCCTCCAGAGCAGCGCAAAATCTGATGGCGTCGGAAAAGGAGGAATTCTTCTGCTTTCAGGTCTCCTGACGTGCGACGAGAAGGACAGAGGCGAAAGATTGACTTTACGAAGCCTCTTTAGTGTTCCGCTTGTGACAAACTGGGATTCAGCCGTAAATTCTGCCCAAATTGCAATAAGGGAAACGGCAAGGAGAGCGAAGAGAAGAGGTCATCTTTGCTCCTCCAGTAAATTTGACCTCTCGCCGCGGCTCGTCAACGGGAAAGAGCAAGTTGTCGACGACCCAGGGATCCAAACAGATTCTAGGAAGGCAGCAAGAAGGCCTGGGACCTAGCAGTATAATGGAGCCCGATGCCAGCCCTTGGTAGAGTAGGGGAGCGGTCATTCTGGAAGGACCAGGTGGCCGTATACAAGTTGTGGAGGAGGGATACGACTTGATTGTTAAGGGAATCGAGCAACCCAACCCGAAGACCTGAAAGATTCGGACCCCTTCACACAAAAAGTTTCTCCGCCTAAGGAGTTTACGAGTAGGAGCAAGCCTATAGTCGTAGTAACAGCGGAAGGAAAAAAGCCGCTGAGAAACACGACGAATTGAGGAGAAAACGCGACTCATGGACACGATCCAGAAGATAAGACCAGATGGTGGTTGCGGGTAGATATAGGTGACTTTAAAATTAGAGCACTCTATGGTAGCGGAGCCTCATCTACAGTAATGGGTCAGTTAGGGCTGAGATTGGCATCCGAGATGGGACTAGGATAGAATGTAACCAGGGCTGGCAATGGCAGGCTCGCCGATGGACGTCCATGCCCCATTATTGGTCACGTGGGTTCCCCTTTAAGGTATGGTGAATCACAAGGAATATAAGAGTCGCCATAACGCCAATACTCACAGATGATTGCTATGTAGGCGCGAACTTAATAAAAGAGTTCCGCGCGGTTTTGGATCCCGATTAGGACAAATTATGGCTGAAGGATGCCCAGGTAAAAGTACCTATAGAAGTGGCGGGAATTGATGGTACGGCGTTTCTCGCACCGGTAGGACTGTGGGAGGCCACAAAAAGATGTAATCGAACCAGTGGCTAGTGGGTGGTCAAGTCCAGTCGTGATGGTAAAGAAGGCTGATGGAAAATATAGGTTCTGCCTAAATTATCAAAAGGTAAGCGCAACAAAACCAAACTAGATGCCTATCCTTTGCCATATATGAGCGACATCCTAAGACGGATAAGGGATGTCAAGTTTATATCCACGCTGGATTTAAGTAGCGTGTATCATCAAATTCCCCTAAAAGAAAAGTCGTGCCCGATATCGGCGTTCACTGTACTAGGGTTGGGGCATGTTCAATTCAAGAGGATGCCCTTCGAACTGTCATACGCGGGAGGGACCATCCAGAGGTTAATGGATAAGATGATAGGCCCGGACATTCGCTTTTGCCTACCTCAACGACGTAACTGTGGTTTCGTCATCATTTGAGGAGCATAACTGGAACCTGAAAAAGGTATTAAAGCAAATTTTGGGTGCGGGTCTCGCCATCAACAAAGCCAAAAGCCACTTCTGTAAGACGGAAGTAAGGTACTTGGAAGTCGTGGTGAACCAGGACGGAGTAAGATCAGATTCCGAGAAGATACGACCGATACTGGAGATCCAACACCACGGACAGTGAGACAGGTAAAGCGATTCATGGGCATGACGTCGTGGTATAAACGTTTTATACCCGACTTTGACATGATCGCTGAACCTATAAACCGCCTGAAGATAAAGAATGTACGTTTCTCTTGGGAGGAGGAGCAAGAGCGAGCTTTCGCAAGGTTACAGGAAGCGATGACTTCCGCCCCAATACTGCAACCATTCGATCCTTACGGTCAGCTGTACTACAAACTGACGCCAGTGACAGTGGGATCGGGGCAGTTCTCACGCAGGACGTCGATGGAGAGGAGCGTGTGATCGAATACGCCAGCCAATCACTCAACATTGCTAAGAGGTACTTTTTTTTAAATTTATTTAAGCAAATTGAACCCTATTGGGTTATTATACTGAGAGGAATTATACGAGGTCTGTCCGGAAAGTTTCGGGCCTACGTTTATATCTTTGCGCCATAGTGTTCGAGCGACCTTTACCGGACAGAAACGTCAACAGTAAAGCCTCGCGAATCTATTGGTTACTTACTGATACATGCCGGACGTATAGTTCATGTGCAGCGTGTCTTTGTTTACAGTGCCTTTTTCGCGTTCGTCGGATTTTGATACTGTCAAAAATGACTGAAAAACAAGATCAACGAATTTGCATCAAATTTTGCTTTCAACTCGGAAAAACGAGTTCGGAAACTATTGAAATGATGCAAAAGGCCTTCGGAAGCGAGTGTATGAGTAAAACACGAATAAAAGAGTGGTATAAACGGTTCAAGGATGGTCGTACTTCTGTCGATAGTGATTTTTGTTCCGGCCGACCTTCGACGACAAAAACCGCAGATAATATTGAGCGGGTGCGACTTGCAATCGAACAAGATCGTCGTATGACTGTGCAAGAACTAGAAGAAAACCTTGGGATACCAAAAACTATCATTTCAGAAATTTTAACCGAAAATTTAGGTGTGTGCGAAATTCATTCTAAAATTGCTCACAGCAGAGCAGAAGAACATTCGCTTAGAAATCGCTCTGGACAATCTGGAAATGGTCAATAATGATGATAATGTGCTTAGAAAAGTTATTACAGGTGATGAATCATGGGTTTATGGTTATGATTCTGAAACAAAACAACAATCTTCACAGTGGAAGCATTCTGAATCGCCAAGACCAAAAAAAGCAGGTCAAAGTCGGAGCAATGTTAAGTCAATGTTAATTGTTTTTTTCGATTGTGAAGGTGTTGTACATCACGAATATGCACCAACAGCTCAGACAATCAATAAAGAATACTACGTTCAAAGTTTAAAACGTGATGCAGTAAGAAGAAAATGGCCGCACTTTTGGGAAAGTGGTGACTGGCTTCTCCATCACGATAATGCGCCAGCGCATTCATCTAATCTTGTGCAGCAGTCTTTGAGCAAACACAATATCGCATTGCTTCGACAACCTCCATACAGTCCCGACATAACCCCTTGTGACTTTTGGCTGTTTCCAAAACTAAACAAACCACTCAAAGGACACCGATTCGATGACAAAACAACGGTTGAAAACAATGCGACGAGTGTACTTAAGGCTATCCCTAAAAGTGAGTTCCAGGACTGTTTGGAAAAGTGGAAACATCGATGGAACCGTGTTATTCAATCAAGTGGGGATTACTTTGAAGGATGCCACCCACCAGATGATAAAGAATAACGCTAGCACGAAAATATAAAGGTAGGACCGATACTTTCCGGATAGACCTCATATATGGAATTTTGGTTCCTACATCACAATAAAATGAAACTTATAATTTTAAGACACAGAAACAATTTTAAATGAGTTGAATCAGATGTCTCGAAGGAGACTTCCCTCTCAGAAGTTACGAGACACAGAAAATTTATAAAATACAGGTAGTAATCAACATATGCAATTGCATACCACAGTGAGTATAATCAATATTTTAATATTTAAATTGAAACTTTTTTTTGTAGATGTAAAAATAAATTCAATGATATTTTACTTACATGAATATGTATTGATAATAATTTTGTGTAGAAAAAGAAACTGGTATTAAAAAGAAAGTTTTGAGACAAAGAAGTATTGACTATCTGAAAAAGAAAAACGACAACTTGTTCACTGAAAAGTTTTTTGATACTATGACTACTGAAGAACAACGTAAACATAAAAACTTGAAAGTTGTTTTGTTAGACATCAGTAATACACAAATATATTCAAAGCTGACTAAAAACACTCAGAAAAGCAAAGAAACTTCAAACGATGATCTTGAAAAACATACTCGAAGTTCTATACCAGGTAGTACACTGAACAATCCTAAAAATAAATTGTTTAAACAGCAGCAAAAATTGACATCCTTTTAAGGTAAATTGAATAATTTATTAATTTATTTGAATTAAAAAGTTAGAAATTTATCTTATGAAAAATCAAACCTTAAAATTAAGATAGAATATCATCTTTTAATTAATCCTTTTTTCTTTGTTTATTCTTTTGTATAAAAAATTAAAAAAAAAAGAAATTAGCTAAGTTTGTAAAAAATTCATACATATTACATTTTCTTCCTATAACGATAATAAGCCTCTATCCTACAATTATAGAATCATTTAAAAATCATATCCATCGTATTTTTATTAGCAACTTTAATGAATATATTTTTGACATATTTGTAACATATTTCATCTAAAGTATATTTAACATATCTATCACATATCCATCTTCTTAAATACATATTAAATTTGCTTCAACTTATATTATTTAAAAGACTGCTTACTTTTCAAACTTTTTCTCTGACACAATTGTAGTTTAAGATGATTTATACGCATCCTCTGTTATGCATTAGATTAATATCTTTCTGAAATAATAAATAGTAAATAAGAAACTCACTGAAATCTTTGTAGAAGCACCAATAGTGACAATTTTTTTACTTTTTTTTTTTTATTATTATACACTTTTGGAACCCTTCTTGGGTTATACAAATGTTTGATCTACACTTTTAGGTTACATTTTTTTAGAAATTTGATCATACTTTTGCATGCTATTACTTTCGGACCTTTAATAATATTGTGAAGATTCAAGGGAGGGAAAAGAACTATACTAGCTAGTTGTCTTAATATTTCATTGCGGTGTGCACTGTATAGAGTACAATCACAGAACACGTGTTCTAAATTTTCGTTATCCTGTCCGCACTGACATAAAGGTGAGTAAGATGAGTAAAGGGTATTGGAGAAAGCGATTCCGCTAGATGATAATGGTTTGCTCTGCAGCGGTTAACCATTATTGTTAATTCGCGTTTGAGTTTTTTGTTATGAAACCAAGGCGTTTTTTCGTGATAGTATTGTTCAAAGAATTTCAATCCTTTGTTACGGCTTTGTTCCTTTATTACATTACATGTGTTTTCAAACTCTTGCTTTTTAATTGATTCGAAGTAATAGCTATATGCGGTATCTGGCGGATGTTACTGTGATTCTTGTCAGTTTCGGATTGAGTTAATCCATCCATGTACTCATTGCCTCTCACTCCTATGTGCGAAGGGAGCCAGAAAAACTTTATGTTGGAGTCTGGGTTTTCTAATTTAAGCTGGTTGTATTTGCTTTTAATTTCATATATTAAGTAGTTTGTTTTCGAACTTAATTTGGCGCTTTCAAGACTTTGGAGAACACTGAGGGAGTCAGAGAAAATGAATACGTTACTTTTATAATGGTGCAATGCGACATCCGTAGCTAAGCTGAGAGTAGTGCACTTGGCATTATACACAGAAGAATACAAATTAATGCTTTTTGTGGTTTCAATTAATGGGGAGAAGCAGGCAGTGGCTGCGTCAATATATCTGCTTCCTTAAAACCTTACTTTCATCCGTGTATACCGCCAGCGCATCACTCTCTTGCACTAAGCAATCGATAACCTTATTCTGATCATTACACTTTACCGGCTGTTTTCCTATCTCAGTGTCTATAGGAATGGAAGTGGTGAGAGTTGGGTAGTCATATCGGCGGTGGACACTTTTCCCAAATCATATTTCCCAAGGACTGTTTTCCCAATGCCCCTTTTTCCCAAAACCGTTTTTTCCAAAAAGTGCCATTTTTCCCAATATGCTGATATTTCCCAAAAATAATATAATCAACAATACATTCAGTAAAACCAATTTATTAACTTTCTAGAATTTAATATTATAACCAACAGCTTGTAAGTACGCATATATATCGTCATTGCATACATATTCATGATACTTAGTGACGATCCCAAAAATTTTTTCTTCAATTTCCCGTCTTTTTTTGTCGGTACATTTCTTTACGCGCTTCCCCAGCTGTAACTGAAGTAGCATAATCTCCACGTCTGCCTGTTCTTTTTTCAATACGTCAAAGAACACGTATAAGCTGGGGTGTGCTTTACCGACGACCACTTGAAATGCGTTATGCCAACTTTCCGATAAGTTATTCGTGCGAGCTTTGCCCTCTAACACGGAGTTATATTGATTCCACAAATTAGGCGGATACCGTGGAAGGCGATATTGAATCCTTAATCGTACTCCGTGGCTGCTCCGCCTTCTTGCACCAGCGCGACGTATATATGTACTCTCGAAATAGGCCACGATAGGCTCAATTTCAACAGGTAAGTCGTCGCGTATGCGTGCAAAATGAGATTGTACTTCATCTACTGGGACGAAAGCCAAAGCACAGAGCACTTGAATACCTTTTTTTATTCGTGGATCAGTAACATACTCGTTTTGAAGTCCTTCTTGCTGAACGCGACGATACACACTTTGGCGTAAATGAAAAAAGCAGCATGAGACTATTTTACCAAACGTTTTTTCCGCGGCATTCACAATCGCTACTTCGAAATCAGTCATTAATTTAGTAGGTAAGTTTTCAAGACCAAGATTGCGTCCCTCTTCTGCAATAATTTCGAAGATTTTGATGTAAGTTCGTTCTTGCTTATTCTCCACAAGTGCATGTACGAATGGTAAGCCAATCTCCTGTGCTTTATTATTGATGCCAACTTGAGTTACAGCTCCAAGAATAGAAAAAATTTGATAAAACATGGACGGTGCCATTTTAAATGTGCCGTCAGCAAACCACGTATGACATCGGAATAGCCGTTTCAAATTGTCGGGCGAGGCAAAAATAATAATTCTACCGAGGCTTTCATCGTGCTCGTCATCACGATAAGAATCGTACAGGAGAAAAGGATGCCCGCTTAGTGTTTCCGTATATTGTTCGGCAATCTCTTCAAAATCGGACATTCGGATAGGGTTGGAAGGCGTTTCAGTAAGACGAGCGCGTGAAATTTGTTTTCGCATATTCAAACGGTCTGGAAGTTCGTCTAAGACTTCTACAAAGTATATGTATTCATTCATAAAAAATATTTGAGCTTGTCAATAGTTTCAATCAATTTTTCTACCTGATGGAACTTGACGCAAATGTTTACGCATTATCTGAGCTGGAGGCATTTCTGGATGCTCCTCAGCAGTTCTTTTAGCTGAATTCAAAATTTTCAGCGCTTTCACTTCTTCGCTGTTCGGCGCATGAGTATGTTCAGATTCATCCGGTCCTCGATGAACAATTAAGCTGTTTCCGTCTCCAGTTGTTACAGCACGCGCATTGCACTCGCCTTTATTTCTACAGTTCCAATATCTCCGAAAATCGCCAGAATGTTTGTAGTATAAAAAACCGTCAATATGTAAAAAAACCGATTTCCTCGCACGTATTAGTTCAGCCATTATTAAGTTACTTCCAATTTACAAATTACAAAATTTATTTACTGCCAATTTTAAAACGTACAACTTTATAATTTCGACGATGTAACCTACATTACGATTCAAAGACTGTAATGAACGTGAAGGTAGCAGTTAAACAAATACAAAACATGCAGAAACATAAACCAAACGTAAATTTAAAAGTATTCTTGTTCTTAACTGTACACATTATTTTGGGAAATACTAAAATTTTGGAAAAAAAAGTACTATTGGAAAAACGGTTTTGGGGAAAATAACTTCCGGGAAAAAAAGGCTTTGGGAAAAATGGTTTGGGAAAAGTATCTTCCGTTCAGTCATATGCATAAAGAGTTGGATCGTCGTGTACCTTAGTAGCATCAATATAGTTGTACACTTGTTCTATACAGTCCATAAAAAATCTTTTTCGTCTTCCATTTTGCGGCGCAGAAAGGTACGTAATTAGAGGGTACATACTTGATTTTTTTTAGCTATGACATTTGATACAAATCGGCTAATCAGAAGTTTCGCTCGTTCGACCAGAAATGGAAGTTTCGACTCTGCAATTAGTATGTTAGTAAGGGTACTTTTTCTATAGCCCAGAGCTAGTCTAACAGCCGTGAACTGAATTCTTTCAATTTTTAGCAGATTGCGTTTATTATTAGGAAAGTATATGAAGCAGAAGTGTTCTATAATTGAACGAACGTAGCTCTTGTATAGTGTGATCTGGAGATCAGAACCCCATCACGTTCCTCTCAAAAATTTTATGTTTAAGGCTTGGTTACATCTTGTTTGTATTTTACTTATATGCTGCTCGAAAGTAAGTTTGTACTCGAACCAGATACCTAAAAAACGCACTATTTCTCTTGATTCAATATCGCAGCTCTTTAAATTTAGTTTAGTTTCACCAGGAAAAATTTTTTTTGTTATTAAAATGCCCAAATTCAGTTTTCTCTTTGGCAAAATCTAGCCCTAAGTAATATGATTTATTTTCAATGGAGAGGGTTGAATTTTCAATAATTTTTTTGCATTCAGAAAGGGGGAGATCTCGGGTTGTTTTAATAAACTGACATATGTCATCAGCAAATTGTAGAACAGTAACATTTTTGGATATATTGTTGGTTATGCTATTAACATACATGATATATAGCAAAGGGCTGAGAACGCCGCCTTGTGGGAGACCTTTATACACCAGTAAGCGCTCAAATCCTTCTATGCTAGTATTTACAATGCGATAGTAAGCTAAGAATTTTACAAATTTAATTAATTGAGCAGAGCATTCGTTAGCAAGAATATCTAAAAGAATGTCACTGTTTACAAAACTGAAAGCACCAGACACATCTAGGAAAACTGCCAGCACTTCTTGTTTGCCCTTCAGAGCACTGTCTACTTCCAGCATAAGGTGCGATAAGTTGTCAGCACAAGATCTGCCTTTACGAAAACCTGCTTGATTTTTTGGCAACAAATTATTACGCTCTGCCCATTATTGCAAACGGTTTTTTACTAATGTTTCAAAAAGTTTACACATACATGAAGTTAAGGCTATGGGGCGAGCTTTAGCGCCTCCTGATGTAGGTATCAAGTGCAAGAAGGATTTTTTCCATGAACTTGGAAAACCACCTAAACCATGCATTTGATTGAGAATGTCTAACAAAATAAGTTGAAGCTTAAGCGGGATATTGTGTATAGTTTCGTAATCTAAGCCATCCTGCCCTGAGGAAGATTTCTTTTTATATGCATTAAGTGCGATATTAAATTCAGCAAAGTTAAACATTTTGTCAAAAAAAACATTGTTTTTACATTCGGGCATGTAATCAGGATCTGTACCAGCCCAGGGAGGGGAAATTTTTTCTAAACATTCTATTTTCTTTTTATCAAAATTTTCACTATCTATGGCATTGCAAGAGGTTGCTTTTACCAACTTATTTTTAAGGATCTTGCACTTGTTCTATACAAACGTAGGGTTTACTCTGAAATCAATATCTTCAGCAAACTTTCTGAAACATTCTTTTTTCTTCTTAGCAAATGAGCGAATCACTTGGGCACAACACTTTTTGTAATTAATCCAGTCTTTTTAACTATATGAGAGTGTCCACTTTTTGTAAGCAGCACGCCTCAGTCTTTTTAACTTGTCATATTCCTGGTCCCATCAAGGGAAAGGGTTACTTCTTTTCTGCTTTGGTGTGAAGGGCTTACGAGGGGTAGCTTTTTTCACTGCTTCGATGATGGTTTGAATAAAGAAGTTATACTTCTCAGAAGCTATCTTATTTTCATAATCGAGCGTTAAGAAACTCTCATATTTTTCGTTTAGAGTTTCTGTGAAAGCCAACTAATTAGTTCTATTGGAACGTAACTTGAAAGTCTTTTTTTCGTATATATGTTTGCTTATATCTAAGCTCAGAGTCAGAGGGAAGTGATCAGAGTCGTACGTTTCATCGCATACTTTAACTGTAGGCTATGTCCATAGGTCGAGATTTGAGAGTTTACCACTGCGTTTTTCCAAATATGTTTTCGTATCAGAGTTGAGTAAGTACAAATTCTTCATGTCAATAGCTTGCTCGAATATTTCACCATTTCCGTCGGTTATTTCACAATTCCATTTGATATTATGTGCGTTAAAATCGCCAAACAACAAAGTGTTTGGTTGGCCCGTGAGCTCTACAATTTCATTCCATTCATTTTGTGTATTAACCAAGCCAGATGTAGGGATTCTATAACATGTAACTATATCAATTTTTAGAGTAATATTTTTGATTTTGATAGCTAGAACTTCAAAATTTCCTATATTTACGCAAATGTTCTTAAGCTCTTCACACTTTAAACTATTATGCACTAAGTAAAGGATTCCTCCACCACATGAGTCTTGTCTGTTTTTTTTAATTAATTGAAAACCTGTGAGTTCAAAGATGTTATCTTCTTGAAAGCATGACTCAGCACAGATAAATATATCTATGTTTTCCAAGAGAGATGGAATATCGCCTTTCCTTTTTTAACACTGAGGGCATTCCAAAATAAAATTTTGAGTTTGGAGGTGTAGAAGGCCATTTTTAGGAAAAAAGGAAAAGTTAAGTGGTAAAGTGATTTATAGAAGCGTGCCAAAATCAGTGTCTGTCGATTCATCGTCGCTAGAAGCTCCAGCGCTCTCCACTTGACTGAGATCCATTTTGGCGCTTGGCGGCTCGCTCAAGTCAAGGTTTGCGTTGGCCTTGATGATCTTTTTCTTGATGCGTGTGATTCTAGCTTTAGTATGGGGGCTTTGAATATGTGGGTAAATGGCTTCAAAAGCGAGTATAATCTCACTCGTGCCCTTAGAGAGCTGAGAAACTATGTTCATGATTTTTTCACATCTGTAGGTTTGCTTAATGAAACCCACAAGTTGATCAAAATCAAAAAAAGTTTTTCCTTTAACAGCATCAAACGCTGGTCTACACTGTTCAAGGCCACTGTCAAATTGAGCATATACTTTTGGAATATCTACCTTACTGTCTATTTTGGGTTTCTTCGTGAGCTTTCTAACTTTCTGTGGCTATTTAATTTCTTTAATTTCGTATTTTTTTTGGTGTGCGAAGAGGCTTCACTTATAGTACTTGAAAGTAGACGCTTACTATTTATTCCGTGTTTATTTACAACGACGAAGAGCGGGGCGGTGACGGCGTGCGGCTCGCTTACACCTGTCTGGTCTATTTGCAAGCCCAAGACAGTAGGTAAGGGAGAAGGTAGGACCGTTGGTTTTGTTTGGGATTCGAGGCTGGGGCAGTTTCTAGCGATCTTCTATATGGTACTTAAAGGATTTTATTGTATCGTCTATATAGTCTGGACACTCCGTGTCTTCGTAGTTCAATTTGATTTCACCTGGAATTTTGCTCAAATCATCACTTTTAACATACACCTGTCTTCTATGACTGTTTATACTTGAAACTTTCAGTGCTAGCTTTCATATTCATCACACTAGAATTTCTTTTAACTCGGAATTTGTCTAGGATGAACTCTAAATGTTTGTTCGATATAAATGAATTCACATTCGAGAATATAGTGCGTTTATAGCGACTTACGTACGGGCGAATGTATACTTTTTTACTTTTGATCATTACATACTCATGTTTGTCTGTAATTGTGTACTGCGAACTGCGAAACGACCTTTTGGAATTTTAGAAGCAAACAAGAGAGGCCTGCAATGGCTCGGTCGGTAGGGCGACGGATTCGCACACGGTAGGCCCGGGTTCGATTCCCAGTCCCTGCTGATTAATACAAGCACCACTGAAATTTCATATGCTTTGTTCTCAAACACAATGCATGCCTCCGTCGCTGATTAGCACTGATGGAGCATAAATAGAGCGATGTTAAATAAAAAAAAATAAAGAAGAAGCAAACAAGATATCATTCTTTGCGAAAACAATGTTGTCTTTAGCAGAAGTTTCCAATAAAGCATTGGCGGAAGTAACTATGATTGTCTTAAGGGAGGATGGTTGAGTGCGGAGCATTTAGCGATGATCATGATGCGCGTGGCACACCATTGGCAGACCTCGCGGTCTTTTTGCTTTGTGCAAATTCGTGGTCAGAGCGGTGTTCCGTGTTTGACTTCCACCAGCTTTGCGTATGGTTGGAAGTCATCATGGAAGATGACTAATTGTAAGCAATGCTTGTCATTGGAGGTCATGCGCGTGGCCGAAAGCAATGCGTATGGAGAGGGAGTTTGTAGTTGCTCAATGGGCTGGGCGGTGAGGTGACCCCTCCAACCCAGTCAAGTCTCGGAGCTACCTCTTCGTGGTACTGGCGTAAGAGGCGGCGGGAATATGCTGCCATGCAGAGCTTGTGGACCAAGAACATGTCGCGAGCGGCTAAGTTAGTCCTGGATGGCGAGGTGCGCGCCGTCCAGCCTTCTATGGAGCAGTTGATTGAGTTTTGGAAACCCATCTCACTGCTCCATCCCAACACCTAGAAGAGGGAATGGTCGCTCGGGAGGACCCGGATTTGCAATGGCTTGCAGATGCAATTTGTCCCAATGACATCAGGGACAGTGAAACACCGCTCTCCTCGGCTGCCGGTTTAGACGGCATTTCCAGTCGACAACGGAGGAGTGTGCCAATGCGTTTGCGGGCACTGTTCTACAACATCGTCCTGGCTGTTGGAGAATTTCCATCTCAACTCCTACTCAGCAGGATGGTGTTTGTTCCCAAGAAAGACGGAAGCTCACTACCATCAGAGTTCCGTCCCATAAGTGTAGCTTCTGTTGTCGTTCGTCAGCTACATAAGATTATAGCGATGAGATTGGTGAAAGCCAAGATCATCGACGAGCGATAAAGAGGCTTACATGATGGCTGCGCCGAGAACACTATGGTTCTCGACACGGCATTGCACGTAGCGAAGACGTCACTTCGTGTCATGTCGTGATGATGCATGCCGTATCATTCGATGTCGCGAAGGCATTCGACAGTGTCAGCCATCATGCTATTACATCGGCAATGAGGGGACTAGGCATACCATCTAGCCTCGTCCGGTACATTGATAATATATACCGGAAATGTGGAACGGTGCTCCAAGTGGCCGGACAATGTTCACAACCAATCGTGGTAAGGTAGGGTGTGAGACAAGGAGACCCCATGTCAAGCATCCTGTTTGCCATGGTTGTGGACAGAGTCATGAGGTCACTACCCACTAACATCGGGTTCAAAGTCCACCAACATCGGACCAACGCTATAGCATACGCAGATGACATAGTGTTATTCGCATCCTCTAAGGCTGGGATAGAGACATTACTGAAGACTGCCGAGGAAGAGGCCCTCAATTATGGCCTGCAATTCAATCCATCGAAGAGTCAAGCCATCTCCATCCAAATAGCGGGGAAAGCTAAGACTTATAAAGTCATGAGCACCCCGCTATTTAGGCTACAGAATGGACCCATTAAACAGCTCTGGTCCACAGAACACTTTAGATACCTAGGCATTAACATCTCGCCATTAGGTATCAAAAAGCCGGGTGGATATTTAGAGAGAGAGAGCTGAATAACATCCCTCGAGCTCCTCTCAAGCCTCAACAGCGACTTAAGATCCTTCGCTGCTTCCTCATTCCTCGCCTGTATCATAGTCTGGTGCTCTCACGGATCACTGCGAGGATCTTGAGGGCGTTGGATAGGCAGGTGAGGATCGCAGTCCGTAGGTGCCTGCGCCTACCCAAGGACACCCCGTTAGGGTACTTCCACGCTAAATGTAGGGATAGCGGATTAGGAGTCCCGGCCTTTATAACATCTGTGCCGGGACTAATGCATGCCCGAATACTGGCAATGGCCCCTTCCACATCGCCTGCGGTACGGGACGCCACTCAACATCTTTATAACGTTAAGCTGGTCCGATGGGCTGAGGGGCTGCTCACATATAATGGGCAGTCACTTACGAATCCAGAAGATCGGCGACATTATTAGGCGTCCCGGCTCCTTCAGTCCAGCGATAGAAGCGAGTTGCGTGAGGCTGCTAATGTTACAGCGAGCAGCTATTGGGTGGACGCAGGTAGTGCGAGAGTCCCTGGTCGGGATTATATCCAGTACCACAGGACACGAATAAACGCTCTACCCTCCAGAATTAGAACATCTAGAGGACGCCGTGACGGAGTTGTTCCTGTGCTTTATCGTGCTGAATGTCACGTGGCGGAGACTACGGCGCACATAGTGCAGGGATGCCACCGGACTGACGGCGGCCGAATTCTGAGGCATGATGCCATCTGTCGTATAGCTGCGACAGGGCTCAGGTAAAGGGGGTGGTGCGTGTTCAAGAATCCGCACTACTGTCTTCCATCAGGGTTACAGAAACCTGATGTCGTCGCAGTAAAGGATGAGAGCGTTAAAATCATCGATGTACAGGTGGTTAGCGGAGCAGCATCACTCGACGACGCACATAACACCAAATGCAGGAAATATGATACCCTTCCGCTTAAACATTACATAGCTCGTGAGTTGTGGGTTGTGGTCGAGAATATCTCGGTCACATCCATTACCCTCTCATGAAAGGGTATCTGGTCGTTGAGGTCCGCTAGCGACCTGACCTCCTTAGGGCTCCAAAAACTCTTGCCAGGCATTACAACAAGAGCTTTGCAGGATTCGCACACGAACTGGACACGGTGAAACAGGATGACTGGTGTCATCGGCCGTCCTGTCCCACGAGAAGGGGTAGGATAGGGCATTTCGGTCAACACGCTTATGCGTTTGGGTAACCCAGACCCCACCACTGTAAGTCGGCACTAGGAAATAAAGCCACGGCCTGCACTATCAACATCTTCAGTGCGGGTGACAGATGGAGTTTTAGTGGGTATTCCTCCACTATAAAAAAATATGCGTAAACGCATTTCTCCATCTATAAAAAAAAAATAGTCACCTGGTGTTAAGTCTTCATCACACATAAATACCAATAGTTATTCTTTTTCAATTTTACTGCTGGTATCTTCGACATCAGCATAAGAAGTAAAATTACATTCTGATAAGTTAAACATCGGGATGTTGTCTTCTTGCGTTTGTGTGTCGGCGTTTTTTTCGTTTCTTTCGGGGGACTTTACGTCGGAATGAACCGCAATCGCAGCCTCACTTATCTCGGAAATAGTGGTGAGAATTTACCGAAATCGATAAATCCACACTCTGCACTAAACTGCACGAATAAGGGCCAAAGCCCAATAATACTAATCCACGTATATAAACTCGTGGTATGTACTATGGACTGCGGAGCGTACGTAAATACGTCTGTACTCGACGAGCGCTTGGCTCGAGCCATCCTTTTACTTATATAACTATACTTTCCTGGTGTTGACCTGTAGTTGAGTGTAAACTTATGTTATAGTAATATATATATATATATATTGTAACGGGGCTAATACCGTTTATTTAATTTATGCGCGCGATCGTATCGAAGAGCGCGCGAGATTATCTACACGTTCAAATTCGAAAATCGGAGAGCAGGAGGGAACGGGTGTCAGTCAACCAACTATCTACTAACGTGAAATAAATACGTCGAAAATACTGTTAATATCACAAGTGAGATCGTTTATTGCCTCTTAATGCTACACTGTATTCGGCCCGCGTATTTATGTTTACATGACGTGCGCGCGACAACAACATGCAGTGTCTGATCGTTCGCTGCTCTTTGTTCGCCGGGTTAATACATGCACGCTTCTTACGGAGTACGAGAGATTAGTTATAGACAATTCTACTACGATCGCAAAATTAAGCTGGCCAGCTCACCTTATTATCAGTCGCACGGAGAATGAAAGAAAAAGTTCGTAGGCGTGACTCGGGGAAGCCCGCTTCTGCGGTCGATCGGCTCTCGCTGTCGATTTCGCCCTCGATGGCGAAACTCCTCACACACACACGCTTACACGCACTCGTCTATATCGGGTGATGGCACAGTTCCAGTATCTCCTTATTAAATAGTTTCCGCACTCAGGAAAGCTCGGGAAAATGTCAAAAGTATTTGCTGCACAGCTCTGCGATCGGGTTCTAATCCTCGACTGGTTCATTTTTTTTTTGCGCGCATTCCGTCGCGTCTCGTACCGAATCCCCTCAATACACTTCGGCCCAACCGGTAGGTGCTGCCCTCACCGGTAGCCGCATGGTTGGGCTGTTAGCGCTAATGCGACGTTTACCGTCACAATATATATATATAATGATGTTGCATGCTAGAACTAAACTTAAGGGTTAAAATTGATCTGTCTGCAGCCGGATAAAAATTTCAATATATCTGAATATTCTGTTAATTCATATACTCATATATCTAACATTTAGAAAATTATATAATTATTATCTCTTTGGATCATTCAATTTGGTGATATTCTAATTGATAATGCTGAAAGTTTGATCTGAAAAAAAAGAAAAAAGTATCCTCATTTCAGATTGAAAATTTTCAAGTTAGAACAATGGTAAGTATTTACCTTTCATTTCACTAAGCTAACAATTTTCTGAACGTTATTTTTTATTTTTTAAATACTTCAATCAATTCTTTAATATTTAATATCAGTATTATTTTTTATAATCACCCACGCAACTCCTGGATGCAATATTTAGCATTACGAGTATAATATGCAATAGTAGTAGAGTCGTAGTAGATAATTGAAGGAGTTTTAAAAAATTAGCACCTAAATTTAATTTTCAATAAATAATTACGGTAATAGATTGTTAATTAAACAACAAATTTTGTAATAACGCGTGTTCATTTTCACACAATGAATTCTTATTCTACAATCTCATATAATTTAACAATTACAACAGAGTTACAGAGCTTCAGGCATGGAGACTATAATACTATAGTATAGTCTCCATGGCTTCAGGCTGGCTCCATGGCTTAAGGACACAAATTTTTGCAAATATCAAGGTATCAAGCAGTGATGAGAATCCGATGAGGCTACAAAAAATTTGATTTTCATGAAGTCGTATCTTTTATACAACTATGCCTAAGATTCTCAGTCGGCAGTCAGCCATTGTATTTCTCGTTCCGGTTCCAATGTTTGTTTATATTTTCAAAATTCGTTCGGCTTTCTGAGTCACGTTTGGCATTTCAAATAGTAATAGGTACGTAATTTTTTCAGTATGACTGAAAAATCGTTATTAGAGGAAATAGCAAGTTTGAAGAAAAAATGTAAGACAAGTAAAATTAAAAAGTAAATCAGTACTTATGTAGATGCTGGAGGTTTCGGCTGTCCATCGTCTTTATATTTTGGTGGTGCAAGTATTGCTCACATAAGTATTTTGAATTACGATGACATAAAACTCAAAATATATATAAAAAATTGTGAAAATTAAGCATTCAGAATTAATCAATTGTATTTTTCCTTTATAGTTGCAAGCTGAGCCATGCAATACAGATGAAAGAAAAACTGTTAATGAATGTCATGAACTTCATAAACTATATATTAAATCTTATTTATTATAGATGTAAGCTCCAACCAAGAATTCCATATGTGTCACTTGAAAAATTCAATTAATATTTCATTTACTGGCATATGATATGTGATAATATAATATGTGGGAAAAATAGTATTGAAATTGCTAAAGGAGAAATTGATAAGGTATTAAATATAATAATTTTGAATATTGAATTGCTTTTTGTACACTCGTATAGTGAAACATTCTCGCTTTCAGTTTTTGATCTTTGCCGTCGCGGAAATGATTCTTAAAAAGCAGTTAAAATTTTAAACAATAATGTTCTAGATGAAATTTGAAAATTGAAGATATTGCAGCATGCATACACGCATAGACACAACACAGATCCTAATTTTCCGGATTATACCACTCTTTTCTATTATTAACAGAGAAAAGTAACAAATGAAATAGAAATCACAAATAAGATTATACTCCTAAAAAAGTAGACAATACAAAATTACAATGACGTATACATTTTTTTAATTGGACTCAATCAACTATATATCGATCTACATATTATAACTCATTAGCGCGTATATTCACCAACTTAATTCGTAAATAAAGTCAATTGTGCGTGCTACCGAATAAAAACTAAGTTAAATTTTATGATAGTAAAACATAACAACGTACAATGATAGGATGTTAGTAAAAACATCTTTTGCCTGTGCAATGTACAATAAAATTCGAAAAGTAAGACATACCAACAATAATGGAAGCGTTAAAAATATATGGCAAGCAGCATAATACCCTAATTAATTCACCGCTTTTCCAAAAAAATATTGAATAACGATGTGGTAAAAATTTTAGCTGTACGTACTTTTAAATCTTATGATAATGTCCGTTCAACCAGGTGCGCTTATCAAGTATGACAAAATTTTGAAGTATATTGGACGAAAAATTGACGCGTAATTGGGTAATAACCTAATCAATAAATATTTTTATTAGTTTATAAGCTATATAAAATGTATTATTATCTGTTGTAATTTAATCAGATATAAAATTTTACGTTCAACCAGGTGCGCCCATGAAAATTCGTGATAAGATTTGTTGACTAAATATTTCTCGCCAGTATTATATATATAAAGTGATAGAATTAATACTATCAGTGTGATTAAATTTTATCTTTTGTAAAATAGACGTTCAATCAAATTATTCTTATATTTTGTATAATAAAAAGTTGGTTATAATTTTGTGAGTTATGGAAAATTAGATTTCACATTATTCAATTACTAAAGTTTTTGAGATAAATACAACAATACTTATATTGAAGTTTGTTGTGCAGACAATTTGGTTACTTTAAATATATTTGTTTAATATGTAACGAAGGCAGCGCCTTATTCGGCACTGACGTCACCAATTTATTAAGGGGAGAGTAAGAGAGGCACTTTCGCTCTTTAACAATCGGGGAACAAGAGGATAGGTGGAACGAATAAATAATTTTCCTTAATTAGAACATACAACTTAAATTTATTCAGACAAAATCGGTTATAATAAAGTTTACATCACGCGCACATGTACAGAACAACTTAAACTAACGCGGGAGGATGAATGGCCCAGCGACTAAATCGCCTTGACCATTTGCCTCCTTACAAAGGAAAGAATACGTAGAAACCTCTCTACCGCATTACGATGAGCATAGCCGGCAAGTGATCGCCTGGCTACCTATCGTTCCTACGCTGCCGCGCATCACCATGAGAGAGAGAAATACCGGGAGAGAGAGATAACCTGACCTTTGTCCTTGGCGATGAGCCGGCAACGGGGAGTTGACCTGGCCGCTGGCTGGACGTCTTCCTCGGCGTAGCTCGTGGTGAACCCACTGGAAGTCATGCCGTGCACGGTGGCGAGGGCGACACTGAATGCCCTGCTGCAGGTGTTGTCGCCACACGTTGCCTCGTCTCGCCCTGGCCTGGTCTCTGCTGCACGTGTACTTCTTTTTCTCTCTTGGCGCTGCTACTTCCAACTTCTCTCCTTAACTTTCTTCCGGGAACTGTCTCACGCGACTTGACGCATGGTCAGCGTTCGCACTCTCGCCGGGCTCTCCCACCAAGCCCACTCATTAGACGGCGTGCGACAAAAGCGCTAATTGGTCGCGCGTCACACGCCGGCCCAAACCGGCATAGTGCGTGCATAGGCGCGCACTCTAGCATGCTCGCTAACTCCCTCTCTCTCTCTCTGTCTCTCTCTGCCTCATAGTCGCTGCGCTCTTGCTTCTTCGGGCGCTCTCAACCTTGCTCGGCAATCTTCGGCGGCTGGAAAAACATAAAGGCCAGTGGTTAGGCGCAATAAATATATGCGCCCAACGCTGACCACGTCGCCATGCCGAGCGATAAGAGGGAGAGAGAGAAGGAGGGCAGACGAGGAGCAAGCGTACTGCTTGCTCTCGTCACAAATATTTAACATTAATATCATTGTTTTATAAAAAAAATCGAATATTTGCAGATTTTAGTGCAGTATGTCAATTACAATTCAAACAGGATTTCAAAAAATTTACCACAACATACAATTTCAACCTGAAACAGAATTAAAGGGAAAGAAATTATTTAATGCAAATCATGTGTGTGAAGTTGAAGAGCTCAGGGATAATGGCATCAGTTTTCTGATTAAAGCTTTAGTCATCAGACAAACTTCTGTTTCATCTTCACCTTATAAAATATAATTAAATGTAAAGTATAGTGATAGGTGACAATTCGCGCGAGGCGAATTTGTCCCGTGCGTAGGCCTTTCAACAGCCGAGCGGCCTTTGACTCGGGCGGCAGTCAGGCTCTCGGGCACCCCGTCCCGTTCGCGCGTCAATAACGAAATCTTCGTAGATTTGAATCCGGGCTCCCGATACCGCGATCGTGAGATATTCGATCGGATGTATTCGTATATATCTATCCGTAATCGGTCATATATAAAATAAACAATAACGGGAAAGCATATGGATATACTCAAGCGCGTTTAATAGGATTTATAAAATTTATTTTATATAGCTCAAGTACATGAATAAATCATCGAGCGGAAATAGAAAGATATATATACAGGGTGGACCATTTTAATCCAAGCACCCAGAAATCTTTTTCCAGGTAAGGATGCGTGAAACATGTTTCAGATAAAAGTTGCTGGACTCCGAGAGGGACATAATCGGGTGTCCTTGACTGTGACCTTGAAGGTCATTTTCAAGGTCATCCGAAGATCAACTTTGTTTTTTTAAATAGAAACCCCCATTTTTGACTTCGGATTCAGAAAGAGCGGGAAATTCTACGTTTAGATGACCTATTATACGTGGGGTCTGGGTGACCACCAAGGTCGTCCCCAACATCACGTAAAGTTCAATGTTATTTTTTTTCTTAATCTTTCCACCTAACTAATCTAAGATCGGTATAGTTTAGAGAAAAATGATGTAGACCAAAGTTATTGTATTTTAGAGGGGCATCTTGTGGCAACCTTAACTTCGACCTTGAGAGTCAATTTCAAGGTCATTTGAAGGTCAACTTTCTGTTTCTCGGAATAGTCTACTTTTTTATCACGGATTCGGAAACAACAAAGAATTCGACGTTCTTGAAACATAACACATGTAGTATCTAGGTGACCTTTCCTGTAAGGGTTTTTTTGTTGTAAGCTTTTTCATAAACCCGTTCGTAATTCTAACTTGAGTAACATTATTTTGAAACGACATTTTTTGTAATAATTAAGATTTCTTCACAATGCTTTGTGATTCCTGATTAATTATTAATAAAAAAGATAATAAATATGATAATTTTTTCATGCAAAATAGGATCAATTTGTGTACTGTACACTTTGGTGTGATTTATTTAACCTATCCAAGACACTCCCAAAACAAGTATTGTAGAAATTACTACTACTGTTACTACTAATAGAAAAGTAGAAACAAATTTGACCTTCAAATGACCTTGAAAATGACCCTCAAGGTCGAAGTTAAGGTCACCACAAGATGCCCCTCTCAAAATACAATAACTTTTGTCTACATCATTTTTCTCTAAACCATACCGATCTTAGATTAGTTAGGTGGAAAGATAAAGAAAAAAATAACATTGAACTTTACGTGATGTTAGGGGCGACCTTGGTGGTCACCCAGACCCCACGTATAATAGGTATCTGAACGTAGAATTTCCCGCTCTTTCTGAATCCGAGGTCAAAAATGGGGGTTTCTATTTAAAAAAACAAAGTTTACCTTCGGATGACCTTGAAAATGGCCCTCAAGGGCAGAGTCAAGGTCACCTGAATATGTCCCCCTCAGAGTTCAGCAACTTTTATCTGAAACATGTTTCACGCATCCTTACCTGGAAAAAGATTTCTGGGTGCTTCGATTAAAATAGTCCACCCTGTATATATATATATATATATATATATATATATATATATATATATAGACGCGTGTTCTTCGCCTCGCGTTGTCTATTATTTATAAACAAATAGTATTCACTTATTTTCTTAATAGAGTTATTGGCGTTCGGTTCTTTATGTATTATTATTGTTTTTTTTATTTATATGGTCTTCCTTTCTTTTGTTTTTAAACGGATTGTATGTTCCGTCAAATGTACGCGTATATATGTATGTGTCCAATTGATACAGTGGATTAATGTATGTCCTTGGTCCTAACGGCGTGAAAAAATTGCCTGTATGGTTGCTGTCTTTGTTTGGCTTTTATTAACACTCAAACTCTGATGAAGTAAACTGAACTAAACTTTTAATTAGGTAAAAGAATAATACCGAATAACTCGGACAAATTAAACCAAACTAAATTTATATTTCAATTGGCGAGATAAACTGTGAATTCAGAAATATTGCGTCCTTCTTGCTCTGGCGCTCAGTCCTAACTGACTAATCTCTGTCATCGTTTTCACCAGTTCGTTATATCCTTTGTCCCTCGCATTCCGTCTCTCTCTAGCGCATTCGCTTCAGACGTTTACGCATTTCTAATCGGCTCGTATTATTTAGCCAAGCACGATGACTGCAGCATGCTGTCGCAGCATGCTGCAGCAGCGTGAATCAGCTTCTCCCGCTCATTCCCACCGAGCCGCGCACACGAATACTACTAGCTATGGTGTTTTATCGCTATATTCTTGGCCTTAGCGCAACACGAACGGGACTCTCGAAAGCGAAATTATAATCGTAAAATATAACAAATAGTACGTCACGTAACATCCTTCCCCCCTTAGAATCGTTGCTGTCCTCGATAACGTTTTTGAAGGGTCCAATTAGGGTAGTACAGGAAGAAAATAATAATATATAATAATGATAAATAATAATAGTATAATAATATAAATGGTCCTCTTTCTTGATATATAAACAGAATAGTTAACGGAAGTAGGCAGAAGCTCGAGATTTTAGTCCAATCTTTATTTGCGCAACGCAAGTTGGCGGGTATCCTGTCCGGTTGTTAGATCTAGCCCCTCTAAGTCTTGTAGACAGGAAGCTTGGTCCTGGAGTAACAAGTCTTGGTCTTTTGGTTTGAGGGAATTTGCAAAAACAAGGCCAGCTTGTTTATGCTATCAAAGGGAGACCCGTTGTAATCATAGGTCCCTAGATTATAGTCTTGCAAATGTTGGTCCCAATTGGAAAGATACACCGCTCTTCCACAGAACCAATGCGTTCTTAGCACATTTCTGTTTTGATATTGGCAAATGGCCCTATGTGCTTCTAATTCTATTTTGGTAACATAATGTCTGCAGGCACTATGATAGACGTACATGGACCTGTTCCGGAGTTTGGCTGTCACATGTCGAGGTGGCGAATGTTTTGCCTTATTAAGTCTCATTAAGTTGGTTAGTGCCGAAGTGACACTCCAACTAAATACGTATTTGATTACTCCCACAGGCCCGCAAGAGCTTTGCCATGTTTTGATATAATCTACTGGTCCAAATTGTATGAAGTCGTCGTGGACCCGTTGTTCTGGCCATGGTTTGCCCTGTTTATCGCGGTGCGGTATCAGGAAATGCAGTCGTCGGTCAGCATCATCCTCCTTCGTATAGGCCGGTGTAGTTGGTCGTGGCATGAATCCAATTGTGTCCGTTGTTTCCTCGCTTTCGTCTTCCGAAGAATGGTCGTTTGTAGTATAAGGTGACCATTCCCCTACGGTATATGGGAAGAATCTTAGGACCGCCGCATCATCAAGGTAATAATCCACAAGAAGAAATTCTATAATGATTTCTCCATGATGTGAGGAAGATGGGGATACTATCGTTGTAGTAGAGCGTATGGTCCCCACGGTACTAAATAATTTGATGACCGCAGCTTCTTGTTGAGGGTCATCAAATTTGACTCGAATTGCAGTGGAGGAGTCATCTACTGGTGCCATAGCTCGGAGACGAATTTCGTTAATTTCTTCCATCCTAAGGTGAAAATATGGTCCAGTTAGTCACACTGTTCCTCAGTGACCCCAGACATTTACAAAAAATACGCGAAAATCTGCTTAAGCTAATTTGTTTGTTAGGATTTAAGTAATTGATATTCACTAGTCCGGCCCTAGGTTCTGCTAGGATTTTCAAGATAAAGCCTATTTATGAAAAAAATAACGTTCTCAGGGGTTATAAGAAATTTTATCGAATATTTCCTAACAAATATATTCTCCTCGTTTCTATAACAGCGTGTAGTACATGAAAATACAATAAATGATCATGTAAATCTTAAACATGAGCGCAATAACAACAAAAACAATAAAAAAACCATGAACAATGAACCTTTGCAACAAATTACATCGTACAATTTCGTACCAAATTTTTACATAGGTAAAAAAATTTCGCAACGCTACTTAAATAAACGTTAACAACAAATTTAACATTATCAAGTAGTAACAGTACACCTAGTTATAGTTATCATTAAATGTGACGTGAAGAAAATTCAACAACTGCTTTTTCCAGTCTATTAATATAAGTGAAATCATCCAGTATTTTAATTTCATACTTTTTCCAAAATTTTAGAAATTCCCTGTGAACAGATTCTCCGGCTTGTTCTGACCAAATTCCTAAGCTGTCATTATCCAAATATTCTAAGCACTTTTGAATGTGTTCTATAGCTACGTGAAGTTTTAAAGTTTGCGAAAGCTCAGTTCCTTCAAAATTTTTTTTCAAGTGACATATATCAGCATACAAATCAGGACTAACTTTTTTCGAGGAAAAACAGTTATTTACCACTCTATTCGTAGCTTTCAAAGCAGAAACATAACGCACAAGTTTGAGCTTCCCGTATTTTAAACCGACGTAAATCTCTGTATCCATAAGAAGATCGGCGTTCTTCAATAATTTCCTGCATGCATTTCCTTAAAAAATGTCTTCGTGATAATTTCTTGGAATACATTTCAACTTTTTTGGCCATAGCAGTGCTTTTTCTCTTCCCACTGTTTTGACAATACCATTCCAAAATATGTGATTGACAAATCCCTGTAAAACATGTAACTCTGGTATCACACATCTTTCTAAGACAAACACATTCTTATTTTCTCTAAATAAAGGTAAATTTATTGTACTATGACAGTCTTTTGCATGTTTTTTATTTTCATGATGCGTTGAAAATAATCTATAATCTTTTTCAAGATCTCCAAAAGTTTTTAGTGTTTTTAAATTTTTATTATTTAAAGAGTTTGTCTCTTCAGTGTCTTGATCACAATTTTTATTTTGCAATGTTTTTAATTTTGCAAAACAAAAAGGACATGGGTAGGTGGACGTAGCTGTTTGTTGTCCATTAATCATAAGAAGAAGCTTGAAATCACAAACAAATCTGAAAGACACGTCATTGATTTTTATGAGATAATAATATCTTAACATTTTCATAAGTCTCCTTAATATTTGGAACTATAGCAAGCATAATCTATCGATACACACTGGAAAATTTCTTTTTCTTAGTACTTTCGCCTTCACTATACAATGATCTTTTATGTTTTTTGGACGTGAAATCGGCTTCCTCTTCTGATAAATAATCTTCATTTTGCATGTATTGCACAGACATGCAAATTTTAAAGTAGCCTTGACCTCCGTCAGTCATTATTTTCACTTTATAGTCACCTATAATTTGGCGTTCTTCAACTATCTTAGCAAGTAATGTTTCTGTTTCAGCCCATACTACTGGTCTTTTTTCTACACCACCATTATTTGCTGTAAACTCGAACACATCCGATTTATAATATTCTTTGAGAAAATTCGTTTTCTTCGTAACGTTTGAAATGTAATTTTCTGGAATTGACTTTTTTCCAGCTGCGGTTCTTATTAAGTTAGTAATAGTTTTCATACCTCTAGTAGACGTACTAGTAGTATTCTGAAAATCATCTAATTGCTCTTGAGAAAGACAGACATCATTTATTTCAGGTCTAAGTATGATTTTTCTTTTTCTACCACCATGGGTAGGTATTTCTAACACAGTATTTTTATCACTTATAACTTTTTTACTTTGAACGTGTCTTTTTAATATTGACGATGCGATTTGAAGTTGCTGCTTTTCGTCGAGATGATTTGTTATTATTGACTGTACATTATCACGTGCTGAAACTTTACTGAAAACATTTAGAGCACATTTTCACGGGTATTTTAACTTCAGAAACACTTTTATTTCCATCATCTGCTTGAAGGTTATTTTCTATTTTTCGTTTAAGGCCCTTTTTTACCTTTACATGACTGTTACGTCTCGCTACACTACAAATATCACATTCACAATCATTATTAGCATTGGCTCTCGTACTCTTAGGAAGTAAAATAAGCTCACAATAATTCGGCATTTTACGTAAATCACTTATTTCACCATTTGCATATCGACGAAGATGAAGACGACATGTCACACTTTTGGAATATCTGTTCTGAGGTGTGGTAAGGATTTATAAATTAGCAGAAGTGTTAATCGTTAAAGGAACTTTCTTTATTGTCAGACTAATCAAAAGGTGTGCTCTCGCGACAACAGTTGCTCTCTGTACGTCTAGCTGCGGCGTGCAGCGCCGCGTCTCTCACTCCCTTCCCCTTCTCCTACACGTCTCTGTAGGTCTTATCGTGTATGGGCGAGCGAGGATGTTCACATACGAGGTGTGATCAAAAATAAGGTGAATTTTTATTTTTCTCAAAAAATATTTATTTATTCATCAATTTTTATTTTATCTCCTTCAAAGTAATCCCCCTCGGATATAATGTACTTGTGCCAACGCTTTTTCCAATCCTCAAAGCATTTCAAAAAATCATTTTTTGTGATCTTGTTAAGTTCATCCTTTGATGCCGTCTTTATCTCCTCAATCGTGGCAAAACGCCGTCCTTTCATGGGCCTCTTCAGTTTTGGGAACAAGAAGAAGTCACAGAGGGCCAGATCTGGGGAATACGGTGCCTATGGCATCGTTACTGTGTTGGGTTTAGCCAAAAATTCGCGCACAAGCAACGATGTGTGAGCAGGGGCGTTATCATGGTGCAAAAGCCAATTTTTATTTTTCCACAAATTCGCACGTTTCTGGCGGATTGCTTTGCGCAAATTGCGCATAACTTGCAGGTAATATTCCTTATTTACTGTTCTACCCTGTGGCAAGAACTCATGATGCACCACGCCCCTGCAGTCAAAGAAAACTGTAAGCAAAACCTTTACATTTGATCGAACTTGACGTGCTTTTTTTGGTCTTGGTGATCCAGAATGCCTCCACTGGGACGATTGAGTCTTAGTCTCGACGTCATAACCGTATACCCATGTTTCGTCATCTGTTATAACCCTGTTGAGTAAATCTGGATCATCGTTGACGTCATTCAGTAGCTCTTGGGCGATGCTCATGCGACGTTTCTTTTGGTCGAAATGGGCAATTTCTTGTTTCAATCAGTTGTTGATCTAGGGCCGGACTGGTGAATATGAACTACTTAAATCCTAACAAACAAATTAGCGTAAGCAGATTTTTGCGTATTTTTTGTAAATGTCTGGAGTCGCTGAAGACTAGTGTGTAGTTGCGTGGTCGAGAGGAGAGAAAAAAAAGTACATAGATTTAAGACTAGACATAAACAAGAGTGAAGAAATAGGTCAAAGATTAAAGAGTTATGTGTCCGCTAAGTAAAATATTAATAATACAATTGAAAGGTTCAATAATTTTTATCCTATGACTTATAATTTATACAGCTGATTTTAAGTATCTTCTATCTTCAGGGTCAATTCCTGTTATCACGTCTTCTTCTGTTAGGTTAATTCGTCGGGCTTTTCGTAAGATTGCCCATGGATTAGGAGTAGGGTCCATTAATTTAATTTCCGTGAGCGTAACAAGATCTGTAGATGGTTCATTTTTGTCTAATCCTATGTTAGGTCGGCTTGTTCTGGTAGGATTCACCTTATATACTTTTCTCACTTCTGATTTAGGGTATTGCCTTTTCATTTTTCCTTCCCTGAGTTTATTTTAGTGCTATCACCTGCAGGTGGTATCGTGATCCTCATAGATTGATGCGTCTATCCATTCGTCGCAAAGCCAGTGGTGCCTAATTTCAGTACTGTGGTCCCATCTTCTTTTCCGTATGTCAGCATATCTAGCGCCGTAGATAGGGTCGCATTCTTTTAAGGCTGTTGCGGCATCAGCAGCTTTGTAATACTGCGCGTAACCTATAGCAAGGGCTCCTTTGTTATCTCGCACCACTTTATGATACAATAAGGGTCCGAATTGTACGAAGTGTTAGAAAAATGATATTTCCCTATAACTCTCTTCGATTGTCCAGAGAAGTCGACGAAGTAGTCGGGTTTTCTCCGTGGGTCTAGAATCGTTTGTTCGTAACGGTTTCGGTTTTTCAATACGGGCACGATTTATTGCGCTTATGTTCCAATTTTTTATTTTTCTTGCTTCAACTGCATATTTAATCCTAGTAAATTTGTAGAGAATAATTCTTGTACTGTTGTTTGTGAGATTTTGTAGAGAATGAAACTCCTCTATGGGTCCGATACTCTCTAATCGTGTCAAAAGTTCGCTCAGTGGCTTTTGTTTTAAGCACCGTATCTTGATGCAAGTCGGGTCTATTATCAAATGCTCGGACATGTCACTCATGATGATATTGAGTACTGAAACAAATGATCAATAATTTATTGATTAAAAATTTTATACAGACTCCGCTGTCTGGATTTGTAAATCCGAAGAATTTTCAGATTTTATCAATGAATTAGGTATAGTCGCGGAGGGTTTCGGTTTCTTTGAGGGTTGAATGTGAAGGGGTTTCGATTTGAGCTTGTTTTTAGATCGTTCTTCAGACATCCGGGCAAGCGTTTGCTTATTCGTACTCAGTCCGAAGCTATGAAAAATTGATCTGTGTCGAGGATCCGGTGAATTGTGTCGAGATGATTTTGGTGTATGCATGTGAGGTGATTCGTGTACTATGGTATTATTTAACGCTTTCGTGCGTACGATGCAACATTTATAAATTATACTGATAATTATTATGATTAGGATATTAATACTGAATCCTCCATAAATTAGTCCTGATTGCGTTGTTGTGATTTTTTATGATTTCTTATCATTTCCGTCCTTTCCATAATGTCGCTTAATGTTTTTTCTTGGCTGGTCCAGGTTTCAGCTTGTGGAGTCTATTCTTCTAATTTAATATCTGTTTCAGATAAGTAGGTTGGTGTCGGGTAAAGATTCGTTAGATTAAGGGTTAAGTTTGGTTGATATAGGTAAACATTTGTATTGTCTTGGCCCATTTCGGTAAACAAGGTCGCATCCTTGGTATAACCAATGCACCCCGGGGCAATTCTTAGTATTCCTACCCCTTGTATTTCGGTTTTTTGGTCCACTTGATTTGAGCAGACAATTCGGACTGTATCTTATCGGTTAGCTGAGTATATCCATGACCCATCCGTTGATATACAGGGTGTCCCATTTTAATTTACCACCCCCTAAAACAGGTTAATAATTTGCTTTGAGAAAAAAATGTTTCAAATAAAATTTGTTGGGTTCGAAGGGGGGCATCTTTTGACTATTTCAGCTGCGACCTTGAACATGACCTTCAAGGTCATTTGAAAGTCAAGACCAAATTTTCATATGAAATGTGCATATTTTATGGCGGATTCGGATTCTACTAAAAAAGAAAAACACTTTTTGTATGAATCATTTTTTGATCAGCAATAGGTAGGTAGCTCTCCCTTTAACTGAAAAGAGAATTTGTTCTAGAAATAAGATGTTTTAGATGAATGTTACTAGCTTCAAACAAAGACAGAGGTATCCTTTGGATCACTTAAGGCAAGACCTTCACGTCCAACCACTTAAGGCAAGACCCCTTCGTTCAGCTAGTCACGGAAATTTCAATGTCTCAAGTGCTCTATCAATTGCCCATTTTGTTGAATGCACATTTGTATTCTCTGCCGAAAACTTTTTTGGACATCTATTAATGTTTGTGGGGTTAACGCCTGGAATGCTGCAACAATTCTCTCCATCATATTTTGTGCCGTCGTCGGGGCTTCCGCGTAAACTCTCTGCTTCACGGCCCCCCACAGAAAGAAGTCCAATGGGGTCAAATCTGGCGACCGCGCAGGGAATTCACAGATTGGACTACCAATTCCAATCCAACTATTTGGGTATGTCGCGTTCAGAAATCTCCTGACAAGTAGTCGACGATGAGCGGGAGCACCATCTTGCTGGAACCACATGTCTCGCCTTATTTCTAGCGGAATGTTTTCTAGAAGAGGTGGAATTTAGTTCTCGAGAATATCTAAATAAAGCTCGCCGTTTAAATTACGGTCATAAAAAATTGGACCCACAACGTATTCCCCAACTATGCCCGCCCAAACATTAATTGACCACCGTCTTTGTGTACGGTGATCTCGCTGCCAATGTTGATTTTCTTCTGCATAATAATGCGCGTTATGAAGATTAACTCCTCCCATATTGTCGAACTTTGCCTCGTCTGTAAAGAGAGTCCGATCAAAGAAAAATGGATCTATGCGCATTCGTGTTTCCGCCCATTGACAGAATCTAAGTCACCTGGCAGGATCACCAGGCTCAATGGCATGTGTAAGGTGCAAGTGATATGGATGAAATCTAAAATGACGCAATACACGGGAAACTGTTGATCTGGGTACTCCATGCATTCGCTGAATTTGTCGCGTCGAAATATGAGGATCCTCGGCAATTACAGCACGAACCCCAAGCGCAATATGCTCTCTTGGGCCCGTCCGTCGCCTCTTCCTTCTTAAGTTACCTCCTTGAGCTCTTATCGTTAGAAGTTTAATATTCCTCCTAGTAGGATGACGAGCGTCCGGATACCTTTCAGCGTACAGCCTCGCTGCAGCCTTGTAATTGTCGTGACATTCTCCCAGAATCTTGATCATGTTAACTATCTCTACTGGCGTGTAGTCAGCTATTATCTGTTGTAGGTAGATTTTTTAGGGAATATTTAATCTTAAATTAATAATTTAATTTTTATTTAATCTGAAATTCAGAAAGTCAATGAAAACCTAATGATGAGAAGCTTTGAGGAGCTGTAAGAATTTACAAGCCTTACCAATAGAACGATAACGAAGCAAAAAAATGTCTTTTAGCGAGAAATAAAGCATTTACGAGAAAAATATTCTAATTCTAATATTCTAATTCCTCGGATAAAATGTAATGGTTACCTGTAAATAAACATTTGAACTTCACAAAATCTTGATGACCTTCAAATGACATTGATGGCTCTTAAGCAAGTTCGTGGTGAAGGTCACTACAGTATGTCCCTCATTGAATCTAGTAACATTCATCAAAATCATTCTTAACTGTGGGAAAAATTCTAACCTCAGTTTAAGGTAGAGATATCTAGTGATTTTTTCTACTTTTTTAAAGCCGTTTACAACAAAAATTTGGGATTTTTTCAAAAAATGATTCATACAAAAAGTGTTTTTCTTTTTTAGTAGAATCCGAATCCGCCATAAAATATGCACATTTCATATGAAAATTTGGTCTTGACTTTCAAATGACCTTGAAGGTTATGTTCAAGGTCGCAGCTGAAATAGCCAAAAGATGCCCCCCTTCGAACCCAACAAATTTTATTTGAAACATTTTGTTCTCAGAGCAAATTATTAACCTGTTTTAGGGGGTGGTAAATTAAAATGGGACACCCTGTATAATTTCAACTGGTAATTCGTTGTATTCTCAGAACTATGTTACAATGGTATAATTCATGACTGGATGGTTGTAATAACAGTCCTAGTTCGCATTTTCTATTTAAATTAGCATCTAAACAGGTCCTCCTACCGGACATACGAGATGTGATCAAAAAGTAAGGTGAATTTTGAAATTTAGCAGGCTACGTCCGTTTGATCTTCGACTTTTTTATTTGGTTATGTCGGTACATTCGTCTAGAACATACGTTCCAAATTTCAGCTTTGTAGTATGTTTGGTTTGTTTGTGAGAGGCATCAAGGTTAGAAGTGTTTTGCGTGCTCCACGATTTGCTGCTGTCTAAAAACATGGATCAAAGAGTTTGCATTAAATTTTGTGTGAAAAATGGAATCAAATGTTCCAAAACACTTGAAATGCTGAAAGTGGCATACTGTGAGTCTACTTTAAGCCAAAAAAATGTTTACAAGTGGTATAAACTCTTCCAAGAAGGCCGAGAAGACACCGACGACGAACCTCGTTCTGGACGCCCCAGCACATCAACAACTGATGAGAATGTTGAAGAAGTGAAGAAAATAGTGTTGGGAAATCGTCGAATTACCATTAGAGAAATTGCTGATGATATTGGCATCTCATTTGGTTCGTGCCAATCAATTTTGACGAGTGTTTTAGACATGAGACGTGTGTCAGCGAAGTTTGTTCCGAAATTGCTCAATTTCGACCAAAAGAAACGTCGCATGAGCATCGCCCAAGAGCTACTGAATGACGTCAACGATGATCCAGATTTACTCAACAGGGTTATAACAGGTGACGAAACATGGGTATACGGTTATGACGTCGAGACTAAGACTCAATCGTCCCAGTGGAGGCATTCTGGATCACCAAGACCAAAAAAAGCACGCCAAGTTCGATCAAATGTAAAGGTTTTGCTTACAGTTTTCTTTGATTGCAGGGGCGTGGTGCATCATGAGTTCTTGCCACAGGGTAGAACAGTAAATAAGGAATATTACCTGCAAGTTATGCGCAATTTGCGCGAAGCAATCCGCCAGAAATGTCCGAATTTGTGGAAAAATAAAAATTGGCTTTTGCACCATGATAACGCCCCTGCTCACACATCGTTGCTAGTGCGCGAATTTTTGGCTAAAACCAACACAGTAACGATGCCACAGGCACCGTATTCCCCAGATCTGGCCCCCTGTGACTTCTTCTTGTTCCCAAAACTGAAGAGGCCCATGAAAGAATGGCGTTTTGCCACAATTGAGGAGATAAAGACGGCATCGAAGGATGAACTAAACAAGATCATAAAAAATGATTTTTTGAAATGCTTTGAGGATTGGAAAAAGCGTTGGCATAAGTGCATTATATCCGAGGGGGATTACTTTGAAGGAGATAAAATAAAAATTGATTAATAAATAAATATTTTTTGAGAAAAATAAAAATTCACCTTACTTTTTGATCACACCTCGTATAAAGGTATAGTGTGTTCGCACATAACCTTGCAATGAATGGTGGTCCATCTGTATATACTGTTTTTTATCCGAACTTAAGGCCAAGTACGGGTATTTGTGTTTAATATATGCTGATTTTTCAGTTGAACTCGGTGATTGTGGTATCATTGAAGAAATTTTAATAATTTCTTCAATTCTGAGGTTTTCGGTTGGAATTGGGAAATTCAGGTCTGTTACCATGAATTTTATATTATTTGCTATCTGGTGTAACATGTTAGGGTCTATAAGGTCTGGAGGTATTTTGCCCCTTTTTAACGCATGAATAATTTCAAAAAGTTTTTCCGAGCTTTTGATAAAATGATCTAATTTTGCCTCTAGCATTCTTCCAAGTGATTGTACTGAAATCATGTACTCCAGTCGGGCATTTTCATTTTCTAATTTCCTCAATCTCTGTCGCATTTGGAGGTTTAAATTACAAATTCTGTCCCCTTGAACGTCCATCATTTTATATAGTTTATTCATTCCTGTGGTGATTATATGGGTCCTATCATTAAAGAGTTTAATGATATCTTTTTGGTCCGCATATAATTGATTTATGTTGGCTTCTATTTTATCCGTTTCGTCAATAGTCACTAATCCAAATAAACTATGACTCAGTCTTCCTATGCCTCCAAAAGGTACCAGTCTTTTAGGCCTGATATTTTTAGGTCCTTGGACATCGGGTGGTTGAATATGTCCCATGTTTTCAATAGCTCCTTGAATCTTCATTTGTATTTGTTCCAGAGCGATTGTCTTCAGATCAATGTGATCCTTGCCGATTATATTACTGCAAGTTTCCTCATTGAGATGCCCAGTACAATTTTGTAGTAGCGACCGTAGGTCAATTATACCAGTGGTCTTCGCCAGGAACAAATTGAGGTCGATGGATATCTATACTTTCCAATCTGCCCTCTTTATTCTCATTGGATCTATTCTTTCGTAGTAAATTCCTGGGTTGCTGTCTAACTTTTCTATAGAATAAGCTTGGGGGTCCATAATAGACGGGGCGAATACGGAGAGAAAGAAGAGTATGATTAGATACATATTAAATGAAAGGAAGTATATTAAAAGAAATATTACCTGAAAGAATAGAACAAAGTAAATAGTATAGACGAAGAATATAGAATAGATAAAATAAGTGAGTAATTGAATTTATATAGCTACGCCTGAAATTTAAGTTTATCCATATGCTTCCGCATTGTTTTTCCACTGGGTAATTCTAATAAAACGTTTTTATGATTTAAAATTTCGACGATTTTTAGGGGTTTTTTATAATAACTATCGGCTTTTCCTACCCGAGGTTCGTTTAATATCCAGGCGTAATCACCGACTTTCCCTTTAAAGGGTCTAGCGTGTTTATCATATCGGTTTTTAGATTTTTCCTTTTTACGAATTTGATACGCCGCTATCTTAAGTTCTCTCAAACGTAAGACTAGATCGCGTAGGTATCGGTTATAAGTCCCTAATTTTTCCTCCCTAGGTATCTTCATGAGGAAACGAGCGATTCGTCCGTAAACTAGTTCAAAGGGGGTAAAACCAGTTCTATTATGTATACTTGTATTGTACGTGAAAACGATAAAGGGGGTTAACCGATCCCAGTCGTCAAATCGCTCCGAATATATTCGTAAGAAAACGATTAATGGTGCATGGCTTCTCTCAAGAGACCTATTAGTCTGAGGTCTATATCCGGAAGTTGTTAAATGATGAATTTTGAATAAGTGTAATAGTGATTCTACAATCTCTGAAAGAAAGCTTGTCCCGCGATCTGACAATATTGCTCTAGGGGCACCGAATTGGCATATTAAGTGTCTGGCTAATACGTCAGCGATAATGGTTGCTCTAAGGTCCTTTATTGGTACTACAATTAAATATTTGGTCAGATTGCATTGCATGGTCAGCAGGTGAAAATTTCCACTAGGAGTGGTTCGCAATTTTCCTACGGTATCTATCGATACCTTTTCGAACGCCTCGATTGGTGTGCCCGTAATCAGCATCGGTTCCTTAGTCCTGTGACGATCAATTTTCTTCTCAAGACAACTCGGACATTTCCGTACGTAATTTAATATGTCCTTTCGTAGTTCTGGCCAATAATATCTTGCTCGAATTTTCTGATATGTCTGGTTAATACCCTTATGGCCACCCACTAGGCTGTCATGTAGTGTTTTAATTATTTTCATCGGCTGGTTTGCCGGTGGGAGAATCATGTTCCCATAACAAACAATTACTTTTATAGGACTCTTCTCAAAAATTCTTATTAATATTTCTATTAGTAATCCAGGTCCAAGGTCATCGGTATAGTCCCCTCGTCTAGCAATCCGGGAAACTTACTATATTTCTTTTAATCAGTATCTTCTTTAAATTTGTAAGTCCGACTTTTATATCCTCTATAGTAATGGAGTCATTATATTTGTCTTTTATGACTACAGAGAAAATATTACGGTTTTCATATTTGATCGTTATTATTTGTCCGACCTTAGGTTTCAAAGATTTCATATTGGGTAGGTCTATACCCCAATTTCACTTAATAATTTCGAAATAGCAGTTCGGTCATTACAGTCTCGTGATATAAAATGGACAATGTTATCTCGTTGATAGGGTAAACATTGTTGGCTCGTGCTTATATTATTTTGTAAGATATATTTTGCAGGTCCTATTGAGGACTTTCCGCTGCCGGCTTCACTGCTTGAGCTTGGGTTCTTATAATCTTCCGGTCTTCGATATTGGTTAATTGGTCCTGTCGGCGGTAACAAGAAGAATTATTCATCATCTACGGGTCTTTTTGAAAAGTATAATTCTACAGGGCTCTTGTTTCTAAGATCTGAATCTTCGAGTATGCCCTCAAGCCCTTCGAATCTTACCATAAGTCGCGGTCCTTTAACCATAGGAGTACTTCTGGCTCCCGGTATTCCTGTTTTAATAGTTGGGGTTACTGATATCTCTCGATATCGTGGCTGCCTTAAAGTTTCTTCAACTTCCTTAATTCTTTCGGGACTTGCTTCATTATTCATATCCGGGAGACGTTGATTTTCATCTTCGTCCGGGCGATCTGTGTCCGAGCCACTGTCGTGTTCTAGATGAGTTTCCATCAATTTTTGCGAATCTTTCACTAACTTCGTTATTCTATTCGCCATTACCTCATCAGAATCATTTATTTCATCATATGGGTCAAGGCTCCATAGTGTCTCTTGTAGCTCTTAGGGGGAGGTCGTCTCCATCTGAGAAATGAGAAGGCATTTCTATGGTTCGGTTGTCTCGCGCAAGGCCCATGTCGACCCAATAGTACAATTCATTATCTAAACTTTTATATCTTCGCAAACTAGCTTCGAATTTTTCTGCTGATTTCCACACTTCGTTTGCCGATAAACTAGTCCTCTGTACCGGGGTTCGTTCTTCGCATCTTTTAGTGGAATTTTCGTTTTCTGCTAATTCATCGTCTTCTCCAGAGTTCCCGCTGGTTTAGGTCTACTAACTTTTAGGTCCACTAACTTCTAACTCTATTCGTTCAGTAAATTCCGATTTATCACTCTGAACTTCATCGCCTGAGTTGTCCCCTTCCGTTTCGGTGTCCTTTTTCAGCCCACTATGTCGCGGATCTTCTATTGGGGGTCTGTCATCTGTACTGTCTTGTACATTTTTCGGATCTTTATCCTCCATCCTAGTTGAGGATAACAAGCGTCCCCGAGAGGAGCTTGCCTGTTTCAATCCGATCTCGCTATCAGAATCCGAAACACTGGCGCTAATGTTTTTCCTCTCCAGTCGATCTAAAATATCCTGTACCCGTTTGTGTCGACCACTCGGCTGATATTGTCCAAAAGACGAATCTTTAACGAACTCATTGCTATCAACCTCCTTCACGGCAACTTCGATAGCAGATTCATCAGTCGATGTTATTCCTTCCCGCTCTGTAACTTTAGGCGGAGTTTCCTTGTACAATTCATCAGTTTTCAATCCAGAATCGTCTATTGTTGCATCCGATATAGTTTGTCGTAACGCCTTTAGCCTCTTGGGTTTATCCTTGTCTGATTTGGTCCCCTTTTCAACCTTCAATTTAAATTTAGAAGTGCTGGGTCTCGGTTTATTCGGTAGTCGGAGAGTTTTAGCTGCGGTTTTCACAGACTTCTTGCTTCGAGTTCTTTCAGCAATGGTACTGTGATCTAAATTTAGTTTTTCTCTATTCGTCTTGGCCCCAACAGGCCTTCCTTTTGTCCTTGGTTCGTTCGAGATAGTATGAGCCTTCTTCCGTTTACCAATCGATTCCCGTGGCTCTACTTTCTCTTTCTCATCTGTTTCTTTTCCTCCAGTCTTACGCTTTAGCATCATTACCTGAATCTTCGGGATATTTTTATTCAGCTCTTTTTCTTTCTGAACCTTTTCGTCTAAATACTCTTGCAAGTTAATCGGGTTTCTTGAGAGTGCGTCTGCGTTGCAATTTAATTTTCCGGGTTTATACTTGAATGTATATTGATAGTCTGTGAACTTAAACATCCACCGCATTAGCCTTTGTCCTGGGTCCTTGCGATTATGCATAAAATTTAGAGATTCATGATCAGCAATCAGGGTAAATTTCTTGCATAAGAGATAAGGTCTAAACTGATTCATCACGTATAAAACTGCAACACACTCCTTTTACGTGGTAGTATAGTTTCTTTCCGCTTTATTCAACAACCTTGAAAGATACGCTACAGGCCTTTCATGACCATCCACTTCTTGTGATAAAACCGCTCCTATTGCATAGTCCGATGCATCTGTGGTCAAGGTAAAGGTCTTCTCGAAATCAGAAAAAGCTAGGATAGGAGCATCGCAAAGCATCTGCTTCAGCTTTTCGAAAGCCTTTTCCTGTGGCGGTCTCCAGTTATATACTTCGTCTTTTTTCGTTAAATCACTGAGAGGCTTGGCTATCTTCGAGTAGTCCTGGATAAAGCGACGGTAATATCCGGAGAGTCCAAGAAAAGATCTGACACTTTTCACTCCATTGGGCGTTGGCAATTTCTTTACGGCCTCAACCAATTTAGGGTCCGGCTCAACTCCTTGCGCACTAATAACGTGTTCCAAGAATTTTACTTCTCGACATAGGAAATTTATCTTGTCCGGTTGTAAGATTCATCCTGCGTCGGTAAGTTTTTCAAACAATTTCCCTACTTTAACTTCATGTTCGTGTAAATTCTTAGCGTAAACTATCACGTCATCCAAATACACTAACATTTCTACGTTCAAGAGTCCTCGCAGCTACGCGTTCATCATTCGTTGAAAGGTCGCTGGCGCGTTTATTAGTCCTTCTGGCATTCTGATATAATGAAAATGTCCATCAAAGGTTGAAAATGCCGTCTTCTCCCTGTCCTCAACTCTTATGGGAATTTGTTGAAATCCACTGATTAAGTCAAACGTTAAGAAATACATCGAAGCTCCCAACTGATCTAGAATATCAGCAATATTAGGTAAAGGGTAGGCATCACCAATGGTCTTTTTATTTAATTCTCTAAAGTCGATAATCATTCTCCACCTTGGTGTGCCATCACTCGCCGGGCTTATAGGGACAATCCAGAGCGGCGAGTTATAAGGTGAATTAGACAACCTTGTCACAATTCGTACGCACGCGCAGACACACATTTGTCACACAATTAACGCATTGACGGGAACACGAGTGGCATTCTAAAATGCTCGACGTCGCAGACCCTCACTCACGCACTATGCATACACACATGCAACAATTAACATGCACGAATCGAGGCGCACCGCAATGGAGATCACCGATATTGTTTGTAAGTTGTCTCCGAAGAGACTCACAATGGCTTAGTACACAGTTGGATCAAGCCTGCGGTGGGTGATCAAATAATTAATTGTAGGCTGCAATAGCCTCACATGCACGCGTGGCCGACCATGCACACCACGGTCCGACACACATGCAAACAATCATGACACGAAGACGGACGAAACAATGTACACAGGACAGAGCACGATGACACACTCACGAATACACAATTTCACAATTTCAGCTCCGCTGCTGCTGACGATGAGAAACTACGCGATGCGTTTTTTCGCGTTTTTCTATAAAAGGAGTGGCAAAAACTGTTGTGCAGCTTCTGATGTTGTCCTCACCGGCAAGAGGAAACATGGGGACTGACTATTTTGGCGGGAGCAAATGGAGAGCCGGAAACGGCAGCTGCAGTGCTGCCAACGCTGAGAAATTTCCATGCGCAATCGCCAAACTCAGTTGGTAAAAGCGGTTCCATAGGAGACGACGGACCATTTATGTTATTTTGTGAGAAAAAGAATGAGACATTAAACAGTCATAAATAATTACTTATAGGAAAAAATATTTTTATTTTTTATAAAAAGATGTGTCTATCTCGTAATTATGTACTAATTTACACATTATTTAAAAACAAATTGATATGTAAGATTAACAAGCAAGATATGTGATATAATAATTTAAATGCTAGAAAAATAAATACAATTTTTCAAATAAATACTATTCAGTAGTTTTTTCTGCAAAAATCGGTGGTTGAAGATTTACTAAAACACAACAGATATGAATAATATCATCTATTTAATTAAATAAATATTGAGGAATTTTATTTAATATCTGGTATGTTCGTAGTCGTTGCATGATCCTTTCTACTTGGATACGAACCCTTGCAATCTTGTAAGTTTCTTGTGTTTCTTCTTTTGTAAATTCTGATTTATTAGTAAGAAACGGTGGTATAATTATTGTGACTTTTTTACCCTTATCATTTATTATTCGTCGGATCTTTGGAAACCCTTTATCAGCTAAAACGACATCTCCATCTTCTAATAAATCTATTAAGCCAGATTCTATTGTCATTTGCGAGTCACTTTTTCATCCTCCGGCCAATTTTGACTTTAAACAAATATAACCCGCAGGATTATACCTAAAAACAATTTTCCTGTGAAGCCTTTTTTATAATTAGAGTTACAGAAAACTCGATGATCGACATTAGCTGGGATTTCAATTTTAAATTCTGTGCAATCTATAATAACTCTTGTATTTGTATAATCAGGCTTGAAGCATGCTGGCATGGTTGATTGAACTACGAGCTTCTCTGACCAAAATACCAAATTGCTTGTAGCTCCAGCTAAAATTTCCAGTGTTGAAAAAAAATTCTTGAAATAGTTGTTCTGTGCACGGAAAACAAGACACTTATTGCAGCAAATGTTAAGCCAGTTTTTATTTTTATTAAAAATATTAATAATCGGTTTTCAGCAGAAACTTTGTTATTTGCATATGTGCAGTGCTTCTTTAATTTAGTCAATAAAAATTGAAAATTACTGAAACTGACACCAGCTAAATCTAAAAGTTGCTTCTCTGTTTTGACAGACATAATACCAGAAATAATGTTCATTGAACTTTCCATATTCTCGACATTGGGTCCAACTGCTCGATCTACAAAATTTTTTTGTGTGGTACCGTACTGTTTAATTTTAAATTGTTTTTGATTAAGTATTTTAACAACAGTATGTTCTGCAATTTCAGTTTGAATTTCAACTTCGCGGAAACCATTATGAGATGCATAGGTATTATAAGTGAAAGTTTTTCCTTCAACGTTATCAATAAGAAAATTAACTTGGCACTCCTTATCACTTATAACTATTTTGTTGTAAACTTTCTGTATTTCATCATCAACTGTTACTCCAGTATCAGCCATATCTGTAAGATTGTTTTCAATTTGGTTATGTGTTGTTGATGATTCTGATTTAATCCTTCGCTTCATAAAACGATTATGCCTACAAGTTATGAATTATTATTATAAATTGCAACGATTACCGAAGATCGTTTCGACTCGCGTAGGTTACGAAGCGGCTCAGCGTAGCAGCCGCGATCGGTTTGAGAGAGAGAGAGAGGGCGCGTAGGGGCAATGACCGGGAGGGGAGAGTTCGTTAGCCAGTATGACTGTGTCACTCAGTCCGGCTACACCTTAGTTACCGTTTTTTGAGCTGCCAACGCGAGCGTAAAGTTTTAAGAGATCCAGGGAGACGAGTGTGTTGCTGGTGAGTGCGGAGGCGGAAGGGTGCATTGCACAGTGTGTGCATTAACAACCGGAGGAATAGTTACGAGTGGAGTGCCGAGTGCGCGCATTGTTTAACGTGCGCGACCTCGGCAGCTACGAGGGCACGCTCAACAGCCTCAGCAACATCTACAGCAGCGAGTAGAGCAACCTCAGCGGAAACAACAGCAGCGAGTAATCCAACAGCTACAGCGGAGTGACAGCAGCTGAACAGAGAGCATCAGGGCGGTTGATTAGCAGCTAGTGCGTCGGATACGGTTGGCCACCGTATCCCCATCAAATCCGCGGTAGGTGTCTATTCCGATTAATTATAATTAGCGTGCGCGGCGAAATTATATAAAGCGTGCGAGCGTTTAGTCCGCGACGATCGCGATTTTCTCTCTCTCTCTCTCCCCGTTTACATTGTCAGACGAATTCGCGTGCGTGAGTCTCTCGGCAAATCCCTCCCGTGTATTTGATTCAGTTTAATAAAGTGATCGGCAGTTATTCTTAACTGAGGTATTGTTTCGTCTTTCCTTTGTCCGGGGTGCATGTTATTGTTTACGTCCGATTCGAATAAGCCGGTAAAATAGCACGGATCACTTGGGTACTGTGAGAAGCGACTTGCTAACCGAGTTACTAGCAGCGGCCGTCGGAGCGCTGCTAAGCAAGCGCGCCAGCGCCTCCAAGCGGAGAGTTCGGGAACCCAACTCCAATCGGTAAGGGAACTCTGCGTAGGCGCACTCCCGGACAAGGTGAGTCAACGTGCTCACGGCACGTAGCTAACAAGGCGTCGTTTAACCGAACTCATAGGCGTGTTTAATAGGTTAAAGGTTAAACGGCAGCCTGTTACATGGCGCCCAACAAGTTTTAGGACTCACACAGGGGGAGTCGATTTGCAAGAAAAGAGAGAGCGACGCACGGGAGAGAGAGACGTTTGCGCGCGTGCGTATTAAGGTGCGAGCGGGTAAAAGAACACGTGGCTCGTTCGGCACGTGCTCTGCAGTAGGGAAAAGACGCCTCTCCGACCCAATAACACCTGCTTTTGTAAGCCGAGAGCACACTAACCCCAGGGGTCGAAGAGACTTCCGGAGTCGCTCCAACGTAAATAAAAGAGGTGACAAATTGTTTTTTATCGAGTGGTGATCCACACCTTAGAGCATTTAGGTGGGGGTTAGTCACTGAGCGACAATATCTGCAGAGCACGCAATTCGGGTGTGTGTAGGGTTAGTTTTACTAACCCGGTGGAGCTAGCAAACAGTTAGTCTCCACCTATAGGCAGGTAGTTGCGAGTGGAAGTTCTTACTTCCTTAGGGTACGCGGCACCTGCACACACCCACGAGCTTCGTGGATTGTTGCCTTGTAATTGAAGGCATATTAGGGTAGTTGCTGATACAAATTGCAACACCCCGCTCGCGCCTTGGGCGATAGGAGGCGGTGGTGGTCGAGTAGGCAAATTAACCTCAACCGTCACCTACGCCCCAGCGGTATGGAGGATACCGCCGATGCGATAACCCGATGGACATCAGAACTGCCTTTGACACAGCTTGATAGATACCTGACGCAACTGGAGTTGCGTACAGACGGCCCCAAGCTGATGCAGGCAGTTCGGCTAGCGTATTGGTTATTAGGCGAGTATATCGACCTGGATTTCCAAGGAGCAGCGTTGGATAGAGAGGCGGCGCAACGGAGACGAAGAAGCCGAGAGAGGTGGCTCGAGATCAGGCGACAAGAACTAGAGGCAGCTGATGCCGAAGATCTCGTCGCCCACCGGCTCATGCTGCTAGATAGAGACGAAGCAGTAGAGGCGAACCTGACGCGGACTCTCGCGGTCTTCGACAACCTTGAGGAGGATAGTCGGAGCGAGATGGGGGAGCGAGAGCCCGTAGAGGAAGGGGGGACCGGCGAGGTCAATGGGCCCTCGGAGGGGGTCAGTAGTGAACATAAGGGTTCCACCGGATCGCCAGATCGGCGAAGAGCTCGTCGTTTCGAGAACGCGGAGCTACAACCTCAAGAAGAAGAGGAGGAGCGGTGCGTGACCGAGCGATTGAAGGAAGAAATCGAGCGCAACCGTTTCGGGATCAACCGCATATTAGAGATGCTGGAAAGGCACGATCAGGTATGCACGCGGTGGAGTGACCAGGTGACCGCCCTGCAGGTGGAAGTCCAGCAGTTGAGGAGCAGGGACGCCACCAATCGACAAACTACTATACCGGAGCGGCCCAGGAGAACCGTGGATTTCCAGTCCACGTATACGTGCCACTACGATCCGAGGGTACCAGGAAGTACCCCGGAACCCCAGCGACCGACCCCTGGCAAACCTCGAGAGGCTCCTCAAAGGCAGGCGCCTTTACGGACGGAGCAGCCGCCGCGAAGAGGACCAAGAGACGCCGACATGGGTGAAGAGCAGGCGATCCCGGAAGGATCCGCCTGGTATGATACCAATGCGGCGTCAGGATACTACGCGACTTAGGATGCGGGTAGGATAGTCCGAGGATGGAAGCTGCGATACTCAGGTACGGCTTCAGAGTGCGTGGACACCTTCTTGTCAAGACTGGAGGATCTACGCGTGGGCTCCGGGCTAACCCGACGGCGAAATTTTGTGCTCGGTATCAGAGCTCCTCGAAGGTGTCGCGAGGACATGATACGAGCTCAATAAGTTTAAGTGGAGGAGTTACGCCGACTTCGTAGCTGGCGCTCGACGTTGGTTTGGGTCAAGTGAATTACAGCAACAAAGATTGCTGCAAGAGGCCCAAGCCCGGTACCAGGAGAAAGGAGAGTTGGTAAGAGAGTATGCCTGCCACCTCCTCTTCATGCTAGCCCAACTACGCCCGCCATTACCAGAGCAGCGACAATTAGATTTGTTATATGCAAATCTCCTGCCCGCCATCCGGATGCAGCTGCGGAGGAATGCATTCTCCAATGTGGACGAATTTCACGCCCGGGCGACTGAGATCGAGACCGCTTTGCGGGATGACGAGCGCCCGAGGACCAGGCTAGAGCCTACGTCCACGTTGTACCCCGAGCACATGGGTGTGTCAGCAAAGGCACCACCGCCCCGGGCAGGACCCCGAACGGCGGCCATGTCTAAGAAACCCCGGGGTAGGGAGCAGCTGCAACCCGAGTCAGCGGTGAAAAGCCAGGCCAGGAAACCCGAAGACCGGTCTTCAATTTCCGCGACGCAGGCGATAGACCGTTTCGAAGACTTGTCGTCACAAGTAGCGACCCTGCGACTCGAGATAGACCGGTACTTCAAGGAGAGGAAGGCTAACTCTCCCAAGCGGCCAAGGGGTCGGCCGCAAGACAGGGGGAGGAATAAAACCCCCCCTGGGTCTCCTGGCCAGCGACGAGAGGGTCAGAGGAGAAAAATAGATTTCTCCCAACCGATCAAGTGCTCGTCTTGCGGCAAGCTGGGCTTCACTAGGAGGTATTGCCCGGATTGCAACAAGGGAAACGGGCAGGGAAACGGAGGACGGAGGTCCCCTCCGCGTCCCCAATAGAGGTGACCTCTCGTCGCGGGTCGCTAGAACGTGGCAGAGGTCCGTCAGCGACCCCAGGGTTCAGGCAGGTCTCGGAAGGGACATTGGATCCTACGAGACCCGGCAGTACGGTGGCGTTTGAAGCGACAGTGACCGAGCAGATGTCTGATCTGGGTAACCGGGCATTTTGTATCCTCGAAGTATATGGAGGTCGGATTCAAGTGGTGGAGCACGGGTACGAATGGGTCGGAGAGGAGACCGTCGGACCCAAAAGCTCCAGGAGACCACCCGACGCTCCTGAGGATACGCCTGTGACCCAGAAGCCCACGGGTGAGAGCACGTCGATGCGAGTAGCGGCTGCCCTCGGCAAGAAGAGCCGTGAAAGCCTCCGGTCCACAGAGGAGAGAGGGACGGAGAAAGCTCCCCGTAGGTATAATCCCGAGGATAAGACCAGATGGTGGCTCCAGGTGGACATAGGTGCCTACAAGTTAAGGGCACTATATGATACCGGGGCCTCATCGACGGTAATGGGTCAACTCGGGCTGAGGTTGGCATCGGACATGGGGCTGGGCCTAGATGTGACACGTGCGGGAGAAGCAAAGCTCGCCGACGGTCGCCCATGCCCCATCTTGGGTCATGTGATTTTCCCCTTCACGGTAGGGGGAATCACGAAGGATGTAAGAGTCGCCATAACGCCACTGCTGTCTGATGACTGCTATGTAGGCGCGAATTTAGTAAGGGAATTCAGCGCCAACCTGAACCCTGACACGGACCAGCTGTACTTGGCGAAAGCCAAAGTGGCGGTACCGTTGGAAGTGGCAAGCGTCACTGGTACGTCGTGCCTCGCACCCGTAGGCCTGGTAGAAGCCACGGAAGCACAGCGCCAAGAAGTGGCTAGCCTTGTCGACGGATTAATTCCAGACGCTGGCGAGAGTTTAGGCTGTGCTGTGGGGGTCGAGCATGAGATAGACATCGGAGACGCTCGACCCTGTAAACAGAAATACTATCCGGTCTCCGACAGGGTGCGAGACGAGATGCACGCGCTGGTCAAGGCCATGCTGGACAATGACGTCATTGAACCAGCAACCAGCGGGTGGTCAAGTCCAGTGGTGATGGTGAAAAAGGCAGATGGCAAATATCGGTTCTGCGTAAATTACCAGAGGGTAAACGCGGTAACCAAGCCTGACGCCTATCCATTGCCTTTCATGAGCGACATCCTGCGAAGGATCAGGGATGCCAAGTTCATCTCTACACTGGACTTGAGTAGCGCGTACCACCAGATTCCTCTTAAAAAGGAGTCGCGCCCCATTACGGCGTTCACAGTCCCCGGCGTGGGGCATTTTCAGTTCAAGAGAATGCCTTTCGCATTGTCCTACGCAGGCGCGACCTTCCAGAGGTTGATGGATAAAGTGATTGGCCCGGACTTAGATCCTTTCGCTTTTGCTTGCCTCGACGACGTGATCATTATCTCGCCGTCCTTTGAGGAGCATAAGCAACACCTGGAATTGGTTTTACAACGAATTCTGGGTGCGGGCCTCACTGTAAATAAGACCAAGAGCCACTTCTGTAAATCGGAAGTCAAGTATCTGGGGGTCCTTGTGAACCGTGAGGGGGTAAGGCCGGATCCGGAGAAGATTAAGCCTATTATGGAGTACCCAACACCACGGACAATGAGACAGGTGAAGCTATTTATGGGGAAGTTGTCGTGGTATCGTCGCTTTATACCCGACTTCGCGACAATCGCTGAGCCAATAAACCGCCTGACGAAGAAGAGCGTTCCGTTTGCTTGGCAGGAGGAACAACAGCAGGCTTTCGAAAGGTTACGAGACGCAATGGTCTCTGCACCAATCTTGCAGTCGCCGGATCCCAGCGGACAGTTTGTACTACAAACGGACGCGAGCGATAGCGGGATCGGCGCCGTATTGACGCAAGAAATCGATGGACAGGAGCGCGTAATCGAGTACGCTAGTCGCTCACTAAACAGTGCGGAAAGGAACTATACAGTCTCCGAACAAGAGTGCCTGGCTGTAGTGTGGGCGATCAGGAAGTTCCGGCCTTATGTTGAGGGGCACCACTTCAAAGTCATTACCGATCATAGTTGCCTTAGGTGGCTCCACAGTATGAGGAATCCGACAGGAAGGCTAGCGCGTTGGGCGCTAGCACTGCAAGGACATGTTTTCGATATAGAGTATCGAAAGGGAGACCTCAACGTGGTACCAAACGCTTTGTCTAGGGCCTATGAGGAGGGGGTGGTAGAAGTGGGTGCCATGACTCATCAGCCGGAGACTGCCGATGCCTGGTATCTACAAAAATACCGAGAAGTATGCCAGGACCCGCATTCTCAACCTACCTGGAAGGTAGTAGGGGGGAGACTGTACCACTATAATACGACTGAGGAGAGCGAAGGGTCCATCGACAACGAGGAAGCCCGGAAGCTAGTAGTTCCTGCTGAGAAAAGGCATCAAGTGCTCGAGGAGGTACATGATGCGCCAGCAGCGGGACATCAGGGGAGAGAACGGACGTTCTCCAGGGCTAGGCACCTGTATTTTTGGCCAAAAATGTATGAGCAGGTCAGAGAATACGTTAGGAGTTGCCCGGTTTGCCAACAGTGCAAGGCGGAACAGAGGCCGCCTTGCGGACTGATGGGTCGATGAGCGGTCTCGCGACCCTGGCAGGTGGTGGCCAGTGATATTACTGGCCCATTCCCAAAGAGCTCAAGAGGGTTTAAATACATCTTGGTTTTCTTAGACCTGTTTACTCGGTGGGTTTTTTTTTTTTTTTTTTTTTTTTAAAAGGTGGTAAAAAAACAGGCAAATGCTCATTGCACCTAGCGGTCAAGTTAACCAGTAGCTGACCGGCTTGTTCCTCCGCTAGGACATGGGACTCGCCTCCTACTTCAGGTATGGCCGTCATAAATGACAGTAGTACCATCCGAGGCGGCACCTACCCAGTAAACCTGCTCCGCCCGGCCTTAGCTTAGAGTGCTGGGACTGGGAGGAGATAATCCACCTACCATTTACCCGTCAACGTGGAACCGCGTTAGCATTACTTCACCGTTGGGGGACCGTGCCGTATATCCCTACACATGTCGTATATACATCCTGTCCAAGATTCCGTTTTCCACTTTGTTATTGATCGTCTACCCCTTTTTCTTGTCTTGCCGAACCTAAACTTCCAGGCAGCCGGCTGCCTTCTTGCGTCTAAGAACTCTTTCTACAAATCTTGCTATACTGTCCCAGTCTTCTTTAATCCTGATCATTATCTCTATCACATTTTCAGGTGTTATTTCTATACCTATGTCAATCGCAAGCTCTTGCCTATCGTCATTCCAGTGCGGGCATTCAAAGAAGGTATGTTCCACGCTGGCTCTCTCATTTCCACACAAAACACAGTCTGGCGACCCCATCCTTCCCATTCTATACAAGTAGCATCTGAAGTACCCGTGGCCCGTGAGCATCTGCGTAAGATAAAAATTAACCTCTCCGAAAGTTCTTCCTATCCACGGCCCTAGATCCCGAATCAGTCTTTTTGTCCACGCTCCTTTACCGTCCTTCGACCAGCGCTCCTGCCACGCCTCGACTGTCCTACCTCTCTCCTCTTTTACCACTTCTGCCTTACCCTCGTTCGAGCTTCTGTTGTAGATCATCTTACGCTCCCTAGCAAGAAGATCCACTGGGATTACGCCAGCGACCACCAGTATGGCCTCCATCGAGACTGTCCGATAGGCGCTCGCCACCCTGAGCGCCGCTCGACTCTGTACGCTCAGAAGTCTTTCGCGATACCTTTTCACTTCCATTGCATCTGCCCATACCTCCGCCCCGTATAACAGGATTGAGTTTGTGGTTGACATTAATAATCGTCTCGTCTTCTGCCTGGGCCCATAGAGGTTGGCCATTAACCTACCAAGAGCAGCAACTCTCTCCGCAGCTCTGTCTGCTACCTTATCTATATGTGGCCAAAAAGTCAACTTAGCGTCTAGCAGGACCCCCAACTGCCTGAGCTCCCTCTTAGTCTGCATCTGAGTTCCTGCTACCGTCATTGTAACTATGGTCTCTATCTTCCGAGTCGTCATAATTAGCAGTTCCGTCTTGTGTATCGCAAGTTCTAGCCCGTGCTCTCTCATCCAGTCCCCTATTATCACCATGACGGTATCTAGTGTCTGTTCTGCTAAACAAGTATTTCCCGTTTCTATAACTATAGCCACGTCGTCCGCGTACGCGACCAACGATACACCGTCGGGCATTTGTAGCCCGAGCAAGCCATCGTAAGTGAGATTCCAGAGGAGTGGACCAAGAATCGAGCCCTGAGCCACCCCTGCTGTGATATCCCTTATGACCCTACCGTCCGCCGTATCATACATGATTTTCCTATCTCTTAAATAGTCCCTCAACACGCGGACCAGATAGTCGGGCAACCCGCGAGCTTGCAAGGCTTCTAGAATGTCCGTCCATCTGACGGAGTTGAAGGCGTTCTTAATATCAAGCGTAGCAGTCAAGATTATAGGCTTATCTTGATTTTTTCCCCTGTCTCGTCTCAAATACCTTGTCCGTAATCTTACGTAACGCGCCTATTGTCGACCGCCCCTTGCGAAAACCATGCTGGTTTTCACTCAGACCACCCGCCGCGTCAATTGCTACCGTAAGTCTTGTTTTTATTAGCAATTCAAATAATTTCCCTGTCGTATCAAGTAGGCTCAGTGTTCTGTTCGACGATGGCTCGTCCGGATTACCCTTCCCCTTGCATAATAATACCAATCGCGCTATTTTCCACGTTTTCCCGAACACTCCACCCTTGAGGCATCCGTTATACATATCCAGGAGGATCCCCGGCCTAATACAGAATATCAGCCGCAGGATCTCTCCTGGGATTCCATCAGGTCCCGGGGCCTTCTTAATCTTCAAGCGGGATATTGCTCTCTTGAGCTCCTCCTCCGTGAAAACTAGGGCCTCCAGTGTTCCTTCGTCTTCGTTTTCCTCTCTGGTCGGATGTGTCGGGAAAAGTACGTCCACGATTTTTTCCATCGTCTCCGTACTTCTTCTTTCCATCCCACCCCCTGTCCTTAATTTCTCTGTGACTATCTGGTAGCCGAGTCCCCAGGGGTCGTTTTCTACGTCGTCACATAATTGTCTAATGCTGTCGTCCTTACTCCTTTTTATTTCCGTCGTCATCCGTTTCCTAGCTGCTTTATACTCCACAGCGAGTGCAAGTGCGTTTGGCCTATGTCTCTTAACCGCCCTGTACGCCCTACGTCTGCATTTTATGCTATCTTTTCGCAGATCACTCAGCTCCTCCGTCCACCAGTGGTTAGCCCGCTTACCGTCCGGACGCCCCTTCTTCCTGGGCATGGAGGCATCGCAGACCCTTACTATCAGCCCCATCGTCTCGTTTATCAGGAACTCCGCTGCTTGTCTAGCTGTTAAAAGCTCTGACAGACTGTCTTTAGGTGCCGGAGTCTCCAGCAGTAGGTCCGAGAAACGCTCCTTGTCGAGTTTCTTCAGACTCCACCTCGGGAGTCTTGGTGGAGCCGTCTGGCCTCGCCCTACGCTGTCCACAACCTCAAAGACGATGTACCGGTGATCGCTGCCGTTATAGTCATCGATCACCTGCCATCCCTCCATCCTCTGCTGAAGCCTTTCCGACACGAAAGTCACGTCCGGTATTGACTCTCCGAATCCCGGTCTAAGGTATGTCGATTTTCGTCCCTGATTCGCCACTGTCAGATCCAACCTCGCGGGCATGTCTAGCAGTATCCGCCCTCTCGTTTCGGTTCTATCCATTCCCCAATCTATCGCCCTAGCATGAAAGTCTCCTGCTACAACTAGTTCCCCCGGGATGTCCCGCAATGCGTCCTCCAATCTACCAACTTTACCTTCAAAGTCAGCTATGAGCCCGTTCGGGGAGAGATAGACGCTGAAGTACGTCACGTTACCCACCTTAACCCAAACAAAGGCTTCCCCCACGCCTGACCCTCTAACCCGGCCTCTTTCAGAGCCCCTTATCCAGATGGCCGACGTGCCGGAGGCGCTAGCGAACCACGTCTTATTTACTGTCCAATCTCTGTACTGCTCGCTAATTATCAATATGTCTGTTTTCCTTTCAGTGGCTATCTGGGTCAACAATAGCTGCTTCTCCTGGCAGTGGCGGAGATTACCCTAAAGGACCTTGGACATCGCGTTTTATCGCTGCTTTGCGCTCCTCCAGCGCCTCCCTGAAAACAGCACACGCTCCTGAGCCCGGCGCATGCTTCGTGTCCCGGTGACCCTTGTCAGAACAAAGAAAACATGCCAGATTCTCCTCGGAGCACTCCCTGCTCTTATGCCCATCTTTTCCGCACTTCCAACAGGCGTTGCCTCTATCCGTACCTTTGCAGTCTGTCCGTTTGTGCCCATACTCCAAACAGCGGAAGCACCTTAGAGGCATGTACCTCTCCTTAACGTGGCAGTTCTGTAAGCCTATCCTGATGGTCCTATTCTTAAGAAGCTTCTTGGCTGCTCCTTTTTCCATCTCCATATACTGTTCCCAGCTGTTGGGGCCAAAAATGTAAACCTTCGGATCTCGGAGATCTCCTGTAGCTCTAACCAATGCCGCCTCTACATCCTGTTTGGTGTCGGTGCAATCGAGATCCATGATCTGCAGGTGTACCCGTGTAGTCATGTCTCTCATATTTGCCCCGGTTCCCAACTTTTCTTCGAGAGATGTCTGAAATGACTGACTCTCTCTCACATTGCCCTTCAACCGGAGTAATACGCTTCCATCCTTCGTCTTTCTATGCCCGCTTACCTGACTCTGGGCTGCCGGATCCACCTTCTCCTTTATGGCCTTTATCACGTCAGCATACGTTTTACCTTTTTCTGGTCTTATTAGTATCGCTCCCGTGTTTGCCTTTCATCCATTACCTTTCATTTTTGCTCTTTTCTCCTTTTCCACTGGCACCTGAGGTATCTTTCTTGGCTGACTCGTTATTGCAGCAGTACCTACCTTACCACTTGACGGAGACGGCAGTTTTGCTAAGGACGATGGGTCCAACTCGCGACCCTTTTTTGCGGACAGTTTCCCATTTTTCCCTCCTGGGCCCTCTACCTTAGCGTACGCCGGACTTTGCTCCGGGCTACTGCCAGTGGGTTCCCTACTTCTTTTCCTACCGACAGTGAGCCATTCGCCTGTTTCCGAACTCGATGGAATTTTCGGCAGAGCTTTGAGTCGATTGCTCTCTGTGACCAATTGCTCTGGCTCCTCGGATTTTTAATACCTCGCTCACGGCGTCCTTAGCCAGATTTCCTTTAGATTTCTTTACCTTATCGAAACCTTCAAGGGCGACCTTCATAATCCTGAGAGCATCGTCGATGTTGGTGACGATACCCATCACCGCTGACTCATCCAGCCACAACTTACCTGTAGAAGCAGCTGCTTCGCCTCTACAATCATTGCCGCCACCACTCTGCAAGGTCGCGTCATTTCCAGCATCTTTATCTGGGCTAAGGGTACCCTTACTACCGTTATCGTTGGCACGGTCTTCCTTTGTTGTTTGTTTTTCATTTTTATCCTCCATTCTGATCCCACGAGCAGCTAGGGAAGATGTCGTCGATCCTACGCAGAGCCCCGCATGCGTGGGACAAGGCTAGTTACGAGGGAGTTTCGCCAGGTGCTCCCAAGGCTCCGTATGAGACTCTCCGTTACCCCCGAGAGCCAACCAGGCTACATCGGCACGGGTCGCTTCACACCTTCAGCTTGGGGGGTCCGTTCCCTGGACGGGGACCCTTTAACAAGGTGCCATCATCCGGATCAGATGAACCTTGGTTTTTTAACGAGGTTGCTACTCCTCCCCCTCCTCCTTCCCTGCTTCTTGAGTAGCAGGGTCCCGGGCTTGGGACCGGCGGTGGCGGAGTGTTTACTCGGTGGGTTGAGTGTGTACCCGTACGCAAGGCCAATGGCAGGACCATCGTGCGGGAATTGCATGAGAGGGTGGTAACCAGGTTTGGCGCGCACGAGATATTTCTTTCAGACAATGGGACCGAATATAAAATTCAGGAGGTCGATGCCTACTTGCTGAGGAACGGCATCCGGCGCGCCCTTACCCCAGTTTACCACCCACAGGCAAACCCTACAGAGCGAGTGAACAAAACCCTCAAGGCCATGCTCATGTCGTATGTGGAGCGGGACCATAAGAGCTGGGATGAACACCTGCCAGAGTTCAACTTCGCGTTGAACTCGGCAACTCATAGCGCGACAGGCTATAGCCCGGCTATGCTCGTTTTCGGTCGACAGCCCACTCCCCTCTCGACCTTTAGGAGAGTCCAGGATCAATTGGCCCGAGAAGCGTCTGAGGGCCAAGAGCTGACCGAATGGGGTGAGCACATGCGCCAGTTGCCTAACTTATGGGAACGCGCTGGCTCTAAGTCCAGTGAGGAGGCGGACCGTCAGGCCGTATATTATAACAGGAGGAGACGTCTGGCCGACTTCAGGGTTGGGGACTGGGTCTGGAAGCGGAACCGTATCTTGTCTTCCGCAGCTCAGGGCGTATCGGCGAAGTTGGCACCGAAGTATGCTGGCCCATATGTCATCGAGGAGGTATGTGGGACTAATACCTACCGCCTCGGTAACCAGCAGGAGGAATTGCCCGAGCTGGTCCACGCCAAGGATCTCAAGCCCTATTTCGGCCTATTCTAGGACCAGGACGACGAGGAACCGGAAGGCGCGGACTCAACACCGTTGGAGGAAGAGGAAGGCGCAGGCGACCCGCCCGCGAAGGTTGAGGATCCCAGCGGGGATCCGATATGCGAGCGCACCGCGATTGCAGCCCCCGCGAACGAGTGTGATGAGTCCGTAGCGGCTTCAAAGACACCGATCGAGGCGCCGGCTAAGCGGGACCGTGGTAGACCGCGCAAGAACCCTGCGAGCGAACCCCTGGCATCAGGTGGCGATGACCTGAATGGCAATGCGGCAAGGGGAAGAGGCAAGCCCCGCAGAACCACCCAACACGTGCGGAAGGTAGTCCTGCCAGTTACCCCCGCAAGTGGGCCATATTCGCGAGGGAAGCGCAGGGGACCGCGACGTCCTCGTAAAATGTAGCATCAAGCGTGACGCAACGACGGTTAGGTTAAGGGCTGAACCTGAGATATCCCTTGACCACTCTCTTCTCTTTTACAGATGGAGAGGAAGCTGGTGATCAGCGAAGAGGCGTTTGAGGTGGCCACCCGGATGCTGCTTGATCTCAGGCTGGGCCCGGACGCCGATCGGCTGATCGGCGAGGCCCGAAGTTTTGTCCGGGCCCAGGTCGAGGTGGCTGCCAGGGAGGAACGCTCTCGCCAGCGGGTGAACGACTTCCTTCGGGAAGGATTGAGGCCGCAACCAAGGAAGGCGGCAACCCGGGAAGTGTCCACCCAGACCGACGGTCCGTCCGAAGAGGGCCGTCGGTCTACGTCCACGACGGATCAGGGGGTGCAGACCCCAGAGCCGAGCAAACCAGAGGTGGCCGACTGCTCGACTCAGTGCCCCAGGCCGAAGGAGGGCTGTGGGCAGGGGCAGTGGGTCTGCAACCACCCCCGGATCCCCCAGCAGCACGGGCTCGAAAATGCCTGGAGGCACGTGAGACTGGGCCTCCAGGAAGTAGAGAACGCGTGGGAGTTCATCGGGGAACTCCAACGCCAGGTGCATGCGCACCTGGAGGAGTTCCTCGACTTCCGCGGAGCCCGAGAAATGCTGGGGGAGTGGGCTCCGGTAGTCCGGCGGCAGAGGGCCTATGGCGAGGCCCTGCTGCGAGTTGACCGGGGGCAGGAGTCCCCAGAGGCCGCGGGCCCGCCGGCGGTGTTACCACCAACGGCGCCTGGGAGTAGGGCCGCGGTCAAGACTCCGGCCAAGCCCCCGACGCAGACTCAGGTCAAGAGAGTCTCGGGGGCCCCCGGTGCCGGGCAGGAGTTCACGGTTCGCGTGGACGGGTCGGTGGTTTCCGGCCCTACCGTGGTGAGGCGCACCCATGGGGGACGCATCTCCGCCACGGTGGGCGGCGTGACTTTCACCGCCGCCCCGGAACCCCGGCCCCGCAGCCCCTTCCGCCGAAGGGTAACCAGGGCGAAGGGTCGATGCCTGGCCCCAGCAGACAACAGTGTAGTCGACTCGGTAGTCCGAAGCTAGGAGGGGGCTGCAACGATTACCGAAGATTGTTTCGACTCGCGTAGGTTACGAAGCGGCTGAGCGTAGCAGCCACGATCGGTTTGAGAGAGAGAGGGCGCGTAGGGGCAATGACCGGGAGGGAAGAGTTCGTTAGCCAGTATGACTGTGTCACTCAGTCCGGCTACACCTTAGCTACCGTTTTTTGAGCTGCCAACGCGAGCGTAAAGTTTTGAGAGATCCAGGGAGACGAGTGTGTTGCTGGTGAGTGCGGAGGCGGAAGGGTGCATTGCACAGTGTGTGCATTAACAACCGGAGGAATAGTTACGAGTGGAGTGCCGAGTGCGCGCATTGTTTAACGTACGCGACCTCGGCAGCTACGAGGGCACGCTCAACAGCCTCAGCAACATCTACAGCAGCGAGTAGAGCAACCTCAGCGGAAACAAAAGCAGCGAGTTATCCAACAGCTACAGCGGAGTGACAGCAGCTGAACAGAGAGCATCAGGGCGGTTGATTAGCAGCTAGTGCGTCGGATACGGTTGGCCATCGTATCCCCATCCAATCCGCGGTAGGTGTCTATTCCGATTAATTATAATTAGCGTGCGCGGCGAAATTATATAAAGCGTGCGAGCGTTTAGTCCGCGACGATCGCGATTTTCTCTCTCTCTCTCTCCCCGTTTACATTGTCAGACGAATTCGCGTGCGTGAGTCTCTCGGCAAATCCCTCCCGTGTATTTGATTCAGTTTAATAAAGTGATCGGCAGTTATTCTTAACTGAGGTATTGTTTCGTCTTTCCTTTGTCCGGGGTGCATGTTATTGTTTACGTCCGATTCGAATAAGCCGGTAAAATAGCACGGATCACTTGGGTACTGTGAGAAGCGACTTGCTAACCGAGTTACTAGCAGCGGCCGTCGGAGCGCTGCTAAGCAAGCGCGCCAGCGCCTCCAAGCGGAGAGTTCGGGAACCCAACTCCAATCGGTAAGGGAACTCTTCGCAGGCGCACTCCCGGACAAGGTGAGTTAACGTGCTCACAGCACGTAGATAACAAGGCGTCGTTTGACCGAACTAACAAATAAGTCTAATAGATTAAAGGTTAAATGGCAGCCTGTTACAAAATATTATTAATTCAATATACCTCGCTAATTTACTTTGCCCTCGGAATCTCTCTAATTCGTCAGACGAAAATATTGTGGGTTCATAACTAGAACTTAACTGACTATCAGATTTTTTTTCCATCAATAAAATGCGCACTGCATATATAATCGGAAGTTTTTGTATACCAAGGTGTTCCATCTGCATTATCTGAACTACAAATTACAAACAAATAACATGTTTCAACACTGTATCAATATACCTGATGCATCTTCATCAAATACTAAAAGTTAGGTTATGTCACTTACTTTATTTTTCTTACCTCTGAGGTATTTTGTGTTTGGCTGTCGAAAATCTATAAAACTTGCATGTACTGTTAGTGCCACTACATTTTTTCACGCAACAAATCCAATGTCCCATTGTAATTCGTAAACTAAATACATAAGATACAACAATTTTCCTAAATCGTTTCTTTTTTTCGCCACTGTTATGTCTAGGCGAGGAGATGTTACGGTTAGACGTAATAATGTTTAAAATACTGTCGCGTTGGTAAAAGTTGGATCTTAGTCAGGAGTTAAGCAGAGGTTGGTTAAAGGGATAGCGCCTTTATTATATGTAGCGTATTTAGATAGATAACTTAGTTTCTTACCTTGCTAGGATTGGATTTCAGAAGAGGTTTTTACAAACAGTCTCAGGTGTTTGCGTTTAATTTATTGTTTAAAGACAGGTTTATAATGCCTAGCAGAGTATAATTCCGGTTCTGAGTAGCCGGATAGCGAGACTTAGAAATAACTAAATCAGTGTAAGTACGAGTACTAGGGTATGAGTGCTAATATAAGCGCTAATGTCAACTGTAGTATGAACTGCGCGAACTGTGTATCGTGTGAACTGAACGGCTTTTCGCGGATCCCGATCCAGACTTTTTATACCATATGCTGATGTACCCCTTCCTGTGTTTTCGCCGAATTAATATGCGGTGAGTAATATTCGCGGAAATATTATGGAGAACGTGCTTAGACTAATCTATCCCGCTAGATAGATTTACAAATGTTCCCGGGAGGGTTGATACGATAGAAAATTAAATTACCGATACTCGGTTAGTTACAATAACCCGTTGTGTGACATTTACTTATCATAGCTCGTCACGTACGTTTTCTTTGTATCGACGTGACATGCCCACTCCTCGGAGTCCTTTGCTGATAAAGCAAGGGACTAGCGCTCTCCGAGCGCTACTGTAACTATTTTGTTTGTGAGTATATATATTTTTTGTTATCTTTTTTTGTGTCTTATCATTCTACATACATATTTGTATTGTGTCGTATTATATATTGTGACGGTAAACGTCTTATTAGCGCTATCGCCTCAACCATGCGGCTGCCTGCAAGGGCAGCACCTACTGGTTGGGGAAAATATGTGTGTGTGTGTGGAATAAGGGAACTCGGGACGAGACGGGACGGAACGCATGCGAATATAAATGAACCAGTCGAGGATAAGTTATCCGAGCATGCAGCCGCTGAGCAATAAGCCAGATTTTTCCGCCAAAGTTTCCGCGAGGAATAAGAAGTGAGCCAGCCGATTTTCCGAGTGTGTGTGAGTGAGCGTGAGTGGAGAGTTTCGCCATCGAGGGCGAAACCGAAAGCGGACTACTCCCCTTGCGAGTAGTGCGACCGATACAAAGGTAAGCTGGCCAGCTTTATATCGCGACTTTGTTTTATTAATCTCACGACTGCGCGAAAATAGTGGCTAATCCTTCGTACTTTGTAAGAATCGATAGCGTGCATGTGCTAACCCGGCGAACAAAGAGCTGCGATCGCTCCGACGCTGCATGTTATTGACGCGCGCGCGCTTTGTAAACATAAACATGCGGGCCAAGTATACTGTAGAGAATACGGGGCGGTTGCGATCACGACGCTCTCAGGAAGCTCGATTACAATCCGCTTAGCAAAAACATAGATGATGCACATAGAGCACCATATGGCCAGCCTCGCGGCTGGCCAGGTCACTTTGTGCAATAATCTTTTGTCAAAGCGGCGGACAGTAATTGTCTTCCTCAACAGAGAACGGAGACCTCTCAAACAAACAATTCGTTGTTTTGGGAGATAACGTCGTAAACTTCTCTTTTCTGTACGGGCATATGCAAATGCAAATGCTGAAGTACAAAATGCGTCACCGATTTCCCTCGACAAGCAACTAATGCTAGTCGACCCGAAGTGAATGCAATGTATATTTGAACGAAGACTTGCAATCACAAGTGCGGATGTGTGTACCTTCACGTGGTGGGGCTGAAAACGCTGTTTCTGTAAAGAAACAGTAGGCAAAACACACAACGCTCGCCCCTAGGGCAAAAGTCCAATCGGCCAAACAAAAATAAACAACACGGACCATGACAGCACGTGGTGAGGAGTCTACCACACCCCAAGAGCTCAACTCGAGCCCAGAAAAGCCAAAATCCGGGAGTCACTTGAGGGGAAATCTCTTGGGATTGTGGTACCGCGCGCCCTCTTAGAGGACGGGAGACCGCTCCAGGAGCTAGTTGCAGAGGACCAATGGTCCCGGCAATCCGAATTTAATTCGGGTAGATAAGAAATTACTCCCTATCGACTGGCAATCGGTAGGTGCCACTATTGTGGGTAAAGAGTCGCGGCCGTGTCATAGCAGCCACCCAAAGTTCTTTGCCTCGAGCTCCGGGAGTAAGGCCCGACACCTTTGTGTGAGAAAACACAATTTGAACGCTAATTTCGAACGCTAAAACACTTGATTTGAGCCTGGATCTCGGAAATTGATTCGAATGAGTGGCATGACTGGCACGAATATTGAAAACTGCCTGGGGAGTCGCCTTGTCGGCTAGGCGAGACCCCGCCCCTAATCCAAGTCAGAAAATACTAATCGAAAGAGTAGAGATCAATATCAGCGAGTCATAAAAGCCTTCCATAGAAAGCGAAATCCGAGACTCGGGCAAAAATCAGGACACAACCTTTTCGAATAACGGACACTCACCAGCGTGAGTGGGGATGACCGAAACGCAATGGGAAGACGTGCCTCCGTACGTCGAAGCGATGGACCTGTGAGTCGTGGGAGAAATCCCTTAATATAGGAACGCAGGGTGGGATGACCTTTGAACGCGAGCCCAGGAGGGGAGGCTTAGCTGGTTGATCGTCTTAGGAATTTCCTCTGGCTGTCCTGGCTGAGTCTCTCTTCTGACATCCCAATTTGGGTTGGCCTCTGCAGGGTAGTGGTACCAGGTCAAGCAAATCTCGTAAGATTTGTATGTTGCGTGCTTCTGACGCGGCAGACGTCGGGGAAACTAGAGTCCCGTCGCGCCTAAACCGAGGGTCAAGCCTTTAGTTCCGCTCTCCTTGAGTGTTGAACCTTGAAAAGATCGTTACTCCTTTCGAGGAGGTATCCGCCTTAGATTAAAAAGGTTCCGACTCGCTGTGTGCGTCAGGGATGTCGCAGCAAACTTGACTTCTGGATCTCCTAAAATGTTTGAAAGCGAAGGAGTGAAAGACAGTGGGCTATGCCAACCTGTTGGTGCCCTGCGAGAAGGGTGGTAATGTTTGATTACGCTGTGCCTCCCTTAAATCGGAAAAGTGTGACACACACAAACACTAACTGTAAAGAATAGGGAAATAAACTAACTCGCATGTGATACTGATTATAATTTCGCTGTTATTATTTCTCACTAGTAGCAAGTTGGTTGACTGATTCCCGTCCCCTCCTGCTCTCCGATTAACGAATTTGAACGTTTCGACAGCACTGCGCGCTCTTCGATGCAATCGCGCGAATAAATAATCGAAATAGAAAAGCGGAGCATTTACCCCGTTACAATATATATATATATATATATTTTTTTTTTGTGTTGTGTTTCGTTATATATTTTTTGTGTTGGTTTATCTTTGTTATATATGTTTATATATTTTTTTTGTGTTGTGTTTCGTTATATATTTTTTGTGTTGGTTTATCTTTGTTATATATATTTATATATATTTTTTTGTGTTAATATATATATATATATATATATATGTTTTGCATCTTATTATATATTTTGTTGTTGTTTTTTTTGTTATTATTATTATTATTATTATTTTTATTATTATTTTTTTTTTATCTTATTATTCTAAGGATAGGAAGGACTTGGGATAATATTACAGCAACTCCAAACGATGAACCTGCAAACTCCTCTGGAACTTACATAAAACCTCCTTGCCGATACATCTGGCGCAAAGAGCATTACTGAGCATAAAATGCTCCGGGCGGACACATTCGGCCTCCATGGCCAGTTGTTGGTCTTTTGAAGCGGCTGCGACGCGTGTCCGGCAGAAGAAACACCCTTGCCAATGTGCGGTGTCTTGTCGGCACACACGGCATGGATTGAAAGGGGCTTGTCCGAACCCCTCTCCTCCATAGGTTTCCTCGAAGAGGAATCTTAGGTGCAGGTGTCCGTGATGGGCCTTCTAGAAAATATACTGCGTCAGCTGGTGGTGGCTCCAGCCTCCATCGTCGTCCAATAGTGGCAGCTCAGGATGTTGCATGCCCATCTGAGCCTCCCGGTTCTCCCATCTCGTAATTAGTCGTTCCATAGTTGCTGCTGACGTCCGGTTGTTTAATTCAATTCTTCAGTTCTTTAATTTAATTCCGGTTGTTTGTTCAGTCGTCCAGGATCTATTGGCCTTTTTGTGCGGTGGGCCGAGTGTGGTAGTTGCCGTGCGTTTCATTGTGCTGGTTTACAGTGTATCTGACATGACACGGGGTATGTTAGTGCTTTTATACCTTTTTTTTAGTTTAGAAAGTGGGAAGAGGTGGAGGAGTGTCTGTTGTTTCGGATTCTTAGAGTGGGTCTGCTTGCACGGCTCTGGGTGGGGAGTGAGGAGTGTCGTAGTTGATTGGTAGCCTAAAATATTTTCCGTCAAGTAATGTCTGTGCAGATTTGCAGATCATTCTTTTTTGAGGGTTTAAGGGCTAATTCAGTTCTTGCATTGGTATATTTTCGAACCTGTGGCCTTTGTCACTGAACACTCTATATGCGCAGAGTATGCAACTTACTGTGATTACGGATGCGATAACGATTACAATGGTTACTCCTAAAGCTAAATACGCGTGTAATAATTTCACTCGGTCCGAGTGTTCGTATCTGTTCTGATTATTATTTATTTTTGGGCTTTTATTACTATTTCGTTTGTAGTTATCAGAAAGATTTTCGAAATTACAAAATTTTCCGCCTTTAGTTTTTTCTTAGCCCCAAATAAATATGGTGGTTCGTTCTAAGTTCGCACAGCTGGGGAATCTGTATTAATCCAGTGCCATTCAAAAGAAAAAGTTGTACTACGCCGTTACAATTCACATCAAAGGAAGTACTGAGAGTCACTGAGTATAGCAATACATTATTTGTAACGTCGGTATAAGATAGTAGTCAGTTTCGGAGCTAGTTTCAAGTTGGCAAAATACAAGATATGACTCTTCCGGTGATGTTAACAGACTAAACTAGTGGAAATTATTGTTTGACTTGCGTATAGTCGGGCGCGGGCACAGATAGAAGGAAAAAATACGTTTACACTCGTTATCAATTAAATTCTTGCTTACAAAGGCATGGGTAGTTTCTCCCTCTGTCACAGTCAGGGAATCACTTTGTGGTTTAATGAATTTAGCGACTTGGTTAGTTTTGTTAAGATACTGAAATACTGGTAGTGAATATAATTTGAAACTCTGCGTATTGCTGCTTGCGCAAGGGGAAAAATTACTTCGACAATGATGTTCTTACGAAAATAAACTACGTTATCTTCTGCAATTTATTGTAGTGTTATAATATTGATTTTTGACATATGTACTGGCAACTTTGAATTAGTAATTGCCTTGATAGTTTTTATCGTGTTTAGCAAAAATTGCGGATTGAAAGAAAATTGTTTGTTTGTCTTGTATTTACTTGTCAGTGTCTTAAAAAAAAGAAAATAATGCAAAACAGTTGTTTTTTTTGTATAATGTTCAGTGTTATTATTTTCTAAAAGACTGATATGGGGCGGATCGAATTTCTTTTGATGCGATTGATGTCTATTAGATTTTGTTCTATTTGTACTGCATGTAAGCATGCGTTTTGTAATTTGTCGTAAAAGGTAAAAGGGCAAACGTAACGTCTGATTTCATGTTTGAGGCCCTTAATAAAAATTTAAATAGCTAATTTTTCTCTCTGAGTTTCGTCTTCTGTAACTTCAAATAAGAACATTTGCGTAGCCTTTCCCATGACAATGTATTTTTGTAAATATGCATTTATTCTGTGTCCGAATTCCATTGCGGTTTCTTCCTGCATTTGTGTTGATACACTTAGTCTCTTTTTATCTATTATTATTAAGTCTTCGAGTAATTTTCCTTTAGCTCTGTGATCCATGTTTTCAGACATATACGAGGTGTGATCAAAAAGTAAGGTGAATTTTTATTTAATTTTATCCCTCTCGGATATAATGCACTTGTGCCAACGCTTTTTCCAATCCTCAAAGCATTTCAAAAAATCATTTTTTGTGATCTTGTTTAGTTCATCCTTCGATGCCGTCTTTATCTCCTCAATCGTGGCAAAACGCCGTCCTTTCATGGGCCTCTTCAGTTTTGGGAACAAAAAGAAGTCACAGGGGGCCAGATCTGGGGAATACGGTGCCTGTGGCATCGTTACTGTGTTGGTTTTAGCCAAAAATTCGCACACAAGCAACGATGTGTGAGCAGGGGCGTTATCATGGTGCAAAAGCCAATTTTTATTTTTCCACAAATTCGGACATTTCTGGCGGATTGCTTCGCGCAAATTGCGCATAACTTGCAGGTAATATTCCTTATTTACTGTTCTACCCTGTGGCAAGAACTCATGATGCACCACGCCCCTGCAATCAAAGAAAACTGTAAGCATTTGATCGAACTTGGCGTGCTTTTTTTGGTCTTGGTGATCCAGAATGCCTCCACTGGGACGATTGAGTCTTAGTCTCGACGTCATAACCGTATACCCATGTTTCGTCACCTGTTATAACCCTGTTGAGTAAATCTGGATCATCGTTGACGTCATTCAGTAGCTCTTGGGCGATGCTCATGCGACGTTTCTTTTGGTCGAAATTGAGCAATTTCGGAACAAACTTCGCTGACACACGTCTCATGTCTAAAACACTCGTCAAAATTGATTGGCACGAACCAAATGAGATGCCAATATCATCAGCAATTTCTCTAATGGTAATTCGACGATTTCCCAACACTATTTTCTTCACTTCTTCAACATTCTCATCAGTTGTTGATGTGCTGGGGCGTCCAGAACGAGGTTCGTCGTCGGTGTCTTCTCGGCCTTCTTGGAAGAGTTTATACCACTTGTAAATATTTTTTTGGCTTAAAGTAGACTCACCGTATGCCACTTTCAGCATTTCAAGTGTTTTGGAACATTTGATTCCATTTTTCACACAAAATTTAATGCAAACTCTTTGATCCATGTTTTTAGATAGCAGCAAATCGTGGAGCACGCAAAACACTTCTAACCTTGATGCCTCTCACTAACAAACCAAACATACTACAAAGCTGAAATTTGGAACGTATGTTCTAGACGAGTGTACCGACATAACCAAATAAAAAAGTCGAAGATCGAACGGACGTAGCCCGCTAAATTTCAAAATTCACCTTACTTTTTGATCACACCTCGTAGTTATCGTTGACTTTTATGTTTTGTTAATTAATGGTGGAATTTCTGATTCTGATAATACTGGATAGATCTGTCTCTGTGTGTAGCTTGGTTTCTGGGTCAGTTGATCGTCACGTTCGATTTTAGAGATAGCAGTTCGCTCTTCGGGTTGTATTGCCGGCGGGGCTTCCTTATTTTGCTTGTCTGGGGTTGTTTCTCTTTAAGGTTTCCTAGCTAGGTAAAGTAGCAAGTTAGTCAAAGAATTTCAGAATGCGCCAAGTAGGTGTATGCTAAAGCTATAGAGGAAATGAAGGGTATAACCATGTATCAAGGACAAATTTAATTGCTCTAAAGATCATAAGGATGGCCAAAACAGTGGCGCTCGCTGATCCGAAAGTAATGAATCGACTCCATAGCGATTCCCACGTGGAATTCGCAATACGATTCAGAGTATCTTCGTCAAGTAGTTTAGATACGGATATTCTCGGAGCTATATTGGATTTTCTAGCGAAACCGAGCGCGATTTGATTAAGGACCGCGTTCCGTTCTGTATGGAACATGATAAACGTACGAAGGTATTCGATGTCGTTATATGTGTAAATTCCGCTTGTTGTCGTGTTTGCGGGGCTATTATATTCCCAATTTTGCTTGGCCTGAGGTTTGATTACGTGCGGGGCTTCTTGACTAGTGACATCCGAAATAACTTTTACCCATGTGTCACCGAACTTATACATTACCGACATTTTAGTATCGCAAACAGTTTTGGTTCCGTATTGCTTTATTATATGCGTACGAGGTGTGATAAACATCGGAGTTTCGCCGCGCGTGATCGGTAATTCTTGGTAGCACGTTTCGGCCTTTATAGCTTTGACTTCTGCTGGTACGCATTTGATAATGTGTACTACTTCACCCGCCATCATGGCCATATATCCGGGTTCTCTCATTAAATAATATGCTAAAAGGTCTGGTGATAAAGTATCAATATTTAATGCATTCGTAATAACTTTTCTTTCTAATTCGCATTGCTGTAATAGTACATCATGGTATAACTTTTGCAGGTGATTTTTAATATGTTTTTCAAAGAATAATATTTTCGAATTTACATAAGTGAAAAGATCCAGATCGTGCATATTTTTAAATTTGTTAGAAATGAAATGTTCACCGAGCCTACTTTCTAATATGAATAATCTCGGGTGTTCTGTTTTAATAATTTCAAAACCGTACTGTATCATTCTACCGAGGTCTTTGAAAGCAAAAGATGCCTCAGAATCCAATACATAAAGTGGTCTTCGTTCATTACCGACCTCTGTTACTAGTAGTCCATCTTTCGAGATTATATGTCCAAGATATTCGATTTCCGCGCGTCGAATTTTGCATTTCTTCGGATGAAGGACCAGATTAGTTTCACGAAGGCGTTTCATTAACTCGATGATGCTCTCGCAGTGTTCGACGAATGTTTTAGAATATACGTAAATATCATCGAAAAATGCTACTACAATTTTTACGTCTGATACTAGTATATTTATAAGTGACAAAAAACTGGTGCGCTAGTTTCCAGTCCAAAGGGCGAGCGACAAAACTGATATACAGGGTGAGTCATTTTAATTTCCCCAGTCTAATAACTTTTGAAACAAGCAAATTACGCAAAAATGTTTCAGACCAAAGTTGTAGGGGTTCAAGGGGGACATCTAGGGGTGACTTTGAAATTGACCTTGAGCTTGACCTTGACGGCTTTCTCAAGGTCAAGTCTATTTTTTTATTGGGAACGCCTATTTCTGACCTCGGAATCGGAAAGAGCGGGAAATTTTACATCCAGATAACATCTTTTAACATGGGTCAAAATAAACCCTTAAGGTCATGCTAAGGTCAAAACTATCCTGGAACAAGAATCGAACAATGTAAGCAAAATACGAAAAAATGACTCAGAAAAAAGTTGTAGGAGTTCAAGGGGGACGTCTAGGGGTGACTTCGAAATTGACCTTGAGCTTGACCTTGACGGCTTTCTCAAGGTCAAGTCTATTTTTTTATTGGGAACCCTTATTTCTGACCTCGGAATCGGAAAGAGCAGGAAATTTTACAGGATTTAAATTTTTTAAATTTAAAAATTTTTTAAATTTAATTTTTTTAAATTTTACGGGACTATTCTTGTTTCCGTTCCCTATCCTTTTTTATTTTTCACCGGACTGTATGATTATTATTAATAAATTTCAAATATTGGAAGTTGTTGCTAATAATTTGCTATTACAAGTCTATTAAATTAATGAAACTATTTCAGTATCAATCTGATGTTCTGCAAAGAAATAAGAGTAAAAGTTAAATACATAAGGATAAATTTCATGTTCAATGAAGAATCTATTACATTTGGAAGTCGTTTAGAAAGTAATCGCAATACGTTCAGTCGTGATTTCAATTTTGAAAAAGCTTTAAATATTACTTTTGTTTTAACCATGCTTGTGTTCATTGTATCACTATCATTATTTCTTCATATTTGAATAAGAGACCTTTCTTATTGCCATCGATCATATGAAATCTAATTTGGACAATATTGCCTCTGTTTTCAGTAATATTTAATTTGTATCATCTTTCTATGATCTTTGCCTTTGTTGATTTGTATTGAGGTTTTTTGAAAAAATCTTTTAAATATGGCTGATTTTACCCCAACAGAGATAGTTGATATGATTTGGATTTTAGGAGAATGTAGAGGTAATTACCGTGAAGCGTCAAGGTTGTATCGAATTCGATACCCACAAAGGCGCCATCCTGATCACCGTACCATTCATCGTCTTGAAGAAAGAGCTCGACAAGGGCATCTATGAAGAAGTCGACCAAGACATGAGTATGATGATAGAGATGCTAGGGTTTTGGTTGTCTTAGGATTGGTTCACCTAAATCCTCATATCAGCAGCCGACAAATAGAGAGAGAAACAGGAATACCTCAGAGAACCGTTATTAGAATTTTAAGAAGTAATAGATATCATCCGTATCATATTACCTTAACGCAAGCATTAAACGCTAATGATATGAGAAACAGAGTAAATTTCTGTCGGTGGGCTCTACAGATGATTTTGCAGGATCCGAATTTTTTTAATTATGTCCTTTTTCCTGATGAAGCTACGTTTCATAGTACTGGCCAATTGAATCGTCACAACAGTCATTATTGGTCTGATCAGAATCCTCACTGGTACAGACCAGTCGATAATCAACATCGTTGGAGTGTAAATGTATGGTGTGGAATAGTTAATGGTCATCTCATCGGGCCATTCTTTTTTGAAGAAAACGTCAACGGCAATACTATTTTAGAACTTTTAAGGGATCATCTCCCACTTTTACTTGAAGACGTAGATCTTGAGACTAGACGTCGAATGTGGATACAACTGGATGGTGCAGGACCGCATTTCGCTTTAATTGTACGAGAGTTTTTAAATAGAAATTTCCAACAAAGGTGGATTGGAAGAGGTGGTCCAGTTGCTTGGCCTGCACGATCACCGGACTTAACTTCCCCAGATTTCTTCCTTTGGGGATACTTAAAAAATACTGTGTTCGCCGAAGCGCCCACAACAAGGGAGAATATGATAGAAAGGATTAGAGTTGCATGTAGACAAATCTCTAGAGATATCTTACTGCGCACTATTGAAAGCTTCGAACAGAGGCTCAGGCAATGCATCGACGTAAATGGTAATAATTTCGAGCAAAACCGATAGGAAATAAGTTTATTCTAGTTTCATCACGAATTGTGAGAGGCAAGGGGACTCACATTAATAAAGCACCCCAAATCGTGAGAGGCAAGGGGATTCACGTTAATAAAGCACCCCGAATCGTGAGAGGCAAGGGGACTCACGTTAATAAAGCACCCCAGAGGGAACATAATCCTATTACGTCCACGTCGTTGTTCCTGGGTAGTGCTAAAGATAGGAAGTTTATGATCTTAAACATCAGCATCGTTAGTACATGGCCAGTCCCTTATTCTTTGGAAGTTTATTTAACAACGGTCATATGCGATAAAAGCTTCGCCTCGAAATGTAACAAAAATACGAGAATTTTCAAGAATTTGACCTTTGCTTCACATTGAGAATAGAAGTACGACAAAGGTCTTCGATGCTCGTTAAACCTTTTGATGTTTGAAAGCGACTTCAATTTCTTAAGTAAAAACTGAAATATTGTTTATGTTCTTATGAAAAAAAACTAAATAGATACTTGAACGTAAAATTTCCCGCTCTTTCTGATCCTGAGATCAGAAATAGGGGTTTCCATTAAAAAAATAGAAATGACCTTGAGAAAACCGTCAAGGTCAAGCTCAAGGTCAATTTCAAAGTCACCCCTAGATGTCCCCCTTGAACCCCTACAACTTTGGTCTGAAACATTTTTGCGTAATTTGCTTGTTTCAAAAGTTATTAGACTGGGGAAATTAAAATGACTCACCCTGTAGGTCTGACTCGCATTGGAATGCCGTTTTATGCCTGTGTTGCTTTTTAATGCTTATCTGATGATATGATGAATAGATATCGAATGATGAGAATAGTTGCGCACCGGCCATTCATTTAAATAAGTGGATAGGTAGAGGGACTGGGAAATTATAATCCGGAATAATTTTATTTAGCGCGTGATAGTCAAATACGATGCGCGGCGGTTACGGTTCGCCATCTTCCGTATTCTTTTTAGGCACGCAAAAGATTGGTGCGCAGTATGCGCTAGTTAATTTTTCGATAATCCCTCTTTCTAATAATTCCTGCATTTGTTCATTTATAATTTACTGATCTGCGGGGGGTGCCTAAACTGTCGGAGTCTGATTGGTACTTCAGAGGTAGTATAGATCTCGTGCTCGATAATACTCGTGGCTCTGAGCTTGTCGCCCTTAACAAAAAATCTGTCGCTGTAATTTTCGACGATTTCTTCAATTTTTGTTCGTAGATCTTGTTTGATATGGTCCAATTTAATCAATTGAAGTAACTGTTTGACTCTTTCGTGACGAACTGAGCGCTCTAGGTACTTTTCCTCTAATAATCGACCAAGCTGTTAATAATGCATTTAATGCATTACTAACTACATTTAGTTTTTGTAAGTTACTTTGTGATTTAATAATTGGATCAAGGTATCTATTTAGTATTTCGAGCTATTACATCGCGATCGCTATTAATTCTTTAAAGATTATATACAATAATTCTAAAAGATTCTTTATTATTTAAACAACTAATAATACTGTTAGTTTATTCTTGTATTAGCGGATAATCTGTGTTTACTTGATAGAGGTGCAAGTAAGAAGAGAGGCACAAAGTTAAAATTATTATCTTTGATTCGAAGTCCGAATGATCTTGTTATTTATTTTGTTTTATTTTAAAGGAAGTTTGAATTGACTCTGCACTAATAACCGGAACTCTTTAACGTATTATTTTATTAATAAAATAAGGATTATAAATATAATCATAATTGTCAGCCGGCATAAAAAACCCCAGTCGTAGGTGGAGGAAAAGCCATGTGGCAATCATAAACATACCAATCCGAATGGTTTGAATAAACAAAGGCAAAATACAGAACAGAGAAATGTTCCATACAAATACGTCAACTTACATTAAGACGCGGTTGAATGGCCACTCAACTTACTTAAAACCTACTCCAGTGACTTTCGCATGCGCTTAATCGGGCAGAAAGGTGTCCCCAGGATAATGAAAAGGCCCTCGGTAGCTCCGACGTCTCGGAAACGGGTCAGCCCTCGCTACCTCGTAGCCGAGAAGAGAGTGGGTAAAGCCGCGTGGTTGAAGACACCCCAGAGAACGCGTCTCGTCCTCTCCCAAGGCAGCAGGCTGTCCTGTCCTTGTACCTCGACGAGTCACCGGGTAGGTTGCAGTTTCGCAGAAGCTGAGGTAGAAGCAGGCACGTGGTCACAACTCACACACTCAAGTTGCACACGAAAAAAATGGACGCAAAGCGAGAGCGAAGTGGGCTCCTCTATCTTCTGAAGGCAACTGACGGTCACTCTATTAGGTCTGCCGCATTGAGAACGCGGAAAAAACCTACTCTCATTAGGGGCTTCAAGCAGGAACCAATGAGAAGCCTTGAAGATGATGCATCTCTCCACCCAGACTTTTATCTAGCCGACATCACCGACGGCTAGTTTAGGCCTTTATGATCTCAACGTGTGTAACGTCTGTCATGCGACCGGTGACACATGTAGGTACCTTAGGAGTTCTCCCCACACGTGTTCAGCTGTTGGTGGAGCGATGCAACGTCCTAACTAATGATCGCAGAGATAGCGCGCGAACCAAAAATATTGAGCGCATATGTCGCGAACATTCCGCCCGCCTTCGTCCTCTGGACGAATTGTTACGTTAACATAAATACACATACATACATATACATATACACAGATACACATATACATATATACATGTATATACATATATATATATATATACACACACACCTTAAAACTACCACAATCAATCTCACTATGATAGCTCTTCTTTATCTTCTACGTGAATAGGGGCTAAGCAAGCAATGTGTCGTCGGAGTGTATTATTCGCCGTTTTTACGGTGACAACTCGCACGAGGTCATCTTTGCCAGGATGAGTCTCGATGATTCGCCCCAGTGGCCACTTAGATGCAGGATACCTATCGTCTTTTAAGATCACAAGTTGGCCTATTGTGAAATTATCTATATCGTTTCGTCACCGTTTTCTTTCTTGAAGTTGGACCATATATTCATTTGACCAACGCTTCCAAAACTGATCTCGTCACCTTTGGAGTAGTTGGTAACGATCGAGCCGATTGAGTGGGATACCTGGTGTTTCTTTGTCCGGTATAATAACTGAAGGTCTTTCGTTGAGGAAGTGAGCCGGTGTTAAGACCCGCAAGTCTTCTGGATCTGACGTATATGCGTTGAGCGGCCGAGTGTTGAGACACGTAGCTATATCCGAGATCACCGTGGAAAATTCTTCAAACGTCAGCTTGTTTTTGCCAATAGTTTTTTTGAGTAGGTTTTTTGCAGACTTTACGCCGGCTTCCCAAAGACCGCCGTAGTGCGGGGTAGTCGGAGGAATGAAAGTCCAAGATATTCCTTTCTCAGCCAACTGAGGGACTACTTCCTGATAAAATATTGAGGCATTATGAAACATGGTTCGCAGTTCGGCGTCTGCTACACGGAATGTCGTTGAGTTATCGCTGTAAAGATGTGTACAATGTCCCTGGGTATTTATGAATCGACGAAGTGCTAAGATAAAGCTTGCTGATGTTAAATCGCCGACGAATTCTAAGTGTATAGCTTTGCTGGTGAAGCATACGAATAATGCTATGTAGCCCTTGCGAGTAGTTTGCCCTCTTCCCTTAGAGGCGCGAATGTGAAATGGCCCGGCTTAGTCCAATCCAGCGGTGGCAAAGGCACCTTTCGGAGTTAGGCGTGCAGCAGGTAGGTCATTCATTAATTGTTGAGCCAGGCGAGGTTTATGTCGTTGACATTTTAAACAGCTATATATCGCAGATGTAACTAAAATTCGCATGTTTACAATCCAAATTTGTCGCAAGAGATAACTTATAGTTAAGGTAGGTCCACCATGTAAAGCTTGGGTATGCGCATATCGAACAAACAATTTACTAAGTGCTGAATTTTTGGGTAATATAGGCGGGAATTTTAAATGAAAGGGCAAGTTCGCGTTACTCAAACGCCCACCCACACGCAAAATACCGTCTTGATCTAGAAACGGCTTGAGTGTATGCAGCGGATTTCGTTTAGATAAATCTCAACCTTTTTTCATCAAATAAAGCTCTTCCGGATACGCGCTAGCTCGCGCTATTTTTATTAAGGTATCGCGAGCGTTGTCTAATTCTGCTACGGTAAGCCATGTTCTCGGATAAGAGCACTGGCCGGCTTTACTTCTGACGCGCTGCAGAAACGGTCGCAGGGTCCAAGCAATTATTCGAATGAGTCTAGTAAGGTTTGAGTAAAGTGTGAAGAATCCTGACTCCACAACTTTAGACGCAACGTGCAGAGCTTCCACTGGTTGTGAGCACGCGAGCGGGAGAGGCCAGTCTTGTGAGGGAGACTTGAGCCATTCGGGACCGTACCACCATAAAACTAGAGCTTTCAATTCTATCGGAGTAGCACCCTTAGTAGCTATATCAGCGGGGTTCTCTCCTAAGTTTACATGACTCCACATTGCTGACGGAAGTTCGGTTTGTATTAAGGATACGCGATCCGCGACAAAGGTCTCCCAATGACACTGGTGTTTTTCAAGCCAGTCGAGCACGATTTTACTGTCAGAGAATAAGCAAACCGGTATATTTTTAAGGAAATCTATTTTTTGTAAATGACACACGAGTTTGACGAGCAAAGTAGCACCGAGTAATTCGAGCTTCGGAATGCTTACAGTTTTTACGGGAGATACTTTGGTTTTTGCAGCCAGCAATATAACGCGATACTTTCCGTCACCCAGGTAGATTCGCAAATAAACTATGGCGGTGTACGCACGTTTAGAAGCATTGCTGAACCCGATAAGCTCACAAGTTTTACCCTCTGTTAGTCCTAACCACCGATTCACGGAGAGAGAAGGAAGATCAGAAAGCAAATGACAATAATCTTCCCATCTTTGAGAGAGGTCTGCGGAAAGGCGCTCATCCCAGTCATACTTCATTAACCAGATATCCTGCATTATAATTTTAGCAACAACTGTTACTGGCGCGAGCCAGCCCAATGGGTCGTATAGTTGCGCGATTTTGGAACACGTTGATCTTTTCGTCAGCCTTTCTGTCTTTCTTTTGATGTTCGACGCGTTGAAGCTAAATTTATCATTCGATGGATTCCAGCTCACTCCTAATGTTTTCACGGAAACGTCACTCTCGATTTCTTTAATTGCACCTTTATCATTCTCATCTTCGCGCACAGGTAACAGCTCCGATTCATTCGCTGCCCACTTGTCCAATCCGTTGCCAGCTGAGTGAAGAATACCGATAAGCTCATCGCGTGTATGCATTGCGGTTGCAAAGTGATCAGCTCCAGCGAATATATCATCAACATAAGTATTCGATTCTAAGCACTTTGAGCCGAGGGGAAAATGTACCTTTTCGTCGCGAGCTAACTGCATCAGTGTGCGTATCGCGAGAAATGGAGCGCTAGCTGTCCCATACGTAACTATCGTTAAACGATAGTCCGCTACAGGTACTTCGTGGGACGGAGACCATACTATTCGGTGTAAATCCTGATCTTCGCGAGAAAGACGTATTTGACGAAACATTTTTATGATATCAGCCGTGAATGCATAGTGATAGCGGCGCCAGTTTAAAAGAATCAGCATAAGGTCACTCTGCAGAGGTTGACCTGTCATAAGGAAGCCATTTAAACAAAGCTTCTCGCGCGTTTTGCGCGAGGCGTCGAATACAACACGTGTTTTTACTCTCTCGTAATCACCTGTGATCACAGCGTGATGAGGCAAATACCATGCGCATGGATTGTGAATTTCGTTCTCTGGGACGCGTTCCATATGTCCGAGCTCTAAATAAGTATTCATAAAATCCTTGTATGCCTCTGCTAAACACGGATCGCGCGCAAATCGCTGCTGCTGGTGCTTCAAGGAGCCTAACGCCATTCTTCGCGTCTCAGCAGCTACTCGCGGTAATTCAGTAGTCAACGGGAGTCGCACTGTAAAACGGCCGTCAGCATCGCGTGTATGGGTATCAATAAAGAGCTTTTCACAAGCTTCATCCATCGGTTTAAGATTCGTGCTTGCGCTCGGCACCTCTTCCAATGTCCAGAATCGCTAAAGTACCTCAGTCAAGTCGTCACTGACGGTACACCGAAGGGCCTTCACTGGCGCACGTCGAGTAGCTGCCGCCCGCCGTGACGGACTTTGATTTGTTGGTCCTCAAATAACCCATCTTAACGCGGTGTTTTGTCCTACTAAGAGAGTGTCAGGGAACTTCTTAAGCCCGTCGCGCAGTAACTGACCGTATAAGTCGGCTCCTACCATAATATCGACTCTATCCGAAAGGTAAAAATCAGGATCCGCAAGAGTCACGCACTCGAATAGCTCAAGATCAAAATCGATAGAAGTTCGAGATGGCAATGCGGAAGTAAGTTGCCGTAAAATGAACGCGTTTACTTCAATTTCAAAATCGGAATCAACATCCGATTTAATCGTGAAGCTGGTTGCAAACTTAGCAACTCCGGCTTGGCAGCCCGCGACACCCGTTAAATTCGTGTCGGCAATGCGATCTCTCGGAAGTCGGAGTAACTGAACAAGTGATTCAGATATGAAAGTAGCCTCGGAACCCTGATCAAGGAGTATTCTCGCGCGCGCCTGCCGTCCCTTTAGACCTATCACTTTAACTCGAGCCGTCGCTATAAGAATAGTGTTCTCGTTGAGAACAGTTGTTTTGCATGTATTCACCGTCAGAACGGGTGAAGTTCGAGCATCGTTCAATTGACCTTGCGACGCGGGGATTATTTTATCGCTTGGTACGTTCGTGCCTGAGATATTGTTAGGCTGTTTATTCGATTTTTTGCTGAAAATATATAATAAAGAGTGGTGTTTTTCGCGACAATGCTTACAGCTATAGGTAGACTTGCAGTTTTTAAATTTGTGGTTTCCGGGGCAATTGAAGCACAGTCGTAAATGTCGTACATCGTTTTGTTGTTCGTCTACGTTTTTAGCATTGAAAATACGGCAACGCGAGATGAAATGATCGCCCGAGCAAAGAGCACATTTAGCTTCTTTTGTCGGCGTTCCAGCTTGCATGTGATTAACTCTTCTCGACAAAGAAGAGGAATTGAAGTTTTAATTTTGATATGACCTTTTGTCATCTTTATTTGTAAGTACAGCCGAAAGAGATTAAGCCCGTCTCTCCAAGAACGCGATTAAATCGACAAACTTCGGTAAGTTTGCGATGCAATTAGTCTCGTTAGTGTGCCTATCAACAGCTCGTTGACGATTTCTTGCAGTCAATTCCGATTCCCAAGATTTTCGCGACTCGGAATCAAGACGAATTTCAATGATGTCAACGAGGAGCAGATCCTAGTGTGCTACCGGTGCTCGCAGATTGGTGAGTGCGCGAATAATTCTGTGTGTCTGGTCAACAAAGGCAAGCAATTCAACAGCTGATTCCCTTTTTAAATAAGGTAAGGTTAAAGGGGAATCTAATAGTTTATTTATGGTTAAGCGCGGGTTATGGAATCGATCTTGTAACGCCTTCCACGTAGACGCGTAATTGATACTGCGAACAGCTACATCTTTAACTAATTCGGCTGCCGCACCCTTCAAGCACGATTTCAAGTACTGCAGCTTGGTAGTGTCCTTGATTCGCGGCGCGTAGTATACCAGCGAAGTAAAAAGATCCGCGAAGCTATTCCAGTCTTCGTATCTACCGAGAAGGTTGGCAAATCAAGCTTTGGCAATTTTACTGGGTAATCATCCTTGTCATCGTCACCACGTCTTCGAGGATTGCGTTCCTCTCCACTCGGGAAATTCGCGATTATTGTGACTAATCAGTCGAAAGTTTTCTCGTACACGTGACGCATATTTTGAAATACATTCTCCTGAGTATACGGATGCTCGTCCGAATCCGCGCGCAACGTATGATCATTATGCGTCTTGGATGCATCAGCCCAAATAGTATTCATAATGTCAATACGGGTTTGCACTATGGTTCGATTCAGCGTGTCATTATCGCATTCTTTCATTCGATCACCGATTTGCCGAATTTCGTTATCTCGGCTATTTTGCAACGCTACAAGACGAGCTAATGGTATTGGTGGCATGATGCTACACTTCAAGACAATGTTAATGAATGATTAATTATTAAGCTAAGTTGGAGAATAAAGCTACAAGCTCGTGGTGAACCTTCCAACTTTACACTATATTCATAATCTTACAGGCTATGATTCAATATCGAACACACATATTCATTTTCTTACATGCGACGGTGTGACATATCTCTGTTTTATCGTATAAAGAATTCTGATTATGCAATTACAAAATCGTGCCCCATGTTAGGCGCCATGTTTACTTGATAAAGGTGCAAGTAAGAAGAGAGGCACAAAGTTAAAATTATTATCTTTGATTCGAAGTCCGAATGATCTTGTTATTTATTTTGTTTTATTTTAAAGGAGGTATTAAATTAATTCTACACTAATAACCGGAATTCTTGAAAGTATTATTTTATTAATAAAATAAGGATTATAAATATAATCATAATTGTCAACCGTCATAAAAAACCCCAGTCGTAGGTTGGGGAAAAGCCATTTAGCAATCATAAATATACCAATCCGAATGGTTTAAATAAGCAAAGGTAAAATACAGAACAGAGAAATGTTAAATACAAATACATCAACTTACATTAAGACGCGGTTAAATGGCCACTCAACTTACTTAAAACCTACTCCAGTGACTTTCGCATGCGTTTAATCGGGCAGAAAGGTGTCCCCAGGATAATGAAAAGGCCCTTGGTAGCTCCGACGTCTCGGAAACGGGTCAGCCCTCGCTACCTCGTAGCCGAGAAGAGAATGGGCAAAGCCGCGTGGTTGGAGACACCCCAGAGAACGCGTCTCGTCCTCTCCCAAGGTAGCAGGCTCCTCTATCTTCTGAAGGCAACTGACGGTCACTCTATTAGGTCTACCGCATTGAGAACGCGGAAAAAACCTACTCTCATTAGGGGCTTCAAGCAGGAACCAATGAGAAGCCTTGAAGATGATGCATCTCTCCACCCAGACTTTTATCTAGCCGACATCACCGACGGCTAGTTTAGGCCTTTATGACCTCAACGTGTGTAACGTCTGTCATGCGACCGGTGACACATGTAGGTACCTTAGGAGTTCTCCCCGCACGTGTTCAGCTGTTGGTGGAGCGATGCAACGTCCTAACTAATGATCGCAGAGATAGCGCGCGAACCAAAAATATTGAGCGCATATGTTGCGAACAATCTGATTCTGATATTTCTGATTTTTTAATCAATTCTGATACTTTGCTTGAAGCGTAGAGTAAATCGGATTCGTTTTCCAGAGTTTGCATGTGCATGCCAGAAGTTACAGATACAGAGTTAATTTTTTTTGAGTTCTCGGAAAATTCGTTAACAGACAGATTGTCGGAATCTGATTTTTTTGTGTTTCTTGGATTTTGTTTTGAGATAGATGAGGTATATACTCTTTAACAGTCAGTGTGTCATTCTATTTTATGGCATTGTGACTATTTTTTTTCATATGGGTTTTGTATACAGGTGCGTTCGTCCTCTAACAAGGGAAAAACAACAACAACCCTCCCAAAAATTAGCCAATTAGCCCCAAAAGCAGTTATATAGCAATATCTTTAGTTATAATGAATATTTTTTTATGAAACAAAAAAACACAAGATACTTCTAAAAAAAGTAACAAACACGCATCAATTTGGTCTCCGGGGACTGCAACCCTTACGTTGTATAGAGGAAAAACTGCATTTTGAAGTGTATTTTTACCTTACAAAATCAAAAAATTATGTTAAAAAAATTTTAAAAATGATATTCTAGTAGAAAATGATAAAACAAAATTGACGTGTTTCGGGGTTTTCCTATTATCTATTATTTCGAGGGTGATTTACCCCTTAATGTTATTATTACACTATAAGCAGTTGTTAATCGCAGATTATACTGGTTATTTCATGTTCTATGACGCTCAAAAAAGCCAAATACATTTATACTTTTGTTCTGCCGAATAAACTATTTAGAGGGTGAAAGCTACCCCCGAAAGTTACCTCTCAGCACCATTTTATAGCGAAATTTTCGTATTTTATGCACAGTTTTCGACGAAACAAACTCTAAAAAATTCTTTTAAAAAATTTCAGCTAAATATATGGATTTCGTCTACAGGGGTTGCAATCCCCTAAGTCGCCTGAAAGAAAACCTATGTTTTCAAATATTTTCTTGCAAAATTTTTTCAGAAGAAATGAAGTTTATGAAATTCCGTTTAAAATCTTCCACAAAAATATACAGTATCCGTCACCAGGGGCTGCTACCCCTTCATTGGAGAGTGAACAGAGCATTCATTGTTACCCTGATCCCTTACCACCCCGAACCCAATTTCCTTAAACCTCGAGCAAGTTACCATGCCACGCTATGACCCGTAACTTTCACACCCCAATCTCATCAACCCTCGAGCTGGTTACCCTGCCACGCTGTAACCCGTAACACCTACACCCCAATTTCCTCAACCCTCGAGCTGGCTACCATGTCACGCTGTAACCCCAAACTCTTAACCCCAATTTCCTTAACCCTCGAGCTGGTTACCCTGCCTTTTCCAATTTTCCGGTTCTCTGTTATTCTTTATCCCAATTTCGACATATTTGTAATATCTCTGAAGATAAGGACATAGGCGAAATGATTGTAGAAGATAACGTTAAATTTCTTTTATTTTTATGTTATATTTACATTATATTAATTCGTCATTTCATCTGATATTGAGATTACATTTTTTGAATATAAAAATCAACCCTTGAGCTGGTTACCCTGCCATGCTGTAACGCGTAACTCTTACATCCCAGTTTCATCAACCTTCGAGGTGGTTACCCTGCCACGCTGTAACCCCAAACTCTTAACCCCAATTTCCTTAACCCTCGAGCTGGTTACTCTGCCACGCTCTAACCCCGAACTCTTACACCCCAATTTCATCATCCCTCGAGCTGGTTACCCTGCCATGCTGTAATCCCGAACTACTACACCCCAATTTCATCAACCCTCGAGCTGGTTACCCTGCCACGCTATAACCCGTAACTCCTACATTCCAGTTTCATCAACCTTCGAGCTGGTTACCCTGCCACGCTGTAACCTCGAACTCCTGCATTCCATTTTTTTGAAATCCGGAACCCAGCTCTCTGTCATTCATAATCCCGATTTCGAAATATTTATAGTATCATCAAATAAAAGGACATATGCACATTTTTTGTAGAAAATATCGTTTAATTAATTACGTATATTTATTTATAGGTAGGAAATAGCAAATGCAACTACGAAATTATGCAAATATTTCAAGTTCGAAATAGCTGCGGGGAATTTCATTTTTAAATCATTATGTTCAACAAATATTACTACTATCTCTGGGGAAATTCGATTAATATGTTATTACGAAAAAATTCATTAGACAAACTGATTTTACCATATTAATACGTATACGTAAGTATTTCGCGAGGCGGTTTTGCCCAATATAAAAATGCTGACATGAGATAATGTTACTCTTATTTTCCACCTTAAACATACTCGAGTATGTGAGTGGCAAAACAAAATCAAACTATGGCATGACGTGGAAACCACAATCAACGAATGCGGTTCATGTGGTTCAAATAGTAAGATTGGAACTACTCCACGATGGATATAAAAGAAAAGCTGTTGAATATTGGCAAAGTGGTAAGAAAAAGAAACTATCTTTAAGTTCCGTCCAGAGTAAATAAAACAAGTTTCGTCAGAACGTTAGCTGAGAACGTGGAAACAGCAAATTTTGACAGGCGGGACCAAAAGAGAGAATCTGTTTAAAGTTTCAGAATATATTTTACAACAACTCAAAGATGCTTTAAATCGGAAGTTAACAGTGCAAGATTTAGATCTTAAAAGATGGGCTTTACAAAAAAAGTATGAGTTAGATATGCCTTGGTTTAAAGCTTCACCCAATTGGATACTACTATTCAAAAAAAAGCATAAAATTGTATCGCGTAAAATAACTAAATATATGACTAAAGTATCTGTTGAAAATGAAGCTAGTTTAAAGTTAGATTGTCAAAATTTTATCAACCTCATAAAAATAGATTTATCAACTAAAAGTGCAAGTAACATATATAATTCCGATCAAAGTGGATTCAATTTAGAAATACATACTGGCAGAACATTGAGCGAAAAAGGTAAGCAGACAGTCGAATCAGTAGTACAATCAGTATCATCGACTACGTATAGTTATACGATTTAACCGACAATATCTGCAGAAGGTACATAATATCTCATACATAATATACCCTTTTTATGGTATTAAAAGAAACAAACGAAGAGTTTCGACCCATTGTTTCAAAAAAACTACTCAATGCACCTAATATATTTTAGCGAGCAAGTGCATCAGGAACGCTGTCGAGTGAATTACTTCAAACATGGTTGCAACATGTATTTTTTCCTAACTGTGGGAAAACTGTAGTTTTATTACTAGACTCATGGAGTGGACAATGTGAACGAACTGTAAGAGAAGTGACACCAGCAGATACAAATTTTCGATGGATGACAATTCCTAAGGGTACGAAAGGCAAAATTCACTGGACGTATTCGGTTTTCGATTTTGGAAAAACTTTGTAAGAAAAATATCTGATTTATTCGGATCAAACATCAGTTTACATGAGAGGAATAATATTATAAAATTACAGTCTATCACACATAATCAATCATCTTCACCTAGATTCAAAAGCGTATTTAAATATGCTTGGTATAAAAGTGGGTGCTTGGATAAAAAACCTGATTCGTTCGACAATCCTGTTGAATATTGCTTCGAAATTTCAGAACAGCCTATCTGCGAGATTTGTGAGAAAATAGCAATGATAAAATGTGCATGGTGCAAGAAGCTAATATGTCTACAGCATTTATTTATAGAGTAACATTATTGTTCACAATATGTATTGTGATAATGAGCGCGGATCGTCTTTTTATATTCCAAAAAAGTAATCTCAATATCAGATGAAATAACGAATTAACATAACGTAAATATAACATAAAAATAAAATAAATTTAACGTTATCTTCTACAATTATTTCGCCTATGTCTTTTTCTTCGAACAAAAGTATAAATGTATTTGACTTTTTTGAGCATCATAGAACATGAAATAACCAGTATAATCTGCGATTAACAACTGCTTATATTGTATTAATAACATTAAGGGGTAAATCACCCTCGAAATATTAGATAATATGAAAACCCCGAAACACGTTAATTTTGTTTTATCATTTTCTACTAGAATATCATTTTTAAAATTTTTTTAACATAATTTTTTGATTTTGTAAGGTAAAAATACACTTCAAAATGCAGTTTTTCCTCTATACAACGTAAGAGTTGCAATCCCTGAAGATCAAATTGATGCGTGTCTGTTACTTTTTTTAGAAGTATCTTGTGTTTTTTTGTTTCATAAAAAAATATTCATTACAACTAAAGATATTGCTATAGAACTGCTTTTGGGGCTGTTTTTTGGGGGCGTTTCATCCCTTAGATACCTTTTTCCGCCGATAAACAAAAATACGGGTCTTTTATTTTCTTATGAACTATAATATATCTTAATTGCAGAAAAATCGGAGGTGGAGGGTTGGGGTGGTTCCCTTGTGAGTTTCGACTGCTAGGTCTGGCAGTTTCCCGCTAGGGCCATCGACCGAATACGACGAGTTATCGCCAGGCTGTGCCTACTCTTCGTTTGCAAGAGGTATCTTGCTGGGTGCCTGGTTAATATTTTTTGCTACGGGAATAGCTCCAATGTAACAGGATTTACTTTCGGTGAGAATTGGGAAAAACAAGTCGTTAATTTTTAAGAGATTCCTGGCGTAATCAATATGCGCTCTGTACTTTTTTAATGACTCGCTTCCTATTACACCGTCTTCTAATATAGGAAAATTTTTCGGTACTAGGTGAAAATCTAGTACATAGTTATGAAAGATTAATGAAATTTTTCCTAATGTCGAGATACTTTCTTGCGAGATCCCTCGTAGTTCGTATCTGTCTAAAATATTTATGTGGACACCGTCTGGTTTGCTTGAAATTTTAAGTAGTGAGACTGCTGCCTCGGCGTCTACGATAAAGCTAAATTTTTGTTTAGTTGTATTTATTTCAAGCTGTATTGTGGGTGACTGACTGTTAAGATGTAAAAGGATAATTTTTTGTGCGTGCGACGTTTGAGGCGCTGTATTTACACGGGCTCCCGAGCAGCGGCGAGTGTCGAAACCCTTGTCTTTTTCCGCCTGTTGTAATTTTTTATTTCTGAATTTTCGTTTTTTGCAATCACTCTTTACAGTAATTGCAAATCGAGGAATTAGTTTGTTGCAATTTTTCTTGCGAATTTAAATTGACTGGTGCGCTTGTTTTTACCTAATTTTGGGCGGCCTAATGTGGCTGATGGTTGGAGCGGGGACTAGTGCTATTGTTAGCTACCGCGCGAGGCTCCGCCCACGGCTGCTGTTTAGGCTGCTGGCGTTGTTGTTACGTAGTTGGCCGAGTCTGATTTTGATTCTGCGGTATCCGATACCCAACATTTCCTCAGGTTCCTGTACGTTGAATTCTAGTTCAATTTCTATTGCTTTAGTTGTGACTAATTCTAAATTTTCGGCTTTCCCCATACGCGCTTTGATGACCCAATATAAACCGCGGATGAAGAATTTTACTTTACTAAAAAGTTCGTCAGCTACTGTCTTCACTCTATTAGAAAATGTGACTACATTCTCACCACGTTTTTGTTTTAAGGTTGCTAATTCGCCTGTTAATTGATTAAAAGTTTTTACTGATCCGAACAATAGGTCTAGAAATTTAATCATTTGTTCTACATTATCAAACGTTTTTCCTTGCACGCTTTTAAATGCTTCACCGCTTAGTTTGATTTTAATTAACTTGGTGAGATCATTTTCATTGGTTGCCGGGACTATGCTGCATACCTCTCGACAACCGTCGATAAATAAATGTAAAGGTATGTTAAATCTATCGAATTTAGGTACGAAGTTAACAGCGTCTTTCAAGCTAAAATTTTTTATTGGCGATACTATGTTTTGTGTGGAATTCATTAGTCCTGTTCTGAAAGTCCCCGGCGTATAACACGTAGTAAATGGGCTGCTTGCAAAATTAGTTTTGTTTGTAGTGGCAAAATGTCGAGTTGGAGTGAAATCAACTTTTTCTGATTTATTATGAGCCATTTCTGGTGATTTGGAAGCGGATGGTGTATTAGTCATAGGCACGTTTGTAGTGGGCGCGTTATACATGTCTGAATTTTCAATTGCTGTTTCGTAACCTGTTTGATTTTCAGTGAGCTCAAGTAATGGAATTTCAGTTTTATCTAATTTTAATTTTTCGAAGTTTATATCCGTAATAGCGTTAAGTAGGAATGCTGGATTTAAATTTTTACTAGTCATTTCAATGAGAATGTTGAATATTAGGTCATCTTTACGTAGAAAGTCCAATGGGTTTATATCAATGTAGTCTTGTAAATTATATTTTTATCTTTGTAATTCCTCGACTCGGGTAATTTGCTTTGTTTCGGTGGGTGGCTGTCTTTGATGCAGACATTCTGTAAGCGTAGGTTCTCTGTTTGTCGCAAAGTTTGGTTCTATTTCGCTAATTTTTTTAATTAGTATTTTGAGTGTAATTAGTTTTCGTTCGTAAGGTGTTTCAACCATTGTAATTTTTTGCGATAAGATCCTAATTACCACGAATGAGGGGCCCCCATTTACTATGTCCAGGCGAGGAGATGTTACGGCTAGACGTAATAATGTTTAAAGTACTGTCGCGTTGGTAAAAGTTGGATCTTAGTCAAGAGTTAAGCAGAGGTTGGTTAAAGGGATAGCGCCTTTATTATATGTAGCGTATTTAGGTAGATAACTTGGTTTCTTACCTTGTTAGGATTGGATTTCAGAAGAGGTTTTTACAAACAGTCTCAGGTGTTTGCGTTTAATTTATTGTTTAATGACAGGTTTATAATGCCTAGCAGAGTATAATTCCGGTTCTGAGTAGCCGGATAGCGAGACTTAGAAATAACTAAATCAATATAAGTACGAGTACTAGGGTATGAGTGCTAATATAAGCGCTAATGTAAACTGTAATATGAACTGCGCGAACTGTGTATCGTGTGAAATGAACTGCTTTTCGCGGATCCCGATCCAGCCTTTTTATGCCATAGGCTGATGTGCCCCTTCCTGTGTTTTCGCCGAATTAATATGCGGTCAGTAATATTCGCGGAAATATTATGGAGAACGTGCTTAGACTAATCTATCCGGCTAGATAGATTTACAAATGTTCCCGGGAGGGTTGATACGATAGGAAATTAAATTACCGATACCCGGTTAGTTACCATAACCTGTGTCATTTATTTATCATAGTTCGTCACGTACGTTTTCTTTGTATCGACGTGACACGATAAACAAATCCCCCCGATCTTTGTTTACAACGTAGAAGATATCCAACCGTTAGAAAGATTACTAAACACAATAGCCAAAAATAATTTTACACTAAAAGTAATAGGGCAAGATAAAATTAAAATTCAACCAACAACATCGGAAAAGTATCTCTCGATAATAAATGCGCTGAAAGAAAAAATGACACAATTCTACACCTACTAGCGTAAAGAAGAAAAAGGTTTCAAAGTAATTCTAAGAAGCATGCATCCGTCAGTTGATACTGAAGAATTAAAAGCTGCCATAGAAAATCACGGACACAAAGTACTAAGTATTCATAACATAAGACATCGCATCACAAAAGCACCACTACCGCTTTTCACAGTTGAAATTGAACATGATTATAAAAGTCAGGACATTTACAACGTAACCAAACTTTTTCACACAGTAATCAATTTCGAACCACCAAACATAAAAAGAGAAATTCCTCATTGTCAAAACTGCCAAGAGTACGGACATACGAAAAATTACTGTTTCAAAAGTGCAGTGTGTGTTAAATGTGCTGAATATCATCAAACTAAGGAGTATCTAATCAAACAAAAAATGATAGATGTAATATGTGCAAACTGCAAAAGAAATCATACAGCAAATTATAAAGGTTGCCCGGTACGTAAGCAATTACAGCAAAAATTATTTCCCAAGTTGCGTGAAAGAACATTTCAAAATAGCATACAAATATATATAATCACAAATGCAAATTCAAATCCAAATGACAATAGAGTTCTACCGAACACAACATACGCACAGGTAATAGCTAAACATAACGGCCAGAATGAAACAGAAAGACCAAAACAAACAGCAGTACATACACAACGAAACAATTGCAGTAACGATGAAAAGTCAATTAATAAATTTGAACAATTGATAGAAAAAATGACGCAAACAATGGACATATTGTTAAAATTAGTAACCACACTTATTAATAAATTAGTATAACCATGTCAAATCTAAAAATTGCTATCTAGAATGCAAATGGCCTTACGAGAAAACACCTCGAATTAAGAGCATTTTTAATTCACGAAAATATTGATATTATGTTAGTTTCAGAAACACACTTTACTAGCAAAAATTTTCTCCACATACCAAACTACTCAGTACACAAAATAAATCATCCACTCGATAAAGCACACGGCGATTCTAATTAAACAAATATAAATCACCACGTTCACAAACATACTAGTGAAATCTTTCTTCAAGCAACTAGTATAATCATCAAAGAGGGACCGATTACAATATCAGTTTACTGTCCTCCAAACAAAACAGTCACAAAGAAAAATGGACAAAATTCTTCAAAACACTAGGAAACCGTTTTATAGCAGGAGGGGATTATAATGCGAAGCACCCGTGGTGGAGATCTAGATCAGAAACTCCAACACCCAGAGGCAGAGTACTCTATGAAATACTACAAAAAAATAAATTCACCCTAATATCCACCGGAGAACCAACATACTGGCCTAGAGAATTAAAAAAGCTCCCGGACTTGATTGACTTTGCAATAGTAAAAGGGATAAGTAAAAATTATTTCGACGCGGCATCATGCCTAGATCTTACATCGGACCATTCGCCGATAATAATTACTCTTCACTGTCAAGTACACAACAATGTAAACAAATACATAAAAGTGGACTGGAAAAATATACTCTCTCCATAGATAAACGCATTACGTGTAATATCTCATTTAAAACAACTATCAATATAGAAAGCTGCATAAATTCACTCAACGTACTCTTATCTAACACCATTAATGACTGCTCTACAATAACAACCAGAAATAATACGCAACAAATCAACTCCTCTAGAATAGCCAAAAAAATCAAAGAAAACAGATCACTAAAAAAAAGATACCAAATAACCAGATCAAGTCAAGATAAATCAAAACTCAACAAAGCAATCAAAGTCCAAAAGAAAATGCTACAAGAAGAAAAAAATTCCCAAACACAAAATTATCTTAGAACACTGAGTCCAACACAAGCAACAGACTATTCATAATGGAAAGCCACAAAACGACTTAAAAGACCAACAGCATATATACCGTCTATCAGAAAACCGGATGATGACTGGGCGAGATCGGACGAGGAAAAAGTTAAAACCTTCGCAAACCACCTTAGCACTGTATTCCAGCCACACCAAAGAATAATTACCGAACGGGAAGAAAGAATTTTACTAGATGTATCTGATGCACAAGATAGCACTCCGATCAAATCGATAAAAATGAAGTATTACTCATTATTAATAATATTAAAAACAGAAAAGCTCCCGGATTTGATAATATTACGGGAAAAATGATTAGAATGCTACCCAAAATTGTGATAAGATACATAACGATTGTTTTTAATGCATGCTTGCGTCTCTGCTATTTTCCTTCCTAGTGAAAAGTAGCTGAGATTGTATTAATATCTAAATTTGGAAAACAGCCAGAACTGTTCACGTCTTATAGACTAATCAGCCTTCTACCTTCACTATCAAAAATTTTTGAGAAACTAATAATAGCTAGAATCACTCCAACAATAGCAAACAGGAAACTTATCCCCGAGCATCAATTCGGATTCAGGAATATTCACTCCACGATTGTGTGTGTGAGCAGGTTAACCGAATAGTGGCTGTGGCTAGAAAGGCGATAGTGGACAAAAAGTATTGCACTGGAATATTTGTGGATGTCGCACAAGCAATCGAGAGAGTGTAGCACGAAGGATTGTTATGCAAGCTCAAGAGATTTTTCCCTATGCGCCACTACGAGCTTCAGTCATACCTACAAAATAGAATTTTTCAAGTCAAAATAAACAAGTGTAAGTCAAAAAGCTATCTAATAAAGGCAGGAGTACCACAAGGCACTGTTCTTGGCCAAACGCTATATCTATTATACACCTCGGACTTACCAATATCAAATAACATCGTGACAGCAACATATGCAGATGACACAGCAATTCTATCTGTACAACCAGAGGCAACAACAGCATCCAAAACAATTTAAAATTACATAGATAATCACCTCCAAAATTGGCTTAACTCGTGGAGAATAATAGTTAACGAAAGTAAATCAGTTCACACCAATTCACCCTCCGTAAAAATACGTGTCCATCTATTACTCTAAATGATAAATACATACCGCAAAAAGACCATGTCAAATACTTAGGCATTCACTTGGATAGAAGGTTGACATGGAAACAACATATATTTACAAAAAGAAAACATCTAGGATTAAAATGGAGAATAATGTACTTGCTTATTGGAGCAAAATCCGAGCTAACAATATAAAACAAACTCTTTTTATACAAAGCAGTACTCAAACCAGTCTGGACTTATGGTATCTAACTATGGGGAGCCACTACGAACTCGAACATCGAAATACTGGAAAGGTATCAATCGAAAGTCCTACGCAGCATAACAAACGCGCCTTGGTTCGTGACAAACGAGATCATTCGAAAAGATTTACAGATTACAACAGTAAAGGAAGAAATAATCAATTTCTACAAAAAATACCACACCAGACTGCAAAACCACTCAAACGAACTTATTAGCAAACTGCTCTCGGAAGAGATTACTAACACTAGATTTAAGAAACATAAACTGATGAACGACGAAATAGATTAACTTAATTATGCAAAAACTGTAAAAAAAACAGCATACTCACTGGAGTGTTCTGTTATTTAGATTGGGTATGTCAAGTAGTAGAAACATTTGCTTATTGTCTCACTATGTGAGACAGATTGTAAATTTACATGGAGTTAATAAAAAAAAAAAAAAAAGAATCTCTTATTCTCTATTCGCGATTCAATTACAGCATTAGTCGGCATTAGTGAGGGTTTAACTCCCTTATGTTTGAATCTACTAGCTCGTGGTCAGAAGCATGCAAGTTGTAAACTTTTGCAATATACCAAATTGTAGGGCTAAATTTGCACATTAAAGGTATTTATTTAAAAAATTTGTAACTTGATTGGTTTTTTTTGCAAAAAATTCGCAAAGTTTCGGAAAGATTGAAATGCGATAACTCAATAAATAATAAACTTTTTCACTTCAAAAAATTTGCTATTTCATTATTTGAATTAGCACAGTTAAAAGATTTCAATAATTTTTTTACAGTTTTTTTAATAATAATCAAAAAACGTAATCTACAAGCTATTGATAGACTAGAGATAGGTTCTGCGCGTGCGCGGCCTTAGCTAAGCTAAAATTCTATAGAGCATTTTTGGAGATGTGTTCGAGGGTCAAGCAAATGACTGGAATGTAGAAATTAAGAGAAACTATTTATTACTACAACTAACAATTAATACAATTGGCTTGCGAATACTGCAAAGATACATTGATACGTAACATGCAGGCTTAATTAATTAATTAACTCTTAACATAGCCAATGAGACCATCGAGAGGCAGCTCCGAGGCATCACAGTGCTTGCTTCCGACGGTGCTGCTGCGAAGCGGAGCCAGAGCGAGTGGGTTCTGTCCCCATACATTCACTTATGACATCACCAAAAATATTGTCGCCATACTTGGGGACAAAAATTGAATTATAATTGTTGTTTGCTTTTAAAATTAAAAATATCAGGCGGTACATTATTGTTAAGGATGTGATTTTTATAACTGCTTTATTTCATAAGTTATTAAAATACAATTAGTTGTATTATAACGGGATTTTGACCCAGTGCGGGTCGCTCGTTATATAATTTACGAGGAAGTTGGGAACAGCTCGGAGTGGGCCTCGTAATAGGCTGTGCGAAGCCTAACCCAGCAGAAACAGCAACGACTTGGTACAGCATCTGTTACCTTAGCCCGCAGAGAGCGTCGTGTAGTCCTATGGGCGCTTTTGAGCGATCACGAAATTCAGGTGCGAGGGAGGACGGAACGGGATTGACTACGATAGGTAAAGTGCTCAGAGAAAGAAAGCAGATATACAAAAAGCATCGAGTTTACTACTGAGGAATATACAGAGTTAGGATGCAGCATAAGCGAGAGAGAGAGCGGCGAAAGGTTAGCGAGAGAGATACGTATTCGAAGTGGTACTTACAAAGACGTTCCAGCGTCAGCCCTGGAAGCGGTGCACTCAGCCTCGCACGTGGCTCGCGAGGACGCGCAGTGTACAGCTCGGGTGCAGCCGGGAGGCGGGCGTCCTTAAAGGCTCGCGCGCGTATTCGCAGAAACTGGCTCACTAAGGGCGCTAGGGATAATCTCAGACCCGAAGTCTTGCACCGAGTGGACACTAGCGTACTCACCGGAAACGCCAAAAAAATCGGTAGCGGAGAACAAAGGTCGCGCACGTGTAGAGCTATTCGTAATACGTCCGCGTGCGTCGAAGTCACCAATACAATTGTCAATCCCCATTCTCGTTCTCGCGTGCGTCGCGTCGGCTTCCCGAATTCTCTCTCTCTCTTTAACTCGCCCTCTATTAGCGCTCTCTCTGACTTACCTTTGGCTGCCGTACATATGAAATAAGTATATGACAAATAAATATATATATATATAAGGATAATTATAATTATGTATGGAGGGAGAGAGACATAACGAAGGTCTGGCCATTCGTTATAGTATGCATCGCTTTGCAATAATTAATTTTTTGTAGCTAAACAACGGGTGATCGTTCGCTCGTTATTCTTCGAATTTCGATTAGTATTTTGCATTCAAAATCTGGAAATATTTTTGAAAATCAATTTTTACCTTTTCCTATTTTAATTTTTAAATTTTCAATATCCCGACAGTTTCCATTTCTAAAAACCAGGTCGATGCTCAAGTATTGTTAAATCACGAATAATTGAAATAAAAATCAATATAGTATATGAATTTAATAAAATAATAGCAAAAAATTAGTTTATTTGAGTTTCAAGATATCTTAAACAAACTCGTTCAAAGGCTTACGCATACATTTTTCACTCCAATAAAAAAGTCAAAATAGCAAAACGAATAATTCAATGACCACTTTAATTGATCTCCTCAGTCCTTAGTAGGTAACCAATGTTCAGAATTTGAACAGTTATAAACGGAAAAATGGTAGTTTTTAATTTTTTTTTAATTAATATTTAATGACTAATAAGATGTTTGGCCAGGAGTGACTAAATCCGAAGATAATTACTTATACTCTTCTTAGACCATCGAGCTAGCTCTACTAAAAATTCTTACGTCATTTCTAATGTAAGAAATATGGTTAGATCCCGTAAGATGTTTTCGCCCCCTATACTTATGTTAAAATATGTTCTGATGCAAGATCCAACGTAAGAAATATATCAAAATGACTCGTAATTTATTCTCATGACGGTTCTGACTCAAGAAATACGGATCTGATGCAAAAAATAAATCTGAATAAATTAAAATGATTCTTATGTAATACTTTATGTAGAAAATTGCCCTCGCGTATAATCTGATCGGTAGCTATTCGCATGTAAGAACTTATGTAAGAAACGAAGATATTATACAAATTTATAAAAACTAAAAGATAATATGTAAATAAGAAATAATAAAGTTTGTTAGTTGAATACGAGTTGAGAATTGTTTTTCATTATAAAACATAAATTTTATGTGCGAAAATCTCGCACTGTTCCAGTTCTCCGAATCATATTTGATGATTTAGCGTTTTTATTAGAATCATTTTTTTCAGAATACTAATGAACTAAAAAAGCAAGCTCAAAATGCAGCCGCACGGAATATCTTAATGAAGAAGAATAAGCTGCTTGATGATTTCGCGAATAAAAGAAATCAACTTGATGAAATCATCAAAAATCGTCACAAAGTGATGAAAAATATTACAAGAATGAAACCAATTATTAAAAAATGTGAGTATTTACCACAAGCTGTATCTGGTTAAAATAGTTTATTAGAAAATGTTGATCCTGATGAACTGAGTGACGTAGAAAATACTTCAAACAATGGTTTATATTTAGATAAATAAGTATATATACTTATTTCTCTGTCCTTTCTTCGCCTTTTTTCTTTGTTCTTCTTTTTTTCTCTTTTTCTTATCTGTTAACCCAACCCCAACAATCAAAGGTATATATGAATATAAGAAAGAAAATTATATTTTGTTTGTTATTTATAATTTTCTTGAATTTTTTTGGATCGGCTGATCTTTTTCATATTTAAATTGTTGAAAATTTTCATTTTGTAGTTTCTAGAATTTGTTCTGCTAATCGTATTCAAGTGAAAGGTAACATTTCGTATTTTTTCATTTCTGATAATGTCAAAAATAGTAATTCGAAACCACATTTAACTCGCACTTAATAATTGTAGAAAATTTTTAAGCGGCTGTGACGGCGGGCCGTATAATTCCAAAAAGGAATTAATTTTTTTTTCTTAGTAATATAACCGTTAACGGAGTGAGAACCATTGCCCACTAGCTATGGAAACTGAGTTGAGCATCTCAGGAAAAGTTTTCCTTGATAGTCTCCAAACGGCGATAAAATCTGTACTCCGCATTGATGTAAGCGTGCGTTGTTTTTTTAGTACGTTCTTCTGCCGAACGCGCTGTCGCGCTTGCATACAAAGAGCAGGCAGCCTCCGAACATATGTTCGGAGAGCGCCAACATGTCCATAAGAGGAGAGGGCCATAAAACTGCGACTACATCATGGTCTCATCATGACTAACGAATTTTTCTCTTTCGAGTTAGAAATTAAGCATTTGAATTGATATAATTTTTTTCTAATTTGAATATTTAACTTTTTCAATATGTCGCAAATAATTTTGGCCTCTCAAAACCTCTTACCGAGTTCTCGCTCTGGGCTTAGTTTAAGCAGAAATTAAAAAAAATTATGAAAAAATTATACGTTTATTTAAATAAGTCCTTTGTTAATTGGCGAACCTTTATTTTAAGAAATTAAGAAAAATTAGCTAGCGAGCAGTCAGTTAAGCTATAAGAGAATTTTCGTTCCCCCATAAAATTTCGAATAAATAAAACTATATAATTAGCAATTAATCTAAAATTTTGAAATGATAATAGACAGTCCACGAATTTGTAGAACGTAGCATGCGAGATAACAAGCGTCGCCTAATTTTTACTATTTTTATTACAACGCAATTAATAATTAACTGTACGTTGGGGCGGATTTAATTGTAATAGTGTTCTTACTATTAAGTAGTATGTAAGTTATAAACGGCCGATTAGGTTTGCTCTGAAATTAACTATTAAACGATTATAAACTTTTTGAACGAATCTTGGTTGCGAACGGTACTCGAAGAGCCATCTCACGAGCCAAGGCCTGTACCCCAGCGTACGTGCCCCCGATTTTTCCCACGTCCCCGCTCCAATCAGTGCCCGAAAACCAAGGCAAGGAAAAATCGGAAGAGACAAGCAAGCCAATTAGTGCGCCATCGTCTGCTCCCGAAATCGAGAGGCTGGGAAAGAAACTTGCCCAATCACCCCCGAGTATAAAAGGAGCTGTACAAGACCCAAAATCAGATTTTTTCATGCTACTAGCAAGGAGCAAGTAAAACTGGAGCAAGTCTAGTAGCCAAACAGCCAATCAGCCAGTGCCAAATAAGGCATGCGTGTCCAGGAAAGAAGAAAATAAACTCTCTAATAAAAAAGTAAGCAATCAAACTAAACTTCTTATTACTTTTCTCTTCACTATTTGAGTAATAGCTAGCGCCCAAAAAATTCTTCCCGTTTCCGTATCTAGAGACTACTATTGATAGGAAAAACTAAATTAATTCTAGGTACGACTTTGATAGGAAAAACCGGGTACTACTATTGATAGGACCCAGAGTACTTCTCGTTCTTGGATTACAACAATTGATTTAAATCCAAGAGCAGAAGTATAGGTACAGTGACACTATTTCCCCTCGGCTAAAATAATTTTCGATGAGTGATCCAGCTAGTCTAGGCGAGAAATCGCACTTCTAGCGGCAACGAAACCCTGAGACTATGCCAGGCCTCAGGTGCATCTGAGATGTGTCGTTGCCACGACGTCACACAGCTTTTGATATAATGCGATCATGCGCACAACATCCTAGTTCGACTCCACTGGAACCTTTAAATTCATTATCACTCAATAATAGTAACTTGCCAGAAGATGAAATTGAGCCAACCAATCAGTCAGATAATGAAATTAAGCCATCCAATTAGTCAGATAATTCACCAAAATCTTTGTCACGTAAGACGACCTTCGAAAGTTCATTATGCTATGTCCCCAGGTTCATAGGGTTTAATACGTAACATACTGACTTGATTCCCTTATAGTTTTCTTAAATAATAAATTTTGTAATAATGGAAAGACTAAAACGAATAGCTCGTAGCCAGTCACGTTACAATACAATCAAATAGTAGCCTATAATAATTTGACTACGAGAGAAATCAGCCTGAAGAGGTCAGCATATGCGTTGACGAAACGTTGCTGAATATAATTAAAATTAAGTGAATTTCCATCTCTCACTATTTCCCTTCTTTCCATTATTACAAAATTTATTATTCATAGGGTTTATTTAATGATTACATACATTTATTGAACGATTTTTGTCCTTATCCTCTTATAAAAAAGTGATATATAACTGAAGTGTAACATAACTGAATATTAGTATTAATACGTAATTATTGATGAATTAATAACAGCATACGGCGGGTTTTTTAAATACTAAACTTTTTATATGTATGCATATAATTTTTAAAATTTTTAGATAAATTTGTATCAAATGTCAAACTAATTAACAGGACAAATAAGAGTTGATCGCGCAAAACGCGTGTGACGTAACTAGTATTAAAAAATATGTGACTATATTTTCAGAAAAACTGAATTTGGATACAGGAAAAACTATATATGATAAAGTGAATGATAATAATCAAGTACGAATGGAAAGCAATTTTATAAATTAAAATTAATCATCCATGTTCTTACCTCACTCTTTTTGGACAGGTGTATTTAGGATTAGATGTTTATGTCGATGAAGATGTTTCGGCAAAATTGAATCGAAATAAAAAAAGGCCAACTGTATTTGTATCTGGCAGAAATAATTTAGGGATCCACTAACTTGGTTATGAGAGCCTTTGATATGTAACGGCGGCTCAAAAAAAAAGAAAAAAATATATAAAAAAATATTAGACAAAAAAATACCGACCACACACTTAGCTCGTAAATCAAGATGAAAAACTACGTACAGCTGAATAAAGACAATTTTTCCTATGAACAGCAGTTTTCGGCTCGTGCATCTGGCAATTTTCGGATGCTGGAGACAATCAAAGCGATTTTACGATCGCGTCATCCGGAGTAGCCAGATTGCGCGCATGTTTAGAAAGTAGAGATCTGCAGCGCACATGTGCATCCTGCCAGCAGTACTATTATTTAATTAATTCTTATTATTGCTAATTTCTTTTAAATTAAAGGAAGCACATTTGCTTGCAAGTCTCTTCAAAAATTGCGAAATTTATCTTCCCGTATTCATTGGTTTATTTTCTTTGCGAGTCTTGTATGTATAATTGTTGGATGCGCTAAACTTTGCGTTAGACAATTTAAGAATGGCTTGAACGAAAGTTATTAATTATATTTCTTGTAATTAACTCTGATTTTTTTTCCAGTATTTCTCAAAGCTTTTTTTTAATAATTAATTAATAGTTAAAACTATTAATATCCTAATTGTTTTTAGATAAATGTAATTCTTAACTTTTGTTCTGTCTTTTAGTTTTATTATAGATTAAGAAACATTTTTGTAAAATTAGAGTACCACACACACAATTAATTTTAAATAGAATTAGTTTAAATAAATAAAGGCCAAAATAGTACATAGAGGGCCATCTATGCGAAGAGGGCCCAAAGCACTAAAATGAGGCCACACCCGCACACTCCGCCCCGGCCAATTAGGGTTCGAATTTTGCTTACGCTTGAGACACTCCCCAAATTTTCCAACCAATTAAGTTGAGAAAATTTGAGTTCTTCTTGCCCAAAAAAATGACAAAGATTTTCGAGTGGGAGTCTCCTGCGAAAAGTATAAAAGAGAGCTTTTCAAGAAAATTAGGCAGTGTATGTTATTTTCCAAATTCAGTTCGTACAACTATTTCGAATTCGTTAGCTATTCTTCAAGTTCGTCCAGACCCAGTTAATTTTTCAGTGTGTGTGGGAAAACTATTATAAAAAGTGAGTAAGAAAAATTAAATAAAAAATTTTACACTCTAACTACTCTTCTTTAACTTTTCTCTCCTTACTCTTCCTAGTTTTGCGTACGGGTTTTTCTTTCTTAGATAGTTACACTCGATTGCCAAGCGTGTGGTCGAGTGCATATTAGACAGGCTCCCCTTTTACGTTATTTTATTGCCAAGAGTGTGGTAAAATAACGCGAAGCATTACTATATTGCCAAGTGTGTGGTGTAGTAAAGCTTCGATTCTCCGTCGCCGAAAAAAGGAATTTCCCGCGATAGTGGTAACGCACGTCCCGGTTATTGTCCGCAAGGATAGACCAAAAAGTGCGCCTGAGAATCGTTTCGTCAACCGACGTTACAGATATATCTTTATGTACTCTAACGTTTGATTCTATCTCGCGTTAGTCAAGTATATAGTTCGGACTCTTATTGTTTTATTTGTAATCACGTTTCCGAGAGTAGCAAGAAGTAGACACGTAAATACTTTATCAGAATTGAAATTTCAATATTCACCGAATAGCAAACACAATATTCGCTATTTCAATGAGCCGTTTAAAATATAATTGAGTATTGTTGCATCTATCGGGGAAAAGCCCGACAGCGCTGCAACGAATATTCAATTTTGTTTCTAAGCAATTAATGATTTTAGAGAGGAGATATTCTAAGGCTACTTTTTCTTATAAGAGAGAGAGAGAGAGAGTCTTATGAGTTGAGCGCTTAGATTATCGTAAGGAAAGGAATTAGTAGGCTAACCACTGAATAATGAAATTAGTCTCAGAAAAATAGCTGAATCTATTTTGATTCAATGCTCGCGCTGCTAAGCAAGGTAGGATAGTGAATCCTCTTGCCGCAGCGACGAGCGAATTTATACTTGTGAAATTGGCTTCTTTCTACGCTTGGTAGCCCCTACAACGCTATTTTTGATATTAGCATAAACATTGTATATGTTTTGTCGCAAAATGGCTCGATTGAAATTGAAATTTAATGACTTAAAAAATCAAGTATGGAATAACAAATTTTTTACTATAACTCGTTTCTCAAAGAAAAATCGCCTTTCCAAGTTATAAGTGATATAATTTAAATATTTAAATAACACAAAATTTACAATAACTTTACGGAAAATTTTTACATAAAGAAATCGCTTGTATTAGTGGAACATTCTTCCAAATAAAAACGATTAACTTAACAATCCAATTTTGAATAATAATTAAAAAACGAATTTGTAAATTTCTCTTTTAGCCATTTAAAAATCAGCAGATGGGTAACAATTGTTATCATTCATTTCATAGAGATATACAGTCGAATCGCTATCTAGCAACGCAATTTTAATTGTTTAAATAAATTATAAATTTTTTATTTATTGATGACTCAGTCAAAAATTATTATCAATAGTTATCAAAAAACTTGAATTTTTGCTTCTCTATTTTAATACGTTACGATCGCAATTATATATTAAAATTTGCAATATACTTATTTGTTGCAAAATAACTAACACTATTTACTTGTAAATTAAATTAAACTAAGAAATACATATTTAATGATTATAATAATTTGAAATTCGAGATCAGCGCATCAAAATTGACTAAAAAATGTTTTTGTTCATTAGAAAAAACTTTGCAATTGTCGATTTTGCATTGTAAACAATAATTTTCCCACACTCGTGACGTCACGCTCCTTATATGGTCTTGTTTTCGCCAAATTGCCCTAACACATTTACATGTATATGAGAAGAGCGCCTTCGCTCAAGTACCACTTTTCTTTAGTTTTCTCGTGCACGACGGGTTGCTATTTTGCAGTTGGAGAAAGAGCAAATCAGACTGGACCGTTACAGTAGAGCAGTAACACCTGCAATAACAGCTGATAAAGTACCTTTTTAAGGAGACAAATGGCAACTGCTGATAAGTACGAAACATTTTTTTAGAGATCTAATAATATATGTAACAAATAAATTCTTTGGCATATGTAATGTTCACTGATATTAACGCTCGCAGCCCTTTATACAAAATACTTAAATGACTTGCACAAGGAAAATCCAAAATTGATGTAGATGCTTTTTTAAATAAGGTAAACGATAATATACGTTCAAAAATTCAAGATTTGAAAAAAACATTACGAAAAACTGAAGAAGAGAAGAAGTACGGCATCGTACGCAACAAACAAAGATCCAAAAAAATTTATAAGTACATCAAACATCACGAGGATTCCTAGATATTTTCTTGCGCTTTCCTTGCTATGCAAAATCGAGTAGCACTTAAACTTTTTAAAATTTTATTTGTTAACTTTGTATTAAGAGGTTTTCATAAAATTTTATGTTCTGTAAAAGATTATCAAGTTCATTTAAAATATTTATTTACTAAAATTCATTCTAGAATGTTGCAATTTATTACATATTTGAGAAAGATTTTTTTTATAACTATATTTAAAACTATTTTTTATTTTAAACTAGCATTTGCTGTTAATTAACCAGATAGAGAAAAGTTTAATACTATTGTTTAAAATGAAGTGTTTGATAAATAGTTTTTCTCTTTAAATTATATAAATTGCAACGGTAGTCGATTCAATTAATCGAATCGTTCGCGATTCTGATTTTCGCGCGTTAGTTCTAAGTATTGAGAGAGAGAGGGGGCGCGCGATCTTTTGAATTAGCAGTTACATCTCAGCTGTTACGTGTGTAGTACCGCCAAAATAGTTTAGCACAGTGTTACAACGATTTTCCAATAAAAAAGTTTACTGGGATTTTGGATACGTGTGCAAGGGTGAGCGAGGAAGCAGCAACAGTAGCAGCATCACGTAAGCAGCAGCAAAAGTGACAGCAATTATACAGCAGATTTGCGAACGAGGCAGCACAGCTGATTCTGATCTGAGGAGCACCTTTAATTTGCTTCAGCAATTACGGCTGATCACCGTAATTGCACCGCAGGGTAGGTGCACCTCCCTTAATTATCGCGTGACAAAATACATTTAGTATTTTGTTCAACCGTGTTAGCGTTGATATTTTTTGTATTCGCGCCGAGCGTTAGATCGCGCCAATTTTCGTATCTTCTCTCTCTCTCTTTCTCACCGAAAGTTATTTAATTGTATATCCTATTCGCATGCATCAGTCTTTCGGCCCGACAAAGACTGTAGAGATTTTTATTAATAAAATCTATTAAACTTATTCGCCGATTTCGTCATATAATTTTTCCTAATAGTTTAAACAATTGAAAAAGGCTTAGGTTTTAATCCGATTATAGCTAGGGGATTAAGTGGATTAGGAGCAAAGTCGATTACACTTAAAACTCATCGAGTATCACAAGGCACGTGACTTAAGGTGAGTTCAACTCTGCTTGATCGAAGACAACTAAGTTAAGACAGCTGACGTTAAGGCGAATACACGTATTAACATACGTGTTAACGGAGCGGCGGTTTGCTCTGCATCGTGGGAGTTTGTTCTTAAATAAATTTCTCATTTTGCAGATTTATCTCCCCCGTTACATGGCGCCCAACTGGTATTAAGACCCGTGTCGTGCGAATAGGATTGTGCGTCGAAGGTAATCGACGCACGAGAGAGAGAGACGATTGCGCGAGCGCTTAGGAAGGTTTGAGCGGGTGGTAAAGCGAGATCGTGAGCGGTACGCCCTCTGCTGGGGAAAAAACGAAACCACTTCGAACCTTTTGTTAAAAATTGTTAAGATTATTGTAAAAAGGGCCGAAAGCGATAATTATTGGTAGGTCGAAGTGATTTCAGATCGTACGGGATAATCAGGTGTTAACCTATTTCAGCCATAGTTTGGTGGATAAAGGGGAGTTGATAGCACCTGATCAACGATAAAGCAGAGAGCGCGACCCAAGCGTGCAGTCCAAATAGTAGCCAGGCGGAGCAAGCAAATAGCAGGCTCCGACCTTAGGTAGGATATTTTTATAATATTTATAGAAAGTTTGCGGAGACTGCACGCGCTCATAATCTCCTTTTAAAAGGCCTTATAAAAGGAGGCATTAAAAGTAGTAACACTAAATAGTGTACACCCCGCTCATACCTTGGGTGATAGGAAGCGGTAGTGGTCGATTAGGCCGAAATTTTAAACCTCAACCGCATCCTACACCCGTGCGGAGGTAAGATGGCTCTGTTGTCAGCTCAAATCGACAATTGGGCATTAGAGCTGACCTCCGCACAGCGCGAACATATTTAGCGGATTTGGAACTGCGCAAGGATGGAAGTGTCATCCAAGGGCGGCTAGGCTTGGGAGATGGTTGCTGGGTGAGTACACCGCCACAGATTTTCAAGAGACCACGTACAGCAAAGAGGTGGCGGGGCGCAGGAAGCGAGCCCGACAAGCGTGGCTCGACACAGTCTGTGACGAGTTGGAAAACTCCAACGCGGATGATAACAGCGACCATCCCCTCAGGATCATCAATAGGGAGGGAATATCATTGACTGATATGTCAAGGACATTCACCTGCCCGGATGAGGATTCTGGGGGTGAAGCTAGCCGCCAAGAAGAGGATGAACTCATCCAGAAGGCCCTCCGCACGCAAGAGCAGGAGGAGGGGGAGAGGAGACAGAGCAATCCGGATCCCAGGTCGCAGGAATCCTGCACTCGGAAGGAACCTCAGGAAGAATTATCCTTGAGTGAAGCCTTCCGGGAAATAGAGTATCTGAAGGAGGGAGTAGACCATAACCAAAAGTTGGTAGGTTGAATCCTAGAAACCCTTCAGACTCTACAGGGATTACAGGTGTGTGCGGAGCGCGAGGCACAGGACATGCGCATACGAATTCGAGAGCTGGAAGACGCAATGCATGATATGGCCAGTGCTAACTGTTTTTCTCAGCGTGACTCGGTTCAACCGCGCTCCGGACGTAATGTGGACTTTCAGGACACATTCACCTGTCACTACGACTCGGAGATTCCGGGGAGTACACCGGCTCCTCCAAGACCAATACCTAGGAGAAGGGACGTCACCACACCGGAAGTCCTCCAAAGAAGAGGAGGTGAAGAGGATCCGGAAGTTTATGGGAGATCTGCACCCGTTCGACAGAGGAGTCGAAGCGGATCATCTGGCACCAGACATCAGATATTCTCAGGGCTCTCCACAACCCGAGATATTGGGAAAATTGTCCGCGGATGGAAATTAAGGTTTGCGGGCAGTAGGGCACAGAGCGTAGATACGTTTCTGTCGAGGTTGGAGGATCTGCGCGTAGGTGCAGGACTAACTGACGACGAAGTGCTTTGTTCCGTATCAGAGATCCTCGAAGGTAACGCGAGGACCTGGTACAATAACAACAAGTACCAGTGGCTCAGTTATGACGAGTTCGTCGCGGACGCCCGGGATTGGTTTGGCACAAGTACGCAACAGCAACAAAGGCTGTTGCAGGATGCCCAGAACCGGTTCCAGGGTGAGGACGAACTAGTGCGAGACTACGTGTCCAATCTGGTGGCTCTTGTCAATAGACTAGAATCGCCCATGCCCTTGGAGAGGTTATTAGACCTACTCCATGCAAACCTCCTTCCAAGCATCCAAATCCAGCTGCGTCGGAGCGAGATGACGTCGATACGCGAATTCAACAGGAGGGCGACCGAGGTACAGAACACCTTATCTTATGGTCGCCGTCCACGTATATTCGCTGACCCCAACTCGACGATCTTCCCTCAGTATGCCTACCAGCCGAGCAAAAGAACGGCTGGTAGTAAATCCCAAACCGCTGCAATGGCAAGCGAAGGGAAGGCGCGTGCGAAGAAGGAGGGAGATCCGCAGCGCGGACTGGGCGTGGAGAACCCCGCCAGGAGGCCTACCGAACAAGCATCGGTATCGGCTACGCAAGCTTTCACTTCTGATAAGAAGATGGAAGAACGTCTAGAGGGCATTGAGCGGATATTGCGCAAGTTGGCCACTGACAAGCAAGGCAGCCCTCCAGAACAGCGTAAGAGCCGATGGCGTGGAAGAAGGAAAAATTCTCCTTCTTCCAGGTCTCCTGGCGAGCGGCGAGAAGGGCAGAGGCGGAAGATAGACTTTACTAAGCCTCTCCAGTGTTCCGCTTGTGGCAAGCTAGGTTTTAGTCGCAAGTTTTGCCCAGATTGCAACAAGGGAAACGGCAAGGAGAGCGAAGAGAAGAGGTCATCTTCGCGCCTCCAGTAAATTCGACCTCTCGCTGCGGGTCGCCGATGGGAAATAGCAAGTTGTCGGCGACCCAGGGATCCAAACAAGTCCTGGGAGGGCATCAAGAGAGCCCAGGACCTAGCAGTATATTAGAGCGGAAGGCAATTGAACCCGATGTCAGCCCTCGGCAGAATAGGGGAGTGGTTATCCTGAAAGGACCAGATGGCCACATACAGGTTGTGGAGGAGGGGGAAGACTCCAGGGGGAGCCTCTCCACACAAAAAGCTCCTCTGCCGAAGGGATCCACGAGTAGAAGCCAGCCCACCGTCGTCGCGGCAGCGGAAGGAAAAAAGCCGCTGAAAAGCACGATGAAAGGAGGCGAAGATGGGACTCGTGGATGTGACCCAGAGGATGAGACCAGGTGGAGGTTTCGGGTAGACATAGGTGACTTTAAAATTAGAGCACTCTATGATACCAGCGCCTCATCCACGGTCATGGGTCAATTAGGGCTGAGATTGGCTTCGGAGATGGGACTCGGGTTGAATGTGACCAGGGCGGGCGATGCAAGGCTTGCTGATGGACGCCCGTGCCCTATAATTGGTCACGTGATGTTCCCTTTTAAAGTAGGGGGAATCACGAAGACAATCAGAGTCGCCATTACGCCGCTGCTCACAGATGACTGCTATGTAGGCGCGAACTTTATAAGAGAGTTCCGCGCAATTTTGGATCCCGATGAGGATGAATTATGGCTTAAGGACGCCCAAGTGAAAGTACCAATGGAAGTGGCTGGAATTGATGGTACGGCATTTCTCGCACCGGTAGGATTATGGGAAGCCACGGAGTCATAGCTTGAAGAAATTGAAGACCTCGTCAGAAGGTTGATTCCTGACGGGGGTCAGGCTTTAGGTTGTGCCGTGGGGGTTGAGCATGAAATAGATGTTGGAAATGCTCGACCCATCAAACAGAAGTACTACCCAGTCTCAGATAGAGTGCGAGACGAAATGCACATGCTGGTCAAAGATATGCTGGAAAAGGATGTTATCGAACCAGCGACCAGCGGATGGTCAAGTCCAGTAGTAATGGTAAAGAAGGCAGATGGAAAATATAGGTTTTGCGTGAATTAACAAAAGGTAAATGCAATTACCAAACCTGATGCCTTTCCTTTACCATATATGAACGACATCCTGAGGCGAATAAGGGATGCAAAGTTCATATCTACTTTGGACTTGAGCAGCGCGTACCATCAAATTCCCTTAAAGGAAGAATCGCGTCCAATATCAGCGTTTACAGTTCCTGGATTAGGGCACTTTCAATTTAAGAGAATGCCCTTCGGACTGTCATACGCAGGAGCGACCTTCCAGAGATTGATGGACAAGGTGATAGGCCCGGATATGGATCCATTCGCTTTTGCTTACCTCGACGACGTAATTGTGGTTTCGTCGTCCTTTGAGGAGCATAAGCGGCACCTAGAAAGGGTATTGAAAAGAATTCTAGGTGCGGGCCTAACCATCAACAAAGATAAAAGTCACTTCTGTAAGACGGAAGTCAGGTACTTGGGAGTTCTTGTGAACCAGGACGGAGTAAGACCAGATCCCGAGAAAATACGCCCGATATTAGAATATCCAACACCCCGGACTGTTAAACAGGTGAAGCGGTTCATGGGAATGACCTCGTGGTATAGACGTTTTATACCCGACTTTGCCATGATCGCTGAACCTATAAACCGCCTGACAAAGAAGAATGTACGTTTCTCTTGGGAGGAGGAGCAAGAGCGAGCTTTCACGAAATTGCAGGAGGCAATGACTTCCGCCCCAATACTGCAATCACCCGATCCGAACGGTCAGTTTGTACTGCAAACTGATGCCAGTGACAGTGGAATCGGGGTAGTTCTCGCGCAGGATGTCGATGGAGATGAGCGTGTAATAGAATACGCCAGCCGATCACTCAACAGTGCCGAGAGAAATTATACGGTCTCCGAGAAAGAGTGCTTGGCAGTGGTATGGGCCATTGGAAAGTTCCGGCCGTATATTGAAGGGCATGACTTCAAGGTCATCACTGATCATAGTTGCCTGAAATGGCTCCACAATATGAGAAATCCCACGGGAAGATTAGCGCGATGGGCGCTAGCATTACAAGGCAATGTCTTCGATATCGAATATCGAAGAGGGGATCTCAATGTGGTGCCAGACGCTTTATCTAGGGCCTATGAGGAGGAGGGGATTGAAGTGAGTGCTATGAATAGTCGGCCGGAGACCACTGACGCCTGGTATTTGCAACAATACCAGGAAGTATACCAGGACCCACACTCTCACCCTACTTGGAAGGTAGTAGGAGGGAGACTGTATCATTATTAGCCTGATGAGGATGGTGAAGGGTCCATCGACAACGATGAAGCGTGGAAGCTTGCGGTGCCTAGGGAGAAAAGGTACCAGGTGCTCCAGGAAGTCCATGATGCTCCTACTGCAGGACATCAAGGACGAGAGCGTACGTTCTCCAGGGCTAGGCGCTTGTACTACTGGCCTAAAATGTATGATCAGGTCAGGGAGTACGTAAAGAGTTGCCCGGTATGTCAGCAGTGCAAGGTGGAACAAAGAGCACCTTGCGGGCTGATGGGTCGTAGACAAACATGAACTTGTTTTTCACATCAACTTGTTTAGTAAAATTGTTACTTTCATCCAGAGTTTCTTTATTGCTGAACTCAAATTTACTCTACACAATTTCTACTTCCTCAATAATATTTAATATGTTTCTTTCATTTTCAAACACTTTAGATTCACTTGTTTTACACATACGAGGGTGGTCCGATATTAACCTTACCACCCGATGGCGCCAATCTCGCAAAAGAAATATTCTATCACGTAGTACAACCTTCTCGATGGTTACTGTCAAGATTTCAGCCGGATCGGAGTTGTAGTTTATTTTTGAGAGCGTGTGAAAGCAAGTGTGTCCGTTGATGTTTGAAAAATGGAACAAGAGCAGTATCGGTCGGTGATTCGATTCTTGTTTTTGGAAGGAAAATCGCGCAGCGAAATCAAAAAGCGCTTGGATGCTGTGTACGGTGACTCTTCTCCTTCGATGGCGACCGTCAAAAATTGATTTAACGAGTTTCAACGTGGTCGCACGTCGATTTTTGAAGTGCCACGTCCAGGTGCTCCGTAAACGGCTACCACGGAGGATAACGTGACAAAAATTCACGATCTCGTATTGGCAGATCGACGATTGAAGGTGCGCGAGATAGCTAAGATCGTAGGCATTTCAAAAGACCGCGTGGGTCATGTCCTGCATGAAATTTTGGGCATGAGAAAGCTGTCGGCGCGATGGGTGCCGCGTTTGCTCACTCCGGACAACAAGCGCAACCGTGAGAAACTTCAGAGCAATGTCTGACGCTGTTTAAGCGCAATCCGAAGGAGTTTCTGCGTCGTTTCGTGACAGTCGACGAAACATGGATCCACTGGTATACACCAAAGACCAAGGAACAGTCGAAACAGTGCACTTTACCCGGCGAAAGTGCTCCGAAGAAGGCGAAGACTGCCCCATCGGCCGGAAAGGTGATGGCACCGTTTTCTGGGATTCACAAGGTGTGATCTACATCGACTGCCTGGAGACAGTCAAAACGGTCACAAGGCCGTACTATGCCGAATTATTGGGCCGATTCGACGTCGAATTGCAGGAAAAACGGCCCCAGTTAGCGAAGAAAAAAGTGCTCTTCCACCATGACAATGCATCAGCTCCCACCTTCGCCGTCGCCATAGCTAAATTGGTCGAATTAGGCTACGAACTTCTGCCCTATCCACCGTATTCTCCAGATTATTATTCTCCAGCCCCGTGCGACTTCTTTTTGTTTCCAAACTTGAAAAAATCACTCGCCGGGCAGAAATTGGAGTCGAATGAAGAGGTAATCGCTGACAGGGAAGTCTACTTTTCAGACCTCGAGGAAACGTATTTTTCAGACGGGTTAAAGAAGTTGGAGCATCGAACTAAAAGGAGACTATGTTAAAAAATAAAACGCCACTTTTCCAAAATTTTCGTTTCTCTTTTGTAGGCTAAGTACTTATCGGACCACCCTCGTATTGTCCTCACACAGTGTACCAATATGATTTAAAGTATTATTCATGCTATTTAGAGTAGTATTGTCATAGTTAATTTTTTCCAAGCCACGCTGAATAAATCTTCTAATAGTCTAATCTAATAATCTAAACCCTGCTATGGTATTCATCAAAATATATTCAATCAATAGTTTTCTATTTCTTTCTCTTTCTATCTTTTTGTCCTTAGTTTTCTACAATTTATTGCTTATAATTCTATCGCAAATCCATGGAAACATAGTAGGTACAACAATCTTTTTCAGCAATTTTCTTACATTTTTTATACCTGTCAGATACGGGAAATTAGTTTTATATTTTTATACTGCGTAGCATTTTATTGATAAACTTAAAAAATTTATTTTACCAGCACCATTGCACACAACAAAATTAGTTGGTTTAGAGTGATAATGGCAAATTTTGCTCCATTTTCCTGACATCCAATTCGGGTATTTTATTTTTTTTCAACCAAAGACTCCGAATAGTTATATCTTTAGGAAATACGTGTTGACCGACAGACATACATTTTCGCATTTGAGAACACAACAAATAGCTCTCATTTTACCACACTACATTACTATTATATCACATATAAAAGTAGCTGTACACTTTACAGTCTTGTTGTCTCCTTTTCACAGTTTTGTCTAACTGCCTTTCAACGACTGGATACTCAATTTTGTAAGTTACATCGATAAAATATTATATTTCCAAATGAAAATTTTTTTCAAGTATAAATTGAATCTTTATGATTAAATGTTAATAAAAAAATTCGATTACAATTTTCAAAATAACAAAATTAATTTTTAGCATGTATGATTTCAATCATTATATAAGACATTAAACTTAATTGTTTTTTATTTTGGAATTGCCGCATTTGTATCCTATGTGCTTGTCAGCGCCCTCTTGCAACAGAATAGCCCTTATTTCAGTCATGAGTCAGAGCGATGAGCATTCGCCCAGCAAACGAGAGCTGACTTTCATGACGTCTTGAGCTGACCTTTTTGAAGTTAACTTTCAGTCAAGTATAAAAGATGACATAATATAGTCTTAGAGATAACTTTGTAATGATATCTATTAAAAGATATCTTACAGATAAATTTTAAATAATATTTATTAAAAGTTATCTTTCAGATAGATTGTAAAATTGATAACATTTAAAATAATACTTCAAGTGCTCTTTAAGTGAACATTTAAAGTTAAGACATTCTGATGTCTTTAAGTAATCATTTGCGCGCCAAAGATTCTACGGGTGCGGACGAGGTCGATTTCTCAGGTCGAAATTATAATTACATCGTCTTGTAGTAGAGAACATCCTGGACGCAGGTGTAATAGCGTGGGCCTTCAATGCCAACAATTTCGCTACTATTACCGAATTATTTAAGGGGAGGGTAAGGGAGGCGGTGTATCGCTCCTAGCAAAGCAGGAAAGAGAAGATGTAGAATCAATGATTTCACACTCAACTTCGTTAATTGACCGTTTATTACACTTGCACTTCCCTGAGTGCCGACGAGAATACAAAACTACTTATCACTAATAATACGCAAAACTTACACTAAATGAGATGACCGGCACGTTAGCGCCATGTCATCTCATTAATCGGCTCAAACTAAACTAAGTGACGAAGATACGTTGCGCCGGCTCGTGAAAGCCTGGCGCCGCACACAAACCGTAAGACAATGCCGAGGAAAATAGAGAGAGAGAGAAACGAGAGGAGAGAAAACTAAACCTGACCAAAAAAGTGATGGCTGCTTGGCAGGTGAGCTGCAGGTGAGGTGGCTTACGCAAGACGTGGCCCAGTTCTCATTGTCACGGCTCTCACACTCTGTCTCGGGTTCGAGGCAAAGAAAAGATGGCAATCTTTCCCAGTGCGGCCGATCTCCTTCGCGTGCGACGATCTAGTAAAGTGCGTGCGAGTCGGCTTCTCACGCCTTCCCCACCACTGTTCTCCTAATCGGCGGCACGCGGCACTGCCCAGCGCGACAAGTGCCGCGCGCCGAGCCTCACCGAATAACATATATTTTTTCTCTCTCTCTCTCTCTCTCTCTTTCTCTTACTCTTGATGTTTCCTTCCCATTCCGCTTGCTCGCTGCCTTCTCTCTCTCTCTCTCTCTCTGCAGCGGATGCAGCGGATCAGCGAGGGCACTGATGTCAACTCGCAAATGGCATGACTCGGGACGGTGAGCACCAAAGATGTTGCATGTCGCGGTGGTTTCCTCAGGGCTGGGTTTCTCAACATTAACTCGCTTAGAGCGCGTGTTGAGAGGCTTCGTCTGTTCCTGGCTGGGGATGCCATCTATCATGTTTTTGGGGTTGCTGAGACCTGGCTGGGACCTGTGGTTGATGATCACATCATACGGGTTCCGGGGTACTCGGTGATAAGAAGCGATCGCAACATTAATGGGGGCGGTTTTGCCCTCTACATACGTGAGGAATTTAAAATTACAAGGCTGGCTTCATCTGCCACTCAAGGGTCTGAGAAACCGGGAATACCAGAGTACCTGTTTTGCAGTATTGAGACGGGCAATTCTCCTCCGGTGCTTATCGGCGTTATCTATCGTCCGCCTAAGGTGCCCTTGCAGCAGGGCTCGGATCTTTTTGAGGTGTTGAGGGATCTCTGTGGTGATTTCAGTCATAAGATCATCATGGGTGATCTCAATGCCGATATGAGTTCGGGCTCGAATGATGCTCTCTCCATCGCGCGTTTGGGTGGGGAGTTGTCGCTGAGTTTGGTTCGGCATGGCCCGACTCATCACGTGGGTGATTCCCATACATGGATTGATGTCATGCTGACCGACGCATGCGACACGATCACGGACCAGAAGAACGAATTGCTCCCCGAATTCGGTAAGCACGCGGTTATAGAGGTCATGATTGACATCCGTGTGCCTTCTCCTTCGGCGGGTAGCTTTACCTGTCGCAGCTTTCGTGGCATTCGCCCGGATATGCTTTTAGACTTCTTGACACGCTGCGACTGGGCATCTGTTGGCGCTGCTGAGTCGGTTTTGGAGAGAGCGCTGGAATGCCTCAACTACAATTTAACTGAGGCCATAAATGAATTTGCACCTGAGAAGACAATATGCCTTAGGAAAAAGTATGCTCCTTGGTTTGGTCCAGAGCTGAGGAGGCTTGTCGACAGACGTGATGCCTCGCGAAGACGCTATAAGCGTACTAGGCGGGCGGATGTCTTAGAGGAGTCTCTTAGGCTTAGTAGGGAGGTCGAGGTTCGTTTGGAACAGGAGCGCGTTAATTTCCTTCAAAATCATCTGTCTAGCGCTCTTGATGAAGGTAAAAATATTTGGAAGGAAATGCGGAACCTCGGCCTCTTGCCAGGGGCGGGTGGGGATGGCCTTCATGGGTTTACCTTGGACGAGCTGAATGACCACTTCGCTGGGGTTTCGGCCTCGTTGCTTGAGGATATAGATAGTGGGATGATTGGAGTTGATGTCGCGGATAAGCGAGGTTTTACCTTCAAACCTGTTGGCATTAATGACGTCATCCTAGCTATCTCCCATTTTACATCACAAGCGAGCGGCGTGGACGGGATTCCCCGTGGGGTAGTGGTGAAGGCTCTTCCAGTCATAGGTGAGCACCTGAGGTCAATATTTAATTCCTCATTTGCTAAGGGAGAGTTCCCGGGAGCCTGGAAGCGGGCACAGCTGATTGCCTTGAGGAAGAACAACACCCCTTCCTCGGCCTCGGACTTTCGTCCGATAGCTTTGCTTTGCTTTCTTTCAAAGGTTCTCGAGAAGCTTGCCCATGACCAGATCACGGAGTATCTGAATAGAGAAAATCTTTTTGATCCCCTCCAGGCCGGCTTTAGGCGGGGCCACAGTACTCAGACAGCGTTATTAAAGTTGACGGATGACATCCGAATGGGCGTTGACAAAAGGATGGTGATGCTCTTGCTGTTATTCAATTTCAGCAAGGCGTTCGACACTATATCACCCTCGAGACTTTTGCGCAAGCTCCGTGCTCTTGGTTTTTCTGGTTCTGCTCTCCAATGGCTGAGATCCTACCTCGGTGGTCGTTCGCAAAGGGTTACTGCTGGGGGTGGGAGCTCGGAGTGGCGGGAGACGAATCTGGGGGTTCCACAGGGCTCGGTGCTGGGACCGCTCTTGTTTTGCCTGTATGTCGGCGATCTGAAAGATGTGCTCCGTGGACATGAGGTTTCATACCTCTTCTATGCGGATGACTTGCAGATTTATCTGCATATACATAAAAATGAATTGACGAAGGGCATCCGAATGCTGACGGAGGCTGCGAAATTGGTGGCGAACTGGGCTCGGGATTCGGATCTGCGCCTGAACGCGGGCAAGACCAAAGCTATCATATTTGGAACTAACAAACATGTCAATGACATTTACGCTGAGGTCTTGCCTGGTGTTGAGGTGCAAGAGGGAGTATTGGTTCTCTTTAGTGATGAAGTGACCAGTCTCGGGGTCGTTCTCGATAGCAAGCTGTCGTGGAGATCGCACATTGACCGGGTCGCGGCGAAGGTTTGGAGAGCTCTGTACGGTCTGCTTTTTGTTAGGCCGTGTACTACGGAGCTGCTCCGGCGCAGACTAGTGGAGTCGTTGGTCCTGCCTCACCTGGACTACTGCACCGTGGTGTGTTTGGGGGCCTCGGCGGAGCAGAGGGAGCGGCTGCAGAGACTGAGCAACGCGTGCGTAAGATACATCTATGGTATCCCGCGTGATGTCTCGGTCTCTCCATATAGGTCGCGGTTGGGTTGGCTTCGCGTGGACATGCGCAGGGAATATTTTATGTCCCTGCTAATGTACAAGTGCTTGACCATGCGTGAGCCTGGCTACCTGGCTGAGCTCTTCATAGGGCACAAGTCAAGGTATCCGGGTAGGGCGGGGCAGGCTGAGCTTAGAGTTGCTAAGGTTAGAACGGAGACGGCTCGTAGGTCTTTCCAGGTGATGGGTGCCCATCTCTGGAACACTCTTCCATCTGACCTGCGGCATGCGCCGTCGCTTAGCAGCTTTAAGAGGGGGGCGCGCGGATACTTTGCGTCATTGAATGCGTAGGGTGGTACCACTGGAGTATTTTTATTTCTATTAGTTTACTGTATAAATGTTTGTACAGTTATTTATTTACGTGTTTATAGTGAATTATATTTATTTATTTATTTATTGTGCTGTTTTGTGTCTGTATGACGAAAACTAGTCTAAACTTTTGACTGCATTACTAGTTTTAAGATAAGCAAGCTAGACTGTAGTGATAAGAATTATTGTTTCCTCTGGAATATCGAACTGTGAACTAGTCAAATCCTAGTCTATTTATTTTAACGTAATGACTACCATCATAATTTTATTTATTGACTGAGGAACTACAATTGTAATCGAACTGTGATGAAATGTGATGCCTGTACGGTATAATGTAAACTGACTGAAAGCTGTGACAATTACTGTATATATTTATATATTATTGTATTTTATGTTTTGCCATCACGGTGAATAAATTCTTATCTATCTATCTATCTATCTCTCTCTCTCTCTCTCTCTCTCTCTCTCTCTCTCTCTCTCTCTCTCTCTCTCTCTCTCTCTCTAGCTACAATACTGAAAAAAATAAAGGCAGGCATCAGACACGTAAAATAACGTGTGTCCGATGCCAGCCGTGCGCCTTTGCCTAGGATGGAGAGGGAAGCAAGCACACGGTGCAGGCCATGACCAGCCTACACCGTCACACAGGTTTGAGTATATAATTATTATTTATATTTTACTTTTTAATATTTCGATTGATATATACATTTTTTATATAAAGAATTTAATAATGGGAAAGCCCAGAAAACAATTTTCTAACCTCTCTAAAAAGCAACAAAAACGGAGATTGCTACAACTGCGCGAATCGGATCAGAAAAAAATAATTAATTATTGTCGTCATTCACATTTAAATCGATCTCAAAATATTGCTTTATCTTGAAAACAATTGTAATAGCACTAATGATTTATATGTAGATAATGATCTTGCTAATTACGATACTGCTAGTTGTACAGGTAATAATAGGGATAACTTGAATAACGTTATAAAAAATTGTGATGATCAAATGCATGAAAACGAACAATTTATAGGTGATGATGAATCAATAGCTAGCATTAAAGAATCTGATTACTCTGACATGAGTTATTCTGAAAGTAGCGATGAAAATCTTAGTGAAATGGAATTAGAACAAGCTGAAGATATTCTTTATCATTTCCAAAATTTAGAAGTTTTCCTTGTACATTGGTACAGTAGTTTTAACATAACTCAATCCAGTCTTTCTTTTCTATTAAAGGGTTTGAAAATATTCGGTCATCCAGAATTGCATGTAGATGGAAGGACATTATTGACCAAATATAGTACAGAAAAATGTTTGGTATCAATTGAACCACTTGATAGTGGAACTTATGTTCACTATGGTCTGGAAAAGGCTCTGTTGAATCAATTCAATTGTATCGATAAAAAAAAGCATTCCCAAAGAGATTGTACTCAATATTCACGTCGATGGTTTATCTGTTTCGAAAAGTTCTAACAGTAAAGTCTGGCCTATTTTAGGAAAAGTTTGTAATTCGTTTACTTTATCAGAAACTTTTGTTATTGGAGCATATCATGGGATAGGAAAACCTTCCAATCCAAATACTCTTATGGAAGATTTCATCCATGAGTATATTCATTTACGTGATGAAGGATTTGTTTACAAGGATCAACTTTATACATGTCATATAAATGCTGTGATTGCAGATACCATAGCCAGAAATTTTATCTTAAATTTTCCATCACATAATAGTAGGTGTGCTAAATGTGTACAGGAGGGAAAAACTGTCGAGCAAAGGCGAATTTTTTTAGAAACCCATGCACCCCCTAGAACCGATGGATGAAAATTTTAGAATCAATGTTCCTATAAAATATATGAATTTGATTTCACCTCTTCAAGGTGTAGTTAGTTTAGCTGGTCAAGTTCCTCTGGACCCTATGCACTTGATAGGTGGAGTTACTCTGAGACACATCAAATTGTTTTTAAAAGTAATAGGTAATTTTACCAATGGTACTGTTAAAAGGGATTTGAACATGGACTATTGTAATTTAAAACAATGGATGCCAAATCATTTTGTTAGAACAACTCGAAGCTTTGACGACTTGAAAGACTTTAAATTTACAGAACTGAGAATGTTATGTTTATACACAGGTCCAGTGATTTTTTCCAAATATATAAATGAAAGAGGAATGCTTCATTTCAATTCTTTTCATCTTGCTACTAGAATTTCGAGCGACCCAGATAAATGTATAGTATATAATGAATTTTCAAAAGACTTGTATCTTTTTTATATCAATGAAATGAAAGAATTGCATGGAGAAATAAATCCAATATATAATGTGCACAATTTAGAACACATTTCTGATGATGTTCTTCGTTTTGGAAATTTAGATGAGTTTAGTGCAGTAGAATTTGAAAATTATCTTGGGTTGTTGAAAAAAATGATTAGAAATGGACAAAGTATTTTAGCACAAATAATCAACAGAATAAATGAGCGAACACAGGCTAAATTGCTGAATAAAATATTTTTATCTAAAAAATCAAACAGACTAAGATCTTTTCAATATTCTCTTCATCGTCCAGTCAATTCTGCAAATCTTCCCATAGGATACAACACCTCTCATGCAAATATTATGTTTTCAAATTTTAACATTTCAATCACAAAACCTGATAATTGATGTTACTTTAAAGATGGTAGTGTTTTTGTGATCGAGCATATCTGTAAAAATGGTAACAATGAAACTGTAGTTCTTGTACGTAAATTTATTGACTGCACTTCTGTAGAAAATTACCCAGTTGATGATTCGAGAGATTTTGAAATATATAAAGCACAGACTCTTGGCACTCCTGAAGAACATCCCGTTGAAAAGATTAAAAAAAAGGCATTCCGCATGTTTTTTCAAAATCACTTTTATATTTATCCAATTTTACATACTTAACTCAACTATTAGTACAAAATTTCAAAAATATACTTATAGTTTGAAAACTTTAACGTAAACTGTATCTGCTATATTCATATTATTTTCTATTTTACTAAGTCTGAGATCATCAACAATTACATATAATTAATAAATTTGAGCAAACAACTTTTATATGACATTCTTTTGCAGATACTTTTGAGATTCATCCATCATATCAAGTATGTCTTTAAGTGACGCAGGTTTTCTTTTAAATATGTCAGTACAAAAAGATTTTCATTTATACTTATATTATCTTTTATTGAATTGTCATTTCAGTCATGAAAGCTAGAAAACATCAGCTCAAACTTTACAGTCAGGACAAAATAAAAGTCTTACAGCAATCTAATAAATCAGCTCCAAAAATAATAAGTAATTTATCAGTGAAGCCAGGAATAAACAGTGAAAATGCAGCTCCTAAAAGTCCCAGATCGTTAATCAATACAGATCTATTGAATCGAGTAGGTCAAACAAATTTTAAGATAGCTAAACCGTTGACTTCAGGTTTTTTGTATTTGAATATTTAAAAAATTGTAATGACATGTGGGGTCAGGACAGTCGCGACCGAGCGATGCATTGCGGCAGCACCGGCGGAAGCAACAGCTAGCGCCGCGAATTTGCCCGCGAGAAGACAGAGAAGACTGGTCGGCGCAAGCTCTTGCGTACATCAGTTCGGCTCGCATCGCGTTGCCGTCAATATCGGCTGTTCAATTAATTTAACCTAATAAATATCCAGTAGATTTTATTCCGCTCAGTGTCGACTACCTCATTTTCCCTGAACACGTCCCTAAAGTGGTGACCCAGACGTGATCTGGGAGGATCTCGTAAGCAACACGCGGTCGAACAAGGTATCTCAGAGAACGGCACCGCCCGTTCTCGAGCCTCCACGAGCCTCACGTTTGCCGCTGCCTTGTGTAGCGACAGGTAGTAAGAGCAACCGAACGAGGCCTCTAACTCGCGCGTTGGCAAAACAAAGAGAGGCCAATCCGCCGTCAGACAAAGAGGTTGAAACGGAAGTGACTGATTTCGAGGTTAAGAAGATGGTGCACACTCCTATGAATATCAAGGGAGAGCCGATCAGCGTGCAAGCACTGGCGCAACAATTCCAGCAACTCCAGCTCCAACATCGGCAATTGCTGCTCACTAATCAAACGCATCAATCAAACGACATTAAAATTCCAGAATTCTGGGAATTCTCGCCGGAAGCCTGGTTCGTGCAGCTGGACTCGCTCTTCAGTTGCCACAACGTGCAAGACGACACGAGGCGCTACAACCTCGTCGTAACTTCACTCAAGCCCGCCGTGCTCAAGGAGCTGCTCGACATTACCCGAGAGCCGTCCGCTGAGGGCAAATATGCAAATCTGAGAGCGAAGATCATTGAGCGTTTTGCCAAGTCACCCAGGCAACAGATACGTCAGCTCTTCACCGGCATCATGACAGAAGGTAAGAAGCCCTCGCAGCTTTTACGTGAAATGCGTCACCTTGCAGGTAGCAACATGGCTAATGACGCTCTCAAGGTCAGGTGGTTGGACCTGCTGCCCGGACACACACGAGGCATTCTGAGTGTCCTAGGCAACACCACGTTGGACGAGTTGGCCAAGGCGGCCGACCGTATGGCTGACCTTGCCACAGCGCCCACTACAACGCCAGCTTCAGTAGCCGCACTTCACCCAGTTGGCTCGCGTGGGATTTCACCGCGCCGCCAGGACTCAGGCGTCGCCGAAGGAATCGCCAGCTTAGCGACTTCCATGACGCAGCTGCTTTCAGCAACCAAGCTGATCCTGGAAGCCGTCACTCAACGGCCAAACGGCGAAAATAATCGTGGCGAAAACCGCAGCCGCAGCCGCGCACGTAGCAACAGCCGTAGGTCATCACCAGCCCCTCATAACGGATATTGTTATTACCATCATCGCTTTGGGGCCAGTGCAGAGAGATGCCGACAGCCATGCACCTTCGGCCAAGCAAAAAACTAGCCTCGCTGCCGTCCATCCAGGCGGCCAACGGCAGCGGGCTACCATCAGAGAACCGCCTGCACATCATCGACAGGAACTCGAGCCTATCGTTCCTGATCGATTCTGGCTCTGTGGTCTCGTTATTGCCCCGCTCATCAAAGCGCATGCCCTCAGAACCCCTGATAAGACAAGACCTCTGTCTCACCGCGGCCAATATGTCACCGATTGCTACCTACGGTTGTATCATGCTGAATCTCGACTTTGGATTCTGCCGAATTTTCAGCTGGCCGTTCATAATAGCCGACGTCCAAGCCGCAATCATTGGCGCAGATTTCCTGGCGCACGCCAGACTCCTCGTCGACCTACAGCGCTACCGCCTCGTCGACACAGCCACTGCGTTCAGCGCGCGGGCGCGCGCCTGCACTGCCGTCGAACATTCTGTAGCCATCCTCGAGAGCCTAGCAGACAATCCCGAGACCACAAGGCAGTACGACGCGCTGCTCACTGAGTATGCGCACCTGACTTGGCCCAACAAACAACGAGCTAACATCAACGGTACAACCGTGAGGCATCACATACACACAACGGGACCGTCAGTGTATGAGCGCCCACGTCAGCTGCACGGTGATCGCCTCAAAGGAGCCAAGCTGGCCGTACAGGAGCTCCTGGATCGTGGGATTGTTCGCCCATCATCAAGTCAGTACGCCAGCCCCATGCATCTGTTAAAGAAGGCGGACGGCACCTACCGCGTCACAGGTGATTACCGACGCCTCAACGCGATCACCGAGCCGGACCGCTACCCCCTACCAGTGATCGAGGACATGCTGCACGAGTGCCACGGCGGCACCGTTTTCTCCGTCGTCGATTTGGAGAAAGCGTTTTACCAGGTCCCCATGGCAGTGGAGGACGGCGCCAAGACAGCCATGACAAGCTCTTTCGGATTGGTAGAGTTTCTTATTATGCCGCTCGGCCTGCGTAACTCTGCGCAAACGTTCTAACGGTTTCTCGACGCGTTGTTCCGAGATATGCCGTTTTTCCACTGGTACCTGGACGACATAATAGTATGTTCCGGCTCACATGAAGAACACCAGAAGCACCTGCGCTTGCTGTTCGAACGTCTGCATTCAGCGGGATTGTCCATCAACCTAAGTAAGTGCCAGATCGCAGTCCCAGAAGTCACATTTCTGGGCTACCGAGTGTCTCGAGAGGGATTCCGACTTCCACCGAAGAAGGTTGGTGCCATTGAGCGCATCCCGAGACCGACAACATATCAGGAGCTACGCAGTTTTCTCGATACCATTAACTATTACTGACGCTGTATCCCGAACGCTGTACAACTACAGGTCCCGCTCGACGACATCCTAGTTGGCGCTCCAAGAAGAGCGAAGAGAGCCAAGCTGCCACCATGGACTCCAACGCAGGAAAACGCTTTTCTCGCATGCAAGCGAGCCTTGCACGACGCTGTCACCAACACGTTCCTCGCTCCGAATTCGCCGCTTACCCTTTTTACGGACGCCTCCGATACAGCCATCGGTGCAGTACTGGAGCAAGCAATCGACGGAGCTCAATGACCAGTAGCATTCTTTTCTCGGAAACTAACCGCAACCGAGAAGAATTACAGTGCCTACGACAGAGAGCTGCTTGCCGACAACGCAGCTGTGAAATATTTTCAGCGCTACTTGGAGGGCCGCACCTTCGAGCTTCGAACGGACCACAAACCGCTGATTTTCGCAAGCAGGCAAGCCTCACATAAAGCGTCGCCTTGGCAGCAGAGGCACCTCGATTTTTTGTTACAGTTCAATGTAACCTTCGGTCACGTGAGAGGTGAAGACAATGTTGTAGCCGACAATCTATCACGCGCGTGCATCGTCGCCGCGCCGCCAGCCACTCCAAGGCAAGATAGTGAGCTACCGCCCCACGCCTGTGTCATCGGCATGCCATCTGGCCTTCTAGCAAAAGATATTGCAGCGGCTCAGCAGGAAGACAACGAGCTTCCGCAGCTTCTCGACAACGGCATCCTGGAGCTCTAAATGTTGCAGGTCGACGGCGTCGATTTAGCCTGCAATGTCACCGCCGGCGTAGTCAAGCCATTCCTGCCGTACCCATTGCGTCACGAAGCCTTTAACGTGCTGCACTCACCGGCACACCCGAGTGTTCGAAGTACAGTACGGCTTATCACCGACAAATTCGTTTGGCCAGGCATCCGGAAAGACACCCATCGCTGGGCTCGTGCCTGCATTGCATGTCAGCGCGCCAAAGTCGGACGACACAACCGAGCGAAGCTCGGATCTTTTGCTCTGCCAGACAACCGATTCGAGCACGTGCACTTGGATCTCATCACACAGCCGCAAGTGGGAAACCTCCGCTACTGCCTGACCATCGTCGACCGTTTCAGCCGATGGCCAGTGGCTGTCCCCCTGTCGGACATCTCTGCCGAAACAGTAACGTCAACTTTCGTCAAAGACTGGATTGCCCATTACGGCTGCCCGCTGACTATAACCTCAGATCAGGGTACCCAGTTTAAGTCGGCGCTTTTCACGGCGTTGGCTCAATTGACAGGCTCACAACACATACACACGACATCTTATCACCCGCAGGCAAGCGGCCTCGTCGAGCGATTCCATCGAACGCTCAAGGCCGCGCTTATGTGCGAGTCGCAAACTCCCTGGCCTGCTCGCCTCCCCATCGTCCTAATAGGCCTCCGCAACTGCTATAAGGAGGACCTGGAGGCTGCACCAGCAGAACTTCTTTATGGCACCACGCTTCGTCTGCCAGGAGAAATTTTTGTCTCTGATAGCGTTCCAGGTAACCAGCCGGCTTTCGTCGCAGGACTCAGAGACCTCATGCGGAACCTCCGAGCCATCCCAGCTTCTCGCCACGCGAAATATATAGCCTTCGAACACAAAGACCTGCGCTCATGTACGCACGTTTTTCAACGGATCGATTCTGTGCGCAAGCCTCTACAACCGCCGTATTCCGGCCCACACGAAGTATGCCGGCGCATAGACGATAAGATCTTTGTAATTAGAGTCAACGGTCAAGAGAAGACTGTATCTACCGACGCACTCAAGCTTGCGTTCCTCGACGTCGCTGATGAATCCACTTCTGCAGATGCAGCTACCACACCGCCACTCGTGGTCGAGACCCAGGTCGACGATGCGCCGCATCAGCAGCCCGTCCCGCAGCCGATACCACCCGCCCGCACGCCACAGCAGCAACCTGAACCGCCGCAGTCTGCTCCTCCACATGACCCAACGGAGCCCATGCAGCAAAACTCACCGCACCCGAAATACACACCAGCTATCCTAAAAAAAAGGGTATCGTTCTCTTCGTGCCCTTCGGATGCTACGAAGCTCTCTAAGGGGGGAGTACCTGTGGGTTCGAGTCGCGACCGAGCGATGCATTGCGGCAACACCAGCGGAAGCAACAGCTAGCGCCGCGAATTTGCCCGAGAGAAGACAGAGAAGACTGGTCGGCGCAAGCTCTTGCGTGCATCAGTTCGGCTCGCATCGCGTTGTCGACAATATCGGCTGTTCAATTAATTTAACCTAATAAATATCCAGTAGATTTTATTCCGCTCAGTTTCGCCTACCTCATTTCCCCTGAACACGTCCCTAAAGACATCATACTTACATTGAATGTATTTCAGGTGATCTTAAAAAATTTCAATTATCTCAAGAATCCTAGTTACTACGTCCAAGTGGTGTCTCTCAGCTTGGAAACATGTTTTTAAATAATGCTGGTGAATGCCGTAATATTGGAGTACAACCACTAAATAATAGTACATAAAACTGATATCTGTTTCTCATAGTGGGTTACGTACAATGTATGATAATGTATTGATCTTATAACTTATTCGATACTAATACTGATTTGTTTTTAAAAGCTGTAGGTGGAAGTATTATTGATACTCAGTCATTGGAAATGTTGATGCCCAATATGGAGTCTTCAACAAGCCATAGATCAACTGAGAATGATTCAATGAATAATGAAAGTGGTGACTAATACAACCTAATACTTTATAAGAAAAGTTTAACATATAATCAAAAATATGTAGTCATATTTATTGAATGTATTAGAAAATGCAAATATCTGCTTTATCGATATAAAATAATTATTTATGTGTCTGCTAAAGGGCACTGATAAGTTACGCTTTTGGACTGCGTGTCACTACTATGTCTCGAGCCGCTGATGCGTGCGCCTCGTGCTTTAGCGTTCGTCCTATACACGTGTAAATTAACTCTTTTAATTTTATTGTAACTTCCAACTCTAATAAATCATTCCACGATACGATTGACTATCTTTTATTATAACAACAGGTTATGGGCCCAGTGTATTGTTATTAATTACTATACGGTGCAGTGTAATGTGTTTTTGTAATTTGTTCTCGGTAAGCAGAGCTGCAAGAGAGGTAAAAATGGATAACGATCCTGTTAAAATTACAAAGCTGAAAAACATTGAAAACTGGGGAGTTTGGAAGTTTCAAATGCGTGTGTTATTAATTTCTCACGAAGTTTTTGGAGTAGTGGACGGAACGGAGAATAAGCCAGTTGAACCAAGAGCAGACGCTGAAGCAGCAGTAAAAGCCAAGTATGAAAATGACTTGAAAACTTTCAGGATGGTATTGCACAGAAGTTCATCGTTACGTCAATTGAACAACAACCGATGATGCATATTATGACTTGTGATAGTGCAAAATCCATGTGGGATAAACTTAGTGCAATTTACGAAAATAAAACAGACATTAGTGTGCATATGCTTCAGCAAAAATGGTTTGGTTTTAAAAAGGACTCAAGTGATGTGTAACGGTCCAGTCTGATTTGTCTCCTATTTTCTTCTGCAAAACGGCAACCCGTCACACACGAGACTATTAAAGAAAAGCGGTAATTGAGCGTAGGCGCTTTTCACACGTGTATGCAAATGTGTTAGGGCAACTCTGCGAAAACATTACCATATAAGGAGCGTGACGTCACGACCGTGGGAAAATTTATTGTTTACAACAGAAAATCGTCAATTATGAAGTTTTTAAACGAACAAAAGTATTTCTTAGTTAAATTTGATGCGCTGATCCTGAATTTCGTGTTGTTATAACTCTCAAGTCGATATTTGTTAGTCCAATCTAATCTACAAGTTAATATTGTTAGTTATTTTGCAATAAACAACAATATTGTTATTTCGAGCATGCGATTACAACCTCGACGTATTGAAACAGAAAAGCAAGAATTTGACACTTTGATAACTAATTATTCACCAAGTTATCAATAAATAAACAATTTATAATTTTTTTAAACAATTAAAATAACACTGTTAGATAGCAAATCGATCATACGTATCTGTAAAATTGATGATTATGATTGTCACTAATTTGCTGATTTTTAAACCGCTAAAAAAGAAATTTGCAAATCTGTTTTTTAATTATTATTCAAAATTAGAGAGCAACATTAATCATTTTTTATTTGAATAACATTCTTCTAACCACAACCGATTTTTTCATGTAAAAATTTTCCATAATTTTATTGTAAAAGTGGCGTAATTTGATTATTAAATTGTATAACTTATAACTTTGAAAGGCGATTTTTCCTCGAGATGGAATTTATGTTAAAAAATTCATCATTTCAAATTTAATTTTTTAAATCGTAGAATTGCAATTTCGATCGAGCCATTTTGCGATAAAACATGTACAAAATTTGCGTCAATGACAAAAATAGCGTTGTAGGGGCTATCAAGCGTAGAAAGGAGCCCATTTCGCATGTATAAATTCGCTCGTCGCTGCGGCAAGAGGACTCACTTTCCTACCTTGCTTAGCAGCGCGAGCACTGTTATAAAAATAAAGCCTCAGCTATTTCCTGAGACGAATTTCTTGTTCAGTGGTTAGCCTGTTAAACTCCCATCCTACAGATCTCTAAGCGCTCAACTCATGAGACTATCTCTCTCATGAGAAAAAAGCAGCCTTAGATATCTTCTCACCTGAAATATATTTGCTGTTGAGAGATTAAATTGAGCAGTGATCGCGGCGCTGTCGAGCCTCTCCCCGATAGATGCGATTGCTCTCATTTGCATTTCGAAACAACTCATCGAGTTGATAAGCCTCGTGGTTTGCTACTCGAAAGATTTTCTTTTATTACTTAGATTATGCGCGTGTCAACTTCTTGCTTTTCTCGGAGACGTAATTGCGAATTCAATATAAAGAGTCCGAACTATTGTTTTCATAACGCGAGATAGATTCAAACGTTACAGACGATATAGCAACACATATTTCAAAGGTTAACGATTTGTGTAATTCGTTGAAAGTTCTTCAAGAGAACATTTCAGAGAGCATGCTTATAACAAAAATTTTGATGACTCTCCCACCAAATTACAATCATTTTCGGTCGGCCTGGGACTCAACAGCAGCGGAAAATTTGACTTCTCGCCTCATAATGGAAGAAACTCGAATGACGGATCAAGAAACTAGTGAAAGTAGTGCATTTTTAGCAAAGAATTCGTAAATGCAGAATTCCAAGAGAAACACATATCGAAATTTTCAGTTCGAGAACGTTCCGGGAAGCGATCGTTCGAGGTCAAATTCGGTGAAGAATTTTGACAACAAATCAAAGCAGCTTCTTGCTGGAATTGCGGCAAAACAGGTTACATCAAGCGTGACTGTTGGCATCTTCGGAGAAATAAAGAGGAAGCAAATCCCAGCGAAGAGCAGTCGAGGGGGCAGTCCAACGTTGAGGAATCATAGGGGAGGAAGCATTGCGCGCTAGTAGGAGAACTTCATCCGTTATCAAGGGAAGGAGCTACAACGCTGCTAGAAGAGACGCTCATCGTGCCGCCGATTGAATACGAGAACCGATCGGCTTCGTGGCTTCTCGACTCCGGCGCATCAGGTCACATGTGTGACAAGCGAAAATGGTTTTCTACATATGAACCTATACCACATAAACCTATAAGAATCGGCGATGGTAAGATATTGTATGCGATAGCAGAAGGTAATATTGATGTTTTAGCGTACAACGATATTGAATGGGAAAGTAAATATTTAGAAAAAGTTTTGCATGTACTGGGTTTAAAGTATAATTTATTTTCAATGGGAAAAGTTTTGCAAAAGGGAATGAATTTTGAGTCAAACAATAATAAATGTGTTTTTTATAAAAATGGTAAAATTATGGCAATTGGTAATAAGTATGATGATGAAGCAATTTTTAAAATGAAAATTAAAGTTCAACCTGTAGAAAAAGTATTGATTGGTGAAGAAAATATTGCAAAAGATGAGATACAATTATGGCATGAACGACTAGCACATCAAAATTTTGCTCATGTGAAAAAATATTTGAAGGACCACAATATCAAAAAAAAATGAATGTAAAAATAATTTTTGCGATGGATGTGCTTTAGGTAAATTATATAAAAGTCCATTTCCACTTAGTGAATTCAAAACAAGCAGAGTAGGAGAAATCATACATGCGGATCTTTGCGGTCCGATGGAAGAAAATTCTTTAGGTGGTGCACGGTACTTTTTATTATTGAAAGATGATTTCTCACAATATGTTACTCTTTATTTTTTGAAAAGTAAAACTGAGGTTACTAAATATTTTAAATATTTTATACAAAGATTTGAAAAGGAAACAAAAATGAAAATAAATAAATTTAGAACTGACAATGGCCTTGAATTTGTAAATAAAGAAATAAAAGAAATTTTATTTGCACATGGCATCAAACATGAACGTACTATAGCGTATAGTCCTCAACAGAATGGCAAGGCAGAACGAGAAAATCGTACGTTAGTAGAGACGGCCCGCACAATGTTATGCTCAAAACTTCTCTCTAAGCGCTTATGGGCCGAAGCGGTAAACACGTCCGCGTATGTTTTGAATAGGAGCAGAAAGACTCAATTTGAAAACAAAACTCCATATGAGATTTGGCATAATCGTGCATGTAGTATTACATACTTTAAAGTTTTTGGAACAACAGTTATGCACCCATTGATAAAAGCTGTAGAAAGAAGTGGGATGCAAAGTCAAAATTAGGAATATTTGTCGGATATGATGAATGTGTAAAAGGCTACAAAATTTTAACTTTTTCTAATAGAATAGAGATGCATGGAGATGTTTTATTCAAAAATGAATTTGAAGCTTATGATGTCAATAAGGCAGAATTTGATAATTATTTTTGTGATATACTTCATAAGTCAGAACAAACAAACAAAAATGAAAATGATCAACAAGCTGATGTTAATATAAATATTGATATTGAAAATAACCATGAAAATGAGAATGTAGGTGAAAATGATTTGCAAAGAGAAATAGCTCATGAAAATGTGTTTGAAAATTTAGATTTAAGAGTTGAAAATGTTGAAATGCAAAATGAAGAAGTGCCTGTAAATCAAAATATTAATGATGTAAATGTTGATGCGAATGACATTAATGAAAACAATGCTGTTGTAAACAATGAGCCAAGGTTTAATTTAAGAAATCCTCGAAATTTGCAGCCACCAGATCGTGGTGATATAGTAAACAACTATTTATTTGATTTTGAGAGTGTAGATGAATTATTTTTAGCAAAATTCGATAATCCAAAAGACTTTAAAGAGGCGATGAATAGTGATAATGCCGAAGATTGGAAAATGGCAATGTGTAAAGAAATCGATTCTTTGAATGAAAGAGGCACATGGACTTTAGTAGAAGCTCCGCCGAATACGAAAATATTGTCAAATCGTTGAGTATATGCAACTAAAGATGAGTTGACAGGGACTAGAAAGTTTAGAGCAAGATTAGTTGTTAAAGGATATTTGCAAGTAGAGAATATAGATTACAAGGATATTTTTAGTCCTGTTGCTAGATACAATTCTATAAGAATTTTTCTTGCTATTATTATTTCTGAAAAAATGCATTCTGTAAAATTTGATGTTGCTACAGCATTTGTTTATGGAGATTTAGAAGAAAAAATTTACATGGCACAGCCGCAAGGTTTTAAAGATAAAACAAATAGAGTCTGCTTATTAAAAAAAAGCTTATATGGATTGAAACAATCTGCGAGATGCTGGAACGAAAAATTTGTAAAATGTTTGAGAAAATTTAATTTAAATCCTACTGAAGCAGATCCTTGTATTTTTATAAGCAATGATTTAGAAGATCCATTGATTTTAGTAATTTATGTAGACGATGGTGCTATTGCTTGCAAGAATCAAAATCAAATTAAAACATTTTTGATATATCTGGAAGACAATTTTGAAATTCAAACAGATAAATTAGATATATTTTTAGGTATCGAAATTAATGTGTTGTCTAAAGATTCAGTACTCATAAATCAAAAAATGTATGGAAAAAAAATTGTAAGCAGATTTAATATGTCAAATGCAAAGCCTGTACTATACCAGCTGATCCGAACAGCGTACCAAGCATTTATGAAAAAGCTGCGAAAACAAATGTAATCAATTTTCCATATAAAGAAGCCATCGGGAGCTTGATGTTTTTGGCGTACGGTACGTGTCCGGATATCACTTACGCAGTGGGAGTTTTGAGTCAATTTTGTGAAAACCCCAATCAAATACATGTAAACGGTGTAAAAAGAATTCTAAAATATGTAAAAGCAACGTATGATTATGGATTAGTTTATAAGAAAATTAATAACTGTAGAGAAATTATTGCTTTTAGTGATGCTGACTATGCTGCAGATCAAATAAGCAGAAGGTCTGTATCTGGTTTTGTTGTAAAGTTGGGTAGTAGCGTAGTTTCATGGGGATCAAAGAAGCAAAGTACAGTAGCTTTATCTACCACTGAATCAGAATTTGCACAGCGGTTCAAGAAATTGTTTGGACTGAAAGATTAGTTAAAGCTTAATGCAGTAATACAAAACAAAGACCAATGCTACACGTTGATAATCAGAGTGCAATGCAATTAATCAAAGGAAAACTTGACAAGTAATAAAATAGGTGATGATCACACCGATGAAGACAATAAAAGTCCATATTCGTTTCTTGAAGATGATGAATATTTATTCAATAAAGAAGAAGGAAAAAAGGAAGACGACCAACAGCAGCAACAAGATCAAGAACGACAGCATGAGCAACAACAACAATTGTTATTGCAGCAACAGCAGCAAGTTTTTAATGAGGATCAAGAGCTGGATGATATTTCTCATTCTGAAAATTGCTGTAGTAAGGAAAATTCTTATTTATAATTTTAATATTTATTTTTCAGATAACTATATTTTTGACATTTTCAGCTCAATATGCTGCTAAGTTAGATTTGCTTATGGACAAAGTAAATCGAATTTTGGTGCAATCCGAGAATAAAAAATTTGTTGAAAATAACTTACTGCCTAAATTTCCTCTTACAAGTGTTGAAAATTTGCGTATCTTCAGCGAGCATCTGCATACAGAGAAAATACAATCACAATTTGTAAGTGGAAATTCTCGTATAATATGTATCCTTATTAAATATTATTATATTAACATACTAGTTGCAATTTCTAGGAAACCAAATTTTCGTCCTTAAGTACCCAGCTACCAACTACTATAGGTCAAATTATGTCTCTAATTATGTCGGATGAATTAGCTAATAGTGTGGCATGGTGCCAGTTAAAGGAAACTTCTCGAAAAGAATGTACTATTTATAATTTTCATACACTGAGAAAAAATAATGGTTGGTTCAACGTATCAGCTGTTCATTCAACTAATCCGCTGTTCACTTGACTGGCCCTCTATCGGCTCAATTGCGCGAATGATGATTTTACAGACTCGTCTGTTGAATTGGTAGAATTCATTATGATAAAATAAGCCAACAGCAGAATCTGTTGTTTCGACATCAATTATGTTGTGTTAACGTCACATATGTTAGAATATCAGAACCTTGTTGAATCAACAGAAAACTTGATGTCATGGCTAAAGACCTTAGGTGGTTAAAACGAATGCTTCTCGAAAGTTGAAACAACTGCAAAAGTTTTTGTTTCAATAGCATTGATATTGATTTAACTTAATTTTTATTGAATCAACTAAATATTTTATTTAATCAACTGAAGTTTCAAAAAAATAATAATTGTACCGCTGTCGGCGTCTATCTGTCTGTCTCTCTTGTACTACAAACTTATAATTGCAGATAAATGTTGGAGCACATCATTGTAACAATCAATTATTTACAGCTGTAATTGAACAATTTTTACATGTGTTACAAGAATTAGAGAAGTTTGAAACTTGCCCAATTAAACATAGATTAAAAGAGTATATAAAATCTGTAAAAGACATGGGAGCTGCTCAAAAAATAGATTTGACAAATATTAAAGTGATATTAACATTTTCAAAAATTCAATTTTTATAACATAACTTTTTCCTCTCAATGATATTCATTTTTATTTTTCTAGGAATTAGGAATATGTATTACTGATATCGTTAAAATGCTCCTTCCTTATCAAAGGAATTTAATATCACATCTTCTATCTGAAAGACTAGCATTATATTGCAATCAACTGTATGTATCATTTAGTTTATTAGTCTTAGTGGTGAAAGAACAATATCATATTTGCAAACCTATTCATGTAAGTTTAAAGTGATTTTAAAAATTATAGTCTCCATGCTACTGACGCATAAATAACTAATATATAGCAATCTGTATCCACCTATAGGTATAGTATGTTAGTGTAGGTCAGTGTCATGCAACAGAGCATGCATAGCAGTTCACTTCCCGCCAGAATTTTCATAGCGCCACTTGTATACCTATCTATCAAAGTATCAAACCATTCGTCGGACGCCGGCCGGTTAATTGTCCTTATAAAAGTTGCAAAACTAAATGTACGCAATTAAAATTGTACTCAAATTGCACTTTACATATCAGTACCATGGCAGAAAATGGACTGTATAGTTTGTTGCTTCGTATTGGTTATGAGGAGTACACATCGTTGTTTGAGGGTATCTTTAATTAAATTAAATTTCTTGTTGTAAAACGGTAGTTTGTGCATATAAAAAATTTGTAGCGAAAGATATAACGGTGGATACTTTGAAAAGTATATCTTTTACTGATGCCAAAAACATTCTTCCATCTGATGAATTGGATAAATTTTGGACTAGACACCAAGATTATTTTTCTAATCGCGTAAGTATACATTCACATAACCAAGTATAAATAAGCTTAGTGAAATGTGACTTAGTTTTGGTTTCTCAATGTTGATGATTAAGTCACTATTTACATAATAAATCTTATTTAGGTCTTGGAGCCCAGAACGAATAATCAGCACTTAAATGAAACCAACAGTACTCTAGACAAAACTATCAGTATAATACGCACATCAATACCAAACTTACCTTTACAAGAAGTCAATGAAAATGAAAGAGTTAATCGACTCTTTGTCACAGAAAACATTGACATTCACAAGATTTTGGATCAGACTTTTGAAGGAAAACATGTATTAAAGTGGTATTATCATAATCGCAGTCTCAATGTAACAAAAAGAAAAAAACTAGTGCATCTTGTCATGTGTGCAGTCCTTAGATTATGCAACAGGTAATAAATCCAATAATTGTTCAGTTACAATATAATTTCATATTTTATAAATAAGAGCGAATAAAAGATTTATCATTTCAAATGTAGAAAATTGGAAGAGCCTGATTTTATGATTCTCAGAAGAAAAATTGTTGAAGTTTTTCCTAACGAATTGGCCACCATATACTGCACCTTCTGTTGCAAAAAAAATGCTATTAACAATAAAGGACAGAAAGCTTTAGGAAAGATTTTAAATAAATACATCAATCTCAGGAGGTTACCTATTGGAATATATCAGCCTGAAGCCAGTGTACAACAAAATTATGAAAATAGTGATGAGGATGAACCTTCTGATTATGTTCAGCACAGTTTAAACTGGCTTCGCAATTTTGAAGAGCCATGGGACGATGCAAAAGAACATTGGAGTAATACTTATAAGTATAGACATCCAACAAATGAAGAAGCACCAAAGAAACGTGTGAACAGCACTTTTGATATATATTCCATATTGAAAACTCCAAAAGGTTATGAGTTATGGGAAATTGATTTTAAACTTAGTGGTATATGCCCAATTGACAATGCAATAGAAAATTTCAGCGATTTTGTCTCAAAGATTTCACAATATAGACCTTTACCAAATGATGATATAAGTGTTATATTGAAAGAGGGGTTAGAAAAAGAAAACTTGAAACAAGGTCTGTATGTTTGTACGTAAAACTTATTGTACTTATTATATAAATTTATGCTGTATTACATTTAGTCAAATATTTTTCCAGATTCAAGAACTTTCATTCAACTTTTACAATTATCCTTAATGTTTACTCCAACTGCTAGAATATCACAAGGTAAAAGAAAATACTGGAAGCCGTCTTGCTTGGAAAGTTTCGAAGGCATTTCACCCACGTTAAGGTTTTAATATTATTGAAATTTCCCATTCAATGGTGCAACATTTTTATATTATTCAATATTTTATTCATTAACAGGGTTATGGTGATATTCAGAGAACTAAAGAAGATAGGCGTATTTTTGCTTCCAGTAAAAATATCACTTTGCAGCCTTACGTGATTGCAGTAGGTGAAAATGACTATGAAGTGGAGTCATCTTATTTAATTGTCGATGATAATGAATATATGATTCCAACATTAAGTGGAGCCATTGACTGCTGTTTCAAGTCTTTTCACGCTTTCTCTGCTTTGTATCCACCTCAAAGTGAACATCTGTGGTTACTATTACAACTTGGCATATATCGCTTCCGTACTCGGTGGGACTCACGTGCTTTGAACGTTGAGGAGATTTTGAATGACATAAATTTGTCATTACCGGTTCTAAACAAAAAAATTGCCTAAAATATATTTAGATATTTTTGTTCTGCTGCTATATCAAAGATTTGAAGTTCGTTTTAGAATAGTTAGTTCTATTTCTTTTTAATTATAAGACTTTAAAAATGGGTATCGAATGTCCAGTATGCGAAGCAATTTTTTCCGAGATGGAAACTTTTTCAAAACATTTACAAGTCATTCATAAGGGTTGCTCTAAATTCACTTGTAAAATAACGAAATGTTTAAGATCTTTCAGTAAGATATCTAGTTTTGTTAAACACGCTAAAACTCATTTCTTGACGATAAATCAATCGCTGGTCGTTGATTTAGAAACAGTTCAAAACAAACAGAATGACGTAAATGTAGAAAAGTCTCCATTACTCGTAGATGGTGAAAATATCCCGTTAGATGTAGAAGTGCTCTTAGAAACAAATCGAAACTCACCAAAGATATTAAAACCACATACTATGGTTAATGTTTTAAGCGAGCCAAAGGATTGTGGTACAAAAATTGCAAAAGAAATAGATCTGCTCATTTCTAGTTTGTATGCGAAAACAAATTTACCGATAAAAATAATACTATTTATTATAACTGCATTTCAAAACTTTTACAATACCAATTTTGCTGATTCAATTGAAGCTTTGAATAATACTGGGATGAAATGTGATAGATTGAGTAAAGTTATAAATATTATGAAAAATTGTTTCCAAAATTATTCAAATCATCATAAAACATTAGTTTCTTTAAAATTATTATTCTATATTGAACCTAAAATGGTTCATGTTGCAAACGTTTTGAAGACAAAAAAAATTAGAAAGAAAAAAGTATACACTTCAATAAAAGTGAATGTTGTTAGTATCCCTTTGAAGCAAGTACTTAAAAATTTCTTAGAGCTACCAAAGGTTTATTCTTCTATTGTAGACTATATTGAAAAAAAAGAAAAATCTAATTGTCTGTGTTCAATATTTCAAAGCCAAAGATGGAAAAACATTAAAAGTAGATTTGTAGGAAAAATAGTACTTCCATTAACTATTTTTGGCGATGACTTTGAAATAAATAACTCACTAGGATCGCGGAAAGGATGTAGTAAATTACATGGCCTTTATTGTAGTATAACAGCAATTCCACCGGAATTTGCAAGTCAATTAGAAAATATATTGTTATTACAACTTTGTAGGTCTGAATTTAAAAAATTTGTAAAGCATTCATAGTTGTTTTATCCAGTTGTAGAGCAATTAAAAGATTTACAAAAAAATGGTGTCAGTATTACGGTAGGTGGTGAATTGTTAACTATATATTTCGATATCTTTAATTTAAGCGGCGATAACTTAGAATTACATACATTACATATTACATAGGACTTCATGAGAGTTTCAATTCCAATTTTCCTTGTCAAATGTATTATATGACAAAAAAAGACTGTGCGACTTCTTTGAAAGAAAATATTGATTTGTTGCGATGTACAGAAAAACATTTATTGGACATAAAAACAAAAGAAAATGGTGTTAAAGCGGAATGCGTCTTCTCTCAAATACCAGGTTTTGATATTTTTAAATGCGTTTCTTTTGATCCCATGCACGACTTGCTTGAGGGCATATGTAGATATGAACTTGGGGATATTTTATATCATTTTCTTTTTATTGATAACCTTTTTACTTTTGCAGTACTCCAAAAACGAATAGAACATTATTGCGATAAAGTTTCATCAAACGCACCGCCTCAGCTGAATGTCGAGCAAATTAAAAAAAAATGTATTATTTTGAGCGCTGCTGAGATGAAATTTCTAGTTAGCAATTTTACGTTTATTATAGGCGATTTAGTACCAGAAAAAAACGAAATTTGGAAATTGTATTTATCGCTAAGAAAAATCACTTTGTTAGTATTTGCTCTGGTTCTCACTGACAGAAGTATCAATGACTTGGAAAAAGAAATTTATAGCCATCATTCAAAATATCGTAAAATTTTCAAAAAGTCTCTTAAACCAAAACACCATCACTTGACACATTATCCTCGAATTATTAGATTGCTTGGTCTATTGCGTCAATTCTCATGCATGCGATTTGAAGGTAAACACAAACCATTGAAAGAAATGGCTAAATCGACCACATCAAGAGTTAATTCGTCGAAAACTTTAGCTGTGAGAAATCAATTAGAACTGAATTATCGTTTTCTTATGAGTCGCGGCTTTGAACGAAGTATCGATTGTGGCAAACAATTATTTTCAAGCGTTATATTTTTAAATAACTATAATGTGTTTAAAAGAAAATTAACAAAAAACATTGAAAGCAGCTATGTCCCTATTTCATGGGTTTTAGTTAATGGCATTAAATATACCGAAAACTCGGTTTTACTTTTAAATATTGAGGAAAGAGCTGTGCAATTTACCTCAATTATTAATGTTTTGGTTAACAAGGAAACTAATGATATCATTTTTTTGTGCCGAAAAATAAAAATTGTCCGTTACTGTCAACATTTTTGTGCATATGAGATCGAACTCGAAAATAAATATCACCAGGTTGCTTATAATAACTTACCTAAACAAGCAACTTATAACTTACAGAAAATGCCCAATTCGAAATGTTACGTATTGTATGATGTTTAATTCTTAGTTGAATAAATTATTTTGACAAACATATGGAACCATAGTATTTTTTATCCGTTCACACGTCAATTTAATTATTTTCTATCCCTTCTGCTCTAGAAATTTTAGAGCAGAAAAGTTGGTAATATAAAGCGACACTAGGTGGCTAATCTTAATTTACTATCTTTTCTGCGAGTGCATAGAAATTCTTTCCATTAGTATATAAGAAGCCTTAAGACCCCCATTATACAAAAAAATGGAGAGTTGGCGAATAACTCTCCTGATCGTTGCGAGCGTATATATATGTATGCGTTAGGAATTGCGTGCGAAATAATCTGTAGTCTTCTATATGTTTAAATTTGTATTCTGTGTGTATGTGGAGTTTATAATAGTCTGATCTGACCTCTCTTCCCCCTCTACCTCTCCCTCTCTCCCATTTCGAATATAACATTTTATTCAGATTAGAAAAAAAAATTTTATAGAGAATTTAGTTCGTTAGGTTGATACAAAAAAAGTTTTAAATGAATGAACCAATAACCTTACGTTAAAGCAAGCCATGCATGACATCGACTCAACGGAGGTTCTATCAAATGAACAGAGTACATGTATCAATTCAACAGAAGGGCGTCTGTAAAACTGATATATCGGGTGTCTTGAAACAACGAAGGAGTCTTTGTTGCTCCATTTTAACAGAGCGTCTGTTGTTGATTCAACCATACTTATTTCTCAGTGTATCTTTAAAGTTATTACTGGTAAATATTAGAATAGAGTCTGTCTTCACAATTGAAATAGTTACTTATTTGTGTAAAAAATAATTAATGTTTTTCCAGAGTATTTGCAAGAGCACAGTGTCTTTAAAGATAAAGTTCAGATTCAACAATGCATGGGAACTTGGGTAAGAAGAGCGTCGGATATAATCTCCAGCGCCCGAAGGCAATTAGAAAGACAGCAGCAGAGGCAGCAGGCATGTCGTCGTGAATAAGCGGAAATCCATGTAGATCATCTTGTTCGAGTTCAAGCTTTTTTTTTTTTTTTTTTTTTTTTATTTTATTTTATTTTTTTTGAGTTCAAGCTTTAATTACATTTTGTTTGCAAATTCCTTGATATTTCTAGAATTAATAATTTATTCAGCTCTTAAAGTATAAATTTAAGTATAATTTATATATTTAATTGTTGATTGGAAGTTTTTAATTTTTATCAATATAAAATATTCATGCTATTACACTATTGGAATTTCCCACATGGGATACCACATGGGATCCCACATGGGAACCTACATGGGATCTTATGCGGGATCCCGTATTGGATCCCATGTGGGATCCTTACCGGGAATTTGATAGGATTTCCCACATTGGATCCCACATAGGATCCCAAAAAATTCAGAAAATCTTCACAATCCCACATGGGATCCCTCATGGAATCCCACATGGGATTCCACATGCGGTACCAAAAAAAATTATTGATATAAGCGTATTTTCATTGATAATATCTCGAATAAATATTTTCAACATGCAATAATACTAATAATCACAATTTTAACTCATTACATTTTATTTTCTTAATGAAAAATCGAATTACAAATTTATTATTCAATAGTATTAAGTTGGAACTTATATCACTTTTAATATTCATAAGCTTTAATGCAGATACCAAATAAATTGTTTTTCTTTTCATCTTCGTGCGTCTTGTGTGGCGTAGCCGATATGTCGCTTGTATAATCCTTTCCAAGTCGCTGCCATAGCTCTAGTAGGATCGATGGCGTTGCAGCGTTTCATTAAGAGAACTGTAAGAAGAATAATATTAATTGGAAGCAACGATTAACATAGTTAACTTTAGTAGAATAACAATATTTTTATAACCTTTGATAATGCGTAATTCTCGACGGGACATTTCTTGTCTTTCTTTGTCATTAACTACTACCGTTGTTTTTATCTCGAAAATACATTTATTTGCCAATTCATGTGGTTGAAATAAACGCTTCAACAACAACCTCAAATATTTCGACGCAGATTTTCGTTGTGTATTTCAACCACATGAATTGGCAAATAAATGTATTTTCCGTCGAGAATTACGCATTATCAAAGGTTATAAAAATATTGTTATTCTACTAAAGTTAACTGTGTTAATAGTTGCTTCCAATTAATATTATTCTTCTTACAGTTCTCTTGATGAAACGCTGCAACGCCATCGATCCTACTAGAGCTATGGCAGCGACTTGGAAAGGATTATACAAGCGACATATCGGCTACGCCATACAAGACGCACGAAGATGAAAAGAAAAACAATTTATTTGGTATCTGCATTAAAGCTTATGAATATTAAAAGTGATATAAGTTCCAACTTAATACTATTGAATAATAAATTTGTAATTCGATTTTTCATTAAGAAAATAAAATGTAATGAGTTAAAATTGTGATTATTAGTATTATTGCATGTTGAAAATATTTATTCGAGGTATTATCAATGAAAATACGCTTATATCAATAATTTTTTTTTGGTACCGCATGCGGAATCCCATGTGGGATCCTATGAGGGATTCCATGTGGGATTGCGAAGATTTTCTGAATTTTTTGGGATCCCATGTGGGATCCAATGTGGGAAATCCTATCAAATTCCCGGTAAGGATCCCACATGGGATCCAATGCGGGATCCCGCATAAGATCCCATGTAGGTTCCCATGTGGGAAATTCCAATAGGGTACAATTTACATTACAAGCGCATTTTATTAAATAATTTTATTAATGTAATTTTTTCGCTCGTATTTAGAAGGTTATGTAAATGTGATATGAGTTACTGGTCAAATAATATTGTAAACTGAAACGTATAGAAACTAGTTTATTATATATAATAATTTTATAATCTATATAGGTAAGATGGAAGCATAATTGTTGAACGTGTTCTTTATACAGTAATTAGTTTATTTGGGTTATAACATAAAACTGTAATAAGTTATATGATGTGTTTCATTTGTTATGTAATTTAATTATATGGCCTGGAAAATAATTGTTTGATTTGAGATAGGAAAACTCGGTTCGATATTTGTAATCAAAAAAATATGTAGAAGCAAATGCTATTAGATCGTTTGTATATTCTGTTTGTTTTTTTTTTTTTTTTTTTTTTATTTAACGTCGCTCTATTTATGCTTCATCAGTGCTAATCAGCGACCACTGAAAAAAGTTTCATGTGCTTTGTTCTCAAACATATTCTGTTTGTATAAGATACAAATTTATTATAATAAAGATTATTAAATTTATTTTATAGCTTTTTTTCAATTATAACTAAACCTATATACCCTGCATTAAAAACAAATAAAAAAGTAATCTTGTTGTTGACTTCATGTCACCTTTTGAAGACAGCATTAAGACATCTTACACTCAAAGGTATACCTGGTAATTTACATTAAATTTAAAAACAAATATTGTAATTTGTACCCTCCTGTGAAGATGAATAAATCCTTTTTTCGTAGTAGAGCATGAAAATTCATATAACAATACGTCTTGCGCATGCGTCGCTATAGTACGATAAGATTTTTGCAGCGAAAATATTAAAAAAATTTTCTTACGGCGCAAAAATACTTCAATTGAACGAAAAGAAAATGTTAATGAACTTGAAACTAATTGTACCATTGGAAAAAAATTATTTTGTAATTTGTATTCATCTAAAAAGCGCAGAAAAGCCAGAAAATCATATCTTTAAAAATCGATTCTCTTGACGAGAAAATGTTGCAGTTCCGGAAAAAAACCACTCAAAGGTATGCCTGGTAATTTACATTACATTTAAAAACAAATATTTTAATTTGTACCTTCATGTGATGATGAATAAATCCTTTTTTTCCGTTGTGATACGGGAATTCAAATTAGCAAAACTTTTTGGTTTTTATACTTAATAGTGTAACGGTTGTTGATTTCTTCGGAAGTAAATCGTCGTCCGTTAGCAAAATCTATATGTCACCGCTGTTTTCCTCTTTTGGCTAGCTCTGTGCTGGACGCGCAACCTGAAAACGAGCGCGAAAGCACGAAACAACAAAGAAAAGCGATGGTCGAAGGTTCTTAGAAAACGTTGCGAGGGAGAAGGGAACGTAGAGAAAATTCGGGACTATCGAATGAATTTGCCGACTTGCTTAACATATTTCCAGCGAATTTATTCACTACTTATTTTCACATTAGCGCACATTCCACATTGCCCGAGAGATTCGCGACGCACAGCTTAATTATACGTACGCGTGAGAGAGAGACGGAAAATACGATTACGAATGGCACGCAGCCGACGCTGTTTACATACGCTTGCTTCCCGGAATTCTCGCACGCAATACTGTTACAACGAAGGAGACTTACGCGGGCGAACGCTGCTGCAGACAGCTACGCCTTGGGTCTCGAACCTAGCTATTCGACCGACGTCGCCCAGGGTCATCGGGGGTGAGTGTCCTCGGCCGGTTCTTATGGGTGGTGGACGACGTGTCGAACCCCTCGGCTCATGTGATAGCCTTGAATCGGCCCCCGTTGATCCTCGCTCGTTGTCGATTTTTCCGTGCACTCACAGCACTCGCTCCACACTGTTCTCGCTGGTCAGCCCACGGGATCGATTCTCCACTCGATTTTTTTCACACACAGAAAATAGAAGAATTCCGAGCGCGTGTTATCCGTTTGCCGGTTTCACGTGTTCTCTCAAGAGCCCGCGTGTCGTAGCTATCCCTCTCTCTCTTTCTCGCTGCGCGGGTCTTTTACGCATGGCGCGCTATTTCAAATATCGCTCATTTATTTCTTAACGAGCCCGCTCGTTACAATAGACAATAAAAAAAAACGTGTTATAAACCCGGATTTATTATTAATGCTATAATTAAAATACAGATTTATTAAAACGCAGACTATGTTTAATAGAACCTTCGTTTAATTTTAATAAATAAGCTGATTTAAAAAATAAACGTGTATGAAAATCTACTATTTTACATTACATTTACTTTCAATCCTATCAATATGAAATATATATATTACATCACTATGTTTGTTGAGTCGGTGAAAAATTGTGCTGTAAGAATCAAGTAAATGCGCAGGCATTTTGATGAGTAAAGCAAGGGTCGTCATTTTTTCGAAATTACTGCCTACATTCAAAACTGTGCACGTATGAAAAATCTAAAGTATATAGCAGTAACAAATCATTAAGTTTTATCTTCATTACAGTTCATTAGTACGAAATTTTATGATAGAAACTGCATAAAAAATTGCTAATAAACCGTTCCTATTCCATCGGCTATTTTCTCCATTATCTGTAGCACTTTATTGCTGGTTGAAGTAAAGAAGAAATTCGAGTAGAATTAATCGATTTAAATTCACATACAGTGCCGGTCAGCCACTTTTACCCCCCCACGGGCAAAATCAGGCCAACTTCAAAGTTTTATATCTCTGGTAGAAATTAACGTACAGAGACGCGCGTGGGTGCGTTTGAAAGGTCTTTCGGAGAGCTTCCAAATGATATGACTCACGGTTGCCATCGATTGTTTTTTTAAATTTTGCAACAATTATGCAAAATTGAAAATTCTGAAATTTTTTTATTATTTTTGACAGTTAGCCAATTTTGGAAAAAAAATCGTACGAAAATTTGAAGTACACCATTTTTTAGCTATTACCAAGTCCTATCTGAATCACTCATCAAAAATTTATTTTCGTCAAATATGACGCGCGCACGGGCATTTTTTCCTGGAAGTGACAGTTTTTTTCAACATTTTTTATCTCCGTCAAATTGTAACAATCGAAAAAAATTTTATAGGAGAAAAAATGTTTGTTTTTTCACGTAGAATACTGCAATAATTTTTTTTTCGGTTTTTCGAAAAATTTTTTTTTTCGGTTTTTTTCAATTTTTTTTTCTCACAGTCGGTACGCTAAAAAGATGAGAAACCACAAAAAAAATTTTTTTCCAGCCATTCAATAATACTACATAACAAGTATCGTAAATTACATAAAAAAAAAAATCTTTTTTTTTTCGACCTTGAAAAATAATTTAATTAAACCGAAAAAAAAAATTTTTCGAAAAACCGAAAAAAAAAATTATTGGAGTATTTTACGTGAAAAAACAAACATTTTTTCTCCTATAAATTTTTTTCGATTGTTACAATTTGACGGAGATAAAAAATGTTGAAAAAAACTGTCACTTCCAGGAAAAAATGCCCGTGCGCGCGTCATATTTGACGAAAATAAATTTTTGATGAGTGATTCAGATAGGGCTTGGTAATAGCTAAAAAATGGTGTACTTCAAATTTTCGTACGATTTTTTTTCCAAAATTGGCTAATTGTCAAAAATAATAAAAAAATTTCAGAATTTTCAATTTTGCATAATTGTTGCAAAATTTAAAAAAACAATCGATGGCAACCGTGAGTCATATCATTTGGAAGCTCTCCGAAAGACCTTTCAAACGCACCCACGCGCGTCTCTGTACATTAATTTCTACCAGAGATATAAAACTTTGAAGTTGGCTTGATTTTGCCCGTGGGGGGGTAAAAGTGGCTGACCGGCACTGTATCTTGTTCCAAATTAAACATAGGTTTTACAGTACACATTATAAATATCATGTTTATGAAAATGATTGTGAGAATTGCCGAATTTTATTTAATGTTGAATTCTTTATTATATAAATTGTGACGGTAAACGTCAAATTAGCGCTGATTATTTAACTTAATTGCTGTCTGTGAGGGCAGCACCTGTCGGGGGGACAAAATACGTAACGAAGGAATTCGGCACGCGAGCAGACGGAACGCGCGCGATTGAAATCGAACTAGTGAAGCTTAGACCATCATAGTGTCCGCCCTCTTTCGCTATTGTTATCGCCGATTCACGTGTCCTTGACGACTACACGCCAGATCAGTGATATTCAGCTTGTGTCAGATAGCCGTGACAGCTACCCCGAGGTGCCAGACATCCACTGGCTTGATTGCAGAGGAAGGAGAGCACGAGCTGTCGGAAATGTGTGTGAGGTTTCGCCATCGAGGGCGAAACCACAACGTGCGCGAACTCGCGACTCGCGAAAGAAACAATAAAAACAGTTCCGCTCTGTGCGAGGTATTTGTGACTTCTCCGATCGCCTGCAAATATAAGGTAAGCTGGCCAGCTTAAACTCGCGATCGCGGTTATCTAATTGACGAATAAATATCATTCCCAAAGCGTGCATGTAATAGCGTCTCTATTAACGAAGAACAGCGAGCGTACCAGCAAAGCGTGTTGCCGATGAGTGAGCGTGAACGTAAACAAACGCGCGGGCCGACCTTCTGTAGAGTATGAGGGATAATAAAAGATCCAATTTATATTACTAACAAGTGTTTTCTTTGATTCTCTCATATCTTATAGCTTCCACTCACTCCCGATTGATTATAGGTTATTTACACCTTCCTCGATAAGACGAATTACTGGTTGACTGGCGACTATCTTTACATGCTCTCCGTTTCGTATACTGAGCATAATTAATTACGCGCGTCCTTTTAGAGTATTTACGCGCATAAAATAATTAAACGGTTTTACCCCGTTACAAAATATATAAATAGACAATTTTCATTCAAGAAACAATATTGGTTGTATATCATAGCCATTATAACGTGAGCTTTGTAGTAGACAATAAGAAGTAATAATTAAGCATCGATACAATATGAACATTTTTATAATCTACGACGTCGTGTAAAATAGAAAAATAAGAACATTATTCCTACTCGTGACTGTCTTATAATATGCAATCCAAGTATTACAAAAATTCGCTTGCATTAAAATATATTGATTTCCATCACAATTATTTAGAATATGAAGTTCATTTGTAAAAATTATTATGACGCAAGCTGCGTCTTTATCTTGTCAATTATCTGCTGTAACTTTGAAGACTCATATAATAACACTCGCCTGTATGGGGTCATTATTTTATAATCACCTTACTTCTATGCACGAGAAAGATCGTTATCCGAATCTTTCTCAATGGAAAATTCAAAGCTAAAAGTAGCTTTCTCTGCAAAAATCTTTTCCTCTGGATTATTATTATAATATTTGGTTCTTATGGAGTACTACATCTTTACGTTTGTTATTCTTTTTGCATTCTATTATACACTATATTATCTGCTCTCTATTAGGAACATATTCAGATTCTCCTTTAAGTTTTTCTGCTGAAATTGTTAAAAAATAATTAGACCATTTATTTTGTTAAAAGATAGATTAGAAGTAGTGTATATGAATATTCTTACCTAATTCTGCAACTACTGTAGTAGTATTTTTTTAAGCTTGATTGACATTTTTGATAGATGACAGAAAAGACTTGACATCTAATTTAATAATCTGACAGTATAATAAAGCTCTTTATTATATTTCTATCCTGAATTCTTGAACTATATACCATAGAGAATAAACAGCCTTGCATTGCATTTATAATGATAATAAATATGTTATTGATTGATAATAATGAAAATTATACATTATATAAAAATTTCCAGTTGAATTCTATTTCTGTAGCTTTTTCGAATCTAGAAACAAATGCTATTTTTTTACTCAAGATAACCATTATATTACCCTTTACGTAATAAAAAATTTTATATTTTCCAATATTCTTAGTTGTAAGAAGAGAACGATCATTATCATTATCAGATCATTTACATTGGTCCGCCTATTTTAATTTTTAAATTAAAGCCTGCTAGGAAAAATTGTAATAGCATAATCAAAATTTCCGCGTTTGAATTTTGAATTTTGGCGCGCAAATTTCAATAGTTAAATCGTATGCTTCAGCTTGTATTAAAAAATTTTTTATCACTTTTTTAACAATAACTGTATTAGTAATGAAAGTATTAATTTTTTTAACATAATAATTAATTAAATTAATATATATTATAGATATTGAAATATAATGTAATTTAATACTTCTCAGCAAAACATTTTTTAGAATCAACGTACTAAAACAATTGAAAACGAAAGAATGCGAATATTCTGTACGCAAAAGAATACGTTGTGTTGTACGAATATTATTGAAGGAGAGGCATCGTTTAGTGTAATAGTGATTTCAATTGAATATTAATGAAAGAAATTTAATATTAATGAAAGGCATGCTTTAGTGTAACAGTGATTTCAAGTAATAAATAGTTGTTATTAAGTATAGTGATAATAATATTTTAAATAGTTCAAAATTTGTGTTATAAGATTATAGTTGCATAATAAAAGTATGGTAATAAGATTATAGTTGCATAATAAACTAATTGTGGAGTTTAATTTGTTCTTAAAATACCTGTTCTTTATAAAATAACTTTAATTTCCTTATTAAAAAAATGGTTGGAAGAAAACCATCGATTTTGCCAGTAGTAATTAAAAATGAAATTATAGATCACGCTATTTATAATGAATTTAATAAATTAAAGGATAAAAATAATCAAGTGTGGAAAGATATCAGTAGTGCTTTTAAAGACGATATCAATTTTAAGAGTATTTATTTAATGGTGCTACAAAATCGTCATGGTATAAAAACGTTTTACGATGAAACAAAAGGCATAAATTTTGCAAATAATACATATGAAACTGGCAAAGAAGAATTTAATATAAGTGATAAAATTGATCTAATTGAAAACAAGTTATTGATTTGTGAATCAAGAAAAGTAATGAAAAAACTGTCGATGAAGTATTAACAATAGATAATAGTACACTCGAATTCCAGATAGTTCTTAGCGAAAACGAATGAACATCAGTTAAGCCAATTGAAAAAATATTCCAAGATGGTACTGTCAAACAAATCATGCAAGAAGGTTGGGGTGATATTTTAATGCAGAAAATTTGGAAAATAAGCATAAGCAAAAATAAAAAAATCCCTTGTGCTTTTTATTTTCACAATCACCACGTAGGTAAGAAATACTTTTTCTCCGCAAAAGGATCCTGCAATGAATGCAAAATAAGTTTAACAATAATTTTGATAAATGAGCCAACTTTGGGACCTGTTTTTTTTGAAGTTGTTGCAAATAACATGAAATTTAATATACCACATAGTAATTGTAGACGCCTAATCGGACCAAAAAGAGATGAAATAAAAAAAGAATTATTGCACCAATTACCAAGAAAATGGCAAAGAGAAAAAACCAAAACACTTATTAATAGTAATAATACCAACCCTCCACAGCTCTACAAGTTACCATCTCTTCAAAAAGCAAGAATAGATGCCAAAAATGAGGAATTGGGAATCATTAAAGGTCAGACTCTATTTGAATCATTTGCATATTTAAAAGTGAATAATCCCTATGGGCACTACATTAGGGACATTGGATACGATTCCTTTTTTGTTTTATTTTGGTCCTAACAATAAGTTGATCTTTATAATGATACTTTGAAGAATTTAGAAAATTCCATATCATCTGACTCTACAGGATCAGTTTGTAGATCAATCAAAAGACTAGGACCAAAAGATAGACATATCTTTTTAACAATCTTGACTACTCACGTAGAAAAGAAGATTGTACCACTATCTCAAATGATCTCCGAACGAAATTATGCTAACGTTATTAGTTATTGGATTCGTGAGTTTTTAAGATCAGGAGCTGAAAAACCTCGCCGAATGGTCACAGACCATGGCATGGGATTGAGAAACGATTTATGCTTAGGACTAAACAATGTTACATTTAAACAATATAATAATATATGTCTGTTGCTTTTAAAAGGTGAATTAAAGAGTCATACATTGTATACACAAATGGCAACAGATATATCTCATTTAGTCCATCTCATAGAGCGTTGGCCGAATTTCACGAAAATGCCTTCAAAAGTGCAACAATTATACAGACATTGTTTAGGTATTCTATCTACAATCGACAGTTTGCTGAACTTTGAAATATTTTTTAAAGTTGTAATCACACTTGCATATAGTAAAACATGCAACAGTGACTGTACTAAAGCTTTTGGTTTAATAATAAAATTGATCAAATCATTTGAGTTCGATGACAATATTAAATCAAGAACAACAGAAAATGAAGACTTAAATGTAGTTATAGTAACTGAAAAAAACTATAAAGAAGAAGATAACAAAAGCATAAATGGACTCATTGACAGTATAGGTTTACAAAACCTTACGGATAATGAGTTTCTTCTAGATAATGATTATTGTTATCCTTCTTTTGCGGAAAAGTTAATTGAACTTTGTCATGAATTTCCTTGCTGCACAAATACTACGCTGAAAATATTTGGAATCGAAGAGAAAGTTGCTACATCATCAAGAAGTGAAGCTACATTTAGGGATGTCAAAGACAACGTTTTGTATAACAGAGTACCAATAAGGTCAGATAAATTTGTTTTGGAATATTGCAAAAACATAGATTCAGATGTGAAAATGAGAAGAAGCGAATTGAATAATTTAATCTTGAAAAAAATAAATGAAAAAAGACAAGTAAATATACAAAAGAGTAGATGCAGCAGTTATCTTTTTGAAAGTGATAAATGGAAAAAATTTGGTCAAACAACTTATCCATTGCAACTGCAATTTGAACAGTCCATCGATGATTGTGAGGTAGATGGAATTTCATTGAATGTTAGTAACGTTGGTAGTGTTGATAGTAATCTAAAATCCGTGGATCAGCTCTCTGTTATTCCTTCTTCTCATCAACTGACAGCTACTTCTTCACCTATAGATTCAAAGATTGAATTATTTAAGAAAATCGAAATAGAAACAAATCATAATTATGTTAAAAATATGAAGCCAGTATGAATGCACCACAGAACATCAAGAGTGTAGACTGTGTGGGTATTCCAAGATGATGAAAAAACCAGTGACACCTCTTCCAAAGACATCCATTGCTAAAATAAATAATTATGAGAATTTAGAAGAACAATTGAATATCTATTTTTCACAAAAGATTTACCAGTGTCAAAATTGTATGGAAAAAGGACTGGTATGTACAAATATTTTAGGACCTTATCTATGGATAGATGTGGAGAATGCATACCAAAGTTTAAATAGAAATGAATCTACAATATCTACTTATTTATCTGATTTAATAGTACATTTGGCAATTCAAAATCAAAAATTTATTTTATGTGGTGCAATTGAATACAGACCAGGACATTTTGTGGCACATTGTTACAATGCCAAATATAAGTATTGGGAAGAAAAAAACGACCTGCATGAATGTTCCATTAAATATTATAAAAATTTTCCAAAGATAAAGATTGCCAGCATTCTTTATGTTAGATGGGAAAATGATGTGAAATACTAATTAAATTACCTTGTAAGAGAACGTTAAATATAGTAATAATTGTTTATAATAAAATAGTGTCTACCTCGAATGTTACATGAAAATAGCCAAAACTAGAGAACAGCTATACCACTTCACTGCAGATTGCTAGAAAATGGATATTACTTCATGATTTCTACAATTAGTTATATGAATTTTTCCAGCTTTAATCACAATTGCACTAGAACTGAAGTAAACCTGAAATGAAAAAACTATTCAGCAAAGCATCTAAACTTTTATCTATAATAATAGTTGTTAATTCTCTAATTCAAATTATTGAAAAAATTGTCTAAATTTGCAAATTATATTTCCACCATCTTAAGGACTTAAAATATTAATTATATATTTCACAGCTTATTCTCACTTCTATCCACATTTTATACCATAAACCACAGTACACAGTTGACAGTATACACTTCAGCGTCACAGCTTTCATATACTGATGCACTCCGATGACTCCGATATGACGCTAAGAAAGTCATTTTTATATAGTCGTAGCGCATCTATGTCATTCATACAACTACACCTAGCGACAGCGATGTGAAGAATCGTATTCATGCAGCGATGAGAATCCGATGTTTAACCCAGGAGTATGAAAAACTGAATTTTTCTAGATAGCCGTGATGCCTCTAGGTCTCTTTTATAACCATGGCCGTACTGCTGTCGGCTGTTGTTCCAGTCCATCGTTCCAACGTTTGAGTTGTTTTGAAAAAGAGGTTAATAGCAGACTATTGAACTTTGTTGTTTTTTAACATAGATTTTTATTTGTTGTACTTGATAAATACACAAGATGATAATTTTTAAGCAATCTGTAACGTTTTTTCTGTAAGTTATATGAAAGGTTAGATTTTTCCTTGCGAGTTTTTATGTTCTTATTTGAAAGTGATTATCAACAAAATTTTGTGCAGACTTTTGAAATAAGTTTTGCAAAATAAATATTACAATATTCACACCACTTGATCAAGTGAAAAATAGGCATCTTTACGGTTTGATGCTGTGAGTTGTGAAATAGCTTTTACGTGTACAAGTTCTGTGTATTATTCAGTTCAACGCTGGGACTTATTCAAAGGTGACAATGTTTATTTTGATTTTGATAATAATGCATTATGAATCCATGAATGTCATGAATTTCCTATAAGTTTTAGGCACATTATCTACCACAGTGTATTACTATATTTAACGTTCTCTTACAAGGTAATTTAATTAGTATTTCACATCATTTTCCCATCTAATATAAAGAATGCTGGCAATCTTTATCTTTGGAAAATTTTTATAATATTTAATGGAACATTCATGCAGGTCGTTTTTTTCTTCCCAATACTTATATTTAGCATTGTAACAATGTGCCACAAAATGTCCTGGTCTGTATTCAATTGCACCACATAAAATAAATTTTTTATTTTGAATTAATCAATGTTTCTCTCAATGTTTAAAAATAGGTGTTTCGGAGTAGACAGCCCGTATTTACATACCTCATTATTTACAATTTTTTATTCGTTCTTTGAATACCTTTGATGTGATGATACAAAAGTTGGAATTTGTATTTGATGCCAAGTAAAAGGACATATTTGAGTTACATATCTGCATTGCTCAGAGAGTATGACAGACCGGAGCTCAAAGTCGAAGTTAAAGATACATAAAGGAACAAAAGCCATTCTGACATTGGTCAAATATGTAGGAAACCTTTATATGTTTATGCCATACTCTGTCAACAAACAAACTACCATGGTCTTTGTACCTTTTAGAAGTATTGAAAACTACACGAATATTAAACCAATTACTCCCAATGATTCTACATTACTTATGGTCCTTATAATAAAAAAGTTTCTTTCGTACAAGAAAAATTAACAGTACATTTTGAAAACAACAATAAATTTTTAACTGTTAAGAAACTTGAAAGAAGTATTGAGATATCTCACTAGGGCAACATTGCTGTGGAAGAAACTATTGAATTACTACATACAAGAGGACTGTTAAAAGGTTTGTCAATTTAATTTTTGTCTTATTTCATTGAAATGAAATAGAAAAAAAAATTAATTGTTTAATGATAGTCTTTTGTGGTTAATTTTCTTGTGTTGTAATATAAAGTTTCTAGTTATAAAAATACCAAAAAATCTAATTTATTCATTTTAGGTTATTTTTCCTTGTATGAATATACAAGAGACTCAAACTAAAAATAAACAAATATATAAAGTTTTGACACAGTTTTACCAGGTCATGTTTCAGATATATACTATAGATATCAAATCGGTAATATTTATACTTCTCACAACCGAAATAAGAAAGATTAAGTTGAATTAAACTTGTGACTTCATTTTCCACTTTTTTGTGGATGAAAGAATTGCTACATGACTAGATGTAATGTACATAGTTATGAATATTTATACAATTATATAAATAAATACATTATTGACATGAGATTAATAGATCACATATATACTATATATGATGATTGGTTATCAACGATATGGTTATTATGATCATCCTGCCAAAAGGATTTCATAGTATTATTTTAGAATTGCAATATGAAAGCTAATTGGTTAACTGATTCAATTCATTATACCTACCTAAATACCAACAGAAACAAAAAATAATTTAGTTGGAAGTCCTATTCAAAACTTTAGATTAGAATATACATTTTCTAGAACAGTAGCTAGAACAGCATTACGAAAGCTATCGATGTTACAAGAGCCTTTTTTAGTAGCTGTAAACCCGCTGTCTTTCATTCATACTTGTGATTATTTAAATGTGTTTAGATTTTTCTATAGATAAAAATTTGATTTGGGAAAGTAAACTGCAAGTTGCTGATCAACGTGAAAAAATTTTAGCTGTACAAAATAGAAGAATTGTATTTTATAACGATTTAGACGATCGATTGAATTACTTGAAAACATAAAGATGTTTAATCTTTTCTGTCAACAATCGAAAATGTCCATTAAGCTTATAAAAATACTACTACAGTAGTTGCAGAATTAGGTAAGAATATTCATATACACTACTTCTAATCTATCTTTTAACAAAATAAATGGTCTAATTATTTCTTAACAATTTCAGCAGAAAAACTTAAAGGAGAATCTGAATATGTTCCTAATAGAGAGCAGATAATATAGTGTATAATAGAATGCAAAAAGAATAACAAACGTAAAGATGTAGTACTCCATAAGAACCAAATATTATAATAACAATCCAGAGGAAAAGATTTTTGCAGAGAAAGCTACTTTCAGGTTTGAATTTTCCATTGAGAAAGATTCGGATAACGATCTTTCTCGTGCATAGGAGTAAGGTGATTATAAAATAATGACCCCATACAGGCGAGTGTTATTATATGAGTCTTCAAAGTTACAGCAGATAATTGATAAGATAAAGTCGCAGCTTGCGTCCTAATAATTTTTACAAACGAACTTCATATTCTAAATAATTGTGAAGGAAATCAATATATTTTAATGCAAGCGAATTTTTGTAATTCTTGGATTGCATATTATAAGACAGTCGCGAGTAGGAATAATGTTCGTATTTTTCTATTTTACACGACGTGGTAGATTATAAAAATGTTCATATTGTATCGATACTTAATTATTACTTCTTATTGTCTACTACAAAGCTCACGTTATAACGGCTATGATATACAACCAATGTTGTTTCTTGAATGAAAATTGTCTATTTATATATTTATATAATAAAGAATTCAACATTAAATAAAATTCGGCAATTCTCACAATCATTTTCATAAACATGATATTTATAATGTGTACTGTAAAACCTATGTTTAATTTGGAACAAGATATGTGAATTTAAATCGATTAATTCTACTCGAATTTCTTCTTTACTTCAACCAGCAATAAAGTGCTACAGATACATGGAGAAAATAGCCGATGGAATAGGAACGGTTTATTAGCAATTTTTTATGCAGTTTCTATCATAAAATTTCGTACTAATGAACTGTAATGAAGATAAAACTTAATGATTTGTTACTGCTATATACTTTAGATACTTCAAAGATTTTTCATACATGCACAGTTTTGAATGTAGGCAGTAATTTCGAAAAAATGACGACCCTTGGTTTACTCACCAAAATGCCTGCGCATTTACTTGATTCTTACAGCATAATTTCTCACCGACTCAACAAACATAGTGATGTAATATATATATTTCATATTGATAGGATTGAAAGTAAATGCAATTTAAAATAGTAGATTTTCATACACGTTTATTTTTCAAATCAGCTTATTTATTAAAATTAAACGAATGTTCTATTAAACATAGTGAAAGGGACGGGAGTGAGCAGAAAGGGGTTTGTAGGTTGATTGATCCAAAGAACTTCTTTTTGTTTTAATGATATTTTATTAACAACACTCTGAACAAAATCTGCCTATATTGTACGCGTGATAAACAAAAATTGAAGATCGGTCTGAGTCGAGTCGCTTCTTTATTCCATCCTCCCCAGAGCCGAGTTTAGACCTTTTCCGACCCCTGGGCCAAAAAGACGGCGGGGCCTACTTAAGGCGGATGATTTGCCAAGAAATTTTCGAAATGATTTTCTTAAACTATTTAGGTGAAAAAAAAAACAACATTTATATCCAATCTTATTTATTATTTTAGAACATTCTTTTTCTCTCGCTTTTATTTAAAAACATTTCTTTCTAATTTTTTTATTGACAAATTCTTCTATAATTTCTTTAAAATCTATTGTCTCTAATAATTCATTCTCAATACATAGAAGACTGTACTCATTCAAACGTTTTTGAGACATGGTAGTGCGGTGCTCGTCTTTAATTAATTTGAGTCTTGAAAAAGATCTTTCTCCACTAGCGCTGGTTGGCATAATACTCAACAAAATTCTTAGTGAAATTTCAACATTCGTAAAAACCTTAAAGAGATTCTGGTCATACATAAATTTGTAAATTTCACCGATGCACACTTTTCCTTTGAATTCAGCTTTGATTGACAGATAACTCTTGAAGTGAACAAACTCTGAAGCTATATTTGCGCTGTCCAAATCCTTTGGATAGTATTCACATAATTTCTCAGCTGATTTTTCAATCCCATTGTCATCTAAATCCAAAATATCTATAATGAAAGAAAATCTTTCCAACAAAATTTTGTATTGCTCACTTCTGCGAGATAATTCAGCTGACAGCCTATCGATTGCTACGAAGAAAACTTCGACTTTGAATTTTTCTTTCCCCTGCAAAACTGTATTTTCTGACGAGTTACTTGGATGCTCAATTCTGGTACTTATTCTTTTAGCGCGTTTATTCATGGTTTTATAGGTTTCAGTGCTTACTAATTTTTTAGCTTCAGCTTCGTAGTGGTCAAATTTCGTTCGCAAGCTTTTTACAAAAACTTCCAACGACGTAAGTAATTCTACAGTAACAGCCAGATGCGCACTCTCTTTTTGTAAGACTGTGGATGTTTTATTCATACGAGCTAATACTTCATTCCAGAAAATCGTGAGAAAAGCTGTTTCTATTTCATTCATTTTGCTGAGTAAACAGGAAGCTTGGTGCTGAGCATCTTTGTCCAACCTATCATCGTCTTTTAAGAATGTCAAGGTTTCTATAACTTTAGGATAACCTTCTTTCAATGCATGAACAGCGTCTGCTCTTTCAGACCAACGCGTACCACACAATGCCTTCAATACTAAAGTTATATTTTGACAATTCAAAACATTCCATCGATACGGCGAAGCCGAGAGAAAAACGTACAGACCCTGTACATGGTTGAAAAATGATATCAGTTCAACGTGGCAAGAACATGAATGTACGCCAACTAAATTCAACGAATGGCAAGAACAACCAACAAAAACGGCTTCGGGACAGAGTACTTTAAACCTTGCTTGTAAGCCACTGTAGCAGCCAGACATATTAGGTGCATTATCGTACCCCTGTCCTCGACAATCAGCAATAGCGATGCCATAGTGATTTAAAAATCCGACTACAACATTAAATAAGTATTCGCCGTCGTGCTTTGTAATTTGTATGAATTGTAGAAATCGTTCGACTGCTTTTCCGTTTATAACGTACCGGACGACGAACGTTAGTTGATCAGTGTGACTTCTATCAACGGTAGAATCTACTGAGATAGAATAATACTTGGCAATTTTTAATTCCGTTATAATAAGATTTAGCAACTTCATTGCTAAAATTTCTGATAGTTCAGTAGCAATTGAATGAGACAAATAACTAGTCACTCCACTCCCTGCGTTTCCATACTTTTTTATGTGTTCCCTTAGTAGAGGGTTGTGTTTACTAATCAACTCTAACATTCCCAAGTAATTGCCATTGCTTTTGTCTCTGAATTTCTCACTACTGCCTCAAAGAGGGAGGCCTCTCGATGTTAAAAAAACGATTACGTCAACTGAAAATTCTAGAATACTTCTCCAATACAATTGTTAATTTGCAAATTGTTTTGCCAACTGAGAGTCAATACAATTGATTGCTTTTTTCCGTTCTAAGTAAGTCAGCATACTTTTTCTGTGGTCTATGCTGTTTTCGTGCTCTTTCAAAGCTTCATGAGCGTGTTTCCAGTCATTAAACCCTGTTTTTGCGAAGGGTGAATTGCTGTCAGAAAAAAGACGACAAGAAAAACAATACACTCTACCGGAACTTGGAGAATATATAAGCCATTCGCGATCAACCAGTTCGCCGTTAGGAAGCTCTCTCTTAAAAGCACTCTTCGTGAGATAACGATTTTTTATTTTTTCGCCTTCTTGATTTACGCGCAAGGATTTTCGAAAATCGTTCTCAATATTTTTATGAGGCCCCTGTCTAATCCAATAATCAAATATATTTTTCTCAATTTTCCACAGCTCTGGATCAAGCTCATAACTAGAAATCTCACTGTTACCACTACTTAGAGTACTTAATACACAGTCAACGATTGCCACTCGTTCACCTTGTTGCATAGCATACTCATCGACAACTTCAATAGAGTTTTTTGTGCCTTCCGCAACATTTTCGATTTTATTAATATTACTTACAGCCTTATTTTTATCATTTCCATTTTGAGCATTTTCCAAATTACCTTGTTCATTTTCAATGTTTCCTCCTTCGGGAGCAGGTATTGTTTTTGCAAGAAACGCATCAATTTTCGGTAACTTGTCCCTTGCAGCTGAAGCTTGTTTGGCTTTCTTTCGTTTCGCAGCTCCACTTTCGTAGACTCTGTTATTCATTCTAGCTAAGTTCAAGATACCTTTAAAAAATAACATAATGTATCAACGAGATTGCACAGGAATTCCTTTCGGAATTCAATTTATTAAATAACTGAAACAAACAAGAGACAATATGATTTGCATACTTACAATCTCGTACAAGTCCAACAAAATAACAATAGAAATAGAGTGCGATTTGATCCTATTTGTATTTTATATGTATGTCACTTTTATTTTTTAAATAGGTTTGTGCATCACTACAGTTTGAGCAGTCAAAAATGAGATGGAAAAACGTTTATACGGCTCAGTATTTTGCTAATACCGTGTATGTACATACGTTGAAAGCACGCACGACTAAACAAACTCTGTTGTTTTTGCAATATGGTCGACGCCACTGTTCTCTCGACTCCCTAGAAAAAAAAATGACACGCGACGCTCGGCGACACTGTTTCCGAAAACTCGCGAGGTTTCAAGTTCGCGGATCCCTCCGACCATACCGTAAAAAATATCGTATACAATCTTCTTTCAAAATTAAATGATATCAATTTATCATGTTATATTGATAGAATTTACATACAATAAGAAAATAACTAGAGCAACAAGTGATCAGCAATCTTTGGGAATATTATTGTAATTATTGTATCTTTTATATAAATAATCAGGTCTGTACACTATGAATTAAATTTTCAAGCCTGATAAATCTTATAAAATGAGTACGAAAAATGCCTAACCATGCGTGATACTTTCAAATTTATCAATATTTTATATAATATTTAATATGTTACAAAGTCGAACTGAGATTTCGAACAGTGATATTTTTCGTTTGGTTGCTCAGTCAGTAACTCGCGAGTCGAATTCTTTCTACGTTTCTTCAAAGAAAAACCTACGTATTACCTTCACTCTATTTATTTTGGGTTCAAATTTTAAATTCGAATCTGATTTTGAATACTATTCAGTTAGAATGATTACCAATTCCTTTCAAAAATATTTACATTAATTTTATCTAGTATTGCGCAAATTTATTGGCAATTTTAAAATTTTTCTGAAGTGTTTCTTCATTACGTAGCTGATATTTTTCATGTTCGCGCGGCCTGGTTTCCACGGCGGGGCCCCGGCCTGGGCCCAGGTAGGCCCATGCCTAAACTCGGCGGTGATCCTCCCTACTCTCGCCCCCGCCGGGGCTGCATTGAATCGTTGGCCTCATTGGGCCTGATCCATCGCACCCGCATTAGCCACACCCTCCTTACGCTCGTTCTGTCTCGCTCACTCTTTCGCTTGGTAGCCTACCGGTCCACGGGTCGGCCTAATCGCCTTCCCTTTCCGTCATAGTGACCTGTATTTTGAAACCCGAAGTTTTCTTGGAAAGGTCTACAGCCTTCGCGAGCGAACTCTGCGAATCTGTCAGGGCTTTACGGCCACAGAAACGCTTAGGCGCCTGTGCACGTCAATGGAGCGTAGAGCTATGAGAGAGGCTCGCATTCGGATTTGGCAAATTAATCAATTCGCGAGTTAGAAATACCGCATTACAATCTTAAAATTAAACGCATCGTACAAAATAACCGAGAGCCAAACGCGTGTTTCTATTTTTGGGCCTGCATTTTTCCTTTCGACTGCAAGGGAAACGGGTTTTTCCCTGAACGTGCGAACCCTTATTAGGTTTTCCCCGTCGCCGTCTGTTGCTAACGAGCAACACATGCGGGGCAAGTGTCCCGATTCGAAAGGGAATGATCGAGTTTCCGTTCCCGTTTGTTTCCTATGTGTGATGTTCGTATCACTTATAAATAAAATAATTCGAACTCTCGTAATCTAGCTAATGAGTAAGAATTTGTTTCCAATGATTTTACTCTAATTGTCAAGAAAATAGATAAATAAATCAAATGTAATAAGTAAATCAAATATACATAAATAAGTACAATGTTTCGAGGAAAGTCAGACAATGCCCTAGTTTCTTATGGTGCGAATTGTCCCATAAGCAGAGCTAAAGTCTTTCTTTGATAGGATATAATTCGGCCCAAGTTTCTTATAGCGCGAGATTTTCTATAAGTCGAGCTCAAATTATAAGGAAAGGATAGTTTTGCTTAGTTAATCACAATGAGAGAAAGAACTTAGGTATAATCCAAGTTTATTCAGACTCATGCGCTCACTTTGCAAGGCTAGAAGTGAATGCTAGCCTGTGCAAAGGTGGGTCTATTTATACATAGATTTTCCCGCTTATTTTTGCAGGAGAGATTTCATCGAAAATTCGAGAGACATTCGCGAATTTTGAGAAATGAGTTTTCTTAATTTACCAGTAAATAACCATTAATATTAAGTTTTTAACACATGTAAACTTCACAGAATTTATTATTTGTTGATTTTATACAATATACAATTATCGCCAATAGTGTCGTCAAAAGTTATTAACTAATAAAGTTAATTAACGTGATATTACAATATTTACAATAGAAAATTATTAAATTTTCATATAACTTTATAGTTGATTAATTTTGGAAGTATTCTCCAAAATTAATTATTTAAATTAATTAATAACATTTGAATTATGACTAATTTTTCATATTTGTAACGGTTTTTTCTAATCTTATTATGCAATTATTAGATTAATTATCTAAGATTTCTAAATCATAAAGTTATCATTATCAAGTATAAACTTAATATTTTCGTTCTATATATAACTTATTGTTTAAATAAATTATTAATTGTTTATTTACTAATAACAGTTATTATTCATCTGTTATTAATGAAACTAATTCTTACTCATGTTTTATACTTATTCATTTTGCATATGACTTATTTACATTTTTCTAATATTTCATATGTTAACGTAATAAATAAATCAACTTTGCATATTGATATTCATTATTATTTCATAATTGAATGTGATTTTTGTTATGATATTATGAATCTACATGCTTTTACTGGTAAATTAAGAAAACTCATTTCTCAAAATTCGCGAATGTCTCTCGAATTTTCGATGAAATCTCTCCTGCAAAAATAAGCGGGAAAATCTGTGTATAAATAGGCCCACCTTTGCACAGGCTAGCATTCACTTCTAGCCTTGCAAGGTGAGCGCATGAGTCTGAATAAACTTGGATTATACCTAAGTTCTTTCTCTCATTGTGATTAACTGAGCAAGACTATCCTTTCCTTATAATTTGAGCTCGACTTATAGAACATCTCGCGCTATAAGAAACTTGGGCCGAATTATATCCTATCAAAGAAAGACTTTAGCTTTGCTTATGGGACAATTCGCACCATAAGAAACTAAGGCATTGTCTGACTTTCCTCGAAACATTATACCTATTTATGTATATTCGAATTACTTATATTTGATTTATTTATCTATTTTCTTGACAATTAGAGTAAAATCATTGGAAACAAATTCTTACTCATTAGCTAGACTACGAGAGTTCGAATTATTTTATTTATAAGTGATACGAACATCACATTTGGCTTATTTGTTATATGTTTCTACAACCCGGGACGCGTACCTACTATCTTAAATGTTTTTAACAACCTCCCCCCAGTATAAGAATTTACGCAATTTTATACTTTCATGGACTAAATATTTTTACGAGTTTATGCACAGGTCGCATGAACTCTTTTTGCTTCGAACGTACTTTAACAATTCGTACTATCCCATCTGAAATGTTCGGATAGGTCTCGGTGACCTTTCCCTTTCGCCACGAATTACGAGGTCCTTGCAAATCAACTATTAAAACTATGTCTCCTATATTTATCGGTTCCGTCGGCGTTACCCATTTTGAGCGCGGAAGTAGGGTTGGCAAATACTCGCGCAGCCACCGTTTCCAAAAACCGTTCGCCATGTTCTGTATAGTCTCGAAATTTTTGCGCGGGCTTTCTATTTCTTTCTCGTACTTCTCCAGGTGCAAATGACCGGACGACGAACCTATTGAAAAATGATTTGGCGTTAGGGCCTCTTCGTCTTCGGGATCGACCGATACATGAGTGAGAGGGCGCGAATTCACCATGTGTTCGATTTCGTTAAGAAGTGTCAAAAGAGCTTCTTTCGTTGGAGCTTGATCGTTGAGCACATGGTATAGCGCGATCTTAACCGAACGAATTAATCGCTCCCACGCTCCCCCCATATGAGGAGCGTCTGGGGGATTGAAGTTCCATTTAAAGTTGTTCGTCGCCGAGAAACGCGTTTGCTCTTCTACTGTTTCCGACATTTTTACGATCGCTTCGCGTAATTCTTTCTCTGCCTTAACGAAATTAGTCCCATTGTCACTGAATATTTCGCGTGGAAAACCCCTACGACTAGCTAACCTCTGGATGGCCATAATGGCTGAGCTCGCGTTCAGAGTCTGTGCTAACTCCACGTCTATCGATCGCGTCGTCATACACATGAAGAGCACACCCCATCATTTCTCCCTTCGGCGACCAATCTTCATGAACATTGGGCCGAAATAATCGATCCCGCAAGAACGTAAAGGGCCGTTGACCGTACGCAACGCGGCACGCGGGTAAGTTTGCCATTGGCGGATTTGACGGCACGGCTCTGCGCAATCGACACGTTATACAATTCTTTGCCAGCCATTTCAGACGCGTACGTAGTCCCACGATGTGGAAGCGCTGGCGTAGTTCATTAATCACCGTTTGATTGTTCGCGTGGTCGTAACGTCGATGATACTCGGCAATTAATGATTTAGTCGCGTAGTGATTTGCGTCTAAAATAATCGGTCGGTGTCTCAACCAATCAGTTGCAATTTTAGTATCGATGCGCCCCCTTGCTCGTAGCAAATCACCGTTGTCGATAAACGCACCTAGCCTATACAATTTACTTCCTCGAGCTATTTCCTTTCCCCGTTTTAACGCGCGGATTTCATTCGAAAAGTACGCCGCTTGAATTATCCGGAACCACGTCTCCTCTCCCTTTATTGCGATATCTGACGCGGTCTCGCTCTTTTGGCTAATGAGTCCCGGTGATGTCGAGGGCTTTTGAGTGCGCGCGAGCCTTGTAATGCCAATACTGAAAATATTTTCTCGCGTATTCCATCGTTCGTCTCATTCTCCGCCAACCAAGTAGTCTAACCACTAACGAAACTTCGCCTATTTTCGGAGGATCGGCCAGCATGGTACCGACAAATAGTCTGCGAGACTCGAGTTTATTAATTTCGCGCTTTTCGGACTCCGGAAGGGCCTTTTGTTTTGGCCATGATTCGGGGCTTTTACGTAAGAAGTCGGGCCCGGTTAGCCACCTATCGCTTGACTTCATTGGTTTATCAGTTGAGCGCGTCGCCTCGTCTGCGGGATTCAGACTCGTTGGAACCCATCGCCATTCAGATAGCTTTGTTTCCTCCCCGATATAACCTAGTCTATTTGCGACGAAAGGTTGTTTTTCCCTCGGTTCTCCGCGAATCCAGTGAAGCACCGTCGTTGAGTCGGACCAAAAGATGCGTTCCGAGATTTTGATTTCGAGTTCTCGCTGAATCATGGCCGCGATTTTTGCCCCCAGAACTGCCGCTTGCAGTTCTAGTCGCGGTATCGTCATTGGTTTTTTCTGCGTGACGCGAGCTTTCTCGAAAACGAGAGAAACATGAACTTCCCCGTCATGGGTTTCGGATCTAAGATACGCGGCCGTCGTGTAAGCTTTCGTGCTTGCATCACAAAATGTATGCAGCGTTGTGTTCGCGTAATCGGTTTCCCTGGCAATATAACAACGCGGGATCTTGCATGTCTCCATTTTCGCGAGATTCATTAACCATTTTAACCACGTTTTGAATTCCTCTTGCCGGATTCGCGAGTCCCAACCGATCCCACTATGCCAAATGTCTTGTAAAATTAACTTCGCTTGAATCGTGAACGGCGCGATTATACCGAGCGGGTCATAAACAGACATCGCGATGCTTAAAAATTCCCGTTTCGTCGGTTTATCTTCGTCTCGCAATAAATTCGCACGAATTTTATTTAAGCCTACATTAAAACTAAAGGAATCGTTTTCTCTATCTCAAAACACGCCCAGAGTCCATTCTTCCTTATTACAGAGGTTCGCCTTCTCTGCGGTATCTAATCTATTTTCTCTGTTTACATCTTCAACGACACGCGAGTCGTTCGAGGCCCAACCGTGCATGAGAAAATTCGCGGTCCTATTAATTTGGCTCACATCGTTAACACGCGACCTCATTTGGGAGATGGATTTTCCCGACGAAAGGTAATCATCCATGTAGCTATTTTTTATGATGCTACGAACCGCTTCCAGCTTGATGTGAGCGAATCTTTCTGCATTCTTATTTTTTATGTAGATCGCGCTACACGGAGAAGATTTTGACCCGAAAATCAAGCTAGTGTTCTCGTAGATGTTCGGCTCCTCAGTTCGATTCGCGCCTCGCCACAGAAATCTTTGCGCACCCCGATCGCGTTCTACTAGCTTTACTCGCAAGTACATATCTTTAATGTCTGCTTTAACCGCGATAGGATATTGACGGAAACGCATTAGTACCCCAAGTAAGGACTCAAGTAAATCGGGGCCGGTCTTGAGTAAGTCATTCAACGAGACTCCTCCCGTTTTTGCTGCGGCGTCGAAAACGAGTCTTACATTGCCGGGTTTATTAATGTTTTGCACCCCAAAGTGCGGCACGTAGAATTCGCGTGGCCTCATCACATCTTTCGAAATCTTTTTTACGTACCCGTTTTCTTTTAACCTATCCATCTCTTTGTAATACCGTTCCGCGAAATCGGGATTCCTGTCCAACTTTCTCTCTAACGCGAAAAGTCTCTTCAACGCTGTCGCCCTACTGTTTATTTTCGGCATTACTCCTGGCTTCCAAAGTAACCCCGTTTTCCACTCGTTGTTCTTTAAACGCGAAGTTGCTTCTAAAATCGCCCGTGCCCTGTCATGTTTAGTATCATTCGTCTCTTGTGATGAAAAACCTAGATTTTCGAGTTCTAAATATTCGTAAATCGTGCGCTCTAATTTTTCAATTTTCAACTGCTCTTCGTGAGTCGAGGTTTCTTCGGAAAGGCTTGAAAAATATACGTTGAGTTCTTTGTTTAATCGTTCCCCTTCTCGAGTAAAACCGTGTACCGTCCAACCCAAAAGCGTGCGCGAAATTACAAGTCCACCATTTCCGAGTCGACGCGATTCTTTGCTCATAATTAAAGGCCAATTGTCTTGCCCAATAAGAATATTTACCGGTGCATTCTCATACGGATGTAAAACGATGCTCTCGCGTTCTTTAATATGTGCCGCGAAATCGACTGATAAAGTTTGACGCGACAGATTTAATCGCGGAACAATTAACGCGTGCTCAATCTGTTGTTTCCCGAACGGACCGTCAACAACGAACGCCACCTTCTCGCAACATATCCGCTTCTCAAATTCGTGCAAACCCGTTAATCTAATTTCTATTTGCTGTCCTTGTAAGCCTAAATTTCGCGCAAATTGCAAGTCTATTAACGTTGTTGTTGCCCCTCCATCTAACAACGCGCACGTCGCGGCTTCCCCGTTCGGACCTTGAACTCTTAGTGGCACAATGCGCAAAAAACCTACCCTCCAATCTAGTCAATCTTTTCGACCCGGCGAATCACACATATTTCTATTATTGTCTCTATCGTCACGGCGTTGGCTCTCTCTGCGATCATCGCGTCTTTGATCGTTACAATTTTCTTCCCTATTCTTGTCACGATTCGACGCGTTACGGTTATTATTTTTTACGGCATGCAGAAAGGTATGGTGGTTATATCTGCAAACTGTGTAAGCGTTTTTCTTGTCGCACTGATGACGCACATGACCCTGACGCAAACAAATGTAGCACAATCCCATCTTTTTTACTAAAAACCACCTGCGATTGACGTTCTCTCTGGCGAAATCGCGGTAATTGGGTACATTATGATTTTGCCGATGGCAATGTAAACATTCGCGTCGCGGTTCACTTTCTTTCTCGCGGGTTTCCTCCGCGGGTTGCCTTATCACCGTATACGTTGCGGCCGTTCTTGTGATTCCCTCCCGCCTACCTGACGATCCCGAGGAGGTTTTGTTGCTACTATTCGCTGGTTTAACTGTGTCTATATGAAAGACGCCCGCGCGGATTGCCATTTCGGCCTCATCGCTGATAAAAAGTGCAAGTTTTTCTAATCGGGGCGTATCCTCCAACTTATCTGAAAGAGCGCTACCCGCGTATCGGTTGTATGAAAGCTTTATCTCCTCTGGTATCTTTTTTTTGGTGCTCTCAAGAATGTCCATACTGTATAAGTACTCGTTTAATTTTAACGATTTTAAGGCTTCGACCCCACTTCTAAGTTTAGTCGCGAACAAAACTAAGTTACATTTTCCATCTTTCAAGTTCGGCAAATTTTGCAAGTCGTCTACAATTGATTTCGCGATTGAAAATCGATTTCCATAATGCAAATTGAGTTCTTTTATTATCTTATCGGGATCATCTGTCGTAGTTAGCAAGGTCTCTACCAGGTCATACGCGTCACTCTTCAAAGCCCGCGCTAAACGCCCGATATTTCTACGATCGCTGAAGTTTTCCGCGGAATCGAAATACGTTTTTTTAAATGTATCTAACGCAACGGTTTCCCTGAAAATTCGGGCAGTTTCGCATTTACATTATTAACGCCGCTAATCGTACGCATTGTATTTGCTATTGTATCCGATAATAAGATAAGAGCGTTTTCAGTATCGTACCTGACTCGCGAGTCATTCGATCGCCGAAATCGCTTTCTGCATCCCCGTTCGCTGTTGTTCCCGCTGCGAGAATGATTTCTGGCTCGATGGGCGGGTTGTACCTTGCTGCTGTCTGATGCGCTGGGGGCTGTTGTTGGTCGAGGGTCGCTAGGCCGGCTCTTTGTTGTATGTTGTTTGTGGCGGCGGGCACGTTGTTCCGGCTTTCTTCCCCTGGATTTCTCTGTTGTTGCGCATCTCGCGGCAGATTGATTAATGGCGGTGGTGATGCATTTCTTTGCTGTTGCCGTTGTTGCGTCTCTTTCGTTTTGCGCGCTAGTTGCTTGCGCATTTTCTTTGGCGGTGGGTCTTTTCGGGTTGAATTGTCTGAAGGTAGTGGCTTCTCTCATCTTTTGGCTCGTGTTGCTGGGGGCTATCCTCCTTGAGGAACCTGGGCCTGTTTTCTGTTTAAGGGAGCCATTTAAGACGACAGAAATCACTGACGCGCACAAAACTATTCACTTTAACCTTTTTTGACACTTTATGCTCAATGTTTCGTATGTCTCACCAGGGGTACTAATTGAAAGGGACGGGAGTGAGCAGAAAGGGGTTTGTAGGTTGATTGATCCAAAGAACTTCTTTTTGTTTTAATGATATTTTATTAACAACACTCTGAACAAAATCTGCCTATTTTCTACGCGTGATAAACAAAAATTGAAGATCGGTCTGAGTCGAGTAACTTCTTTATTCCATCCTCCCTACTCTCGCCCCCGTCGGGGCTGCATCGAGTCGTTGGCCTCATTGGGCCTGATCCATCGCACCCGCATTAGCCACACCCTCCTTACGCTCGCTCTGTCTCGCTCACTCTTCCGCTTAGTATCCTACCGGTCCACGGGTCGGCCTAATAGCCTTCCCTTTCCGTCATAGTGACCTGTATTTTGAAACCCGAAGTTTTCTTGGAAAGGTCTACAGCCTTCGCGAGCGAACTCTGCGAATCTGTCAGGGCTTTACGGCCACAGAAACGCTTAGGCGCCTGTGCACGTCAATGGAGCGTAGAGCTATGAGGGAGGCTCGCATTCGGCTTTGGCAAATTAATCAATTCGCGAGTTAGAAATACCGCATTACAATCTTAAAAGTAAACGCATCGTACAAAATAACCGAGAGCCAAACGCGTGTTTCTATTTTTGGGCCTAGATTTTTCCTTTCGACTGCAAGGGAAATGGGTTTTTCCCCGAACGTGCGAACCCTCATTAGGTTTTCCCCGTCGCCGTCTGTTGCTAACGAGCAACACATGCGGGGCATGTGTCCCGATTCGAAAGGGAATGATCGAGTTTCCGTTCCCGTTTGTTTCCTATATTTCTACGACCCGGGACGCGTATCTACTATCTTAAATGTTTTTAACACATAGTCTGCGTTTTAATAAATCTGTATTTTAATTATAGCATTAATAATAAATCCGGGTTTATAACGTTTTTTTATTGTCTATTAAGTATAAAAACCAAAAAGTTTTGCTAATTTGAATTCCCGTATTGCAACGGAAAAAAAGGATTTATTCATCATCACATGAAGGTACAAATTAAAATATTTGTTTTTAAATGTAATGTAAATTACCAGGTATACCTTTGAGTGGTTTTTTCTCCGGAACTGCAACATTTTCTCGCCAAGAGAATCGATTTTTAAAGATATGATTTTCTGGCTTTTCTGCGCTTTTTAGATGAATACAAATTACAAAATAATTTTTTTCCAATGGTACAATTAGTTTCAAGTTCATTAACATTTTCTTTTCGTTCAATTTCTAGTATTTTTGCGCCGTGATAAAAATTTTTAAATACATTTATTCCAAAATCATAATTTTGTACCACTCTATGCTAATGACAGCACTTACATGTGTAAGACTGCTGTACGAATATGTTATTTTTCTTGATAAATAGGAGGGGTACAAAAAGTAAATTTAGATAATTTTTATAGTATAAATAGACATAAAGCTATTTACTTTAATTTTCTTAAGATAATTCACCATTTATCTGTCAGGATCATAAATTTTATTAAAATTTTGCATTTTACTGTGTTTCTAAGAAAAACGCTGTATAATTCAAATTCTACAGGGGTATAAATTATATTTTTGGTTTTCGTAGATGGTACAAATTAAGAAGAAGACATTCATAATCTTTTACGTTAAAATTTCACAATTTTTCCGCCAAGAAAAGAAATTTTCCGCAGCGCGGAAGACACGAAATTAGAATCGTCGAATTAGACTATGAATTAATTTTTTTCTCAATATTTTCGAGGGGTTCAAATACCAAAATAACTATTTTTTAAATGGTACTGATTTAGGCAAGTCTGGTGGTGTATTTTGTTGTAGGAAATAAATATTTTTCCTATCAGAGTTTCCTACTTTATCATCCGAGTAATTAGCTGTTTTTGGATATAGGAGTTTAAGAACACACGTTAACTTAGGACTATGTATATTAACATGTCTAATTAAATTTTAGAGTGTAAAAATTACAATAAAACTATTTTCAGTGGGTAAAATTTAAGGTAAAGCTAGAAATATATTTTTTTCTTAAGAAATAAAAGATTTTCCTGTAAAATTTACAGTATTTCAGTCGCACAAAAAACATTGTATTATTCAAATTCTACAAGGATACAAATTAGTTTTATGTATTTTTTAGATGGTACAAATTAAGAAGAAGGCATTCATATATTTTTTTTTAAATCGCATATTTTTCTGCTGCAAGATAGATTTTCCGCCACGCATGCGCAGTAATACGTTAATTTGAATTGCTAATCTACCCTACGAAAATCTTTTTTTTCTCTATTTTTAGAGAGGGTACAAATTCTAAAAGAGCATTTTTCTAATGGTACAAATTAAAATGAAACTAGTAGTATTTTTTTCTTTTATGATATCAATCATTTTTCTGCCAGGAGTATAAGTTTTCCGCAATATCGTTTTTTTCACTTTTTTTAAAAATTTTGGGGGGGTACAAATTCCAAAAAATGAATTTTCGGGTGGTACAAATTAAGACGAAGCTAATGGTAAATTTTTTTTTTTTTAATCAATTACTTTTCTGCCAGGGTCGTTTCGATTTCTTTTTGTTTCAATCTCTTGCGGGTACTACTATACCAGCGATAACGTCGACCAGTTACCATGCGTTAGCGCGCGTCGATAACTCGACGGGCCGGCTGTCACCACTAGATGGCGGTAGCCCTCTAAAGCACCTTGGGGGACTTGGAGCTAAGTCTAAAAAGTTAGCATCCCAGAATTCTTTTTTTTTAAGATAATCGATAAACTAATCATACCGTTAGATATTTCGTCAAGATAGCAACAACTTTTCTCTTTGCCGTTTGTTAGTTCGTCCACTGGAAATCCTTTAAAATTAATAAAATAAGTCTTGGGTGCTGGCCTTAGCATCCAAACCAAACTTGCGGTAAAACCTAGAAAAAGTTGGTTAAAAAAATTCATAAGTAATCCGATCGTTAGTTCGTCTTACGAACTAACGGCACCCATAATAAAATCATGAATAATTTGATTATTTAAGCAACTAAAAATAAAAAACTGTTTCGACCTTTGACTACTGGCTATATACTGGCTATTATTATACAGTATATAATATTATTATATACTATAGTAATATATTAGTGGTATATAGTAATATACTATAGTATTATGGTTATATATACTCTGCTATATTACTGGCTCCCGTTCAAACGCCAAAGCGGTGCGCATGCTTCCCGAATTATCCCCGCCGGTACCCGAACCTCCGCTCTTATTGTTTACTACACCTGTTTGACTTTAATACATCAGATCAGATCAAACTTTATAGTATCAATATCAAACATTAGTAAATATTAGTAACGAGTACCTATTGTCCAATCAATGGGTAAATGGAATTTAAAAAAGTTACGCTTCGCGTATTAATTTATCAAGTATGTAAGGAATTGTTCAACAGTGGCACTGGTAACTAAATAGCATACGAGCACACCAGTTTTCGTTTGAACACTTTTTAAAATTCCAAATTTAAAAACTTCCAAATTTAAAACCTCTTGGAGCTCCTAAACTCTAACACAGGCAGGGATAGGCCACTTCGTCTCCTATATGTAGTCTCCATGACCGACTGTGAATCTTGATCATAGTTCTATAAACAATATAGATACGATACAACTTCATGAATATAAAATTTTTTATAGAGTCATTGGATTCTCATCACTGCCTTATTTTCTTATTTTACAAGAATCTTTTTTACAGTATTACAGTGTACAAGATAATTTCATTTTTTATTATTTTTAACATATTTAATAATTTTGAGAAAGTAGAGGAAATACATTTTTCATCTCCCAAGGTTCAATTTTTTTCATTCAATTACTTTCTAAATATATTTAGTATTTAAAAAGTTATTGCTATTCAAAAAGTCAACAATTATCCATTGAGTTTTTATTTTTTTAAGCACCTGGAGAGATGCAATTTAAATAAAAGCATTTTTAGAGAGTTCAAATAGAACTACGTCAGCAGTTATTTTTTTCGTTTTTTTTATAATCTGGAGGCTAGGGAGATTTGTGAAGCTGACGCCCAACAAATTTTTTTTTTAATATTTTGAGTTTTCATGAGCTAAAACATTTTCTCCCTATTTTCGGATTAAGTCTCCGCTTGAAATTTTATTTCCGGATTTTCCGTTTTTATGAGAATTGCGAAAAGAAATCGGGCATTCGGACAGCGCGCAATACTCGTATGCATTGAACATTTTTCTCACGTTTAAAACGAAATAATATCGATAGCGGGTGATAGTTCCTTATTCCCGGATTACGAAACAATTTTCCTTTTGTCGATTTTCTATTCAAAATTGAGGAAAATGTAAATGATTAGTAATATGATTAGTAATATGCGGCAGTTAGTCGATAAAACAGGTCAAACATTTGCTAATCACCAAATATCCCTATATGAGTTCTACGGTGCGTACAGTGCTATCTGTGTCGTCTAGCAGTGTGGCTGTAGTAGTTTTGTATACATGTAAATCATTATGCAGAATGCAGTATCTTTACAAGTAAGGCTGCGTCTGTTATCATGTAATTTTATCTAATATTAAGCAAAAATAATTAATCTAAATCTGATTTATCGGCATATTACTAATCTTTACATTTTCCTCAATTTTGGATAGAAAATCGAGAAAAGGAAAATTGTTTCGTAATCCGGGAATAAGAAGCTATCACCCGCTTTTTAAACAGGAGAAAAATGTTCAATGCATATTGCGCGCTGTCTGAACGCCCGATTTTTTTTGGCAATTCTTTTAAAAACGGAAAATCCGGAAATAAAATTTCAAGCGGAGACTTAATCCGGAAATAGGGAGAAAACTTTTTAGCTCATGAAAACTCAAAAATATTTAAAAAAATTTTTTTGGGCGTCAGCTTCACAAGTCTAGGCTAGGGTATATATGGTAAAATACTCAGCTCCCGAACTACATGCCAATACAAACAAATAAATTGAGTGCTGTGAAATGAGACTCTGAGCTGCACATGCCGAATCACAGTGGCGTAGCCTCTCAAAATTTTCATAATATTTATTTCTCGTTGTAAGTGACATTTACAATAATGAGATGGCGAAATACATCATATTTAATGTATAATTTTACGCTGAACATATGGGTATACTTTTTACTTCCGTAAATACTATCGTTTTCGAAGAAAACGCGGAAAACGATAACATCGTACTTACCACCGATTTAGGATAAAAATTGCAGATTCGTGTTCCTGACGGTTGAAAACCCCTTGGCAACATGTTAACGCTATTTTCACGACATTTTTTAATCAGACCTCTATTTGATTGGGCTATAAAATTTACGTGTAAGTAGGCTGCCAAATATCTATTTTCAAATCAATTATATAGTTGCAAGCAAGTTAAGATTTTTATTTAACAATTTTTATTGTAAATACGAATTGGCAATTTTGGCATATTGTCCGATCAATAGTTCAAAATTACTGTTTCTTGATTATAATAAAAATTGTTAAATTACTATTTTTACATTCGTGCAACCACAAAATTGATTTTAAAATGATCTCTATAATCTCTAGTATTAACGGCAGTCTACCTTTATGTAAATTTCACTTTTTAAGAAAAGTGTACTGAGCAAGTGGAAAAGGGAGATACTCAAAATTTAGATGAAATGCAAGAACCGTTATCAAAACAAATCAAGAGTATGCAAATTGGTGATTATAAGCAGAATCAAAAAAGGAATCTCATAGAAATAGAAGGTACTGTCATAACTGAAGGACCGTTAACCAAAAAAATTAAAAAAGAATTCATGGAAGATCAAGGGAGAAAACATACTAGAGCGAATTCAAAAACTTTGCGTTATTTGAATGAATAGTATAAGTTGTTATTTTGCTTCAATAATTACAAATGTTTAAATAATATGTTATAACATTTAATAGATTTATTAGTGGAGCTGAAAAATTAAATGAGTATCAGAAGAAAAATTATTAGAACAAAACTAAAAAGTTCGAGTTACTTGAATTAATATTATGTATCATTATTTTGATTTAATTACTTCAAATTTTTTAATAATTATATTTTTACATTCAGTAGATTTATCTATAGAGTCAAAAGATTAAATATAACTAAATAGTATTTTTCTATGAGTAATAGTGTGTAGTCAGGCAATAGAACAAAGTGTGGTCGGATACTGAATCTAGTGGTCGGATACAAACGGATTGAACGTTTCATTTAACTAGAATTATTTATTATTTTATTGAGTAAGTAAATAAATAAATGTAATGTGATTGTTTTACTAAATTTTTGTAATTGGTGCAACAATGTAAATTTAAATGGTATAGATATTCTATATATTTGTTATAACCAGCTAAAGTCAATATCGGCTTAATGTGACGGTAACCGCTGCACTTACCGTACTAATATAACACTTAATAGGAAATCACTGTTATTGAGTAAATTTATTATTACATCGTACAAATAATGTTATAAATAACTGAAAAACAAAAAGAGCCCGCGAAGCGCGCTAAGGAACACTAGTATTATATTTTACATTCTATTGTCATTATCATATTGATAATATATCACTTTATGGTCACTAGTAACTTTAACAGATTTATATAATGTAAAATTCATAAATAAAATTAAATAAAATATAAAGATATTCCAGAAATTTAAAACAAACTTGCTACGCAGTGCACATAACATGTAAATACTATAATTATAAAGTTGGTAACATCTCGCACCAAATTATTTTTAATTTTATAATTTAATATTATAGTTTTTTTTTCGTTTACAATATTATTGTATTTTGCTAAAATATTCGGGTCTTATATTTATTCGCATGGTTAGAAATACTGTTTTTATCAAAGGACTTCTAGGAACTTGGCGATAAGACGTGTAGTGTATATATTAACTTAAATCATGTTATTTTATTGTGATATAATGATATTATTATTAAATTATGCAGAATCTACATTAATGAAATATTTTGAGGTCAAAATATTTTTTATAGAATAAAAAATCCCGTAGTATAAATACTCTCTACGGATATGTAGCATTCAACGAAATACAATACCTATTGTGTTGACCATATAATTGAATCAAATTATAGATTGTTGTATTGTTATCATCAACGTTTTTTTTAAATAAAATGTGTGCAATATGGTAACGAAAATTCTGCAGTGGAAACTGTGTCGGTTTCGCGCCGCGCGCTCATTACTCAACCACCTCGTGGCAGTACGTAATAAGCACTAAATAAATTCTATCGGTATGAGTAGGTACATAGGTAATGACTTTAACTTGTAGGTCAATGACTTAATTTTGACTTATATCATGTCGCACGATAAGTTTTAAAGAATTTCCTTTATTTTTCAAAAAAGTATTCAATGTATTAACACCTAAATTTACCAAAAAAACATCAAATTGGAATAAATTTTCGAAAAAATATCGAGATTTTTATTTCTTAAAATGAGAAATATTATCTAAAAATAAGTTTATTCGAATCGAGAAAATGATTCACTATATTACTTTAAACGGGGATCTATCCAGCTCTAAGATTATTAATTAATAGCCATTAGTAACCTTGTTAATAACTTCGTTAGTAATCTAAACGTGATTGGAATTTCTGGTTAAGATATAGAACGTAGGATTTGAAGATTGGTCTAGGAAAGAAAAGTAGTTGAAAGAAGAGAAAAACTAACATAATTATGTACTGGCAATTTTGTAGAAAATGTCAAGACTCCATAAGCTTGCACTTAGCTGAGACTTGGCTATTTAACATTTATGGGTTTCTGTAAAGTTTAGGCTAATACTACTTAAGGGTAGTTGAGATACACATCAACTCTATACACAAAAATATATATCCATGTGAAATGGCTATCGCTACTTGTTCGGAGACTGGCAAGAAAAATTAGGTAAATTAGAGATACAGATATAAAGTTGAAATATCATTTAGAAAAGTCCGAGAGTAATGTGCACCGGCTAAATCCAGGTACCGGCGGATCTAATCTTCTCCACTACATTTTTAGTCTTTTTTTAACGAGGCATGTACAACTGCGTCGTTAGGGTCTTATTGAACGGGCTCCCTTAAGCGCTTCCGTCTCTGTCTCTCTATCTCTCTATCTATTTCTCTATCTCTCTCTTTCTTTCTTTCTTTCTTTGTTGCTCTTGCAGACGACTGAGAGAAAGAGTGGAGCGATATGAGATCGCAATTTATAGTCATTGCTTTCGGCTTTCACCAAAAATAACGGCAACTGATTTCGTTTAATTGTTTTGTAAATGCTTATTGGCTCTTGAGTACATTAAGCGTTTATTTTATGCTATTTTTGCTTTTGAGATCTTGATGCTTGAGATAAATGTCATTGCTCGTTACGGGTGCTTACGTAGATAACGATTCGCTATTGCTTGGTTTCGTCGCCGACTCGAATCAACAAAGTGCAATAAGAGAAGTGCTTAAAATAAAACACAAAATTTCATATAGAGACGTAGCTTTGGTAAACAGTCTGCTTTAAGATTTTGTTTTTCAAAGGGGGGATACGCGTTTACTGCTGGCGGATACGTCAGCGACCGGTGATCTGTAAGGGTTGCCACTACGTGCAAAATGGATTTGGTCTGCAGCTGTGTACACTGCTTAATGGAGAAAATACAGACACTACGAGGGATTCATTCACTACTGGTTGAGGTGTCTTTAAATGTAAAGCTAACTTGTCTTTCATTTGATCAGTGTGCTCTGATGGATGAGCAAATACTTGCCATACAGTAGTGCATGTTCTGGGATTAACACTTCACCATACCAAGTATCATACATTCCAACAATTAATTCAACTTTCAGTTTGTGCCTACATGATAAAACTTGAATCGTACACTCTCTTGTTTTAAAAATAAAGAAAAAGTTACAGTAGCGGGACTGTTAGCAAGAATGAACATACTCAAGAAAGAAAGGAGCGAACATTAATTGATTTCTAATATATTCTATAATTAAATACTTAATATTGTATGAAGTCGAAATCGTTTTTATTAGAAGCATCGGCCCACAAAGAAAAAAATGATCTACACTTTTGATAAGATTTATATATTTATGGATGATTCGTAGGAATTTCGATAGGTCTGAAGACCCTGGGTAACGGATTTTTTTTCAAAATTTGCATAATGTTTATACATATAGAAGTTATTATTTTCTAAAATGTTCATACCGAAATATTAATTTAATCAAAAGTTATTAATTTTTTTCAAACAATAGAAAATAACTTAAAAAGTGGTTTTTCTTATTCTTGCTTATTTGTATTTCTGAGTTTTTTTAATATAAAAAAACTGTTGTTATATTAACGTGTCTGATATAAGGAAATTCATAGCACCGATAAAAAGAAAACGCTCTACGATTGTGAGAGTGGTTTAAGTGATGTTGACTACGTGGGTGGAAGGTACTATGGGGCGGTCACTATAAATGATCTTATACCGCCTGTTACAAATTATCTTTGGTTTGTACTTAATTTTACAAAAATATGCCACTTTCAAATATGATAATAAATGATAATAAAATTTTTTTCACTGCGTTCAATCGGGCTTAAGACTGACTTTATTAAATTTTCGGCAGTATTTAAAATTTTTTATTATTTGAATAAATAAAAATTAATAAATAAATGTAATTAATCATATTTATTACTTTTAATTTATTTATAAATTATTCTCCATCCATATTGAATGACTTTGCAAGCTTATTAAATTTGTATCTTAAATTAACTATCACTAATAGAAATGAAGACGTGAAATATTTGTATGTTTGATATAATCTCAAATTTTTTAATTATATTTTTCAATTAATTTCAATTACTTTGTGGTTTTTATTGCTATAGTATATGCTATCAATGTTGAGCATTGCTTGCAGAGCTTATTAGATATTTAATAACTTTTCTTCGAAACAAGATAACATAATTCTTATAATAATAACAGATAAACAATTACTGAATCATTTTAATAATTGATTACCTGTATCATGTCTAGGAATTTTGTCACATAATTTTCTGAAAAGATTTTCTTCATTATTTTACAAATTTATTTTCATTGGTGGCAATATCATAATTCATTTCATGGTAATACATTATCAATGCAATGTTATTTTGATTCTTTTTTTCCTTAATGACTACCTTACCCTAATTTTTAAATGTAATCTGAATAATTGAATTATCTATAAAGTAGCTAAGCAATTTTCAATCAAAAATATTGATACTACGATATTCCTAACATGCATTTGGTAACGTTGTTGCATCATAGTTGTTCGAAAATAATGTTTTATATTTATAAGATTCAAATTGAAATAACTATTCCCACTACCATATTATAGTGACAAATATTAGTCTCTATTTCTCTAGAGATTTAAAGCATCAATAAAATTTTAGTCATAAATTATTTTTCAATAAATATTTTATATACAGTTTAAAACGAAAACGTAAATTTCACGTATTATAATCATAATTTCTGCAGGAATAATTGGTATTCCAATGAAAATATATATAAATTTGAAACAATGTGATTTGTTTGACATTATTTATAAATTGTTGATTTCTTATATTAAAAATGTCAATTAGTGTATCATGATCATCCTTAAAACATATCAAGTATTGATTATAATTATTATCATCACGTAAATTTTCGTTTATTTTGTGTTTTACATTTATATGAAGATTTAATACATCTTCATTACTTATGTGTGCCATCAACTCTTACATGATTCGTATAAAATTTTGAACGACATCGAATTTTAAAGAATTGAAAAATTCATACTTTATATACGAAGAATCGATTTTTTTCCTCTTTAAATTTTCTTCCAATGTATATAGAATAGAATTTTTGTAGGTTTTGGAAAATATAAATACATTTTTTTCAGTCTACCTTATTCGCTATGATTATACTCGCATATTCCGACTTACTTTTAAGGAAACTACCGACAAAACATAAGTTTTTTCCAATCTTATTTTTAATTAGTATAAGCTTTTTAGTCACCGAAATTATCACAAAATATAGCAGCTTGCTCATTATGTTTGAATACTTATGTTTAAAACGATTAGTAGATGAGGTTTACTACTACTTCGTACGATCGCTTTTAATTTGCCGTTCAAATCCTTTAAAGGAAGGCACGAAGTAGTGAACAGTGGACGAAATTTACGAACCTATAAAGGCAAATGTTTTAGTTGATGTAAAATGCTGGTCATGAATTTCTTATCGTACAAGCTCGGGAATTTTTCAATGAATTTATCGAAATATTTGTCTGCTAGTTCTATCATTTCCGCCGTAATTTTTTCTTGGCATAATAAATGAATTTCGAACTAATAGTACATATAATGATTGAGATATTCTTTACGTATTATACCTTTCATAGCTGGTATTATGTAACAAAGCCCCTAGTTCTTAAGTTCAGATGTTTTTCAGTAAGAAAAACAAGTTTTTATTAGTCTTGGTCGACGAGCAACTAAGCAAGGCGGCCAGATTGAACATAATCTGTAATCAACTACTTCGACAAAGTGATGAAAAGAAAATTTTTGACCAATGAATTTCGAATCAAACCATAATTGACTAATTGTTTTAACAAATCCTTTAAAACCATAGTGCATAATATCTACATTAAGAAAAATGTAATTAGAAAATTTACTAGGAATATAGTAAAAATTATTATATAATATAGTAGTGGAAGGAACATTCTCAAAATGTGAGAAGTTTTACCACATATTTAATAAATTTTACAAAAATATCATAGTAAAATTATTATATTATATAGTAAAAATTAATCACTACGAAATTTACTAAAAAAACGTATAATTTTTACTATATCTGTTACAACTTTTAATATATAAAATAGTAAAAATTACGAGAAGAAAAGTTGCAGTTATTTAACATGTAAATGGCGTCGAGTGTTGCACGAGTGGCCAAAAATACTTATGATTACTATGTAACAGCGCCAACTAGCTTATTATTAATGGCGACGTTATCTAATGTAGCTTTAAGTAAATTACGGTATACATATGTAAATATAAGTCAATGTATGTAACGAAAGCCTAGCGTTAAAGTATAATAACTTGTATTGTTCTACCATATAGATAATAAATGAATCTTCTGAACGAGGAATAAGGAAATGACTGTAGTTGAAAGAATAATGGATTTTGGCCCATATACAAGTTAATTTTAATTCTATACAATAAAATTTACGATTTAAAATAGTAATTTTTTCGAATGCACTTCAGGATATCACATAAAAATTACTTTTTTTTGTAGTAAAATTTAATTAGTAGAGAGAAAACTCTGTAAATTTTACTATATAAAATAGTAATTTTTACTACATTTTTAATAAATTTTCCTATATCATTTTTCAGTGTATGCTTGTAGTGTACACTTAAATGAATGTCGACGACCCGGTGTCGGGAAAATCTTAATTTGTACTGATTTTCCGGAAGTGTGGATCAAAATGTGGGATTTGACATGCTTATATAGGTGGTAAAATAAACCTGAGGAGATGGCAAGACTCTTTTTATTGGAGATAAGATCTTGAAGAATATGTACGCTCGAGGCCACTCTTCTAAATATGTTGCAATTCCGAAGGATATTGCAGGCTACGTCGAATGTAAAGCCTTTGCAATTAATTTTCATATCTACTTTCAAATGATTTTAGTTTTAACTCATGTACTCGTATGGTTCAAATTAAAAAATGCTTTCTTTTTTCATTTTCAGACTGTGTGAACAAAAAATGCGAAAAAGGCCTCTTGCCCTGTAAAACGATGATTGTGAATTTAATGTGTGGTTCGATTCATCATTCAAAATAAAACTGATTTTTTTTACTTTGATTAGCCTTAAATAAGTTCTAATGTGCTGTTTAATTATATATTTTAAATTTATTTTGTATTATGTGAAAAAGTGTGAATAATGTAAAAATTTTTTTTTAATATATTGGTAAATTATTTATGACAATTTTTTTAGCACCTATTGCAAATATATTATTCAAGTATTGATAAATTATTTATGCAAATTTTTTTGGAACTATTGCGAATATCTCGTATTAGCAATAGGTGCCAAAAATCGGATTTATTTAGCCACTATTGGCAACATGTTGCTAATAGCACCCAAGGCAGCTATTATCAATTGTATTTCCATTGTAATTGCCAATATATTCGCAATACTTTTTACTATTATATCCGCAAGATATTGCCATTACTTTCGATTTTTACGTGGGACAATGGTAGTAGTGAAGCAAAACAAGCTGTTTGGTATAATAAAATGAAATTAAAATATTCAATAATATCTTAATAAATTATTATAAAAGTACTAAACTTTAAGCAGTAGCAGTTTTTAATAAAAATGTTTAATTGTAGAACAAATATCAAAAATAATTAAAATATCGACTGACGGCTTTGAGTTTTAAGAAACTTCGATCTTTTTCAACTTTCTTCTGCAGTTTCTAATCCTTCACTTATTCATCTTTCAAATTCTATAACTCTGGTTCACGTTCTAAATTAAAACATACATATATTATTTCAACTATTATGCAGTCTAATAAAGTTTATAAAGGACATTTATAAAGTTTTTAACTAAACGCAACTCTAACTCTATTACTCTATAGAAATAAATGATAGCGCGAGTATATTTACCTTCTTTTGCAATGATAGTTCCAAAAAAATGTTTCTGATTCTTGACGTTCTCCAATCACATGAACTTGGCAACATCACCGACGGCAAGCGGCACATCTACTTTTTTCACAACGATCGATTTCTTATAAATGAAACTGAAAGACGTATCCACGACTTTCGTATAGGACCTGCATTTTTTTAATATTGCGTTTTTATTAATTACTTATGGATTAATAAGAAATCCTTTATTTGGCTGCGCAACGGAAACTTCATTCGAAATAACATTCCACTGAAAAAATTCAATTTTGAAAGGTTAACGTTTGGTTGCATGTAAAATAACAAGAAAAATACGACTTGATTGTTACAAAAGTGATTTTGGAAATGGCATAAGTATTTTTTTCGTCTCATCATAAATCGATGTACGTAAAAATTATTGTGATTTCGGATTAATTTTTGTTTTACTGTAAACTGGACATATTCCTCGTACAACACGGAACAAATGGAACCATCAGAGAAGTTTACTTCAAAACGGAAATAATAATGAAATAATCAATTTCAAGCTGAAAATAGCCAAGAAGTTGAATTGATGAATTGTACAGAAAATAAAATGAGTTTTTATGTTTTGTCTGCGTTATTTTTTAAAAATTTATAAAAATTTTTGAAAATTTTGAATTTATGCTTTGCCGCGTAGATTAAATTGTATTGCTCATAGCGTATCTCTAAAAAAATCAAATCATAGCGACATACAAGGTTTCCGAAATTATTTTTAGTTAAATACATTTTAGTATATCATTATTACCAATTTTTATCGTTTATTACTTGTGGACAGGAAAGACTTACAGGTAAGCAGTTACGTTACGAACTGAATGTAGTTATGCGCACACTTACCTGCGTGTCGATGGAGGCACTTGCAAAACTCGCGAGAGCAATTGATACGAGAGAACGCTTGTGTAGGCAATCTAGATTCGTACAATGTTACGTATTTTCAGACAAATGTCCGTCCAGAGTCAATTTTATTTCATGAAACGGTTCCAATATTGATGCTCAACAGATTATCAATTTATCCTCGATCGCAGAGGCGTGGAAGTTTGTTTAAACAATGCGTTTTGATTGAAAAATTGGTTTTTTAGCAACATCTCAACCGGTTATGAATTTAGATAAAAATAATTCAAACCCTTTTTTTCTACTAAAAATCCACATCGAATGAGAGATCACTCATCAAAATCGGTAATTAAGATAATAAGCTATTAACAAAAAACCATCAAAAATAACATGTTTTTCAATAATTTTTTTCATTTGCATTAAAAAAGATAATTAAACTCAAACAAATTCAAACATTGCGCTCTTGTCATAGAAGTAAGTGTAATTTTTTTATTTTTCGAAATTTTGAATATTGAATAAACTATGACATTATCTACATAAAAAAGGCTTAATTGTAAATTGTCATAACTTTCTCGATAAATATCGTATAATACTCATCGACATCTCGATTGATTCCTTTTAAGTTATAGTTCTTGAATCCTATAAAACACATTGTGATTTCTATCTATTTTTTTATTGCAAAATTGATGTCAATTAGGCAATAATTTTAAACGACGTATAAAACCTCCTATCTTTGCTGGATTTTTTCACAGCAATTTGCAATAATATTTTTTCACTTATAGATCATTCATTTTATAGTTTAAGCCAACAATGGACTTTCTAGCTTTATTAGAAACGAAGTTACTATTTTTTGTTAAAAAAATCGCAGCTCGCTTAATTATTGAGATTAAGAAACGAAAATACTTGTAACCTACAATCCTAATGTTAAACTTACATATCCTTTACTTGAAACTTATTCATTTGTTTATTTTTATGAAAAAATCATTGCAATGCCATGACGCGGCTTCCACGCGGCTTTAACGCCCAGTGGTGGGGGGAATATGCTCGAAAACTGAACGGGCCACTTCAAATCGGTCGCGCGAAAAAAAATTGCTCTACTTGTTGGATACAGTAAACAACGACGTTGATCTTCTGTATAACAGTGTATGGTCCATCCTAGTTACACTGAAGTTTGGGTGCATTTCGTTTAGTTTTTCGGAGATTAAAAAACCAAACTTTTTGTCCATCCGAAAAATGAATATACCTAGTTTTCTACTCGTAGTAGTTTTTGTTCTGTTGATAAGATAATTTAACGTTATGTTGTGCAAAATTGTGAATCTTATTTAATGTAGTTTTTAATTTGAGGATGTAGTTGATAGATGTGGTCGATTTAGTTGGAGTAGGAGGTGATCCACGTATCAGATCTAAAGGCAATCTTAAATCGGCACCAGTGTATATCTTAGCTGAAGTAACTCCTGTTGTCGAATGTACGACAAATCCGTAAGCTAATAAGTAAAAGGGGATCTAATAATCCCAATCTATTTGATTATCTTATATGAAATTAGATAAATATTCCAATAGTGTTCTATTTTGTTTCTTAATTTGATTGTTTGATCGTGGATGTAAAGGTCTTGCTCTAGTTTTCTGAATTCCTAATAAATGTGCTAATTCTTTAATTAATTTAGAATCAAAATTACGACTTTGATCAGTATGGATTTCGAGAGTGAGTCCATATCTACACACAATTTCTCGAACAAATAAATCAGCGATAGTTTTTGTTTTTATAGAAGTAAGGGGAAAAGCTTCTACCCACTTAGTAAAACGATTTGTCACTATTAAAATCCATTTATTTCCTGATGAAGAAATAGGAAAAGGACCTAGAATATCTATCTCAACTCTATATAAAGATGACCCCACATTATAGATTTGCATCGGATTGTGACCCTTGTCCGAAGGACCTTTTTTTACAATATATGTTAAACAAGATTTCTACCAGTGTTCAACATCTTTCTTACAACATGCCCAATAGAATCGTTTCCGAATTTTTTCTAGTGTTTTATTCACATCAAAATGTCCACCAAGAGGAGAACCATGAGCTTCTTTTAGAATAGTATCGATGTAAATTCGGGGTACAATTAACTGAAGAATCTTATTTTTTAGATTAAGTGAAATCCATTCTCTGTATAAAAGTTCATCATAAACAACAAGTTAATCCCATTGAGATAGATATACTTTTGTATATTCATCTTTAGAAGAGATATCTTGCCATGATAATTTAATCTCACTTTTCTTAATAGTTAAAATAACGCGGAGAATTTCGTCTTGTCGTTGTCAATTTTGCCATATAATTTTGGATATTTGGTCAAAAACAATACGTCCGACAGAGGCATTTGGAATATACTTAGATTCTACTCGTATATTAAAGCAATACTTACAAGAAGAATTTTTGCAAGGGCGTCGAGAAAGGCTATCTACATTTCCATGAGAAGTACCTTTACGATATAAAATTTTAAAGTCATTTTCATTTAATTTTGTTATCTATCTAGCTTATTGACCGTCTAAGTTCTTAAATAAAAGGAGCCACATTCATGCTAAATGATCAGTACGAATGAAAAATGGTTTACCATATAGATAATTGTGAAAATGTTGTATTGAATCTACAACAGTTAACAACTCTCTGCGAGTAACATAGTAATTTCTCTTAGCTTTTATCGAAACTCTGCTATAACAGGCAATCACTTTTTCTTCTCTATCCTATATCTAAGATACGAGGGGGGGGGGGGTCAATAAGTCTTTACAAAATCTAAGAGATGGCGCTCGTCACACTTAAATTATGATGTTTTTGGCAAGCAATACTACTAATTAGATATCGTACAAAGTTTAAGCTCGATTCATTAAGTCGTTTTTTGTGAGCATTAGTTGAACAAAAAGTTATTGGTTTATTTGAAAAATAGAAAAAAACAGAGTTTCGAGCGGTGATCAAACATTTTCATTTAAAAGGCCTTACACCAAAAGAAATCATAGTTGAGTTGAACGCCGTTCATGGCAAGACTGCCCCTGTGTTTAAGACTGTTTATAACTGGGTAAATGAATTTAAACGCGGCCGTACAACAAAAAAAAGATGAACCTCGTTCAGGACGCCCCGTAGAAGTGAGTACACTCGAAATGGTCAACAAAATCCACGATATGGTGTTGAGTGATAGAAGATTAAAATTGCGAGAATTAGTTGAGGCCACAGGGGTATCAAAGGGTACAATCATTTCAATTTTGCATGAAAAATTGGGGATGAAAAAAATATCAGCAAGATAGGTGCCGCGTTTGCTCACTGTTGAAAACAAACGAACCCACGTGGTCACCTCTGAGGCTCTTTTGGCACGTATACGTCGTAATCCGGAAGACTTTTGGCGTCGACTCGTAACTGTAGACGAAACATGGGTACACCACTACACTCCTGAAACCAAAGAACAGTCTAAACAATGGATTACCGCAGGAGAACCAGCCCCAAAGAAGGCAGACAGTAAAGTCAGCTGGCAAGATTATGGCCACGGTTTTCTGGGATACGTATGAAATCATCTACATCGACTACTTGGAAAAGGGCCAGACGATCACTGGACAATATTATGCGTCATTATTAGGTTAACTGAAAGAAAAAATCAGAGTAAAATGTCCTCACTTGAACAAAAAAAAATGTCTCTTTCTTCAAAACAATGCTCGAGTTCACACGTGTGCACTTTCGATGGCAAAAATTAACGATTTAAAGTTCGAATTAATTGACCATCCACCATATTCGCCTGATTTGGCTCCCAGTGACTTTTTCTTATTTCTTAACCTCAAAAAATGGCTTGCCGGACAACGATTTACGTCGAATGAAGAAGTCATCGCCGAAATAAATGCCTATTTTGAGGGTTTTCAGAAATCATATTTTTCTGATGGCTTAAAAAAATGGAAGGCCGTTTAATAAAATGTATCAACCTTTAAGGAGATTGCGTTGAAAAATAAAAAAAAATTACATACGCAAAACTTTTTTTCCTTCTCTTTGTAAAGACTTATTGACCCCCCCCCCTCCGTAGTATAGCTTCTATCCCATGATCAGATGCATCTGTATCTATTGTGAAAGGAAAATTTCCTAATGAAAAAGCTAAAATGGGTAGTGTTGAGAGAACCTCTTTCAAACGTGAAAAAGAAATTTGACATTCTGGAGTCCATTGAAATTTATGTTTTTTTTCAGTTAATTTATAGAGTGGTTTGGCGATAGAAGAGAAATTTCTAATGAATCTTCTATAATAAGAACATAAACCAATGAAACTTTTTATATGTTTTTTAGTTAAAGAAACAAGTCAAGAAATTACAGTTTCTATCTTTTTAGGATCTGTTTTCTTTCCGAATTCTGAAACAATACTCATCTTCGCGTTGGAAGATAACACATTTCTTTTGATTTAGTTTTAAGTTAGCATTTCGAATCCTTGTAAAAACTATTTCTAAATTTGTCGGCATTTCATTAAATGATTTAGCCATAATTGTAAAATCGTCAAGATAAATTAAACAAATATTGTCTAAGAGATCACGAAACAATTTTTCCATAAGGCGTTCGAAAGTAGCTGGGGCGTTGCGTAGTCCAAAAGCTATGACAATAAATTGCCATAATCCGTTTGCAATAGGAAAAGCTGTTTTTTCTCGATCTTCTGGGCGAATTTTTACTTGCCAATACCCACATTTAAGATCTAAAGTTGAGAGCCAGGATTTATTAGCTAATTTAAGTCTAATCAATTCTAGGTAATGGATAAGAATCTTTAATAGTTTTATCATTAAGTTTACAAAAATCGACGTAGAATCTTAAAGTACCATCCTTTTTTTGTTTTAACACTATTAGAGAACACCAAGAACTAGAAAATTCTTCTATTACACCCTGATTCGGCATATTCTTAATCATTTTATTAACCTCTTCCTACAAATGAAAAGGAAAGGGACGGGGAGGTTGTTTAACGGGACGGGTATCATTCAACTCAATTTCGTGTTCAACTAAATTACAACTTCCTGCAACGTTATCGTCATAAAAAATTTCTTCGAAATCTATTAAGAGTTTTGAAAATTTCTTTTTTTGTGAAGAGTCTAAATTGGGAGTTGTTATTAAAAATATCTGTTAATAAACTAGGTATTTCCTGAGTGTATTCTAAAACTCTACAACATTGTTGTTTATCGGAGTTACTGGTATTATATATATGGAGTATTCATAAAAAATTGGTTTATTAAATCGGAAATGCCTGTTTTGTTTAAGAAATTACAACCTAATATGTAATCATCAATAATATCAGTTATGAAAACAATAATTTTAGCTGAATGTTGACCTAAATTCATCCAAATATTATTAGATTTAATCGGAACAATTTCTCCAGTAAGATATTTCAATGTATTCCCATTAAGAGGTAGTAAATTGATAAGTTAATCCATAAACCTTGAATTCAAAATAGTCACATCTGAGCCTGAGTCAATTTTAAAAACACAAGACGTCCCATTAACAAGTCCTTCAAATTGAAAAGATTTCAAATTACTATGAATGCTACAAATATGTTATTATTATAAAGAAGTATTAACATAAGGAGCTTGTTTATTTGATATTAAATCCTGAAGGTTTAACATAACCTAGTTTTCCTGTTCTGGACATCGGTCACAAGTGTAACCATTCTTGTGACATTTCCAACATTCAAGATTTTTTAACCATTCTTGAAAGTCTTGATTTTCTGCAATTTTGTCATTTGATTATGTGTTATAGAAGAAATTGAATTATTTTGAGAAATTCTATCACTTCGTGAAGTTCAATTCCTATATTGATCTTTAATCGATTTAACTGCCAAAGCACGAGTTAAAACTATTTTTAAAGAAGTAATTCTTTCTAATTGAAGTAATTTTTTCTAATTGAAGAGTTTTCCTAATCCCTAAATGATAAATATCCATGATGAATTAAGCACATGCTATCTTATCCCGAATTTCTGTTGAGCATTTAGGGTAAGCTAAAGCTGCTAATTGTTCTATTGCATCTGCTAAAGTTGGGAGATCCTCACCTGATCATTGTTGTCTCGTTTGGAATAATGAGTAGCTATTAGATTTAAAATGTACTATATACCGAAACGTTTATCTAATAAGTCAATTTTATCTAATAAAGCTCTAAGATCCAAAGTTTCTGTGCCGGTGAAACTGTTTAACACACTTGTAGTCTTGCCTCTCAATGAAGCAGCTAATGCTATAATTTTCTTATTATCTAATCAAGCATTTGCTTTCGCGATCAAATTAAATTGATTTAGATATTCTGTAACCCCAAATCTATATGAGTAACCGCGGTAAATATAGCAGTTGGTGTGGTGCGCTCTCTTAAGACATTATTATTTTGAATTTGGTTTGTATTTGGTGTATGTGTATATATTATAGGTATTGTGGGTGGTTGAGAAACAGAAATCAAACTTATCTGTAATATTTGTTGTCGAAGATGATCCAGTTCCTGTTGAAGAATACGTTGTTGTGAACATAGATCTTCGATGATGTGTTGGCTTTCAATGGCCGCAAAATTATGATATTATAGTGTGGATTTTAATTGATCTCGATATCTTCGTTCGGTTGCGCATGTAGCTCGAAGAACTTCTAATTCGTTTCTGGCTTCGTTCAGTGATAATAAAGTCTCGTGTAGTACAGGTTGGGGTACAGAAGCTGCTTGAAATGACGTTTCTGGTGGGCCAGGTAGTATCGGTATGACATGATGTACCGCAGACGTGTCGTGAACATCTACTTGACACTCATCAACGGTCGCAGTTGAGTTGTGACTAAGTATATCATCAGTCACTTTGATATGCCGATGCTCCAGTGTAGAAAGAGAGAGAGAACGAGCTGAGTGTGCACGTCTGTCTCTTTCTAATAGGGTCACGTGGCCTCGCCTCGCTCGAATATACGTTTAGCACGCTCAGCCGTGCCACTCAAAAGCGAACATGGAAAGAAATATTTTTATGTATACATTGATCGTTAAAAAACACGTTTATCTAATCATTTAAAACAAAATGTAATATAATTTTTTTCAGTTATTTCAATAATTTGTTTCGTGATGGAAACGCGCTACAATATATGTGAATATAAAAGGTATGCGATGAAAAGTTGACAGGGTATACGTATTAGATTTTATAAAATACTTTTACACCAACAGAATTATAAGCTAGCTATGGTCAAATAATTAATTGATAACTTAAATCCTATGTACATTAGGCTAAGCCCCCTGCCTACAAGTTTATATACTACTTCAAATACTAATGTAACATGTGCAATGATACGTATGCCGTTTAAGGCATGAGTTTTTGCACCCGCGCATTAAAATCGTAGGTTCAAATCACTTTCACAGAATTTTTTTAATTTCTAAATAAACATGTCAACATTGCGTTTTTATTTGTTTTTTGGGCCCTCGTTCACTGCCCAGTCATATAGAGAGGGCCTATTGAATTTGATCTCAGAAAAGTGGTTCCGTATAATTAGGAATTCAGTTTGACTTGTTAAACCAAGACTTTTCCCACAGGGTATACGTATCCAGCCATCCTGGAAATATGTTCCGTCCGTACGGACTACCCCAATTTCACTAAATTTGCTACTCTACTGGACAATATCTTGGTTTTATATATCTAGATTATCATAACTTTATATATTTCTTACATTTTAAGCTTTCAACTGTATTCCATTTTATATATACATAAATTCAGAATTTTATTGTATATATAAAATCATATTATTGAATTAGCACATTAATTCTTAATATTATTTCACAAAAAGAGTCCATATGATTGGAAATAAAAAATTCAAACTACGGATATTCCATCAATTCATATCACTTCATATTACTTTGAAAAATTGTATATTACTATGATTCTAATTAATACAAAAAACAAGTAGTTTGAAAAATATTAATAGTATCAAATAAATAATGTTCATCGCAAACATGGCAAATAACTCATTTTTTTTTCATATTAAATCATTGACTGCATATTAGTATGAGAAATTGTCCATATTCTCAAGGTACTAATAACAAAAAGTAATCTGATTGTACTTATAATTTTATTAGTTCATATCAATTCAATGGTAAAGAAAGTATATTGTTTCATCATATAGAATGTGAGGATAGTTGATCCATTAAATAAAAGGGAATTTTTCAAGTAAATTTAAAAAATCAATTGTGAGCTGCTATCGTTATTATTAATTATACTACTATTTTTTTTCAAGTAAATTTGAAAAATAATTTGTAAGTTGCTACCATTTTTTATTATTTATACTACTATTTTGTACGGTCATTATAAATGATAACAATATTTAACTAAAACTCACTTAATTTCTTAATTAATGTTTTAATGTTTATAATCAAATGGCAAATCATAATAACTCATGTTTAAAATTATTTTCATATTAAAATCTTTGACTGCATATTAATTTGAGAAATTTTCCATATTCTCAAGGTTCTAATTACAAAAAGTAATCAGAATGTACTTATAATTTTATTAATTCATATCAATTCAGTGGTAAAGAAAGTATATTGTTTCATCATATAGAATGTGAGGATAGTTGATCCATTAAATTAAAATGTAAGGGAATTTTTCAAGTAAATTTAAGAAATAATTTGAGAGCTACTATCGTTATTATTATTTATACTACTATTTTTTTTCAAGTAAATTTGAAAAATAATTTCTAAGCTGCTACCATTATTATTATTTATATTAATATTTTGTACAGTCATTATAAATGATAACAATATTTAACTAAAACCTCCTTAATTTCTAATTTAATGTTTATAATCAAATGGCAAATATACCTCAATAAATGTCGATCACCGAAAAAAAAGGGAAGCTCTTTCTATTTGTGGGATTGGAAAAAAACAAAACATAAAAGTATAGGATATAATAGTTAAAGATAAATACTGTAAAATAAAAATTTACATATTATCTTTATTATAGTAAGTTAGACTATAGTAACTATTGAGTTATGAATTGTTTAGATTTGTTACCGTATAATATTTAGATGTATTACATACCATTTTCACACCATTACAATATAAGGAAAAAAAAACAGTCAAAAATATAATAAAAAATCAAATCTGATCGTCAAAATATATGCAAGCTTATATTTATTTTTTTATTATTCTATAGCCTATAATGTTTCTTGATATGAAAATTAGTTATAATATAATTAAAAATATATCGATACCCTAAATTTTACTTCAATATTATTATTTTAACATTTCTCTTTGAGATTTTTACATGTACAATGAATGAAAAAAACGTTATTATACAAAATTGATTGTATATATGCAAATTTTACCTTAACATTGTATACATAATAAATTATAATTTATCGAAATTCAACATGCATTCCAACAAGTAAAAAAATAAATCCTGAGAAAATGAAATAACATTGAACAAATACATGTTTCATCAATAAAAAATATAATGATAAAAGGAATGTCAGAACGAGGGCCCTATGCGAAAAGTAAAACGTTTCGCTTTTGCGATTTTTTCATTTTAATCAACACACGACAATATTTTAATTTAATTTATTTCAAGCAATTGCATCAACGACCTTATTTTGAGCTGTATGTTTCTGGCTGTTGATCATAATCCATTTTATTCTCTACTGCCAATATTTCTTATTGCTACATGAATTAATAAAAAAAGATATATATATTTAACATAATAATGTTATGCCGTTTTCGTTGCATCCGTATGGTACGTATACTTATATATTTTATAGAATTTATCTTTATATTTGTATTATATTCGTTTTATGTCAAACAGTCAATCAATATAATTAATCGTAATCCCAAGTACATTTGGTTAAGCCCTTACGCCTACGAATTTATATATGATGGGGTGGGAGACGTGCAAGCTAAGGCGCTATAACTTTTTGCACATGTATACTTAAGTCCTGGGTTCGGATCTCCATTTACACACATTTTTTTTTCTAAATGAATATTGGTATTATTATTATATTATTATTTTTTTACAAGGAGTTGCGGAATCCTTTTTGCGGATTCCCCTTAGTCTTTCTGACTGAGGTGTTATGTGGGACTCCCCGAAAAAAAACAGGCCTACCCACTAAACTGCCATCTCCTTGGTGTCCTTCCAGCCAGGGACTATGTTAATATTACTTCTAACTGGAGGTTCTGTCTGTGTTCGTCCGTTCGTATCGTTCCTCCGTATCTCTTTACGTCGCGTCACTTCGTCTGCTCAGTCATCTGTCAGGCAGCTGTCCGCGTTCTTACGTCTCAGTATAGTTTCCGTATAGGTAACGACTAAGCGCCACCATTCGGGTTCACGCAGCATCAGAGCCACGATGTTATCGGGGGTGATGCTGCCGACCGTTTCATCCAGTTACTGTCTGAGTCTTGTCCAGCGGTCACACGCGAAAAACGTGTGTTCCGCGTCGTCTCGTTCGTGTTCACAGTACTTACAGTCGTGTATTCGTAGTGTGTTCATATTGTAAAGGTACCGTCGGAAGTACCCGTGGCTCGTCAAGAGCTGGGTAATGTAGAAATTTACATCACCAAATTTCCTTCCGAGCCACAGTCTTAAGTCCCGTGTCAATCGTCTCGTCCAGTTACCACCTCGTTCCTCTCTCCATCGGCCTTACCAAATGTCAATTATCTTGTCTGGCTCAGCGATTGCTGCGTTCTTTCGTCCTATGTCCGCGCTGCTCCAGTAGATCCTTTTGCGTTCTAAGGCCAGAAGATCCACGGGTATTACGCCAGCCACCACCAAAACAGCCTGCGCAGAGACTGTTCGTTATGAGCAAGCGATTCGCAGTGCACCCTTTGTCTGTACCATCATCATCAACTTACAGTATTTCTTTGTCTTCAGGGAGTCTGCCCATATTTCCGCGCCGTATAGAAGGATCAAGTGAGCTGTCGCTATTAACAGTCGTCGTTTTCCCGATCTTGGTCCCGTCGTATTTGCCATCAGGCGACTCAAGGATGCTATCCTCTCTGCCACTTTCCGGGTTGTTTTCTGTATATGAAGCCAGAAGGTCATCTTCGTATCGAGGGTTACCCCAAGGTACTGGACTTCCCTCTTGGTCTCCATCTCGTATGTCCCCACCCTCATGTGCAGTATCGTCTGTATGCGTCTTCTCGTGAGAAACATCAGTTCCGTTTTTTCTGTTGCAAGTTGTAGTCCGTGGTCTGTCATCCATCGTTCGACTTGTCTCATGGTCTGGTTCAACGCCAGCTGCGCCAGCTCGTGAGACCTCTCCGTAATTACCGCCGCCACGTCATCAGCGTAAGCAACGAGGGTCACTCCGAGTGGCATCCCAAGCCGAAGCAAGCTATCGTATAAGCCATTCCAGAAGTCAGGTCCCAGTATCGACCCCTGTGCCACCCCAGCGGTGACCTGTCTCGTTACTTGTCCTTCGATCGTCTCGTACGTTATCCGTCTATTTTTTAGGTAATCCTCCGCAACCCGAATCAGGTATAGCAGGATCCGAAGCAGGTATCGCCAGCAACACTATAGGTCACGCTGCGAGGCAGCGTCTGTCTAGTTCCAGAAAAGAGTCGATCACCTTTTGGATCGCTCCAATCGTCGATCGACCCCTCTTGAAACCGAACTGCAAATCTGATAAACCCCCTTCGGTCTTTATCGCATCCAACAGTCTCGGTCTCAGTAATTGTTCAAAGAGTTTACCAGTCGTGTCAAGTAAACTCAACGGTAGGTAAGCCGAAAGCGTGCCAGGATCGCTCCTAACTTTTAGGATAAGAACGAGCCTTGCCACTTTCCACCGATCGCTGAACATTTCTGTCATCAAGCACGTGTTGTATAGGTCGAGAAGTATCTCCGGCCATAGACAAGCCACAAGCCGGAGGATCTCGGATGGTACTCCGTCCGGCCCCAGTACCTTACCCACCTTCATCGCATTCGTTGCTCTGATGAGCTCCTCAGCGGTAAAGGCGGGGGCATTTGTGCGTCCACGTCATCCATCACGTTTGTCCTAATCGGGTGCGTCAGAAACAATCCGTCAACAATCCGTCCTGCTGTTTTGACATCTATAAGTTCCGGTGAGACTCGGGCCCCTAGTTTCCCGGTCACGATCTTGTAGCTGGTTCCCCAGGGATCCTCGTTCACCTCCTCGCAGAGCTTCCTCCAGCATCGTGTCTTGCTGTCTCGTATTGCTTTCGTCAGCGTCTTCCCTGCTGTTTTCTATGTGGCTTGGAGGTTTTCCCTATCGGGTCCGCCCCCTGTCCTTGTCACTCGTCGCCGATTTTTCAGGCATATTCTGCGTAGCTCGGCTATCTCGTTCGTCCACCAGTAGTGTGGTTGTCTTTGTTGTATCTGTCGACGTTTCGGTATTGTGCTTCTGCACAAGATGTCTACTAATTTGGCCGTTTCGTCTGTCAGACTTTCCGCTCTTTGCCGGCCCGTTAGTTCAGGGAGAATTCTCTCCTCTGAAGCCGGTGCTGCCATTAGCTCTTCCGAAAATTTTCGTTCGTCGAGTTTACGTAGATTCCACCGCGGGGGTTGGTGGGTTCTCGTTTGTCTCCTTTCCGTCCGTCCCACCACTTCATAAACAATGTACTGGTGATCGCTGGCTGTGTAGTCTTCGATCACACGCCATCCCCTCAGCCGTGGCAGGATTCTGTCCGATGTCATCGTGACCTCGGGAATAGAGTCTGCTACATCTGGCCGTCTATACGTCGGCATATGTCCCGTATATAAGCCTTGCGGCCATTTCCAGCAGTAGTCGTACACGTCGATTCGTTTCGTTCATTCCCCACTCGGTCGCCCTCGCGTTAAAATCCCCTGCAACGATGACATCCCCGGGCAGGTCCCTGATTCCGTCTTCTAGGAGTGCTGCCTTTCTCTTGAACTCTATCGCCGTGTAGTTGGGTGTCAGGTAGACGCTGAGGTAAGTGACAGCGCCAACTGTGACCTAGACATAGTTGTCCCCGACACCGCGATTGGAGACTCTAGATTAGGTGCCACCCCTTACCCAGATAGCAGTCGATTCTGTCTCGTTTGTGAAGTATGCCTGGTTCGTCCTTCTCCTGTATGGTTCACTTAGGATCAGGATGTCCGCGTCATATTCGTTGGCTATCTGAGGTAGGAGCATGTCTGCAGTCCTACTTCGATTCAGGTTTCCTTGAATTATTTTGTCCGTCCTCCGACCCGTCCCCTGCACTCCTCCAGCGCGGCCCGGAACACAGCATACCACTTCCGGCAAGGTGGGCGACGTCCCCGTGCTCAGGCTCGGAGCACAGTGGGCAGACCGGCTTGTTCTTACATTTCGTCGCGTAGTGTCCGGATGTGCCACACTTGCGGCAACATTTCGTCCTGTCCTTTCCTATGCATTCAGTTTTCACATGGCCGAAGCCCAGGCATCTGTAACATTTTGTCACCGTCAGTCGTTTCCGAACGCGCCAATGCACCCAGCCAATTCCGATCGGACCACACCGAAGCAACGCATCGGCTTCCCACGATTCCAATTCGCAGACCGCATTATACTATTCAGCGTGGTTTGGACCGAAAATGTGGACTCGAAAGTCCGTCTCTCGTCCCGTCTGGATCTGTCGCTCAAACACGTCGCGTCCGTCTGGTTTGTCTGCGTCTACCTGCAGCTTCAATAGGCACAGATCGTTCTTAGTCTTCCTCAGGGTCGTCACCTGTACGTGACTCTCCTTCGGATCGATCGTTGTCCGGATTTTTCGGACGATATCGGAGTACGACGCGTGTGTCCCCGGTTTGACGAGGACAGCGAGTCCCCTTTTCTTGTGGGCCGGTCTGTCCTTGTCAGGTCGATTCCTTGCGTCCGTTTTCTTTTTTGTTTTTTTCCGTGTAACGGTCTGCCAGTCTTTGGTCGAATCTGTCGTCGGTGGCCTCTTTTGTGAGGGCTCCGGCGTGGTTCCGGTCAGCGAACGTTTCCGTTTCGTCTGTGGCGTCTCTGCGTTGTTGTTCGTCGTCGTGCTTGTCTTGTTGCTGTCTCGTCGGTGTCCTTCCGGAGCTGTCTCCATCCGCTTGTGCAGCGCAATGTCCACAGTCTCGAGAATTGTCTTGATTCCAGTCTTCACTGTCATATTCATGTTTTTTTGTATGTTTGCTGCTTCGGCCATTTTTGTCGCCGTCTCTTGTATTAGCCTTAGCAGTTCAGTCATGTCTCGTGTTTTGTTTATCGTGGGTGTTCGTCCTGACGTCTGTTCTTGGTTGTCTGTGGCGGAGGCGTAACTCACCCCGCTGCCGCCACTTGATACACTGTCTGTCCTCTGTCGTTCTGGTATGTTCAGTGTATTTTTGTTCGTATCATTTCGTTTGGTCCTCCTCTTCGCCATGCACAAGGTGCGGCCCTCAAAATCCTTGCCGCTGCCCGTGGCCACCGGGGCTTTCACCCGATCGGAACCCGGGGTGGATTCTCCCTGAGAAGGGATTACCACTTGAGGTAAATCAATGTTTTCTTTGTGCATTTTCCATAGTTTTCTGTCCCGTTATGCTAGAGGTCCCTCGTGGTCGCGACTCCACGAACCGCGCTGGGACAACGCACGGCCCCTGAGGTCCCCCCCTGTGTGTTTACCCTGTGTGTTCAGTGTTCCCCCCTGTGATGTGTGCGTGTATGTAAGTGCCCATGGGCAAAACCGGGCTTCGTTCACGGGGAGAGCCCGTTTAGAGAGATCCCCTTCACTCGCTTTCGGGCGGCTCCGTTTATAGGAATCCCCTACCATTCGCTTTTCGGTAAGGCCCGTTTATAGGGTCGCCGAGCATTCACTTCCCCGGTTAGCCAGAAGGCGTGTGTGTGTGAGTATTTGCGTAGTGTGTGAGTGTGTATGTGTATAAGTGATTAATGGTTGGACACATCGGCAGAATACCATTATCTTTTGCGTCATTTGTGAGCCATATCTTCCTCTTGGCCGTGTCCGTTATGGCGTTGCTGCTCAGAGCATTGACGCGACGGACATCGTTTCCACCGGGCACGTCGTGGACGTTGGAAGCTAGCATTTGCCCAGTGAGATGTTACCACTCACTAGACCAGCCCGGCTTTATTATTATTATTATTATTGTTGTTGTTATTATGATTATTATTCTGTCGCTCTTTGTGTTTTTATATTTTTTTTTCAATCAACACATTTGAGCTATTATTCTTTATAACTTACTTTCTGTGTCGTAAGCTACGGAAAGATACTCGTATATTCTACCAACAATCGAGTGATCGTACTGTTGGATGTGGGATTTGAGCCAATAACTTTACACAGTGAAGTTTTATTGAAATATAACAAAAGTTTAATATTTGTTGCTTAAGCCAACTCAACGCAAGAACAAGATGTTCGAAGATATGCTGAGCTTTCCGAACGAGGACAACTTGCTTGTTTGCCGGCTGAACGAAGAGTCCCAAAACTGACTAGTGTTTTCTTCGCGTGGGGCCCGCTCGCCCCCTTTTCCGGACGTCCGCTACAGTTTTCGACAGCTCTAGCCCTCTCTTTAGGCCCCGCTGCCGCGCGCATCCCTTCTCTCCGCCTACGCTGATATACTCTCGTTCGCTGTCTCTCTTTTAATTGCCTCAAAGGGGCTACTTCTACTCTTTCTCTCTCGCTCGCTTTTCCGTTCGCTTGCCTGATGGACCCACGGTCGGCCTGACAGCCTTCCGTGCCGTATGTTTGGGTGACCTTCAATACCCGGGAACAATGTTCCCTCGCAAGGTCTGACAACACTCGGGGAGCTCCTATGCTCGCCGATGCTGATAAAATTGGGCTTCAAGGCCACGCTACGCCGCATTCAAGGCGCTCGTGCACATTCACGAGATAGAGCCCAATTGTCTTGTCCGATGAGAATTTGAGGTTTCGCGTTCAAGTAAGGCACGACTTCCACGTTTGCGTGTTCTTTTACGCGCTGCACAATGTCTCGCGATAGTGATTGGTGCGGTAAATCTAATCGGGGTACTGCTAATGCGTGTTCGATTTCTTGCTCTCCGAAGGCATCCCGCGCTGTGAAATTTAGTCGCTCGCACTCTACATTCACAGCTCCACTTCACAATCCTCGGATACACATATTTAATTTTTCCCCGGACAAGCCTAACCTTTTCGCTAAACTTTTGTCGATTACACTAACCGTGGAGCCTCCGTCGAGTAGAGCATACGTGCTCGTTTCGCCCTTAGGTCTAGTTACGCGGAGAGGCACAATTTTTAGCAGTCCCTTTCTCGACACTAGTCATTTCCTTGCGCTTTCTCCGCGCGCGCTCGGAGAACGGCTGCGATGCCAGCCCGAACCCTTTCTGTTCTCCCTATCATTGCTCCTTGATCGACGCCGCTTGCTCGTATGGTGATCTCGCTCCTCGCTGCGCCTCAAATCATCGCGTTTCGAATAATTTTCTCGATCGTTACGGTAGAAATGCAGCAGTGAGTAATGATTTTTGCGACACTCATCACACCCTGACCTTTCGCATTGGTACCTGGCGTGTTTGTCCTCGAGGCAGTTGAAGCAGAGACCAAACTTTTTCGCGAGAAACCACCGCCGTTTCGTGCTTTGTCGTTTGAAGTCGCGACAGTCGGATATTCCGTGGTTTCCTCTACTACAATGCCCACACTGCCTTTTTTTACCGTCACGCTTGTCGTCGCCCGCGTCTTTAGCGTCCGTCGCACACACTACAGCTGTTCTCGATGATTTTCCCAGTTGCTTAGATCTATCCGAATGACGTTCGCCTAAGAGAAATGTAGCTTCTTCTAGATTCAGCATTCCCGCACGCAAATTTGAAGCGGCTCTTCTGTTCAAGAAATTCGCTAATCTCTCGAGAGTGGAAAGCGTTGTATCAGGCGCGAGCTGATCCGAGTATTCAGCGAATTTATCTCTTAAATCGTGCGGAATTTTTCTACTCACACTCGAAGTCAACTCGTAGCTCACAAGGTACTCGGTCAATCCAAGCGATTTCAACGCAGCCACGCAGTTAGACACGCTAGTTGCGAATGAGACTAAATCGCATTTCCCTGACTTGAAGCACGGTATTCCCTTGAGCTGCTTTACCACGCGATAAGCTACTAGGTGCCGATTGCCATAGTGTCGATCTAATGTTTCAACCGCGAGATCGGGATCGCCAGGGGAAAATAATAACGTACTAATGAGGTCCAAAGCTTTTCCTTTCAAAGCTCTTTTTAATCGGATGACGTTATACGCGTCGTCAAAGAATCTATATGTACTTTCGTAGAACCGTTTGAAATGCGTCCATTCAACTACATCCCCGCTGAATTCGGGTAGCTTTCTTAAATGATCGGTTGACGTGGACGAGCGCGAATTACCGATCGAATTTTCGGTTATGCTTTCACGCAACACACGCACGGTTTCGATAAAGTTATTCGTAATCGCCAAAAGCGCATTCTCTGTAGCACTCGCACTAGCCATCACTGGCTCGCTCGCTACAGTACCTCGCTGTTCGTTGACGTTGCTCCTATTGTCGTTGATTAGCTGAGCGCGTCGCTGCGGCGGTGCTTCCGGAGACGGTGATCGTGATGAGGCCGCCATGATGACGTTGACATCCATAGGATACACAGGCGTCGGCCGGCAGACCTCGGGTAAAGGTGACTCTTCCCGGGGCTGCACTGGCGACGGTCGTTGTCGACGAGAAAACCTCGGTGCTCGTCGGTTGAGTTGATCAGCTCCTGCCACTGCTGCCGTTGCCGCTCGAGTAGTTCGGCGAGCGGTAGTTCCTACCGGTGCTGCTTCAGCGACAACCTCCTCGATGACTTCGTCGACATGGTCGTTGAGTCGACGCCTTCGCTTGTCGTTGGTTGCTGCAGCAGCTGCAGGCATTGCAGTTGGAGCTTGACGTTTTCTCGGTGCCATTGAAGAGATAAATACGCAATTAATTGATGTTACAATTTGCGAGTACACGTTCGACTGAAGTTATTAACTGCTCAAATTTTCGCGATGTCCCACCAGGGGTACCACTTTGTTGGATGTGGGATTTGAGCCAATAACTTTACACAGTGAAGTTTTATTGAAATATAACAAAAGTTTAATATTTGTTGCTTAAGCCAACTCAACGCAAGAACAAGATGTTCGAAGATACGCTGAGCTTTCCGAACGAGGACAACTTGCTTGTTTGCCGGCTGAACGAAGAGTCCCAAAACTGACTAGTGTTTTCTTCGCGTGGGGCCCGCTCGCCCCCTTTTCCGGACGTCCGCTACAGTTTTCGACAGCTCTAGCCCTCTCTTTAGGCCCCGCTGCCGCGCGCATCCCTTCGCTCCGCCTACGCTGATATACTCTCGTTCGCTGTCTCTCTTTTAATTGCCTCAAAGGGGCTACTTCTACTCTCTCTCTCTCTCGCTCGCTTTTCCGTTCGCTTGCCTGATGGACCCACGGTCGGCCTGACAGCCTTCCGTGCCGTATGTTTGGGTGACCTTCAATACCCGGGAACAATGTTCCCTCGCAAGGTCTGACAACACTCGGGGAGCTCCTATGCTCGCCGATGCTGATAAAATTGGGCTTCAAGGCCACGCTACGCCGCATTCAAGGCGCTCGTGCACATTCATGTCGCGCAACGTTAACGCGCGAGAGAGATCGAAGCTTTGTTATGTGACGTATAAAACAAGAGGAAAAATATGCAAATTTGAATCGAGAGACAGCCAACGACGAAGTAGTCGCAAACAAGCAAGTTGATTATTCTTTTCACCCCTTTGACTATCTTATATCTAGATTACATATTATCTATGCACGCATTTCATTCTTATTACCACATGGACATTTCATATACAGTATAACATGAATACAAATTTGTTCTATTACAACTTACACCTATTCCAGAAACAGACATACGCACACGATGATCATAAATCCCGCTGTTACAATTGTCTTAAAAACTATTGAAAAGAAGACGTTCGAGAACAGCTCCGCATTTACGATATTGACGATTTTTGCTTTTACGCGTATTCCGTCGCAGGCTTCGGATTAAAAAAAAAAAAAAAATGAGGTGTATGCAGCGCATCTGCTGACCACGTGTTCCCTGCTGCACTATTTGCCGGGCAAAGGGCCCTAAACCCTTTTTTTTTTTTTTTGAACTACCGGTCAGTATTGCTGCTGTCGTGCCATTTGCTGGTTTTTTGGGTTTTCCCCAACGGCTTTATTGCCCGCGCGGGCCTCAAATTCTTTTTCAAAATTACGGCGACTCGAAATTTTGCTGCGTAATTTATGATGGGATATTTAGAGCTTGGAGCGCAAGCTGGTAGAAATATTGCGTTTTCAACACGTACCTTTAATCATTTTCATTTTTATTTGAAGAATATTCCGTCATAAACGTGAAAATTTTCTCTTCTTTATTATCTTTAATCCTAAAAAATATGTTTGCGTATAGGATTAATGTATGGATTTCTTGGCTACGTCATAAGCTTTCATTTTATAATATAGATTTGTACAAGAACGAGGTCCACTTTATTATTTTATATTTAGAAATTATTAATTTTACATTGTATTCGTATAATAGTAGAATATTCATGTCCGTGTCCCTTTCATACATCGTATTGTAGCAAATATACCGCCCATCCTTTTTTTTGCGCCGCTTGTTTTCTACTTTTTTCGAGTATGAACAGGCATTGACTTGAAAAAACATCGAAAAATCGAGGAAGACTACACAGCGCCTTTATGTTCGATTGTTCTGTAGTGCAAGCACATTAAGTGATTGTTGTTTGTTGGATGTAATATTCGTAATATATTATGCAAAAGATGGTTCGTTATTATTATGTTTGTAAAGAAGAAAAACAAGGCGTTTTTGACGGTAGATCCTTTCATAAGTGAGTATATTTTTATCTATCGAATATTTATTTTTAAATTATTAATCAACTTGAAAAGTACTTATAAAAGGGACTGATTATTGGTGATATTTTGTATTTAAATAAAATGGTTTTTTGTTGGTTTAACAACGTAGATAACTATTGTGTTATTACATGAAACAAGAAATAATATGCATTTCGCATATTTCCAATAAATAAGGAAGAAAAAGAGTGAAAGAAATTGAGGAAGAACCAGAGAAAAAGTCTGGTTGAAAGCTCTTGGAAAAATCAATGCAGTAAAAGCTGCAGTTATTTGCTCAAACTATTTTGTTGAAGAAGATTTTTCTAAGTATGTAAATCCTGAACATAGGAGGTTAAAAAGGGCGATTTCATCAAACTCTCGCGGAATTTGCATAGATAACTATCAATTCGAAATATAACAATCAGACGAACTTACATTTGTCGAACTTTGAATTAGTCAAAATAATAAATGATTGTAGAAATTCAAGTTATTACAAGCCGCATATTGAAGAACAGTTGCAGAAACAATAAATTATAAAGCGAGAAAAAGTTGTAAACAATGTCTTACAGAGAGCTCACAAAACAAAAAGGTTTTTGTTATTATGAAATTACAAAACGTAAATATTTCATTGGATATCGTCGATACCATTAATAACAATGCGACTCTTTACATATATCTATATGAAATATTATTTTTTCAATAGGACTTCGATGGTCTAATCTGAAAGTTGTAACTACAGTATAACAATAAATTATCCTGGAAACAGCCACATTTTTCAAAACGTTACAAACACGCGTGAGACTGTCGCAAGTTCAAGGTATGAGTTTTAACATTATCAGAATATATAAATATGGTCGTAGCATCGGCTATAGTCTGTTTTTTTCAATTATTCTACTATGAGACATAATCATTTGTTAGTACGTATAAGACAACAGATAAAAGCTATTCATTTATATGAAACTTGTGACCCCGAATTTTCCTGGTATTGCATATTGTACAATATTGTACGTGAAAAACTAATCTCGATCTTGTAACACAATGAAAGACATTTTAACCATTCCGTAATTCAGCATTTCACTTGAACACTTCGGCATGATAATTGACAATAATTGTTATGTAGAATTATATAATTGACTATTTTTGTGTAACTTATTTTATACCTTTCTATTTACACATATAAAATATATACTCTTTCTATTTACATATAGTATAATGTTTATTGATTTTTTTGCAGTTCACCACCGCAAGCCAATTTGCACGCATTGAGTACACAAAATATCATTTTCCATACTCATGAGATCAATTATGATGAAAACAAAAGAATTACATATACTAGGAAAATGTATTGTGAACAATTATATTATTCAATACAGTAATTAAATTTCATGTAAATATCATTCATTTGAACTAACAATTACTTTTAACTCGAATAAGAGCATTATAAAATTTTGTCCTGTACCGAATATATTAATTATGCAAATAGTATATTTTTATGAATTTTATTGAATTTGTAGACTGTCTATTTTGAGTGAAAATACAAGCTTGCAAGAAGAACCTCCCGTCAATAGAAATAATATTAATGTATCGTCAAACAGCATTGATCGTTTTAATAATAATTATGGTGATGAAAGGGAAAGATTTGTTTTACCGATATTGAAATTTTTACATGGAAAAATTGTTTACAATATAAGTCAGTATCAAGTTTATCCGAAAAAATTGTTTTCAATAGGTCCACAGACAACACCGATAGCAATGTGAAAGAGGCAAATACTAATAAACAAATTAGATTAACTTTTGACTGTAAAAGTATGTACTACAACCGGCAAGATTTCGTTAGTGAAGAAATGTGGTAATTTTTTCTAGATTATGTAAAAAGTGCAAGCCAGGCTTAAAAGAATTTACAGAGAAATTATATAAACTCTGCGAAAACTTTCAAACGTCTTAAAGAGAGAATGATAGCCAAACATTGTTTAAACAAGGGTAGTGCAGAGTTTATAAAAGTATGTTTTTTCTTTACATTATTATGTTTAAATACTATCTTGATTTCTCTGCAACTATATCATTAACAATATTATGCTGCTCTCGCTTCACTTAATTTTATTTTTATAATATTTTTGTATCAGATTTGGAGAATAGTGACTAATTGTTTTGTTTGTAGATATTGTAGTGAAGTGCAAACTTTACTTTTAAATATACTTTAAAGCAGAAGGTACAAAATATATCCTGAAGAATTGCGCAGTTAGGCACTGAACTTACATTTTTATTCGACGAATGCATATACCTTTTTGAATGAAAATTTTGGAGAACTTTTACCGTCTTTGTAAACTCTTAGAAGTTATTTGAGACAGTATAACGTCGAGGCTGGAATATCGTTCGAAGCTATAGCCAGTATACAAAGATTAGAGGAAGAAGCTAAAAAGAAATATAAATATATCGTGTTTAATTTAACGTGCGATGTTGACAATTCGTCAAAAACTAGATTAGGATGTAGCTACGAAAAGTCAATTGGATTTGTTGATTACAGAACGAGCAAAATTCCTTTGGACGAGCATCAAAAGAATCAAAAGCCAATAGTGCATTGGTGTTCATGCTTGTTGCGTTGAATAGACATTTTAAGATACCGCTCTCGTACGATTTAGTCAAAAGCTCCATTGGAAAGGGCAAAGAACAATTATTGAAGGAAAAATTGAATGCTTGCTTTCAAAATAATATTGAAATAAAAAATATAACATTTGACGGAGTCTCATCGAATATAAGTATGAAAAAGATTTATGTAATGCTGGATTCATGTCGTGCGTTAAAATTGGCTCGAAATACACTATCGAAATATGATCTTATCGATGATAATGATGATATAATCTCATTTCAATGTATTAAGTTATTACAAGAAGCACAAGAAAAAGAGCTAATGTATCCTGTAACAAAACTGCGAAAAAAGCATATATATTTCAATAATGAAATAATGAAAATGAATATTGCTGTACAAATACTCAGTACTAGCGTTGCGAAAGCACTGGACTTTTGTCGTGATGATTTGCAAATGTAACAATTCGACAGCTCTGCTGCAACTAGTAAATTTTGCCAGAACGTTAATGATACTTTCGACATTTTAAACTCAAGAAATATTTATAGCAAAAATCTTCGAAAGCATCTCTTAATTTGAAGAATTAATTTGCAGGAAAAAAAGCAGGGTTAACGAACTTGTAAAATACGTCCAATCGTTGACAAATAACGGCACACCCATTCTAAAAACTAAACAACATATTGATTTTTTAGGATTAATTACTAGATTAAAAAATGTACTAGCGATCACAGAATATTTATATACAACATACTCAAAGTTTCACTTTCTGTTAACGTACAAACTGTCACAGGATCATTTAGAAACTTTTTTTTCATGCGTTAAAAGATCGGAGGATTTAACAATAATTCTACCACTAAGCAATTCGAAGGGGCGTTTGGCAAGTTACTTGCGCAAGTTAGTAGTTTAGTTTATTTATTTACAACTTATATGTTACATTTGGTTTACATTTCTTATATTACTATTTGTGTCTCGTATCCAGTTTGTGTAGTTGATTATGTATGTGTTTTGTGTGTGTGTAAGTGCGCGCGTGCGTGCGTGTGTGTGTGTTGTGTAAATATGTGCATTTGTAGGTGTCTGCAACTCTTGTGTCCCTGTCTTCTGCGCCTGCCTATTCCTCTTTTCTTCTCTTTTTTCTTCTGATTAATCTTCTCTTCCTCTTTCTCTCTCCAAGATCTACCTTTTCCGCTCTTCTGTTTTTTTTCTCTTTCTTGCATATTTTCTTTTCAGCTTTTCCTTTATTACTTTCTTTTGCCTTTTCACCTTTGCCTTTCCTTTGCTTTTGCTCTCCTTCTTGCTAATCATTTCATCTATCTTTCTCCTTATTAAGGCTTTGACACCTTTTTCTTGTTTCCTATTGCTCCCTCTGCCTTTCCTTTCCTCAACCTCACTTATTTTTCCTTAGTATCTTATGATTTGTCCTCTAGTTTACCTTTTTCTTTCTCTTCTTCGATTCTTCTTCTTTTCCATTTTGCTCCATCCTCCAATACCTGCTTCCTCTCGCTTGTGTAGTTGCTGTTACTTGTGTCTTGTGTGTGTGTGTGTGCATGTGTATGTTTATATTTGTGCGTATGTTCGTGTTTTGTGTGTATGTGTGTGTGTGTAGATGTGTCTGCGAGTCTTGCTTCTCTGTCTTCTGTTTCCGTCTCTCCTTCGGGTCTTGCTGCTTCGTCTTCTTGCTTTTCTTTTTCTTTCTTTTCTTCGTTTCTTCTTCTTTTCCATTTTATCTCCATCATCCACGCTATCTTTTCTTTGCTTCCTATTATTATTTTTTCCCATTCTTCCCCTTCCTTTCTGCTTTTTTCATATTTTTCTACCATGTGCTTCCAATTTTCTTTCTCTTTCATACACATTCTGCATCTCTTATTTTCTTCTTTTTCCCAATACCTGCTTCCTCTCGTTTCATTACCTAACCTGAACCTTTCCCTTATTTGCAGGCCATTTATTCTTCCCTCTTCTTGAATTTCCTTTAACCTATACCTTTTCATTTCTTCTTTCAGCTCTTTCCAATCATTTATGTATCTTGATTTTTCTAGTTTTTCTTCTAGTTCTTTTTCATCTTTTTTCTTTAGCTCATCTCTTATTTCTTCCCAAAACTCTTCCCTCATTTCATCTCCCTCTTCCCTCTCTATATATATTTTACTTTTTTCCAGCCTTTCCTCTCTCTCCTCCTTCTTACCCTTTTTATCTTTTTCATTTCTTTCCCTTTTCTTTAATTCTCTCCATGCTTCTTTTTTTATTGAGCAATCTCTTTCTTCTCTTATTTTGTTTTCATACTTCATTGCTCTTTCTAATGCTGTTTCTTTCATTTCTTGTCTTTCTGTTTCCCATCGTATTAGGTAACTTGGCGTGTTTCTATCTAATCCTAATACCCACTTTATGTATTTTAGTTGTAGTCTCTCTATTTCCTCATATCTCTTCCATCCCCAGATTTCTGCTCCATACATAATCACGCTTTTCGCCAGAGCATCGAACAGGTTCATCCTTAGCTTCCAGTTTTCTCTAAATAGCTTTTCTCCTAGCCCCCATAGCTTTCCGAGTCCCACATTTATTTTCCCTTCTACCTTCTTTATCTGCTTTTTATTTTCGTTATTTCTGCTTATCACATATCCCAAGTAGTTGTACTTTTTCACCATCTCTATTTTCTCACCTTCTCATTCGAATTCTTCTTCCTTCCCCCTTTCTCCTCCTCTCCTGCATTTCATCATCTTTGATTTTCCTACATTTAACTCTAATCCCCTTTCTTCCAGGTATCTTTTTAATTTTTTCAGCATTGCTTTCATTCCACTTTCACTTTTTGTCATCATCACTATATCATCTGCGTATCCTAATGTCCATATTTTTTTCCTTCTTATCACTACCCCTCCTTCCTGCACCTGCATGATCTTCACTTCCAGGTCGGCGAAGGCAAGATTAAATAGCGTGGTGCTCTTCTTATATATTTCTTCTATTCTTTTCCTAATTTTTCTATTTATCCCTTTCTCTTTCATAGTTTCCCCTATTTTATTCCTCTTTATCTTGTCAAAAGCGGCCTTCATGTCGGCAAAGAATACAAACAGTTTTCCTCCTTTTTCCTTTATTTCCTTCCCTATCATTGTTTTTAATACATATATTGCGTCCATTGTTCCTTTTTTCTTCCTGAATCCCATCTGCGTATCGCTTAGCGTTTCTTTAGCTTCTAGTTCTCTTTCCAGCTTTTTCCTCAGTATTTCCGCATATATTTTATATTCCGTGTCCATCATTCTACTTCTTCTTTCCTCCCTTTCTTATATATTGGTACTATTATTCCCTTCCTCCATTCTTCCCGATATCCTTCTCTGTTTCATATTCCGTTTAAGCATTTTGTCATATCTTTTAACAAGCCATCCATGCCTTCCATCCATGCTTCATTCGTTGTACCATATTCTCCTGTGGCCTTTTTCTTTTTCCTTTTTCTTATTACCTTTTTTACTTCTCTTACTTTGATCTCTTCACCTTCCTCTCCTTCGCTGTCTTCGGTTTCTTCCCCTTTGCTTTCTTCCTTTTTTTTCTCTCCCAGTTGTCCCTTGAAGTGCTTTAACCATTCTTTTTTTCCTATATTTTCATCTAATCCAATTCTTTTCTTCCTATTGCCATTCACTTTATCCCAGAATTTTCTTCTCGTCTTATCTTTTCTTATTTCTTCTGCCACTCTTTTCCCTTCATCTTCTTTTGCTTTTCTTATTTCCTTTCTGTATTCTCTCTTTGCTTCTAAGTATTTACCTCTGTCTCCTTCCCCTTTTCTTACCTTATTTAACTTTGCCATCACCCTATGCCTTTTTGCTTTACATTCTTTTCTCCACCAGCTTTTTTTTGATCCTTTTTTTTTCCTTATCTTCTTTTTTACAACTGCGTTCTTCACTCTATTTTTTATATCTTTCCATTTTTCTGTTCCTTCTATTGCGTCTATCCATCTCTGATGCTCCCTTATACCTTCTTCGCTCCAGTCGTCTATCATTCTTTCTTCCTCTTCTTTTCTTTCTTCCGCTATTTTGTCTCCTAATTCCACCTCTATTGGTAAGTGGTCCGACATTACCCTCTCCTTTATTTGAACCCTTTTTATCGCCTCATCACCTTCTTCGTTAACTACTACATAGTCTATCGTTGACATTCCTCTCGCTCCTATATATTTTATTTCTCCCTCTTCATCTCCTTCTTTTCTCCCATTCGTTATCACTAAGCCCATTTCTCCTAGCCATTTTATCATTTCTTCTCCCTCTGCGTTTAACACTTTATCCTTAGCCTTTATTTCCTCTAGGTTTTCTTCTGTCTCCCATTCTCTTCCTTCGTTTCCTGTTCTTGCGTTGAAGTCTTCTCCTATAATTATTGTTTTCCCTCTATTCTCCTCTATCTCTTCGCTTAGGTATTCATAGTTTTCCTTCTTCTCATGTTGCATATACACCGATGCTATCATGTATTCCCTCCCTCCGATCTTTATTTCTCCTACTATTACCTCACTTGTCCTTTCTTTCTTCCATTCAACCTTACTCATCCCTTTCCTCTCTCTTACCGCCATTATTCCTCCCTCTATTTCTCTCCCCCTTCTTTCTTCCCTTCTTGAGTCACTCCACTCTATGCTGTACCCTTTCAGTTGTTTCTCCACACCAGTTCTTGCTCCTTGTCTCTTCACCCAGGTTTCCGTTAGCCCTATTATGTCGAATTCAATAGTTCATCATTTCAATAGTTTCCGAACTCGTTTTTCCGAGTTGAAAGCAAAATTTGATGCAAATTCGTTGATCTTGTTTTTCAGTCATTTTTGACAATATCAAAATCCGACGAACGCGAAATAGGCACTGTAAACAAAGACACGCTGTGCATGAACTATACGTCCGGCAGGTGTCAGTAAGTAACCAATAGATTCGTGAGGCTTTACTGTTGACGTTTCTGTCCGGTAAAGGTCGCTCGAACCTTATGGCGCGAAGATATAAACGTAGGCCCGATACTTTCCGGACAGACTTCGTATTTTTCCTCCACTGCAATATAGATTTGAGAAGTTGATGTCCAAACATTTTTTTTGAGTTTTCATGAGCTAAAACGTTTTCTCCCTATTTCCGGATTAAGTCTCCGCTTGATATTTTATTTTCGGATTTTCCGTTTTTAAGAGAATTGCGAAAAAAAATCGAGCGTTCGGACAGCGCGCAATATACATTGAACATTTTTCTCCTGTTTAAAAAGAAATAATATCGATAGCAGATGATTTACATTCGCTTTACATGTTTTTGAATTACATTTATTATTGGGTATTGTAAATACACTGTATGAAAATATGCTTCGAGAATTTGAAATAGATCCATTAACATGGGCAAGTAAATGTAACGTATAGCGAGAAATAACACACGGTTCTCCAGCATTTAAGGGTAATGCCTGTAAAATTTTGTTGGGTAAAATTGACGTTCTACGAAGAGATTCATTAAGCTGCTTAAAGCGTTTCAGAATTTTAACAACGTTATAAGTGCTTATAATAAAATATAATGAAACTTGATGAAAATTATGAAAAATACATCGAAGAATTTAAAGAAAGTTATTTCAAGTTAGAAATTTCTGTAAGTGCACGCTTTGTTTTTCCACATTACCGATTTTTGATGTGAATATCAACGGGGATTAAGATTCTACAGTGAGCAGGCTGTGGAGTTCGTTCACCATGACTTCAATCTCACATGGAATAAATATAAATTTGCAAAAACTAATCCACACTATGACTAAAAGTTATTACGTGCTGTTTGTGAATATAATTCTTACCATGTGTAATTTTAAATTGAAAATAAAAAATATATAGAAATTTAAAAAGTCAATAAATATATATGTATATATTATCCTTTGTAATGCCTCTTATATTTGATAAATACAAAAATTGCAGATTTTATTTCGTAAATTATATAAAAATATGAATGAATTCCCCTAAAAACACAAAAATTGATTTTATTTCGGCAGAGCTCAACCAAAGATTTTCATTTTTGGCTGAAATTGTTGTATTTTACTTCTAGTTTGATAATTTAGAAAGATCCCAGAGGTTCAGACAATTTCGATTTAAAATTGTTCAAGACCACCGTGACAAGTTTTCGATTAGCGTAGTGCACAACGAACATTAATTTTACTTTAACATTTTCACCATCATTTTTGCCCAAAGTATTGCTTCGTCTATAATTTTAGGCTTGACTTTTCGCTAATTTGATCTTGTTAATATTTTACCAAGAGTACACGAATTTTGTGTTTCTTGCAAAGATTCATTACGTCTAGAAGTTAAAGGATCCTGTTTCTGTTTTCTATCGTCAATCTTCTTTTTCTTAATATTTAGTAAACCAAAAGGCTTCATATTTTTTATTTCATACACTTGTGCATTTTTCTTATCATCTTTTTTTTTTCTTCTAAAATTAAATTTTTTTATTTTTTTGCACATTTTCTTTTTTCATTGAACGAGTGATTTTATTTGACATTTTAATTTTATCGGCTAATTTTTTCTTGTTTTAAATTTCTAATTTTCTTACTTTTTTTCTCTTAAACTCGATTTTTTATTTATTTATCTTTTCTTTTTTTTCAATGTCCATTCACTTGATGTTATTGTTATTGTTATTGTTATTACTTCAAGAACTACGTCCACGTGAAACGCTGCAGAGGTAAACTAAGTACCTGTACGCATTAGTCTTGGTTCCCTATAGTCATGAATATGCAGACTCACCTTCTCTATCATTTTTTTAAATGATGTAGGAGGATAAAGTTGAACACAATCATGACTGGACCTACAGTTTAAGGTGGAATCCGAACCACCGGAATCACAGTAACACACATATGAAAATTTCATTTCTGAAAATCTTCACATATCCGGGGCTCGAACCCGCGACCTCTTACACAGAAGCCTGGGCTTTTACCCACTGAGCCACCGTGACCCCGTGTTATTGCATATGATTTTTTTTTCAGTAAAACGTATCCCTTTCCGCTTAGAAGTTGATGGTTTCTGAAGAAGTTGACAAAATGGCTTAGAGCTTTTCTTTGGTGTGAGTGAGAGATTTAGAAACACATCGTCATCTTGACATATATATTTATAATTTTGTCCATTTACAATTACAGTTTCAACTATTTCACTCTTGTCGAGTAATCCATCACTGGTCTTATCACACAATGTATTTTTCAACTCAGTCTCATTTTCCGCATTACAAGCTGGAAAATTTGCAGGTATTGTAGAATCAGGCAGGTACTTTCTCACGAGAGCAACTTATCAGAGATTCAGCCGCTATCAAATTTGTTTGTTGATTACTCTTGAGATCTCAGTCATTGTCGATGATTATATCGTTGTTGAAATATATAAGTTTAGCACTTTTTGTAATTGTCATTTCATTTGCGCTATCAATCAATTCATAAGATTGATTTCCATCTACTAAATCTGCGCTACATGTTCTTGAAATATGCAACAAATCTTGCTTTGTCAAATTTATAGAAGCAGTTAAAGTTGAATCTTCTTGGGCAATGTCATTGCTTACTGTGATAAGCATTTCTTCAACATTCTGGATAGAATACTACTCAGAGCCAATACCACCATCAACATTGAAATCAGCTTGTTGATTCATAACTACTTGCTCTGAGTTATTATCAGCAGCTGATTGATTACACATCCCAAATTATAGTATACTGGAATTTGATGAATTTCTTTTGTACTGTTGCAATAGCTGATGAAGAATAGAAAACTGCAGATTTTATTTGAGACGATTCATTAAGTTCAAATAGTTTAAGCTGATTCAACATATCAGAGACGAAAATTTGTGCAAAATTTTGATATGAAATTGTTGCCGTATTTGAAATAGTATCAAACTCAGAGTTCACTGCTTGCTTGGTAGTCGAAGCAGCAAGACATTTGGAATAGTTAACTGCATCTGGGTTCCGTGAACAAAGACCATACGATTCGAACACGTTTGAAATTGTAGTTTGGTTATTTTTCAAACTAAATTTTTTAAGAGCTATTTATTAAATTGAAGCCATCTTATTCATAGTAACACTTTCTGTTAGATGGTTTTGTCTCCACTCTAGAACACTCTTCTTCCCATACGATTTTGTTAGTTTGAAAGCAGAAACATCAGCAGGTTACCAAACTCTAATTAAATTAGGGTACAAACAAATAAGAATTATTTGTAATTCAAGACAAACTTTATTAACTTTTAAGGTTAAATGATTTGAATAACGATCGACAAACAAAATTACAGGAAAAGTTACATTTTCTTTCTTGAGACACGGATGAAAAACGTTTCTCAAATATTCAATAAATAATTCAGCGCATATCCATCCAGTTATCATTACACCAATTCCCCAATTCGAGGGCACTGATGATTCTACTGTAGTAGGTAATCTTTGATATGGGTACACTACAGTTTGGGGCGTTATAACGCCTTTGGCACTAAATGTGAATAGTACTGTCAAATTCAATTTTTCATTACCTTTTTAATTTTATATATATATATCGCGATCCTGTAGGTGCCAGAACATGTTTTAGTTTTAGGCAAATCATGAAATAATGAAATAAGTTTCGTTACTATTGAAAACGCGCGTTCGATCTTTCAGTATACGAAAAAAATGTTCTCTGACTAGGTAGTTATCTATATCTGAGAACCACTTCCGAATATCTTTTCCACTCACACAAGAGCTAGCAGTGGTCACACCTTCTGGGAATCTCTCAGTCAGGCTTGGGTTTCTTTTGAAGAAACTTTTATACCATCCTTTCCTTGGAAAGATATTTTTGAAAACTGTTTCTATTAAATTTTCATCCAAATATTCTTTTACATTGGCTTGCAAATTCTCCTTTCTTCTTGGAAAACCTTTATCGCATCAATCCGTGATCCAATTTGCCAAATCTTTTTCAACTTCATAGTCTAATACAGGAGCTATGCCTGGCAATGTTTTTACAAACTTACCACTTAATCGGAATTGGAGTATAGATCTAGGTACACCATGCTGAGCGGTAGCTTTATATGCAGACAATCCTTTTTTAATATCAGCCAAAGCGTTTGTGACGTCCTGTTCAGTGTATTTTTTTACGTAAGAGGAAACTTTTTTAACTTTTGGTATTCTATATTGTTTATGTAACTTGCAACATTTTTCAAATACGTAAAATTTATTCCTATATTATACCCGATACATTTATTTCAAAAAATAAATATTCAAAATAAATTAATAATTTATTTGTATGTTTGCAAAGATTGATTAGAACGATAAAAATAAACACTTACCATTATACTCAACGGAAACGCAAACTCAGTTATTTCGATGCCAATGACTATTCAAACAATAATATAACCTCGGATACAGATAATGGCCGTATGGTCAATTGCTGTAGTAAGCTCGTATGTACGATATAGTAGTCAGCACCGCAAATTATTAACAAAATATATTGATTCCAAGCTATAAATTTATGTTTCTATAATTATAAACCTCTATTGATTCATAAAACAGTGCATCCGGCTATATCTTTTAAAATTTCTTAAAAATACCACAAAAGTATTGCGTCTATACTACGACGTTTCGATGATTGGGCGTGGTTTTTCGGCATTCTCAGTAGGGCCTTATTAGTTATTAATGTAAATATATTTGAGGTTCATAATGAAATTATGCTTTAATAGTTTTGAAAATTTCAGGTTGTAAGAAACCTAATAATTTATATGGAAATAATGTAAAATATAGAAATTTCTTATAATTTATCTAAAATTAATATATTGGTCAATGAGTGTCACGTAGCCTATAAGTGTACCGGTTATCCTTATAACTTACAGTGAAAATTAAGCTAGAACAGAAAAGAATTATAGATAAATTTGAAAAGCAAAGAATCGTACTTATAATTATAAATTAACTAATTGCTAAATCCAAATAAAACCAAAAAAGAAATGAAATTTAGTCTAATTTAAATAGAAAAAAATTATATTTGACATAAGAAAAATTATTACTAAATCAACACAGTAATCAAATTTCTAATCAATACCGAATACTAAATATGCATAGTATAAGTTGCTGAATACTTAACGTTGTTAAATTTTTATTGTTTGTGCTATTATTTACCTGTTATGATTATGTAAATTTTTTGCCTATTTCCGATTACAATGGGTAGAAAAAAAATAGTACATACTGAAGAAGAAGAAATAAATTATCAAAATCAAAGACGTTTAAGGCATGTAGAAACTCAAAGAATGCGGCATGCATATAGTTTACAATAGACATCGAAATACTATCAGAGAACAAGATTATTTAGGAAAAATGGATATTTTATGTACGCATTGTAATGTACAACATTTGGAATCTGAAAAAGTGACACAGAAATGTGTCAGTTTTTTAATAAATAAATAACAAAAATAAAAATTATTAAATAAATAACAAAAAGGAATTGTTGATATTGTTTTGGGTAGAGCAACTAATAGTAATTACAATGTTGATAATTGTATATACATCGATGGCCCAGGAGGATCAGAAAAAACTTTTATCTATACAACTACGAGGTGTGTTCAAAAAGTAAGGTGACTTTGTATTTAAAAAAAAAAATATTTATTTATTTATCAATATTTATGTTGTCTCCTTCAAAGTAATCCCCCTCAGATACAATACACTTATGCCAACGGTTTTTCCAATCCTCAAAGCATTTCTCATAAGCACTTTTCGGTACAGCCTTGAGCTCTTCCAGCGATGCAGTCTTTATCTCTTCAGTCGTTGCAAATCTCCGTCCTTTCATAGGTCTCTTTAGTTTTGGGAACAAGAAAAATTAACATGGGGCCAAATCCGGTGAATATGGTGGCTGAGGCATGATTGTGGTGTTGTTTTTGGCCAAAAAATCTCTCACAAGCAAAGATGAGTGAGCAGGGGCATTATCGTGATGCAAAAGCCATGAATTGTTTTTCCACAATTCTGGGCGTTTTCTTCGTATTGCTTCTCGCAAATGGCGCATAACTTCAAGATAATACTGTTTATTGACCGTACGTCCATACGGTAAGAACTCCTGATGCACCACACCATGGTAATCGAAGAAAACAGTGAGCAAAACTTTGACATTTGATCGTACTTGGCGTGCTTTTTTCGGTCTTGGCTCATCTGGGCTCTTCCATTGGGACGATTGGACTTTGGTTTCGATATCATAACCATATACCCATGATTCGTCACCAGTTATGACCCTTTTGAGTAAATCTGGGTCGTCGTTGACGTCATTCAACAGTTCTTGAGTGATGCTCATGCGACGGTTCTTTTGGTCAAAATTTAGCAATTTCGGAACAAACTTCGTTGACACACGTCTCATGCCCAAAACGTTAGAAAAAATTTCATGGTACGAGCCAAGCGATATACCAACATTCTCAGCAACTTCCCTGATAGTGATTCGACGATTTTCCAGAACAATTTTCTTCACTGCTTGAACGTTTTCATCAGTTGTTGACGTGCTTGGGCGTCCAGAGCGAGGCTCGTCATTGGCATCTTCCCGGTCATCTTGGAAGAGTTTGTACCACTTGTAAACATTTTTTTTACTCAGAACAGTTTTACCGTATGCCACCGTCAACATTTCAAGTGTTTCGGAGCATTTTATTTTATTTTTTACACAAAATTTGATGCAAATCCTTTGATCCATATTTTTGATAGCAAGAAAAATCGCCGAGCAGGCAAAACACTTATAACTTTTACGCCTCTCACAACCAAAAAAAAATGCTATACACTTGAAACTTGGTACAGATGTTCGGGAAGAGTGTACCTACATAACAAAACAAAAAAATCGATAATCAAAAGTACGTTGCCCGTGAAATTTGAAAAGTCACCTTACTTTTTGAACACACCTCGTATTTATAATTTATTTAGTTCAAAAAACATTAAAGTATCTTCAATGATTTTCACTGGAATTACAGCTGTATTACTTCCAAAAGGAAAAACGGTTCAATAAAACGTTCGGATTTCCTATTCCTATGTATAGTGATTCAACATAAAGTATTAAAGCGCAATCTAAGGAAAGTCTTCTATTAAAAGAAACAAAAGTTTTTATATGGCTCCACGGTATGCTTGATAAATAGTAAACAGAACTCTTCAGAATATTATGAATAATGCTTTACCTTTTGGCGGTAAAGTTATAATTTTAGGCACCGATTTTAGACAACTTTTACCTGTTAGAATTAATGGAACACGAACTGAATCGTTGAATGTTTCTATTAAATTTTATGAATTATGGAAATATATTACCAAATACAATCTTACCACTAATATAAGAGTCTTACCTATGGAAGTCAATTTTGCAAAATTTTAAGTATTAGTTAACGATGGAATCTTTAATGATCAACACGATAATCTTAGTTTACCCGACCATTGCATTCTTAAACAGGATGATGATGTTGTTCGGAGTGTATTTCATAGACTCATTGAACAAGAGAAATTTAATGTAATGAGCAAGTCTGCTATCTACTAGAAATGTCGATGTTGATGAATTGAATAAATTAATTACTGATCTACTAGAAATATCTTTAGAATATACAGGGTGTCCCATTTTAAAGGAACCACCCCGAAATTTTCGACGGTTGGCGTTGTACAAGAAAATTGTTCAGACAATAGTTGTTTGGGACAATGGGGGCAACCTTTCTATGAAATTCGATTTGACCTTGAGATTCATTTTCAAGGTCATTTGAAGGTCAAAGTCATTTTTTGAATAGGAACCCATATTTTTGATCCCGGATTCGGAAAGAGCGGAAAATTCTACGTTTAGATAAAGTATTATGTGTGGGGTGCAGTTAACCCCCCCCCCCCCGTCTAAGGTCATGTAGGGCTCAAATTTATGATTTTCTTCATCTATGCACAGGGATGATCGGGCAAGGGTAAGGTTAATTGTAATAACCCAATAACTCCAATACCCAATAACACGATAACCCCAATAACCCCAATAACCCAATAACCAAGAGATATTTTGAATAAGGACCCCCATTTTTTATCCCGGATTCGGAAAGAGCGGGAAATTCTACGTTTAGATAAAGTATTATGTTGAGGAAGCGGTTCACCCCCCCTCCCCCCACCCCACCGGGGCAAGGGTGAGGTTAATACAGGTTTAATATTAGGCTTTGAATATTTGAAGTCGACTTTGAAAATCAACCTGAAGTTTAAGCGCAAGGTCACTGTTGTTTGACCCTACAATTTTTTTGGGATATTGGGGTTATTGGATTATTGGGGTTATCGGGTTATTGTATTTTCTTTAATCGGTACTTTTTCATGTCTTCTTTCAGTTCTTTCCACTCGTTTATGTATCTTGACTTTTCTAGCATTTCTTTTAGTTCTTTTTCTTCGTTTTTCTTTAGCTCTTCTCTAATTTCTTCCCAAAACTCTTCCCTCATTTCATCTCCCTCTTCCCTCTCTCTGTATATTTTACTGTTTTCCAGCCTTTCCTCTCTCTCCTCCTTCTTACCCTTTTTACCTTTTTCATTTCTTTCCCTTTTCTTTAATTCTCTCCATGCTTCTTTTTTTATTGAGCAATCTCTTTCTTCTTTTATTTTGTTTTCATACTTCATTGCTCTTTCTAATGCTCTTTCTTTCATTTCTTGTCTTCCTGTTTCCCATCGTATTAGGTAACTTGGCGTGTTTCTATCTAATGCCAATACTCACTTTATGTATTTTAGTTGTAATCTCTCTATTTTTTCATATCTCTTCCATCCTCAGATTTCTGTTCCATACATAATCACGTTTTTCGTCAGTGCGTCGAACAGGTTCATCCTTAGCTCCCAATTTTCTCTAAATAGCTTTTCTTCTAGTCCCCCATAGTCTTCCGAGTCCCATATTTAGTTTCCCTTCTACCTTCTTTTTCTTCTATCTGCTTTTTATTTCCGTTATTTCTGCTTATTACATATCCCAAGTAATTGTACTCTTTAACCATCTCTATTTTCTCACCTTCCCATTCAAATTCTTCTTCCTTTCCCTTTCTTCCTCCTCTCCTGCATTTCATCATCTTTGACTTTCCTACATTTGCTCTAATTCCCTTACTTCCAGGTACCTTTTTAATTTTTTCAGCATTGCTTTCATTCCACTTTTACTCTTTGCCATCATCACTATATCATCTGCATATCCTAATGCCCATATTTTCTTCCTTTCTATCACTACCCCTCCTTCTTGCACCTGTTTGATCTTGACTTCCAGGTCGTCGGAATATTAAAAATATTAAATTATTTTGGAATGTTATTTTAAATTATCGATTTTTGTTTCGATTGAAGCTAAAAATTAAAAAAAATTGTCAAATGAAAACTTCAACCTCTTTGATTTTGTATCTTTTACTCTATTTTCTGGCTTTTAAATACTTTTAATGTGAAAAATGATATTCAAAAGTTCTTTCAAAAAATGCGTGCAATATTTATTTAGATCACAATAGATTGCCCGATTGTAGAAAGCAAAATTGTATGAAAGTTGAGAGTGATTTTTTTATTTTGCGATGTGTTTATAAATTTTGTAATGCTTCCAGTGTTGTAAAGATTGTCATATAACATTCTCATTCTATTATTATTACAAGAAACAAAGTTAAAAAAACGACTAGCTCATGATGATCTAGGAATCTATTCTCTCGACACCGCCTGCAGAGATTACGATATAGCCTACTCAAATAATCGAAAGAATATAGAGGCTAGAAATATTGCTAATAGAATTTTAGCTGAAAAGGCTTGGAAACGCGTCAAAGATTCTGGTATTACAAAAAAACTTATGCAATCAGTAATACCATGAAATTCAAATCGAAATTCAGTATGAGGCTGAAGAAGAAAGTAAAACAGAAATGTAGCAATAATAAGAAGGTAACGAACTTGAAAAATGTAATAAAAGTAGTCACATTCAAGTGGCCGGCGAGTGCTTCTGCTTGAATGATTATCAGATCAGTATTGAAAAAACACGTGCTGCTGCTTAAGAAAGCCGGTGGTGAAACCAAAATCAAAACTCCAATGTAGTACTTTATTCTTTCTCATACTACTTTTTGCCGACTTAAATGAAACTAGAGCTTTAGCCGTTGGAGCTGCTGGAATTGCAACAGCAGAGAAAAATGCAAAGTTTGCAAAGTGGGAGTTAAAAGAGAGCAAAAGACCTAATAAAATAAGGGAAAAGGATTGTATCTTAAACCATATAAAACAAGTTTTGGATTCCATCTCAAACCTTATCGAACAAATTATGGACTTTATATCAAACCTTATTCGACTGGGTCAAGATTAATAAATGTCAAAATAAGCTTACCACATAGAGCCTTCACAAAAATATGCAGAAAGTTTTAATAAATCACATTTTCGGGAGGCATTTATGAGAAATATTGTCAATTTCCAGACCTTATCATAATGAATCAGGTAAAATAAATCTTGATGATTGTAAACGACGATCGACAATCGCTTCGTATCTCTCTCTCTCTCTTCCCCTCTCTTTCTATCTTTAAGAAAGGGGAAGGAAACGTAATGGCGAGACAACAAGCGGACGAGCGCGAGTAAAAAAATGATCCCGGCGTCCCGCCGTTAGCCGTATGACAGGGTCGGCGGCCCGCATCTGTACTTCAGGTGTGCTGCATCGACGCTGACCGATCCAGTCAAATAAATTACTTTGTATCTACTCTCGTTTTTTGTCGGGTTATTCTGTTTTGTTCGTCGCATAAAGAGGAGCGAATAAAGCCGCGGAAATTGTAAACGTGTAGGACAGACACCGAACATATGTAAACTAAATTGCCGGACATTGTAAGACTAAGTAGCGACAAAAAAGCGCCTTGTCCGTTTGGGCCTTCTTATTTCAGCACGTCTCTATAAATCTCACTCTCGCCAATGACCGCGGGCGTACACAAGGTCTGCGTATCGTCGCCGGACACCACTATACTACTCCGAGGGATGAGACCCTGGAGGTCGTTAGACCCTACGGGAAACCGATGGTCTTACCAGAGGTTTCCGGATATTGTCGGGTCGTCATAAAACAGACAGATAGGGCCAGCACAGAGGCTTCCCTAGGCTAACAGGCTGGCGAGAGAGAGAAAGACAGAATATGAACGAGAGGAAAACGACGAGAAAGCGGAAGACAGAACGGGGGAAGAAGGGGAAACGGGAGTGTGAACCATACCGCGTCAACCAGGTATCGACGAGCAGAATAAGATTTGAATTCGAACGAGCAAGTCGCTCTTCAGTCGCTGCTAGACACGCGAAAATCTGATTGTTAATTCAAATTAAAATAAATACAAGTCTATATAAATATCGAATCTAACACATCATTGTTATTGTTCCTCATACTCACCCCTAACAATGATCATACAAGATCTGGAACGTATTGGCTTGTTTATAAAAAAATTAGAAACGATGTGACATATTTTGATAGTTCCGGAAATCTCAGGCCTACTCTCGATCTATTGACATATTTCGGAGTTGATGAGATGAAGTATAATCTTAAAAACTACCAAAACTCTAATACATACAATTATAGAGATCTATGTTTACAGTTTTTATATCGCAGTATATAAGTGATGTTACTAGACAAAAATCGTCGTTCACATTCGAAGAGTCATAAAGGGTTCATGAACTGGGTCGGTTACATTTTCAGTTATAAAAACACAATACTTTTCATCAATAGAGCTTTCACCAAAAAAATTATGTTTTAGGACTAGTTGAGCTTCTAACATTTCACTCAATTCCCATTATTGACGTGAACAACAATAAATTTTACGTTAATAACAAAGTGATCAGTTGATTACACAGGCCAACAAGGTTTCAGAACCAGAGACCAGACATAGTACACCCGAAGGATTTTGGTGCGCTGAATCCAAATCCGAGTTCAGAATTGCGACAGCACGTCAGGATTTTGAAATATCCTAACCTAAATATGCGAAAATCACGTTTTTTGGCTATTTTCGGTACCTTATAAAATTGTCAATAAATTTTTTCATGCAAAACTGACAACGGCATCTGAAAGAGCAACTCTTGGTCTACAACATGCACTACCGATTTTTGTTTTTATGTCTTTTTCCAGCAGAGATAACGTCAATTGAAATGTGCCATTTATCAATTGATTTATACTGGAGTATGAAAAATCTTGATTTTTTTTGCAATCTTCAGTAGTAGGAAAAACTTACACTGGCATATAAAGGTCTACCATTGTACTAATTTACGGCGAATCTAGCTGAATTATTATTTTATGTAATTATAAATACTATATTATATTATTATATATTAGATGCACTCTAAAATGGCAGCTATAAATTTAGGGCAGGCTAAGGCAGATGGTTATGACCTAAATGCACTGAAAATCCTATAACTTTAGAACTAGCGACAGATTAACTTAAGTGCGCTATAACCTGCAAGCTCAAAACCACGAAAAGTTAACCTAAATTCGTTATAACCTGCTACAGGTTAATTTAAGCGCGCTATAATCCGCAACAGGTATATTGAGTACAATATAACTTGCAAACTAGAATCCACGACAGTATAACCTATATACGCAGTAACCTTCGAGCTCCAGACCACTACAGGTGAACTTACGTTCGCTATGATCTGCGAGCGCTAAACTCACAACAGGTTAAACTAAATGCAGTGAACAGTGAGGGTCAAGCACAGGACAAATTAATTTAAGTGGACTGTAATCCATAGCATTTCAACCTAAGCTCCAATGTAGTTAGAGAGGTTACACTAAGAAGCTGACAACCTTTAGAATGTATATTCTTAAACCTATAACAGCCAATTCTGTGATGTTATGCTTTCTTTTTGTGAAAACATTGGCGCTTCATTTCAAACGATCGTTGAAAAGATTTACGTTTGTGACTAGTAGGGTTATTATCATCCCTTTTCAATGACCAGCAGTAGTCGGCCATTATTTTTTCGTCCCACCTTCCTTGGTAGTGTTGTTCCTTTTGTTTAAAGTCTTGGTGAAATCGTTCACCCATCTCCTAACTATATGCTCCAAGATTTTCTGGGAAATAATCCAAATGAGAATGAAGGAAGTGTATTTTAAGGCTCATTAGACAACCCATTTTTCGGAAATTCTGTAACATGTTGGACACAATAGTTTCAAACTGCGGGTCTCGATTATTGCCTAAAAATTTTTCTGTAACATATTTGAAGCTCAACCAAGCATTCTTTTCAACGAGAGTCATGGTTTCCATAAATGTATCATCTTTCATGAGTTTTCGTATATCAGGCCCAACGAAAATGCCTTCCTTAATTTTTGCATCACTCAATTTCGGAAATATGGCTTTCAAATGATTGAAACATTTACGTTCTTTATTCAAGGCTTTCACAAACTGTTTCATTAAACCTAATTTCATGTGAAGTGGTGGCAGTAATACTCTCTCTCTATCAACAAGACCTACGTAGGTGACATTATGAGAACCTATTTTCCATTCTGATCTTGTGGGCCATTTTTTTGTTACCCAATGCTTATCTCTTGCACGGCTGTCCCAAAGGCAGAGGAAACACGGAAATTTGGTATATCCCGACTGCAAGCCAACTATAAGATTTATCATCTTAATGTCATCATAAACAAGCCAATTGTGAGTCTTGTAATTTATTTTTTCCAGTAGAAATTGAAAACTATTGTATGATTCTTTTAGTGCAGTTGAGTGACCTACAGGAAGTGCCGCATACTTATTTCCGTTGTGTAGTAACAGCTTTGAGACTTTGTGTGGAAGAATCAATGAAGAGACGCCAGTTTTCTGGCTTGTACATATCTTGAATATACAAGTTAACCAATTCTTCGATGTTATTACAGTACACCATCACATCTTCCATTGTAAAGTACTTTATGAACGCCTCTCTCGGTTTCTGTAAATTGACACTTTTGTTCCAGGTAATAATAGCTTCCTTTCTTGGAGTCTTGAAGCACAGAGTTCAGCTTTATCCTTTGGAAGATTGAGATCTCGAATAAAATCATCTAATGAACTTTGGTCAAAAAGCTTAGGACTCTCGTCATCAGAACTGTCTTCAAAAGAGACATCTTCAGTTGTATCAATATCCATCGGTTCAACTTTTGCCGAACCAACTTCTTTTTCGGGTTTACTTACTTTTCCTACTTTGGCTGGTGTTACACACGCTACCGCGGGGTAGATGATTTTATTTGAATTTTGTTTATTGAAACCCGTTGTATTACATAAGCAGAAGTAACAATCAGTTTCATGGTCGTTGGGCTCACGCCAGATGGTTGGTTCAATAACAGTCGTATTGCTGCTATTATCATCCCACTCTAACATAGCAAGTCTGCAAGAATTACAAATTGAAGATGGTACCCATGTCTTATCTATATTGTCGATCGGAACCTTATAACATTTCATATATAGAGTTTTGATTGAATTATTAATCGATCGTCGATAAGAAGTTGTTTCAAACGTCCCACAAACATAACAAAATGTATCAATTTTTCTTGCACAAGGGCTTCTGGAACTCATTTTTCTTATAATAAATAACAAAGAGGATAAAAAATGTTCTTATGATAAATATTCTTATAATAAATAAAGTAGAAGGAAATAAGATAATAGCATTTACAGGAAATTCAACCGCCACTCAAACGTGATCTCTAACACGGAAGGATTAGCATGTCACAAAATCAGTTATCTCAGCTTTCACCTATCTCAGCTTCAGTATACAATTATACATTTCAAGTTACGTAATATTCTACATCATCTATCTACAGAATTTCAAAAACGAATGAAAGATTTCACGGTTTTTGATTCCGCTGATCGTATCGGATATCAGATTTTCAAAACTTATTTTATTCAAGCAATTTGTTTAAACAAATTTTTGCACAATTGAATATTTTTGCAAGTTGCAAATCATTTCCATGGTTTTAGGGGTCACAGATTACGAGTTTGATGTTAGATTTGTGAATTTAGATTTATTTAAACAATTTATTTAAACAAATGTTGCAAGACTCAATGTTCTTGCAAGTTGCACGTACTTTTGCTGATTTTTGAGATCTCTGGTTATGAATCTGATATCAGATTTGCAAAATGTATTTTATTTAAAAAATTTCTTTAAACAAATTCCTGTATAATAGAATATTTTTGCAAGCTGCACCACATTTCCATAGTTTTGGGGGTTACTAGTCACGAGTTTGATGTCAGATTTATACATTTAAATTTATTTAAACAAATTATTTAAATTTTTAATTCTAATATTTGTCTGTCTGTCACAGGCTGACAAACTTCAGAACCAAAAACTATACATAACGCACCCGAAAAATTTCGATGAGCTAAATCCAAATCCCAGCTTAGAATTGCGCCAGCACGTTAGTATTCCGAGATATTCTAGAAGGCTGTAATCTGCGTGGCCATAACCCTAAATCCGTTAACCCAAAAACCCCCGACCCCTTAACCATTAACTGCCCCCTTAACCTTAAATCCGTTAACCCTATAGCCTTGAAACCTGTGATGTTATAACTCTCGATGCCGTTACGCAAATCCCAGTAATTTGCGCCACAAGGAATCTAGGGCTATTGTATCGCAGGTTACAGGATTCCGAGGTGAAGAAATTCGGGGTTAAGTTGGCAGGTTTTATTGCCGCGCTTGTTATAACCTTCTTGGGTTAAAATATTTGGGGTTAAGGGGACGGAGATTATTGCATCGAAGGTCACAGGGCTCGGGGGTTAAGGGATTTAGGGTTAAGTGGGCAAGGTTTATACCCCCGCAGGTTACAATGCTCCAAGATCAGGGATTTGAATTATAATAGTCGAAATTCATTGCGTTGCCGTATAAACCAATTGATAAGTAGTACATTTCAATTGACGATAAAAGAAGACATAAACTAAAGATTGTTAGTGCTTTTGTACGATAAGAATTGCTTTTTAGATGCCGTTGTCAATTTTGCACGAAAAAAATTATTCGCAATGTTATAAGGTACCGTATATAGCCAAAAAAACTTGATTTTCGCACTTTTTGGTTAGGATATCTCAAAATCCTGACGTACTAGCGCAATTCTGAGCTCGGATTTGGATTCAGTGCATCAATATCCTTCGAATATATTATGTCTGGTCTCTGGTTCTGAACCTTTGTCAAATTTTGTTGGCCTGTGTTATCTATAGGTAGCTATGAAATCGAAGATATTGATCTGAAGGCGGCTCGATAGCGATCGGCGGTAATTATTTCGACAGTGTCCGACGATAAGTCGGTGCTTTTCGGCGGCTCGAATAGCGATGGTAGTAACAATATGCTGCTCGATATAAAAAGGAGAGTTTTATCTCTAATACCGTAATAAACAATACTCAGCCTAGAAGGGACACATTCTAAAATTAGAATTATACGCTATGAAACCATGCTTGCAGCAACACTTCTTTCTAAACTTTTATTGATCTAATCAATCCATTAAAATACATTTTTAAATTAATCCATTAAGGAATTCGACGTTTAGCACTCCAGATGAATGGACGTGTGAACACTACGTTCTAATCGTTCACTTAAGTGTTATAAATTAAAGTGAATTCATTAAAATATATTAAAAGTGAATGTAAGTAAAAACAAATAAATAAGGTGTTAAACATTTGTAATAATGCGTCATCACGTAAAAAGCCCGACCTACAAGGTTGGTGCGAAATTCTCTTCCGACAAGAGGGCGCGGACGGCCGATCAGCTGATGCCGTTTAGCTCACATAAGAACGTATGAATAGCCCCGAGACTTCGCGAGAAACACCTCTCAGGATCCACCCAGATCGATGCGCACGACCCTTAAACCCCCGCACATACACTGTCACACACGGAAACCTGAACCAACATTCCCCCAGGAAGCCAGGCGACGAAAAATGTCGCAGCCGAGATCAGCTGATCCTGCTGGCTAATTCACAAGGAGAGCTCGGCACATATGCACTAACACCACTGGTCATCCAATTAGCGCACCCGAAGGACCGTTCGAAACACACACACACACACGCACGATTAACCTCACGCACCCTGGCAAGCGACAGAAACAGCGGCAATGGGATGCGATACTAACGCGTGAGCTGAGCGGCGGCCATGTTGCAACGCGCTTGTTAGCAAGCTTGAGCTAGACCGAGAATGAGGAAGGAAGAGAGAGAGAGAGAGAGAGAGAGAGAGAGAGAGTCAGCGTATGAATGCGAGTGAGACGACTGATAGGAGAGTGACCGAGCACAAGAGAGGGGTAACTGAGCATATTAGTGCAAGTGAGATGACCCATACGAGAGCGATCGGGCGCGAGCGGGGGAATAGCGTAGAGTGCACGTAAGCGAGATAGACAATACCGATACTCATGTAGGGGCGACCGGTAGGGCTAACGAGCGTGTGCGCGTAAAGGATAGGTGATAACGATGCGAAATGGACCAACGCGCGCGATTAGACCGACCAATGATAAATAGGATAGGGGTAGATTGACGAATAGGGTAAAACCGACGCTATCTAACAGATAAATAAAGAAATTAGGCGCTAAAACTTGACCAGTAATAAAATTGCGCGGGTTAAAAGACTATTATAGACGGCGCTGATAATCGACTTGACAACAATTTGGATCAATGAGATAAAAACCCGTGACCGAAAGGGGAGGTAATCGAGGAGAAGCGATACGGGGCCGCGTAAAGCCGGAATAGTATAACGGTGCGGAAGTGCAGATGGCCGAATACGAGATAGGACAAAGGGCAGCAGATAAAGTGGTTCCGGAGCAACAAATAGTGCAGGATCTGAGCCGCAATAAGTGTAGTATCCACAGCAGTAAGTATAGTATCCGCAGTAGTGAGTGTAATATTCGCAGTAGAGAGAACAATATCCGACATTTCTAACTAGCCGCCACCCGCACTTCTCTTCGCGTGTAAGATAGGTTTTCATGTCCCTTTGTTACGCTTATAGGTGGCTAACAAGGCCAGTGCGAGGAGAAGGGTATCAGCGACCCGACATTCAGCGACCAGAACCAGCTGACCTGCAACAAAATCAAGCTGCAACGATTGGCTGTCTGCGCCGTTGGTGGCAGTTGACGCTGGAAGAAAAATCAAATAATTTTTCTGTCTCTTTCTCCCCGTCACGAAATAATAACAATAAGTGGATAACAACAATAATTGTCTAGAATTTGACCACTAAAACGGCAGAAATAGCCACCAAGAAGTGAATACTTCCTCGAAATTAACACAAAACTACAAAAACTCAAACAAGTGGAACACGGTTACCACCAAACGTCAGAGATCAAGCCCTGGAGCGATTATTAAAAAAACAGGCCAGAATATCAGATTACTAATTAAATGAAACACAAAACAATCTGAGACTTCATACATTGATAATGTAAACATAAACACCAACAGACTTGAACAGATGATGGAACAATTAATGCAAAGAATGGACACAATATTAAACCTATTAACTACTTTTGTAAGTAATATGTCTAAATGAATAACTTCAAAATTGTTACCTGGAATGCAAACGATCTTATGCAGAGACAACTCAAACTAAGAACATTTCCAATTCAAGAGAATATAGATATGCTAATATCTAAAACTTATTTTACAAATCAAAACTAACCACGGATACCAAACTATATTGTACACAAAACAAATTTTCCACACCACAAGGCGCATGAAGGCACTGCATCATAATAAAAACAAATATAAATCATCACGCATACACACACCAACAACAAAACACTAGTACTTACAAGCAACTAATGTCGTGATAACAGACAAACATGGCCCAATAATTGTATCTGTTGTTTATTGCCCTCCAAACAAAATAATAACGTAAGAAATATGGACAACATATTTTAACAAACTAGGAAACCGATTTATAGTAGAAAGCGATTTCAATGCAAAACATCCATGGTGGGGATCAAGAGCCCGACTCCAACAAACAGAGGCAGAGTATTATATGAAGTTTTGCAGAAAAACAACTACATTCCAATATTAACAGGCGAACGTACTGGCCATTAGATATATAGGAATAAATGGTTATTTATTTAAGTAGTTTACTCCTATTAGTAATAAGTCAATTAGTTAATAATAAAACGACTGTTTATTAAGACTACAATTGACAGACTAACTATAAAATGTTTTTTTATAAAACGAAATGAATGTTCGTTGCTATGCTCACACTTTTGTTTCTCAACCACGTTCGAATGTTGGTTCGAATGCTCGGTGCGCTTGCCACAGATATAAACAAGCTCCTAGACCTAGTTGATTTGGAAATTGTCAAAGGCATAAACAAAAGATATTTCATGTCATCCTTCTGTGTGGAATTATTATCAGACCATTCTCGAGTCTTTTACATGAAAATTTTACACGAGCAAAAAATGCTTAAATACAGAAATATCTGAGAGGCAACAGACTACATGTTATGGAAAACTATAGAGCAGTTAAAAATTCCAACAACTTTCATTCCACCAATTAAAAAACACTTTGGAAAATAGGCCAGAACAGATGAGGAAAAAGTTATAAAGTTTACTAACCATCTATGCGAAGTATTTGAACCTCATCCAAGAACAATTACGGAACAAGAAGGAAACACTCTACTAGAAGACATAAACACCATTACTAGCGAACCAATCAAACCAGTTAAAATAAATAAAGTATCTAAATTAATTTATAATATTAAGAACGAGAAAGCTCCAGGATACGACAACATCACAGAAAAAATGATTAAAATGCTACCACTAATAGCAATAAGATACATGACAATAATATTCAATGCATATTTTCGTGTGCACATATAGTGGAAAGTGGCAGAAATTATATTGATACCTAAGCCCGGTCAAGCAGCGAAACATGGAACATCACACAGACCAATCAATCTCTTGCGAATACTGTCTAAAATCTGTGATAAACTAATTCTAGCTAGAATCAACTTTATAATATTCAATAAAAAACTCATCCTAGAACATCAATTTAGTTTGAGATGTAACCACTCGACTATAAAACAAGTGAACAGGATAGTATCTACCGCGAAGAAATCTATCGAAGAAAAACAATACTACTCTGCTGTCTTTCTTGACGTCGCCCAGGCATTTGTTAAAATATGGCAAGAGGGCCAAACACGAGCTTTATTATTATACAAGCTCAAGAATAATTTTCCTGTTCACCGCTATGAGTTGCTGAAATTGTACCTACAAGGTAGATCATTTATATTAAAATAAACAAAGTTGTATCAAAACGACAAAAAATAAATGAAGAAGTATCTCAAGGCAGTGTTCTCAGTCCTACATTATATTTAATTTACACCGCGGATTTACCTAAGTCCTCGGGTATCACTACAGTAACATACACAGATGACACAGCTATTCTAACGTCACACTCGATGTAATATGCTGCATCGAAACACCTACAAAACTATTTAAATAATCTTAAAGCTGGTTTAACACATGGAGAATTAAAGTAAATGAAAGTAAATCCACTCACACAACCTTCACTCTACGAAATTTTATCACTGTACAAGATTTGAAGCCGGTTTCAATTCTGTCCATTCAAATTCAAACTACTGCAGCAGGTATCAGCCCGCTTGGTGTTGTGAAAAGATACAGTAAAACTGAAAAACAGAAGACAGAAATCACATTTCCGAATGTTTTTAAAATGTATAACCAATTCATGGCCGGGGTTGACATTCATGATCAGTATTGCAACAAAGTCTTACCCGTTTTTCGATTTAAAAAGGGGGATAAAAGAAGTCACTTTGGAAATGAGCAATCATTGTTTAAAGAGTTTCGTTAATAAAGCATGAACATGCAAAAGGAACTAAACAATTATATTGCTCGGAATGCAAAATAAAAAGTTTAAAATCTTAGAAATGCAATGATAAATATTTTTGTGAACCATGCTTCAAAAAAAAACATTCGTGATAGTTCTAATTCGTGTTAAAGAAATAAGTCAAAAATGTATGAACTAAATATAAAAAAATATATATATGTAAAATCCAAAAAAAAATTTCTTTTAAATAAGAAAAGAAAAGTTTTTACGAACGCTCACCTCCACATCTTGGAAACTAGGCAACGCTATATTCAGCAACGGCTACGAGTATTCAAAATATTTCAATCAGCAGAAGTATGAATTTCCTATTCTTATTATAAAGACGAAGTTTAATCGCGCTTTAGCAGAGATCGTCACGTCAATTTGCTGGGATGGCCATAGTAAGAGTGCCCCACCAAGCTCGTCCGCTCTTATATATCCTATCTTCGCGTGCGATTGTTATTTTCATTTTTCCTTAAGCGTATTATAAATCTGCGAAGTACGGCAGGTCGTTGCTCTCTTAATCCTATCCCCCCGAAAGAAAATTGCAAGTGCAGAGAGAAGTTTTCTTTGCGCAAAAAAAAATTAGAAACAAAACAAGCGAACTCGGATGATATTTCTAATTATGCTATTTTCTGTGGATGCATTAATATAATATAACAAACTATCATCGTATATTTCTTACCTCTCTATTACAATATTGCCTACAAGGATTATAGAATGGATCGGTATCGAAACAAATAAATTTAACTGTAAACGTTGAATCTCTTCTCGAACGAAAGCCTATTCGATCCATGCTGTCATTACCTGATATAAATAAGAGTTAGTTTCTGACTAACTTAGTTGAGTTTTGGTAATCGAGATACCAGGATGCCGAAAGTCGAGGGAACCACTCAAACTATACCGTTCATCTCTACCCGAGATGTTGGAGTACAGGAGTCCTCTTGTGTGACCGCTATGGTGTGCGTAGAATCCGTTATAGTGAGGGACTGTGCATGTTGGTGATATCACCAAAATAGTTTCTGATGTCCCGTTCCAGACTAATGATTTTGGATTTTATGAATCTGAGACGTATTCTCAGACAAAATACGTTTCACTGAGTACACAAACATCACAGCGCAAAAATTAGGCATCCAAATATCGCAAAAATAAAAAATATTTCGCAAACATGGATTCTCGACAATCTGTAAGATTCCACCCTGACGCATAGGCGAGCACGGGCATGGCTTTGAACCGAGACGATCTTAACAATACCAGTGAATTTAAATTATGGATGAAGAATGTCCGTTTACGCAATGTTAATTAAAGTTTGATATCAATAAATCTCATTTATCAATTTGCTTCAATTTACTATGTTTTTCTTTAATCCTTGTATGCTAATTTTCTTATTCCTATATTACTTTACAATAGTTCAATTTTACCTACGAGCTTCGTTCTATCTATTACTTTATTTTCACACTTCATTTTTCACAATTTTTTACAATTATTTCGCTCCTTATTAGTAAAATATGGTTTGAGGTTTTTCGCGTGAAATTGTTCTTTTTCTCGCCCACCCTCGACAGCTAAATAGTCCAATCAACAGAGACAAAAAAGGCCTGTTTCAGACAAAAATTCCGGGATGGGTTTTCTCAACGAAAATCGCTTCAGTACAATGTAAATAGGAACTCTTGATAAAATGCAACTCCTAATTTATTGTCAGATTTTTTTTATAAGCGCTCAAAGTTGGCGAAATATGGTTTTTTCAATCTGCAAGCCACGGTATGCATTTTAGCTGAAAAAGTTTCGTATAAAAGTTGTAGGCAATAGCAAAAGCTACAATTTGAGCTGTCGTGCAATTTCTTTCGTTTGTTAGTTATTAAAAAAAGCCCCAAAAACCCTTAAAAATGGCCATTTTTACTATATCGAATATTTATTGCAAAAAGAACTTTTTTTAATGTTTATGACTCTTAAAAGAAAGCTCTTGGATTCTAAAAAAAATGAATCGTCGTACGATTATTTATTTTTATTAGTTACTGATATATTCTAATTAGTTAATTAAGAGACGTCCAAAGTACGGGGCTGTAAAATTTTTTTGGCCGAATATATCGAGTTGTAAAACAACTCAATCTCTTTGTCAAAACGTCAATTTTAATAAATGATTGGGAACGAATCAAAAAATTAATTTGCAACCCCTAAATTTTGACTTTAAAAAAGTGCGCCTTTTTTCTTTTATAAACTATTAGAATTGCGGCTTCCCTATGCATTATAGAGATTTCTTTTTTAGAAATTCACATATTTGAGATCAAGGTGCATATTTTGAAAAAAAAATTGTTTTTCGACCAATAGGAGCCGAGATAATTTTTTTTTTGTTTAAATCGCCATTGTTGTAATAATGAAAATTAACAAATCGGTCCAAGGGCATTCGATCGTTATTAAGTTATATTTTCTCATTACGATACAAGGCTTTACATATTTTGGCTTTTTAACAATTAAAATGACGTTTCATTACCAGCACGAGAAAAGCCAAAGGCCGGAGGCGGTGGTGGGGGGCCTCCCTCGCGCGCTTGGAAATACTGAAAGTCCGCGTTCAAATTGACGCGCTTCGCAAAAATCAGGCTTATCTCGCGAACTATTGCATCAAATTCGATCTTTTTTTTTTTAATTTGGGGTAGCTTCAAAATTTATTGAGATTGGTGTAGTTGTAATTACTATATTTAGTGCCAATCGTTTATTATTAACTTAATTGAATTCATACATATCAGTGTATGTACGAGGTGTGATCAAAAAGTAAGGTGAATTTTGAAATTTAGCGGGCTACGTCCGTTCGATCTTCGACTTTATTATTTGGTTATGTCGGTACACTCGTATCGAACATACGTTCCAAATTTCAGCTTTGTAGTATGTTTGGTTTGTTTGTGAGAGGCATCAAGGTTAGAAGTGTTTTGCGTGCTCCACGATTTTCTGCTGTCTAAAAACATGGATCAAAGAGTTTGCATTAAATTTTGTGTGAAAAATGGAATCAAATGTTCCAAAACACTTGAAATGCTGAAAGTGGCATACGGTGAGTCTACTTTAAGCCAAAAAAATGTTTACAAGTGGTATAAACTCTTCCAAGAAGGCCGAGAAGACACCGACGACGAACCTCGTTCTGGACGCCCCAGCACATCAACAACTGATGAGAATGTTGAAGAAGTGAAGAAAATAGTGTTGAGAAATCGTCGAATTACCATTAGAGAAATTGCTGATGATATTGGCATCTTATTTGGTTCGTGCCAATCAATTTTGACGAGTGTTTTAGACATGAGACGTGTGTCAGCGAAGTTTGTTCCGAAATTGCTCAATTTCGACCAAAAGAAACGTCGCATGAACATCGCCCAAGAGCTACTGAATGACGTCAACGATGATCCAGATTTACTCAACAGGGTTATAACAGGTGACGAAACATGGGTATACGGTTATGACGTCGAGACTAAGACTCAATCGTCCCAGTGGAGGCATTCTGGATCACCAAGACCAAAAAAAGCACGCCAAGTTTGATCAAATGTAAAGGTTTTGTTTACAGTTTTCTTTGACTGCAGAGGCGTGGTGCATCATGAGTTCTTGCCACAGGGTAGAACAGTAAATAAGGAATATTACCTGCAAGTTATGCGCAATTTGCGCGAAGCAATCTGCCAGAAACGTCCGAATTTGAGGAAAAATAAAAATTGGCTTTTGCACCATGATAACGCCCCTGCTCACACATCGTTGCTTGTGCGCCAATTTTTGGCTAAAACCAACACAGTAACGATGCCATAGGCACCGTATTCCCCAGATCTGGCACACTGTGACTTCTTCTTGTTCCCAAAACTGAAGAGGCCCATGAAAGGACGGCGTTTTGCCACGATTGAGGAGATAAAGACGGCATCGAAGGATGAACCAAACAAGATCACAAAAAATGATTTTTTGAAATGCTTTGAGGATTGGAAAAAGCGTTGGCACAAGTGCATTATATTCGAGGGGGATTACTTTGAAGGAGATAAAATAAAAATTGTTGAATAAATAAATATTTTTTGAGAAAAATAAAAATTCACCTTACTTTTTGATCACACCTCGTATAAATTCCAATTAATTATTACTTGCTATCCGTAAATATGGATAAGGATAAATAATAATCAATATATTTTCAATTATTAATAACAATATTTTAATTTATATGCATACGTAGGCTATAGCTTACATGATTTCTTATTTTCTAATCGTGCCTAGTTCTTTTCGGCGCAGACTCATTTATTTCGTTTTCATTGCATTCTTCATTCAACATTACTTCTACAAGACTACTTAAATGATACTCTTCGTTATCAATATGATCATATTCATGTATTTCTTCTACGTTCGTACAATTATCCCCATAGCAAAATCCACACAAGCGAGAACATTTGAGGCCATGTTTGCGGCAGCTGCACGCAGCTTTACAGCCTTTTTGGCATCTACAAGATATTTTTTCTGATACTTCGGGAGGTATCATTGGCTTTGAAGAATGAGTGGGTTCCAAAGTATTTTCGACTGTATGCCACCCATACTTCAAAGGATTCAAATCATTACCAAGCCACGAGTGTATTTGCAAATAAGCCCGTTTGCAATGTTCGGCAGCTGCTGTTTCAGTTGGCGGCAAACTTTCTAGTTTCATTGCAGATTTGCTGGTTTTTCTATCGAAATGTACAAAACGTAACTCACTTAATGTTAATTCGTGCCCTTGCTTTGTTTCTACAATTTTATCGGCATTAGTGGAATACATGCTTTTAATAATATTTATCTCATTATTAATGAGTGTTATATCATCAGCAGATGAATTATAAAAAATTGACGCTAAATGTATTAAAGAATTGTGATCGACTTTTTGTAAAATACAATTTTTTCCAAGATTAAAAAATGCAGATGTAGTATCACAGCCTGTAAAAATATATAAGGAGATGATTTTTTTCAATTGCGGAAATTTGAAACTATTGCTATGATAAAATTTATCTGGATTTTTTCCTTTGTCTATAAATGCTCACCGTTATGGGCTGGCTTGTATACCTGGGTCCCCGAAAGTAAACTATAGCCTTGCGATTTCAGTTAAGTACAAACTTAGAAAATATGGAAAATAAAGATTATATATATTGTAACGGGGGGATAAATCTGCAAAAATGAGAAATTTATTTAAGAACAAACTCCCACGATGCAGAGCAAACCGCCGCTCCGTTCACACGTATGTTAATACGTGTATTCGCCTTGACGTCAGCTGACTTAACTTAGTTGTCTTCGATCAAGCAGAGTTGAACTCACCTTAAGTCACGTGCCTTGTGACACACGATAAGTTTCAAGTGTAAGCGACTTTACTCCAAATCCACTTAATCCCCTAGCTATAATAGGATTAAAACCTAAGCTTTTTCTAATTGTTTAAACTACTAGGAAAAATCATATGACGAAATCGGCGAATAATTTTAATAGATTTTATTAATAAAAATCTCTACAGTCTTTGTCGGGCCGAAAGACTGACGCACGCGAATAGGATTTACAATTAAATAACTTTCGGTGAGAAAGAGAGAGAGAAAAGATACGAAAATTGGCGCGATCTAACGCTCGGCGCAAATACAAAAAATATCAACGCTAACACGGTTGAACAAAATACTAAATGTATTTTGTCACGCGATAATTAAGGGAGGTGCACCTACCCTGCGGTGCAATTACGGTGATCAGCCGTAACTGTTGATGTCAGCAAAATATCAACTGCCCCTGTCCTTTGAGCAATTGGCTGCGCTGCCTCACTCTGCTTATCAGCTGCAAACTGCTTCCGAATCCTCGTACTTGCTATAATATCGCTATTACACTCACGCACGAAATTGTCCCAGGAAAACTATCACTCGGCGAGAAAAACTGTGCAAATAAAAATCGGCGATGCTCGTTCGAATACAGCTGAAGCGTAACTGCTAATTTAAAAGATCGCGCGCCCCCTCTCTCTCTCAATACTTAGAACTAACGCGCGAAAATCAGAATCGCGAACGGTTCGATTAATTGAATCGACTACCGTTGCAATATATATTATTTTATATATATTATAACAGAGACCATTTTCGCTAAAATGAAAAATAAAAAAGTTATAATTTTTTGAAAATTTTCAAAAATAAAAAACTGTGATTTTTTTACTCAGAAGGAAATGACTTTGGAAAAAAAATTTAAGGAACAAAATTGCTTGAAATTCATCAAAACACAAGTGTGAATTTTTTCGAATTCCTTTGAGCGATTTTTTACTTTTTGGATTTATCGGATTGTTTGAAAAATTAAAAAACTTCCCAAGATCTTTTACAAAAATTCATACGTAGTCTACGACTAATTCTAAGAGCTTTTTATTTTATAAGATTGTTCAGTAAAGGCGATCCTTTTTGAGTAAATCGAAAAAGTAACTTGGACCGCTAGACACCAACCAGATAACCCACGCAAGCTCAGGAGAAGCTGTTTATGACCGGATCCATTTCAGATTGGGCAGGCCTACAGCAATGATATCTCCGATTGACTCGGCTGTGGAGTATGTTATTCTACTTCAAAAATAAGCCGACACGTATTTTTTTTTTTTTTCGATTAGACCTCTACATCATTTTTTACGAGCATTTTAAAAAAGTGGTTAAAAAATAAATTTTCTAAAAATCAAATATTAAAATTTAAAAAAATGCTCTATATTTTCTAATTTTTTTACTTAATATGTTATTTATAGCTTATTTTACTGTATTTCTTATACTCTTTCGAATGCGCCATGCAGAATAAAAAAATATTGAAAATTGGCGGGAAAAACTCAATTTTTCGAAAAAATTTCAAATTCAATTTTCTCCAAAAAGCCATCGTTTTTTTTTTTTCAAATTTTTATGATGATTAAGCATTACAAGACCTTTAAATTGGTATAGGAGTGATCGCGTACTTTTACGTTTTAGTGATAAAATATCGATTTTTCGTTTTTTTTTTCGACCAAAACATTGATAATTATAGTTTTAACATGTAAAACGTGTTTATATATATATATATATATTTATATATACATCCATATATACATATACAAGAATTGTACGTTTGATAGTAGTCTTGCGATTTTGATAGAATTACATTCCTTCTTCTATAAATAGCTTATAAATATACACGTGCTCGCATTGCTGATAGTACATAGTTCAGTTTCTATCAGTCGTAAATTGTGTACACACAGAGAAGCATGCATGCTTTCTAGGCGTATATTATATATTAAAGCAAGTGTACGTTATAACAAAAATCACTTTAGATCATAACTGAGTGTTTTATTTCTGTGTTTATAATTATGACTCCACATAGTACATATTCAGATAAGAGAGTTAAGTGTTGTGACTTTTTAAAAAGGCATAAATCATGTGTATATAAAACTAAAAACAAGCGATTTAAAAGCCTTGGTGACTTAGCTAATAAATTGAAATTGAAGTTTGGCAGAAAAAAATTTGAACCGTTTGATAATGTGTGTGAAGAAACAAAAGAAGAAGAAGGCTTCAGTTTTAGTAAGTAAAAAAATAAAAAAAACTAAAAACAGAAAGACTAAAAAATCTAGAAAATAAAATATATAATTTTTATTACTTAAATAAATGAGTTTATTTTGAAACTTTTCATAAAAATAAAGTGTTTATTTTTTTAATTTTGTTATAATGATTTTTTTGAACATTCACAATGTATTTCATATCTATATAATACACATAAAACATATATGTAAATAAGTTTTACATGTCAAAACTATAATTATCAATGTTTTGAGCAAAAAAAAACGAAAGATCGATATTGATCACTAAAACGTAAAAGTACGCGATCACTCCTATACCAATTTAAAGGTCTTTTAATGCTTAATCTATCATAAAAATTTGAAAAAAAAAAACGATGGCTTTTTGGAGAAAATTGAGTTTGAAATTTTTTCGAAAAATTGAGTTTTTCCCGCCAATTTTCAATATTTTTTTATTCTGCATGGCGCATTCGAAAGAGTATAAGAAATACAGTAAAATAAGCTATAAATAACATATTAAGTAAAAAAATTAGAAAATATAGAGCATTTTTTTAAATTTTAATATTTGATTTTTAGAAAATTTATTTTTTAACCACTTTTTTAAAATGCTCGTAAAAAATGATGTAGAGGTCTAATCGAAAAAAAAAAAAATACGTGTCGGCTTATTTTTGAAGTAGAATAACATACTCCACAGCCGAGTCAATCGGAGATATCATTGCCGTAGGCCTGCCCGATCTGAAATGGATCCGGTCTTATAAATAAAAATGTAAGAAAACTAACCCGAAGCTATTAAACCTGCGTGCCCAGGGGCAGCAATTTTTAAATTATAATGAGAATAAACTAGTGAGGCCAATAACCAAATAACCCACACAAGCTATGAGGCAAACTGTATGCAATTAAAAGTTCAATAAATTATAACCCCAAGGCGTTAAACATGTGTACCCGGGGGACAGCTGTTTTTAAATTATACTGGGAATAATTCAGTGGTTAGATATGGTGTAAGATATTGTCCAATTCATGTACAACTGTTGTTAATTCTAATATTGTATTATATCCACATTATCTTTTGCAGCCGCGTAGCGTTTTACTATCAATTTATTGTCAGTATTTGGAATAAACGCATGGCTACTTTGAATCTTGGTTACAGCAGGTGGTTTGGGGAATTTTCTTTTTAATGTATCAGATAACCTCTTATGTTCTTCTTTTGTATAGTAAACAAATTGTATGTTCTTGAACTTTTCCTTAGCCCATTTAAAGAGAGTTAGAGAATTTAATATAGCATTTTTTGGTTCAGCTTGTAAGCTATATCGGGTTGCCTTACTCTTCAAAGAAGCACCTAGTCCATCACAGATGCATTTACCATGAGACGTTGCATAACAGTGCCATTCCGCATCAATTTGAAAATCAGTCTTGTGATGGGCAAGGTGCATCATTTGAGTTCTATTCTTAAAATGTTGCTTGGCACCATCAGATATATAATAAATTTTTGTACTTTTTGGACACAACATTTTAATTATCGGTATCACTTTCTGCTGCATTAAATAAACTGCTGTTGCATCATGGGTTGTGCAATCTGATAATAAAATCATGTTGTGATGTTTTAATTCGGTATTGGAGCGATAGTAAAGTGCAACAGTAAAAACCGAACATTGGTCATTGTTATAATGGAAAGCTTGAGCGGCATCCTGAGCCACGTATGCATAATTTTCCGCAAAATCACAGTGTATCAATGTTTCATTTTCTTTTAAATTTTCCCTTTTATCAGATATAAATTTTGTTTGTTCATTTGATATAAAACTATGCGTAATGAGAACTTTGATGCGATCACACAATACTTCTATAAATTCATCTGAGGGAAGATATTCTTGTTTGAGGGTACAGCGATCAGTAGATTGCCAAGTGCTGAATATAACTTGTTCGATTTTATTTTTTTTCAATAATTCCAAAAGGAAGTCGGAAAGCTTCTCAGTATTAGGACATTTGTTACACTGTAGCAAATGAAAATCAGTTGTAGTTTTCTTACACTGAATGAATTTAAAACAATCTTTGTAGTCACATAATTGAAATTCAGAATCCCTGCTCAAAAATTTAAGATTTATAGCATCTAACATTAGTTTAACATTCTGCTGAGTCGTGCATATGCAAACGCTGTGTGTTCCTGATGATCCAGCTAAAACACACCATTTAGGACGCAGCTCTGTGAACTTAGATGATCCAATAAGATGTTCTGGATAATTCTCCTTGAACATGAAATGTAAAACTTTAACATCATACAGTAGTGAATGTTTTTGTTTAGAAACTATCACACCATCTATCTTGACCTTGATAACTTCTTTTTTATGCGGCATAATGCGACCGTTTGTGTCATTTTCGTAAAATTCAATAACTTTCGATACAGTTTCTTCATCTATATTTTTTCCCCTTTTGAAAGGTGGTACTGATAATACTCCACCAGAATTTTTCAAATCCTTAGAGTTTTTTGCCAGTCTATAAGAACATTTAAATTCTTCCATGATTGTACGAATGCTCCAACAATCAGGAGCTATAGTGAGAATAGACGTACGCATTGGATCATTTTCAGATAAATTTAGGAATTTCTTTGTAAGGCCATTCTAACTGTTCTTCTCTAGATTTGCATGCAAGTTCTTCCAAGGAATCATCAAATTTCATATCCTCTATACTATCATTTTTACTGCAGGATTCGCGTATTCCTTTATTCGGAGGTTCATTCAAGGAGTCATCGAATTCCATGTAATCTCGACTATTACCTTCAAAAGAAAGATCTTTATGAGAGTTATAAATACTTTTTCTGCAAGTGTGACAAATTTTTGATAGTGGATTGCAAATTTGGATAGGACTCAAAAATACCTTGCGAAATATTCCACAAGTTTTTACCCACATGACTATCTTTACCCAGTGGGTTACAACATCTCTTAGAATGGAGATTTTGTGACGAATCAGCCATGTCCATAGTTTGGATGCGAATACGTACTTGTAAAAACAATGGAAATAAAATAAGAAAATTAAAAGAAATGAAACAAGTAGGAAATACACCAACTATTCTGAAAAGGACTGTTGGAAATTGACCACCGATGTTCCGCACAAACCTGGAAAATTATCTCATCCTGAGAAGGACCGTTACTGAGTTTCTACCGATGCTGAGTACCACCCAATATATCAGAAAAACGACTATCTTGAAAAAGACTGTCGTTTCCGAAAATAAAAGGCGTAGAAAGAACAAGCTAAAATAGACCAACTAATTTAAAAAAAAGTTCTTATAATTAGTCGTAGACTACGTATGAATTTTTGTAAAAGATCTTGGGAAGTTTTTTAATGTTTCAAACAATCCGATAAATCCAAAAAGCAAAAAATCGCTCAAAGGAATTCGAAAAAATTCACACTTGTGTTTTGATAAATTTCAAGCAATTTTGTTTCTTAAATTTTTTTTCCAAAGTCATTTCCTTCTGAGTAAAAAAATCGCAAAGTTTTTTATTTTTGAAAATTTTCAAAAAATTATAACTTTTTTATTTTTCATTTTAGCGAAAATGGTCTCTGTTACTTTTTTGTAGGAAATGAGCCAGATTTTCATAAAAAAATATGAAATATTAATTTTTTTAACATTTATTACTAAAAATTTGAAAAATAAAATTTTTTGTTTACGAGTTTGTCTCTTGTAGCCGACATATTGGAGCCGCCATGTTGGATTTTGCAAAGGCGCACACAGCATCAGAAAGTAGATATCCTAAGCTTTAAAATGAGTAGTTGCACGATTTTTTTGGTCACATCAAATTTTGGACACAGCAGTGATCCAGTTGACATGGATCGTCCCATATATATATATATATATATATATATATATATATATATTCCAAAAGGCTGTAAAGCTGCGTGCAGTTGCCGCAAACATGGCCTCAAATGTTCTCGCTTGTGTGTATTTTGCTGTACGAACGTAAAAAATATTGACAACGAAGAGTATAATTTAAGTAGTCTTGTAGAAGTAATGTTGAATGAAGAATGTAATGAAAACGAAATAAATGAGTCTTCGCCGAAAAGAACTAGGCACGATTAAAAAATAAGAAATCATGTAAACTATAGCCTACGTATGCATATAAATTAAAATATTGTTATTAATAATTGAAAATATATTGATTATTATTTATCCTTATCCATATTTACGGATAGCAAGTAATAATTAATTGGAATTTATACATACACTGTGTAACGGGGTTGATACCGTTTAATTACTTTTATTCGCGCAACTTTATTGAAAGGCGAATGTAATCATCTATGCTCAATACATAATCCGGAGAGCATGGGGAAACAGGCGTCAGTCAACCAATCGATCTATTTATCTACGAAAAAGTGAGTGGAAGCAATATGGAATGAGCGAGTCGAAAGCACTTGTTAATGTCACGAATAGAATCTTTTATTATCTATCAAATGCTACATAAGGTCGGCCCGCGTATTTGTTTACATCGATGCTCCATCAACGACAACCTGCAGTGTCGGGACGCTCGCTGCTCTTTGTTGACAGAGCTATTACATGCACGCTTCGGATGCCGGAGGTTCATCGTCACACATGCAATCGTATCGCGACCGCAAAATTAAGCTGGCCAGCTTACCTTTATTCGGCGGACGCTCGAAGATGACACCAACAAGTCACACTCAAGAAAGGGATTCGAGTTTGTTCGTGTCGCGGATCGCGAACTCACGCGCACGTGGTTTCGCCCTCGATGGCGAAACCTCACACACACACACTGTTCGATGTCACCGGTACGAGAGCGTTCAGCAGGCTCAGGTCAACACTCGGTGGTAGCGGTTGCTGGTGTTCGACTCTAGTTTGGATATCCTCACTGTATGACTCGATCTCTAGCTCACTTATCAGTAATCGGCGTCGTAGTTGCGGGTGAGCGTGACGATGGCCAGTGCTTCACTGGTTCAATTTTAAGCGCACGCGTTCCGTCTGCTCGCGTGCCGCATTCCTTCGTCACGTTCCTAATCTCCCCAGTAGGTGCTGCCCCCGCGAGCAGCAATTAGGTTACGTTATTAGCGCTAATTCGACGTTTACCGTCACAACTGATACGTATGAATTCAATTAAGTTAATAATAAACGATTGGTACTAAATATAGTAATTACAACTACACCAATCTTAATAAATTTTGAAGCTACCCCAAATTAAAAAAAAATGATCGAATTTGATGCAATAGTTCGCGAGATAAGCCTGATTTTTGCGAAGCGCGTCGATTTGAACGCGGACTTTCAGTATTTCCAAGCGCGCGAGGGAGGCCTCCCACCACCGCCTCCGGCCTTTGGCTTTTCTCGTGCTGGAAATGAAACGTCATTTTAATTGTTAAAAAGCTAAAATATGTAAAGCCTTGTATCGTAATGAGAAAATATAACTTAATAACGATCGAATGCCCTTGGACCGATTTGTTAATTTTCATTATTACAACAATGGCGATTTAAACAAAAAAAAAATTATCTCGGCTCCTATTGGTCGAAAAACAATTTTTTTTTCAAAATATGCACCTTGATCTCAAATATGTGAATTTCTAAAAAAGAAATCTCTATAATGCATAGGGAAGCCGCAATTCTAATTGTTTATAAAAGAAAAAAGGCGCACTTTTTTAAAGTCAAAATTTAGGGGTTGCAAATTAATTTTTTGATTCGTTCCCAATCATTTATTAAAATTGACGTTTTGACAAAGAGATTGAGTTGTTTTACAACTCGATATATTCGGCCAAAAAAATTTTACAGCCCCGTACTTTGGACGTCTCTTAATTAACTAATTAGAATATATCAGTAACTAATAAAAATAAATAATCGTGCGACGATTCATTTTTTTTAGAATCACAAGAGCTTTCTTTTAAGAGTCATAAACATTAAAAAAAGTTCTTTTTACAATAAATATTCGATATAGTAAAAATGGCCATTTTTAAGGGTTTTTGGGGCTTTTTTCAATAACTAACAAACAAAAGAAATTGCACGACAGCTCAAATTGTAGCTTTTGCTATTGCTTACAACTTTTATACGAAACTTTTTCAGCTAAAATGCATACCGTGGCTTGCAGATTGAAAAAACCATATTTCGCCAACTTTGAACGCTCATAAGAAAAATCTGGCAAAAAATTAGGAGTTGCATTTTATCAAGAGTTCCTATTTACATTGTACTGAAGCGATTTTCGTCGAGAAAACCCATCCCGGAATTTTTGTCTGAAAATTTCTCTGTTGATTAAACTAAAAATATATGTATCTTTTGAAATGATTTTTTTTATTACTAATGTACCAGCATAAACTTCGAAGAATTTATGTACTTGATTATCTTGCGCGCTTGATACATTTCCAATTTCAACATTACTTTTTCATCTACGTTGTATAATTTATGTATTTTGTTGCTATTTTTTCGATTTGCTCATTTGGTTAATAAGTCATGCATTTTTGTTTTTGCCAAAAACAATTTTTTTTCATAAGGTATTTGATCGACATTCTCTATCTTAATATATTTTTCCCATATTCTAGTCGGTTCTTGTTAAAGTGCAATTCTATTGGTATGTATCCAGTCGTATCATGGTATGTTTCGTTTATGATTTGACTGATTACATCTGTGTATTTCGCCCAACTTTTATGCGCGTCCTTTGCGTAATATCGTAAAAATCTACTGATTTCTCTATGAATTCTTTCTACTATATTCGACTGAGGATGACGGATCAACGAAAAAATTAATTTAATCCCTGAATTGGTTTATGTTTCTTTCCATCTTTTTGACGTAAATTGCGTGCCATGATCAGATATAATTGCTAATGGTTTGCAAAATTTTACTATATAATCTTTGAAAATTCTGTTAATTACTCTAATTGTGTTTGCTTTTTTGATTTTATGTAATACTACATATTTTGAAAAAACATAAATTGTTAATAAAATGTATTTAACTGCGCCCGTTGATGTTGGTAATGGACCATAAAAATCTATAGATAAAATTTCATTCGGATTATTACATAATATTGGTTGCATTAAATTATCGTATCGTATTGTTAAATATTTTGTCCGTTGACAAATTATGCATGATCTCAATAATTGTTTGATTCGTTTGTGCGATTTCGGCATAAAAAATGTTTCTTGAATCATTTTATAAATTTTAAATGGACCGATATGCCCTTATGCCGTATGTACATCCGTAATAAAATTTTCGAATATGATTTCTGGAATTACTATCTTGTTTCTCGAATTGACTATTTTATATAAAATATCATTCTTTAATTTATAGCATTTAACGATTGTTTCTTCGTTGTTTTTCATTCTATCCTTAATCTTATTACAATATATATCCATATTTTAATGATTTATTATTCCCTTTAAAAATTTTACTGTTTCTTTGCTTAATTCTATCTTCGTTATCACGTTTATTATGATATCGGTTTCATTGTTTTTATCCGCTTTCGACTGCCTACTAAGATAATCTGCGCTCAAGTTTTGTTTACCTTTTATATGCTCAAGAGAAATATTATAATCTTGAATTGATAAACTCCAACGAGTCATTCTCGTGTTATTAAATCTACTGCAATTTAAAAATGTAACGGCCTGATGATTCGTACGCACGATAATTTTCTTTGCCCCCCCGTAAGTATGATTGCAATTTATGCAATGACCATACTATTGCGATTCATTCTTTTTCTGTCGTAATATAGTTTATTTTGCTGCCCTTTAATGTACGACTAACGAAACAAACAACTTGCTCTTCATTCTCATCATTTAATTAAGACAATACTGCCGCGATCGCGTAATCGCTCGCATCTGTAGTCACAATAAATGGTTTGTTTCGATCAATGTATGTCAACACAATATCTTCGTCAAATGCTGTAATAATCTTTTGAAATACTATTCTATGTTCCTGTGACCATTTAAATTTAACTCTTTCTCTTAAAAGATTTAATAATGGAATAGTTAATTCTGCGTAATTTTTTACGAATCGCGTATAGAAATTTATGAAGCCTAACGAAGATTGTAATTCTTTGACTTTCGTTGGTTCTTTGAATTTTTTATAGATGTTATTTTGTCCGGATCCGGGATTATACCGTTTGGAGTTAAAATATATCCTAAAAACTCAATTGTTTTATGACAAAATTTTGATTTTTCGAAATTAAATGTGATATTATGTTTTCTGCTCTTTCAAATAATAATTCTAAATAACCTAAATGTTCTTCAAATGAATCCGATCTAATATGCACATCATCCACAAATCTCAATAAGAATTCTTGTAAATCGGAGGAATTTCGTTAAATGCTCTAATTAATGCTGCTGAACTTGTTTTGATACCAAACTCAGAAACGTTAAATTCAAATACACGATTTAAAATCATGAAAGCTGTATATTTTTTTGCTTTCATCTGATAACTCGATTTGTCAATAACTACTCCTTAAATCTAAGCTTGACATAAATGGCTTTTTTGTGCATCTTTATAATACTTCATCAATTGAAGGTGGACACTCATAATCATCCTCAAGTTTATCATTCAATTTATGCGCGTCTAAACACAAACGAACATGACCATTCTTTTTCGGTACGATGATCATCGGACTTATAAAATTGCTTCTCGACAGTCGAATAATATTTAATTTTAACATTTTATTTATTTCTACTTCAACCTTATCCCTATAGTGTATAGGAACTGCATACGGTTTTGTAAAAAAGGGTTTATCGTCTTTTAGACGTAATTCATGAAAATATGTATTAATTAAACCTGGTTTTTTTGCAAAAACATTTCTATATTTTAATATCAGATTTTTCAATTTTTCAACTTGATCAAAGTTTAGATTGTTATGTAATTCAAGTTTAAGTTTAATTTCTTCATTTGAGATTTTGCATTCGTTATCTATATAATTTGTACAATCGAATGAAGATTTTGATTGCGATATATTTTGGTCATTTTCGTCTATATCACTATCTGAATTTAATAATTTATGGTCATTTTCACCATTATTATATTCTATTATGTTCAAAGAATCATAATTTTTCATCTCTATAAAATCATTATATGATAATTTTTCAAATTGATCGTCTATTCATATTATTAAAGTTTTTTGCTTGGTGTTGATAATCATATTTAACTTTTCTTGTGCATCTATTCCGATAATACATTGTTTTATTAATTTCGGAAATATTATAAATATTAAATAAGTGTTTATTTTACCTAATTGTGTCGGTATCATCACCTGTAATTTTAATCTTAATGATTTATTGTTCGTGGCTGATTTTATAAATTTTCCGCATAATGGCAAAGTTGTACAATTTTGAAAACATTCTAAATTTTCATAATAGAATTTTTCGGATATAGCAGTTACTTCACTACCCGTGTCAATCAATGCATCAACATTCGCGTTGTTATTTAGGCGTTTTGATCTCTGGACATTGTATTTGTTGACAACGGCTAATTTCTGAATCGATATCTTGGCTTAGATCTGCTCACAATTCTATCAACGCAACCGTTAATCCTTCTATTTTGTTTGGAAATAAACGCTTAGTTGTATCTCGCATACATTTGTTTTGCATGCTCTCCGAGTCCCGAGATACAACTGTAGTTAGTTTTCCGTTCAGAATCGTTTGCCTTCGATGTTGATCCGAGATCAATACTTGAAATGTCAATCATGTCATGAGCTTGTCTCGCTATTTTCTTACTGACCGGAGGTATTAATTGCTCCTTCATTTGTTTCGGGTTTATACTTTGATTTTGCATTTTTACCACGTTTACCGATTTTTTCCATGGTTTTTTATTTTTATCAATCTGTTTTTTCTTTTTTTACGTCATTTTGTTCTGTTTTATTTTTTTCAAACATTTCTTTTTTTTTGCTTTCTATCTAAAAATTCTCTATCATCATTATCATAATCTAATAATATTTGGAATAGAGTATTTTTAATTTTCATTCTCTGGCTCTAAAAAGCATGACGAATTCCCTTTTCAAAGTGTTTGCACAATTTATCTGTCAATTCTTCCTCAGATAACGATAATTACAGCTGTTTTGCGTAACCTAGAATTGTTGTCACGTAACTAATTCTAGTTAATTTTCCTCCCAAATAATATTTTTCAAACTCAAATTTTCTACGCGTTTGCCGCTGAATATTTGTGTTCCAAACACGTTCTTTGAATTCTGTTTTAAAATGATTGTAATCGACAATATCATCCATAATAATATACCACCAATCCTTATCCTCCCCCTCTAGTGTTTAACTAATAAACGCAATATACTCATGTTCCTGAATTTTCTTTACTGATATGTATTTATCTAGATCATTTAAAAATGTTATTGGCCTTTCTAATTCTGTACCTTTAAACGAGGGAATTGGTATTTTAATCTTCGATACAACATCTATGCTTGTACTAGTATTTAAAACACCATTTGAATTTGAATCTTGAATCATATTTCTTAATTCATATAATTTTTCTTACAGTTCGTTATTTGATTCATCAATGCGCGTTTGCAAATTCGACTTAACTTGCTGAATTAACTTATCTGTTTCATCCGCATCGATAAAAGTATGAAAATCTTGTTTGAGCTTCTCAAATTTAATCATTTAAAATTTTTCAAAATCATCTACTAATACTTTAAATTTATTATTCCATGATGTCATGGTGTCCGACAACGCGTCTATTTCATCTTTCCGAATATGCGATTCTAATTGTTACATTAAAGTTTCTTTTTTCTTTGGATCATTCGTAGTAAATCTAAAATTTTATCAACTTTGTGTTCCAGTTCATTTTGCGCTTGATTTAACTCTGTCAATCCATGCGCGATTGCATCGATTGTTTCAACTTGTTTATTATTATATCCTTCCGTGTCATTTTCGAAAGACATAGAACACAATTCTTTTGATAAACAAAGCAATTTTTGCTGGTTAACCATGATTCTTAGATATTTAATTGAGCGACTTTAAAATATAAAATAAAAATGTTATTTAATTCGGAAACGATACACGTCTCGTACCAAATTTAAATAGTGAATATTCTATTTGCTCTTCAATATCTTCGAATTTTTTCTTAACACGCTTAAACAAATATACAATGTCCTTTTGTAACTTCACATTATCGCACTTCTAGTTTTCTATTTCCTCATTGCAATTGTTCGTTTGATTTTGCGCTATCGCTAATTTCAATTCCAATTTACGAATTTTATTACTCTGTTCCCTTACCGTATAAATCAAAGTGTTTATTTTCCAGTTTTCATCTACATTTATACGGCTGTCGTTTGTCTAGTCATGTATATACTCGTACTTTTTAAATGCCTATGTCTTCACAAATTGAAATCTCCAGTCGGTTTGCACTCTGTCTTGTTTACGTATGATCTCCGTCATTGATATATCAACACGTCGCGTCAATGGGTAATTCTTGGCTATTTCGATTGACTTGTAACCCTTAGGTTACGGATTTTTTTTTAATTTGGCACAATTGTTGTACACATAAAACTGAGATTTTTCCCAAATTTTGGAGACGATACATTAATTATATCAAAAGTTATTAACAATTAAAGAAAAATCATAAAAAATTTTCAAACGGCTATATTTTAAAAACTAATAAAGATATCGAAGTCGGATTTTTTTCAAAATACTTATAATGCCTTAAAATTTCGAAATAATTACAACAATAAACAATAAAAATTTTTTTTCGAAAGTTATTAACTTTTTGTTTAAACAATTGCTAATATCTCAAAAAGTATATTTTTTTTGAAAAATTCTTGCTCCTACGTATTCCTGAGGATTTTTGCTATCGAAATCATTCATAAAATTCAAGGGCCCGACATATCGGAAAGCGTAGCCCTAATCAAAAGAAGAGGCCTCGGCGTAAGGCTGCGGTAGCGCTCCAGCGGACTCACGGTCGAAAGATACTTTAGCTTTTATCTAAAAAACTAATAAAGATACCGAATCGGATTTTTCCCAAATTACTTATAATACCTTGAACTTTCGAAATAATTACAACAATAAACAATAAAAATTTTTTTTCGAAAGTTATTAACTTTTTGTTTAAACAATTGCTAATATCTCAAAAAGTATATTTTTTTTTTGAAAAATTCTTGCTCCTACGTATTCCTGAGGATTTTCGCTATCGAAATCATTCATAAAATTCAAGGGCCCGATATATCGGAAAGCGTAGCCCTAATCAAAAGAAGACGCCTCGGCGTAAGGCTGCGGTAGCGCTCCAGCGGACTCACGGTCGAAAGGTACTTTAGCTTTAATCTAAAAAACTAATAAAGATACCGCATCGGTTTTTTCCCAAATTACTTATAATACCTTGAACTTTCGAAATAACTGGAGCGCTACCGCAGCCTTACGCCGAGGCGTCTTCTTTTGATTAGGGCTACGCTATCTGATATGTCGGGCCCTTGAATTTTATGATTGATTTCGATAGCAAAAATCCTCAGGAATACGTAGGAGCAAGAATTTTTCAAAAAAAAAAATATACTTTTTGAGATATTAGCAATTGTTTAAACAAAAAGTTAATAACTTTCGAAAAAAATTTTTATTGTTTATTGTTGTAATTATTTCGAAATTTTAAGGCATTATAAGTATTTTGAAAAAAATCCGACTTCGATATCTTTATTAGTTATTAAAATATAGCCGTTTGAAAATTTTTTATCATTTTTCTTTAATTGTTAATAACTTTTGATATAATTAAAGTAGGTAAACTAGAGGGGCATCAACTCAGAGGGGTACTAGCTCACTGAGTTGAAGCGTGTGAGTTGAGGTGTGTGCATGTTCACCTCACCCCCCCCCCCCTCCCGATCGGCCCGTGCGCTGTCGACTCACCTCCCCCCCTCCTACTGAGTTATACCGATGCGTTCTACGCACTCCCCCCTCCCCTACTAAGTTGATCTGATGTGGCGTGCGTTCTTCCCCCTCTCCTACTGATTTGATTCCTATGCGCGCATCACCTCGTCCCCCTCCTCCTACTGAGTTATACCGGTGCGTTCTACGCACTCCCCCTCCCCTACTGAGTTGATCTGATGTGGCTTGATCTGATGTGGTGTGCGCGTTCTCTGCAGCATTTCCCCCTCTCCCACTGATTTGATTCCTATGCGCGCATCACCTCCTCCCCCTCCTCCTACTGAGTTATACCAGTGCGTTCTACGCACTCCCCCCCCCCCTCCCCTACTGAGTTGATCTGATGTGGCTTGATCTGATGTGACGTGCGCGTTCTCTGTACACTTCCCCCTCTCCCACTGATTTGATTTCCTATGCACTGCGCGCGCGCGCGCGTTCTGTGTTTCGCGTTTTGATTTTCTTATTGTGTGTGTGTGTGTGTGTGCGCGCGTGTGCGCGCGTGTGTTAAAAATTTTTAGATTTATCTGAAAAAAAACGGACGGATCGGGGGATCGAACGCGCGTCCTCCGAATCCGCAGGCCGATGCTCTACCGCTAGAGCTACAGCCACTGTTACCACGGGCAATACCGTATTGTGTATACTGGCTACACACGCGATTGATATGTGGGGGGGGGGGGGGGGCGGCGGCGCCGGTGGCTGCTGCTGCTGCTGGGGAGGGCCCAAGCGCTAATACATACAAATGATAATAAAGTTTAATAAATATACTAATTATAATAAATATTATACATAAATATTTATTATAATTGGTATATAACGAATAATAATTTTTTTATGTTCGATGTGTGCGCGCGGGCGCGTGTGTGTGTGTGTGTGTGTGTCTGATCGGTGAAATAAAAAAGACATATTATTAATAATTATTTATTATATAAAAAAAATACAAGAAAATATTAAAAAATGTACAAAAAAATACAAAAAAAATATAAAAAATGTACAAAAATTTATAAAAAAAACCGATGCTTAGTTATCGTCACCATCATCATCGTCGTCGTCGTCGTCTTCGTCGTCTTCGTCGTCGTCGTGATCAGCGGGAAATAACTTGGCAACTTTATAGCGCGGGGCGCCGTCGACTGTTTCGTCCATGATGCACAGGCGCTTTTTCCCCGTGATGTGGAGATCCTGCATGAGCGCCGTTATAGGCGATCTCGCAGGTCTACTCAAGGGACCTGGCGACGGCGATCTAGAAGGCTGGCGCACAGCGGGGGAACCTTCGGGACTGCACGACCTCGATGTAAATAATCTGCGCACCATGTGTCTGACCGGCCCATTTCGATCTACGTGCCGCCTGCTGCCGCGCTGCGGTGGTGATTCCACCCACTGCGGCTGCCGACTGCAGCGACCAGCGGCGCAGTATACGCACTCCCAGCCCTCGCATACTGGCATGTTGTTGTTGTTGTCGTCGACCTGCAACTAAAAAATGAAAAAAACTTTGAACATACTACCGCCGATTAGAAAAAAAAGAAAAGAGAAAAAAATCATACCTGTTCTCGTTGGCGGCAGGGCGTCTCTTGTATCTCTGGTGAAACTAAGTTCACCAAGAGCGGCTGCTGTGGCGTTGTGATGTCGATGATCACAGGTGCTGCTCGAGGCGTCACCAGGTCGACGTGTGTCACGTGTCGTGATGAGGGTGGTGGTGGTGGTCGACGCGCGACAATCACCTCGCAGACCATCTCCACGTCGTCGTCGTCATCGTCATCAGACCTGCAAAAAAAAGATTCTTTAATTGAAAAAAATTAATTCATATATATTTATATATAACAATATTCAACTTACACATTCACCGTTGGTAGCAATCGCAAGCTTGGAGACGGTGGCAGTGATTCAAGTGGCGACCGATGCCTGCTGTAACAGGAAACACATGTATAATAAAACTATGAGAGTAACAGCGATAACGACTACGACGACGAAAACCAGACATCGTAAAAAAAAAACGCGATCCAAAAACAAAACAAGAAATTCTAACTACGTGAGAGAAAGGGACATTAAATTTAAAATTGGAAATACTCTCTCTCATATACACACGTACATACATATTATATAACGAATAATACAATATTATTCAATGAAAAAAAAGAACAGAACCTCTTTTTTTAATGTAAAGAACATATATGCTCTTATTATTATAAAAAATTTATGTATAACTAATACCATTATATTGATAAATTAATAAAATTTAAATATAATTGTGTTATTAGTATAATGGTATTAATTATATATAAAATTTTATAATAATAAGAACATATCTATTTACATTTTAATGATTTTGTTCTTTATATTATAAAAAACAGAATGAGAGAGAGTAAAAGAGAATGAAAAAAAATGATACTTACAATAATATCGTTGGTGGAGGTGTCAGCGGCATCCGTATTGTTGCCGCTTCGTGGATGTCGTCGCCGTTCCTCCTCGGCGAAGGTGTTCGCGGCTCCTCAACGACGACTTCGTCCACCGCTGCTTCTTGTACCGGTAAATCAATCAATCCGACGACTTCATCTTCGGAAAGATCTATGTCCTCGCCCAACGCCTCGATTGCTTCATTCAGTGCGTCTTGCCACGGCACATTGTCCGGCGAAAACAATTGTTCCAACAGTTCATCACTCACTGCTTTATCGTTTTCACGCTGCATTTTTCTTCACTGAACTTAACTTCACGACAAAAAAAATCACAATGACGTATCGTTGCAAGGCGTTCAAATTTTATTCATTTTTGAAACACTTGCCGCGTTTTGGTCATTGGTCGAAGATTTGGGAGTAGGGACGCGAGACTACGCGATAGCACTGATTTTGTCGCGCGCATAAGACGATCATAATTAGTGGTGGGAGTAGCTAAAGAAAATGTGATTAGTGCGGAGAAAAGACGCCAATGTGTATTAATATAGGATCGCGATAGCGCATACGCTCTTTTTTTCTCACGCAACGGACGAAGAGTAGGTGGTGGCAAGCCGTTGGTAGTGACAAGTTGCAGCGAACGAACGATCGGCCCTTTTCTGAGCCACTTTTTTTTCAAGTTGACGGAGCTGTACAATCCCGACAGTTAATCGATATCATGATCAGATCAGATAAATTTCAAACAGCACTTTTAAGTGCTATTCAAACGTATGTGCAAATATATTAGTGCTAAATTTTCAATAAAAAACTTATATTATTTTTCTATAAATCAGCACTTTTAAGTGCTATTCAAACGTATGGTTAAATATAACATAGACTAACTATTTGTTTAATAAAAAACTTATATAATTTTTTTAATAAATCAGCACTTTTAAGTGCTATTCAAACGTATGTGCAAATATATCGTAGCCGCAAAGGTAAGTACTAAAAACAATAACAATTTGAAATTACGAATAAATTTAACCTTGTGTTTTTCTTTATTCTTACCCCCTCCATTTTCAGCGAAACGAGCAGGTAAGTATAAGGTAAGTATTTTTTTAATTAGTTAAAAATTAGTTTTTAATTATTTTTTTAATTAGTTAAAAGTATTTTTTTAATTAATTAATCAATATAATATTTAAAATATACAAAATTAAAAAATAGTTCGTTTAAATCAGTGTACAAAATAATATTAAAAATATGATAATTTTTTCCTAAATCATAAAGTAATATACAGTTAGTATGCACTATCTTTAGAAAGAGCGACAATGACTCAGACGGTAGACCACTGTCGTATAGATGCAAAGGAGGCTAGGTTCGATTCTCCTGTATGTCTATTACCGAAAGATTATTACGAGAAAAAAATTCGATAAATAATGTTACTAATTTTTTCTTATAGAGTATTAGATGTAGACAATTAATTATTAAAAACAACAACAACAAATGTCTCTAAAAAATTAGTGCGTATATGCGACAGTTTTAAATGACGTCACTCGCATAGGCCGTTGAGTCAATTCCCCACAAGTTGTATGCTTTACATACACATACACGCACGCGCGCGCGCACGTGTATGTATAACTCATAAAAATTAAATGAATTTTTTTTTTTTTTTATGGAATGTATGGTATGTATGGAATGAATGGAATGTATGGCATGTATGGAATTTTTTTTAATGGAGGATGGAGGGGGGAAATCTTAATCGTCCGTTATAAAAATGAGCTGCATCTCATCAGCAGTCGCATTCGCATCCAGAGTGAACTAGTGTAAAGTGTGAAAGAGAAAAGGTTATACGAACATTCTACAATGAGCTCCAACGAGATTGACTATAGGTAATTATTTGTTTTATTGTTTATAGAACATAATTTATATATTTTTTAAATATTTTTTTATTTGTGCAGATTTGAGCAAGCGAGGCTGGATAGCTTCACGTCTCAATGGACATGCGCACACGTACGACCAGCAGATCTTGCTGCGGCCGGCTTTTATTATACGGGGCAGATCGATCAAGTACGCTGTTTTGAATGTGGTATGGAAGTCTGTCGTTGGGAAGAAGGTTACGACCCTATGACGGAACATAAGCGCTGGGATGGCGGCTGCCTTTTCATTCGTAACAGAAGTTGCGGCAATGTGCCGATCGGATTGAGCCCCGTACCGGTACCTCCTCCTCGAAGAAAAAGTAAAGATGTTTATGGACCGTATAAGCTCGAGTATCGGGCAGCAACAGCGTGCGCAACAACTAGCCCACTTTCGAGTACAGACGAGCCTGCGTTATCGTTATCGATTGAGAGTCTTGTTACAAAGCTTTTTTCCGATTTACATTTGACGGAGAAATGTGCTTCGAAAACCATAGCAAATGCAACTGTTGGTATGGTATCTGTTTGCGAAGAATTTGTACGCGGTTATAAGAAGAGTATCTATAAACAAAATGAAAAAATGAATGAAATTCGCGAAAGGGTTGAAAAGTCTCAGCGAGATATAGGCAATATTTTGCGTCAACTTGAAATTACCAGATGTAAGATATGTTTGGATGCTAGGGTCGCTGTACTTTTTTTACCTTGTGGACATATCACTGTATGCATGGAATGTGCATCAAGAATTGACGATTGTCCAATATGTCGTCAAACTATTAGCAAACGCGTTCGTGCTTATTTTGCGTAAATTAGTTCTTGTTTGGTTTTAATAAAGTTCCTATTATTTTTAAAAAATGTTTGTGTACTTTTTTTCTTTTAATCTAATATTTTTTTTGTATTTTAATGTTATATTTTTTTTGTTTCTAAAATTTAATATATATATATATATATATATATTATAAGTGAGTAAAAACAAGGATTGATCGACACGTTAATTTTTAAAATTTATTTTCAAACTTAGATATAAAAAATCAAATTACATATCACGACTTTTGCGAGCGAGCATCCATCTACTGATAGCCAGCGCGTTTTTAAAGGCACACGGTGGATTTGATAGATACGCGTTGTGGTTACTGCATACGGAAATGCTATCGTTTGAAATATTCTTGAGTGATGGACAACCCAAATCTTCAACGTTAACCACAGTCGTTCTGTAAAAAAAATCATTAGATATCATTTTTTTCTCTTTAAGATGATACGCGACGAAAAGACACTCACTGTGCATTGGTCAACAAATTTCTCAGCCATTTTGTTTTTTCAAGACCTTTGACAAAAATAGTTGCTCCAAAAAGTGTTTTTTTGATTATTTTTCCAAGATCGTCGTACGGTAAATCGCCAGATTCCCACGGAATACCATGAAAATTTCTCGTTCACCACCGGTTTTCACACTGATTTTTCTTTAATAACCACTCCCATGGGTAAGGTGGTTTAAACAGAAGCACCGATGGAGTTGGATCTTCTTCCAGAGGACAAACAGCAATCTCCTTGAATACGAATTCGTTTAAGCTAGTTTTGAAGCCCTGTACGTCTACAACAAAATCCATCGTAGTAACTGAGGAATCGACGTCGACGACTGCGTCAATACAGACGAATGAATGTCTTTTTATACTGAGCTTGCACTTGTTGATGCCCCACTATAATTTTTCGATCAATCACAATCGTTCACCCCCCCCCCCCTCCTCTATACTTTTTCCAACCAATCAGCATTGACGAGTAATGAATATAACGCGATGGATTTGTCAAATCTGCTCAGTTGAGTAACTAGCATCATGGCTGAGTATTTCAAGAACACAGCTTTGTTGCTCTTGCGCGCACATCGTCTGGCAAATGCAGGTTATGCTAGTGTCGAAGACATCGAAAGATGGTTGACACTGGGTTCATTGGCTTTGCGCAAAGCCGATGAGCTTTCTCGTTCGCCTAGCTTGATCGTGTCTGGCAAACAGAAGCTGCAGGCAGCTATGTGCATGATTAGAAGCGTTTTACATCTGCTAAACGAATACAAGAGTAAGCTGTTGGCACAGCCCCCCATTGCCACCTCATCGATTGCCGAACCTGTGGTGAGCAAGCATAGCGAACAATCCATATCCGAACCTCTCGTTATTTTAGATGTAGTTGGTGAAGGTCTCGAACCGGCTAGTACTACTACTACTACTACTACTACTACTACTACTACTACTACTACTACTACTACTACTACTTCTACTACTACCACTACACCGGCTGTTGTTAATCCAGCTCAAGACTCAACAGTTCACTGGAACGACATCAATAGTGCGTTCAAAGGCAGAATAAAGACTGGTGTGATAACCAATCTGAAACATCTGGATTTGAATGCGTTTTTGAGGCATGCCAAACCATTATTCCATGCTCAAATTAAGGAGACCTTGAAGAAACATAGTTCTTTAAAAGTTAATGCCGTACTGGATGCCGAGTATGCAGTCGAAAAGAATAATTGCGATGAAAAGCTCGATGTGAAGCATTTCAATACAAAGATGGCGCCGATATACCTAACCACAGACATAGACGAGTGGTTCGTCGAAAACGTTTTACAACCAATTAGTAAGAGCACGGAAGAATTTCAAGAGCAAGACTCAGGCTGGTCTCTTCGCGTTATATTAAACTTAACCGTAAATATCAGCAAGTACAATCCTATGAGAGTTGGTTCTTACGTTGAATTGCCCAAGCCTGTTAAAAATAAGAAAGCCTGTGTGAACGTGCGGAACAACGATAACGAATGCTTCAAATGGGCCATCCTTTCGGCGTTACATCCAGTCGCAAGGAATGCATGCCGTGTCACTGCCTATACTGCTCATCAAGATAAATATAATTTCAAAAATCTATCATTTCCGGTACACCCTAAAGAAATCGTGAAATTTGAAAAGCAAAACAACGTTTCAGTGAACCTGTACTTTTTAAATTTGAATAATGGATCCTACGATGTGTTGCCGCAACATTTGACCGATGAGAAAAAAGACAGGCATGTGAATCTTCTTCTAGTGGAAAATTATTATATCGATGTAAACGAAAAGCAGCAGCAGCAAATGGAACGTCCCGGTATACCATACAAAGTGAACTACGTTTGGATAAAAGACTTATCTCGATTGATGTATCGACAGTTGTCATTTCGCAAATGTAAGTCGTATATATGCGATCGTTGCTTGCACTATTTTCTAACTGAAGAAAGATTGAAAACGCTCGAGATCGACTGTAAAAATGTGAATATGTGTAAAATTGTGCTTCCCAGTGTCAAGGATAAATATTTACAATTTGAAAACTTTAAAAATGAGTGCGCGGTACCGTTCGTCGTGTACGCCGATTTTGAGAGTCTCTTGGAAGCGGTGTCCAACGACGAGCGGATCTATCAACGTCACAAACCGTACAGCGTTGGCTTTTTCGTCAAGTGTAGCTACGATGACTCTCTTTCGCGTTATCGAAGCTACAGACAGAAAACCGTCGATGACGTTGGTCCGGCCAAGTGGTTCGTTCGCAATCTTCACGATTTGGCCAAGTATCTGCAAGAGTTGTACAGAAGCCCGCAGCCTATGGAAAATTTAACGTTCCAAGAGGCAATTAGCTTTCTTCGTGCTACGCTATGTCATATATGTAATAGGCCTTTTGTCGAGAATGAAAAAAAAAAAAGACAGAAAAGTTCGCGATCATTGTCACTTTACGGGAAAGTATCGTGGAGCTGCTCACAGCACGTGTAACATTGCTTATCAAGAATCGCGAACTATACCCGTTTTTTTTTCACAATCTCAGCGGATACGATGCGCATCTATTTATCCGGGAAATCGCGAACGAATCGAGTGAGCCTCATTCCTCAAACCAAGGAAAAATACATATCTTTTACGAAGTACGTGGAAGGTACCGATATAAAGCTGCGTTTCGTCGATTCGTTTCGATTTATGGCGTCTTCGCTCGAAAAACTATCGTCATACTTGGAAAAACACGATATTCTAGAGCGACATTTTCAGTAAGATGACGGATACACACTGCCGCAGATTGCCCTACTCAAGAGAAAAGGTGTATTTCCGTATGACTATGTGTCGTCGTTTACAAAACTCCAGGATACGACGACGCTTCCACGAAAGCAAGATTTTTACAGCAGTCTGTACGATTCGGATATCAGCGACGAGGAGTACAGTCACGCGGAGAACGTTTGGAGAACGTTCGACATCGCCGATCTCAGCCACTATTCGGATTTGTATCTCAAGACGGACGTTCTCTTGTTGGCCGAAGTTTTTGAAAATTTCAGAGCCAAGTGTCGAACGGCGTATCGTTTGGATCCGGCCCACTACTATACGACGCCCGGACTGAGTTGGGACGCCATGTTGAAGTATACGGGTGTAAGGTTGGAGCTCTTGACGGATATCGACATGCTCATGTTTGTCGAGCGCGGCATTCGCGGTGGAGTTAGCCAGTGTTGTAATAGGTACGCTGCCGCGAACAATCCATACATGGACGACGACGACGACGACAACTACGATCCACAGAAAGATGACAAATATTTGATGTATTTTGACGTCAATAACCTTTACGGTTGGAGTATGACCGAGCCACTTCCACTCGGTGATTTCGAATGGTGCGACATTGACACCACCGCCAACTTTTCCTTCGATATTCCCGATGACTCAGCCTTCGGTTACATACTCGAGGTGGATTTGGAGTATCCAGAAGAAATTCACGATGCGCACAGAGATATGCCATTTTGTCCGGAGCACAAAGCCGCTCCGGGATCCAAGCAGAAAAAGCTCATGACGACTCTCCATGATAAGGAGCGTTATGTAATCCACTACAGAGCTCTGAAACAAGCAATAGGGCATGGCTTGCACCTCGCGAAGATACATCGGGTTTTAAAGTTTAAGCAGAGACCATGGCTCAAGACGTACATCGATTTGAATAGCGAGTTGCGTAAGCGAGCGGCAAACGAATTCGAAAAAATGCTGTACAAACTGTTCAACAATGCGGTGTACGGCAAGACCATGGAAAACGAGAAGAAACACATCGACGTGAAGTTGGTGAACAAGTGGGAGGGGCGATACGGTGCCGAGGCTCTGATAGCTCGACCAAATTTCCACAGTAGCGACATTTTCGACGACGAACTGGTGGCGATTCAACTGTTGCGTACGGAAATCACCGTGAGAAACCCCATTTACATAGGTCTCGCTGTTCTCGACTTGTCCAAGACGCTCGTGTATCGATTCCACTACGACTACATGCTCGGTGCCGCCATTGGCGAGGAGCGTTGCAAGCTTCTGTACACCGACACGGACAGTCTCGTGTACGAGATCACCAATGTAGACATGTACGAGGTCATGCGTCGTGATATTCACGAATTCGATACGTCGGATTTTCCAGAGCCGAATCGCTTCGCGATTCCCAGAGCCAATAAGAAGGTGGTCGGCAAGATGAAGGACGAGAACGCCGGAATGCTCATGCTCGAGTTCGTGGGACTCAGAAGCAAAATGTACAGCGTGAGAGTTCAGAATAGAGATGCGATAAAGAAGGCAAAGGGGATCAAGAATTCGGTGCTGAATACCACGATTACGTTCGCCGACTACGTCAAATGTCTCCGAGAAAATGTGATTTTGAGCCGACAGCAAAAGTTCATCAGATCGCGTCATCATCAATTGTACAGCGAGAGACAAACAAAGATCGCGCTCAGCGCGCACGACGATAAACGCTTCTTGCTGCCCGGAACCACCGATACGCTTCCTTGGGGCCATTACGGCATTCCGTTGGTGGAGAGGGAGGGGCGGATAGAGGCGTTGGGAATGATCGCAGTCGAGCCAACGGTCGCTGCTGCCGGCGCCGCGGCCGCCGTCGCCGCCGCCGCCGCCGCCACCATCGAGCCGCCGGCCGACGCCGTCGAGCCACCGGCCGACGCCGTCGAGCCGCCGACCGCCGCCGTCGAGCCGCCGACCGACGCCGCCGAGCCGCCGTCGCCGAAAAAGAGTGGAGTGGGGGACGGGTTATATCAATCGACGCCCGAGGCTTCGCAGCTCATTCTCATCGAGACAAAGTTACCAGCAACGTTGACGACGACGAGTAGCGAGCAGCAGTCTTCGAATTTCATTCTTAGTCAACTTGCACCGAGGAAAAGAAAGTTACTGGAAGCTCGGTTCGTCGATAAAATTAGAAAAAAATAAAAAAATTACACGAGGTAATTGTGATTTTGTGTGTGTGTGTGTGTGTGTATGTTTTGTTTCAAGTCGACTGAGTTTAATATCATTGTTTTTTTTTTTCTACAGATGGATCTCGCGCAGCTGAATAATTTAGCTTGTAATCAATTCAAACCCACTATGAAGATTCGTGAATTGGACACAGAATCCAAGTATATGATCACCAGACTCAAACAAGTTGAAACACGATACGGTGCAAAAATCGTAGCCGAAGTGAACGAGGAGTTTCAGCTGTTTCTACCAAACAAGGTATCGAGTGCGCTGATCGTGAATGAAAAGCTGTACAACGATATGTCGGATTACGCTAATAAACTTAAATTATTTCTCAGCCATAAGGGTAATGGTTGTATAGAATTTACAACTGCATAAATATATGTATATCAATGTACGCATAACAAGAAAAAAAAAAGAAGAGAATAAACTTCCTTTATATTTTTTTCAAATCAAAATATGTGTGTGTGTGTTTATTTATTAATTCTTCAATCTACATAGTTTTTCTTTTTTTTCTCTACAATACGGTTCTATTTATCCAACTATTGTGCGAATCATCAAATCCTAACCACTTTACGAAAACTCGATTACCACGCCTCTTAATAACCATTTCCACTAGATAGATGTCGGGATATTTGGTTTTCTGAAGTTCCTGTTCGTAGAAGCCACCTAGGATAGGCTTATTTTGATAATCTTTCAAATGATAAGTAGTTGGATTTGTTGGTGCCACGCGCACAATTGTAAATATTTCCGTTGACCAATTTGGTGTATATCCCTTTTCAAATACTTGCTTCGCTTTGCTCACTCTGACTTTGTCGCCAACTTTGAACTTTGGCTTTCTTCTTCCCACGTATTGTATAAATTTTTTTAATACTTGAGCTTGATTCGCCGCTGTAACTTGGATAGGTTTTATACCAATAGTTTTGTGTTTGCGATTATTGTAAGCAGCTGTGAGCTCCGGTAGTACGTCGAACCATTTGTAGTTCCCACGGAGACTAAACTTTTTCCACATAGCGTTCTTCAACGTGCGATTAAATCGTTCGCATATCGAAGCTTTGAGCGAACTATTGGTAGAATACAGATTGATATTATATTTTTTCACGAGAGCTTGAAAATCTGTATTGTAGAATTCCTTGCCTCTATCCGTATGAAGATTCTTTGGCCGTCTACCTTTCGCTAAAATAGATTTCATGGCCGCTGTCACATCGCGACCGGTTTTCCTTTTCACTGGCACAGTCCACGCGTGCTTGGAAAAATTATCAATTATCGTGAGAAGCCAATTATAGCCGCGATTTTGTCTAGAATAGGCCTGCATATCGACGAGATCGGCTTGCCACGTCTCATGGATACCTCGAACGTCGTACTTTCATCTTGGATAATTACGTCTCGTTGGTTTGTGCAACTCCTCCACCACCGCTTCCATCTAATCGACTGTTTTCTAAATTTTCAACACTTGACTTTATTCGTGGTAATTCCTCTTTGATAATTGCATCCAAATCCTCAAGATCACTCCTTAATCGTGCGATCACGTATCTCGTAGATTTGATTGCCATCTGAACGATGTTTTCCGCAGTTTCCCAATTTATAGCATCTTTAGCCTTCCGCGGAGGAGCAAGATTTTCCAATCTTTTATTCTCTAGATCGTAATGGTACTCGCTCGTGAGCTTGAACCCAATACCAGGCGGACCGCGAAGACCGGGAACTCCTTGCTCTTTATATTTACGTCCGAATACGTCGACGTTCATTTTGATAATGCTCGAACGATAGGTGTGCTCTTAGTATATATATATATATATATCCACCCTCGCGTAATTATTCGATTATCGAATGAATTTCGTTGATGTGATTATTGTTACCAGCTGATTGCTCAGCCAATAACAATCGAAGACGATCAACGAGCTCATTCGGATCATCCCAGTATATGTAATCCATAGAAGTATTGTTTCGAGCAATCTTGTAGGTAGACAAAGACGTATCAGTCGTCTGTAGCAGCCCCTCGCCTCCTTTTGTATTTTTTTTAGCCAAACCAAATAACGGACCAATTATGTTATTGAATTTATTACTATTGTGCGCTCGTATAGCCTCGTTTGGATTATTTTTCTTCCTATGAATATTAGAGATCTCCAAGATTTCTTTGTAGCTCTTGAGATCATTGGAAGTGATTAAACTTTGATCAGGTTGCTTTGCAACCAGTAACTCCATCAAACCCTGTGTTTTTGGGTACTTGAAATCATCGACGTCTACGTTATCTTTGTCAAAAATCACCGTAGATTTACCAAGCGTGTATGATCCATTTCGTTCTTTACGTACTCCATAAATCAAGTCCACAAAATTCGAATCACTTTTATCCAATGCATTCGTGTACTTGTCGCCAGCTAAATGCTCATCCTCGCTCGGTTCGTCGGATAAACTGTTATAAAATTGTGTAGTATTGTGCGTGACAGTAGCATCGCTATCTCCGCCACTAGACTGAGCGGTTTCGTACTTGTCGACATTATCAGTTGAATTGATTTCGTATTTTAATTTTTTTTTGTTTAGAAATTTCGGCTTTTTAACCCATTAAAGCCCACGCTAAGACTGGTTGAGATAGCGACAAACAAACTGTGCTATCTTTTGCATAAGTGAAAAATAAAATATACGTATTTTTTTTTATGTTATTTTCAATTGTTTATAACAAATTATTTAAACAAATTACAAAAAAATTCATAATTATCAAAATCTAAATGCGGGAATCGATTCTGGAGGTGAAATCAAGACGAAAACCTATATAACACTTTTTTGTCAGAATTCAATTTGTTAGTGTAACGTAGGAATAAACAATTGCATGTTGGGGAGAAAAAGTGACCATGTCAAGTCCCAAGCAAAATCTATCTGGAATAGCAAAAAATAAACTGTGCTATCCTTTGCATAAGTGAAAAATAAAATATATATATTTTTTCTTATGTCATTTGCAATTGTTTATAACAAACTATTTAAACAAATTATAAAAAAATTTATAATTTTCAAAATCTGAATGCGGAAATCGATTCTGGGGGTAAAGTTTAGACGAAAACCTATATAACACTTTTCTGTCAGAGGCCAATTAGTTATTGTAATGAAGGAAGAAACATTCGGCCTCCTGAGAGTGTTTCAAAAAATCGTATAAAATGAAGCTAATTATTGTATTTATCCATCAATATTGGCATGAATTATTGTAAATATAATCGGTGGGATTGAATTATTGTTCATTGCCATGTCCTTCTTTATGACTTTTGCAAACAGGCATAGAACATTTCTCACAATACCATTCCGTTCTTGTCCGACATGTTGAAATTCCACATTTCCTAAGACTCCCATGTTTCATCACGTGTTCTTGGGATGAAGTTTCACTCTGTTTCTGTCGTTTGGGGGGACGTTTGGAAGATAACTTGTCAATATAATATTCACAAACTTCTTGAACAATATCTTTGGAACCTTTTCTTTCGTCTGGATGTAACTTATTGTAAATCACTGTAGCGTTTGCTAAGGATGCTTGGATGAGCCGTAATACAAGGCACCATGTCCATTTCTTACTTCGAATTGTAGGCATCAAAGCATTACAGTGTTGATCATGTAGATCGACGCCACCCATGTGTTCATTATACATAGAGAAACAATGAGGAAAAAGAATAGATTTTTTCGATGATTCCTGCCATCTCTGCATTTCAACTTTTGGTTCATTTCCATATTTCGAAGAGAGAATCGATACTGGCTTTGAGTCCATAACTGTAATATAATTCAATTTTGAATTCACTTCATGCATTGAAATAATGTATCCTCTTTTAGCTTTTTTTGGCATTTCGACTTTCACTTTCACACGATTATGCCGAACAGTTCCTGTCGCCGATAAACCATTTTTTTTCAAATGAATCATAAGATCTGGGTTTGTGAAAAAGTTGTCAAAATAAATATGATACTTTTTCAGTTCTTCTCTCTGTGTTTTTTCTAATAAATTCGAAAGTAACTTTATCACCACTCTAGACCCTAAACCAACGGCAACTAAAGGATTTCGTTCATCGATTCCTGATTTACCAGTGTAAATATCAAGATCATATATATACCCATCAGAAGAACAGACTGCCCATTCTTTTATTCCAAATCTAATGGGTTTATTCCTTATACATTGCTTGATACCAAACCTACCAAAGTATTTTACCATTATCTCATCTATTGATAAATTATAGTCAAAGAAACCAAATTGCATACAATTCTCACGAAACATATCATACAGAGTTCTAACCTTCCAGACTTTATCATTTTGATCAGTTTCTTGAAGTTTATAGAATCGTATGTTCTTTTTTATGGCAACGAAATTATTTCTAGACATAAGTTCCGCAATTACTGGACACTGAAGTATTCGCTTTTTTGACCAGTAATCACGAATACTTTTTCTAGAATTGAAGATAGTAATCATTATGATTGTAATAAATTTTTCTAGATCATCCATACATAAATCAAAATGATTTTCAGAAGTGGCTTCAATGATATGGTTTTTCATTGATTTCGAAAAGAAAACCTCAAACAACTCAAAAGCATTTTTGGATTGCAATGATGAAATAGGTGAAATATTGAAGTTGCTCTCGACATGCGGAGAAATATCATTTAAAGCATCATTTTTCCAACTGTACTTATGATTCGGTTCCAACAATTTCTGAGTACTTGTGTATGTACTTTTAACATGTTCGTAAGAACCTGATGGTAATTCATTTGATAATGTATCTTCATTTGGATCACCGTCCGAATCTCCATCTGAACTTTCATATTCATTAGGAATGAATGCTATATCAATATGTTGACCTTCATCACTATCAGAATCTTCAACTAAATTTGGTAGATCGCTAATTCTCCGTCTCGGCATTATCAGTAACGTTACCAATTTAGAACAAAATAAAAACTAAAAGTTTTCCGAAATTATTATTTCAAAGAATAGATCCAATGTATAAATGTTTTCAACCGTTAGCCCGCCACTCAAACGTGATCTCTAACACGGAAGGATTTACGAAATGAAATAAACTTATCCAATTACAGTATAAGATCTCAAAATTTATCAGTAAAAAATACTGATATGATTCCAGATACCATGTGTGAGAATGAAAACACTTATTTGTCAATAGTTTATTTCTACATAAAGATATCAAATTGAACTCTGACAAAAAAGTGTTATATAGGTTTTCATCTCAATTTTATCCCCAGAATCGATTCCCGCATTTAGATTTTGATAATTATGAATTTTTTTGTAATTTGTTTAAATAATTTGTTATAAACAATTGAAAATAACATAAAAAAAATACGTATATTTTATTTTTCACTTATGCAAAAGATAGCACAGTTTGTTTGTCGCTATCTCAACCAGTCTTAGCGTGGGCTTTAATGGGTTAATAACTGTAACGGGAGTTTCGGGGGGAAGATTTTTTTTTTGTTCCTTCTCACTTATTATGACTTTAAGAGGATCGACTATTGGTTTGAATGTTTTATTCAAGACTTCGTCGGTATACTCTCGGTTATGCTTCAATAAACTATATTTTCGTCTTATCGCGTCTTGCGCTTTTACGAGTTGAGAAAGCACATGTTTTTCCCTTTGATGATCAGCCATGTTAACGCTTCGACGATCATCGAGAGACTGTGTACCGCATTACTATCGTGATATATTTATAACAAAACAATCAAAGCCCTTTCGATATCTTCCACAGTTTATAGCTCTGTCTTTGTCGATCACTAAAAACCCATATTTATCATCCAACCAGCATTTTGCACAAAGTTCTTTAAATTGATTGTAAGTCATATCTGAATTCACATGATCGTCGTATATATGTTTCATATTTGCTTCGTCTTGTCGAAAAATTGCCAATAAATTGACGTTATCTCTCACGAGATGCTTAGGAATACGCGCGTACGTTTGCGAGAGATAGAAACAGTCGACGCTCCTATGTCTGCCCATACAAAAGAAAGCGCGTTCATTGTCCTGTTTCTCACAGGCGATGTCGTCGAATATCATAATTGAATTAGGCAATGCATGCTCGGGATCGATCACGGATTCGTGCTCCTTGAACGGAAAATACTTCACTCCGTCTATCGGCTTTAACATCTCTTCCAATAATTTATACTTTGGCTGATCGAGCGATTTCGAGTACACGTAAACATTTTCGAATCTAACGCCATTGGGGTGAGTGATAAGCGCCAAAAGACTGTTGGTCTTGCCACAGTTGGACGGACCACAAAAAATAGCTCTGATGCTATTCGGCAGTAAATCTCCGTGACGCTTTGGTTGTTTATCCTCCCGCACGATGACGTCAAAATTTTCTACGGGAAGTTTCACAGTTTGTTTCTTGAAATTCATACTCACGAGACAGAGTTCGAACGATAACTGACCACATGGCTATATATATACCTGTTTTTATAGTTTAAAACGTTAGTCGTGTGTTGGACTTGGTCGAGGGATGATCATATGCAAACGTCAAAGAGCAAAGAAAGGACGAGGATTCGTCAATAATATCATTAATAAACTTCCGGTTGAACTCCATATTCCAGGCTATCAATATTGCGGACCAGGAACTAAGTTACAGACACGTTTAGCTCGCGGTGATCCAGGAATCAATCCTCTCGACGCAGCTTGCAAGCAACACGATATAGCGTACTCGAAAAATCGAGAAAATATCCAGGCTAGAAATATCGCAGACAACATTTTAGCTGAAAAAGCGATCAAAAGAGTCTTCGCTAAGGATTCTAGTTTTGATGAGAAAGCAGCTGCTTACGCTATATCTAACGCCATGAAATTAAAATCAAAGTTTGGTATGGGTCTCGCGAAGAGAAGAAAGAAAACCAAGACGAAAGGACGCAAGAAAACGAAAAAGTTAGTTAATTTGAAAAGCGTGATCAAAGCGGCCACATTCAAATGGTCCAAGGGTAAATGTGCGCGCAAAGTCATCGGTTCTGCTTTGAAAAAAGCTCGTACAACTGTGACGAGAGCAAGCAGTACGCTTGCTCTTCGTCTGCCCTTCTTCTCTCTCTCCCTCTTATCGCTCGGCATGGCGACGTGGTCAACGTTCGGCGCATATATTTATTGCGCCTAACCACTGGCCTTTATGTTTTTCCAGCCGCCGAAGATTGCCGAGCAAGGTTGAGAGCGCCTGAAGAAACAAGAGCGCAGCGACTATGAGGTAGAGAGAGACAGAGAGAGAGAGACAGAGAGAGAGAGAGAGAGAGAGTGAGAAAGAGAGAGAGAGAAAGAGAGTATTAGGCCTATGCAGGGATTGGCAGGCGCGCAACGCGTGACCGATAAGCGACGCGTCGCATGCCGCCTAACTAATAGGTCAAGGTAGGGAGAGGAGCGAGCGCCGCAGAGCGACTGCAAGAATGCGCGTAAGAATTAGTGCGTGAGAGAGTCGCAGCCGAGCCTTACTAGAGTGAGGCAGTCCCCGAAAGAATGTTGAGGAGAAAGGTTGGAAGTAGCAGCGCAATGGGAGAAGAAGAAGTACACGTGCAGCAGTGACCAGACCAGGGCGAGCCGAGGCAACGTGTGGAGGCAACACCTGCAGCAGGGCATTCAGTGTCGCCCTCGCCGCCATGCACGGCAAGACTTCCAGGGAGTTCACCACGTGCTACGCCAAGGAAGACGTCCAGCCTGCGGCCAGGTCAACTCCCCGTTGCTGGCTCATCGCCGAGGACAAAGGTCAGGTTATCTCTCTCTCCCGGTGTTTCTCTCTCATGGTGATGCGCGGCCGCGTAGGAACGATAGGTAGCCAGGCGATCACTTGCCGGCTACGCTCATCGTAATGCGGTAGCGAGGTTTCAACGTATTCTTTCCTTTGTAAGGAGGTAAATGGCCAAGGCGATTTAGTCGCCGGGCCATTCGTCCTCCCGCGTTAGTTTAAGTTGTTCTGTATATGTGCGCGTGGTGTAAACGTTATTGCAACTGATTTTGTATTTGTTTGTCTGAATAGATTTAAGTTGTATGTTCCAAGCAAAGAAAATTATTTATTCGCACGACCTATCCTCTCGTTCCCCGATTGTTAAAGAGCGAAAGTGCCTCTCTTACTCTCCCCTTAATAAATTAGTGACGTCAGTGCCGAATAAGGCGCTGCCCCCGTTACATGGCATCCCTTGTGGGGAGATTAACAATCGGGTAATAATAGAGAGAGATGGTCAAGCGGTAATGGTATTTTTTTTTTTAAGAAGGGAAAAATAATTTGTTAGCTAAGGGCAAAACGCGCGTGCTATGAAATTTTTTTTTGTAGAAGGAATTTTGTCGTTGTTCTCTCGGATTGTTTTGTTTTGGGCCTACCGGCGACCTTTTCTTATCGGGGAATCGGGTAGCCGCGCGTGCGTCATTGTACCGTTCGAGCGCTAGAGTTCGACACATTTTAAGTTTCCTATTTCTTAGAAAGTAAAACTTTGCCTTGCTGTTTTGTTTTGTTTTGTGATATTCTCTGGTAAGTGGACACATGTATATATTTACGGTTTCTTTCTTTGGCTTATGCAAGGCGATTCCTCGCCGGCTCAGAGCCTAGAAAGAATCGGTCTTATTATTCAGCAGTAGTGTCGAATTACATGGATCGTGGTTGAGACACGTTCGTTCTTGTAGCTCGCATTTCAGTCTCTTAGAAAATTTTTTTTTAGACGCAAAATGTCATTAGCGTGTAGAGACAGAATCGTCTTGCGCAGAATATTACGCGATGCGCACGCAAAAAGGTTAAAACGTAAAATTGACTCAACAGAGCCGGCTGTTCTGTTAGAGTTGATGCGCTATCGCGGATTGACTTTGCGCGGCGATTTAGAAGAATTACGGGACCGGTATTTTCGATTTATGTTGAAAGAACGACCAGATTTACGGCCGCCGTTGCATTCTAATGATTTCGCGTCGGGCCAAGTCCCGGACTTGCTATGCGACAAGTAGTAAGAAGTAGCGGCAGACAGGGCACAGAGCGCAGATCTTGGCGATGAGCTCGCGACGGCTGTGACGCCCTTGGCGACTGAATTAACGCGCGCGAGAAAGCAGGCGACGCAGGTAACTGCTTGTATTGCCGCTCCTCGCGAGCGGGTTCGGTCGCCGGGCGAGAGCGCAGCCGCGCCGGTTAACAAAACGCGTTGCCACCGGCGATATGCCTGCCGTCGGTTAGCGCGACCGGACGCGCTCGCGAGCAAGAAGCCAGAGATCGGGGCGAATGTAGCACTGGGGCGCTAAGCTAAATCTGGGGAGCTTTAACTGCTGTTCCGCGTTGGATTTTTAGGCGCGAGGTTAGACAGGGCATCACGGATGGTGCGAATGCAGTTTTTAGGGTCGAAAGAGAAGCAATGCACAGTAGGTCCGTCCAGGCCGAGCAGCAGGCTTCAATGCCGTCTCAGGCCAGGCCGTCCGGCAACCGTGCGGCGCTAAACGTGCCCGCGGCGAACTGAGCAATCGGCATATGCGAGCGCATCGTTTAATAGAGCAGGTAGTACGCTTATGAGCACTGATTTAAGCAAATCAGTGAGCACAAGGTACCAAGCGCCAAGGATAAATTCGCGGGTGGAAAATGGGGAAGGCGAAGTTGCCGCGGCCGCGGCCGATGGGCAGCAGTCGCCGGCGGCAAGCCAACCTGCAAGAGAAGCCGCGCCGGCTCAATTGAGCGCGCCGGTTTCGTTAGCCTCGACTGCAAATGCAGCTCCTAGCTTGATTCCACAACAACGCGATCGGAATAATGGCGCGTTTAGGAATATTTCTGATAGACCATTCACAGGGGCATGTTTTAATTGCAACGCGATAGGACACAGAAGGGCGCAATGCCCGGTGGTTCGAGTCAACCCACTGGTTGTCTGTTACAAATGTCGGCAACAAGGACATTATGCCAATAGTTGCCCGACTCGATCTACTGAGCGCGCGCCCGCCTGTTAGGTCTGTGGTACGGTTGGTTTCGTTTTTAGAGATTGCCCTTCAGGTAGAGAGAGTGCTTTACGCAAGAGGCAAGGGTACCGTGGTTGAGGCGAGAAAGGAAGACGAGAACAAGGCAAAAAAAAAATTGCTAGTTTTTCGCATCTTTTCTCGGATAGCATTTTCGATAAGCGTGAAAATGAGGATGTGAAAGTCAAGTGTGTATCTAGAGTAGAAGGTAAGAGTTTAGCAGAGGATAAAAATGAGATTGTAGATTCAAGAGGTTTGCGAAATAGAGTAGGGAAAGCTGCGTTTGAGAGTGAGCTGCCGAGTTTGACTTTAGACAGGAACCGGGCGCAGAGTAGCGTAGCCGTGGATTTCCCCAGTAAGACCAGCAATGGTCCCGAACAGGTAAATCCTCGCGACTCGGTACAGGAAGGCGCAGAAGGTTTCTGCAATAGTCAAAACGCTAAATACAGAAAGTTTTACCAGACACAAATGCGCGAGATGCGATTGAGCATGGTAGAAATTCTTTGGCGGGTAGTTCGCTCGAGAAGTGCCTAGCGAGGCAAAGTGAGTTGCCGTCGCTGCGCATGAACGCGAGAGAAACAGGTTCGAGTATTTCGCCCACGGTTGGGCAGGCTTCGGAAAAGGCCGTTGCTTTAGGAAATCAGGGTGAACCTGTGAAGGAATCTGTTGGTAAGGAAACGAGCTCAGGCGCTGCGCTCCCGTCGGAGCGGGCTGCGACAAAGGTCATGGTCACGCGCGATAGAAGTGGGCTTGTTGATAACAGGGTTTTGTTGTTTGGACGTTCGGTCGTCGGTGCCGACGCACCTTCCGTTTTAGTGAGGGGAGGGTTTGAGTGGAACTCAGAAATCCCGAAGAAAACGGCAGATGAATCAGATGCAGCGTTAGTCGCAGTAGTAGAGAATAGGTTCTTTATTAAGGTCGACATAGGCGGGCAAGTCTATACAGCGCTGCTAGATTCAGGTGCACAGGTATCAGTGGTAGGGTCGAATCTTGGCTTACGGTAAGGACCGGTTAAGGCCGCCTACGATATTCGTACAGGGTATCTCAGGTGAGAAACCGCGAACGTGGGGGGACTTAAAGCTAAGTATGGAAATTGGTGGCAGGACTGATTGATTGATTGCGACGGTAGTATCTACACTTAGGCACGACTTGATTTTAGGTGTAGATTTTTGGAATAAATGGGATATTAATATCAACTACGGTAATCGCGCTTGGCGGGCAGGTGACCAAGGCGATTGGTTTTAGTTAGCAGAGTAGGATAGTAGAGAAGTAGATGTTTACGCCGAATGCGCGGGTTTGGGTAAATACGAGAAGGCTCAGAAAGAGACAATCATGGCGCTCGTTCGCCGGATTGTCCCGGAACCTGGCGAATCACCAGCGGTCACCAGGGTTATCGAGCACATTATCGACGTAGGCGATGCGCGCCCGATAAAGACGCCGATGCGCCGAATGTCGCCTCCAATCTTAGCATTCACGCAGGAAGAAACCATGCGGCTATGGAAGGCGGAAATAATTAGGCCATCGAATAGTCAATGTTGTAACGCGCCGGTGATCGTACGTAAACAAGACGGTGATAAGGTAAAGCTGATAGTTAAGTTGGATGCAAAAGCATGGAAGATAGGTTATTACGTTTGAATGCGTTGCGCGACTTAGTAGCCAAGCATATTGACGAAGCACAGGAAAAGTAAAAGAAGTACTACGATAAAGGTAGGCGACGAGCTCTTTTCCAAGTGGGCGATTTGGTTTGGCGCGAAGTGCATATGCTTTCGAATGCAGCGGCGGGCAAGAACGCGAAACTTGATCCGAAAAATAACGGTCCGTTTGAAATCGTTCTGGTAATCTCGCCCGAGATTTATGAATTGACCACGAATAGTAAAAACATCGTACCACTAGAGTACATGTTTTGGAGATTAAGCTTTACATACCGCCACGGAAAGTAAACGCGTAATTTTTTTTACGAATATTTATTATTTTAGAGTTGGATTGTTATGATGGCGTGCGGGGTTGGTCGATTCTTCGGTGAGAGAAGTTTGTTTACTTTATTGTAAGGGTTTTAAGTTTAGATTTTGGGGATGAAGAGTTTGCCCTTGGTTCTATCTGGGTGTTATCAGAATAAATTTAAGTTATAGAATAAGTTATGATTAAGAAATTAATTAAGGTTATTATTTTGTTTAGCGTCTAGCGCTGGCTGCAAGTTGCCGGTCGAGAGAGGAGAAGGGGGAAGAGAGTCAGGCCGCAGTGAGCTTTGGCCTTGGGAGGGGGTGTGACGAGAGCAAGCAGTACGCTTGCTCTTCATCTGCCCTTCTTCTCTCTCTCCCTCTTATCGCTCGGCATGGCGACGTGGTCAGCGTTCGGCGCATATATTTATTGCGCCTAACCACTGGCCTTTATGTTTTTCCAGCCGCCGAAGATTGCCGAGCAAGGTTGAGAGCGCCTGAAGAAACAAGAGCGTAGCGACTATGAGGTAGAGAGAGACAGAGAGAGAGAGAGAGAGAGAGAGAGACAGAGAGAGAGAGAGAGACAGAGAGAGAGAGAGAGAGAGTGAGAAAGAGAGAGAGAGAAAGAGAGTATTAGGCCTATGCAGGGATTGGCAGGCGCGCAACGCGTGACCGATAAGCGACGCGTCGCATGCCGCCTAACTAATAGGTCAAGGTAGGGAGAGGAGCGAGCGCCGCAGAGCGACTGCAAGAATGCGCGTAAGAATTAGTGCGTGAGAGAGTCGCAGCCGAGCCTTACTAGAGTGAGGCAGTCCCCGAAAGAAAGTTGAGGAGAAAGGTTGGAAGTAGCAGCGCAATGGGAGAAGAAGAAGTACACGTGCAGCAGTGACCAGACCAGGGCGAGCCGAGGCAACGTGTGGAGGCAACACCTGCAGCAGGGCATTCAGTGTCGCCCTCGCCGCCATGCACGGCAAGACTTCCAGGGAGTTCACCACGTGCTACGCCAAGGAAGACGTCCAGCCTGCGGCCAGGTCAACTCCCCGTTGCCGGCTCATCGCCGAGGACAAAGGTCAGGTTATCTCTCTCTCCCGGTATTTCTCTCTCATGGTGATGCGCGGCCGCGTAGGAACGATAGGTAGCCAGGCGATCACTTGCCGGCTACGCTCATCGTAATGCGGTAGCGAGGTTTCAACGTATTCTTTCCTTTGTAAGGAGGTAAATGGCCAAGGCGATTTAGTCGCCGGGCCATTCGTCCTCCCGCGTTAGTTTAAGTTGTTCTGTATATGTGCGCGTGGTGTAAACGTTATTGCAACTGATTTTGTATTTGTTTGTCTGAATAGATTTAAGTTGTATGTTCCAAGCAAAGAAAATTATTTATTCGCACGACCTATCCTCTCGTTCCCCGATTGTTAAAGAGCGAAAGTGCCTCTCTTACTCTCCCCTTAATAAATTAGTGACGTCAGTGCCGAATAAGGCGCTGCCCCCGTTACACAACCGTTAAAAAAGCTGGTGGAAAAGCAAACATCAATGTTCCACGAATTCTGCCAATATCAACTAAGATGGGTGGAGCTTTGCCCTTCCTCATACCACTTTTTGCAGGCTCGAGTGCAACTGGCGCTCTAGCTGGTGGCGCCGCAGGAATCGCAAAAGCCGTGAACGATGCAAAGTCTGCAAAACAGCAATTGGAAGAGAACAAAAGACACAACAAAACGATGGAGACCATTACTCTGGGAAAAGGCCTGTATCTCAAACCTTATAAAAAAGGCTATGGACTTTATCTCAAACCTTATCTGGGATCAGGTTTGAAAAAAAAAAAAAGTTCGAAATAAATTTACCGGATAGAGCCCTCACAAATGTCGACTTGATGAAGTATGCAAAAGTTTTGAATATACCAAATTTTCGCGGAGTCTTCATGAGACTTGACTTACCGAGTTCTGGACCATATTATCACGAATCAGCTATAGTCAATCTTGACGGCGTCGAAGGAACAGGAACGCACTGGGTGGCTTATCGCAAAATCGGAAAAAACGTCACATATTTCGATAGCTTTGGAGATCTTAGACCACCTATTGATTTAATGATGTATCTTGGCGATATCGAGATCAAATATAATACGAAAAGATATCAAGATTTCAATTCTCACGTATGCGGTCATCTTTGCTTACAGTTTTTGTGCGAGGGTATAAAAGTAAAGGCAACGTTAAAATATCGCTAGTCAAGTTCACACAGTCATGGAGGATTCGTTAACTCTGACGCTCTCGGGTAATTCTTCACTGTTGGAAGCGCACTATTTCCCACCAATCGAACTATCACAGCATAAACATTACAAGTTGGGCTTAGTCGAGTTTCTAACGTTCAACTCGATACCTAATATCGACGTACATAATAATAAATTTTACGTCGCAAATCAAATTATCGACATACCTGTCGGGACCTACGAGATCGACGACATTGATAAATTTCTTCGCAAAGCTGTGCAGCCTCTCCGTACTGATAATAATAATAATATAATATTTAGTTTGAAACCAAACAACAGCACCTTGCATTGTACAATCAAGTGTTCCGAACCTATCGATTTTCGTCCGCAGAATTCTATCGGACGATTGTTGGGTTTTTCACAACGTACATTAGAGGCAAACGTTTCTCACAACTCTGATCTTCCCGTCAGTATTCTCAGAGTGAACGCTGTGAGAGTCGAGTGTAATATAACCGCTGGAGCTTACTTGAACGGAAACACCGTTCACGATATTCACGAATTTTTTCCAGCAGTACCGCCTGGATATAAAATTATTGAAATTCCCTCTCGCGTGATTTATCTTCCAGTTACGAAAAAGTCTATAGATTATTTACAATTACGCATCGTCGATCAAGACGGAAATTTAATTAATTTTCGCGGTGAAGTCATAACCATCAGATTACACCTCAAAAGCGTATAATGGGAATTGTTTACGATTCAAAGAGTGGTAGGGACTATATAAGCATTGAAAAATGCAAACCCATCATCAGTCGTCGACTGAAATTGAAAACGTCAACACGACGAACTCCAGTCATCAATCGTCATCGGAAAGCGAAAGCTTTAACACGTCAAAGCATAAAGTTCCTAAAAAGTCTTGGGTTAAGAGTAGTTCCAGGTGGAAAATAAATTGCCTAATTTTTTCTTTTTGCTGCTTCTGCTTTCAACGAAACAATGGAGAACATTCTCGAAATACAGTCACCTGTCATCTTCGATGAATCTTTGGCTCATTACGAGATCCACGCTCATCAACCTTACACCAATTCATCGTTCAAAAATAGTGACGAGATTCGTATATCAATTCAACATCAAGACTTGTGCCTTTTACCATCTCGCAGCTCGTTACACATTTGTGGACGATTACGCAGCAACAATAACACTTTGTTAACGAATACTGATTTTGTTAATAATGCCATTTGTCACATGTTTGAAGAAATTAGGTATGAGCTGAATGCTATAGAAATAGATAAATGTAAGAACGTTGGTCTCACAACCATTATGAAGAACTGGTTATCTCTCACTCCAAGTCAAACCTTGATTGCCGAAAATGCCGGATGGATAAATACCTTAGAACAAGAGGACCGTAAAATAACTAATGCGAATGGCGACTTTGACATTTTGATTCCTCTGAGCTTCATACTTGGATTCGCTGAGGACTACCGCAAAGTGCTAGTGAATATGAAACATGAATTAATTCTCGTAAGATCGAGTACTGATTTAATAGTCCAGGCAACAGAGACAAAAAAGGCCTGTTTCAGACAAAAATTCCGGGATGGGTTTTCTCAACGGAAATCGCTTCAGTACAATGTAAATAGGAACTCTTGATAAAATGCAACTCCTAATTTATTGTCAGATTTTTTTTATGAGCGCTCAAAGTTGACGAAATATGGTTTTTTCAATCTGCAAGCCACGGTATGCATTTTAGCTGAAAAAGTTTCGTATAAAAGTTGTAGGCAATAGCAAAAGATACAATTTGAGCTGTCGTGCAATTTTTTTCGTTTGTTAGTTATTGAAAAAAGCCCCAAAAACCCTTAAAATGGCCATTTTTACTATATCGAATATTTATTGCAAAAAGAACTTTTTTTAATGTTTATGACTCTTAAAAGAAAGCTCTTGTGATTCTAAAAAAAATGAATCGTCGCACGACTATTTATTTTTATTAGTTACTGATATATTCTAATTAGTTAATTAAGAGACGTCCAAAGTACGGGGCTGTAAATTTTTTTTGGCCGAAGATATCGAGTTGTAAAACAACTCAATCTCTTTGTCAAAACGTCAATTTTAATAAATGATTGGGAACGTATCAAAAAATTAATTTGCAACCCCTAAATTTTGACTTTAAAAAAGTGCGCCTTTTTTCTTTTATAAACAATTAGAATTGCAGCTTCCCTATACATTATAGAGATTTCTTTTTTAGAAATTCACATATCTGAGATCAAGGTGCATACATGCTTTTAATAATATTTATACGACTATTAATGAGTGTTATATCATCAGCAGATGAATTATAAAAAATTGATGCTAAATGTATTAAAGAATTGTGATCGAAATGCCGATAAAATTGTAGAAACAAAGCAAGGGCACGAATTAACATTAAGTGAGTTACGTTTTGTACATTTCGATAGAAAAACCAGCAAATCTGCAATGAAACTAGAAAGTTTGCCGCCAACTGAAGCTGCAGCTGCCGAACATTGCAAACAGGCTTATTTGCAAATACAATCGTGGCTTGGTAATGATTTGAATCCTTTGAAGTATGGGTGGCATAAAGTCGAAAATACTTTGGAACCCACTCATTCTTCAGAGCCAATGATACCTCCCGAAGTATCAGAAAAAATATCTTGTAGATGCCAAAAAGGCTGTAAAGCTGCGTGCAGCTGCCGCAAACATGGCCTCAAATGTTCTCGCTTGTGTGGATTTTGCTATGGGGATAATTGTACGAACGTAGAAGAAATACATGAATATGATCATATTGATAACGAAGAGTATAATTTAAGTAGTCTTATAGAAGTAATGTTAAATGAAGAATGCAATGAAAACGAAATAAATGAGTCTGCGCCGAAAAGAACTAGGTACGATTAGAAAATAAGAAATCATGTAAACTATAGCCTACGTATGCATATAAATTAAAATATTGTTATTAATAATTGAAAATATATTGATTATTATTTATCCTTATCCGTATTTACGGATAGCAAGTAATAATTAATTGGAATTTATACATACACTGTCGATTTGAACGCGGACTTTCAGTATTTCCAACGCGCGAGGGAGACCCCCACCACCGCCTCCGGCCTTTGGCTTTTCTCGTGCTGGAAATGAAACGTCATTTTAATTGTTAAAAAGCCAAAATATGTAAAGCCTTGTATCGTAATGAGAAAATATAACTTAATAACGATCGAATGCCCTTGGACCGATTTGTTAATTTTCATTATTACAACAATGGCGATTTAAACAAAAAAAAAAATTATCTCGGCTCCTATTGGTCGAAAAACAATTTTTTTTTTTTCAAAATATGCACCTTGATCTCAGATATGTGAATTTCTAAAAAAGAAATCTCTATAATGTATAGGGAAGCCGCAATTCTAATTGTTTATAAAAGAAAAAAGGCGCACTTTTTTAAAGTCAAAATTTAGGGGTTGCAAATTAATTTTTTGATACGTTCCCAATCATTTATTAAAATTGACGTTTTGACAAAGAGATTGAGTTGTTTTACAACTCGATATCTTCGGCCAAAAAAAATTTACAGCCCCGTACTTTGGACGTCTCTTAATTAACTAATTAGAATATATCAGTAACTAATAAAAATAAATAGTCGTGCGACGATTCATTTTTTTTAGAATCACAAGAGCTTTCTTTTAAGAGTCATAAACATTAAAAAAAGTTCTTTTTGCAATAAATATTCGATATAGTAAAAATGGCCATTTTAAGGGTTTTTGGGGCTTTTTTCAATAACTAACAAACGAAAAAAATTGCACGACAGCTCAAATTGTATCTTTTGCTATTGCCTACAACTTTTATACGAAACTTTTTCAGCTAAAATGCATACCGTGGCTTGCAGATTGAAAAAACCATATTTCGTCAACTTTGAGCGCTTATAAAAAAAATCTGACAATAAATTAGGAGTTGCATTTTATCAAGAGTTCCTATTTACATTGTACTGAAGCGATTTTCGTTGAGAAAACCCATCCCGGAATTTTTGTCTGAAAATTTCTCTGTTGCCTGGACTATAAATGCAGTTTATCAAACGAAGAAGACCGTGGCTAACGTTGAAGCTTACGAAGAATTCAAGATTAATGTAACACGTCTCGAATGGCTTATGCCCTATGTGACTGCATCGAATGCAAAGAAAATACGTCTACTCGACTTTCTAAAAAGCGAACGAAGTATTTCAATGAGTTTTCGTAGTTGGGAACTGTACGAATATCCAGCGCTGCCTGCAAACACAAATCACGTCTGGACAGTTAAAACGACAAATCAGTTGGAGAAACCACGCTACGTCATCTTAGCCTTCCAAATCAATCGAAAAAATGAACCAAACTCTAACGCTAGTATATTTGATCATTGTAACATCAGAAATGTAAAACTGTACCTCAACTCTCAGTGCTATCCATACGGTAATCTCAACATTGATTTCAGTAAAAACCAGTACGCAATGTTGTACGATATGTATGCCAATTTTCAAAACGTATACTACGGTAAGGATGCCGAACCGATGCTCAAAAAACTCGAATATAAAAATTACATGCCACTCGTAGTGATTGACTGTTCGAAACAAAACGAATCATTAAAGACTGCTCCAGTAGATGTGCGCTTGGAGTTCGAAACCAGAGAAAATATTCCCGAAGGAACTACAGCGTATTGTCTTATTCTACACGATCGCATCGTTCAGTATAATCCGATAAATGGAGATGTGAAGAAACTTATTTAGGAGAGGGGGGGGGGGGTATTAAAGAATTGACTCTTTCCTTAAGCAGCTCAGTAGTAGCTTTCTATCGCAATGGAGTACGTAGTGGATATGCAAGGCTTCATGATGCCTGGCAAAACTTATGCCGTGAAAGAGTTAGCGATACTCCCACTTAACTACAACGAAGAACCGCTCGTACGCTTGTTCAAACCTCCCTTTCCATGGCGAAGGCTAACGGAGAAATATAGGCGAGAAAATCTCTGGTTAGAACTCTACTATCATGGATTAACATGGAACTCTGGCGATTATAAATACGAAGAGCATAAATTCATCATCACAGATACACTCAAAGATGCCACAAAAATTTTCGTTTCCGGAGATTTGAAAAAAGAGTGGTTAGAACGATATGGCCTCAAAGTTTTCGATTTGAATGATTGGGGCTATTCGCCTTTCGAAAAATTAAAATTAGTTACCGTGTGCCCTAATCATAACGGCAAATACGTAACGACATGTGCACATCAAAACGTTAAAATAATGAAAAAGTTTTATATCGATGGCTGTTGTATGGATTGGGAAGAGAGCGATGAAGTCGTTGAAGGATTTCTATAGTGATTTTGTTTTTTAAGTAAATACTTTGTAGAATAATATGTATTTTTTTAAGAACATGTAGAATAAGATATATTTTTTATCAATAAAAATAATTTTTGTTTCAATAGATACAAAAAAAATATTTTTTTATTTTTTATTAAACCATCCAAAAAAAAAAGCGAAATTCTTCGCTGACTCTGACGATGACAGCAGCAGTAGCAGCAGTTCATCTTTTTATAATAAATTTTGTATTTTTTTATCAACAAAAAAAATTTATACAACATAGAATTTAGACAAAAAAATGTTTATTTATTAGTTGAGGTGGTGTACAATGATGACATGTATAAATATGATTATTTCTTCTTTTCGTTATTGAACTGCTGATAGCCTTTTTGTTCAGGAAAATTTTTAGTATTGCTCGAAAATTTCGAAATACTTTGTTTCCATGTCGATGATTCTTTGTTCTTCTTTTCGTCCGGGTCTTCCTGTGGAAGACGAGAGTACTTTACTTTAGAGTAGCGATCCATTTTATGTGAATGCTGGTTGATGAAAGATTCGATAATTCTTACGTTGTGCTATTTATAGTAGCTTACAACCACGAAGTCTACAAATAAAAGAAAGTAAGCAGGTACTTGCACGTTTTTTCTATTAAACCATCTTCGGTAGATAAGACACGCATGCACGCACACACACACACACACACGCGCGCCCGCGCGCACACATCGAACATAAAAAAATTATTATTCGTTATATACCAATTATAATAAATATTTATGTATAATATTTATTATAATTAGTATATTTATTAAACTTTATTATCATTTGTATGTATTAGCGCTTGGGCCCTCCCCAGCAGCAGCAGCAGCAGCCGCCGGCGCCGCCGTCCCCCCCCCCCCCCACATATCAATCGCGTGTGTAGCCAGTATACACAATACGGTATTGCCCGTGGTAACAGTGGCTGTAGCTCTAGCGGTAGAGCATCGGCCTGCGGATCCGGAGGACGCGCGTTCGATCCCCCGATCCGTCCGTTTTTTTTCAGATAAATCTAAAAATTTTTAACACACGCGCGCACACGCGCGCACACACACACACACGCACACACACACACACACACACACACACACACAATAAGAAAATCAAAACGCGAAACACAGAACGCGCGCGCGCGCGCAGTGCATAGGAAATCAAATCAGTGGGAGAGGGGGAAGTGCTGCAGAGAACGCGCACGCCACATCAGATCAAGCCACATCAGATCAACTTAGTAGGGGGGGGGGGAGTGCGTAGAACGCACTGGTATAACTCAGTAGGAGGAGGGGGAGGAGGTGATGCGCGCATAGGAATCAAATCAGTGGGAGAGGGGGAAATGCTGCAGAGAACGCGCACACCACATCAGATCAAGCCACATCAGATCAACTCAGTAGGGGAGGGGGAGTGCGTAGAACGCACCGGTATAACTCAGTAGGAGGAGGGGGAGGAGGTGATGCGCGCATAGGAATCAAATCAGTAGGAGAGGGGGAAGAACGCACGCCACATCAGATCAACTTAGTAGGGGAGGAGGGAAGTGCGTAGAACGCATCGGTATAACTCAGTAGGAGGGGGGGGAGGTGAGTCGACAGCGCACGGGCCGATCGGGAGGGGGGGGGGGGTGAGGTGAACATGCACACACCTCAACTCACACGCTTCAACTCAGTGAGCTAGTACCCCTCTGAGTTGATGCCCCTCTAGTTTACCTACTAATTAATGTATCGTCTCCAAAATTTGGGAAAAATCTCAGTTTTATGTGTACAACAATTGTGCCAAATGAAAAAAAAATCCGTAACCTAAGGGTTACAAGTCAGACGAAATAGCCAAGAATTACCCCAATACGCAAATTAGCCATTACTCCGTGCTAGAGTCTAGGTTTTTGTTTTGATACTCGTTTGTTTTTACTAAAACACCTTGTGCCTTTAAATAAGAAATAAAACGCTTCAAACAATACTAAATGCAATTTTATCGCCAAACTTATTTCTTTAACAATATTAAATTATACAACGTATCCGGAAAAATAATATTTACAATAATCCTTAATATTCTATATTAATGTAATATTACATCCGCAATGAGCTATGCTTCGGGTCCCTGTTTGGGAGCCAATTTGTGACTTATTATTGGTAAGTCAGGGTTGTTTGAGACCCGAAATTCTCGCGGATTCAATGTAATGGACTAGGACAATTAAATGGATTTCCGTCCAGCAAACGAACAGCCTTGTCGTTTGCGTCGGGAGATTCCAAATAACTAGATTTTAGGAAATTTATGTGTTTTTATTATTGTGCTCATACATATTACTGGTTAGAGTAATGCATCAGAGCACAATATTCTAACTGCCTCCACTTTTGACTAATAGGATAGGATGTATTATGATTATTCAAACGTGATTCTTCTCGTTGAAAGACGAAATTCAATCGCGCTTTAGCAGAGATTGTCACGTCAATTTGCTGGGATGGCCAAAATAAGAGTGCCCCATCAAGCTCGTCCTCTCTTATATATCCTATCTTCGTGTGCCATTGTTATTTACATTTTTCCCTAAGCGTATTATGAATCTGCGAACTACGGCGGGTCGTTGCTCTCTTAATCCTATGTTTGTATTACCGAGTTCGGTTAAGTGTATGTTACAACTGCCCCCCCCCCCCCCCCGAAAGAAAATTGCAAGTGCAGAGAGGATTTTTCTTTGCGCAAAAAAAAAATTAGAAACAAAACAAGCGAACTCAGATGATATTTCTAATTATGCTATTTTCTGTGGATGCATTAATATAATATAACAAACTATCATCGTATATTTCTTACCTCTCTATTACAATGTTATCTACAAGGATTATAGAATGGATCGGTATCGAAACAAATAAATTTAACTGTAAACGTTGAATCTCTCTGGGACTATTGGAATTGCAATTGATTTGCCCAAGTTTCCTATTAGTTAACCTATTGACCATCATGGACGTCATTTTTTGGACATGTTATCCAAGGTTGGTTCCTTATGTTTTTGGATATGATGAATACAAATCCGGTCTCAAAATTCAAAAATTTTGCTTACAAAATTAAAAATAATTGGTTTTTTACAAAAAGTTAGTAGAAAATTCAAACAAATTCTTTATCAATATTTTTCTAGCATAAAACGCGACAATATCGAAATCTTTTTTTAACCATTGATGCACAAAATTGTTAAACTTTAACAAGAAATTTTTGTGCATGATCTTTTTTTTAAATGACGGATAAAATGTAAAAACCTGAGAAAAAAATTCATTTCTCGTTACCATTGTGTTTTATAAAGAATATGAGGTTTAGGAAATAGTTTAATAAAAGAAAAATATCTTAAAATTCTTTGGAGAACATTTTTAATATTTCAAAATAATTGTAATGTAAGTCTGGAAAAAAAAAAAATTAATATATTTTTTTAGTTGAAACTGACTAAAAATCAAGGCCGTCTGCAGACGCACTATCATTTCCTATAGCACGACCACACTAGTCAATAATACAAGTCAGCGCTCCACGTCATTTCAAAATATCCCTTAATCTTTAACTTCTCCTATGACTCTCTCTCTCTCTCTCTCTCTATCTCTCTCTCTTTCTCTCTCTACTTTCTCACAAGAAGTCGTTTGTCAGAAGGAGAAGAAAAGGTCGGGCATAATTCAATTCAGTTTCAACACCGAGCATTTCCGGACTTATCAATCGCTCTCGAGTGGATTTATAATCAACCAGCAGTTTTAGTACTATTATCGTTCCGCAGCATTAAAATTTCAATTTCTTTTTATACGCGAGTGTAATATCGTTGTTTTTTTCATGTGTCATATAGTTTCATAAATTCATAGATTTTCAACAAAATTCAAAAAAGTTGTGTATGCGCGAGTTGTCCGCGTGCACGGTCGCAATACATAACTTTCAAAATTCACGAAATCTTCTCGATTTTCTTCATCTCGATCCTATTATTACTATTGCATTTATTACTAAAGCTATTTCCTTTCTTGATTTCAGGCGTGGCGTGCCAACGTTCGCCGTATTAACTAATTCAACCGCTGCCTCGTAGCCTACACTCAACATTCATTGTAATTAACCAATTCAACCGCTGCCTCGCAGCTTATACATTCAGCATCAACTGATTCAATCGCTGCTTAGCAGCCTATAAGGACAGACGTGATAAATACAGATCACACACACATAAAACTATCACACAACATTACTTGTAATTCGTTTTTTTTCTTTTTCGAGGGAGTTTTGTCTGGCAACAAGCTTTCTTCCTTGGAGCCAAAATTATGCTTGATTTGGCTCCTAAGTGGTTTTTTATTTATTACATCCTCTGTCGTTCCTCAATTTTCTATTGAGTCCGAAATACAAGTTATATACAAATTTCACAAAACGAAAAGAGTTTTTTCTCCTTCGCGTTGAAGCGAAAGAACAAAGGACAGGCTCATATAAACAATATTTCTATACATTAAAATAATGTGATAATAATTTTCTTGGTTCTGAATTTTTGGGAGCAAATCTTCCAAATATAATTAAACAGTGATGTTCTTTTCATCGGTAAGTTGACTATTTTTATTAAAGTGTAGACAAAAAATTTGGTGAAAAATGAAAAAAAATTTTTTTTTCTAAACTTAATTTTTTTAGTAAATACGTATTCTACATTCAAAAGCAAACATTTTTTTTGTTTGGAGTTTTTCTAATTTTTTGAATATTGTTTTGAAAAAGTTATTAACTATTAACTTTTGTATTTTGAAAATATTATAAACAATTTTTTTAGCGTTGTTATAAACATTGTGCCACCGCTTCTCGTTGAAGGGTGTCTTTTTGTTACGAGATCATGTGTACGGACTCGCGAATCTGTAAGTTTAATAGTTTGCGAGTTATCGTCTTATAAACAAATTACATACTCGTTTATTTTTCGAAGCCCAATTGTTATCCACTAATGAAAAAAAAATTTACGTTATGTCTTTCAATGCCCTCTATCGATTTCCAAAATGATTTATCAAAAAAAATCAAAATTGCGACCGTGGGAGCAAAAAAACAAAAGCGACCTTAATTGCAAAATAGATTAATAACATTTTCAGTAACTTTTTTGTAATAATTATTTCGGGTTTGGATAGCAATTCAAATAAACGTCAATTTAAAACAACGATGGCACAGATCCGTTGATAAACAAAAAAGTTACAGGCCGGCAAAGTTTTTGGCTTATTGTTTAACAATTTATGCCACTAGTGGAAAAAAAATATATCGTCATTGGCGGAATACCTCTAGTTTTCAGGGATGAAAATTTCAAGTCTATGGGAAAAAGGTAAACGGCTTAAAAAAATTTGGGAACATCAGCCCTTGGCAATAATTTTCACGATCTATCGCGCGGCGGCGGAGTGGGGGAAGCCGACGAATACTCGACAGAAAAATTGAGTCTGACCCTCAAAATCAGTAGCGCAATTAAAATCGCTTTTTTCTCGTTCACTATTCAACATATTTTCATCATTTTTTTTTAATTTGATACCCCGCGACGAGAGAAATATATTCCCGCTATATAAAATAAGCAAAAGTTATAAACAATGGCATAAAATTTATTTATAAAAAAATGTCATTTTTTTTTCTTCATTATTATTAACAGGAATAAATTATTATTATATAGGTAAGTAGAATCAAGTAGTTTAACATGTTAACTTATATATAAATAAATAATTAAGCTTACTTTTGTACTTGAAAAAAATATATATGATTCATTATATTTTTTTGTCTAATGTTGAATGTGTATTGTCTAAATAATTAACTACATCGCGTTTATGATAAATTTAATCTTCTTAACTTTGCATACAGTCGAACCTAACGCACTGCCTGCTCTCCGGAGTAGCCGACCCGTGCACTGCACGTCGCGCGTCAGCCAATCAGAGCATTGGACCAGGTGTGCGTATACTCCCGCTGGTGAGCGAAGATCTGAGGGGCTCGAATAAATTTGACACCGCGGGGTATCAAATTAAAAAAAAATGATGAAAATATGTTGAATAGTGAACGAGAAAAAAGCGATTTTAATTGCGCTGCTGATTTTGAGGGTCAGACTCAATTTTTCTGTCGAGTATTCGTCGGCTTCCCCCACTCCGCCGCCGCGCGATAGATCGTGAAAATTATTGCCAAGGGCTGATTTTCCCAAATTTTTTTAAGCCGTTTACCTTTTTCCCATAGACTTGAAATTTTCATCCCTAAAAACTAGAGGTATTCCGCCAATGACGATATATTTTTTTTCCACTAGTGGCATAAATTGTTAAACAATAAGCCAAAAACTTTGCCGGCCTGTAACTTTTTTGTTTATCAACGGATCTGTGCCATCGTTGTTTTAAATTGACGTTTATTTGAATTGCTATCCAAACCCGAAATAATTATTACAAAAAAGTTACTGAAAATGTTATTAATCTATTTTGCAATTAAGGTCGCTTTTGTTTTTTTGCTCCCACGGTCGCAATTTTGATTTTTTTTGATAAATCATTTTGGAAATCGATAGAGGGCATTGAAAGACATAACGTAAATTTTTTTTTCATTAGTGGATAACAATTCGGCTTCGAAAAATAAACGAGTATGTAATTTGTTTATAAGACGATAACTCGCAAACTATTAAACTTACAGATTCGCGAGTCCGTACACATGATCTCGTAACAAAAAGACACCCTTCAACGAGAAGCGGTGGCACAATGTTTATAACACGCTAAAAAAAATTGTTTATAATATTTTCAAAATACAAAAGTTAATAGTTATTAACTTTTTACCTTATGGATATTTTTTGATGTGCAACCTATGGTTTTGTAGGTAATTTATTCACGAACAAAAAAGTTTTCAACTATTTTGTTGTAAATGTTAACGGAACAAAGTTATAAAGAAAAGAACGAAAAAAGTCACAAAATTTATTAGTTTACGGACATTTTAACAATGTGCCGCAACTTTCTCAGACTATGGATAGTTGTTATCTTAATGTACGCCGTTCACACTACCTGTCAAAAAATAATCATCTTGCCGAAATGAAAAACCGCCTCAAATCCTATTTTTCCTGGACTAACTATCCTCCGGCAAATAGATTGCACCGTTCTCTAAAAGCCGCCATCATGTGCCACGAAGGACAAGATTGGATCGACGCTCTCCCTACAGTACTCCTTGGATTGCGAACATATTACAAAGAGGATTTGAAGGCTTCAGCTGCTGAGTATTTATACGGTACCACTCTCAGGATCCCTGGGTAGTTCTTTTTACACGAAGTCCCACCAACAGACCCCCACGCTTTTTTAGAAGACTACCGCATATATATGCGCAAACTGAAGCCGGCACACCACTACAATCAAAAAACATTTTGTTTCAAGGTCCTGTATATGAGGGTCGTTTGAAAAGTCCGTGCAAAAATAAAAACTGCTTAATTTTTTTTAATAAATCTTTTTTATTTTTCAACATAGTTTCCTTTTAGGCTTATACACTTCATCCAACGCTGCTCTAGTTTGTTAATCCCTTCCAAATAATAGGATTTGTCCAAGTCTGTAAAATAGGCATTCGTTTCTGCAATCACCTCCTCGTTTGAATAAAATCTTTTCCCCGCCAGCCATTTTTTCATATTAGGGAACAAATAGACGGAGCCAAGTCTGGAGAATAGAGGGAATGTGAAACGATTTGGAACCCTATCTCCATCAGTTTTGCGGCCACAACAGCTGAGGCGTGAGCTGGCGCATTGTCGTGGTGGAAGAGGACTTTTTGTGGGCCAATCGTGGACGTTTCTCTAGCAACTCGGTTTTCAAACAATCCAATAACGATGAATAATATTCAACTGTAATGGTTTTACCCTTTTCCAGATAGTCGATGAAGATTATTCCTTGCGAATCCCAAAAGACAGTCGCCATAACCTTCCCGGCCGTAGGAATTGTCTTCGCCTTTTTCGGAGCAGATTCCCCCTTGGTAACCCATTGTTTAGACTGTTCTTTAATCTCAGAAGTGTAGTGAGGTATCCATGTTTCATCTACAGTGATGAAACGACGCTTAAAGTCTTGCGGATTTTTCTGGAACAGCTGCAAACCATTCTTGCAACACTTCACACGATCTCGTTTTTGGTTAATCGTGAGCAATCGCGACACCCATCTAGCGGATAGCCTTTTCATGTCCAAATGTTGGTGCAAAATATTATGTACCCGTTCGCTCGAGATGCTTACAGTACTAGCAATCTCATGCACCTTCACTTTTCTGTCAGCCATCATATCATGGATTTTATCAATCATTTCTGAAGTGGTAACCTCAACAGGGCGTTCAGAACGTTCAGCGTCTTTTGTGTTCATATGGCCACTCCGAAAATTTTGAAATCACTTATAAACCATTCTAATAGAAGGTGCACAATCACCATAATGTTTATCAAGCTTCTGTTTAATCTCCTGAAGCGTTTTGCCTTTGAAAAAGTAATGTTTAATCAATACACGAAATTCTTTTTCATCCATTTTTTTACAACCACTCGATTTCTTTGATTGAAACGAATGTAAAACGTAAAGTAATTGGCCGATCTGGCTGAAACTTGGTGTGTGCTCTTCCAAGATATGCCACTAACTGAAAATAATCTTGATACGCACTAGTAGCGCCATCTCTTTGACTTTGCACGGATTTTTCAAACGACTCTCGTACATGCTCCCACGTATTTTTGCGTTGCGACTTAGCCAGCAAATATAGCCTGGAACAGCCTTACTCAGGCTCACACAAAATCCTGGAACGGATAGACGATAGAAATTTCAAGATCGACATCAACGTTCGAGAGTCAGTAGTGAATGTCGAACGCTTAAAACCAGCCCATCTACCTTCTTCTGAGATTTTTAACTCCACGGAATCTACAGAGGCAGAGATTGCCAGTACACCTCCACCAGCGATTCAAGATACTCTTCGAACTCAACTTTTGTCCGCACCTGGATATAGTCGTCAACCATCTCTGCCAACCTCGAATTCAGCAACTCAACCCGCAACAACATCTACAACCATCCATCTAGCAAAGCACAACTACGCCAGTTCAACCCCTCAACTTGCTAGACATACGACGTCGCATAGTCATCTTCTCGCTCCGAACTTGAAGACGTACCGTCCAAAGAAAGTGCAGATAGATTTACGCAAGACCAAATATTACTAATTAGTAAATAAGCTCTCAAGTGTGATCTCATGTGCCTTTTATTTCTAAGACAATGTACTTAGATTGTAAGCTAACTTTGTTCAAATTAATATTAAGCGTTTCGTTATCATTGAGAGTTTATTAATTGTAAGGCATTTTATAAACTTAAGTTTTAAACGCTCATACTCTGTACAATCATGAATGGCTATCCACTGCATTCGCATATTTATAACTTCTCAGTTGTTGTTTCACTCGGAAAGGAGTGATATAGCGCCCCGGCGCACTTGTAGATAAGCTTCCTTACCGACTCTAGAGCATGCCGAACGTCGCAGCTGTAATAAGTAGGGTTATTCGCAAGTATAACATATATTTTTGGTAAAAAAACAAGTAGCAATTTGATTGTTCTTTTAATTACAGCATTATATTCCACAAAAAAGGCTGGAATAAAATTATTCAAGGAAACCAATATACGAGGAGGGTCAATAAGTCTTTATAAAATCCAAGAGATGGTGCTCGTCACGCTTAAATTATGATGTTTTTGGCAAGAAATATTATTAACTAGATATCGTACAAAGTTTCAGCTTGATTCATGAAGTCGTTTTTTTGTGAGCGTTGGTTGAACAAAAAGTTATTCGTTTATTTGAAAAAAACAGAGTCCATTTGGAAAAAACAGAGTTTCGAGCGGTGATAAAACATTTTCATTTGAAAGGCGTTACACCAAAAGAAATCACAGTTAAGTTGAACTCCATTAATGGCAAGTCTGCCCCTGTGTTTAAGACTGTTTATAACTGGGTAAATGAATTTAAACGCGATCGTACAACAACAAAAGACGAACCTCGTTCAGGACGCCCCGTAGAAGTGAGTAAGCCCGAAATAGTCAACAAAATCCACGATATAGTGTTGAGCGATAGAAGATTAAAATTGCGAGAATTAGTTAAGGCCACAGGGATATCAAAGGGTACAATCATTTTAATTTTTCATGAAAAATTGGGGATGAAAAAAATATCAGCAAGATGGGTGCCGCGTTTACTCACTGTTGAAAACAAATGAGCCCGCGTGGTCACCTCTGAGGCTCTTTTGGCACGCATGCGTCGTAATCCGGAAGATTTTTGGCGTCGACTCGTAACTGTAGACAAAACATGGGTACACCACTACACTTGTGAAATCAAAGAACAGTTCAAACAATGGATTACCGCAGGAGAACCAGCCCCAAAGAAGGCAAAGACAGTAAAGTCAGCTGGCAAGATTACGGCCATGGTTTTCTGGGATGCGTATGGAATCATCTACATCGACTACTTCGAAAAGGGCCAGACGATCACTGGACAATATTATGCGTCATTATTAGGTTAGCTGAAAGAAAAAATCAGAGAAAAATGTCCTCACTTGAACAAAAAAAAATGCCTTTTTCTTCAAGACAATGCTCGAGTTCACACGTGTGCAGTTTGGATGGCAAAAATTAACAATTTAAAGTTCCAATTAATTGACCATCCACCATATTCGCCTGATTTGGTTCCCAGTGACTTTTTCTTATTTCCTAACCTCAAAAATGGCTTGCCGGACAACGATTCACGGCGAATGAAGAAGTGATCACCGAAACAAATGCCTATTTTGAGGGTTTTCAGAAATCATATTTTTTTGATGGCTTAAAAAAACTGGAAGGCCGTTTAATAAAATGTATCGACCTTCAAGGAGATTATGTTGAAAAATAAAAAAACTTACATACGCAAAACTTTTTTTTCCTATTTTTTGTAAAGAGTTATTGACCCCCCCCCCCCCCCCGTAAGGTAAGTCGAAATCGTTATCATCGTCTTCCATTAACTCATACATATTTTAAAACTGCACTATTTTTGCCGTGTGTGTTGCGTTAAGCTTACGTTGAGCCTCCGCTGTCTGTTTCTAAGCATTAGCTACTACGTTTTGCATTTGTTTCTGCAATCTTCATTAACGCATTTCAAGTCGTTGATATTTCGCGTAAGTCGGTCATTTTCTGATGAAATCGTCGCAATATAATTTCTTAAGTCCGTGTTTACTATTATTAGTTCTTTTTCCGATAATATACACTGCCCGTCAATCACTTTTGCCATGCTTACCTCAAAATTAGGCAAACTTGAAAGTTTTGTATCTCGGTCGGAAATCATCGTATCACAAAAAACCGCAGGGCATTTTAAAGGCAATTTCAAAAGCTTCCATTGACATGCAGAGACTTAAAAATGAAAATATGTGTTTTTTAGAGTAAAAAACTGATTAAAAAAATTTCAATTTTTTTAACCTCGACTTAAATCAATGCCAATTTAGAACCAGGCGGTGGAGGAAAATCGACCTGAGGGGTTCGGAGGGTCTTTCCCTTTAAAATAAGCTCTCGCAGGATTCTATCCGATGTTTTTTAACCGAGTTACGGCGTTTTTTTGTAAAAAGCAACCTTTTTTTCCAATCCTCAATTACTTCGACTTGCGTACGTTTTGGAAAAAAATGCCAAAGAGAAAAAAGTTTCATTTTTTGTCCAAGAATACAAAAATAAAGTCAAAATAAAGAAATAGAGAAAAAATTATTTTTCGATTTTTTAGCGCATTAAAAAAATAAAGGAATTTAACTTTTTTTTTACGCTTAGTTTTAAAATATCTAGGGGCGTAAAAAATAGTAGGGCGTAGTAAATCACAAAAATTAAAAGACATTTTAAAACTAAGCGTAAAAAAAAGTTAAATTCCTTTATTTTTTTAATGAAAAAAAAATTTTTTCTCTATTTCTTTATTTTGAATTTATTTTCGTATTTTTGGACAAAAAATGAAAATTTTTTCTCTTTGGCATTTTTTTCCAAAACGTACGCAAGTCGAAGTAATTGAGGATTGGAAAAAAGGTTGCTTTTTACAAAAAACGCCGTAACTCGGTTAAAAAACATCCGATAGAACCCCGTGGGAGCTAATTTTAAAGGGAAAGACATTACCCTCCGAACCCCTCATGTCGATTTGCCCTTCACCGCCTGGTTCTAAATTGACATTGATTTAAGTCGAGGTTCAGTCAATCAGTTTTTTTACTGTAAAAAACACATATTTTCATTTTTAGGTCTCTGCACGTCTTAAATGGAAGCTTTTGCAATTACCTTTAAAATGCCCTGCGGTTTTTTGTGATACGATGATTTCCGACCGAGATAAAAAACTTTCAAGTTTGCCTAATTTTGAGGTAAGCATGGCAAAAGTGATTGACGGGCAGTGTAGCTCTCCTGAGCTCGATGGCTGTTGGTTCTGATACGAGCTGTACTGTGCCATTCGGTAGCACGAATCGTTTCAGTTTATTCGCTGGATTGTCTGTTGGTAATCTTGATTTCTCTGCAGATTGTTGAACGCTTGTGCGTAACGCTGTTGCCATATACGTCGGAGTGGCAGAGGTGACCCAGGTTGCGTTTGTATGCGTGACGTTTACGTTATAACGGACGCACCGTTTATAAAGCTTTATAAAGTTTATACCACGCAGGGTATAAAGCTAGGAATCGACAATAATGAGAAACTATTAAACACATGTGTTGTAGCGGTCGTCAGTGTTGAAGGGTCGCTTTGCTGCGCTAGTTGCGTACATGCTGGTTCGTGTTGTGTCGTAATTGGTAACGTATCCGTGAGCGTTGTGAGCAACATGTCTGCTGCATTTTGCGCGAAGCTAGGTGAACTAGCTGAAAATCTTAAGGTGTCACCTTCTGCGCTAATCCCTGCATCAATTGCGGTGTCCGCTGTTAACGCAAAGATAAAGTCGTCGCGCAGGTCCGCTGGTAAAATATTCGAACGAAGTAGCGTCCCGCATAGATCGTTTCGTCTATTTATCTCGTCGTCGCTTTTCGGGTTTGTGGTTGCTATAAAGTCCGCTGCGGTATAATTGCCTTGAAGTTGCTTATACAGTCGATTCGTATGCTCATACATTGAACCCTCATCGAGTAGTTTTAATTTTTGTAGAATTGTTTCGAGTTCGTCGCTCGGTAGGTCTTTAATTCAGTCCGCAATTCGCTTTTTCACGCTTTCCATAAAAATCCTCAAGTTCGTTCAAATCGCCTACGCTAGTCGCCATCTTAATAGTCAAATTAAATTATTTTAATAATAATAATAAAGCTTTAAGTGCGAAATTAAGTATTAAAGTCTGTGTGTAGTTCAAAATAAACAAAAAAGAATAAATAAGATTACTTAGATGGATGACGAATTATCGCGTTTTATCACAATTTGTATATCAAAATAATAATAATAAAAAAAAACAAAAGATTTGCGTAAAATTATACACACACACACACACACATATAATGCGGATACGTTTTTAATTCGAGCGAGCAAGACAAGGAGTGAAAAAGAAACAATAACGATGTTGTGCACGCGGTAAGCAGACGCTTAATATCGCTTATGTGAAACGCATACAGAGAAATAATTTATTTTTGGTTTGTCGAAACAGCCGTTTTACGTATCAATCGACATTAGCGAGAGGTAGCCATAAATATACTGACAGCGAAGAAAACTCTTTGCGCTCTGCTGTTTCGACACGTTTATACTTGCGGTATAACATATCTATATGCATGGAGCGGTATAATTATATGTATATATTGATGTGTGTATCAAGAATCGTGGTAGAGAGTCGTAGATGAGTAGGCACGAAATGGCCAGAACGACTGCTGGCTATCGGCAACACTCTATACAGTAAAATGGAGAAAAGTTAGATTTATCGAACAGAATATACCTATTTTTAATGCTTTTATGTATCGATTTCCTAATACGGTATATAGTTTGAAAAGTCTAGATTCTCTTCTATAATCCGAAAAAAGATTTACTTCATTAGCATTCGATTTGAGAAAGTTCTTTGAGTTTGAAGTTTTGAGTAATGTTGCTTTTCCGCCATTTTAAGATTCTTCTAACGCTTTGTTTTATTTTGTGTCTCAACGTCTTTTACGTATTTTACGTCAACTATCACGTACAAAAATAATTGATGATGTAATCAATAAATAACAACGCATAATGACACAATAACCACTTATAGTTGATGATATAATATTTCTATCTAATATAATAATTCCGTGTATATTACGTTATTTCGTACGTCATTTACGTCAGCATTTTTCTCTAAAACTAAATTAACTGTTTTTTAATATACCTGTGATGAAAAAATACATAATATGTGGAAACCGTTGTGGAAAAATCAAATTATGATCAAGGGGACGGACGAACGGCTGATATATACTAGTACTTTATGGCTTTATTGGTTTCCATAGTGTTTTATGGGGTTTTATGATGTTCGACGCCTCTTGATCGATTCATAGTCCTCCATTGTTCTTTATGGTGCCCCATGGGCTTTCATGGTGTTATATAGTATTTTATACTGTTTTATAGTGTTTTATAGTTTATATGTTGTTTCATGGATCTCGATGGATTCATGGTTCTTCATGGTTTCTCATGTACTCCACGGGTGTCCATGATGTTAATGGTGTTCTATGGTGTTTCACGGATCTCGATGAATTCTTAATTCTCCATGGCTCTCAATAAAATTGCATGGTATTTTATGGCGTTTAATTGTGTTCCACGGATCACGATGGATTTATAGTTCTCCATTATTTCTTATAGTACTCCATGTGGTTTTATAATGTTCTATGGTGTTCCACAAATCTCGATGGATTTGTGGTTCTCCATGGTTCTCCGTGAGTTTCCATGGTGTTATATGTTATTTTCTGGTGTTCAATGGAGTGCTATGTATTTTAATGGTTTTTTGATTCTCCATGGTTCCCCATGTATTTTTCGGTGTTTCGCAGGTCTCGACGGATCCATCGTTCTTCATGGTTCTATATAGTACTCCATACGATTCTAAGGTGTTTTATGGTGTTTTAAAGAGTTTTATGATGTTTCACGAATCTTGATGGATTCGTGGATCTTCTCATGAGTCTCCATGGGTATTACGGTATTTTATGGTGTTCGATGCATCTTGATGGATTCATTGTTCTCTATTGTTACTTATGGTATTCCATGGCATTTGATAGTGTTTTATGGTTTCCCATGTATATTGATGAACTCATGTTTCCTCATCGTACTTCATGAGTTTCCATGGTGTTTTCTGGTGTTTTATGGTGTATCACGGTTTTCGATGAATTTATGATGTTTCATGGTTGCTCATGAGATTGTGTAGTATTTTATGGTATTTTACGGTGTTCCACGGATCTCGACGGATTCATGGTTCTTTATGGTTCCTCACGGTACTTCATGAGATCTCGATGATTTCATTGTTCATCATTGTTTTTTATGGTACTCAATGGGATTACAAAGTATTTTATGTTTCACGAAAATTGATGATGAAAATTGAAAATTGATCTATGGTTCTCGATTTATACTCGTGGCACTCCATTGGTGTACGATCAATAATCATGCAAAATCAAAAGTGTGATTCAACTTCATATAATAATCAGATTTATTCGTAAATTGATTTATATTCAACTATTCTACGTTAATATGCTACCTGTCTGCGTAGATAAAATTTGTTTTATTAATATAAAGAGGAATACGAAATAGTTCTTTCGTCTTTGCGACTCAAATTTAGTTACCTATTGTTTCTTGCGATCAAGGGCCTCGGTCGATAACCGCAGGAGCGTAGGCACGAATTTGGTCGAAGCTCCATCCGACGGACAGTACTTATACAATAAAATAACTATTCTTGAGCCAACTAAAATCTTTTTATTTGTTTTCTATTTCACTATAAACCTTCTGATTTCTTATTAGTAAAATGAAAATTTGATGATAATATCTATGCCTCAAAAAATGTCATTCTAATTATTGCTATTTTTTAAAAGTTATTCAAGAATAAGTTCTCTTAGATTTTTATCAAATTATAATAATTAATATATACACTCCTCGCAAAAATTAAGGGAACAAAAAAATTTGTCAAATTTTTGGCTGATTTTTAACAGGCGGTATTTCAGTGAGAAATGGTCGTACAGGAAATAAAAAAATAAAGCCGTTGAAGCTTGAAGACTCTAGTTTTTAGTTTTTTTGGTTAAAAATTTTTTGGAGCTCCGTATTTCATGCAATCCTTATACAAAGCGCAAAAAAAATTTTATCCAAATTTTTTACATTTTGTTTCTTACTCTACGGGCATGGAAAAATTTGTTCGAGCTACGTCAATACATAGGTCTTTTAGCCTGTTTATTCAGCTTCACGCTGCTTTTCGCGGAGCTCCATTACGAACATTTGTCTCCGAGATATCGAACTTTGAATGCAAAAGGATCCCTTTTGGAAAACTACTGGTCGCACACCGAGCGGACACCGAATTTCATCATCTGCATAAAATTTTCGATGAAATACAGTCAAACGTTAGTAAAGAGAAAAATTTTTTTCCATCTCTAACATTGAATTGAAAAAAGTGAAAAAAAGTAACATTTTCCCCTTTTTTGGTTACTTGACTGTATCTTCAGTAATATGGGCGGAAAAGGTACGGTTAAAGAGAAATTTTACAGTCTAATGCCCCCCAAAGAACCCCCTAAATTTTTGGAGCGATCGGTTCAGCGGTTTTTCCGGACCAATTGATCAAAATTTATAAAAAATTAAAGGAACAAGGTTTTTGTTCCTTAACTTGAAGCAAACTTTTTAAAAATCAAAAAATTCCAGTTTTTTTCGTCTGTTAACACAATTTTGTGTCTATTTACGATTAATTTTGAAAAAAATTGAAAACAAAACCATTTTTTTTCAAAAATAAAAAAAATTTTTTTTAAAATCTAAAAAAATTTTTCAAAAAACAAATGTTTCAAAAATAAAAAAAAAATTTTTTTTCAATTTTTCCACTGACTATAAAATATGGTTCTTTAACCATCGTGATTGATGACTGATTTACCCTTGAAAAAAAAATTTTTTTTTAATTGAAAAAAAAATAACATTTTCAATTTCTTTACTGAAAAAAAAATTAATAATCGATTAGTCACTCATTTTGATTCATTTAGGTCATGGATACATTCAAGCCTCAATTACGCTTAAAAAAAATTGATTTGAAAAAAATCAAAGTTGATACCCCTAAGGCGTATCCATTACTCGGTCTGTGAAATTCCGCGCGCTAAGTTTTTAACGTCTTCTGTGAAGCCAAAACGTGATAAAAAAAACAGTTTTTTTCTAAACTCTTCGACTTTTTAGTAAAAAACCACTCAACAGTTTTTTTCAAAACTAAACTTTTCTTTTCGTAAATTCTAAAGAACTTTTTGACGGCTGCTTGATTCTCGTAAACATTAATTTTTTTCATAATGCCTCCGAGGCTGCATTTATCTGCCCCGAAGTCGCTCAGCTAGTAACTCTTGTTCAGGAGGGGTATAGGTATCGGCAGGTTGGTGAATGACTTGGTGTCAGTCCCTCGGTAGTGTCTTGTGCTTACAACCGATACCTGGAAACAAATCGATTCGAGCAACGCCCTGAATAAGGCCGACATCGAGAGACGACTCGCCGAGACGATCGAGCAATTATTCGACACGCCCTTTAAGAACCTTTTGCTCCAGCAAACATCATCGTCCAAAACTTCCCCAACCGTCAACAACAACAACAACAACGACAACAACAAAGACCGCCTTGAAACATTTCTCGAACAACAGTAGGGAATCGCCTTCACGAAGCTGGATTGCGTGCTCGAAATGCTGCTCGTGGGCCGATGTTGACCGCTGCACATCGTAGTATGCTCGTAACCATGTGAACTGGCCCATGAGAAACTGGAACAATGTTCTTTTCTCAGATGAATCTCGATTTTGTCTGTATGGTAACGACAGAAAACCTCGAGTTTGGCGCCGTACAGGAGAACGTTATGCACAACGCTTGATGCGTTCAGTAGCCGCTTACAATGGAGGATCAATAATGGTTTGGGCGGGAGTTTCACGAGGATCTCGAACTCCTTTGGTTATTGTTCGAGATAACCTCAATGCCAGGCGTTATATCGACCAGATTCTGAGAACTCATGTGTTACCAATATGGAGAAACGCGAGACGATTCATTCTTATGCAGGATAACGCAAGGCCTCATACGGCGAACATCGCTCGTCGATTCTTCGAGAGAAACGACATTCAGTTGTTAAGGCATCCTGCAATGAGTCCTGATCTCAATCCAATTGAGCATGTCTGGGACATTTTGGGCCGCCGATTGCGTCAGAGTTACCCAAACCTCCGAAATTTAGCTAAATTAGAGATTGCTTTGATAAGATTTTGGCGTCAGATTCCTCAGCGGATGATCCGCAATTGCATTTCCAATATGCGGCAGCGATTGCAAGCTGTGATTCAGAGTAGAGGCGGAAATACTCGATACTAAACACACACACATACACACACATACACTTTGGAAAATGAGTTTGGAGTCGTAAAATACTGTGGAGCTGACGAGCCACGGGGTCTCTTCTTTCCAAAAATCATTCGCACACGTGCGTAAGCACAAAAGAAGCATAAATCCGATAGAGCAACCTCCACGTGGTATGCTTTGGATAACGCTAATGCCGGCGGTAAATCAGTCATCAATCGCTAGAGAACAATATTTTATAGTTAGTGGAAAAAATTTTTTTTTTTATTTTTGTAACGGCGGCTCAAAAAAAAAGACAAACAAATATATAAAAAAAATATTAGACAAAAAAATACCGACCACACACTTAGCTCGTAAATCAAGATGAAAAACTGCGTACAGCTGAATAAAGACAATTTTTCCTAATAACGGCAGTTTTTCGGCTCGCGCATCTGGCAATTTTCGGATGCTGGAGACAATCAAAGCGATTTTACGATCGCCTCATCCGGAGTAGCCAGATTGCGCGCATGTTCAGTAAGTAGAGATCTGCAGCGCACATGTGCATCCTGCCAACAGTACTATTATTTTATTTATTCTTATTATTGCTAATTTCTTTTAAATTAAAGGAAGCACATTCGCTTGCAAGTCTCTTGAAAAATTGCGAAATTTATCTTCCCCGTATTCATTGGTTTATTTTCTTTGCGAGTCTTGTATGTATAATTGTTGGATGCGCTTAACTTTGCGTTAGACAATTTAAGAATGGCTTGAACGAAAGTTATTAATTATATTTCTTGTAATTAACTCTGATTTTTTACAGTCTTTCCCAAAGCTTTTTAATAATTAATTAATAGTTCAAACTATTAATATCCTAATGTTTTTAGATAAATGTAATTCTTAACTTTTGTTCTGTCTTTTAGTTTTATTATAGATTAAGAAACATTTTTGTAAAATTAGAGTACCACACACACAATTAATTTTAAATAGAATTAGTTTAAATAATAAAGGCCAGAATAGTACATAGAGGGCCATCTATGCGAAGAGGGCCCAAAGCACTAAAATGAGGCCAGACCCGCACACTCCGCCCCGGCCAATTAGGGTTCGAATTTTGCTTACGCTTGAGACACTCCCCAAATTTTCCAACCAATTAAGTTGAGAAAATTTGAGTATTCTTGCCCAAAAAAATGACAAAGATTTTCGAGTGGAGTCTCCTGTGAAAAGTATAAAAGCTTTTCAAGAAATTAGGCAGTGTGTGTTATTTTCCAAATTCAGTTCGTACAACTATTTCGAATTCGTTAGCTATTCTTCAAGTTCGTCCAGACCCAGTTAATTTTTCAGTGTGTGTGGGGAAAACTATTATAAAAAGTGAGTAAGAAAAATTAATAAAAAATTTTACACTCTAACTACTCTCCTTTAACTTTTCTCTCCTTACTCTTCCTAGTTTCGCGTACGGGTTTTTCTTTCTTAGATAGTTACACTCGATTGCCAAGCGTGTGGTCGAGTGCATATTAGACAGGCTCCCCTTTTACGTTATTTTATTGCCAAGAGTATGGTAAAATAACGCGAAGCATTACTATATTGCCAAGTGTGTGGTGTAGTAAAGCTTCGATGCTCCGTCGCCGAAAAAAGGAATTTCCCGCGATAGTGGTAAC